>NC_063214.1:1262500-2512500 GCF_020740725.1 Corvus hawaiiensis
AAATGAATGCTTGCTACATTTTATTACTCCTATAACATGTATCAGAAACAAGAGACAGATGTGAGCCCCCATGTACTCTCAAGATCAGAAAAATCTGTTTTTTTCAGGGTTTGGGGTTTTTCATAGAAAGCGTCCCAGTAATAATAGCACATCATCCCCCAGGAACCTCGGGGAAGGAACAGATATGAGGCCGGCAGGCTCCGTTGTGGCTCCATCTGAACGAGTTTGAGTCCAAACAGATTTTATTCCACAAACCTCCTGCTTCCAAGTGGCAAAGCGGAGCTGTGGCAGCCTCCAGCCAGCCTGGAAATTCATCCTGAGGAGCAAAGAGGGGGAAGAAAGCAAAGCAAAAAACCGCAGCATTACGTGGTGCAACCCCGAAGTCCTGAGCGAGCTGGAAAACCCTCACTGGCAGCGCTGAGCAGCAGTGAAATCCCTTATGGAGATGTGCCCTCTCCCGACCTCCCCCGGAACGCCTGCAGGGACACAGGTGCACAAAAACCGCACAGAAAATCATTTCGGGATGCTTCAGGTGAAGCCGCTCAAGCAGCAGAGCAGACCCCTGTGACGGTGCTCAGCAACGTGGCGGCATTTGGACACTGGCATAGCTAAAGAGCGAGTTAGAAAAGCAGAATGCATTTCTGGGATTTAATTCCTCGTTTGAACCTTCTATTTGCCACACAGAGAGATTTGGGAAGTTTTTAGAGTGGTAAAACAACTCATTACACCGACAATACACTGCAACTCTTTCCTCCGTTCAAGAGGAACCAAGTGTTCATTCCCAGTGTAAAATTATCAGTTCTTGCAGATCATATGGACATGGAGCAACAAAAATATCTTCACTACTTAGCTCCTTTTGCTATTTCCATCCTGTTATTTTTTCACTGAGAATTTTGACTGCTTTTCAGCAACTTTCTCTTTTTAATTATGGAATATATTTTTTTGCAAAGTGTAATAGACAAGGAACATTTTGGAGGAAAAGTCTGAGGTAATCTATCGGGGACAAAATGAATAGTTTGGGCATAAAATCTGAGCTGATCTGTAGGGAAGTGAATGAGCATTTTGAGGTAAAAATGAGGTAGTCAGTGGTGGACATGTAGGGAAACTTTTGAGAGTAAACTTCAGATAGTGTAGAGAGTAGAGAATTAATATTTTTAGGTAAAAATGAGGTAATCAGAAAGGGACAGATAGGGAAAAATTTAGGGGCATAAATGTGAGGTAATATCCATGGTGGGGAATGAATATTTTGAGGTAAACTGAGGTGATCAGTAGTAGAGAGATACGGAAAATTTTGGGATAAAACTTGAGTAGCTCTGTAAAGCTACAATGAATATTTTGGAGGGAAAATCTTATGTAATCTGGAGGGGAGAGAATGAACATTTGGGGGATAAGGTAGTTAATTATGGGGTCTCTTGGTCATAAAATGTACATTAAAGAAAGTGATTTGAGCTAGGGGGGAATGAGGGGCCCTTGGGGTTTGCCTGTTGATGGTTTTGGGGTGCTCTCTGATGTTTTGGAAGAGGTTCTGTGGCACAGCTGCAATGACAAGCAATACATAGAGCAGCAGTGTCTATTTTTTTTTTTTTTTTTAAATCTTCCCCATCAGCTGTAAAAGCTTCTTGCTTTGGGATTCATTTCTCCTCCCAGCACGAGCAGGAGCAAACCCTTGCATTGATTTGCCCCACAGCAGAGAGAGGTCGTGGGAATTTTCAAGTAATTTCTCACTGACCAGACTGGCAGAGCAAAAGCCCAAAGTGTTCTTCTCTTAAGTGGGTGTTTTTCACTATGAGCTGGGTCTCACTGCCCTCTCACGGCTGGATCATCCACGTGCAGCCCACTCCAGTGAGTGTCTCATCTTCCTCAGGTTCTTGCATGAAATTCCCAGTCAGAATGTTCTGGCCAGCATCTTTTAACTCCAGTCAGCCTGGAATGCTCAATTAACTTTCCTTTCTTAGCTCCCATCATTTGTACAAACCCAGTAGAGCACCAGCCAGGCTGGAAAATCTCCCTGAGGTCTCTATTGGAGAGTGGGAGAAATGTCTGTCCTGGCTGGGGTGTCCTTGGTGGGCAGAGAAATCTGATATTGCAATGCAATTGGGAATGGGATGGTCTGACAAGGCATGAACAGATTTCTGTGCTCTGGAGTGCCTTAAAACCTTTCCCTGTCAGGTTTTAATGGGTTTCTCCTCAAGATTTCCTGTGGTCCAGCATCCCTGGTGTCCCTTATTTTATCCAAAGTACAATGGTAGAGGATTGAATAACTGACAAGTGGGATCTGGATGAAAATGGTTCTGATAAAATCAGGCAAAGAATACAGTAAGAGAAAAGAGCATCCTTTCAACAGGTAGGGAAATAGGTAGGGATGAAAATGCTGGGAAAGGGCACTTTTATATTTGACTTGGTGTCACTTCTCAGGGACAAAGCCCCACAGTGAGCACTCAGAGCAGAGGTGGGAAAGCCGGGAGCCTTCGAGCTCCTCATTTAATTTTCCTTTCCCGGGGAATGAGCGCGGCATCCCGGCCCGGTGCTGCCGCCCTGTGGAGACCGCGGGGCACTGCAGGTCCGCATGGAAGCGACCCTCGAGGCTCCGCCATCCGATCCTTTGGGATCGTGGAGTTGCGGTGTTCGGGGATCCAAGAGCTGTCTCCCTTTGGAGCCATTTTAAAGGTATGATCCTAGAACATTTGGGAGGCTATCTGCAGAATTCCAGAGTTTGTAGCTGGATCTCACGCCAAGTGCAGCAGGCGGGCGGGGATTCTGACCCGTCCCGCCCAATGCCTTCTGCTCAGCCGGGCTGAGCTGTTGCTGGCTCAGGTTTTCCAGGGAACTGCAGACCACCGAGGACCGATGCTCTGGGAAGCAGGGGCTGGACTTTGCAAAGCCGAGGTGAACTTTATAAGAAAGCGGGCAGGGATTTGGGCAGAGCGGGGAATGAACGCGGTCCCCCGCCGGTGCCGCGGCCGGCACTCGAGCGGGGCTTTGCGCACCCGGTGCTGCCGCCCTGTGGGGAGCGTGGGCACTGCAGGCCCCGGCGCTGCGAGGGGCCCCGGAGGCTCCGCCGGGCGGGGCCTCAGCAAAGAACGCGTCCCAAAGCCTCCCCCCCTCACCGATACTGTGGCTGTGGGGTCAGTCACAAGGACACGGGGCTCCTCTTTTCCTCTCTGCTGGGATTCACTCCCTGGGAATGACATTTCTGACAGCCTGGTCCTACCTCTATCTGCTGGAAAAGGGTAGAGGTGAATTCCAGAGTTCCTTTGGGATAATGGAGTTGTGGTGGTTGGGGATCTGAGCTCTCAGCCGGGATCAGGACAACGACAGGTTTATATCCCATAGAATTGGCTATTTATAACCCTCTTCCCCACAGCCCCACTGACGTCCTTGTGGGAGACTTGACGGAATTCCCTGGAATTCAGCTGATTTCACCCACCCTGAGGTGAGGCTCCAGTTGATACTTTAAAGCAGAAGAAGGTGGTGGCCAGACATGTTCCTGGCTTGTGGTGAAGCAGATGCTTCCTTCATCCAGGATGGCCTCACTGGTCTCTCCAAAGGGTCCCACAACCTCACTGTGGTGACTAAACCCCAACTATCCCAACCCGTGTTGGCTTTGGGATGGGGATATCCCTGGCACATTCCCTTCAGCACTGCTTTTCCCAGCACAGCTTCATCCCATCCTTCCTGGGGCCGGGCTCCTGGAATGGGGGGTTTGTGTTGTACAAGCAGTGCAGCACCGCAGGCCCTCCAGCCCCTCTCGCCAGCCCAGCCAGGCTCAGCATCTTAATTGGCTGAATTATCTTAATTGCCCACGTGCTGGGAAGCAGCCATGCCAATTCCAGAGAGAGTGAAGAAGGAACAACACTGTTTGAGGAGAAACATAAGAGAACGGAGGTTTCCAGAGAGGAGTTTTTAGGGAGAAAGAAGAAAGTGTTTCTAGGTTTTCCAGCTGGGAAGAGCAGCACTTTCCGGGGGCAGTGGTGTGGGCAGGCAGGAGCAAGCCAGCTGATGTGGCAATTCCCATTATTCCTTACTGGCACCTCCAATAAACCACCCCTGTGGGGTCTGATCGCAGCGGGGTCAGGGTTCCCTCCCCTTTTTAGGGCATTCTCCCAGCCCTGGAGTGCCACTGGAAAAGGCAACACAAGCGTTACCTGACGTCTTCCCTGTGCTGTCAGGGCTCAGCTTTAGCAGGGACAGACTCTGGGAGTAGGAAAATAAAGCACCGAGGCCAGTGGGTGGGGTCCTGGCCATGGTTGCCTCCCTCCATCGCCCCCAAATCCTCCCTCGGCCTCCCCATAGCTGCAGAGCTGCTGCTGCAGGGTGGGAGCTGGAGAGCAGAGACCACAAAGCCAGCTGGAGCCAGGCCAGGCCTCAGGGCTGTTGGTTTAGGGTGATCCTGTGCTTTAGGGTTCCCAGCGCTTGGAAGAACTTCTGCCCAGTCCCAGTACTGGCTCCAAAGCTTTATTGGGGGGATAAAGGAGCTGGGAGAGGGGCAAGGTCACTGTCCCTAGGGCAGGAGGATGCGTTTCAAGAGCGTTTTCGCCTCAGGGCTGAGCCTCTTGGGGAAGCAGATGTCAAAGTAGATGTAGAGGTCTCCCTTGCGCTGGGGGTCCTGGAGCAGTGGCATTCCCTCCCCTGGCACCATTTTACAGTACTTGGGGCTGCCAAGCAAAGAAGAGGCTGAGAGGAGCCTAGGGATGATCCCAACACGGGAGCCATGAGCCCCACCTGCAGAGCCCCACGTGGGTTTCTCAGGTTATTTGCTCCTCCAGCTTCATCCAGGTGCCTGTCCTCCTCTTCCAGGCTCCAGCATCCCCCTCATCCACCCACGCCCAGCCCTCTCCTTGCCTCTGCTCCCAGCAACATGGCCCCAGACCAGAAGAGTTGCCCACTGTGGGCATCATCCTCCTCCTGCAGCCCCAAACCTGCTGGAAAAGGTTTTGGAGCACCCCAGTGCCGAGGAGGTTCCTCCCAAGTGCCCGCTCTCCTCTGAGCCCGGTTTCCCCCGGCACTTACTGCACAATGTCGTTGATGGGGATGTTCAGCAGCCTCCCATCCAGTGTCCACACATCCAGGGTGCATCCAGTCAGCGCCTGCCGGGCATGGAGTGGCACCAGGAGCTGCTGCTGCAGCCCCAGAGCCCAAAGGTGAAGGTCTGTCCCCTCACTTGGCTCTTTACCTTTCCCAGGGGGATTGTGGCAACATAAAGGAGGTTGTTGTCGATTCTTTTAAACTTTGGGTGAAGCTTCTCTTGGACAACAAAGGTGATGTCAGCTGGAATGATGTTTGGGCCCTAAAATTGAGGGGAAAAAGATCATAGAATCATGGAATCCCAGGATGGTTTGGGTTGGAAGGGACATTAAAACTCATCCAGTTCCTCCCCCTGCCATGGGAAGGGACACCTTCCACTAGACTAGGTTGCCCCAAGCCACATCCAACCTGTCCTTGGAAACCTGGAAATTATTTTATAGAGGGAAAGCTGACACAAATTGCTGCTCTTTTGTTGCTGTTTTCAGCTGGCTAGAGAGAGGGGAAAGGTGTTTTCTTCCCTTAAGAGAAAAAGGAGTCTTTTCTCCAAGACTCCTGCTCAGCCAAGGACAAATCCAAAACTGTCTTTCTGCCAGGAAGAAAACCACCCCTTTCAATTATTTTTCTTCAACCTGTTCTAAGGAAAATCCAGGCAGGAATGGCTCCTCAGAGTGCTTCTGAGCACAGTAATGCTGAGTCTCTCTGTTGGTCATGCTGCTGAGTGCCCTCAGCAATGGGAAACCAGAGCTTCATACCATGGAAGAACTTTTTTCCATGGAGGGGGCAAAGCACTGGAACAGCTGCCCAGGGAGGGCATGGAATCTCCCTCTCTGGAGACATCCCAAACCCATCTGGATGAGTTCCTGCTCCAGGTGACCCTGCCTGGGCAGGGGGTTGGATTAGGAGGTCTCCAGAGGTCCCTTCCAAAGCTGACTATTCTGTGATTCTGTGCTTACCTGGTCTCCTTCCTTCTCGAAGGTGATCCTGGTGCCCCGCTTCCATCCCGGCTGCACGTCAATCGTTAGGATCTTATCCCTGATGGTGCTTGTTTGCCCATCCTCGTTCATCACCTGGGGGTGCACAGCGAGGGGCCCAAAGAGGGAGGGTCAGGAGTGCTCTGCTCACCAGAGGAAAGGGCCAGGGCGGGTTGTACTCCACACCAGAGTGGCTGTGGGTACACACCAGGATCAGATCATAGAATCATGGGATCCTTTAGGTTGGAAAAGACCTCCAAGATCAGAGTCCAACTGTTCCCCCAGGACTTCCAAGGCCACCAAATCACATCCAAGTGCCACATCCACACAGCTTTAAATCCCTCCAGCAATGGGGGCTCCACCACTGCCCTGGGCAGCCTGTTCCAGTGCCTGATCACCCTTTCAGTGAAGAAATTTTCCCTAATACCCAACCTAAACCTCCCCTGTCACAACTTGAGGGTGTTTCCCATGTCCTAGAGCAGGAGAAGCTCAGGGCTGGATCCAGGAGACTGGGACAACAAGGGGGGGACGCCGGTCACCAAGGGCACAAAAAGGAGTCACAAAGCAGTGTGAAAATGGAATGATGGGAGCCCCAAACACGCTGAGCTCCTTCTCCACCCATCTCTGAGATCAGCCCTCACTTCCTACCAGCTCCCACATTGCCTCCAGTGCTGAATTCCCTTTGCCAAGGCAGGGGGGGGACATTGGTTCGGGTCCTTCTGGCTTTGGTGCTAATCTCTCCCTGTGACAAGCTCCTGGGACAGAGCCATCCCCAAATCCTCAGTGTCCCACACCGAGGGCAGAGCCCACCCCAAAATCCACCCCCTTCACCCCCACAGCCCCTACCCTGCGGGAGATCTTAATCTTCTTGGTGCAGCCATGGAACAGGTCCTCGAGGGACACGTAGAGATCCCGCACGATGGGGGGGTCCCGCTGCAGCGCCCCCCGGCCTCGGGGCCCTCCGAAGGGCAGCAGCACCTCCGAGCCATCCTCGGCAAAGAACTCTGTGTGAGGCAGCAGAGGGACGGCCCCTCACTCGGGTCAGAGATGGGGGGTCCTCCGGGGTCTTTACCTCCCTTCTTCTCCCACCCGGCATCACCTGAAGTGGTTTTTCCCAGGAGTGTTTATGGCAACCTCGCCTCCCTAATCCCTCTTTTTGATGGGAATCGTCCCAGAAAGGGTCACAGGAGCAGCTGGGGAAAGCTGACAGCCTGAACATGCACCTCCAGGCCTCTCCCGCACGCAGGACGAGGGGAAGTCAGGATCTATATCCTCCAAGCACCGGAGGGAACTGAGTGGGCAGGGAAACATTCCTGGAAAGCTTAATGCTCTGAGCTGGCAGCTGCCATGGAATCATGGCAGTCACAGACAGACCCCAGCCACCCGCAAGTCTCCCAGCTTACCTCCAAAGGGGTTGTCCCCTCCAAAGAACTCCCTGAAGACTTTGTCAGGGTTGTTGTGGAACACATATCCGACGCTCCAAGGGTTGTCGCTCGCAAACTCCAAGGGGATGCCACCTTTGAGCCCCTCTTCCCCAAATTTGTCGTAGATGCCTTTCTTCATGGCTTAGGGAACAAGGAAGGGTTGGGAATTGAGGGAGAGCCCCAGCCTGAGATCCGGGTTTTGCTTGGGTGGAGGCTGGAGAAGAGGGTTCCCAGGAACAGCAGGGATGGACATGGGAGTGTGTGCCAGTTCCCAGCTGGGCTCTGGGTCTCAGAGCTGGTTCTGCCAGGGACCAGGAATTCACACCCCCTTCCAGCCCCTCCTGCCCCTCCAGTCAGTGGAAGGGGACACTCCCCACTTACAGTCGCTGAGCACATCGTAGGCCTCTGCCAGCTGCTGGAACCTCTTCGGCCCCCAGGGCTCCTTGCATTTTAATGGATGGTACCTCAGAGCCAACTTCCGATAACTACGGATCACAGGATGTTTTGAGTTGGGAGGGGCTTTAAAACCCATCTAGGGACACCTTCCACTATCCCAGGCTGGACAGGGCTTCGAGTAACTTCCAGGCATGGGGCAGCCACAGTTTCTCTGATGAGCCTGTGCTGGGGCCTCATAATCCTCACAGGGAACAATTCCTTCCCAATATCCCATCTATCCCTGCCCTCTGACAGGGGGAAGCCATTCCCCCTTGTCCCCAGTCCCTCTCCAGCTCTCCTGGAGCCCCTCTAGGCCCTGCAAGGGGCTCTGAGGTCTCCCTGGAGCTTCTCCTCTCCAGGTGAGCACCCCCAGCTCTCCCAGCCTGGCTCCAGAGCAGAGGGGCTCCAGCCCTCAGGGTATTGAAGGGAACAGCCCCCCACTGAAGGGGACAGCAGACACCCCATTCCCACATCCAGCCCGGGCTGCCCCCCAAGCTGCCCAGACCCTTTTCCCCCCTCCCAGTCCCCACTGTGGGGCACAGGGGGAGGCGACGGACAGCCACTCACGGGGCCGCCCCGCTCCCGCCGCCACCCCCCGGGTCCCCATGTTTCCTCCCGGCCCGAGGGGAATCTCTGATGCCGGGGGTCCCTCACGCCTTCTTGATGTCGTCGGAGGTGGCGCCGCGGTCCAGCTCCAGCACAGCGTAGTAGTCCATGCCCATGGCGTCCCGTTGCTACAGCGACGAAAAGGCCTTCCGGTCGGCGCCGCGCGGGGCATTAAGGGAAACGTAGTTCTCCTTCTCACTTCCGCACTCTGCCGGCCCCCCCCCCCAATCCTCTCCCCTCATTTCTTTTTCTTAAAAATCCCCAGATTTTCATGGAAACACATGTGTTAACACAGGTGTTATCAAAGCAGCGGCTTTATTTCACTCCATACTGTGATAGTCACTTTGACTGTGCCCCCTCTCCCCCTTTATTTATTTATTTCCCCCCACTACAAACAGCATTTTTTCAGCACTGGAAATAAAACCACAACATCATTGCAACAAAAGAGCCTCTCTAAATTAAAAACTGATCCCAGTTGTGTAGTAGGAAAAAATATGACCTGTTACTGTGTATGGAGCCTGGTCATCACAACAGCCTCAAACTTGTACACACACGTCCCAGGAAAGTCAGCTTGGAAGAGCCTTTCCGACACGTTGCTCCATTATTTGGCTCCTTCAAACACTTAAAGGTCAGCAAGTTGGTATCTCCTCACTATCCCATCCCTGCAGCACGTGTAAATTTCCTTCTCCCAAGAAGCCACCTGAAGAAGGAAAAAAAAGCAGTATTTACACAAAGCATTTCCCAAGTGACAGCTGCCAGTGAAATCCTCAGAGATGAGCTTTCCTTTTGGACTTTTGCAAAGGGAAGAGGAGGGGAATGGCTCCTGGAACAGCATTAGCAGGTTTTAAAGGACAGTTCCAGGTTTCACCAGAGCTTAGGGAGTAGGTGTGTCCTCACACAAGGGTTCTTCTATCAGATCCAAAGGGAAAATTAAGTGTGGCAAAACATTTCTCCTGCTTTGAGTTGGGCAGTCAAACCCCGATCCCCCTGTGTTCATCTGAGGGGCTGTGTTGGGTAGGAGATGCACAGCTGGACTGTGGAGAAGGGCCAGGTTATAAACAAGGGCCCATTTCCAGGTTGAGCGTCCAGGCCACACTCCCTGATCCAAGCAAGCACAGTGGGATGTCTGGAACGCACAGCAAGACCCAATTCCTGGCCCCAAATCCCCAGGGAACAAGAGGGGTCAGCAGCACTGGTTCTTTTACCCTCAGGATTGTCCCAGCACCCTAATTCCACAGTTTTTATAGGAACACAGCTCTGCCAGAGCTGCTCCAACTCCACCGTTCCACTCAGCTCCTGCACAATGGAGATAAAGCCAGGGAATTCCGCAGAGGATTGGTTTATACAAAATATTAGGATTATCCAGTTAGAAAAAACAAAGATAAGCTCAATAGTCAACTGTGTGGAGGAACCTGCTGAGGTGAAAAACCTGAGCTAAGGGCAGCTGCCCGGCACCAGCTTTCCCTGCCCACTTTCTCCTCAGGGATGCCCCGTGTTGCTTACCTTGTACACGGGGTCGCAGTCGGCCTCAGTGAGATCCAGGACATAATCCAGGTCTTGCTGAACAATGAAGCAGGTGCCATCCCCTGCAAGGAAGGGCCAGCAGCCAATTAGTGAGACAAGCCACACTCTTCATTACAAACAGAAATGCTATTGGGAAAAGGCTCCAGTGGGTGAGACGTACCTTGGAGGCCCCGTTTTGGAGGGATATGAGGGATGTGGGGGGTGGAAATCCCAAACCAAAGGGGCAAGAGGACAATGCCCAAAGAGCACAAAGCTCCTTGATTTGATTACAGGATTTCCACGGGCACAAAACAGCCCTGGAATTACCTTGGCTGGCAATAAATCCATCTCGGTAGGGTAGCAGGGAAAGCACTGGTGCTCCTGACCTATGGATCACCTGGATTGGAGCACTAGGAAAAGGAGCAGAAACAAGAAATGAGGGTTGTTTTCCAGAGGAGCTGCAGTTGCCCCATCCCTGGAAGTGTCCGAGGCCAGGTTGGATGGGGCTTGGAGCAACCTGGGCTAGTGGAAGGTGTCCCTGCCCGTGGCAGGGGTGGAACTGGATGAACCTGAAGGCCCTTTCCAACCCAAATCATTCCATGATTCTTTCCTATGATACTGAGTTAGCAGGGAACACCAGTAAAACCCCACAGCTCAGTTCCAATCCCATGCTGGCATGAGGATCAGGGTGTCAGGATCCTACAAAGACATTTGCTTCACTCAAGCGAAGCAAAGAAATGGGCTGTGTGGGAGGGGCGAATATTGATGTTAAGAAGTTTTCTGCCAAATTTATCTACACGTTTGTGTACAGAGATTATATAAATATAAAATTATACAGTTATATAACATCATACACACAGCACATCAACATAATGCAAGAGGCTCAGGAGCTCACGGTGCAATGGGAAGTGGCACTGCCTGCCAGCACCCTCTGCCTGACTCTCTTTTCCAACCAAAACCCTGGTTGTTTGCCCCAGGCACTCACTCACTCACTTTGTGTTTCTCACATCCAGCTGGTAGATGTTCCCATCCTGAGTCCCTGCCAGAATGTAGGTGCTTGACAGGAATGTGCAGCAGTTGAAGGCGTCAGATCCAACAAAGAGGAACACCTGAGGATTCGGGAACAAACCAAGTGTCAGACACATGGGACATCCAGGAGAGGGAAGCAGAACAGCTGCCACTGTTTATTTTTAAATACTGTCTTTCCTGTTCCCAAGTTAAATCCTGAGCCATTCTTACTCCTCATGTAAAAATCTATCCAGGAGAAAGGAGAGAGAGCATCCCTTTATTGCACCAGGCTTTGGCCTCTCCTCCAGTTTAGGTTTAACCTGGCTCAATTCCCCATCCCAGTGCTCTGGCAGTCCCAGATCCTTACTGGCTGCCTGCTCTGCAGTCCCACTCCTTGAAGCTTCTTGTCCTCTCGAGCCAGCAGCAGGATTTTCCCTTCTGTCCCGACCTCACGTTCACCTGACAAAAGGACAACAGGTAACGCCAACAGTGGCTACACAACAAATCTTGATGGGATCCAAACCCAACAGTTTGGATCACCCCTGCTGAATTGTGGCAACATTCCTCCAGACCCCAAGACACCAGAAAGGCCAGTAATCAAGCAGAACTCAGTCTTCATTACCCAAACTTCTAGATAGGGCTCAATTCCACCCACGACTGGAGCGCTCTGTTCCTGTCCCAAGGTGGTAAAAGGGCATGGAGCAGCATTGAGACACTTGGGATTACTGGTGACAAGCCTAAGCAGTTTGGGACAGGGAAACGAAGGGGAATTTTAAGGGAAAGCCCCTCACTGGGAGGTTTCTCAGGTGTGCCCAGGTTCAGGGAGTTGTCAGCAGTGCCCACGGCGACGCCGTTGATGGGAGAGCCACAGTCAGCGATGACGCCCAGGCAGGCAGATTTCCCACAGTCCCAGAGACGGGCAGTGCCGTCCCTGGAGCAGGACAGGACATTCCTTCCCCGATCCACGATGGCAGTGTCCAAAATACCTGCATGAAACCAAAGACTGAGTTCATACAGACATAAAAAGCACCCCATTTCCCAAGCTGAACTTGACCACTGGCTCCAGGCCACTGTCCCAGTGACAGCAGTCACACACCGACAAGTTGTGCCTCTAGAAAAAGGTGTCTGTGGAAGGCAGCAGCTCCCAGAAAACCCCACAGAGCGGAACCACCAGCTGGCACAGAGGGAAGACATTATCCATCATGTGATCAGCAACACCTCACCTCAGCACGAGCTGATGCCACACAAAATTAACCTCTAATCTGGGCAGAAAAGAGCCTGGCACTTTTAAATGTTCCCGTGTCCACCCCTGGATAATCCCAAAAGCAGCATTCCTGTTAGCCAGCTACAGCAACATGCAAAGAGCAGTCTCTGCTGGCACTAAGATCCCTTAACTACTTTATTATACTGTGGGCTGTCAAATTCGGATCTGAAAAATGACAGTGGTTTTTTTAGCAGAGAACAGTCAGGTGGTCAGAAGATTTGATTGGCACTTTCCCTACAGAAACTCAAATGACAGGATAAGCCAAGCAAACAGACTGTGAGAGTGACTGGCAGCATCACTCTGACCAAGGTTCTGTCACACCACCTGGTTTGCTTAGGGGACACCTGTGCCAAAGCATTTTCAATGCACACAAATAGATTATAGAATGCCTTGGGTTGGAAGGGACCTTGAAGATCAAGTTCCAACCCCCAAATCACGTAAGAACAATGGCAGGTTTTGCACAAGATGGCTTTTCGAGTTAATCAAGTTTAGAGCAGCCAGCCATGGGGTTTATTAACCTCTCAATCAAGCCCAGCACCTTGTGGGACAGGGTAAGCCAGAGCCTGGACACAGCAGTTGGTGGCTCAGGGAAGAGATAATTTGGGCCAGCATTTGGGGCATCTGATGCTACATTCCAGACATCAAACACAGAGTGCAGCAGGCTGGTGACTGAACATCAGCCCCGGCGTGCAAGGCAAGCACCCACACAGCGAATGAAGCATTTTAAGGGCTCTGTACCTCTTTTGTGACCTTTAAATGTTACTACACAGCTGGAATCTTCTGCTGACCAGATCTTTAGCTGGGCATCCATTCCCCCACTCAGAACCACGAGGCCCGATGGGAAAAACCTGCAACAATTCACATCATACACATGGCCTTCCAAAAGTCTCTGGAAAAACAAAGAACTACGTGCTAGTTCCATTGTCATCATCCTCGTGCCGAGCAGTTGTTGAGTTTTGACACTGGAAAACTTGGAAAAATTCTCACATGGGCAAAGGATTAAGCTCAAATCCTCTGGGTTTGCGTTGCTGGAATGGACTGGTCTGAATTTGGAGCAGTCAAAGAGGTGACTTTGGGCCTCCCTCTACCATTTGAGCAGCTAACTACATAGCAAAAGATACTACATTTGCTTCTAATTACAAGTTAAATGTCTTTATCCTCTGCCAAACAAGGAGCTGACAGGTCAAGCTCCACACGAAGGAGCTTTCCCCCTTTTCTGGGAAGGCCACAAGCCAGGATGGAGGTAATCCAGCACCGAAAGCTTTTTGTCCTCCCCTCTACTCTCCTTCATAAGAAATTCATAAGTGCTTTTACCATGCAGGATAGGGGCTGTCAGTGACCTGTTATTCCTAAGCACCTCTCTGAGCAACATCCCCCTTGGGAGAAGCCACCTTTTCCAATAGATTTGACTTAAAGCCTCCAAGATGCCCAATTTCAATTAGCTTCTCACTAAAAAGCCAGATTCTTCACAGGGTGTGAACAGCCTGACCCAAGTCATGGCCACAGGACTTCAGGAATGTCACAGACAACACAAAACATCCAAGCCAGATGCTCTTACTCTTATTTCTCCGTTCGCAGCCTGCCAGATTTTCATGGTCCCATCCGTGCTGGTAGACACACCAAGTCCTCCACCACTGGAAATATCAAGGCAGGTAATCTGCAGGAAGGTAAAAGCACCGAGAATTAGCTTTATATAATTCTGTATATAAGTATATCTGCTCAAGAGCCTAATTCTGTACAGGGGGAGACCTGCTAAGTATACTCTCTGCCTGTGACTCTGCAAGGCAAGGAGAAAAAGGAATGCTCAGGGAGAAGCCTGCACAAGCAGCAGTTGTATTCCAGGTTTATCCCAGGTGGAAGAGAAATCTGGACTTTTCTAGCAGGTCCTGTAAACAGATGAGAAATAAGAAAAGAGCTCATGATAACTGGCCCAAATCACAAGCCACCGTTTGAGATATTTATGAAGCCAAATTCACAGTCTAAATTTGCTGAAACACTGAATCAAAACTAGTTCTTCATACAAGCTTGGGGCCCCTCAGAAGGAGGACACTGAGGGGCTGGCAGGAGGGGGCAGGAGGGGGCAGCCGTGGGGGGCAGGGTCGGGCTCTGCTCCCAGGGAACAGGGACAGGAGGAGAGGGAACGGCCTCAGGCTGGGCCAGGTTGGACATCAGGAGGAATTTCCTCATGGAAAGGGGTTTTAAACACTGGAAGGGGCTGCCCAGGGAGGTTTGGAGTCCCCATCCCCGGAGGTGTCCAAGGAAGGCCTGGACGTGGCACCCAGTGCTCTGGGCTGGGGACAAGGTGGGGATCAGCCACAGCTTGGACTCGATGGTCTCAGAGGTCTTTTCCAACATTAGGAATTCTGTGATTCTGTGAGTGGCATTTGCATTGCGTTTCTGAATTGCATTTGCAGGCTGCGGATGGGGAAAAAACGCTACAGTGCTAAAATCCATGGACAGGAATAAGAAATGCAGATGCACCGTGAGAAAGAAGACCCTGTCCCGGCTCCAGCCAGGACACGGTTAAGTTTTCCAGCAGCAGGAGGGGCAGAGCCAGGAGCCGGATGTCCCCCGATCCCACCTCCCCGTGCGGCGGCGGGAAAAACTCCCTTCTTTCCGGCTTTCCTTCTATCCGGGCGGGTCCCCGCGGTCGCTCCCTGTCCCATTGCTGTTCCCTGTGAGTTGTTGGCGCCTCAACCCCCGATCGCTGCCTGTGGTGCCTCCGGTTCCCCTCTCCAGCCTCCCGCGGGGGAGCGCAGGGAGCGAGCGGCGCGGGCCGTGCCCGTGGGAACGCTAAATTCGGGAATACCATTCCCAAACCACCACCGCCGAATCCGGCGCCCATCGTGCGGCACCAAGGCTCGAGATCACAACAGCTCTGCCCACAGCCGGTTGGAAGCAAGTTTGAGCTGAGTGTTTGGTGTGTGAGGTACAGCCGCAGGGCACGATGTGGCTTAGTCTGCCCTTAGTGGAGTGGTGCCTATACAGGTTTATAATTCCCAGTGTGGTCCTGATAACGCACTTTCACAGTTTAGGGAGATGGTTCAAGATTTTTATGTACGTGGGTTATGTGGTATCAACTTGTGACGTGATATACTACCTCCAGGAGACCATTAATAATCGTTCCCAGTCTGGGGGGGGAACAGGAGACGATGATTTCCACAAGCCTTTCATCTCCTTTTACTCCTTCAAGCCTCTTACAGCAGCTTTTGAGGATTCTGGACTCCCTCTGAATACTAAGGAAGGCATATTCCTGTTGCCGTGTCTGATATATCTCCTCACTCTGGTCTACATCATCTTCAGAGTCACAAAAGAGATTATTAAGAAATTCTTTCAGAGGTCAGATGATGATGAGTGGCACGGAAGGTGGGAGAAAATCGGCCAGGTTTTGAAGGAGTATTCATCTCCAGTGGTTTGGAAGTTCACCCCTGAACAAATACAGGACCCTGTTAAAGTGGCAGAATATCTGAAAGAGAAGCGCTGTGGTGGTTCCAGGGAGGAGCAACTTACTGCACTGTGCTGGGCCCTGGCTACTCTTTATCGGACACTGCTGGATACCAGCCAGTCCCCTCAGGAGGAAGAGAAGGAGGAGGAAGAGGAGGAGGAGGAGGAAAACAGACCAACATGCACTGTAGCCACTCAAACTGCAGCTGCACCAGAGGAACAACCCATGCCAGGAGCAGTCGCTCCTAAACAGAACACACTCACATCCAGGCCCAAATTAGTTTGCTTAGTGAGGGATGAAGAGGAAACAGCGTCCTCAGAAGAGGAGGAAGAGGCAGAGCCAGAGATAATGAGCGAATCTCAGCGTAAGCTGCAAGAAATCCGACAACGATTCACCCGCCTTCCGGATCAGTCCTTACTGCTCTGGCTGTACGACTGCTGGTTTGCAGGGGCCAACGTGGATGTATTCCTAAACAGTTACGAAGCCACGCACCTGGGACCCCTGTCCCGGGATGTGGCCATTGACAGGAGGCTTGGGAGCGGGCCAGGAACTCTCAGCCTCTGGAGGCGACTCGTGTCAAGTGTGAGGCTGGCGTACACCGCGGACGAGGTGATCGTGTACCGGGACAGGTGGAACACCAAGCTGGAAGGTGTTCACTATCTGACAGAATTAACTATGGTGGACATACTCTACCGGAATACACGGAACACGCAGTTCCTCGACAATCCGGACGGAGCCTACTGCACCTGGCGCATTTGGGCGGAGTTTAAAAAGAGCGCGCCACCGTTCTACGCCAAGGCGCTGTCATCCCTTACATGGGATAGGGACCTAAAGGTGCTGAAGTTACAGGCCTACATCTGGGACTATAGACTGAAACCCTCTTCCCTGCCACGGGGCAGCTGTGTGGAAATACAGCCCAAGGAAAACAGCCTCCAGTGATGATCCCTGCACAATATGCCACGAGGAGCTAAGCAGAAACACGTGTGAACTGGAGTGTGGGCATGAATTCCACAGGGAGTGCATCAGGACGTGGCTCCAGGAGCATTCCAGCACCTGCCCCATCTGCCGTGACTATGCTGTCTTTCCTACAGACGTCCCTCAGCATCCTGCATGGAACAACTCGAAACGTTACAAAGCCAAGGCTTGGAAAAGATCAGTGTTTTAGAAGAGCTCCCAAAGAAAAGTGTTGAAGAGACCAAGGTCTTAAAGAACGGACTGGATTGATTTCATAAGGCTCAGAAGTACAAGTAAAAAAACAGCAGCAGGAGAAAAAAAACCCAAAAAACCAGAAGAATTTAAAAGTTTAAAAGAACACAGCTAAAAAAGCCTGGATACCAATGAGAGGGATTGGAAGACCACTGATGACAAGGAAACACAGTATAATGGATATAAATATCTATCTTGAGACATTTAGGAGGGACAGCCTTTGATTAAGGGAATGATTCCTGTGCTTTTGTGTGTATAGTTGGGCAGTGTGGGATCTGGGCATGAGTAGATGGGATAGACTGAGGGGTGGGGAATGTCCTGGTTCTGGCCAGGAGAGGGTTAATTTTTACAGGAGCAGGGAGGGACACGGGATGGGATATTTGGGATATTCGGTGGTACCTTCTAGGGGTTCTGGGTTCCTTGTGGTTTCCCTGTCCTGTTTTGTTAATTAATATTGTTGCTACCGTTTATTTTCTTATTCCATTGCTGTTCTCAGTAAATTGTTCTTATCTCAGCCCCTGATCTTTGTCTTTTGTGCCTCCAATTCCCCTTTCCATCCTGCTGCAGGGGGAGGGGGGAAGGAGTGAGTGGCACGTGGTCCAGGGTATTTCAGTGGGAACGCTACTCCTAAACCACAAGATCCCAGTTCCATCTCCATTCCAGCCCCTCACACACGAATCCACCCTCCAGGCCACCCCTCACTGCGAGGACACCACACACAGGGATGTGAGATTTACCAATCACACCCAGAGATTGCCACCTCACAAGGCTACTCACGCTTTTCTGATGAATCCTACAAAAACTTGTGTATGGAGCCAGGAACTTTGTGGACACATTCTCGTGAGGACAAGAAATGAGGATGCTTTTCTAGAGAAGGAAAGAGAGGGGGAAGAAAGGAATTAGAAGTGCTGTTAGTCCTGAAACAGAGGTTGCCGAGGTAGAACCGTGACCTGGACTCAGCTGTAGGATCCCAGAGCCTGAAAACTGATGGATGGGTCAGTGTGGGGCTCATCTCCTCAGGATGCAGGTGGGAAGGGATGGCTGCTGCAGCCTGGCCAGCCACGGCCCTGGGGGATGGTAGGGACCAGCTCCAGGGCTCAGCGCAGCCGGAGGCTCGGGATGGCTGGGTGGGACTGTGCAGGTACCGGGTGACAGCTTAGGCCGTCAGAGTGGCTCCCCTTTATGCTCGGGGTGGTCACCCACCCCTCTCCCCCCAGCCTTGGCACCTTGGTGACTTCCCCGACCACGAATCCCTCGGAGGCCACGATGTCTGGGACACCATCGGAGCTGAGCCCGCGCCGGGTGACACTGCCGTACAGGGTGGGCTTCCCTGGGGGACAGCAGCCGTCAGCCCCAGGGACAGCCCACGGGGACCCCAAACGTCCCCACCCCCTCCCAAGTCAGAGGGACCCCAACCACCCTCACCTCCTCCTCACCCACAAGGAACTCAAACACCCCCATGCCCTCCGAACCCACAGGGCCTCCAAATGACCCCAACCCCTTTAAAACCGAAGGGACCCCCGAACCACCCCAGTCCCTTTTAAACAAGGGACCCCCAACCACTCGCACCCCCGTTTAAACCACAGGGCACCCCCACCCCACCAGCCCCTATTCCACAGGGTCCCCCAGCTACCCCCACCCATTTCTGCACCACAGGCTTCTTAAACACCCCTCACCTCCAGAACCCTCTCGATCCTCCCCGATCCCCTCTTATCCCCACGGTTACCCCCGAGGCCTCTTCAAGCCACTCACCGGTGCTGCGGCAGCTCAGCCAGGCCTCGCCCTCGTCCCTGCTGCAGAGAGAAGCAGCCGTGAGCGGAGCAGGGACAGGGATAAGGACAGGGACAAAGAAAGGGACCGTTCCCACCTCAACGCCCGGCTCCAGTCGCTCTGGATCCGCAGCGTCGCCGCCATCTTTACCGGGGTAACTGCACCTACTTCCGCCTCCTTACTTCCCGTCGACCGTCGCGCGACCGGAACGGGAAGAAACCCGCCAATCAACGAGCGCCGCCGCGGTCACGCCATGCCCCGGAAGTGCCGTGCCGGGCTCCCGCCTTAAAGGGGCCGCGCTGCGCTGGTACGGGGGGTGTTTATTGGGGGGGGGGGTCGGGGTTGTGGAGGCTGCTGGACATCTGTGGGGGAACGGGGACCCTCGGGAGGTGAAGGGTGGGGGTTGAGGAGGCGGTGGGCACCCGTGGCTGGGGTAAGGTGTACGGGGAGGGTGCACGGAGAGGCTGCTGAGCCCCCCAAAGACACGGCCACCTCCCTCGTGCGCAGCTCTCCATGGCGAAGGCCGGGCACGCCTGGAGCCGCGCGGCGGCGGCGGCGCAGGGCGAGGCTGAGGAGAGCGAGGATCCCCTGGATGCCATGATCGCGCGGACCGGCTGCCTGGAGCAGCACCGGCAGCTGCAGGAGTGCATGGCGGAGCGGCAGGACTGGCGGCACTGCCAGGAGCAGCTCCGCGCCTTCGGGGCCTGCATGGCCCGGCGGCAGCAGCGGGAGCGCGGAGCGAGCCCAGCCCAGCCCACGGACTGACAGCGCCCGGACTGCCCCACAAGAATGCGGGCGGCTGCGCCCCTCGCCCCCTTTCTGGTGCTGGGAAATCCGTGGGGAATTGTTGGGAAATTAAATCTGGAATCTGTCGTCCCTCGGCTTCATCTGTGCCAGTGGGAGAACTGGAAGTTGGGGGGGGGGGGGACGGGTTTGGAGGCTACAGCGTCAAGCTGTGCCACGGTAGGTTCAGGTTGGACATCAGGAGGAATTTCTTAACGTAAGGGGGTGTTAAACATTGTCAGGGGCTACCCAGGGAGGTTTAGAATCCCCATCCCTGGAGGTGTCCAAGAAAAACGGGATGTGGCACTCACTGCTCTGGGCTGGTGACAAGGTGGGGATTGGGCACAGCTTGGGCTCAATGATTCCAGAGGTGATTTCCAGCCAAAATGATTCTGTGGTTGTGGATTTCTGGCCCAAAATACCCCAATCCAGGAGCATTCACAGCACTCAGGCTGAGTCTTGGCTCCAGAACAGTTCTCTGTGCCATCCTAAGGCTTTTGTCAGTCGTGATAACCTCATGTCCCACAGGATAGGATTTTTGGGGAGGGGATTTATCTCCTGGGAAGCCACAGAAAAATTTGGGAGAAAAATGGATTCTCATCTGACCACCACTTACTGGCAAATAAGCCAAGAGAAAGAGCACCCATGGCTTTTGCCAGAAGGAACGTTCCAGGCTATTTGCCAGGGCTGTGGGTGCTGGGAATGCCGAGGGGCTGGGTTCCAGCACTGCTGGCCAAAAATCACAGCGGGCATGGAAGCACAAGCAACACCCGGACAGCCCCGGTTTGGGGGAGAGTGTAAATGAATGAGTTACTTTCTGTCTTTTTCACGAGCCACTCCTTAGAAAGGGGGAGGAAAAACCTCCAAACAAACCAGTTTCTGGCACAGTTTCTCTTGGCATCCATCAAATTTGGTTGTAACAATTCCTGGGATTGTTGTAGCACAGCATTATTCACTCGCAGAGATTTCTGCAGAAACCCCCACCTATCAAAAGGAAAATAGGCAGGTATTAAAAAAAAAAAAAAAAACAAAAAACTGAAGGAAAGCAAACCCACATTCCATTGTGGCACCTTTGCTCCCAGTACAAACCAGTCAGATACAAATGCATTATTTTTTTTATTGGGACAAGCTGGTTGCTGACACTGGGAATTCCTTCCAATTCACCGAGTGATCAGTAGGAAGCATAGGAAGCACCCTCTGGAGGCTGGAACAGCCCATGGATGGCACCTTGTTCCTCACCTCAGGACATCTGTGCCAGCAGCTCTTCCAGCTGTGGTCGAGACTTCAGTCGGCTCTTGAAATCGGCTTCCGTGTGCTACAGAGGGAGGGAAAACCATCACAAGTGAGGATCACGCAAACCCTTTCCCAAAGAGAACCCCTCGAGAGTGGAAAAACTAAAGGCTTAAATGCCCACTGCACCCAGGGAGTGGAAAGCCCCAGTGGGAAGTCACTCAGTGCTGGAAAACCATTGGGCTTCCAACAGAAAACAAGCTGAATGCTCCTCCTGGAGCGAATTCCATCAAAGCAGGGCATAGCATTTGGGATTCCAGTCCCAGCCTTGCTATCAACTGCTCCATGATGTTCCTGGGGATTCCCAGAGAAGAGGTGGAGAAGCACTGCTGAAGTGAAATGTTTCCTTAAGGCTCACAGGGAATCTGTGGCAGCAAAGGAAAGGAACCTGCAACTGCCCTTTCCTACGGATCCATGGGAGGGGCTGGGAAGGCACTTCCTGTGGCACTAATTAGAGAAGGCTAAATGGGAAATGAAACACTTACTGAGAATTAGGAGCAATGGATTTTCATGGATCAGGGATTGCCTGGCTCTTGGGGATTCTTGGTATCCCCAAGTCTAGAGCAGACAGTAGGCTCGGGACCAGGTTTGTGCTCTCAAAGCAAATTCATGGCATGGATCATCTCTGCTTCCTAAAGGGAAAGGCACTGGGAAATGTAAATGTACCTGTTTCACTAACAGATGGACCCCCTCAGGCTGGTTACTCTGAATGATTTCCAGGAGTATGGGAGCAAACGTTGAACTCAAACCACGGATCTGAAAGCAGAAATGACAGAGCTGCAGGAGAACAATCCCGGGATAGTCTGGGTTGGAAGGGACCTTAAAGATCATCCAGTCCCACCCCCTGCCATGGGCAGGGACCCCTTCCACCATCCCAGGTTGCTCCAAGCCGCGTCCAGCCTGGCCTTGAACACCCCCAGGGATGGGGCAGCCACGGCTTCTCTGGGCACCCTGTGCCAGGGCCTGCCCACCCTCCCAGGGAACAATTCCTTCCCAGTATCCCATCTAACGCCGTGAGTTTCTCTGATGACTCATCCCTAAACATGACTTTTCTACCCCTCATATCAATTATTCTGCAGAAAATAGATCTTAAATCTTCTGCCTGAAAAACAGAGCCAGGAAACCCTCCTGGGCTTCTAGTTCAGGAGCAACACTCAGCAGAAAATGTAATTAGACTTTTTGCTTCCATTTATGCCCAAATGATGCCTTTCATCTGTTAAATGTTCGAGGGGTTTGGGGAGCCTGTGATGGGAAGTGCTGCAGGAGAGGCCCAGCGCTGTCAGCAAATCCCAGCTCCTACCTGGACAACCCTCTGGTGGGTGGTCAGGACTGCATCCAGCTGCATTTTGGATCCCCTCTCTTCCAGGAACAGCACCTCATTGGTTTTGGTGGGCATGGCATAGCTGCAAAAGCCAGAGGGCAGTGCTTAGGACAGGCAGGATATCTGCACTACTTTACAGGGATGAATCAACCTCCACAGCAGAGAATGGGAAAGGAGATTAACTTTTCATGGGAAATTAATTATGCAAAGGACGTATCTTGCAAATCAGACGCTGGTAGAGGCCGGCTGTTTTGCTGGAAGGAGATAAGGGGGAAGCTCTGCAGCACTGCTGCCAGCAAAAACCTGGATTAGCTCTGAACACCAGCCTGAGAACTTTTAACTTCTTCATAGTTCAAGGAAAGCAAGAGTTCTGACTTATTTTGTCTTTTGGGACAGAGCTAGAAACTGCTGCTGCAATGCACCACTCAAAATACATTGTTTACAGCTCAGATTTAATGGGAATGTGACTGGGAGTGGATCAGACTCTGCCCCATACTCAGAGACCTCAGCCTCCTCATCCCTATTCCCACAGCTACATCCCAGCTCCATCCTCCTGCCCACCTTTTCCCCTCAATTTCCAGTCTGAAGGGCAAATCCTTTCTTTCTCTATACACTGAACCACATCCAACCTCAGAGGGTACAAGTGAAAATACACATTTTAGAGAGTCACCACTGGTTTTATTCCCTCAGTGCTTTCCCCAGTGCCTGCAGCTCCCTGAGAGCACTTCAGGCACCAAGATGCTGTCTCACATTCCTCGGATTAAAACCAGTGGAGTGGCTGTTGGGATACGCCTGTTTTGGAGATCTAGGATGCTCCTGAAGCATCCTCTCCTCCTAAACTGAAGTAGCAGGAAGCTCACCCAGCACCTTCAGGGCTTTCCCAAGCTCATTCCAGTTTGGATAACCAGGGTGATGTGCAGAGCCTGGATCACAGACCAGGAAGGAAAACCAGCAGCAAATGTCAGCAACTCCCAGGCTCTGCACCCACAGGCTTAAAGCCTTTTCCTCAGAGGAAGGAAATGTAACAGCTATTTTTTCCATGGAATCTGCTCAAGTCAGTGCCTGAAAAACTCCATTTCAGCCTTCCTGTCATGAATACAGCATCCAAAATTGTACAGACACACAAAAAGAGACCACAGGGAAGGTGAGAGATTTGGATTTACATCCGAATGGGAATCTCTCAGGGAGACTGGAGTGTGCCCTGATCAGCAGGTGGTCATAATCCAGAGGCACAGATTTCCCCCTACCTCTCATTGACCTGGACTGAGAGCCGGTTGCAGAGTCTATGGACATACTGAGCAAAATGCTCCACCAGGCACAGATCATAGGAAGTCATCTGGATGTTGACATCTCCATACTGGTACTCAGTGCCAGCACTGATCTCTTTCATCTGCACCTTTTCCTTTCTCCTCTTTGGAACCTGTTTTCCAAAAGAAAATACAATAAAATAAAATAGAAAGTATCTGGTTTGAACCATGCTGGGAATAAAAGTTCGGCTCTTGGATGGCATCACACAGAAAACACACTCATGCTGTGATTAATTTCTTCCAGAGGAAGAAAGAAAGGAGTAAAACCAGTAGAAATAAACCTGCTGTTTATTTCAGTTCCTGCCTAAAAGGCAGCTGACTTGTTGTTGTTTCCTCCTTCCACACAAATGGATGTCTTTCCAAGTCTCAGGGAGTGTGAAGAGGTTACATGCAAATAAGACCTGCTCACAATATTCTGGAAGAGTTTAGGTGTTAAATTCAACATCAGGAAGAGGTTCCTCCCTTCCAAAGCTACTAACTTCCACAGGAATGTACTGGCCAAAATGAAGCATTTCTGCAGTGTGGTGAGTGGGTACTTCATGGAATCATCAAATAGTTTGGATTGGAAGGGACCTTAAATCTCATCCCATTCCAACCCCTGCCATGGGCAGGGACACCTCCCAGTATCCCAGGTTTCTCCAAACCCCATCCAGCCTGGCCTTCCATATGCTTCAGGACTACCTTGGGAAAGCAAACACAGAAGGAAGTCCTTCTGCCTACCTCCTTTGGGAGCAGGTATTTAAACTTCCCAATTCCATGTGTAGGTCGGGATCTGTAGGATCTGTGGCAACTCAGGAGTGCATCACCTTAAAGTGAAAGCAGAGCAAACATGTTTCCAGCTGCAAACAAACATCTGCAGGTGCTCTGAGAGCCCCAAACCCATACTGATGTTACAGAACACCATGGCTGGTGCCAGTTGCTTAGCCAAGAACAAGGCAAAAAAGAAGAAAATGTTAGAAAAAACCATATGAAAGTGGAAGAACACCTGCTCAGGTTATTTAACCAGTTCAAAATTGGCTAAAACCCCCCAAAGTTAAACACAAATGCTCCAATGTTTAATATTTATTTGACGGAAGTGAATTTTTGCCTCAAAACTGGACTCACAACAGACCTTACCTGCAGCACATAGACGGTTTTGTCTGGGTGTTGCTGCTCTGTAGGAAACAAGATAATGATTAAAAATCTGTAGGAAACAAGATAATGATTAACAACTCTGGTTTCCCTGACCTATGGGAAATATGTGGCCAATGTCCTTCTGCAAATGCTCTTGCTAAGGCACGGCCTGATCCCATAAGCACAAGGACTTCCCCTTCTTCCCATCCCACAGCCCTTTCAGCTCCCAGCTCAAAGTCTTACCTCCACTATTAGAAGATTTGGCAAAAAAAAAAAAAAAAAAAAGGCAAATTTTTGGTCGTGTATGTTTTCTCACCTGCTGAGGGCAAGCACCTGCCTGAGCAACACTCCCTTCTCCGAGCACAGCACCTGCAGTGGTTAAAATACAACAGCGTGGCAGATCCTCTGAGCAGTTTCACCAACACCTCCAGTTACTACAGCTCTAGGATAGGACCCGAGGGAACAGCTGGAGCTGCATCAACGGAGCTTTAGGTTGGATTTAGGAAAAGGTTCTTCCCCCCAGATGGGGCACTGCCCAGGCTCCTCAGGGAATGGGCACAGCCCCAAGGCTGCCAGAGCTCCAGGAGCGTTTGGACTATCCAACGCTCTCACGGACGTGGTTGGATAGCCTGTGAACACCCTCGTGCTTGTCCCACCTCCACACGGATGGAGGGAAACAGTTCATCCATCCGGCAAAAAGCTTTGCTGTCGCCAAACCAGGATGGGGGATAAATACCGATGTCCCAAATGTCCCAATGTAGAGGGACAGGGATCTGCCAAGGCCAGGAGACGAGGGTTCTAACAGAGTTGAGGTGACCTCTAGGTGTGTGAGGATGGGGAGCAGGGGTGTGTGGGTACCTCTGCCCGTGGTCCAGGAGCACCAAGACAGATCCAGGGCACGATCTCGAGGTCTGGATCCCTTCAGGATCACCCCCCCCACACACACACGCACACACACACGTCCTTCCGAAACCAAACCAGGGCCGGATCAGGGCCTCCAGCAGCAGGGCTGGGGCTGTCTCAGCTGTCTCAAGGACCAAAGCTATTCCTCCGTTCCTGTTCCTCCCCTTCCCTGTGTCCCCCCGTCCTTCCCCGTTCCCACTCCCCTTCCCGGTGGCTATCCCCGGTACCTTCGGAATCGCCGCCATCATCCGGCGCCGCGGTCCATCGCTCAAACCGTTCCCCCACAGTGCCTCGGTACGCCCCCAATCGGCTCCCTCCGTCCCGCGGCTCCCTCCCCGCGTTCCGCCCACCGATGCCTCCCGGAAGCTCTAACTCTCGGACAGCCCCCCGAGAACTCCCGTAGGCAACAACTTTGGGACAACCCGTGGTACCGGCGGGGCCCTGGTGTCCTAAAGGCGGCGGGGAGGGCGCGGGGGTGCGGGCAGTAATGGCGGACACCTCGTTCCTGCCTCCCACACGCAGCGGGCAGCGCCGCCACACGGAAACGGCTGCACAGTGCACCCTGCCTTGCGCCTATCACCGCGGGCCCCGCCAGTCACGGCCCGCCCTCCGCCCGTCCTCGCACACTGATTGGCCACAAGACACGTCCATCACGGCGCGGCGGCCATGTTGAGTGTGGCATAGCCACGTGGCAGTGCTGAGCTCGCCCCCGGGCCCCGCCCCAGCGGGGTGCAGTGGCCACCTTGAGTGTGGCGTCACGGCGGCCATTTACTTAGGCCTTTAGTATCACTTTAAAAAAAATTATTGACAATCACTAAATCCTAAGCGTAGGAAGGTTGGGCTGGCGGGGACCTCCTTCCTGATTTTTCAGTGGGAGAGGAGCTGGGCAGGGGGTCTGCCTGGGAAGAGATGGGCCTGTGGTCCTGTGCTCCCCAGGCCTGACAGTCTGGAATTGGCTCAGGAAAATCCATCCCGTGCCAAACTGCCTCAAAATGCCACACAAACCTTAATTTCCCACAGGCTCTTATCCCTCCTCCTAGCTCCCTTCTCTCCATTCTGGCTCCAGTTTCCCCCTTTTTCCATGGCAGATGCTCACTCTGGAGCCCACATCCCTGAGCCCCCTTCTCGGAGCCGTTCCCTGCCTGGCAGCTGGATTTTGTGTCAGGATTTCCTGCTCTGCTGACTGATGGCTGCTCCAATTGCTCTTGCTGCAGCTGTCAGAGCTCCTGATGGACTTTCTCCCTCCAGTTCATCCACGTGGCAAGTTCATTTCCTGCTCTGTGATCCAGTCCCGTCCTGCATTTCTGAGTGCCTGGAGCTCCAGACACACATGTGACACCCCTGATGTTCATCCCCTCTGCCCTGGGGCACGGAGGGGACAGAAGGAATGTGAAAGGACAAGGTTTGTGTCTCCACCTGCCCGACACATCGAGAGGGCAGAGGGGATCCACGGCACCTTTGCTCTCTGCTCCGCAATGCAAGGACACGTGTTCCCAGCTCCAAGCTGTGTTTTCCTGGTGCTCCCGAGATGGGACAGAACTGCCCACGTGGATGTTATCCTGCCCTTTGATCCCACCTGGCGAGCCCCAGGCAGGGCCAGCCTCGGAATGACACTTGACTAAGGAGCACTGCAGGAGTCTGAGCTGGGTTAAAGCCGGCACTCCCACTCCAGGAAACCTGGGCTTCTCCTCCCATGATCTTTGAAGCCCCAGAGGAAATTGAGGAGGGGCTGCTGTGACTGGAGGGGACTGGCTGGTGCTGTATTTGTAGGGGAAGCTGTGATGAGCACCAGGATTAGGAGCAGGTCCAGGATGACTCCTTATTTCATGCCCTTATTCCAGTGCTGTGTGCCCATGGAGTGGGACTGCACCCTTTAATTCTCTCTGCACCTCCTGGGGACTCACCTTTCTTCCACCCACAAAACGTGGCTGAGGAGGGAGTGTTGCCCCAGGCTGAGTTTGGGGTACAGCAGTAACAGATTGTAGGGATCCCCCTCCCAATGACTTGTTGTCCTCTGTGTCTCCATGAGAAACGAGTCCATCTCTCCACTGAGGAATGTCTCTGACATCTATCATAGACGGATACATTTTAAAGCCAAAAGGGACTGTTAAATCACGGAATTCAGTCTCCTGCACGTCGCAGTCAATAGGTTTCCAGTGACTTATGGCCTTATGGAAGCAGATCACTCCTCTCTCGGTGAAAGCATCTTTCTCACAAAGGCTCCTGCTCTTGATTTTCCCTGGATACAAAGATAGTGCTGCTCCTGGCAGCTTGTTCTGGTGGCTGAGCACGCTCTCTGTTAGGACACAGCCCTTAGTTCCAACGAGAATGTGCCTTTTTTTTGCCTTTTGCATCGTTTCACAGCCAGGAAACTGAATCCCTGTTGCAGCAGCACAACTTCCAAACCTTTTTTTGTGATATTTAAATGGAGAAGCTGAGGTGACTCGATGACTTCCTTTTTCTTTATCACACAAAAAAAACCTCCAGGAAGCTTTTCCTCCTTTTTAAGGCTTCCCTGGCCTTGCCTCCACTTCTTTTCAGACTCATCCCATGATGAAAACAATCAAAAAGTGTTCAAATAGACTTTAGAAGAAAACCTCGTTCGCCTATTTCCTCCTCTGCCTTGTTTTCCCTGGGACCCGTGGGAAAGATCCTGGAATGCACCCTGACACAGGAACAAGGACAATATATGTATTTAATATTTGAAATAATGTCAGACCAGTCTCTGCCAGTCTGGGTTCCCTTTTTCCGTGGTGCAGGAGAGCAGCCACACAACCGGTGTGGAAGTGCTCCCAGATGCTGGGTGCAGAGCTGCATGGGAGATTCTGCTCATATCTACTAAAACTTGTTTAAATTTAATCACTTGATTAAAGACACATTTTCTTTTTTTAGTTCACTGGCACTTCAAGGCCTGGGTAAAAAAAACCCAACAAAACTACCCATGGAGAAGCAGTTAATCACATCGAGGGAGTATAAATGAAACTATCAAAAATAGAAAG
This sequence comes from Corvus hawaiiensis, assembly GCF_020740725.1. NCBI lineage: Eukaryota > Metazoa > Chordata > Aves > Passeriformes > Corvidae > Corvus > Corvus hawaiiensis. Next base: position 1,290,874 of record NC_063214.1, read on the forward strand.
GCTTTCAAAATGGGGGACTAAACATGCAGAAGATGCCATTTCCCTGACTATCAGAGCAGAGATGCTCTGGAACAATCTCCCAGCCAAGGTTTAAACAGGAGGGGCCAGGATGCACCTGGAAACTTCCTAAACCACTGAACTTTGAGGGCAGAATAGGGGAAAATGGGCAAAAAATAGTGGAAGGGAAAGCTGGCCCCTCCAGCGAAAGGTGGAGGGCCCTCAGCCACTCTTAAAGGATGGCAGGGAGGATCATTGACCTCCCTGGGAAACATCACCCTTCTGTGAGGGATCTGCTCCCCAGGGATGCTCCTCTGAAAGGAATATCTCTATAAGTTTAGGATTAAGCCTTTGGTTTTAAGGACTGGGCATATCTTTCAGACCTTACACTGATGTTGAGGATGTGAGGGTGGGGAAGCCCTGGCACAGGCTGCCCAGAGACGCTGTGGCTGTCCCGGGATCTCTGGATCCCTGGAAGTGTCCAATGCCAGGCTGGATGGGGCTTGGAGCAGCCTGTTCTGGTGCAAGGTGTCCCTGCCCATGGCAGGGGGTGGAACGGGATGATTCTCCACGTCCCTCCCAACCCAAACCATTCCCGGTCCGTAGGAGAGGGAAGCGCTCACAGCGCGTGCGCAGGGCGGGCGGAGCGCCGGCTCCGGGAGAGCGGGGGGGGCGAAGCGGCGGCACCGACACCGGCAGCTCACCGGGACCCGCAGCCTTCGCCGGGGAGGAGGAGGAGGACGAGGGGAAGCAGGAGGAGGCGGAGGCGGAAAGCAGCGGGAGCGGTCGCGGGTGCCGCCGCGGGGAGCGGAGCGAGCGCGGGGCGGCGGCGGCGGCGGCTCCTCCATCATGTCGTCGGGCGGGGACTTCGGGAACCCGCTGCGGAAATTCAAGCTGGTGTTCCTGGGCGAGCAGAGCGGTGAGTCACCGCCCGGCTCGGGCCGGCAGCGGGGCGGGACGCCCACCCCGACACTCGCCCGCCCTCGGGGGGGCACGAAGGGACCCCCTCCTCATCCTCTCCGACAGCCTTGGGAGGGTCCCTGACACCCACCCACCCTCTTGGGGTCTGATGGGATCCCCCTCCTCATTTTCCCCGACACCCACCCACCCACGCACCCGCCGTCATGGAGGTCTGAGAGGATCCCCTTCCTCACCCTTCCCGACACCCACCTTCCCCTGTGAGAGTCCCTCCTCATTCTCCTCGACACCCACCCAGCCTCATGGGGGTCCGCGGGGTTCAGCTCTGGTTAACCCCCCCACCCACTAAAGCCCATCTCCAGAAACAGTTGCTGATTCATTCGATCCCAGCTCCTCTGGTTTTTGGGGGAGCAGGAGTCTCAATCCGCAGTGTTTTCTGTGTACATACAGCGTTTTTCCATAATGGAGTTATGTCTTGGCAGAGCGACGCTCTGAATATTTAATTCAGTCAGTGAGGTTTTCTTCCCTGTCTTTGGAATGAAAAAAACCCCCAACCTATGTCTCCTCCTTCCTCAGCCGAAGGCCTCTATCTCCAATACTGCATTCCAAATCTTTCCCTTGGAAGAGTTTTCTGAAAAAAAAAAAAAAAAAAAAAAGCAAGCTCCTTTATGAGATGCTTTGTGTAATCCTGGGTAGATGCTGAGCAATCTTTGACGTAATGAATAGGTACAAAATATTTTCTGTCACAGGGCGGGGTATTTGCTCCCTCAGCCACCTTTGGTCCCTATGGTAGGAGATGATGAAACACTAGTTGGTTTTTGTTGGTTTGGTGGGTTTTTTTGGGCCAAATTACTTGTATGTTGGTGTTTCCTCACTCAGATGTGGATGAGCTTGGTGATAAGGCTGCTGTTGAAATTATTTACCTGTACGTTGTCAATTTCCTTTAGTCTGTTCCTTGAATCGTTCTCTTTTTATTTTGTGTTTTTGGGGTTGAAACAGCTCTTCTCATATCAGGGATTCGGGGAGCACAAGTTCAACTTGATTATTTATTATTTTTTGGGTAAGTCACCTGATCTGCTTGGTAAGGTGCTATTTGGCCAGCCATTTTATGAGGATTTTGGATGAGAGTCATGTGTAGAAAATGCTGGGGGGTTTTTTTGGGTTTTTGTTTGGTTGATTTTTCCCCAGGTATTTGATAACAGGAATCTTAAATATTAGCAATGCATTTGCAAAATCCTTGGTTTGTTTGCCTGTATTTCTGAGCTTCAATACTGTGAAGCTTTTCAAATACCTCCATGGAAGGTTGTGGCACCTGCTGCAGATCTTAAATCTCAGCAGCTCTTCGTTTACACGTGGATTTCTTGTCTCTTCTAGCTGACATAATGTCAGATATCTGCTTCCTCTAGCAATTTTTTTTCCTTCTCAGCTAATCATCTGTTTTTATACTGGAAGGTTTTGAATAATTCCCAGTCATAGCATCAAACCTAGGGAGGGGAGAAGGGATTCTGTGGGTACAGCACAGCGAAATCCTCCTGACGGAATATTCCCAGCCGTGCTACTGCTGCCTCAGCTGGGGCTTAGTGCTGGGTGGGAGCTGATTTGAATCCAGGGCCGGGCTAGCAGCTGCAGGGTGGGCTCCAGCTCTGCCTTTGTCTGGGATGCTGGGCGATGACTCCGTGCCGGCTCCGTGTCCGCGCATCCCGCGGGTGCTGCAGCGTGGGCATGCTCCGACACGGCGCTCCGTGAGTCTGCCTCTGATGGAGACACGTCCCTTCCTGGATTGAAGCTCTTCAGATGTCTCTGTCATGATGTCATTCCCTCTAATTTTTTATTTTTTTACTGCCCGAAGGATGCAGAGCTCTTGTTCTGAGTGGCTCCTGGAAGAATAAACACCCTCATAATATTTGGAGAAAACTGCAGAAGAATCTGGTGTTGTAAAAAGGGAGCTGGAGTGGGCTCTGCTCACACCTTGTTGTTCTTTGTCTGGAAGGTTAAGGGAGCTGCAGAAATAAAAGTTTTTAGGGTAGCAGCTTTCATAACCCAGGAGATCTTTGTACAACTGTTGCGCTGGATTGCTGCATTCGCTTCCTGTTTAGCTGAAAGGTTCTCTGCCCTGTTGGAAAGCCATAATTAAAGATACCCTCTTGCTGCTGGTGGGGAGGCTGAGTGCTCTGGATTCATTTACATCCAGGGACTTCAGGATGACAAATGAAATGGTACAAAGGGCTGCGATGGCCATTAGCTGCCTCAGCATCCAGAGCTGGCTGCTGGCAGACCTGCGCTGACTGTACACAGCCTCGCCTATAAACGTGTGTCTTGTGGCTGAGGAAATCTAAACTGCAGTTCCTTACTGGGCAGGCTTTGCATCCCTTCCATGGGAGGTCTGGAAGCATCCCCGGGTGTTTTATTTCCATCTGAAAGTGGGACTGCACAGTGGATGCAGTGTGTGCTTTTCTCCGCTCTCCTCAGCCATATTGTGGGAGTTCAGTGCCGTATCCCTCAGCATTCTCATGGACTGCAGTGGCTCTGCCTCGTGCTGTTCATCACTAGCTGCAGATGTGCTTTCCCCTGCTAAGGTGCTGATTTTCCTCGCTCCTCGATCCCCAAAATCTCCTTGTCTCTGGGGTTTGTGTCCCCCACGCCCCTCCCAGGCCCAGCCTGGGGACTTGCTGCATGTGCTATGGGTGCATCACGAGCCTGCAACATCATCCGTGCCCAGCCAGAAGAATCTTCTCCTCTCTTTCCATCTCTATTTTTTTAAACTTGTGCAGGGATACAGCACTGGCTGGCTAGCAAGAAGGCAGCTTCACCAGCACTCTCCTTAATTGAATTACTTTTCTCAATGATTGAAGATTATACAGAGTTTAGCAGTTTTAAAAATGCTAATCTTTGCTAAAAGGCAGGGAGAGCTCTGTGCTGACGGATTAGATAGAGCTATTGTGTGTGGGGAAGTATGTTTCTTACTGCCTTTGATCTGCTTTTATCAGGTGATTTTCATCAGTCCTAATACCTCAAGTTTAAGGAATTCTGATTTCTGGGTCACATCAGGGAGTGGACACATCACCTACGTTGGGGTAGCTTGCAGTAAATATTATTCACATTCAAACATTAATAACCATTTTAGTTCTGCTTTGCATAGGAGCACCTCTACTTCTTAATAAATGGATTTTTTTTTTGATTGAGTGGGCAGAACTGGATGCTGGGGCATCTCAACAGAAATATTTGTTCCTCATGTGAGTTTCTATTGCAGGTTTCATTGGCGAGCAGGTCTGAAGGGCACCGACATGTACAGAAAGCAAAAGAACTCCCTGTTGTCTTTCTGCTGGCACTTCTGCATAAGATCTTGAAGGAAATTAGAGCCACTTGTGTTTTGTTTTTTTTTTTTTATCAGGAGCTGAGATTTTTAATATTGAAAACCCACTGATAAGTGCAGTGTAATAACTTTTGAAATATAACTGTTTGGAAAGCACTAATGAGCTGTTCTGTTGCATAATGATGTTGGTACAGGCACTGCTGAGCAGTGTGATGTGTCTCATTAGATAACTGGGGAGCTGCAGGTGCTTGGTGTGTAACGTGAGGCTGGTGTAACGCTGCTCACAGTAGGCACGCACTCTCATCCCTGTGCTACCTAAAACTCCCTTCTTTCGAAGGAATTCTCAGCTTGACAAACTCCAGAGAGCTATTACCTTGTTGCACTGGTGGTTTAAAAGCGTATCCCCTTCCCTCCTGTTAATTTCTTAATGTTGTGGTTTTCCTGTGGCTGGGCCTCCAGATATTTGGGGTTCTGTTTGGACTGTATGAATTTTCCATGAGTTCTGAAATTTGGGCTTCACATCTGGAGGTGGAATATCAGCAAGGCATCCCAACAAAGGGGAAATGAGGGAGGAACACCAGGAAGCCTACATGGATGAACAAGGAACTCCTGGACAACCTCAAACCCAAAATGGAAGCCTGTACAGGGTGGAAGTGGGGACAGGTAGCCTGGGAGGAATGCACAGAAATTGTCTGAGCAGCCAGAGATGAGGTTAGGAAAGCTAAAGCCCTGATAGAATTAAATCTGGCCAGTCATCAAGGGCAACAAGACAGGCTTTTGCAGCGATACAGGAAGACCAGGAAAAGTGTGGGGTCTCTCCAGAAGGAAACGGGAGACCTGGTTACCCAGGATATGGAGAAGACTGAGGTACTCAGTGACTTGCTTTGCCTCAGTCTTCACCTGGGTTCTTCAGGGGTCAGTGATGGGATCAGCACTGTCGAACATCTTCGTTGGTGACAGGTCCCTTCCCACCCAAACCATTCTGGGGTTCTTTCACAGTGCGATGTGCTTGGTGTCTGATCCTTCCTTGCTGTCTTGAACTCCACCATTTCTCTTCTTTCTCTTCTCCATCTCTGAAAAATCCCTTCCTCCAGCAACGTGTGGAAGAAGCACAGAGAAAAAGACATCAGTGTTTTGCGGTGCCTGTTCTCACGGTGCCTTTTGATCCCTGTCTATTTGTGGAAGCCTCTGAAGGAGCTGTGCCTATTCTTGAAAGGAGGAATAGCTGTGCCTTTCTGCTCTCTGCTGTGCTTTTCTCTCTGCATCTCAGAAATAATTTGTGATTTGGAAGGAAATGGTCATCTTTTCCCTCGATGTGACATAATGGATTTTCTATCTGCAGCTCTCGGGGTGGTGGTGGTACCTGGCACTGGATCCAGGTTCTGCAGAGCAGATGTCTGAAGGCTTTTGCTGAAAATGTAAGTGGGACTAATGGAGAAACAAAGGCAGGGAAACTCATCTGAGGCCACCTTAGCAGGCGATGTGGCATTTGGGAATTATGAGAGCCAATAGCCATTTTTTTCAGCTTCAGTGATGGTTAAAAATCTGTCGTCTGTAATCAGCCTGTGAGGAAATAGCTGCTTTTTAGTTACCTGCTAATTTAGTCCAGATGTTTAAAGGCATTTTGTTGTTTTCATGCATATACAAGTACCTGTTGTGTACACTAATGATTGTAAAACCCCAAACCACCCAACCAAAACAAGCCAGCTTTGAAACGTGCTTTGAAACGTGGCTCAGAAAAAACCACACTTTGCTGTCTCGACATGAATACCATCAGATTTTTCAAGTCAACCTCCAGAATTTACCTGTGAGGCCTGTAGCCTGTAAAAACAGTAACCTTGTGATGTATGAATGTTTCTGAACAGGTATGGAAATGCTGATGCATGTCTCCTAGTATGGAGCAAGGAAAAGACCTCCGAGATCATTGAGTCCAGCCCTTGGCTGATCAAGGACTTGATGATCTCAGAGGTCTTTTCCAATCTAGATGCTTCTGAGCTTCTGTAAAAGCACTACTTTGAAAATTACAGATGCCATCAAAATGATGACGGGTTTGACACGTTAATATAAATTATTTATGGAAGTAGTTTAAATGAAAAACGCGTGTCTTGGCAAACAAACAGCAGCCAAAATGTGGACTTGCAGTGAAAGTCAAATTTTTCAGGTCTCTTTGCTTGATTTATTTGCTGAGCTCACACGAAGTTGAAAAGCTAAATGAATTCTTTGTTTTCCCCTCAGCATAAACCCAACTCTTCTGGCTCTAGTATAATGAAAGGCCCAGGGACAGTGAACAATTCCATCAATTATTTTATATCAGATATTTTCCTTTTATGTTCAAACCATGTCCTGGAATATTTGAGTGATATTAACTGGAAAAAATGACTTTTTTGTGTGTTTCAGTACTATTTAGCTCTTATCCAAATGAAGCCTAGTGCATGACAATAATAAAAAAAAAGATAATCTGGGAAGCAAATATCGTGTGAAACTAAATGTAAATAAATTCGGTGTGAGCTCTGAGTTGTCAAGCCCCTTGCCTGCCTCTGGCTGCCTCCTGTTGGGTCTGGCAAAAAGGAGTTCAGCCTTCCAGTTGGGAAGGAAGTCCTTATTCAGCTGTCCAGCACAACAGTGCATTTAATTAATTTGACTTCTTAGAGTGAGGGTGTAACTTCCCTTTCCTTGTTCGCAGTTCGCACGTCCTTTCTGCTGGACCGCTGTAAACCGGGATGGGTCTGTGCTGCCAGGGTGCCAGGGTGTGCTTTTCCCAGTCCCTTGGACTGCGGCATCCCAGTGTGATCCTCACTGGTTTAGTCACAGCATGCACACAGGAAGCTGAGGAACACATCCTGGGGTGTCTTGGAGTTTGACTTTTGAAGTATTTTTACGAAGGCAAACACAAAATCCTTGAGGTTCTTGATAGTGATTAGAACCAGTTTAAGAGGGGATGTTCTCCAAAGGCCCTCTCCTTCTCCTAGGGCATTTTTGTCCCCGCTGGCACTTCTTCCTTTAGTCCTATCACAGAGACCAGGGCTGGAAATGCCACTCTTTGCTGCTTTGGAGTCTAACTGGGAGCTCCAGGAGCAAATCCTGCTTGACCTGAGCTTCTTCCATGCCTGCAGATGCCTGGCTGAGCACAAGGCACGTGCTGATGTCACCCGTGTCAGCTGCTTCCATTTTAATGAGCAGGGATTTTGGGGCTCACTTGGAAGAGTCTCCATGCCTTGAGTAGCTGCCAGTATCCCCTGGAGATGCCACCCAGCTATTCCAAGATTCGCAGGCTCGTAGTGTTCTCTCATCCAGACACGTGTAGGTGTTACCAACACACAGAATTAAGGCTTTGCTTTAACTCTAAAGCATTTTTTCCCAGAATTGAAAGGGTTGGGAAGGAATACTGGAGCAATACTGATGAGCAGTATTTGGTCTTCAGACGTGGCCAGAACCAGGTGGGGCAGCTAAACTTGCCAATGAGAAAATGTCCTAACTTTCAGTTGGTCTTTTCTCTGTTTTGAATTGTGACCCTTTGAACCTCTATATATTAACATTTGCACCATATAGACGAGTGCCATTTATCCTGCTAAGTGACTTTTCTTTAATGGTTTGCTTCTTCAGGAGCAATCAGCAATTGCTGCAGAAAAAACCAACCCACTCCAGCATTGCTCTAATTAATGCAGGGGCCAGTTTATTCCATTCCACTAAATGCTTCCTGCTGTGCTTCCTGTCCATGCCCCTGTCTAGGTTTGAGTTACAGCAAGTTAATTTTCATAATGTTCTTGATATGTGCAACACAAAGCGAAGGGGGATTAAAGCTGGAATAGATGTGTAGCTAAAAGGAGAGGGGTCCTTGGAGGGTGCAGCATCCATGGCAAAGCTCCAAGCAGTGACTGATGCAGGATTGACAAGATGCCTGTCAGTGTGGTCTTTGCCAAGGGGTGTAGGTAGCTGCTGCTGGAATTGGGAAGAGAGAATTCCTGCTAACACGTTGGGGCTTTGGCCCTGCAGAGGCTCTGGAGCTGCACAGGAGTGGGCAAGCATCATTGGATTAATGAGAGTGCAGAAGTGTCTCTCTGCAGCTTCCTTTTTTTTTTTAATGGAGATGTTGCCTTTTCTGGGAGTAGAAAACACTCATTCCTGTCCTCCTCTGCTGGTACAGAATTGGCTGTGAGAACCCTTGGTGTCAGTGACAGGAAGATTTTTTTGAATGGCCTGATGGAAGGAAGGCTTAGCAGAGAAATCTGAACTGGCTGGGCATTGGAATCATCCAGTGGATGTGTGAGGTGGTGGAGGAGATGGAGAACATTGTCTCTCAAAGGAAGTTCTGACTCCTTTTTGACCTTCCTTGGCAGCACTAGGCAGGTCTTCATGCTAGAGGTTTGCTGCCTTCTTTGTCTTGTCTATAGTACCTGTTTATTTTTTTCCCTTTCCGCTTCCCTGTGCTTGCTTCTGGAGAAGTTTTTGGGCATTTTGTCTTTGGCTCACTCCAAGTGGCCGAAAAGTCACTTGTGTCCACATAAAAACCAGGATGACATTACTCGAGCTGAGCTGTGCTGCTGGTTTGGATAATGCTGGAGGTGAATCCTTCAGCAGAGCAGCTGGACACAGCTGGAGGAGGGGCTGATGGCTGAAGACAGTTGGAGTATCATGACAAGGAAATCCCAACCTTTTTTTTTCCTTTTTTTTCCTGACCTTGGAGTGCTTTACAAAGAAGTTTTCACAGGGTTGGTCTGTTCCACTCCCTCACTTCCAGACTCACTCACTGGTTCTTGTAATTTCTTCTCAGCTTTTCCAGCTGCCTCTTAATATTAAATGTTTATATATTCACATCATAGTTAGGTTCCTATTCTTTCTGTTCTTCCAGCTTCCCATTTTTCTTCCCTAGCTGAGTTACGTTTTTTCACTGGACAGTCATCAGAGTGGCTTTTATCCACCGCTGTACCACCACTGTCATGACCGTAATTCTTTCACTTTTTTTTTGTTTTTAGTTGGTCTTAAACCACAGTGTGACTTGGAGAAGAGGATGGCTTTTTGTTTCCCTGACACTGCATAAACAGTAGGCAGATCAAACACTCGTGTCCCATAAAATTGACCTCTTTATTTGGATGCTGTAGTGCAACAGCAGACTTGAAAAAGCTTTTCCCAGTGAAAAAAGCTTTTCCAATCTTGACTCATCAGCTGGTTTGGTGTTAAAATATTTCCCCCCTCTCTGCTGAAATGTAAAGGGCTCATAGATTGCCTGTGTTTCTAGGCTTGGTGGACCCTGTACTGTCACAGTGAGTAATTTACAGTTAAAAATAAATTCCTTGGCCTTAGGAATTTTACATTTTCACTTGAAAATGCAAGAGAGATTTTAGGAAACTCAAAAGGAGCCTTGTGTGAATTACTACACATTCCCTCCAGTAAATCCTGCCATCTAGAGAAAAATTTCCCTGGGGAATTGTGTGGCTGATGTTTTGTCTGTGCAAGCCTTGCACAGCTGAGAGCAAGGCAGAGATGTGAGATCTGCCTTTGCCTGCCTGGTTCCAGATCCCAGGAAGAGCAAAGGCTTTTTAGCTTTACCTTTTGGAAAGTGGAGGAGGGGAAGCAGTGTCCTCTACATGAGATGTTTTTAAGATGTCTCAAAACAGCTCTGTGCTTTCCCCTGGATTTGGTGCTTCTCAGCTACTTGCCTAAAAACTTGAGTCCAGAGCCAACCCTGTGGTGCACTTAAGGCTGGTTTTTAGGTAGGGCAGCCTGAAGACCCCAAAATATTTTCTGTGTGCATTTATACAATGAATTGCTCAAGTTAGAAACAAGTCTTCGAGAGTAAATATTACAATTAAATAGGAACTTAACTAGTATGTGTCCTTAATAGAAAGGAATTGTTCTTCTGGAAAATACTGCTAGAGGAGAGTATTTATTTCAAGACACTGTATCTCAGTTGGAGTGTAGATAATTCTTCTCTAAAGAATTTTCTACTCCAAACCCAATTTCTCAAATAACCACTTTATTTTTTTTTCTGTAGTTGAACCCCACAATTCTCTCTGAAATATCCTTTCATCTAGAAAAGATCAGAATAAAACACCAACAAAACTTGTTCCATTTACTATTTGGAACCAAATTTCTACCTTTTAAGGACTAGCTATTTTTATTTTTAAAATTCTTATAGATGAATGTCAGACCTTGGGTTTGCAGACCCTGCATGACCTCTTTCCAAGGCATTTGTGAAGCACAGCTGGGAAGGAACGGGTTTATTGTCAGCTGTCTGAAACTCCATGTGGAGAGGTCAGTTAGGAAGATTTTAGAGGAAAAGAGGAAGATTTTAGAGGAGAAGTTTCCCATTGAAAAGCTGGGAATTGATGTAATGGTTTAAGATGCTTTAAGCTTGGAGTTCTTAACTTGCAGCCCAGGCAGTGCAGGCAGCAAGAGCTTTGAGTGTCTGGTGGCCTCTGTCCTGCCCCAGTTCCCAAGAGGAAAGCTGGGACAGCTCAGGAGCAGAGATGTGAAGGAGAAACAGTGTGGTGTGAGGACATGCTTCCCTTGAGTCCTCAGTTTCAGGGATTTGTAGCCATGTGCTGCCTGGACCCATACAGGTGTCTGAGGAGCCCAGAGCCTGCAGCTCCTTCAGCCGTGCTGATCTCAGTTTCTACACGGTTTGGGTTTCTGTTGCTAAAAAATAAATTGTGGTTGGGGTTTTTTTGGTGCAAAACCCCAGGATTCTGTGCTGCCCTTGCACACGCCCTGGTGTCAGTGTCCTATATTTTACACCAGCTGTTCTCCCTCTGCCTTGCTGGGGAGCTGCATCATGTGGACAAACCCGTGTGTGCTGGTGCAGCTCCGGTTATTTTTGCACCGGTCCCCAGGTGTTCTCCACAGCCATCCCTGTCAGCTCGGATCAGCAGCTGCCTGGAGGAGAGCTGTGCTTAATGAATGTACTCTGGGCAGGTTTTTCCCTACGAGCTGCCTCTTCATAAGCCAGGCTCCATCGACCTTCAATCAGGATTATTTTAGGATCTTGTCCAAGCTCACTTCTGAAGAAGCACTCACCTGTGTGTCTGCCTGGAGAATGAGTTTGAGGGAGCTCCTGTGGAAGCTGTTCTGCACCTCCTGTGTGGAAAGAGCAGGTCTTAGTTCTTCCAGCACTGCCCAGGAGATGGTCAGTTGTGGGAATCAGGTGGAATTGCTGAGGAGGATGCTATATGGAGCTCTCTTCCCCTTCTTCCCTTCCTTTTCTCCTCCTTCCCTTTCTTCTTTTTCTCCTCCTCCTTTCTTTCTTTTTGTTCTTTTCCTTTTCTCCTTTCCCCAGGCAGGAAAATTGTCACCACAGTGTGAGAGAGCAGAAATTTCTATGTGGCAGTGTAGGTAGTCAAGAGAGGAGGGAGCAGGAGGAAGTACTTGCTTGTTTTGCCAGTGGGATAACAGTGCTGGGGAAACATTAGGCAAAATTTAACTGGGCTAAATGGTGGAGGGAAGGGAAGGGGATGGTAATCCCTTGCATTCTAATAGGTCTCCTGAAACTTCTCTAATTCCTCGCTGGAAATGGCTGACTTAGCATTGCTTGTTGTGCTTTCAAGGGCAAAACAGCTTTGGGAAGAGAGCAGGAGCTTGTTCCAAGGGCTCCATTTGGCATGTGATCTAGGGAAGCGATGCCTGGATTCCCTCAGCTGGATGCTGGCGTCGGCTGGTTTAGCTTGCACTGGGATAGCGCTCAGTGCTCAAAGCAGGGAATGCTTCCCTTCAGAAAGGCATCCTCAGGTGGCTGCCAGTTTTATCCCTGCTGCTCTCTGCTGCCTCCCTTCTCCTGCCTCAGGAATATAACTGAGGAATCCAGGAGAGAGTTTCCATATTAGATGATGCATTAGCCTATCATTTACAGTTTATTTAACAAAAGTTACTTTGGAAAACGTTGTTCTGTTTGAGGATTTAATGCAGATTTCTGTCTAAACTGCCCATGAATATGGTTTGTTATGGGAACAAATTCTGTGGTAAAGGTATTTAAATCAGAAATTCATAATTGCGTTTTCAATGTCTGCTCCTTCTTTCCAAAATGGTTCGGTAGCATTTAGTTTCTCACTTAAATTGGGAACTTAAAGTGGCTGTAAATCTGGAAATCAGTTGAAGGGATCTCTTGTGCTTCAGGTGATGGAGGAGCTCTTGGCTCCTTCCTCTTTTGCCCATGTGGAATTTGCACTTCCCAGAACCACTCCTGGCTGAGCAAATCCACCCTCCCAACATAATGTCTGTCCACAGTGGCTTGATTACTTTTGATCTCCATATGTAGCACTTTATATCTTTAAAGCCTTTTACAAGCAGATAATTAGGTATTTAAAAATAAAGTACTGGGATGTAAAAATTGGATCTTATGAATGATTAATTACTGAAGGCCTCTTGGTGGGTTTTTGCGCAGTCCTGCACTGGTTTTTAATGGAGTGCTGGAATGATAGAGCCTGGAAGCAGTGGATGCTTCAAAAAGTGACTTCACCCCCATGGGCTTTAACTGCTGTCATATATAAAGTGAATATTGAGCCACCCTTGCATGACAACAATAAAACTTCAATACTGGGCTCTGAAACTTAATAGGTCAAATTTTTGTGTGAGAAGCAAGTGGGCCAGAATAGAATAGAATAGAATATTTGGAGGTGTCTCTAAAACCATTTAATTTGTCGCATTGTGCTCGCAGCAAAGCTGTAATAACCTGGGACAAAATTGAATTGTTCTGAAATTTCAACTCAAACACCGCAATCCAAAATTGATACTTTGTCCAAAAATTGAGTTGCTAAGACAATGTTTATCTGGAGTGGTGCTGTTGGGATTACTGGAGCAATAATGAGCAGGCTGTTTTGGGAAGAAGGAAATAGTAAATGTCACAGCTCAGAGCTCCAGAGCTCCTTCCTCCACTTGCTGTGCCTTGCTCCTAAGAAGTTTTGGGTAGAGACTGTGATCACATGGACATCTGGACTACTAAATCTTCCTTCTTCCTTCTTAGCTCCATGGTCATCCACACCTGGTCAGAAGATCCCTGGGATGAGCTTTACAATATTTCCAAGTGTTGTGATAGTTTTGTGAAGTGCTGCTTTGTGTTACCAATGTTTATGGCTGAGGGTTCTGAGGCATTTCGTGAGCAGTAAAGATAAAGTCCTTTGGAGAATATTTGAAGCCTCTTTGGAAACTATTTTTAAAAAATTAACTATGTAAGATATGAAGGAAAGCAAAATCCTCAGGCTGTGGTGAAAAAATATCCTCGTGAGTCTGTAAATTTTGGCGTTTTTTTCATTCCTGGCAAGTAATGAGAGACTGCACAGAAGTGTCTGAAATGTAAAGGTGGCCTGTGAGTGCCCTTTAGTTAATTAACCAAGTTTAATATCCATGAAAACGTGAGTGTATCATCCACAATTCCTGTTCTCTGGTTGGTTTTAAACTCATCTGCATGGAAGTGAAAGGCATCCTAATCTGAATTTCCCTCACAGTCACTGTAGAGTAGATCTTAAGTATCCACTCTGATCCCTGTCCTACAAGGGGCCGGGATTTCTGCCCAGATGCTCTGACACAGGATGGGACGCAGCTGGATGCTCATCGTGGCTTGGGTTTTCCATGCTTTTGTGCCACTTGTCCTGTGCCTGTTAGGAGTCAAAACTGTTTGGGCCCTTTCCTTTAGGTGCTTTGTCTCATCCCTTATGGCTTGGGCAAAATTCTTGTGTCTCCGTGTTCTTTTGTTTTCCTTATCTGCGGAATTACTGCAAATCTTGATCTTCTGGTTACCTTATCTTGGGTTTGTTCTTCCTCATTTGAGTGAAACCACATTTACCACACTGTGAGATTCCCTTCCTGCTCCTGCTGTTCCCCGTTGTTCCAGGTGTTCACGTGCATGTTTTATTCACCCCATTGCAGCATTTTGGTTGCAGCTCTTTCCAGCATTCCAAGGCTATTCCTCCAAGTCAAAACTACTTTCCTTGGCTATAGGAAGTTGAAGACAGTTCGTAACTTCCACACCAGTTTAACCTCAGTTAAATTTAAAAAAACCCACCCAGCATTCAGAAATGGGCAGGACTTTACTTCTTCAGACCTCAGTTACCTTCAGCCATATTTAAGCAGAATATTTGCCCCTTCTGTACGAAATGATGGGAGATTGAGCACTGAACATGAGAGGTGACAGCTGTTCCCTCCAACAGAAAACTGGGAGTCTGGCTCCTCACGTGGCATTGTGTCACTTCCCAGGGGCTTGGTGTTATGGTGGGGGAGGAGAACTGGGATTGCCTGGAGGTCTTCTGCTTGAGACACTCGTTTTGGCTCTGTTGCTTTTGGAAACCTTTGAAACTGTGAAAATAGCGCTGGTTATGTTACAGGCTTGGCTTGGAATTCCTCTGCAGAAAACCAGACAAGAGGTTTCATCTCTAGAACATAAGGCTTAGATTTTAAAATGAATTTTTATAGCTGTGCTGAGGAGGTAACATTTCCGTGTTTTTTTATTTTGCTATATTGACAGAGTAATTGAATTATTATATTTAATAGATTTGCTCCTTCGTGTTCAGCAGTGAGGGGTTGCCTCTTGTTTATTCTTTTGTACAATGGGATGGTAAAAAACACCCCAGTTTTTATAGGAAAACTTTTCAGTGTGCACCTTAATAGTTTAAAAAAATTCCAAAGTGGGACTTTGAGACAGAACCAGAGGCTGACCCGGTTTTACTGTTTCATTTCTTTGTGGCTGTGACTGAGCAAACAGAACAAGATTTGTTTGCATTGTGCTCTTTCATTTATTTCCCATTTTGGGAGGAAGAGTCTTGCTAATTACTGACAAAACCCACAAGAGTTAATGAAGCTATTTATCACCGGGTATTTTTGTCCCTGTCACAAGGCTTGGTGCAGATCCCAAAGGAAATCTTTCCTGTGCATTAATAATCATGGATATTGTTCTACTTTTATCAACTCTGCCAGTGCTGATTAGGATTTGCTTAGCAGGAAAGAGTTCTGAGTTTGTCATTAAACTTTTAAATGAGTCTCCACACATTTTTATTGATCTGTGTGATCCTTTCACATCCCAAAGTGCAAAGGGGAGCTTTTTCCAGCTTTATGTGTCCAGGCTGTGCCTTCTACTTTGGGGCCAGTCATGAGCAGTCTTAACTTGTGCTTTAGTTTATATCTGAGAAACAGAGATACCAGGTAAAACTAACTGGCATCTCCCTCAGGAAAAAAGTGTAGTGCTAAATGAAATAGGATTCTAAATTGCCTAAAGACAGCAAACAGCCTGATGTTGCCTTAGAAAAAGATGGATAATAGAAAATACTCTCTTCTGCCTCTTCCTTTTCCCTTTAGCTACTGCTGAGCTTTAAACACAAGTGACAATTCTTTGCTTCTCTTGCTGGTTTTAAAATGCCCAGGGACTGCATAAAATACAGTCATCCATATGGCACTGAATACTTGGATCAGTGGCAGAGCAGGCTTTTATCTGGTTGTCCTTCAATGTGTAGCTGTCAGCTGTAAAACCCTCCTGGGTTTTTACATAGTATGCCTGGGAATGATTGTATAAAAGGAAGGATCCTTTGGGAGAATTGCTGCTCTGCCTTTTAGAGGCAATTTCTTGTCCACTGGAGATGGACCAGTAAATACCAGTGAGCCAGCTCAGCTGTCTGAGTGGGAGGAGAAATCTCCAGGTGAGATGTGACCATGAGGAGCAAGAGACTTTCCCACTTGTCACTGTCTGCTCACATCTTTTGCCGTGGCAGAAATACTGTTCAGGTTCCCTTGAGGAAGGGAAGTTTCACCTGAGCTATTCAGAATAAAAACCACAGCAGGGAGCATGGACAGGATGATCTTTAAAGGTCCTTTCCAACTCAACCCATTCTGTGGTAACTCTTGCCAAATACTTACTTGAAGCAAACTGCAGTAGTGTACAGCAGGAATTAGACCAGGAAAATGTATATTGCAAGACTAGGAATAAAATGAAAATTTTCTCATTTAAAGAAAAAGAGAGCAGGTTTTTAATAACTTTAATTAGCTCTGCATTCCTAGCTACAGAGACTAATGTTCAGCTAGATTGAATCCCAAGTGTGTGTCTCTGTCCAGGGGTATATGTAATCTAAAACAAGGCTGAGAACTTCAAATTTGAAGACATGAACCAGCCTTGAACCGGTAGGTTTTGGAAAGCATCTCTTGGAAAGAGAGAAAAGAAATCTTTGATTTCTGCATTGTACTGAATTTGACTGAAAAGTGAGGGAGTGGAGTTACATGCCTGGCAGCAACACCCTGGGAAAAAACACGTAATAGGTCAGAAAAGTGCATCAGCCTCCATTTCCTTCTGTCTTGGATGAATTATTGTAGAAAACAACACCGTGAACATGCTCTGAGGTACCCAAAGAGAGCAGTGAATGAGAATTAATGAGCTTTTCAGGCTAACACATATTTTCATAGTCATCTTTTTTATAAGGCAGTTACTGAAGTGTTAATCATTTGATTACTGGTTGTTGTAGATAAGGGAGTAATTGGTCCCTTTTTGTAAATGATGGAAGTGCCTGACAGGAAGGGGCAGGCGTGAAAACTCATGTTTCCATGGATTATTGCCCAGAGAGATTGACTTGAAGTAAAACCCCTTTGCTCTGATGACATCTGGGTTGTGACAAAATCCTGTTTTGTATTTCCTTCTCAGTAGCAAGGGCAGGTCTTTAAAACACAATCCCAAATGTGTGTGAAACTTAATTTTTAGCATGGCTTTAAATAAGTATTACAAATTTCTTTTAGAAGCCGTTACAAATGAGCCTTTGGTGCTGGCCAGGGAGAAGGGCTGAATCTTGGCCTCCTTGGTGACAAACAGCTCTGGTGTTGCTTGAGGACATTTCCCTGAGCCCTGAGGAGCTGCACTTCTCTGTTTTCCTGGGGCTGTAACAAATAGAGCTGATATTTTTTGGTGTAACTCAGGAAAATCAAGTTATACCTTGTCTTGGGAAGGAAAAGCATGTGAAATGCAGGATCAGGGCAGCTCTTCCCATCCTTAGAGTTTAAAATGGTGCTCCTGTGCAAAGGGCTTGGCTCCTTCCTTTGTATCCCTGTTCTTGCAGCACGTGGGAACGAGCTGCAGATGATCCCAGCCATTCCCAGAACAGCTTTCAGTGTGTTCATCTGCTGGGTAGGTGTCATTCCTTGTTATTCCCTGTTACATCATGCCAGTTCACTCCACTCCATGCTTCCCTTCCTGCTGCTCTGCACCAGACACTCATAAATATTCATGTGAGCTTCCCACCATCCATTTAGGCTCCTATCCCTGGCTAAGGGTCTGTTCCAGTTTGCTAAATGCAGCTTTTTTTACCAGTGCTGACGGCTGGCTGGGGAGCTAAGGCTGATGTCACACTTTCTGCTTTGGGAAGTTGCTGGGAATTGCTGGGATGTTAAGGCTTTAAAAGGTTTTGCTCAGAAATTCTCCCATCACAAAGAGCTGACTGAAGTTCAAGGCACCTGATTGTCACAGGGTAAAAGGAAAATGGAAATTTCCTCAGCAGCAAAATTCTGGCTGTGCTGTTTCTTGCTTCATTGAATGAGTAAAACTCATCTCTCCACCTTCAGCTCTAATAAAACTGTCTCATCTTGCCTTGAAAAGTCCAGTCCAGACAGAATCTTTGTAAGGATAAAGGAAATTGAATTTACAATGAGCAAATAATCAACTTTTTGTTCAGGATCTCTCAGTACTTTAAAATACTCAGGGCTGTGTACAGAGGGCAAAGGAAAGAGGCCAGTTTGGTTATTCCACTGGTTCATTGATCACATGCTGCATCTCATTAAATTCATCTCCATTTTGTGTGGAGCACTGGGACAGTGCTATTACTGATCATCTGGAAGGGGGTTAAAACCTGTGTTTTAAGGAAATAAATTAATTTTAAGAGGCTCAGCATTCTCTCATGAATCCCAGAATGGTTTGGATTGGAAGCGACCTTAAGGCTCATCCAGTCCCATCCCCTGCCATGGGCAGGGAGACCTTCCACTATCCCAGGTTGCTCCAGGCCCCATCCAGCCTGGCCTTGGACACTTCCAGGGCATCCATATGCTTCAGGGTTACCTTGAGGTAATCCAGAACTTCCAAAAGTTTCTCATGTTGTCCAGTCAGTTTCTCTAGAGTTTTTATTTTTGATTGTTTCTGCTATAAATAGTCTCTGAATAACTGTGGTGATGGCTGTGAGGAGTTACTACTTTCGGCTTTGTCAACTGCTGGCTAACAAATGGAAATGGAAAACAGGGAAAGGCCAAGTCCACCTTTCCCTGTAGTTCACCAAGGCTGAACAGGCTGCTCTGGGAATCCTCCACGTCCAGTCCTTGAATTTCTGTGTGTTTTTTCCCCTGCTCTGTGGGTACAGGCCAGCGATTCTCAAATTCAGAGCTCCAGCCTGCCAGCAATCCCTGAAGCCAAAGTAATTGATCCAGGACTGTATCAAACAGTTTTCGATAGTGCTTTTAATTAAAAGGCAAAATAAAAGCTTTGTTGTGGTGGTGACCTGAAAAGAAATAAAGGATTGGCAGGGATTCATTGGTTTAAGAAGGCCAGCTGCAGTTGTTTGACATTGTTATTGATTGTGTCTGCCTTTCTAGAGTTCCTTTTCGAGGTAGGATACCATAAAACCTCCACGAATACACTGCCAAAAACCCCTTTCAGATGTGGTTGCTCTGCTGCCTGTCCTCCTTTCCCCAACAGTCATGGACAAACTCCTGCCAGTAGCATCCTTGTGGCTGTTTTTCATTGGAGGAGGTTCAGAGCAGGTTGGAGCAGGTTCTGCAGCCTGTGTGTAAGTTCTTGAAAGGGCTTTGGCTTATTTTGGGGCTGAGGTTTGCCATGTGGGTGTTGTTTCATAGCCCTGTGAGAGCTGCTGGATCCCCATTCCTGGAGGGATTTAAAGCCCTCTGGATGCAGCTCTTGGGGCTGTGGGTTAGTGATGTTCTTGGCAGTGATGGAGGAATGGGTGGACTCCATGATCTTGGAGGGCTTTCCCAGCCAAAAATGTTCTGTGATTTTTTTTTTTTTTTTGCATTTTTAGAGGTATCCTTATGGACCAAAACGTGTCCTGAACTGCCAAAGAAATACCTAAATACCAATATTTGGCATCAGCACGTTGTGTGCAGGTCCTCACGGGCCATGGTTCTGTGGGAAGCATTGCAGCTGCAAATGTCCTTTGTCAGAGGAGCAGCTGCTAAAATAGAAGGAATAAAACTGCGGGAATTGTGTTGAAGGGACGCTGTGTTCAGAGGGTGCTCCCTGTGCTCCGCTCCCTCCGAAGCCGGCGGATTCGCTGTCACTGCTTTAATTTCCGTTGCCTGATCTCCGTGTTTGATCTCTGCCGTGAGCTCTAGGCCATTGTTTGTTCTGCTTGGAATGAGTATCAAACCCAGAATCAGCTAAAATCAAGGTGAGTTGTTCTCTGGGAGGAATGAAATGGAATGTATTTAAGGTAGAAAATGATGGAGCATCTCTTGAATTATAAAAATGGTATATAATCAAACCTAAATTGTTCCATGTTTTTGTGGGTCTTGTTTCCCTGTAACTCTCTGGATATTCTATGTTAACTTCCTAAACAGAATCTTAAATTCCTTCTTTTAAAGAAGCACATCTGTATAATAGGATGACAGAATAATTTATAACCTAGATCTTTAACTAGGCTGGGAATAAATTATCTTAAAAGGGGCTGTTTAAACCCTTTTGTTTATTCTACTTAGAGTGGTCCATGCATGGATTTCAAGAAGGTTCATATCTTGCAGGCTTTTTACTGATTTTATTTTTTCTTGATTTTTTTTTTTTTTTTATTTATTCAGGACTTAAAACTGCAAGGAGTTGGCTCAGGTGGTCCTTTGGTCTGATCTTATATCCCATCAGGAAAGAAATGGCAGAATGAAATAGGTTTGACAGCAAAGCAGGAGTGCAATCAATAGGGAAAAAAATCAGGGTAAAAACATCCTTTAATTAGAGTGAGGAGATGAGACCTCCTCAACTGTGGCTTTTGCCTCTGCTCCCTGGGACTAGACTGGATTCCATCCCCCGAGTTCCTCACTGTGGCTGGGATAAACTTCACCTGACTGAGAGTTCCTTGGATGAATGCAGTCTGCTGGCTCTGTCAGTGCCTTCGGATAATGAATGAGTTCTGTTTCTTGCTTGGAGGGAGCCAGGTGAAATTTCCATAGTTTGACAGCAAAGAGCAGTGGAGGATGGGGGATGTTTTTATTATTTTTTAAAGAAGCTGCTTTAATCACTTTAATGCAGCATTTCTGTTTCCAGTGCTGGGAATGACATACCTAAAAATACTCTTACTGGTTCATGCAGATCATTTTAAGTCAACTCTGTGCATCTTCCTTTTGGGGCTTCTTTTTAAACACAAATCTAAAAATGGTTTTGAGGCATTCATAATTCAGTATATTGTTCTTAGCAATGCTTTTCCTCTGGGTGCCTTGGGTTGGTTTTTTTCCCAGCAAAATAATTCCAGTGAAGATTTTGAGGTGAGCTTATCTATGAAAGAAAGTTGTAGTGTCACTGGGGTTTATCCTTCAGTCAAATCTGAAAGGAGTCATGCGAAGGGCAAGTGAAATTTTGGGATTACACTGCAATTTATCTGCTATTGTGAGGAGAAGGCTTTCCTCATCTTCCTCCCTTTACCTCTGGCTTTCAGCAGGTTGGATCTTCTAGCCAAGGCTGCTTCTGAGAGCTGGGAGAGGCCAAGTGCAGTTTTCCAGTTGAATAGGCAGGACATGTTGATTACTTCTAAGGTTATTTCGCTTTGCAAATATTTCTCGGTTTGTTTTTTTTCCTGGTTGCTGATGCTTTGAAGGTTCTAAACGACCACTAGGTGAAGTCAACAATTTAAATGTGACTTTTCCAGAAGAATCCATGGACAAGATGTGAATCTCTAGTATGATCTGCCTAAGAGAATGAGAGGGGGATGTCAGACCTGCTCCTCGTGCATCGCACAGTCCAAGTGCCACAGTCCCAATTACTTTTCCTTGGAGGTCACTCCTGGCTGGTGCCTGAGCCCTTTGCAGACTCTGGCAACAAATGACCTTCTAATCCCATGCTGGCAGGGAGGTGATTTGTGTTCTCTCATGGGTCTGTGCCCTCCTCCTCAGTGCCTCGGTAGAGTGCCCGGCACAGAGCGCTGCAGCCGGGGCTGTTCCGCACGCGCCGGCACCGAGAGCTGCGGGAGCTGTGGGAGCTGTGGGAGCCCACCGTGAATCAGTGTCAGTACTGGGGGCTGCTGCTGGACACACAGATCTCCCCAGGAGCAGGAAAAAGGCAGCCTGCAAGAATCAGATGGAACGACCTTGGAATCTCTCCAGCGGCTGCTGTCGGATCAAAGTGGCTGGAAGCACGAGGTCAGCGTATTGATTCCATCTTGCAGCTGACTTCTCTCTGTGAAATCCCTGCCAGGCAGTGGCTCAAGGCTCCCAGACAAAGGGTATTGATCAGGGTGACTCTGTGAGCTGAAGGCTTGGAATTTAGCCCCTCCTGGTTGATGGCAGTTCCACTTATAGGAACTTCACGACTTCCCATCTTTTAACTCAATCATGTTTGGACACGTGGCTGTTTGCTGCCACAATTCAGTTGCTGATTCAGGAGGGTGTTGGTATTTGGGAGGGTGTTGGTGTTCGTGGGTGTCTGCTGGTTTCTGTGCTGAACCAGTGATCAAACCTTGCCTTTTAGGAGTTTCCTAATTTTATATATCAGAACAGCCGACTTCTTGTCCCAGAACATACGAAAACATTGCAGCCTTCCAGAATTCACGTGGATGGGGTGAGCAGCCAGTTCATGATGGGAGCCACCAGCTCCAGATTCTTCCAGAGCTGACCCAGCCAAAGAAAACCATCTGAACAAGTCAGATCCGAGCTTAAAAATTCCTGTTGGAGCTGGACCCCTTCAGAAGTGTACATTGATAATTAGATGATAGAAGGTGCTCTGGGGGCTGGAGCCCCTCTGCTCTGGAGCTGGGATGGGAGAGCTGGGGGTGTTCAGGTGGAGAAGAGAAGGCTCCAGGGAGACCTCAGAGCCCCTTCCAGAGCCTAAAGGGGCTCCAAGAGAGCTGGAGAGGGACTGGGGACAAGGGCTGGAGGGACAGGGAATGGCTTCCCACTGCCGGAGGGCAGGGCTAGATGGGATATTAGGAATTCTTGGCTATGAGGGTGGGAAGGCCCTGGCACAGGGTGCCCAGAGCAGCTGTGGCTGCCCCTGGATCCCTGGCAGTGTCCAAGGCCAGGTTGGATGGGGCTTGGAGCAAGCTGGGAATAGTGGAAGTTGTCCCTGCCCATGGCAGGGGGTTGGAATGAGCTGGTCTTCAAGGTCCCTTCCAACCCAAAACCTAGGATTTTATAATCACAGCACTTAAGCAGTGGTGTCTGAGGCACAGCTGTGTGATTAGGAGCTGTTTGATGTGCCGATTTTGTTGGACGGAAAGTTGGAAGGAGCCAAGAACTCATCTGGTGAAGCCGTTGTTCAGCCTCTTAATGACAGAAAAATGTCCAGAATTGATGTTCAGGTGCAGTGTCGAAACAAACGGTTTCTTTGGTTAATCACTTACTTACTTGGCTTCCCTCCTCTTCAAAACACTCTCGGATGCCTTAGATGTAAATTCCTGGAGTGGAATGACATCTGACAACTCTGCGTGCCAAGGAAGGGAGGAGAGTCCACTGCCCAGCTGAATAAGTTATTTTAGAGTTTAATTGCCTCAATTTCCCAATTCCATGCCCTTCTGCTCGGATTGTGGTTGGACTTCGCTTTTAGCTGTTAGGTCTTGATCTACAGAGGGAAAAGTGGCTGCAGACAACTTTTCCTGAGCAGTAAGTCACTTCTGCCCCTCACCTTTCAGCTGGTTGCTGTGAGCTATGCAAGCTGCCTGGTTTTTTTGCCAAAAAGTTCCTTCTCAGCTCCTGAATTGTTTGAGATTTTCCCTGGCTTCCTGTAGCACAGCTGTCAGTGTGTCCAGCAGAACCCTCCTCCCTGCTCCAGTCAAAGCAAACCCCATTCCCAGCACTTCCTCCCCCACCTCTGTCCCTCCAAGGATGTGATACTGACCTTTTTCTTGGAATTGTTCCAGTAGCATACCAGGGATATTTTGGCCTAAAGGATATTGCATTGCTGACTAATGCTGCCCTGGACGTACTCGTGTGTGGAAATTTTTCCAAGAGATTAAATTAACTCACTAGATTAAAAAAAAAAAACCCAAACCAACATCTTAATGAAACAAAGCTGAAGTCTTGAGTGTCTTATCTGTTCCTTGGGCTATAACCCCTGGATTACTTATCCAGTTGTTTCCCATTTGCATTTTAAGCAGCCGGTTGTTCTTGTCTCTGTGTACTACCTTGTTCTGCTTCTCCCTGCTGAGCTTCATTTGCCTCCTGAGGTCATTTTGGCATTTTCCAAGATGAATTCAAATTCTGATTCTGTCCTCTCCCTTGCTTGCAATCACTCCCAAATTAATGCCTTTTGGGAATTCGAGAAACATATGGCCAGCAAGGCGAAACAGAAATCAGAGATACAGTGGGAACTGTGGGCTTTCTTTCCTGCCAGGATTTCTAAAAGGAATCCATTTGGGTTTTTTAAAAGGAGGAATGGCAATGCCTCAGTATTCATGGAATTAAAACTGTGAGCAGTTGGTGTTAATACCAACTTGATCTGGTGCCTGTCAACATAAACCTGGGTCTGTTCAGAGAAGAAATGTCTTGGAACTAAGTCCATTAGGATGCTCTCTCCAAATGTTGGTTGAAGCAGATATTTAAATATAAACAAGCCAAGCATTACCTTATTTTCCCCCTCTTTTTGTGAAATGAGTGAAGGTAGGGTAGGGAGGGAGGTTCCAGGAATAAACGGAATATTTTCATATTTTGTAGTCTGTGGTCAGACCCCGTCCAAGACATGTCACTCAGAAGGGAAGAATTTGCTGGAACACTTCATTGTCCTTCAGGGGTCGTGAGTTACCAAAGCAGATGATTTCCTGGGTGAGATTGGACCTGTGAAGAATTAAATGTGCCTATTTGCATCAGTGGCCACGTGAGGAAAACCAGCTTGTTTGTGACGCTGCAAATCAGTTCCTGGGATTCAGCCTGTGCTGCAGCGGGAAGGGATTGGGTTTGCTTGTCTGTGTCTCCTGAGGATTGTCACTGGGTCTGGAATGAATCCCTCCTCCCTTCACAGCAGCCTGTGGCTGTTTGTCCTGCACCAGCTCGAGCTGTTCAGCACATTCTTGGGACAAATCTGAGTAAGGGATTCGGGAATCATTCCCGTCTGGGGTGCGCCGCTTCCGAAAACCTACTCAGAGAAGGGAATATTTGCTCTACCTTCGTGAAGGCAGCATTTTAGCTTCATGGGAAACCTGACTCTGCCTCCAGAGCAGAATATGCTAGAAATTCATGTGGGAATGCAGATTTTGACTTGGGAAGATCTCATCTCTCCAAGGCTGTCTGCTGGGTTCCTGTTTGTTTAGCCCTTTTTCAGAGTTCACTGAAGATGAAAATGCTGCTTAATTGGGATACTGGAGATTTTGGTGACACTCTTACGTTAAGATTTAAAACAAACAAACAAAACCCCCCAAAACTCACCCCAGAAATCATAGAATGGTTTGGGTTGGAAGGGACCTTAATCTTGCCTTAAATCCCTGTGTTCACTGGGTGGTCACCCGGGCAAAGAACTAAAATCCTTGGAGTATTGCCTGGAGAACACAAGCTCTGCCTTGTGCACTCTTCCTGCCGTTTATCTGCACCAGCAGTGTTTGGGATCCGACACAAGTCACACAGTTCCTCTCTTCTGCCAGTGGGAGATGGCAAATTCCAGCTGCAGGGAGGTTGGAAAGAACACTGGGAGGAGATGTAGCCTTGAGTAACTTCAGTTGCTTCCCAGATAACTGGCCTACAGTTAAGAGGATTTATACACATCAAAATGAGGCAGCTGGAGATATTCCAGTTCCTGTGTATCTTGCTGATCCCTTCCAGGTGAAGATGGAGGAGAAGGAAAAACCCTATGAAGTATGAGTTAGGCTTTGGCCCAGCTCAGCTCTGTTGTTTGGTCTTAGAGGAGAAGAAGATAAGTGTTGTGGGGATGGTGGGGTTTTAAAGTGAATAATTCCCGTATTTTATGAATGAGAAGAGCTTTTTGTTGTTAATAATTAGTTGTAGGGGCTGTTAAATTCATTCAGTTCAACTAAAATTACTGAATGACTTGGTAGAAAATGGAGCAACGAAATTCATTTTCATCCCAAATCACAAATATATAAGAGTAAAACTGATGCTTGGGAATGATACCGAAAAAATAAGTGACCTTGCAATTGTAAAGTCAAATAACTGCTCTTGTCCTTGAGGGAAGTTTAAGTGCACACTATGGATCTGTTGGACACAGTAAACCCTTTTAAAATGACTTGCTTAAAATTTGCTCTGAAATTGGTCCTTGAATCCATGGTTTTTTCTCTTCTTTTAGTGGGGAAGACTTCCTTGATCACCAGGTTCATGTATGACAGCTTTGACAACACCTACCAGGTAAATTAATCAGTATTTTTGTCTTGTGTAAGACTCCTCTGCTGCTGTGTCTTCCATTGCAGGAAAAGTCATTCCATAAGAGTTGGGGCACTGACCATGGAATTCCCAATTGTAAGATCTTAATCACCTGCTAGAGTGGCACTTCTGGGTTGGATTCTGCTCCAGAAGTTTATCTGCTGCTTGCAGCAGGATGAGCTGTGGTTCTAAAGGAATACCCGAGGCACAGCCAGGGAATAGCAGTTGTTAAGTCTGCTAAGGGTTTTTTATCCACCATTTTCTACCAGACCATCAACAGATCTAATCCCTGTGTGTGGATAACATAGCAGGTACCCAGCTCTTTTAAACAACAAGTTTACACAAGCTAGAAAATCATATAAAATGTAAAAAAAAAAGGAAAATGTAGGAAGTTTAGAAAACAATTTTACAGATTAGCACTGTGCAATCCAGGAGAACAGTTGCCCACTGTTGCCCACTGCCAGAATTTAGCATGAGCTCAAAATGTGGCAAGATATAAAAGTACTTCAGTTTCCTAAAGTGTATCTCCTCCAAGCAGAACTTGTTTCATGACTTGGTTACAGTTGGTGATGTTCTGGATACACGAAACTGAGAAAAATCTGTTCCCTGGTGCCTGGGAAGGTTTTCTTAGGGGGGTGGGAGGAGGAGGTAATAGAAAAAAGGAAAAAAAAGGAAAACGTGATTCTCCCGTTCCTCAGTGTCTGCCTAAGGATCTCATTGAACTGAGTGATTTCCCTCCTGCCTCCTTCAGTAATTCCTCCTTGCTGCTGCTAGGAAAAACGAGATGGGAAGTTCTCCCTGAGCTGTGGGAAGAGGCACGCTTCCATAGTGTGGGAGGGCTGGAGCACACGTCACTGCTCCCGAGGCAGCAGACATCCTTGCTGATTCCTCCCACTGTAATTACATGGACATTGAAGGCAGTTCTTTTATTTAAACTGGGTTTTTTTTTTCCCCCCCAGTGTTTTTTCTTTTAGGACTGCTCCTTTTCCTTACGGAGTTTGTGTCCTAGTTCTTCCTTGAGGAGGTTTGACCCTATGTGCTCTAGGATAATACGGGTGTCGCCAGGAGAGGTGGTCTGTTGTAATACATTAAATGATTGCAAAATCAGTGAGTGGCACTTAGAACAGTGAGAAATCCTAAGGGCTTCCAAGATAACTTGGATTTAGGCATCAGTGCTGCCTGCCCAGTTTGGGCGTTAATGGACTTGGGTCAGAGCCATTCAACCAAACCCCTCGGTTTTCCTGGAGTCGTGACTGAGGTGGGACCATACCTCCTATTGTGCTGGAGCTGGAAGAAGGAATCAGTCACAAAAGCTCCAGGAATTTGGCCAAAATCACATTGCCAAAATAGACATTTTTGGATGCCCAGGATTCTCTAGAGACCCCTCAGAGCCCAGTATTTAATGCCAGTGCACATCACACCCTGATCATGGGTAACTGGAGCCGGAGGGGAGTTCAGGGACAATCTGCTTGTTCTGGACGTTTCTGGCAGATTCTGAATGCGTAGTTTTCTGAAACCTATCATTTGAACATGGGTTTTTATGTTCAGCTGTTAAAAATAGAAAGCTGCCATTTAATAAAATCCGTGCTGTGCATTGGATTCCTTTTGCTTGATGCTGGATGAGAGGAGTTCAGCTGTGTCCCTCTGTCTTATCAACAAGAACTTGCTGTACTGTGTCAGAAACCCAAACACCTGAAATAAAACCATGCAATTGGATCTGTTTATTTTACCAGGAGTGATTCCCCTCCATGGACATGCTGGGAATGATTTCCCTTGTGCTGTGGCACCATATGTAACATATCATAGAAGATCTATTTTTTAGTAAAAGTCTGGGGTGTAGGGAATGCTGGAATCCACTCCTTGATACTGCTGCTTTCCTGTGTCGTGGTAGGACAGGCTGGGAGAGGAGAAGGCTCCAGGGAGAGCTCAGAGCCCCTTCCAGGGCCTAAAGGGGCTCCAGGAGAGCTGGAGAGGGACTTGGGACAAGGGCCTGGAGTGCCAGGACAAGGGGAATGGCTTCCCACTGCCATTAGGATGTTCTCCAGGAAACTCCCACTGGTGTCTGGACATTTGGGTGCAGTTATGCTGCTGCTTTAGGACAAACCAAGCTGTAGTGGTTGTTAGGGATCATGTAGGTGTGTGCCTTAATCTGCCTGGGAAAGTGAAGATCCATGGAGATATTTGGCAATTGGGAAGAAGACAATGTGCCCACATATCCTGGTTGAGCTGAGGGACACCAATTTGTCACATGCATAAAAATCCCTGCTGCTACCCAAATAAATGTGTGGATTAAACTGTCAATATGCATGAACTGAAGCCGAGCTTTAGAGCCTTTTGTGCTTTAAGGAATTGTTCTAGTTGTGATATATTAAACAAATTGCTTATTGAATCGAGTTGTATCTTAAGAATAAGAAACCCAAGCTGTTTCTCTTTCAGCTGCTGCTGCTCCCCTGAAAATCACTGCAGGTGTTCTGACATTTCATTTAAGAGCTGTTGGTTTTCTCATCTCTTTACAGGCAACAATTGGCATTGACTTCTTATCAAAAACCATGTACTTGGAGGATCGAACAGTGAGTAAGATTTTGTTGCTCTTCTCTCTGAACAGTAGGAATGAGGACCAGCATCTGGTTTTGTGCAGCCCACACTTCTGAGATCACTTGGAAGCACAGGCTGAGCCTTCATCTCCCAGCTGCTTCCAGACTGACAAGTGCTGTGGAGACACAGCAGTGGGGAATGGGAAGTGGGGAATGGGGAATCATCACTTGGTTCATGTGTGCAGGGCTCTCGGGTGCAGTTTGGGAGTGGCACAAGGTGCTTTGGTGTCATCCTCTCTGAAGAAAGAGATGATACAGATAATTTGAGGGGTGAATGGTGGTGGGAATCTGGAGAAAGGGGAACCATGCTTAACCCCTTCAGTTTTTGATGCCACAAAACAGAAAGGTAAAATACAGATTGCCAGATGTGGCCAGTTAATAGCTGGCTCCATCTTCTTCCTCTTTTGAAAAGAAGGTGGCCTCTGATGAGTTCACAAATGAGATTCGTTTCTTAGCTTGGTGCGGTCTTAGCTCCTCAAGTGAAATCACTCCTCTGTGCAAGCAAAGCTGTGGTTTAAAATGAGCTCAGATTCTTAATTAAGAAATTCAGCCTCAGTTGAGCTATTTGCAGAAACAAAACTGCAGTGCTGCAGAAGCTTATGGTACTGGATAAACCCCCAATAAATGGTACTGGATAAACCCCCAATAAATGGGATTGCATGGAAAGTGCTTGAGGGATGAGATATGCTTTCCATGGACAAGCTGGCTCTTACACACCTTGCCATACATGTTGCTTTTAGTGTGTCTTGCCTTTTCTTCCAGAACCTTGCTGGTAAGAGCCATTCAGCCTCTCTGTGCATGTTACTTTGCAGTTTAGAGTTATAAAGAGCATTTTATCCTTGAAAAACTGACATGAGTAGCTTTCCCAGCTTTTCCACCAGCAACCATCCTCCATGCTGCTGGAGGTTGCCTGTGTGAGTCCTGAGGACGGAGAGCAGAGCATGAAACTCTGGTGTAGGGAGAATTGCAGGTGAACATTTCACAGAATCGCAGGATCACTGAGGCTGGAAAAGCCCTCCAAGATCAAGTCCAGCCATTCCCCAGCACTGCCAAGGCCACCACTGCCCCACGTCCCCAAGTGCCACATCCACATGCTTCTGAGCACCTCCAGGGATGGTGATTCCATCACTTCAGCCGTAGCTTTCTTGTTGGTCCTCTCAGTTTGGAAGCTGAGCCATTCCACCCCTCCCCTTTTGGAAGGGAAGCATTTTTTGGGAAGCTGAGCTAGCTGCACCCCCCAGTTTGGCTGCTACTGTCCCTCGGGAGAGATTGCTGTAAGCAGACGGTATCCTGCTGCTCCCAGTCCCCAGGCATCTCCTGCATGAGTTTATCCTTTTCATTTAGCTTTTTTGGAAAAAGTAAAGCATTTATTTACTCTTTTATTTTTAGTGGCAGTTTGGCTTTTTTAATTTTCTCCCACCCACAGATCAGGTTGCAGCTGTGGGATACTGCGGGTCAGGAACGTTTCCGTAGCCTCATTCCCAGTTACATCCGTGACTCTGCTGCTGCTGTAGTAGTTTACGATATCACAAGTAGGTATTTTGCACTGGGTTTGACCTTTTTTCTTATTTTTCTTGCTTGTTTGACTGATTTTGTTAGGTACGGTTGCAATTATGGGACACAGCAGGTCAAGAGCGGTTCAGGAGCTTGATTCCTAGCTACATTCGTGACTCCACTGTTGCAGTTGTTGTTTATGATATCACAAGTGAGTGGGGGGAATTCTGCATTTCTAATACTCTGCCCTTTTCATCCTCTAGCTTAGCTTTGCATGTCCTCTCACGTCATCTGCTTGGGCTTCATCCTGGCATGACAAAAGCGTGGTTTCTTTGCTTGTTTTAAACAAGCCCCGTGGTTGCTGCTGTTGTGATCTATAAACTGTCTCAGAAACATCATTTTAACCCTTCCCTATCCCATTTTCTTCAGTCCTCGAGTCCTGCCTGCTCTCGTTGCACTCTTCCATCTGCCTTTTGGTTACAACATCACCTGTGACTTTTGGTCTTCATGTTCATGGGTATCTGAATTCTCAAATTGGAGGCTGTTGTAGCTTGCTTCACTTCATTCACCCTCCCCCACTGAACAAAATCTGGGCACGGGCTGGCGGGGAGAACGCATTAACATCACATTTTCCTTGGAATCAGCCACTCTCATGTGCTGCAAGATGTAAAACTCACCACTAAGCCCTTACCCTTTAACAATTGCTCTTTCATTTCTTACTAAGGTATGTACATTTTTGTCAACTAAAATATTGGTGCTTCTTCAACCCTGCTCCTTCTGTCCCTCCCCTCAGTCCAGACACCCCTTAACTTACCAGTTCCTGCACTGACAAAGAGCAGAAATTTTGTTTTAGGGGAGCTAGGCCTTCAGACAATTTCAGTTCTAAACCAGAATTGACTGAGAACGATGGCCTAATTCTACGCAAATGCCTAAGTTCTTGTCCTTTGATTTATAAATACGAGGAGATTACAGCGGGAATAGGGGCTTTACCTAGAAAAGCTCTAATTGTTAAAAATGGCACTTTACTTTGAGCTAAAATTACAGGTTAGCTGTGA
Organism: Corvus hawaiiensis; assembly: GCF_020740725.1. Lineage (NCBI taxonomy): Eukaryota > Metazoa > Chordata > Aves > Passeriformes > Corvidae > Corvus > Corvus hawaiiensis. Next base: position 1,321,704 of record NC_063214.1, read on the forward strand.
ACTCTGAATTTTTTCCTGACCCAGCAAATTCAATATTGCCAAGCAGTAAAGAGAATTAAGATGCTGGCAAGTGATCAAGTCGTGGCTGTCTATATTACTTTGCAGTAGAAGCCATTAAAAAAAAATCAATACTTTTCAAGAACTGCTGCAGTGCCCCCCCCCCCCCCCCCCCCCCCCTTTTTAAGTACTGAAACTACTTGGGCTGCTCATATGCTCTTTGTGTCACTAACTGGCAAATGCTGAGCTCTATGGCAGCTTTCCTCCAACTCCTTTTTCCCTGTGGGATGCGACTTGTCAAGCACCATACAGTCTGAATTCTTACCTTGCAGCTTTTAAGAAGGTAGCAATTAATTAAGTGCCTGTGAAGAGGTTAAATTTCTGCTTCTGGTTTTATGCAAAGATTTAGAAATTGTTTTGAAGGCAAGCGTTCAGTGCCACAGGAGTTGCTGCTGTGTTGTGTAACCCTGGGATTCCCTAGAGAAAATAAAAATTACTCATTCAAGTGTACAAAATGCAAGGCTGGGATTGAGGATTTTGAGAAGCAGTGGAATCGTAGGAACCTCTGTAGGTACACAAGCCATGAGCAGTGTGGAGTGCAAAAACTAATCCCCACTCCCTATGGAAAATACTTCATGTTGAACTAAAAAATAAGGAACTGAAACACAGTGATAAGCCTTTTCATTTTAGGTGCTGTCAAATTATAAATGGACTCAGTTCCCTCCCTGGCTTTGAATCCACCTGTAATGAAGCCCTTGCCCACCTGAAATTAATGCCAGACTTTCCGTGTCCTTTAGTGGGGGAGATTTAGGGTTCCACTTGCTGATTCTTCATCACCCTCTTCCGCCGACTCCACAGAATATGAAGCTTCTCTTTCCAAGTCCAGATGTATTTCCTGGTGAGCTGTGAGGGACACCTGCAGTGATAACCCTCTCCACTGTTCTCTGATAGATGTAAACTCCTTCCAGCAAACCACAAAGTGGATCGATGATGTCAGAACGGAACGGGGCAGCGATGTCATCATCATGCTGGTGGGAAATAAAACAGATCTAGCAGATAAGAGGTATGGAGGAATAATCCAGCTTTCAAATGCTTTTCTTACTCTGCTGCTGTTTGCTTCTATTTTAAGGAGTATATTTAAATGTATTTTTTTTCTGGAGATGGCTGTGACTAGAGAAATCTCAATTTTAAACCCGCTTTCTTTTGGCTAAGCCAAATTTCCATCACAGTGCTGTGAATGAGTGGAAAAACCATCACCAACTTGTCCAGATATCAGGAGAGAAGGGGCTGTTGACTACAGCCCACATCAGTGAATGAATAAACTGGTTACAAATATTTGTTCTTAATAATGTTCTGCTTAATGGATGGAACGCATATCCAGGGAAAAACGGGACAAAATTCCTCCCGTATGAGATGGTTACACTTGGACCTTTTTTAAAACAGTATGGTTTTGATGATTATTTTTGGACTGTGATTGCTAATTGTAAAATATAAAATAAAAATAAAATAAAAGCACAGCCTCCTGGACAGGGATTTGGGGGTGAACACTTGGCTGTTCCACTGGAATGCTGAGTTCTGCTTTGGGAGCCAGGTGTGCCATGGAAGTGGGTCTGGTACCTGAAGTGGTGATATCTCTCTGCAGCTCTGCATTCCAATCAGGAAAAAAACCCATTAAGTGCTTTCAGAACTGTAATAAATCTTAATTATTAAGGTGTTTGTCCAGATTTGGGTTTTTTTCCCTAACTCTGTGTTTTCTTCCCCAGACAAGTGTCCATCGAGGAAGGAGAAAGGAAAGCCAAAGAGTTGAATGTAATGTTCATTGAAACTAGTGCAAAAGCAGGATACAATGTAAAACAGGTGAGTGGCACTTCCCTGGATATTGGGAGGCCTTGGCAAAGGGAGCCAGTGGGAATTGTAGTCCACACACAGCAAGCAACCCCTCAGAGTTGTTGGCTGAGGTTCTGAAGGATCCCTCACCTTGCATCAAATGACTTGGGGCTTCCTTCCCCTTAAATAATAGAGGAGTAATGGAAGAAGCTTTGTGAGTACAAAATCACACCTTCCTGGATTTTTGGTGATCCAGATTCGGTGTTTGGACTGAGAGTGAGACAAAAAGTTGGGAAAACACAGGTCTGAGGAGTGTTTGTTATTCAGTGAATGAACAAACCAGTGAAGGAGGAGCGTGATGGCTTAAAACGCTTCCAGTGCACAGGGGGACACTGGAACTGCTGTTCCCACTCTGTTGGAAGGCACTGCAAGTGACAGCAAATGTTCCTGGATAGCCAGAGCTATTTATTTCTAGTAGATGATGAGTTGCTTTTGAATTGGGGAAAGCAGTGAAAGGTCTTTTGAGCTGATGGGACTGCAGAAAAATGAGCGTTTATGTCCTGAGATGAGCTGTGGCTCTTTAAATTTGGACCTGGAAAAGACATAGATTCTTGTGTGTCTCCACAGAGCAAACACAAACATGTGAAATGCTGTGTTCAGCTCCCTGTCCCCTGGGAATAGAAGGATGTGGAGCTGCTGGAGAGAGTCCAGAGGAGGCCCTGGAGCTGCCCCAGGGCTGGAGCCCCTCTGCTCTGGAGCCAGGCTGGCAGAGCTGGGGGTGCTCACCTGGAGAGGAGAAGGCTCCAGAGAGAGCTCAGAGCCCCTGGCAGGGCCTAGAGGGGCTCCAGGAGAGCTGCAGAGGGACTGGGGACAAGGCATGGAGGGACAGGACACAGGGAATGGCTTCCCACTGCCAGAGGGCAGGGCTAGATGGGATACTGGGGAGGAATTGTTCCCTGTGAGGGTGGGGAGGCCCTGGCACAGGGTGCCCAGAGAAGCTGTGGCTGCCCCTGGATCCCTGGAAGTTTTCAAGGTCAGGTTGGATGGGGCTTGGAGCAACCTGGGACAGTGGAAGGTGTCCCTGCCCATAGCAGGGGTGACACTGGATGGGCTTTAAGGTCCCTTCCAACCCAAACCATCAGGGATTCTCTGTGTATGGATGACATTCCATGTATATTTTATATATGTAGTTACACAAATGGTTTCTATGCAGAAATGGTACCAGGAGTAATAAAACAGGATTATAAACTACTTTATGTTCTAGACAGGACTAAAGGGTCTGTTATTAAAATGTCCCTTGACTTTGTCTCTAAGTAGCAAAATGATTCCCTATATAATGGGATAATTATAGCAGTGTTAACTCAGAGCTCTTTCACTGCATTACCCACCATGGACGTATTGGCTTCCAGGGTCCCCCAATTATCCTGCCACAACAGAGGCTGCCTTGTAATTAAGGTTTGGATTCTGTGCTGCAGTCCTTAATGAGTGCTTAGACCTGGGGGTGTGCACTGAGAGCAGTTGCTTCACTGAGAGGAGTGATGATGATGGTGATGATGAAGCAGCAGCTCTACACTCCTTCTTTCCTTGAGGGAGTTTCTGTGCCCTGCCACATTTCCAGAGGTTCTATAGCCAAGCCTGTGAGGGAGTTGTGGCTTTCAGGGCCGGGTGGAACCCTGAGGATTTCATGGTGTGCAAAGACACGAGTGGATATTCAAAAAGAATTAAAAGTGGATTTTTCTTCTAAGTTTTGATCCAGATGTTGCAGGCGTGGGCTGGGATGTTCAAGGGTTTCAAAGCTCTTCTATACTCTAGAATATTTGTAACTCTCAGTTTTTTATTAGTTTAATAAATAGTTGTTTAAGCAATTATCAAAGGATAAGACCTTTAATGCCACCACTTAGATGGTTTCCTGTTTCCTTGCTGCTTCTCTATTGAATTGTGTGAATTTATTTTAGTAACTTAGCAATAAATTCTCTCCCAGTGCAAGGGGAAAGTACAACTGCAGAATGGATCCCCTACCCATAACCTGTGTAAAATCCTTAATAAGCTGAATGCAAATTTGACCTTCCCATAGCTGGTAACTTCTATCCACAATATATTCTGGGCCTGGAGAACAAGCACTGTCTAAGTTAATTTTCATACAGAATTTTCATACAGAAACAGCTGAATTTCTTGTCCTGCTCGGGGAGGGAATGGCTGTGACTTTCCCAGCTCCTCCTCATCAGTGGGAATCCAGGGGACTTTGGTCCTTGTGTGCTGCTTTTAGCTTCTGGTTCATCATTTTCCGGTGGAAGGCAGCATGGATAAGAGGGAAGGGCACTGCCCTCAGCTTTGTGCTCCCTGCAGCTGCCCTGCAAATCCAGAGGGCCTGGCTTTGTGCTGGGACCGCAGTAGGTGAGGTGCTCTGTCCTTGCCACAGCAGGTATTCCAGTGCCAGCATCTTCTACCAGCAAAGAAGCAGAGGGGACCGTGCTGCTGCCAGGCTTTTTTTGCCATTCCCTGTGCCAGGAAAGGGGAGAGCTCTGAGGATGGCACCTCAGTGCTGTGTACTGTTGGATCTGTGACTGCAGAGCTGTTTGCAGTCCCCAAGGTCCTTCACACTTGCTGTTTGTTCTGGCTTTAGGCAGGGGCTATTGAAGAAGAAATGAGTGGATACTGGGGAATAAAAGCGGTGGTGGTGTTATTGTGGGGTTAAACTGATGCAGCAGAGGGGAAAAGATTGGCTTTTGGATCCTGCAAAGACTGATTGCCAGGGGAGCCTTAAGCTGGAGAAGAGAAGTAGATAACTTGCTCCATTTAATGCAGAGAATCGTAGTCTCTGATTCATTCTGTCAGCCCTGAATAAGCTTTAAAAGACTTTGCGATTCCTGCTCTGGCTCGGCAGTCTGTATTTCAGGGAATCTTATTGTTAGTCCGTGGATTTCATGCCCAGAATATGTCAGGGTTCATTTTGCTGTCTTGTAGAAAGAGAGGGGAGGGAGAGCCCTTGAATTCCTCCCTCCAGCAGTACCTGGCACACTGCACGCTGGCCCTGGAAGAGCCAGGGGATGAATGTGGTCCTTGGCAGAAGAACTTTCTCACGGCAGCAGCTCCCTGAGCACAGCCCCTCTGTGACCCTGTTCTCACAGAGCTGGGCTCTTTCTCCTGTCTTCTGATTCTTATCCATCTGATGGGCAAGAATTATCCTCAGAGCTGCAGAGAATGAGAATTAGGGAAAGATTTTTGTTTGCCTTGCATTGGGGAACAGGTTTCTTGCCCGGTTTTTCCATCTGGACAGTGATCCTCCTGTCCTTTCCATATTGCTGCTGGACTGTGGCTGAAAACTGGTTTATGCCTGCAGTCCTTTGTGACCCTGATCTGTTGGGATTTATTGGCTGGAGTAGCAGGAAAGGCACAGTTTGGCAAATGGCTGGAAACTGATGGTGAGAGATGAGGCTTTTTTCCAGAGTTTCTATCAGGAAGCAGATTGCAGAGTTGAACGCTGAGAGAGCGTTTGTGTGGCTTTTAGTCTTTCAGCTGCTGCATTTAACTCCTGCTTTGGAAAAAAAGTCCTGGATGCTCATCAATACTTGTGTTTTTATACCCACACAAACATTTAAACATGTACATGTGTGTGTAGACACACACTGGCTCGGGGCTGACAGCACCAGGAAGCTCGGAGGGCCCTGTGGGAAGGCTGCTTTCCAACCATCAGGAAGTTTCCCTAATTGGATTTACTCACATATGCTGGGGCTGATAAGCAGAACGTTAATAAGAAAGAAAGTTGATTTTTCTTAGTTGCCAAATTCCTATTTTTAGTCCGATAATTTAGGGGAGAAATACTGCTAAAAGCATCATTTTATTCCTGGTCTTAATGTAAAGAAAGGATTACTGTATTTTAAACAGTAAATTCTTTTTGTCAGCACTGTGGTTTAAATGCAGGAATTCCAGTTGGTTCCATCAGCTGAGGATTTTTTAAAGACTCCTCACCCTTCCTCTGCGTGGGCATTCCTGCTGTTGGTTTAGGTACAGTTTAGCACCTGGAATTTTGTTATGTCCTGGTTGGCCTCTGAGGATTTCCCTGAGGTTTTCAGGAAGGCTGGAAGGTCCAGGTTAATTGCAGAGGTTCACAGAAACACAGAGGGGGGTGTACTAAGCTTTGTTTACTTCCAAGTTGTTGGCTGAAATCAGGGAGTTACGTCAAGGACCGACTTCTCAGACCCCTGTCCTTGGCTCAGATTCCACTGTGTGCCAGATTCCTGCCAGGAAAGGTCCCAGACAAGCCTGGGGGCTTGCTCATGGTGAGCTTGGAGGGGGCTGTCAAGCCAACAAAGTTGTCTTAATTGTCTCTCCAGCATCATTTGGACACTGGGAGCCAAAGCGGGGAAAGCCCTTGGGCAGGGACCCGCAGGGCTGGTCGGGTACCCACATTCCTGATGTAAACAGGCTGGCAGTGGCTTGGCTTGGTTTTCTGTGGAAAGTGGGTCACTGGGAATAAGTGGTTTAGCTTTGTGTCATTTGAGGAGAGGCAGGAAAATGTGCAGTAATGGAACACACCAGGGCTGACGTCAGACCCGCACCGGGCGATCCAGGACTCCCGCGCGGCTCTCAGGGATGCGGTGGGAGCACAGCGATGGATGGAGAGCATCCTGTGCTGGGGGGGACAGGCAGCTGGATCCAGGGCAATTCTCCTGCAGTAGTAGTGGGCACATCTGTAGGGTCCTCACCCAGAGGAAAAGCCGTGTGGTGGGAATTACAAAGCTGAGCCTCAGGGGCAAAGGCAGGAAATGCAGGAGAGGAAATCAGTTCCGTTCCATCTCGCCTCCTTCAAGCGGAATAAAACCGTGAGGAGAGTTTGGAGCTCAGACCTTGCTGGGAAACTGGAGGTGGTGTTCAAGTGAGAGGCTTTGGATGCATTTGTTCTGTGCTTTATGCCCTGAATGTGGACATAGGATAACCATGACGTGGGCACCGAAAGATGAGGATTAGGTTTGGGCACGTTCCTTTGGTTTACAGGAGCCTGAGCCACAGCTGGGTGAAGCTTGGAAGAAATCCTTTCCATACTTCCCATTTTCTGACACTTTTCCATGTGTGTCAGCTCAGCTGATACGGTGACAGGTTCCTGGATGGTGTGTTTGCCTTCATCAGCATGTCCATGCTCCTTTGTAATCCTCTGGGGAGGTGTGAAAATGGAATTCCCAGCTGGCATGGGGAAGTTGTTGGGGTCCATGGACATACATGGCAGGACATACATGAGGTGAGGTGCTGGATCCCTCCCATCCTATTTGCAGAGAAGGTGCAGGAGGTTTGCTGCTCGCAGCCATTTGATCTCCACTAACAAGAGCTGTGCTTTGCCCTTTCCTAGGAATAAAGGTTATATTTGGTGTCAGGATTTTGGGGCTGAGCAGTGTAAATAGTGCTGCAGGATGTGTTGAATCATTGTTTGAACTGTCTCAGCCGGGGGGAGCCGTTGTTTTCATCTGTTCCCTGTGTGGTTCTTTGCAGCTTTTCCGACGCGTGGCAGCTGCCTTGCCTGGGATGGAAAGCACACAAGACAAAAGTAGAGAAGACAGTATCCTTTCTGTGCCTGTGCCAGGCGTTACCCTGGACGAGGAAAAGCCGCTGCAGCCCTCGCGCAGCTCGTGGACATCCCAAAAAGAGGGGGAATAGGAGCAAGTAACCTTCGAGCTTGAAGTGCTGAGGAAGAAGGATTGGTGGGTTGAAAGGCTGGGAGCAGGGGTGTTGAGGGTGGAAGCAGCAGGGGAAGGAATGGTGATGCAAAAGGATTCTTTGCTTGGTGTTTGAACGTGTGGGATGTGGGGAGGGAGGTGGGAGAAACAGCTGCAAAGAGGTCTGAAAAAACCCCCCTATGTGGCTCTTGCACATCTGGCTGACAGAATCCAAAATCAAACTGTCGTGGAAGGGACCTCTGTAGGCCCCTTCTCTGACCTTCCTGCTCAAAGCAAGGCTGACTCCCAGATTAGGCCAGTTTCTCCAGGTCACATTCAGGGAAACTTGGGAAATCTCCAAGGATGGAGATCCCATAACCTCCCAGGGCAGCCTGTCATGGCCTGGACCCCAGGCAGCATCTCTGTGGTGGGAGGGAGAAGACTCAACTGATGCGATCAGTCTTAGCCAAGGGAAAGCAGGTGGCATGAGGGATGGAAAAGGCATGATGTAGCAGTGTGGCTACACTGGAATCACTGCCCTGGCCAGGTGGGTGTGTTTGGAATAGCAGTTTTTCCAGGGTTGTTGGTTTTATTTGCAGCAGGGATCATGGAGCTGGTAAATAGAGGAGAAATTGTATCTTGGTGGAAAGAAGTCCCAGCAACTGTGGGAGTGAGACAAGCCAGGCCTTGAGATTCCATCAGAGCATCTGATACATGGGGGAAAGAAGGATTTGGGAAGCTGGGGGCTGCAGCTGCTGAGGCACAAGCTTTGTGTGATAGGGACTTGAGTGAGCAGAAATACTTCGTCATGCAGGTCCCTGAAAGGTTAACGAGCGACAATCTTTATTAATGAGGGGTAGAGTGCACAGGCAGGGGCTGTGTCAGGCAGTTTGATCACCAGTGTCTAAACGGGAGTGCAGCAAGGGCACTGGGAATTTGGCTTCCTGCAGCCTGCAGATAGCAGGGATGGAATAGCGTTGTCTCCTGGGCAGCTGCATTAGGATTAACGGGGGCGTTTTTGCAGAACATGGAGGGTTCAAGGATCTTGACCCACTCGTGCTCTGAGATGAAGCTGTCAAGGCTCATGTCAAGCATCTCCAACTTAAACACACTTCAAGCTTTAGATCAGCCAAATGGACCAAACACTGGAGATGAATTATTGGTCTTTTGTTTCTCTTTCCATGTTTATTTTCTCCAAACCTCTTTAAAAAGCAACTTCAACCCCCTAAAGAAATAAGTTGGAAGTACCAGCTGTGTGATCTCTTTGCCTCTGTGTTCTCTGATAAGGGGAACGCTGGAGACTTGTGGTGAACAGCTCTGAGCTGGGGATTAGCATTCAAAGCTCCTCCTGGGCAAAGTTCCGTGAGGCTGTAACTGTAGGGCATCCGCTGGGAATTGGAGTGCTGCAGAGGGAGTCGCTTATCACAGGCAGGTTCTGAGCAGCCAGCTCTGCAGTGACCTTGTGGGACAGTAGCTGTCACTGGAAGGGGGAGCTCAGGCTGGTGGCAGGGCTTTGTTGGCTGCTGGTGGAAGCAGAGAGGTTTAACTGAGCACGGATTGATGGGGAGGTCAGGATGGCACGGCCGGAGCTCCGGGGATTAGCGGTGTGCAGTGGTGCCCAGGAAGTGGTAGAGTCCCCAGTTCCAGAGGGATTTAAAGTCGCGTGGATGTGGCACTTGGGGATATGAGATACTGGTGGCCTTGGTAGTGCTGGGGGAGCAGGTGGACTGGAAGATCTCGGCGGGCTCTTCCAACCCGAATGATTCTGTGGTTGTGCAGAAACAGTGATCAGACCCTTCGGTGTATCCATGCATCTTTAATTCCCACAGCAAGAGGTCAGTGGGATCGCTGGGAAGAGCAGACTGGTTGGAGACAAGCATTGGGGTCCGACATAGTTTCTGCTGCATATTTAATGTGCCAGTGCCAGGGCAGGAGGGGCAGGTGAGAAACCTTCGGTTTGGAGCTGGTCTTTCCAAGCATTTCAGTGGGGAGCACTGAAAGTGCCGTTCAAAATCCTGCTCTTGGTAGGGAAGCAGAGTTGGAGATCTGTTTGCCTTAACTTCCTCCTTCCAGTGATTGACATAAAACTGGAAAAGCCTCAAGAGCAGCCTGTCAGTGAAGGAGGCTGTTCCTGCTAATACCATGTGGCTTCCACCTTTCTCCAGAACATCACTGCTTTCCCTCCCTGTCCTCTTCATTGACTGCAGTGTGAATATTGGCTTGAACCTTCCCCTTTCCGTAATAACGTATCGCAGTTCATCATCGCTGGCTGTCTCGTGGAGATGATCTTTAGCTTCACAAGCACACCCCACACACACACACACCAACAAAATGTCAGTGTCTTCATTATTTATAAGAAAAAAAAAAAAAAAGCCAAAATATTCCAGCGTATTCTAGGTATAACTTTAAAAAAAAACAAAAGCAAAAAAAAAAAAAAATCCAAACAAAAATAGGTACAATTTCTTAATATTTGTTCCTTTTTTAATATGTTATGATATTGCACTTTGAAAGGATGGCAACTGAGTAAGTTTGGAATTGGACCTAGACGAGATGTATGTGCAGAAGAAGGCTTGCAAATCTGGCCCTTTGGATTTCTCTCAGAAACTGGGAATGCGTAGACAGCAGGCGGAATCACAGGGGGAGGCGGCAGATGCCGAGGGTTAAACACTTATCCTTGATAATTAAACACAAATTAACCCCAAGCTCTTAATTGCGTTGAGCAGAGCGAGTCTGCCTGGTGTCCAGACCCAGCCCGGCCGTAGTGGGGCTTTGTCACCGCCGGCTGCTGGAGCTGGGAATTCTTGCCGAGGCAGCGGGGACACATTTCCAAGGACGCATAGTGGGAAATACGGATGGGCTCTTTGGGATGAGTGGCTTCTGGAGGATTTGGGGGGGGAAGGAAAGGGTGGATGTGCATTAGCAAAACACTTGCAGGAAACAGGGAAATAATGTTTCGAGTGCAAAATGAATTTTCAGAGCTTTTTTTTTTTTCCTTTTTAAGTAGAACACCAATGAAGTGAATTATTACTGCCCAAGAGATGGGAACGTAACGTTTCAGCTGTTTGGAGGAGAAAGCATTTTGCTTCTTTGTTTTTTTAAGGGAAATATTGAAATCAGGGCTGGCATTAAAACCTGCCAAAGCCAATTGAAACCTTGGAAATTTGGGACAAAGACGGAAGAGCAGCTGGCTGCCCCAGCAGAGGGGGAATGGCACCCGCTTTTCCAGAGCGTGGGCATAGGTCCGTGGGGAAGGGGTGTTTACTTTGATCCTGCAGAATCCTAGTTGAGACATCTTAGATGGAAAGGGAGGGACTGGAGTAGGATGGAAACCAACTTTTGATTATGCAGATTTATGCCTTTATTTTTTAGCTTTTTTTTTTTTTTTTTTTTTTTTTTTTTTTTTATGTTCAGTCTTCCAAGTTGGTTTAGTTTGGTTCTCTAGAGCTGTATAGTTTGGTTAAGTAATTAGTAATTTAGTTTTCTATGGAATTAGGCTCACAATTAACCCTTTTTTCTTTGATATTTATTTCTCGGCTTCAATTTTTTTACTCTTTTCAGTGCTGATTTTGTTGTTTTCCTTGGGCTGAGGAATCTGTGTAGAGCTTTGCTGATGTTGCGAGATGTAGCTACCCGAGAAACACGGAATGGAACACACTAGAAGTGCACCCTTTTAATCTTTACTAGTCATTGTGAAGTTGCTGTGTAAGTTAATAAACACAATTGTAAATACATTGTTTGCTGGGCGACTCTGGCCGAGTTACAGTGCAGGAAGGAATTCTCGAGTCTGTGTTGCGATTGCGAATTAAATGGACAATTGCAAGGGAATATTCAGGCTCCTCCTTGGTTCTCTTCTGCCCCTCTCTGTACCACCTAAAATAACCACCTGGGGGAGAGGAAGGGAATCATCCTCACCACCACTTTCCCCAGGAAGCGGGCATAAAAGAGTTGGAATTCTTCATTCCTGAGGTGAATGCCAGGCTCGTGCCCTGCCCTGGGTTTCTAGCAGCTCTGCACAACAATAACTTAAAGGCAGAACGAGATGTAAAAGTGCTTTTCTAATGCAATATTAAAGGCGAGTTTTTTTGACGTGGCATGTCTTGAAATAAACATCAATGATATGTGACAAAGGATCATTCTTTATTTAAAAGAAACTCTCTGGGGGAAGGAAACCTGGCTGCTTTTCCTTTGTTGTACTGTTCTTAACCATGCAGAAATGCTTCATCCTGCTGCTTCTTCCTTTGCTTTGGTTTGCTTTTGTCTCCTTTGGTTCTCCGTGCAGCTTCTTTTGGTCCTCATTTGGCTGTTCCCCACAAGGACATCCTTTTTTTTTCTTGCTTCTGATAGAACCAGCCCCCTCTGCTTCCCACAGTCCCAAGCTTTAAGCACTGGATTTAAGGAGCTGGCTTAGCCCGTACGGGCTGTAGTGGACCAGCAGCCTGGCTGCTTTTCCTGGAAGACCTGAGAGCAGGTTTGTCCAGAACTCCCTGGGAACAAAGGTCTGGAGAGCAGCATTCCCACAGCTCCGTGTTCAGCACGGCCAGGGGGCTGCAGGAGCACGGGTGAGGCTGTGGTTTGGCACTTCCAGACAACGTCCCTGGGGCTGCTCAGCACAGCCAGGTATGTTCCGTGCATGTCCTTGCTGATAGTCTGTGCTTAATGTGACCACAGGGCTCAGTCCTGTCCTCATCCCAGTTTTCCACAGAGCACACACTTCCAGGGTGAGCACAGGAGCAACATGGTCTTTATATTAATTTTTTGTGGTTTTTTTTTTTTTTTGCACCATGCATCTGTCAGGTTTTAGATTTTAATTTTCTTTTGCTCCGTGGATGTGGCCAGTGGAACCATGGGCACAGACTTCTAATGCTGATTTTCGTGTGATTTTTTGAGTGAAGGTCTCGGCTCTGTTTCTTTTCTCCTCCCTGCTCTGGCTTGCTCGTTGTACAGTCCATCATGCAGCTATTCCATGCCTCACATTTTGTCTTGATAAAAGTAGTTGAAGAAATTGTGTAAGGGGAAAAAAGGTTCCTTTTCTTCATGTTGGAATGTCAGTGGTACCTCAGCTCTGTTTGATAATATGAACCAACAACAACAAGAGAACAAATCCTTAGCGCTTGAACTAAATAAATACCTGTCTCATTGGAAAGCTCTGGGTCTCTTCTCTCAGCACGTGCAGCGCAGCGCAGGCGGGAGGCGCAGCCTCTCACGGGGGGCTGAGGTGCTGCAGGAGGCTTTTGTGAGGGCAGGAAGAGTTTTAGGGGGTTCTGTTTCGGAGGGAAGGTGGTGCAGGGGTGTGTTTGCTGTTGCTGCAGTGTCTCTGCGATTGTTTGCAGCGCCCGACGAGCGATGCCGGGGACGGAGCCTGTCCAGGGAGGCAGCTGTGCCTCTCTGCTCCTTTCCGCTCTCTGCAGCCAGCTGCTTCCTCCGTTCCCTTCCCAAAGGCGATTCGGGTGCTTTGTGCGGCCTCACCGCTGCCTCAGCTTCCCTGGGATACGGGTGCACCAAGCCCACCTTCCCTGAGGAGGATCCTCCTTAAGCCGCCTTGCTGGAGATGGCAGCCAGGTCTGCAGGGCCAGGGAGGTGAGTAACAGATGCACTTTGGTGAGTTATCCTTTGCTCTCCTGAAGGAGAGAATCGTGGAATCACAGCATGGTTGGGTTGGAAGGGACCTTAAAGACCATTCAGTGCCACCCCCTGCTATGGGCAGGGACACCTTCCACTAGCCCAGGTTGCTCCAAGCCCTGTACAACCTGGCGAGTAGAGGAGGGGAATTACCTACCTGGATTTGGTGTGGGAACACCAACAGCCCAACCTTGGTCTCTTGGTTAAGCTCTTTGTTGTTAAAAGGACCACGAATAAATTGGTTGTGAAACTGGAATGCAGCTGTGGAGATGTGCTGGAATTAGGGATATGGAAACAGTTGTGGGGGGGAAACGAGTCCCTGGAGAAGGTTTTTGTCACTGGGAGGAGCTTCCATTCCTTGTACCTGGCACCTCCAGGTCCCACCCTGGGTGGGAGCCTCTGGAAACACCACAGTCACCGCCTCGGTTCCTCCTGGCTGCTGCCGTGGGTAGCCTTGGTACCGTCACCTCCCGCTGGTGTCCCCAGGCTGCCACTGGTGAAGGGGGTCTCGATTAAACTGCAGAGACGGGGCTGCCGTGGAGCAGGGAATGGGGGGGGGGGCACCCACCAGCTCCGGAGGGTGCTCCTGGCCACTCGCTCGTGGCTGCAGTGGGTCAAGCTGTGCTCCCAGCCCAGCTCCAAAATCCAAGAGGGAGTATCTGGCTGGGGTTGGAGGGTGCTGATGGCTTCTTTGCTCACTGGTGGGATCAGCCCTGATTTTTCCAGGCTGGAGGAGCCAAAGGATCCTCCAGGCAGCATCTGCAGAGCTGCTGCAGCAGCCGAGCCGTAGCCTTGCTGCAGTTCTGCTTGCAGTGCCCGAATCCTCAGCACACCAAAGTAGGTAGGGCTCTCCCTACCTGCTGCAGCAGCACCTTTTTCCATGCTGGGCATGTCCCAGCTCCGAAGGAAGATAAATGGGGTGGGCAGGCTGCGGCACAGGCTGCCAGCGCTCCCGCAGTCAGAGAGGCAGCTGCAGACACCCAGACCTCAGAGCAGCCTCTCCTTCCCATCTGTGCTGCCTTCTCCTCTGCTGCTCTCCTGCTGCCTGAGCCGGGCTTTCCAGGCTTGCTGGGCTTGGGGTTTCACCATTGTAATTCTTTTGTCATCAGTTTAATGGATTTTTCATCAATTGGCAAAAATACCGATTTTATTTCCCCCCCTCTTTAACCATTTTTCCCTTCCCCACCCTGGTCCGAGTGCATGGTGTAGTCGAACGTGGCTTTTTATAAAATATTTAGGATCCTCTTGTAGGAGCAGAATGGAGCTGACTGCCCAGACCGATGCTGGAAAGGCCGGGCTCGGGTGTGTCGGGAATCAAACGCCTGTGGAATTGCAGCTCTGCCCTTCCCGGGAGGATAAGGGGTAGGGAAGGGCTGGGGCCAGCTGGGTGATGGTGCTCCTGCTGCCCCACAGCTCTGCCCTGCTGGGTTGGGAGGGAGGGGTGCTGTTTCCAGATCGAATTTTCCAGGCTTGCCACCTGTTTCCAAGCATTTGGATATAAATCAGAGCCGTTTTGAGTGCTCGCTGTCGGCCACCCGGAGAGCACGTCTGGAACGAGGATGTTATTAAAGGCTTGATTAACGTTATTGCTAATTAAAGAACTGAAGTGTCTCTCCCACAGCCAGTGGGTCCATCCACGGCGCTGCGTGTCCTCGGATACAGGGCAGGGAAGGGAGAAAATGGGATTTACCCACGCTCACGGCACTGGTGTCTTGGCCCTGACTTTTCCTGCATTTATCCCAGCTCGGGAAGAGGGGCTGGATGGAAATTGGAGGTTTGATCCTGACATTTCCTGAGCTGCTTGATTTCCAGAGAAGTGGGTTTGGATCACAGTGAGGGTCACGTGGCCCCCAGCTGATTCCTGTGCCATGGGATATTGTGGGATTCATTTTCCAGGCGGTTTGTGCGCATGATGGGTGTTAATGGCTTGTGCCTGCTCCTTACTGCGGATCCTGTTTTTCTGAGGGGTTTTGGAGTTGTTCTGAGCTTTGCTCCGTGTTTGGAGCTTCAGCAGCTCTCCCTGCTGGGAGAGAGGAGTGCTGCGAGTCTGGATTGGAGTTGGGAATGGAGCGGGTCAGCCCTGAGCTCTGTCCCTCAGCACTTCTGGTCCCTCTGGTCCTGCCCAGTGCCGCTCTCAGTCGGCGCCACGAGCTCCTGGGAAGCCCCTCCCGGGCGGAGCAGACCAAGCCAGGTACTTCTGAGGGCTGTGGTTCAATTGTTTGCGCTCCCAGTATTATTTATAACATATTTAATTGCTCCTTCATTTAGCTCCCTAGTGCAGGGCCTGGCTGCTGCCAGCTGTTCCTACCGGCGTGAAGACCCTGGGAATTGCTGCTGGAGGCATGTGCTGGTCCACCACTGTCCTTGCCCGGATTGCTCCATGTCCCTGGATCTCTGGGAGACCAGCACAGCAGGAGAGAAGCAGGAACAGCTTTGGAATGTTCAGGTACCTCAGGGATGAGGAGCATGGGTGTCTGAGCTGGGGAAAAGGAGCTTTCTCAGGTCAGCAGCCGGATATGGCATGGGAATGAGGGACAGTTTCTAGGTTGTGTTGCTACTGGTGACAAGTTTTCAGATGTTTCCACCTCCCAATGTGTCTCACCTGGGATTATGCACTTTGGCTGGTGAATCATAAAATGGATATTGGATTGGTAAATTAGATATTAGAGAAAAATTCTTCCCTGTGGGGTTGGTGAGGCCCTGGCACAGGCTGCCCAGAAAAGCTTCTCAATACCCCGTCTATCCCTGCCCTCTGGCAGTGGGAAGCCATTCCCCGTGTCCTGTCCCTCCATGCCTTGTCCCCGGTTCCTCTCCAGCTCTCCTGGAGCCCCTTTAGGCCCTGCAAGGGGCTCTGAGCTCTCCCTGGAGCCTTCTCTTCTCCAGGTGAGCACCCCCAGCTCTCCCAGCCTGGCTCCAGAGCAGAGGGGCTCCAGCCCTGGAGCAGCTCCGGAGCCTCCTCTGGGCTCTCTCCAGCAGCTCCAGGTCCTTGTGCTGCTGGCCCCAGGGCTGGGGCAGCCCTGCAGGTGGGGTCTCACCCGAGTGGGGCAGAATCTGCCCTTCCCTGCTGCTCACGCTGGGGGATCAGCCCAGCACGTGGGGATTTTGGGATGCCAGCACACACGGCTGGGACGTGTCACAGGTTGGAAATGGGGACAGTGCCCCCCGTCACAGGAGTTGTTTCATTCCTGTGCCCACCCCTGCAGCAGGAATAGCCGTGGGTGCTGGATCAGCGGCCCAGGAGCGGCGGTGCCACAGGGAGGTGCCGGTGAGTGAGCGCTGCGGGGCCTGGCCGGGGTCATGGACAGGCACGAGGGATGAGGATGCAATGGGGTGTGTGGGGCTGGATCCGACACCTCTCCAGCCCTTGGGAGCTGGTGTTTGTGCTGGAATTAACAGAGGGATGGAGGGGCCTGAATCCCTGGCGTAGAAGTGGGAGCCAGGCGTGACTCCTGCTTTGCAAATTAAACAGAACCAGGGATTCTGTTCAGCCACCTCGAGGCCTAACCCGGGGCTGGCAGTGCCTGACACTGCGCGGGGCCTGTCCCAGGCGGAGACGCCTCATCCCATGAATCCGTGGTGCAAAAGAAGGAGCTGCTCTGCCAGCACACGACGGTGGTTCTCGTGCACAGGAAGAGGATTTTTGGGGCAGCTTTGTCCCTTCCGTATCTCTTCAGGGCCACTGTACCACGTTCAGAGGCTGAAGGTGGAACCCCCAGAGCTCCCAGTGGGAAAGGGAGGGAGGTAAAGGGGCACAGGAGGAGGCAGAGGAGCTGGGGACATCCCTGGGCAGCTCTCCAGGAGGACACAGTCCTTCCCACCCCTGGAGGTGGCCAAGGCTGAGTATTCCCTCCTCATCCTCACTCACCCGCAGGCCAGGGCTGGTTTTTTGCTGCCTTTATTAGACTTCAAAGAGGTTGTTTGTTTGTTTGTTTGTTTGTTTTTTCTCTTTCTGGGAGCGGATGCATAGCAGGAGAGAGGCAGGGAATGCAGGAGAGGATGAGGATGGTGTGTTGGGATGTCCCAGTCCCCCGATGGGCACAGGGAGGAACTGACCCGGGGCTCTAAAGGCAAGAGCAGGTTGGGGTGCTGGTATCACTGGTGGTTTTCTATCCAGCTATGGGGTTTGTAATTCCTAAATCCAGTATCAGTCGTGGTTCCAGGATACAATCCTGGCTCTGGGGGTGATGCTCGGCAGCTGCTCCTCACCCCTTCCATCGCCATCTCCCTGGTGCTGCCCTACCAAAACCCTGAGCTGCTGCTTGTCCCCTGGCCTGACCGTGTGTCCCCCCTCAATCCCAAATCCCTGCTGTGAAGATCCTGGCTTGGCTGCCAGAAAGGATCCCTTGTCCCCATGGAGAGCTGCCCTTCTCGCCCTCCCAAAAATCAAGGTGAAACTGAGGATGCTGTGTGTCCCTCCCACTTGGCTGGAAAGGTTGGGATATTCCCTGGGCTGTTCTCAGCCTGGTTCCCAAGGGTTTAACTCCAGTTCCTGAGGGTTTTGCACCATTTCGCCAACTTGGCCAGGCCCGGGAAACCGGTGAGAGTTGGAAAGGGGTGGAAATCCTGCAAAGGTTTTCATCCTCCTTAATCCTTCACCCACCTCTTGAGCATCCCTGTGGTTGCCCCCTGTGTCAGCTCCTGCTCCAGTGCTGGAGCCTCTCCCAAAAACAGCCCTTAAAAAGCCTCTGCATTGTGGGGTTCACCCAGCCAAAAAAGATCCAGCCACTTCCCCCCATATTGACTCCCCCTCGCTCCCAAACACGGTATTTCTGCAGCCAGCTCCCTGTGGAGATTTGGGGTGGGGAAGCTCTGCCAACAGCCCCGGCAGCTCCCCGGGCCCTTTGCCGATGGGAATCGGATGCTGTGGGGTTCTGGAGTGGGTTTTGGGGGGGCTCTGAAGCACTTGGGGGTTATTTAATGCAGAAGCTGGGGCTGGGAGGAGGGCGTGTGGGGATGTCTCTGTCCCCAGGGTGTTTTGGGGAGGCTGAGGTGGGCTCAGGGCAGGTTCGAAGCCAGGGGTAGGTTAGACCGGGCTGGGGAGCAAAGGGGGGGCCGAGGCCCGGCCTGGGGGCTGCTAAAACCAGCACGGCATCCACATGAAGGAGCCCAGGGCGGCGCCAGTGGCGGCCCCTGCCAGCAGCCCCAGGGCCATCTGGTCCCCAGAGACGCGGTAGGGATCCTCGCGCACGATGACGTGGGTCACCCCGGGAGCTGCAGGGGAAAAGGGCCGTGAGCGGGGTGCGGAACGGCCTCGGGCACCCCCCGGGGCCACCGGGCCACCCACCTCCGTACTGGTGGCCGTAGTGGCCGGAGCTGATGTAGGCGGCCTGGTGGGAGTCCAGAGGCACCGTCTGGTAGTAGTCGTCGTCGTAGGGGTCGTACACGTGCACCTGGAGCAGCGGGGGGTGGGGTGAATTTGTGGGGCTGGGCCGCAGCCCCCCCAGGGGTGACAGGGCCCTGGGTCCCTTGGGTGGGGAATCTGAACAGTCCCAAGGGCTGGGGGCAGCCTGTGCTCAGGTCACCCTGACTGCCCCTTCCCTGTCACCTTAACCGTGTCCCTGCCACCTTAACTCTGCTCCCATTCCCTTCACCTGTTCCCGTCACCTTAACTGTGTCGCTGTCCCTTTACTGTGTCCCTATAAACCTTAGCATTGTCCCTGTCCCCTTAACAGTGTCTCTGTCATCTTAGCTGTGTTCCTGTCACCTCAGCTCTGCCCCCATTCCCCTTAACAGTGTCCCTGTCGCCTTAACTCTACTCCCATCACCCCCCACCAGTGCACAGGGTTCCCGTGGCTCTGTCACCTGCCATCAGTGGTGACATCCAACCCTTTCCCACCTTCTTCCCTGTGGCTCCAGGGACTTTACTCCCTGGGCCCTGAGGCTGCACAGTGGGTGTTGGGGAGCCTCTCCAAGCTCAGTGTCAGCCCTGGGAAGGACCAGGGTTGGGGTAACCTCCCCCTGCCCGAATCCTGAATCCCAAATCCCATGCCAGGATGGTGTCCCTGCTCAGGGGGACGAAGCCTCACCGGGGTGGATTTAGCCTCCAGCACAGCCATCTTCCAAGCACTGCAAACAAAACAGAGGCACTCATTTTTGGCAGGTGCTGCAGGGGTGGGAACTGTCCCTTTTCCCCTCCACGGGGACCTGGATGTGGCCATGGGGCTGGCACTAATCTTTAATTCCCTATTAATGAGTGCTGGGCTAACAGCTGGGATTGGGAATGTGCTGGGAGGTGCCCAACACCACAGAGATGGGCACAGGGCAGTCCCTGGGAATGGCCCCGGCTAAAACAAGGGCAGGCAGGAAAATGACACCTAAGTTTGGAGGGAAAAGTGTGTAATGGATGAATTTCCACTCAGCTGAGGTCAAGCTCAGTTGAGGAAGTTCTGCTTGGCCACAGCTGAACGTTTCCCTCAATCCAGGTGCAGCTGAATGTTTGCCGCTTCTAATTTTTAAAAGTTTTATTTTAAAACAATCAATTTTCATAAAATAAAACTCTTTTTAAAGTTTAATTTCTAATTTCTTTTAGAAATAAATAGAAGGGGAACAGTGCTAAAAAGGGCAGTTTGCCTCAAGCCAGCGAGGGCTTCACATTCACAGTTTTTATTTACAAACACTGATGAAAACCCTTCTCCTCAGTCAGGCCAAGAGGGGATTTCTCATCCATGAGGAAACCTCCCTCCCTCAGGAGACTGCTTAAAAATAGCTGCTTTTGGCTCTGGATTATTCAGTGGGAACCCCAAATCTCCTCCTGCGCCTTTCGCCCTGCGAGCGTGTTTGAGAAAACAGGCTGGGGGCGGATTTAGCCAACGGTGGGATGTGGTGGGAGCAGGACGGGGCTCTCGTGTGGCCCAGGCTCTTTCCAGGCTGGGATAATTGGGACGCAAAAGTCACTTACACAGCGTCGTCCTCGCTCTGGGCACACAGCGTGGTCTTGGAGCCGTCCCGCAGCACCACGGTCAGCAGGCAGTCCCGGCTCCTCCCCTCGGGCGGCTGCACGTCTGGGAAGGGAAGGAAAGGGATGGGGTGGGATCCAGCCTCAGCCAGGGAGATGCCCCAGAGACCCTCCCTGGGCCCCAAATTCCCTCTGGCGTGAGAGCTGGTGGGTTTAGGTTCGGCTCCGTCTCCACGTGCAGTATGCGGTCAGGATCTCACAGGTTAAAAGCCAACCCAAGGAATGAGCTGATGGGCAGAAACCTCCACCCCCGTGGCAGAAGGAACACGGAAGGGCAGCAAACTGCCAAAAATCTGCTTGAGGCCACGAGGCCGAGCTGCCTTTGCTTTGAACTTGCCAGAGCACACCCAAATTTTGTAGCAACAGGAGATGCGCATTGCTGGAGTGGGATTGTGAGCTCAAGCAAGAGCAAAATCTTAAATCCATGAGGCTCATGTATCTTCCCCCGTTCTCCAGGCTTGGCAGGACCCTCCGGTGAGCACAAAGCTCCGGGATTGTGCTCCCACCGGCGCTCCCAGCCCAAGAAAGGAGCTTTGTGCGGCGGCCGTGGGCTGCGGGGCCCAGCCAAGCTGCTGCTTTGTTCCCCTTGTTTGTGCGAGACGTGAGCGATGAGTCAGGGCCGTGGGATCCTGTTTGCTACAAGCACAAAGCAGGAGGAGAGTTCCTCCTTCCTTCCTTCCTTCCCCCAGGAAAAGCAATGGCAGAGACGATCCAGCGTCTCCTGGCTGCGAACGAGAAGCGGTGAATGAGAGAGCCTGGATTATTTAGGGGGTATGCTGGATGTGCGTCGTTTAAGAGGGGCACAGCCACATGGAGAGCCCTGTGTGGGATGGGGTTGGGAATGCAGGGCTCGGGAACAGGGGCTCTGCTCACCCTTGCACTCGCGGCCGATCCGCACGTCCCGGCAGCTGTACTTGATGTGGATCCGGCCGTCCATGTCCCGCTGCGTCTCGTCGTGGTAGTAAACCAAGCTGCCATCCAGGTAGAGCACGAACCAGTTCCTCTTCCAGCGGCGCAGGATGGAGCCTGGTGGGACAGGGAGCAGGTGAAGGAGCCCAGCGAGCCCGGTGGGACACGGCCAGCGCGCTCACAAGAGCCAACGTCATCCTCCAAACATCCATCTCCAGCTCCTGTGAGCTGCTGCATCCCACAGGACACCCGTGCCTGGCATGAGCATCCGGGGCAGCGTGGCCAGGTGGCTTTAAGTGGAAAAAGGCTGCCAAAAAAGCCATCAGGGCATTGGGTGCCACCCTGCCGAGCGCACGGGAGCGGATCCAGCCCCGGACACGGAGCCGTGTGTCTGTTCTCATGGCAGGCAGCCCCTCTCTCCGCTTACGTAAATCCGCGAGTGGCTGAGCCACAATCTCCCTGCTGCTGTGGATTAACCGCCCAGGTTGGGGCTCCTTGTGTCCCCCACACCCCACCTCTTCCCAGCAAACCCCTCCGGGTTTTTCGAGGGGCTCCCAACCTGGAAAGCTCAAGGGTGGCACTTACTCTGCCGCCAGAGCCAACCGCTCTTCACCAACGCCATGGCTGCCGCAGGCTTCGCCGGATCTGCTGGGATGGGAAGAATAACGGGGTTAAAATAGCAGCTCCCGCCTCGCCTCCGGCTCTGCCCATGGCTCTCACCTTCCCACAGCCTCTGGGGGCCAAGTGGGATGGGGATTCACCCTTGTTGCTCCTGGTATTTTTGGGGGATGAGCTCAGCGCCCGGGTTAATCGGGGTTAGACAGACGCGGGATTTCGTCATCTGGGAAACATCGCGAAGGAGGCACTCCGGCCACCTTTCTTTCTGCCTTTAATCTCATCGGGATTTAGGGATTATCGTCCCATGGAGGTAAATGGAGAAATCCGGGCCATGGATGAAAACAGGCAGTGCCTCCCCACAGCCCCAGTAACTTTCCATGGTAAACGACACCTACACTTGTTTATTTTCCCTGCCTGGATGGAAATTAGTCCTTAATAAGGCCATGAAGTCATCGCTCCCCAGGTCCCCGAGCAGAGCCAACACCCCAGGGACAGGCAGGAGCAGTTCCCTGGCCACAGCCCCCATACCCACCATCAGCTGGGAATCCCAGCATCCAGTGATGGGAACTCGATACCCTGGGATGGCCTCCAGGATCTCCCACCAGCTCTAGGGGCACGGCAAGGCACAAACACCCCCCAGTACCTCTGTGCCTGCGTTACCGAGTGCCTGAATCCCTGAGTATCCAGGTCCCCATGGAGTTTGCAGCCCTGGCACCCTCACCCTGCGCTGCCCACATCCCCGGGAAATCACAGCCCGTGGACACCCCCATCCCCTGCCACCCTCACCCTGCCCTGCCCACATCCCCGCAAAATCACAGCCCATGGACACCCCCATCCCCTGGCACCCTCATCCTCCTGCCCTCGCACCCCTGGGTACCCCATCCCTCTCCGCTCCCGTCCCTGTGCCACCCTCATCCCACTCTAGTCACAGTCCCTCGGTACCCACATCTGGTGCCCTCATCCCACATCCCCTGGCATCTTTTCCCCTCCGTACCCACATTTTGTGGCACCGTTTCTGCCCCCCTCAGGAACCCGCCCCCCTCAGTGCCGGCCCCCTGGCACTCTCCCTGCCCCGGTCCCCCCTCCCCGGTCCCGCCGCGCCCCCAGCCCCCCGAAGCCGCCCCGCGCATCCCTCACCGGGCGGAGGCGGCGGTGCCCGCTGCGGGATGCGCTGCGCTCCGCTCCCGCCGCCCGGCTCTGCCCGCCCGCGCGGCTCGCCGGGAGCTGTAGTCCGGCACCAGCATCCCGAAGTGCCGGCCGCCGGGAGAATCCCGCTTTCCAGCGGTTTATCCCGAAAAAGCCGCCGCCCGGCGCCTGCGCGGCTGGGATGCTGCCGGGCTGGTGCCACCTGGGATGCCCGTGGCTGATCCAGCAGCTCCCATGCTCACTTTCTCCTCAAATCCACCCCCCCCCCCCCCTTTGCTCCTGACGAGGAGCGCATCCAGGAGTGTGGGTGCTCTTGGGAGGGGGCTCAGCCAGAACGGCACCCCCGAATTCGGGCGTCCGGGGGGGGCTGCTGCCCCGCACAGAGCTGGGCACGGGGAGGCGATGCTTGGAGGATGCAGGATTTTCCTCCGCTGCTGGGAATGGGTCTGGCGAGGTGTTTCATGCCAGAAGCATAAATCAGGAACAACCCAAGTTTTAAGCACCAAAGTGCTCGTCTGAAATAAATTTCCAAGTGGAGTGAACAATCCTCTAGGTCAAAATCAAGGTCTGTCCTGGCTTCTGCCGGAATTAGAACTGTCCCGGGCTCTGGGACACGAGGCTGGATTATTTGGGAAAGTCAAGACACAGGTGATGGCTGAGGCTGGGCTGTTAATAAAAGATGCTTATTGAGCACACAGCAACCCTTAAGATACGAAAAAAATTATATTCCAGCAGAATTTTCAATGTAAAGCCCTTTCCCCTCCTCTCCTTCCAGCGCTGGCTTTACTGTGGTAAACAGCAGAAGGAATTAAATTAATCCAGCAGCCCACTGGATGATCGCGAAGGAGTTGAACTGGAATCACCCCCTCAGCCTGGCCACACTCACAGCCTTGTGCATCCCGCCGTGCTGGTTATGGGGCTGCAAAACATCCTGGTGGTGCTGAATATTTCCAAAATCAGGGACATTATTTGGAAATCTGGCTGGGCCAGAGACTTTGTCCTGCAATGAGTCCAGGAAAAAGTTCCCTTAGGAAGAGATATGGGCTGGAATTTGGATGTATTGGGCTGCCTCTCCATACAGACACGTGTCAGTTTGGAATTAATTGTTCTCAAAACTTTTCCATTGTGGTTTTCCTCTTGGGAAGGAAATGGTGCCAGTGTGGGAATTGGGGGGCTTGGTCTATTAATTTTTTTGTAAACCAGGGTGGGGTTTTTTATGTTCAATAGGATAAATTTGGGACATGCTGGGTGGAAATAGTGATCCAAAGAGCCAGGACATTGTTTCCAGCCAGAGAAAGGAGAGATGCCATGTGGGAATACACTCTGTCCCTCGCTCAGGAGAGCCAAATCCATAGCAGTTGGGCACTGCTTAATAAAATCTATGAACTTTGATGTCTCTGGTTTGTTTTTCCTCCAGCTCTGTCTGCAGTGGCTCGTGCCTGGTGGGGATCTCCCCCACCCCAGCCACAGGCTTGGGTTTTGGGTAGGAAACCAAGGAATTTTGAAACTCTTCCCGCATCTCAGGAAATCCATGTCTTCCACAGGGGGTCTCCCCAGGTTTCCCGGTGCTGTGGATCTGTGGAGACAGAAGCTCTGGCGGTTCAGAGCTGAACCTGGGGACAGCTGCAGGTGACACTCCCAGCATTTGCTGTTTCTGTCATTCCCACACTCGGGACAGGTCGGCACCTGGTTAAACACCCCGCAAGTCCCTCTGGAGGGATTTTCCTTTTCCTGTAATGAGCATGTCCCATTGGTGCCGCTGGAATCCTGCAGGAGAAATGCACAAGGAGAAATGTTTCCTTTGACATGTTTTTCACCTCCTCCACACCCATCCTTGCGTGTCCCAGGGGTGGGAAGCAGACCCTTGTTATCCCTGTCCCAGTTCCCTGATTCCCAAGGGAGGCATTCCACATCCATGGCTCAGGAAGCACAATTTACAGCGTGAATCCCCACCAAAAAAAAGCGCAGCAAAATACTTCGAACAGCAACGAGTGTTGTGAGGGAGTGAAGGGGGGGCGGGGGGCATGGGTGCCCTGCTCGTCCCAGTCCCTGGGTGAAGATCCACAGGAATTCTCCATCTCTTTCCAAAATACTCCTTTCCTGCCCTAAGCAGGGTGAGGGGCTGGTTTCGGTGCGAGGAGAAGGACGGGGCAGAGCCCCATGGAGACGGCGGGCGGAGGGCTGTGCAGGCAAGGCCGGGCCCCGCGGCTCCCCGCTCCCCTCCCGCTACCGGCCCGCGACCCTGCGCTCGCCAGGCGACCCGGGAAGGGTCTCCCGGAGCCGGGTTCAGATCCCGAATCGCCGTGAAGCCCCACCTGGCATATCCCAGCGGGATTCCCGTAGCGGCCTTCTCCCTCCCTCAGCCTTCGCGGACTACAGCTCCCGTCATGCCTCGCTGAACCACAACTCCCACCATGCCCGGCGGCTCTACCCCTGCTGTACTACACCTCCCAGCACGCCCCGCGCCTGTCCGGGCCCTGTCGCCTGATGTCCTTCCCTCGCCAGCCGCGCGGACTACAACACCCATGACCCCTCGCGCGGGGCAGCCAGCGGCGAGCCGCGGCGGCGGCGCGCGGGCCTTGCCGGGAGCTGTAGTCCCCGCAGCGGCGGCGGCTGTAACGGTCCCGCTGGTGGTACTGCCCCCCCTACCCCCCCCCATTCCCGGCTGGCGGCTGTGGGAGCAGCGGGAAGAGGAGGAGGAGGAGGAGGAGGAGAGGGAGAGCTGCTGTACCGGCACAGGGGCCGCCGCCGCCCGAGCAGCCGCAGGTAAGGGGAGGGGAAGCGAAGGGGGGACACCCCCGGGTGACAGCGGCGGGAAAGGGGTGGCGGCGTGGGGGCTCCGCGGTGATGCAGGGGGGTGGCTGGGGGCTCCCTCAGAGCGCCCAGGGAGGGGGCGGCGGGGGGCGCATCCCTCAGCCCCGCGGCGGGAGCGGCGTGAGGGGCGGGAGCGCCGGGCCGGGGGCAGCGGAGAGCGGAGCCCTGGGGCGGGGGGACCGGCCCCGGGTTTGTCGCTGCCCGGCAGAGCCCGTGTCCCCCCGGGCTCCTGCTGCCCCCGGGGGCTCTTGTCCCCGTGTCCCCTCGCAGCCCGTTCCCCCGGGGGGCTCTGTTCCCCCCGTCCCCCCGCGCCTGTCGTGTGTCCCCCCTTCTCACAGCTCCTGTTCCCCGCCCGGGCCGTGTCCCCCGGGGCTGCTGTCCCCGAGAGCCTGTGTGTGTCCCCCGCAGTGGAGCCTGTTGCCCCCGCACCGGGCTATTCCCCCCCCCCCCCCAGCCTGTTGCCCCCCAAATTTGCTGTCCCGCCTTCCCAGGGGCTGTTTTCCCCCAGAGCCTGTTGCCCCTCCAGGGGCTGTTCCCCCATCCCAGGCTCACCGCCATCCATGGAAAGAGGGAACGGGATGCGCGGGCTGGGGGTGCCCCCCGGGAATGGGCGAACCCCCCCAAAATATCCCGAGGGGCACGTGGGGCCGGCAGGAGAGATGCCGGGAATATTGACGAGCCCGCCGGCAACTCCGTGCGGTGGGAAGGGCCGAGCTGTGGCCGGCAGCCCCGTCCCGCAGCCCTGCTGGGGGGTTAAAATGCTTTTTAAATGGTTATAAAATGGTTAGAGGGTTTGGTGAGCGGGGGGATGTCGGCGCGCAGCATCCACAGGAATGAAAGCAGGGACATCCAGGTTGGGAAATGCAAGGCGGTGTTAGGATTTTTCTGCCTGTATAAAATGCGTATTCCGTTCGTTTTTATGAAAATGTGGATTATTTCCTTCTTTTTTTTTTTTTTAATTTCTTTTTAATAATGATTGTTTGCATGCTCTGTTGTTGGCATTGTGGTGTTCAGGGCAGTGAAGTCCATCGCTACATTGTGGGTGAATAATGCCAAAAAGGAGCTTGGTTTCCGTCCTTTATAGAAAGCAGAGGAGCCTGGAAGTATGGAAATGAAATAAATACTCATTAGCAGAAAGAGCTTTTGTACCGGGTTGGGTTTGGGGGGCATTTTCTCCCCTCACTGCACATCGTGATGAGCTTTTGGGTTATGGTTTGTATTTCCATAGGCTGAATTTTATTTATTTGGTGCTCATTATTGTCAAGTGTAGAAAAATGAGCAGGTTGAGGGTATTTTTTTCCCCCCTCTCCTGGACAAAGACATGTTGTACTAAGCAGAAAGAAACCCCAGAAAGATTCTATTTTTGTTTTAATGAAAATATGATTTAAGATGCTGTGGTGTGTTTATTTTTGCTGTTAACTAGTGATGGAGGAAGTCAGAGCCTTTTTTTGTGTGCATGTGTGTGTTTTTTTAAAGGCATGTGAATGATGGAAACATCTTTAGGGAAACATTTTGCTGGACTTGATTGCATCAACTGCATTATTTCATAAAATGTGAGCTGTGAAGTGGTTGTTGATTAGAACTCAAATTGAGGAGCGATGTTGAGCAATGTAAAGAAAAAGGAAATTAGTGTGAAGAGGCCAAATGCTTATTTTCTTTTTTTTTCAGTTCTTTCTGATTCTGAATTTTAACTGTTTCGTGGCTTCTCTTGACCTTTATGGTTGAGTCTATTAAAAAAAAACCCCAACAGCCACTATGATCTGTATCTGTATTCTTGTTATACATATATAGGTAATAAAAGGACTGATATCAGCCGGCATTGTGTATTTTGCATTAAATCTGATTAACTTTTTGTTCTGGGAGTTGCAAATACCAACTTACCCAGTTATGCATCCCAACTTTTTATTTACCAAGGCAAATGTGGATGTTTTTTAGAAGGAATCTTTCTCTCCCAAATCACGTGCTTTATTTTAGGGAGCGTGGGGTAAGTGTTACAGATATTATTGTCCAGATCTGGGGGGTTTGGGGTGTATTCTTCAGCTGATTAAAATTCCTGGCTGTCAGCAAAGACACACTTTTTCGGACAGATAGATATATATCCTCTGGAACAAAGGGACTGGAAGCAAAATGTGTGCCGTGGAGGTGTTTGGAATTTGTTCAGAAAATATTCCTTGGAGTGAGAAATCTAGATTGCAAAAAAATGTATGTGGGATAACTGGGATACAATCACTGAGGGAGGATGTTTGGGGAGATGCTTTCTGATCCTGGTTGATACTCGTCTGTCAAACCCCATGGTAAGCCTGCATTGCAGCAGGTGAACTATCCAGGGACTTTTAAACCCTGCAGTTAAGTTTTCCTGGTCCCCGTGATCCGTAACCCACCACGGGGATACCGGGAAAGAACAGGGAAGAGAGGCGATGCTGCTGCTGCCAACATTTCTTAGGAGAGTGAGAATGCTTTGGAGCAGCAGTTCTGTGAAAGGCCTTCGGTACCTGCACTGAAAGCGTAATTAAAATGGTAATTGAATGGGGGCTAAATTGAATTATGCGATCTGCCTGGGAGAGCTCAGCTTGGACACGGAGGTGCGAACGCAGCCACCTCAGGCAGGGGAGGTGTGTGTGGAATCCAGGGTAGTGCCTGCTTTTGGGAAGTTCTCCAAGGCGTGGGATTGGCACCGATCTCCCTTTCAGGGAAGTGGGACATTCACCGCTGGGATGTCGCTGCTGGGTCACCTGCTGTGAAAGCTGTGGCATGAACAGAATTCCATCTGGCTCTGAATCCAGGGGTTTTGCTGCTCTTGCTGGGGCAGAGGTGCTTCAGAGCCTTCTCCTCAGGTAGTCAGAACCCCCCCGTGTTTCCAGCCGGGAACTCGGAGCAGCCTCCCAGCTCTCTGGAAAGCAGTTGTCGAGGCTGTCAAAAGGGAAACACAACTTTTATATCTTCCTTTGTGAGCTCGCTCTTCCCTTCAGTGCGGATTATGATCTTCATTTGTCTTCCCGCCCTGCCTTTGGGGCCTGATGGTATCTGCAGAGGCCCCCGGTTTCCCTTTCCGCAGCACAAGTGCTCAGTGTACTTTCTGTTTCCTCTGCAATTCCTGAAGTCTCTCCGTGTGCCGGGGCATTCCTCTCCCTGTTTCTGTCCCGAATTAGCTCCCTCATGCTCGCTGACGTGCCTGTGCTGTGATCCTCCTCATCAGCTGGGCTCTGGTTTGCTGCTTAAAATCCATAGGTTCTCATGTCCAGTCCATAGGAATATTCGATCCGAAATGACCGAGTGAGGAAAGGGCTCCTGTCATACTCTGTGGTATTTTCTTTTTGCCAGTTTCAAATGCCAGTCCCTTTGGATGCTACTGGATGCTCATGCCATGCATCCCTTCAGTGAAGAGATGAAGATTTTTGTTTCACTGACGAGAAATAAAACCCACCAGCCTGGTTTTTTACCTGTTGATGGTCTCTTCAGTCTCTGAATTAAAAAATACTGAATCTTTATCTGTCACTGTTTAAAACTGGGAATAAATTTTCAGGAATTATTTCCGTGTGACTCAAATACCAGTTGGACAGACACAGTTCTGCAGAGCTGTTAAATTGTGTCACCTTCTAGTTCCTTCCACTCAACTGAATCACTTTGTTCCTATTTTTGTGTCAAAAACATTGATATCCCTAAATATGAGGGAAGAATGTCATGGCAGGGCTGTGTTTATTTATGCAAATTCATAATTCCAGAATGGCTGGGGTTGGAAGGGACCTTAAATCCCATCCAGTGCCACCCCCTGCCATGGCAGGGACACCTTTCACTAGCCCAGGCTGCTCCAAGCCCCAATGTCCAGCCTGGCCTTGGACACTGCCAGAGATCCAGGGGCAGCCACAGCTGCTCTGGGCACCCTGTGCCAGGGCCTGCCCACCCTCCCAGGGGGGGAATTTTTTCCCAGTAAAATTTGTGTAAACCTGATTTTTGGAGAAAATGTGGGATGATGTGACTGCACTTCCCACCTAGGCAGAGAGAGAATGAAATCAATATGAAAACATGTCTACGATACACATTTTGTGTTGTGCTCTGATTTTTCAGTGCTTTGTTAGGTGGATAACCTTGAGGTGGGATTTTATGTTTATTTGTTAGCTTGAATGGGAAGCAACAGTTGGGAATTTCCAGGATTTTCTTCTGCTGAGGGGCAAGTGTGCCATGAGCATCTGAAGCAGCAATCCCAGACCTGTAATTAAGATCCCAGGCAGCAAAGATCCAACTTATAAGGCATATCCAGCACTTGCAGATCTGAAATTTGTGGAAGCTGTTTATTTTTAAGAACCATGTAGGGAATGATCTTCTGTTGAGGATGACGGGGATGCACGGATTTTTAGAGTGTGAGTGGGACTTGGATAATTTTTCCAAAGCTCCTCTGGGTTTTGTTTACTATGGATGTGCTGAAAACCCTGAGCACTGCACAGGAATTTCAAGTGACTGTGCTTTCTGGGAGGAAAAAATGTGGGCCTGCTGACGCTCCCCAGCAAACCATTTAGGAGATTATCGTCATAGGACTTATAAAAGCTGAAAAAAACCCACATTCCCCTCCTCTGGTTTGTATTTGTTTGTGCTTTACCCTGTCTCTCCTTCCTCTGCTTGGCTGAAACAGTCACGTGGAGAACTGGAGAGTGGAAAAATGAGAAGTCAGAGCAGAAAACTGGAGTTTATCGTGGCCTTGGTACAATAACTTTCTCAATAGGAAGATTAAAGCTGAAGTGTATTTGTAGGCTGATCGTTTTTGCCTTCCTTGTCTCAGCAAGGGTTAGAGATTTGGGAGGATTATTGGAGACAAGCTTAGAGTATTTTATGAGAGGAAAAGTACTAAACTGGCAAAAAAAAAAATAGAATAGATGCCATCATGCCTGCTAGGCATGTCTAATTCTTTGATAAAATGGATAAAGATTGCCGACTGCAGCAAAAGTTAAAACAGACCATAACATCTTGGGGTCCGCAGGGTTTTTCCTCCTAATTTGCTGTAGAACTTAATAAAAAAGATCTGCCTCTTTTATGGCATCAAGCTCTTTATCTGCCACAAATTAAAGCCCAGTGCTTGGGCTTCTGCTTTCTCTGCTGTTAGATACCAGCTCCCTAAATTTGATAATGAGTCGGTTTTGTCATTCTGAGATTAGAAATACATCCTGAAGACTGGTGAGAAGTTTTGTGCATGGTCGTCTTCTTCCCCATTTTCCATTCAGCTCTTTATGCTTGGATTTATAGGCAATAACAACTCGCTTTTTGATGGACAAGGGGATTTGTGTGGTTATTTTAAACAAGGTCCTAAGAGTCCCCACAGTCCCGTGGGCTGCCCAGGGTGGGGGCAGAGTCCCCATCCTGGGACAGATCGAAAAGCCATGTGGATGTGGCACCTGGGGACATGGGTTAGTGGTGGCCTTGGTGGTGCTGGGGGGCTCCATGATCCTTGAGGTCTTTTCCACTGTTAACAATTCCATGATTCTACCTTCTCCTGCCAATTTGCTGGGCAAAGTAAGATCGTTCATTCCAGTTCCTGATGACATTTTACCCAGGATAATTGTCATGTCTGTATGGACAGACAGGTGCTAAGGGCTTTTCCCTGCTGAAGAGTATTTTGTATGAAGCTTGTGAGCATTTGAAATGCAATTACTCTGGAATAGGTCCCTGTATAAACATTTGATTCTGTAGTAGTTTATTCTACAAATAATTTTCTTCGGTTTTCTGTGTATGGTGTCACTTAATGAGACTTTTAATGGCTTTTACAAGATGATGGCATTCCACATATTTTCCAGTTTGCTCTTGACTTGACTTACATTCACAACAGAAGTTTTCAGGCCTTAAAATGCAGTGCCATAAATGGAGAACTGGGTTCTTTTTCTTTACTGTAGCGTCCAAATCCCAGCTGTTGAACTTTCTTGGATAGCTGAGTCTTCTAATATGGATTTAGGAGCTCAAGAAAATGTTTCTTTGTATAAGAATTTTTTGACTGTCTTTCTGTTTGAGCCCTTGGAAAAGCAAACACGGCAGAACAGCTCAGGAGCATCTCGCCCACGTGGTTTTGCTTTCCAGGGAAGCCGTGCTGCTGCTGGAGCAGATGCCAGGGACAGGGTGGGTTCCTGGGTGATTCCAGGAAGTGTGGGACATCTCCACCGAGCGTGGCAGATCCGTGCATGGAAAGAAGGAACAGGTTTTTACAGTATGGGTGGTAAAACATTGGCACAGCTGATTGCCCAAGGGAGGTGGTAGCTGCCTCATCCCTGGAAGTGTCCAAGGTGTAATTTCAATTGGTTTCTAACTACTACTTCCAAAAGCCAATTCTTGTCTAAATGCAGAGGTCCTTTGATACCCAATAACTTTTCCCTTTGGAGGGAACTCTTAATTCCACAACCAAGTGGCCTTTGATTGTGGTCCAGTTAAACTCGCAGCATCGCCTGGAAAGTGTTGGGCAGGTTCCATTCGTGGGGCTCTGGCTTTCCAGTTTTGTTCCCTAGATTCCAGGTCTACAGTGGACCTCTGGAATGGTTCTGGGCTCTGGATGAAGCCCAGCAGAACCCCACTGCAGCTCACTTTGCTGGTGATTTTCCATGCGTGGCTGCTTTTAGTCATCTGTCCGTCGGCCAGCTCTGAATCTGCTCAGCTGCTTTGTTGACACATACAGTGGTAATTTTTTAATTGGGATGTCATCCTCAAAAGGTTGCCTGTCACGTTGCAGCATTTGCCTTTATTACCTTGGATCTCCTCGGAGGATGAAGTCAGCTTTGCTTGACAAGGCCTATTTTCCATAATGTTGACTTGACTGTCATTAATTTCACTCCTGTTCTTTTTAAGTCCAGATCGAGTCTGATTCAGATTTCCCTTATTTTGTCCAGAGCCTATGTCTGGCAGACTGATTGGTGTTTACTTGGTGTTTTGCCCTCCCATGATGTAGCCAGGTTGGAGATGTTTGTCTTCCAAATTTTCTCCTGCATTCTGAAAAATATTGCAAATGAGCCCTTGGGGTCTCTGAAATATTGGAGGACTCTTGGAGGACTCCCAGGATGATTTTCAAACATCCTGGGCTTCTGGGGCATCATTCCATACTGGAATGCAGAGCTGGTAGAGACCTTGGGGGACTTCCCAGTCCATTCACCTTCTCAAGGCAAGCTAAAGTGTCCCTAGAGCAGCCTTAATGAATGTATTTCTAATTTTTACTTAAAATCTTCCAGTCTTGGAGGTGCAAGCCTCCTCAGGAAGCTGGCAGTGAGTGCTTAACCAATTTGGTTAAAAGCTTTTCCAATATCTTAGATCTATTAGGAAGCAATTCTTGGCTGTGAGAGTGGTGAGGCCCTGGCACAGGGTGCCCAGAGCAGCTGTGGCTGCCCCTGGATCCCTGGAATTGTTCCAGGCCAGGCTGGATGGGGCTTGGAGCAGCCTGGGGTAGTGGAAGGTGTCCCTGCCCATGGCAGGGGGTGGAATTGGATGATCTTTAAGGCCCCATACAGTCTAAGCCATCCTGGGATTTTGTGATCTCTGAGAAATGAAGATACTTTGCTTTGAATAACACATCCCCTTGTTTCTGCTGTCATTGATGGGAGCATGTTACATCCTCCTCCAGTTTGTTTTCCTCCAGGCTGGCAAGGTCCTTTAATGTGTTCCTATGGATCATTTTGTATCCAAATCTCTTTATTATTTCCTCAGCTTTCCTCTGTGCTCTGGTGTGTTTACTTCTCTCCCTCCTCAGACTTGGCACTGCGAGGCCTTGTCAGCATTGTATAAAACGAAATAATGCTGGTTTCCACATGGCACTCTTAAAACAATCTGAAGTGCCTTTTTTTCCCTTCTTTCTTTTTTTTTTTTTTTGGTAAT
Organism: Corvus hawaiiensis; assembly: GCF_020740725.1. Taxonomy (NCBI): domain Eukaryota; kingdom Metazoa; phylum Chordata; class Aves; order Passeriformes; family Corvidae; genus Corvus; species Corvus hawaiiensis. The sequence goes on from NC_063214.1 coordinate 1,355,073, forward strand.
TCCATTGTATTGTTGACATTTTACTTGTGATCTGATATCCCCTCGGGGTTGTTTTCTCCTGTCCATCAGTCCAGCTGGGAATTCTCCACCTGCACAATGTACACTGCTCTTGCACTCGTCATTATTGGGTTTCACCGGGCTGTTTTGGTCTTGACTCATCCATGTTGTTTCATTTTTGCTGTATCCTGTAATTGCTTTCATATAAATTGTTAAACAATCTTTCTGGTGTCTTCCCATTGATTGTGAGGGGAGTGCAAGCTCTGATTTGCCTCAGAAGCTTTTTCAAACTTCACTCTGGAGCTGTTTCCTTTTTGATCCCAAAAGCACTTTGAAACTTGGTGAGTGGATCATCTATATGCAAATTCCTTAATTTTTCCTGTGCTACGTTGTATTTGTGGCAAATCAAGTGATGCCAATTTTCATTACAGTCAGACTCGGTATCTTAAAGGTCTTTTCCAACCCAAATGGTTTTGTGAGCCTGTGATTATGTTGATATTTTGTTAAGATGCTAACTAAAAAGTACAAACATCGTACAGGTTAAAATCAATTATTGAACTCAAGACATTTTGCAATCTTGATTGAACTACGAGACTTAGATATAGTTAAATATGAGCCTGTTCTTTTTCTGCACTGTCAAGGCTTCCAGTCCAGTGATTTCTGCAGCTTTATTGCTTGTAACGAGGCCCAAATCAGTTACTTGGTGTTACAACTTGTCACCTGTGATTTTGGGAAACTAATCTCTTGTAATTACTTGCTGCATGAGAGTTTCTGCATCCCTCCTGTCTCCTCCATAACCCCCCAAGGGTTTTTTCCCTGTATGGACTCACCTCTCTTGGTGCTTCCCAGAACCTCCTCCTGGCTTCACCCATTAAAACACACCAAGTTTCTGCCCTGGAAATTCAGTTTTCCCACAGTGTTGATAACTGTCAGAGAGGTGAGCCTTCCCACCTTTTTTTTCAGGATACATTGCAGCCATCTCTTCCTTTCATAGCTGAACACCATGGGATTAATGATTTTCAAGTCCAGTCACGTGCTCATTTTTTTCTTACTGCTGGCCAGGATTTCATTTGTTCCTGCTTGTTATCCAGACTCCCTGCATCCATATATAGCAACAGAAAATTCATTTTTTTAATGAAAGCTCTTGTCTGACTTTGTGCCTCATTTCCCCTTCTAAGTGTCCTTCTCCTGTGTTCAGCTTGTGCCTTTCCTGGATGCATCAGCAGTTTCATCTGGGAAGGTGTCTTATTAGTTGGAAAGATGCTGGCTCTGCAATTCATGGTCTCTCCCTTCCCTCCAGTATTGCTCCATCACTCAGATCCAAATATTTTCTCATCAGTCACGCAGCCTTGTTCAGTTCCATGATTCTTTTGGGGCCTTCTCTTGTATCTGGTACCGGATGCATCTTTTAGCTCAGGGATTGACAGCCTGTGGATGCAGTGTGGAGCAAACAGCATTGGCATTTTGAGGCACTGGTTTGCAAGAGGAATTTGCAGCTTGCAGTTCCTGCCTCTCCCTGAGCTCCAGGCTCGGCAAAAGCCGCTGTCCTGCTTGGAAGCAGATTCCTGCTGGTTTGAGAGGCAGCTCCTACCAGCTCCTCCTCAGCTTCTCTTGGCACCCTCAAGCCAGTGGGAAGGAAAAGCCTGGCATGGCACCGTGTGAAGATTGCCAGACCTTGACTTAGACTTTCCCTTGGAGTTCTTTTCCCGGATCCCTGAAATCTTTTCTCACCTGCTTGGTTCCAGCTGACGCTGTCGCTGCTCCCAGCAGGCGCAGTTACTGCTTGTGACCAGAGCAACCAGCCAATATTGGTGCTCATCTGTGGGAAGAGGAAATCCATAGCAGCCAGGTATTTCTTGGAGGCCATGGTGCTGATCCACAAAGCATGTTTGCAGAGGCTGGTGTTTCTGAACACAGGCTGGAGAAAACAGCAGGAAACCATTTTTCTCCATAATCCAAGGTCGTTTTTTCCCGCCAGCACTAAGCACACGCGCAGAGTTTAGTGTGACTTTCACCACGGGTGTTTCCCTGGATGTCCTTGACTTTCTCCTGCTTTCCTGGTGCTCTTCACTGACGCTCCTGGCACTTGACTGTGCGTATTCCCTCCTGTTCCCTGCAGTTTGTGTTTTTTCCCCTTCTCCTGACACAAAGCCTGACGTTCCGTGTTTGTGTTCAGCCCTTGGGAAGCTTTCTTTCCTCTGTTTGTGGCCAGTGTTGCTGGCTTTAACCAAATTCCACGTAGCAGAATTGTCCTCAGTGGAGATTTTTTTGGGATGAATTTTCAGCCTCATGCTGAACTTTTCATTCAGGAGAGATCTCTCTGCCAGAGAACCCAAATCTCCAACCTCTTACGTTGTGGCTCGTAGTTTGCTAGGGATGAACGATGGCCTCATGATCCAACGGTGGAAGACTGGCATCTGCTCCTTTCCATGCCCCAAATTTCTCTCTAGTTCCCAAACTGCATGAGCAGTGCCTCAGTTTCCCATTTGGAACAGGGCAAAAAGGGTTGGTAATGTCTGTACTTGCTGAGATAGATAAATGAAACTTTGGAAGATGCTATGGTGACAACTTCCCCCCTTCTCTGCCACAGGAGGGAATGGGAAGGTTTGGACTCTTTGTGGCTGGGCTCCTTTATTGTGCCCTTTAACTTTAAATATAGTTTTATACAGGTTTCAGAGCCAATTGATTCCTGCCACATGGAAATGTCTCTCATGTGCCATCAGGGCTGTGGGGACTGTTCTGGTGTCACCCTTGCTCAGGCTTGCAGTTCAGGCTGCTGCCTTTGATCTGTGAAAACCTTGGTTTGAATCTTCTCTCTGTGTGAGACCTCTCTCCCCAGGACTGTGCTGGCAGTCAGGATTAGCTGGGCTTTACTTCGTTGATGATCTTGTTTTTAAATCTGAAAGGACCTCAGCAGAGTTTCCTCCTGGGGCAGGGAGGGCATTGATTCTGGAATATGTTTTTCTTGGTGTTATCAGGATTTTCTGGCTATCAGGATAAGCCATGGGGCTTATGGATCATGGAGTTTTCTTCCTGGAGGAAGTTGTGTCTTCAGTTTAGGTTAGGTTTTACCTGACTTTCCTATGATTTTTACCTTTTAATGATTTTTTCCACATTTTTTCATATTCCTTGCTTTCTGTGGGTGTTTCTATTGACCCAAATATAGTGGGAAGAGCGCTGGGGAAAACAATCCCTTATTTTTTGGCTTTTGGTTTCCGCCTGCCCTCTGGAGATACCGGCAGGGTTCCAGGAACACAGGCTGGCCTGAGGGAGGAGAAAACAGGGCAGTGTTTCTTTTCCTGCCTCAAGGTAGACACCAGGAGCTGTCGTACTTTTAGGGATGTTGCCATTAAGTAAAGAGGGAGTGGAAAAAACCCCAGATATTAAATTTGCTTAAGATGTGTTCTCATGAAGATGCTTAGTTGGATATCAGTCCTGTCTGCAAATCTTTTTATATCGAAATAATTTAATGGGAGTATCCATTTTAAAGTTACTGGGGAGTATCCAGAGTCTATTCCTGGTACGGAGAGCGGAAATCTGTTTTAATTGGAGCAGTTTTCTGGGAGTCGTGTTTCCTGCCAGAGTGGTAACAGTAGGAAGGATCAGCAGCATGAGAGGTTATAAAACCCCCAGGCATTTTACATTCGTTTCAAGTAGCTGGATACAGTTAAGAAGCCACAAAAATTGGGCAAACAGAGACTCTGCTCAGAGGATTCAGAGAGCGTGTTTTAAACCTTCCCAAAAAGCACCTGAATCCATGGGGACACAGTTCCTGAGTTCCCTTCTGTGTTTGTTTTACTGAGTGGCTCATACTCTGAGAGCGAATAAAAATCCACTGCTGCCACAAATAGCACTCGAGATGCTAGTACTGATTATAATTAACCCTGATGGTTTCTGCCTGATTTGGTTCATTTTTGTATTTGTAGGCAGCACACAGGAGCGCAGGAACAAACCGAATTAACACTGGGAAGTGAAGCCAGAGCGTTATCAGATAACCCAGGGAAGTTAGAGAGCTGGAAGCCTTTAAAAATAGTTTTCTCAAGATAACTGTGTCACTCTAATTTCAGAAGAAAAAAGTGTGTAGATACCTTATTTTTAAAGCCGCTTTTGTTTCCCAAAATGCCCGGAAAATCGAGCTGATCCATTAAAATTGCTGTTCCTTCAGTGTTTCATCTTAGAGGGATTCTTCTACACAGGGATAATTTATTCCTCCTTGGCAGCGTGTCCGTAATACACATTATTAGCAAACCCTCAGAATTTTGTTCTCACATGCTAAAATAAAGTGGAAAATGAAAAGATTTTGTTTCATGTCCATCATCCCAGATTATCTGAGATTTATTTCTGAATACAGTCTTTACAGAATGGGTGAGAAGCCATCATTAGAGGTTAAAGACATGGTTGTTTTTCTTATGTGGATTTTCACTTTGGGTTATTTAGTTTCTCAAAACTTGTGTCTCTTTAAATCCATAGATCAGGAAAGTTGTGAAAATCCATTTTTCAAAGGTTATTGATTTCAATTTACCATTCAGGATTCTGCCCTGTCTACAATAAACATCTCTTAAAAATGGTTTTATATAAGAGCACCCAGAGACAGCCAAACCCCAATGAATAAAGGGGAGCTTAAAGGCTTGAACTCAGTCCTGCTAGAGCAGATCTGATTTCTACTTAAAGTTAATACCAATTTTAAGTTAATGATGCCTAAATCGGTTGCCAGTTTTTGTCATCACTAGGAAATTAAATCGAGTTGACTGTGCTTAAATTACTGTTTTCAATTAAGTAGCTCAAAGCAGAGCAGCAGAACTGAGAACTCACCCTGGTCCTGCCTTCCTGCAGACCTGGTGCCCTGCTGGAACCTCTGGGATGGATCCAGGGAAGCATTTAAGTACCAAGTGATATTCTGATGGAGAAAATTGGCAGGATGTTAGCAAATAAATATTATATTAATCATATTAAAAAGGGGTTATTGTGGTCAGATAGATGGGTTTTAGAAAGGTTTCAAGGAACTAACAGTGGATGCAACAGGATTTTGGGAGCCTGGAGAGGAGAAGGTTCCAGGGAGATCTTAGGGCACCTTCCAGTGCCTGAAGGGGCTCTGAGAGAGCTGGAGGGAGTTGCTTTATGAGCAGTGGTGCTCAAAGGGATTTCAGAGCAGGTGGATGTAAACACCAGCAGCGATGCTGTAGCAAAAAAAAGGGCAATTAAAATTTTTAAAAAAAAATTTTTAGGTGTATGAGCAAGAAAATATTTAGAAGAGAACAGATTTCATTTTTGTATTTGGTGCTTGTGACTTTCCTGTGTGTGATTTCCATTTCAACATCCTGAAATAGCTCCTGGTTAAGTTGTAGGGGAACGGAAGAAACGCAAAAATAGTCTGAGAACTAGAAAAAACACACAGAGAGAAACACAGAGCTAAGTTTGCTTGGCTTATCAGAGGGAGAGTCTGACTGCAGGAGCATCCCAGAGAAAATTCCAGGCACCGAGTGCCCTCCCATACATCCAAGGAAGTTGGAGTTTTAAAAGGGGAACCCTTTAAAGGTGAACTGCCTTTTGGGAGGGATGATCCAAGGAAAAGAGCACTTATATCTAAAATTGATCACTTTTCCTTTAAAACTACAGAGACCAGGGCAGGGTATGTTCTTGTCAAGGATTAGGTTGGTTGTGGGTGACGTTTAAATGGCTGAAAATACGAACAGTATTTTCTTCCTGGGCAGAAAGAGCTGCAGGAAGGCACCAGGCACCGTTCACCCCTGGCCGTGGCACAGGGGTTGTGTGAGGGGGTGATGGAGTTCGCTGATTGAAGCATTTGATTCTATTTAGTGGGCCAACCCTCACGGTAAAATTACCACCTCGTTCTGGTTGAAAATTCCTGTGGAGGATGGCACTGTGGGAAGGGTGGGTTTGGGATATGGCTCAAATTAACTGGAGCTGGAGACAAGCCCGAAAATGTTGTGGAGCACATGGTGAATATGGGAATAGAACTGGATTGCTGAGAGTGAAGGTTAAAAAGATTTATATTTATATTTATATGATAGATGTATCCCCCTATATAGAATCACAGAATTGTTCAGGTTGGAAAAGCCCTCCAAGACCATGGAGTCCAACCGTTCCCCAGCACTGCCAAGGCCACCATTGGCCCACGTCCCCAAGTGCCACATCCACACGGCTTTGAAATCCCTCTGGGGATGGGGACTCCAACACTGCCCTGGGCAGCTGTACCACGGCTGAACAGCCCTTTCTGGAAGGAATTTTCCCAATATCCAATCTAAACCTCCCCTGGCACAATTTGGGGCTGTTTCATCTTGTCCTGTCCCTGTTCCCTGGGAGCAGACCCCGACCCCACCTGGCTCCGCTCTCCTGTCAGGGAGTTGTGCAGAGCCAGAAGCTCCCCCCTGAGCCTCCTTTGCTCCCCAGCTCCCTCATTATATGAGAGAATCTCTCAGAGCTGTGAAATACCTGTGGAAACCTGGGCTGGTTGGGAATGTGATGATGAGGTGGGTGGTGTCTGGTGGGTCTCCACTCAGGACCAGTTGAGGGAGGGACTGATGTGGTGCAACCACCGCTATAATTGCTGTTGTATGCAAACCATATGTAGACTTCCTTTCTCCCCAAATCGATCTCATCCCGAGTGTTCACCTCTGGCTGCTGTGTCCTAGGAAAATAACTGAGGGAACTGTATAAAATGGAGTTTCAAGTGTGTGTCAGCACCAGGTAAAACGACGCAGCAAGAATCCTGTGAGCAGCAAGACAAAGCTTCTATTGAAATCCTCTGGCTCCAGGTGATGTATTGTAGTACCTGGCTGTCTCCAGGTGATCCCTTGTGCTCCTTGAAGCCAGACTTCACCGAGGGACAGCTGGACACTATTCATGGCATTCCCAGAAAAAGTGCCATGTGCATTGATCAGTCTTTGTCTGCATCTAAAACTCATCCCTGCCAGTTCTGCCTCGCCATCAGAACTCCTGGCCTGACTGATGTTTGAAGTGATCTAAGAATACCTCAGATGTATTGTCAAGGGACTCAGTGCTAAATAAATTATAGGAAAGATGAGATCCTAGCAAGCATTTGGATAACATAAGCAAGATTAATGGTTTGGAGCCTGTTTTCTGAACAGTGGGATGTGATTGATCAAAGAGAAAAAATTGTCTCCGTGGCTCCTTTGTACCGAAACTTTCAAGAGCTGAAAATGAGCAGCTGAAGTAAGAAATGCAGAGCTTAGGGAAGAACCTTGTGATGAAAAACTAGGGTGGGAGGTTATGAAAGTACAGGTTGACAGCTCTGTCCTCTTTACCAACCTTTCCCCATAGGGATCTGCTGTAGAAGATTTTGGACAGGCTGCTGTAGCCTGGATAGGTACTTTGAAATTTTTTTACAGTATTTTTTAAAAATCAAAGACTTTTCTTGTGCTGTGAGTAAGATCTGAGTTTCTAGAAAGCTGGTTTCTTCTGCTCTCTGGGGAAAAAAGAGCTGAACAGGTGGAAGGCTGATCTCCTAGGGAAAGGTGACTGTGCCTGAGGATCTGGGAAGAAAGGCAAGGGCAGATTTTTATGTGCCTCACTCCCTGCAAATAATGCTCCTTGCAATTCCTGCTCCTAAAATCAGAATTTAGGACTTTGTTTCCATGCTTGATTCTCAGTTGGGGGAAGAAATTTAGAATTTTGCCAATGTTTGAGTGTTGCACCCAGATGTGGTGGTCTGGTAGGGAGGGGAAAGACGAGGCTGGAAATGAGCAGGGGAGCTTATGGACACAGGAGTGCTCAGAGTTCATGGAATATCTTGGATTGGAACCCAGGGTAATCACATTTTTGGATAAAAAAAATACTCAGATAAGGCCTTGTGACTTTCCTGTGTGTGATTTCCATTCCAACATCCTGAAATAGCTCCTGGTTAAGTTGTAGGGGAATGGAAGAGTCCTTTGTCTCAGAAGAGTCAGACCTGTTCCAGGGCTGAAATCTGTGACATTCAGAACAAGTGAGACACAAAGGTAGAAAACTGTGGCTCGAATAATTCCGACTGATTCGGGTTGGAATGTCACTGAAACCAAGCAATGGGAAATGGGAGATAAAGGTTATCCAAGTTATCCATACCAGCTCCAGTGGCTACACAGCTTTCCCTACAGTTCTGTAGAATGGCCCTGTGTGTTTAATGCATTGAAGGACACATGTCCACTTCACTTAGCTGAAGAAATTGGGGTACAGAACTGCTGCACTTGATGGAAATGTCATTTCTTGCAGTTAAATTTTGCTGTTCCGTTCACTGAAGCGTGTAAGGACGAGACTTAGGATGATATTCTGCCCTTTTCGGTATCTTTCTTTAAAAGATGTTGCCCTGACTAATCTAACAGTGGGGATGGGCTTTCATTTAGCTCAACCCAAATAGCAGAGCTGGTATAAGAATAAACATGAATGTGCTCCTTCAATATCAATAGAGGAGACTGATTTTGTAAAAACACTGCAAGGAGAAAGATGGTTTAAACCATCCCCAGAATAACGATGTGTAAATTGTGATCGCTCTTGCACTCCAAGTGTCAGTTTTAATTTGAGTCTTTTGTAAACCACTTGATTGTTGAATATTGCAAAGAAATTTAACCCCCTTGGAAGAAATCAGAAAGAATCCTGCTATTGAGGTAATTAGATACAAATTTGAGTGGGGATTTTTTTAATAAAGATTAAATGATCTGTTCAACTGTTTCAGGCCATACTTCAGATACACACACCTGTGTCTAGCTTGTAGAGCATTTTCCTCATTAATTAAGAGCACTTTCCTTGTGTTATTACTTAATTGGGTATCGCAGGGAACCTGATGAGACAATGAAATGGTCTTAATTGCATACAAACTAAATGCGTGATACTCCACATGCTGGAGTGTTCCACAGCGTGACCCCAGCTTGTCATCGTGTGCTAATGGCCACGGCGCTTGCTCGGGGGAGAGGGAGCCCTCCTGGAGTTAACACAGCGTGAAGCACAACCACAGGCTGGGCAGGGAACGGCTGGAGAGCAGCCTTGGGGACAAGGATTTGGGCGTGCTGGGGGATCAAAAGCTGGCCCTGCTCTGGCCACGTGCACTGGCACCCAGAAACCCCCATGCCCTGGGCTGAGGGGGGATTCTGCCCCTCTGCCCTGCTCAGGTGAGACCCCACCTGGAGAGCTGCTCCAGCCCTGGGGCCAGCAGCACATCCAAGGATGTGGAGCTGCTGGAGAGAGCCCAGAGGAGGCCCCGGAGCTGCTCCAGGGCTGGAGCCCCTCTGCTCTGGAGCCAGGCTGGGAGAGCTGGGGGTGCTCACCTGGAGAGGAGAAGGCTCCAGGGAGAGCTCAGAGCCCCTTGCAGGGCCTAAAGGGGCTCCAGGAGAGCTGCAGAGGGACTGGGGACAAGGCATGGAGGGACAGGACACAGGGAATGGCTTCCCACTGCCAGAGGGCGGGGATGGATGGGATATTGGGAAGAAATTGCTCCCTGTGAGGTGGGGAGGCCCTGGCACAGGGTGCCCAGAGCAGCTGTGGCTGCCCCTGGATCCTGGCAGTGTCCAAGGCCAGGCTGGAGGGGGCTTGGGACAACCTGACCTGGTGGAAGGTGTCCCTGCCCATGGCAGGAGTTGGAACTGGGTGATCTTTAAGGTCCGTTCCCACCCAAACCATTCTGGGATTGTATAAATTAAACACTTTCCTATAGTCAATTTTCCCCACTTACCAGACTTCAGAAGTTTTCCATGTTTGACAACATTAAGTTTTGAACCATCTAAACACTCTTGGCTGTTGACGTTTCCCAGGGATGTATCCCATTTCACAGGGATGCCTGTTTCCCTGAAGTTTCAAACCGATTATTACAAAGGTAAATGGCCATGTTTAACTCTTAAATATAATATGTAAGGCTTGCTTTCTGTGAGTGTACATGTGCTCCTGGACAGCCAGGGGCTTGCGTGGAAGCAATAAATTTATTCTTCTGGGATTAATCCCTACTCTGCTTCTTCAGCTTCTTCATTTTTTTTTTATTTTCTGTTGGGAGAGTGGAAATGAGAGTGTAAGAAGAAAAAAACTCTTCCCCATGTCATGTTTGCCTGTGCTCATCTTCCCCAAGCAGCAGGTAGATGTGTCAACACCATGAATTATGGATGGAGCTGCTGGAGCCCACAGAGTGCAGCAAGAGTTGACCTGTTTTATTCATCCCTCAGCAGAACTCCCTGTGGGACTGGGAAAACCCAAAACCTCCCCATTGTCTATGCTTGGGAAGTTAGTCCTGGATTATACTGATTAAAACTTGGCAAGGAGAAGCTGGAGAGCTTTTCACACCTTTCCAGTATGGAAAATTCTCTTGTTCAAGAGGATATTTCAATCTAAAAAACAGTTGTCAAAGGCAAACTTATGTTTTTCTCTCTTGGAAATGAACTCTTTTGCAGTGTGCCAAGGTATTTTTTTAGTTTTAAGGGGAAGAGATGGCAAGAGATTTCCCATCAAGGCAAGGGAAAGACAAAAGCAGGGACTCAGCATGGACTGTGCATGACACAGGAGCTGAGTTCTTGTGTGACTTGGGGCAAGATCTGTAGTTTGTCTGGATTTTTGTTTTCCATGTCCCTGGAAAGGAATGATTGATATTTCCCTTGCAAGGCTGTTTTCAGGCTTCTTGGATAAAAATTTTGCAGGGATTAGTTATATGGCACAGAAGCCCTTGTAGCTCTGGGGTTTGGCATTGGTGCCACTCAAAAGTAATGGTGAGCACTGAAGAAAAACCTGGGTTTTATCATGCTCTGAACTCCCTGAGTGCCTCACACAGCCCTAGCAAAGGTAGAGTGGCAGTGAACCGACGTCTTTAATCTTCTGGATTTCTGTATTTTGAACTTATGCCCATTGCAACAGTCGTCATCCAAGGAATTCGATAGTGGGAGGATCTGAATGGATTCCATTTCCATTCTGTTTGTTGTCGTTATACCCGGTTTAATTTTTCCTCTTGTATTCCTGGGTACAGACACAGCCTGCATGTGGCTGCATTCCTGGTGGGGAAGGGTGGGAGAGCTGGATTTTACCATTTACCATCCTATTTAAGGTAGCTTTTGCCTTCCTTTTATTGTTTTCTGTAATCAGTATTTTGGATTGTTATTGTATTTTATATGAGGAAGGGCTGCAGTAGGTGTCATTTCTTTTAAATACTCAATTTCTCTTAAAACTTCCTATTTTTTTGGCAAAGGGGATCCTGGAGCTTTGTCTGCTGGGAGAGGAAATGGTTGTTTCATTTACCTACTTCTGTTTTAAAATCTATTTTTTAAATCTGTTGCTGATTTTAATTGTATTTAAGTCAAGAATCCCAGCTTGCCGATTTAAAAATTTGTTTGTCAACTTGTTTTTTTGGTTTTTTAAATTGTGCTTTTGTTCTCCTAACAGAAATTTCTACTCCCTGCTTGGTCAAATATCAGTTGTACACTGTTGTCCTTCCATTAAAATTAGAACTCCTTTATTTTGGTCACTGCTTCTCTGCACACTTATTTAAGCAATGGCATCTAATTAGTAATTCGAGAGTCTTTGTTTAATTTTTTATTATGTAGGAAACAGTGATACATTTCAGTGATGATGTGTGCTAGGAACTAATGTCAAACTTCCCTTGGAAACTGGAATCCACATTAATGCAGCGTGAGGTGCACAAGTGTTTGTGTTCATAGAACTACTTTCCACTTGATGAATTCCTGAGAAAAGCGGCAGCCTTCTCCCACAACAGACTGGGATGTCACAGCAGGAGTGATCTGACAGGTGTTTTCATAGAATCCCAGAATGGTTTGGGTTGGAAGGGACCTTAAAACCCATCCATTCCCACCTCCTGCCATGGGCAGGGACACCTTCCACTAGCCCAGGTTGCTCCAAGCCCTGTCCAGCCTTGGACTTGGACACTTCCAGGGATCCAGGAGCAGCCACAGCTGCTCTGGGCACCCTGTGCCACGGCCTGCCCACCCTTCCAGGGAACAATTTCTTCCCAATATCCCATCTATCCCTACCCTCTGTCGGTGGGAAGCCATTCTCCCCTGTTCTGTCCTTCCAGCAAAGTCCTTGTGCAAAGTCCCTCTTTTGGATTGTTTTAGCAAGTATAAGGTGTGAACCTGTCTCAGCTTGTAGGGCGTGGAAGATAAACACCAAATCGCCCACATGAAAGATGTTGCTTTTTTCTCCCTTCTTCTACCCAGATATTGAAGTGCTCTCTTGGTGCTTGGATTTTGTCACAAACATTTTGCATTGCCAAATCCCTGTGTACCCACCTGACGAGGTTTTTAGCAGGCTGTGTGAGCGGAGCACGACAGAATTGGGCCGAGGTCAGGGGTACCAGGCCTTGTAAAACAATTTCAGCGTCTCTTTGTACAGATCTGTTTGTCTTGTGATCCATCAAAACCCAGCTGGGGAATTTGTCCGGGCTGATGGCTCGTTTCCTCCTTGGAGAGACCTTCAAAGGCTGCCATACAAGTGGTTGACATTCTTCTTCACAGACACATGGTTGTTCCAGGAGGTTCATTAATGCAATGCTGCCTTCAAGCTCTTTGGAAATTTAAGGGTCTAAGTCTCTTGTTTACACCACTGTGGAACCAGTTAGGAATTACAATGACTCGAGCTTTTGTAGTCTGTGTACAAAAAGGGAGATTGAATTTGATGGGTTGGTGGGAATTAAGATCAGAAGGGAATATTAGATCATCTATGCTAATTATGAGTAAATTAGATGGTGCAAATTCTGAGCCGAAAACTAAATGCGCACTGTGATTCCTTATGGGATGAACTCTGTCACAAGGAACTGATGGGTGAGAAGAGGGTGTTAATTGCTGAGGCTGCTCTGATGGGGCATAGCTGATGCTCACTGGGGCATAGTCCATGCAGCAGGCAAAGAGGGAATGGCATCCCTTCCTCCCTGGACTTCATCTGATCCTCGGGCTGATCCTGAGCACGGTGGGCAAGATGCTCTGGGCTGCCTTAGAAGAGGCTCCTGCAGAGCTCGCAATGCCAGTGCTCTGTCACCTTTGTAGCTGCTGTTTAGGGAGCTGCAGGCTGGGCTTAGATTGTCCTTAATCTCCTCCTTGCCAGATCAGAGAAGTCTGGCTTCCTCACCTGGTTTTCCTAAGTCCTGTGCTGTGTGCAGTTTGGGGCATTAATGACTTCTCTTGACTGGCCAGCCAGAGCCTTCTACTGCCCAAAGGGACTCCAAGAGTGCTGGAGAGGGACTGGGGACAAGGGATGGAGGGACGGGACACAGGGAATGGCTTCCCACTGCCAGAGGGCAGGGTTGGATGGGATATTGGGAAGGAATTGTTCCCTGTGAGGGTGGGGAGGCCCTGGCACAGGGTGCCCAGAGCAGCTGTGGCTGCCCCTGGATCCCTGGAAATGTCCAAGGCCAGGTTGGAGTTCTAACAGTCTTTAGGGTCCCTCCCAACCCAAACCATCCCGTGATTCCTCCTCACATCAGCCTGTGGTGTTACTCAAGTCATTGATGGTTGTTTTGGACAAGCCCAAGTATCAGCCCCGTTTTCCTTGTTTCTGGCTGCCAGCTGAATGTGGAGTCATTGACTGCTGTCCTTTGAGCACAGTGGTCCATATTGCTTTAAACCCATTTAGACACAAATGTTTGATTGTAATTATTGCCTTAATATGTAACTGCAAGGTTTTGATAGACTTGTTCAGAGTTTCCAAAAAGCAAAGTAGTGTAAAATGGATTTACATGTTCCAAGATCGGGAGGGACTGACATAATCCTCTGGTCAGATGAAAGACCCTCCTGAAGCTTGGAATTGAGCAGGTTTTTTTTGTCTTTTGGAAACAATTAATATTCAAATAAAGATACTGAGTCCAAGATTTATTAAATCCTGATGGATCCTTCTGATGCGCGCTTGGAAAGCTCTTCCGTGTTGGCCTGGCTTTTTATCTGCTCAGACTTCAGATGCTTCTATTTTATCTATTTCTGAACTTGCAGAACTCCAGAAAGCCTTTCAGCCGAATTTAATATGGAATAAAGCAAAAAGCATGGTTTGATTCCACACCAAGTCGGTCAGGCAACAGCTAGATAAGTATAATTAGCCTTGTAATTGGAATACGTTGTAGACAATTAGTTTTTGTAAATGTGTGTAATTTAATCCCAAGTAAAGGGTCAGGAGGACCTTGCTGTGAAAGAGGTTAAGGAGTAACATGTATAATTTCCAGGCCTTCTGATGCTCATGTCTGACACAGCTGGAGAGGAGCATGTCCATCTTTCCAATGGCAGCAAAAAATCCAACCTCCACAAGGTGAGTCAGGGCTTCTGTTCTGCCTTTGTCTCCCAGTATGCATTCCAAGAACAGCCTTAATAAATCCATGGGGGATGCGATAGCAGCAGTGATTTAGAGAATCCCCCATAAAAAACCAAAGTCTGTGAGGTACTAAGAGCCACTCTGTGGGAGTCCATTCAGCTTTTAGGGAAGCTCTTGAGAAATGGGATCCGCTCTCATCCCGAACACTCAATTCGTGCTCTCTGTGGCAAAGGGCTGCAGGATCTCACCCATGCGGTTACATGGCGGCACTTGGGATGTTTTTCTTCCTGCAATCCTTTTGTCAGGAAAGGGGCAGCCCTTCAGCCTCCAAGGTCAGCCCAGGAAAAGGGTCTGCTTCCCAGACATGTGGTACTCATTTGCTTGGAATTTTTGACACCACTTATTACAATATGGCACAGCTGCAAGTTCCCAGGCTCTTGTTTTTGGGCTAGGATTGAATGGTAAGAGAGAAATGCCCAAACGTCTCCCTGGAATCTTACAACACAGCTTGGATGTGGAGTGGGGTGCACAGGGAACACGTTCCCAGGATTTAACAGATCCTGCATCATTATGGTTGGCCTTTATAGCTTTAAGGAAACAACCTCAGTGTGTTGGAGTCCCCAAGAACGGGTTGGTGGTGCTCGTGACCAGCTGCACCTGGGCTTTGCCAGAGTTCTCTGTGTTATTTATGGCTCACAGGCTGCACTGTGCGTGACCCAGGTTCTGTCGGCACAGATGTTGGGGCTGGGGATGGATTCCACAGAAGGAGTCGGCAAAGGGGACTCACAGCTCAGTGTAGGATCAGTCAGCGACAACAAATGCAGAGGCTGGAAGAGCAGGTTCTGGTTTCTTGCCTTGTGCTGCAATAGCAGGAGCAGTGTAACCATATGATTAACAGCGAGAGTCCAAAAGTAGCAGGGTAATAAATACTGGGAATTCAAAGGAAACCTCAGCTTCTGGCAATTACAGAGTCTGTGCAGCAGAGAGATGGAGCTTCTGACTCCAGTGTTATTTGTGACCTACTTGGAACTGAAATGTTGCAAGAGCCTGTTTGTTTAATACTCAATTGCTTTTTTTTTAAAGTTATACCATATTCGGGTTAAATACAATCCTTTGAACATGGACTGATAGATAAACATTCTCCTCAGAAAATTCCATCAGTTCTTGTTGTCTTTATTTTTATTGCCAGCAAGTGCTCAATGTGTTCCTTCTTTTTCCGTTGCAAAAAACCCCCGCCCCAAACCTCCCTAACCTTTCCTATCATGTATCCAATATTTTATAGAGCAATCACAAAGGGTAGTAAATTGAGTAAAACATACTATCCTTGGCAGGATTTCCCTTATGACTAAATCCAATATGAACAAAGAGGACAAGGGCAAATAACTTCACTTATTCAGGTCATTTTTCATAAGAATCATAAAAATTAGATAGAAAAGGCCTATTAGATTATCTCTCCTCTCTTCCATTTTGCCAGTTCTGGGTTGTTCTCTACAGTAACCTTGTGAAATTTTATTTGTCCAAATGGAAGAAAGATCATCTTCCTGCTGGTTATTCTTTTCTTTTTGAGTGGAAAAGGATGGATGGTTTTCCCATCTGGGCTAGAAAATACTTCTTGTGCTTTTACAAGGCTCATTTTTAATTTCTACAGCTGTCTCCTCTTCAACAGTTTTATGTTCCTCTTTTTGGGCACTGTGATCTTATCGTGAGGTGTTTCCTACACTTGGGCCCATGTTTTTAATTCCACCCCGTTATTCCAGTTGTTCAAGTATTGGAATAACCCTGAGGCCATCTGTAACAATTTCACCCCGTTGTGTTTCTGCCCTTCAAGTGCTCGCCAGGGTTAATGTACCAACGACAACAGATTGTTCTTGCTGTACAGTGGGAAATGTTTATAATGCTCTTCAGATTAAAATAATTTAAAATCCTCTTAAAAAGATGTTTCCCACTGCCCCCCCCCCCGAGAACTGCCAGAGAAGTATATATAAGATGACTTAAGCCCCCCCAAACAATAAAAACCAAGCCTCTTACAATGGTAAAGGGCCATGAAGAGTTGGAGAGAAGCTCTCAGTGCAGCAGCTCTGGAGCTTGGTTTAACTCCACACGTGTGGTTTAATTGCCGTGCTGAGCTTCTCACAAGCTGAAGAAAGCACTGGAACATGTTTGACATTTGTTGCTCTAAATTACAGTTGTATCAGTATCATTGAAGTGTCCAAAAAATGCTAAAATTAAGAAGGGCTTGGAATGAATTAATGTTTAAGGAGTGTATGTGCTTATCTGCAGCTGAAAGGTCACTGAGTAAATTCTTCAATGATCCCAGTGTTGTGGGGGTGCTGCTGAAATGACAGATCTTGTTCTGTTTCCAAAAAAAAAGATCTGGGTTGGGACTCTGGAGCAAAAGGGGATGTGTCTCATGTTGCTGGGAAATAGGGAATCATAGAATCATGTCCCAGAATTCCAGAATGGTCTGGTTTGAGAGAGACCTTAAAGCCCACCCAGTGCCACCCCCTGCTATGGGCAGGGACACCTTCCACTATCTCAGGTTGCTCCGAGCCCCATCCAACCTGGCCTTGGACACTTCCAGGGATGCAGGGGCAGCCACAGCTTCTCTGGGCAACCTCAGGGTGCCAGGGCCTCCCCAGCCTCCCAGGGAACAATTCCTTCCCAATATCCCACCTAATCCTGCCCTCTGGCAGTGGGAAGCCATTCCCCCTTGGTCTGTCCCTCCAGGCCCTTGTAAATAGTGTCTCTCCATCTTTATTGTTGGTTCCTCCAGGCTCAAAGGCCACAATCTGGGGGCTGGAAGTGCATGTGGCCATGGCCTGTCCAGCTTTTGATCCCTCAGCACCCCCAAATCCTTCTCTACAGGGCCGTGCTCAATGACTTCTTCTCCCAGTTTGTTCTTATACCCCAAGCCAGTGCAGCACTTGGCCTTGTTGAAACTCACGATTGCCATGAATGTCCTGCTTCTCAAGCTTGTGCAGGTCCCTCTGGATGGCCCTGTCCTTCAGGAGTGTCACCTGCACTGCTCAGCTTTCAGGAGCAGTGGTTTGATGGAGTAAAATGGTTTGGCATGGCTTTGGAGCATGCACTGTGAGGTATCCTATGGATCCTATGCCAGCAGGTCTGGGACCATACCCGTGTGTCATCTTCATCTCTTCATCAAGAGTGAATTGCTAGGAGTGGAATTTTGGAGGGAAAATAAGGGAAAGGAATGTGGCCAGCTCAATCAGGGGGGAATTAGGTGCCTTAGTCTGTTCTCATCCTAAAGGAGTCTCAGCACCCAGGGTTCGGACCTCTCCAGCCTCTGCTGGGTTCCTGAATTACTGCAGACTCCTGGGTGACGCTAGAGAAATCAGGCAAGTCTATAATTCATGAACGGGAGATACATCGAATGTGACAGGGAAAACAAAGAGAAATTAGGATCCACAGAATGAACATTTGTGACAGCAGCAAGGATTCTTGGAAGCTGATTGTGGATCTTAATGGGACTGATATGCTGCTATATTAAAGGGAAATAAACCTATAATATATAATAAAGCAGCCTTTTTTGAGAATTGGGTTTTGATACATGCATTTGGTTATATTTTAGTCTAAAAATAGCGTCTTCTGGTCAGACAGATAAGAAAAGACGGCTTTATGCTTAACATCCGTAATAGCCCTTCTTCTGTCTCTATAGCCACATCTCATGTGTTGATGCCACTCCTGGGCATCCTGCATCCTGATCCCTGTGTGGGAGCACAGTTCTGAGGGATACTGTCCCTGTTCTCTGTGGCTCTTGCATTGTGAAGTTTGTCTGCCTTTTAAAATGGAAGAGGGGACTACAGTCCCTGGCAACACACAGGGATTTTACTTAAAAATACTGTTGTGGAAGAGTGGTTTCACTGTGAAATAAAACTGGCATCTTTTTGCTCTGTTCTCCATAAAATCCATGGATGGGAGGGTGGCCGTGTACAGACTTGCTGTACATTAATTTTGTTTGCAAAAGCACTGTAATTATACAGCTCTCCTGCCAATTTGGCACAGGAAGACAAGTAAAATCCCAAGCGGAATGCTTTCCCCATGAAAAGTCTTTCTGTAGGGTTTTTTTCTCCCTTAGCTTGAACATAATAACCTGATTGGCAAACCATTTAAAAAATGAATTGCAGGGCTTCCAGCATGAAATGATTGGCTCCATAGGAGTTACAGCGTTTGCATACGTGGGAGAAAAATCCAACTGTGCTGCCGAGATCCGCTGGGATGTCCTCTTGGAGAGCCTGCCAGGCTGCAGTGACCTGGAATGCATCCAGCTGGTGCGTCACCTCTGCTACCAGCGCTGCATTTCTTCAGCTTTTAACTCAATTCCTGCTCTCAGTGGCAGCTGTTTAATTCTTCTGCCAGAGATAGCTTCAGGAGAGGGGAAAAAAAAAATAGAGGAATTGTTTAGAAAATTGGGCCTAAACATAGATGATGGTGGTGATGGCTGGTTCCATTTTTAGCTTCCTAAAGAAACAAGGCTTATCCAGCAGTGACATCTGCTCATCGGCTGCTTCCTCACAGGTTGTGAGTGCAGGGGTCAACTTCAGCCAAATTTCAATTAAAACCCAAGTTTTGCTCCAGGTTTTGGTGTTTGGTGGATGGGGACATTTGACTTTGGAGCTCAGTGATTCCTTTTTGACCACGTGGCTGCAGGCACTGACTGCAGGGCAGAGGAGGGAGAGGGGGTCTTAGAAAGCATGGGAGCAGGAGGGGTGGAGACGTGGGTGCCTCGCTGGTGTGTGAGCTCTGATATCACTGTAGAGAGTAAAAATTATGGCAAAAGCAGGCTGCCGTAGTTCCCTGTCTGAGGGAGCGGCCTGCTCTGTGTCACTCGGTAGGCTCCCACCAGGGGATGTCTTCTGCTCTGTTCCCACCTCTCCTTGTGCTGCCATGGCCATTTGTGGATCACTAAGGCTTAGGGAACGTTTTTGGCCATGTTATTTGGAGCTTAGATGAGCTTAAGGCAGCCGTGAGAGTGAAGGCCGGCGAGAAGCTTGTCTGAGGCGCGAGTGGCTCCTCGCGGCCCACAAAGCTGCTTTGCCTTAAGGAGCCTGGCTCCGGGCAGGATTATCCGGCTGGCTGGGAGAGTGCTGTGGGAGCCAAGTGGGCATGGAAGTGTCTCTGGGGAGGAGGACCAGCACCTCAGTGTCACAGTCAGTGCCTGAGCGCAGGTGAGATATTGAGCTTATCAGCTTGAGTCCTTGGGGTTTCTCTCCTGCTTTAAAATCCAACAGGCTCGTTCAGTTGGAAGGGACCTGCGAGGATCATCCAGACCCCCTGGCTGACCAAATGCACAGCATGTTCTTAAGGGCATTGTCCAGGTGCCACTGACAGGCTTGAGGCATTGACCACCTCTGCAGGAACCCACTTCCAGCATTTGACCACCCTCTTGGTACAGAAATGCTTCCAAATGTCCAGTCTAAAGTGGCCAGTGGGACAATCCTCTCTTGCCCAGCTCTTTGGTGCATCGCAGGCTGTGGTTTGCCCTGACTGCTGGCTCCAGCTGACCAGCATCCCCAATCCCTGTCTGCAGGGCCGCTTCCTACAGATTTGGGTGGGTTTGTACAAACATCTGCTGGCCCATGGCTGGTGAAGGCCACGTTCTCTGCTGCCATCCCTGGGCAGGCTTTGCGGCCTTGCATTCCCGGCTCCACCGGCTGTGGAGAAGCAGCAAGGCCGTGTCTTTGCGACTCAGACCAACCTGGAGAATAAAAGCTGCAGCACTCGTTTTGGAGAGGACTTTGCCCTGTTTGGGATCTGGCAGAAACATTTTAGGATTCAGTGATGGGGAAGTGCTCCGGCTGCAGAGCTCTTTAAGATGCCCTCCCAGAGACTGTGGGGAGCCCCTGGCCGAGGGAAGTAAACTGGTGACCTGGAAAAAGAAAACGAAGGAAACAAGATTAGTCTGCTCGACAGGGAATGCCATCCTGGGATTTATTTTGATTCCTGTGAAGGTAGCAGTCTGAAAGGCTTTATGCAGTGAAAATTTGTGTTTTGTAATTAGAGAGAAAAAAGACATACCTTTGAGATATATATATATATGTATATATATATATATATGTAAAACATATAGAGATTGGTTCCTGGGTGGGGCCTCTGGGAGTGCTTTGGAGAGGCTACTCTGCATAATATCCTTTATTTAGCAACTGTCATGCCCGTTTGTAGGATCTGTAGTGATAGAACCTGTCCTGGGAAATGTCTGAAATCCAGAATCATGAAATATTTAGTGGACCGTTCACTGCTAATGGGCTCCAGCCCTGCGCCAGCACCACAGGATCAGTAACAAAAGGCTCTGTGTACCAGTGCCAAGCTGCCTGAGACTGCTCTGAGTTTGTTCAAGTCTTATTTCAGCTTTTATCAAAAGCAAAATCTGAGTCCAGCAAGGCAGGGTTTGGTTGGTTGAAACCAGCAAAAGCTTGTTTTATTTTCCTTGCTCAGAGGAAACCTGGGATATGTCATGTGTGGCATACACAGAAGTGAGTGATTTTTTTTCAGCAGTAGATAAATTGATGTGAGAAAAAATACACAGTATTGATTTTCCTTTTCCTGTGGCTTTTGAGAGGTTGTTAATGCAGCAAGTACACAAGAGCACTCATATGTCTGTCTGCACAGTAATCGCTAATGAATTGACTTTCTTAAAAACAATTTTTAGTCTGTAGTTTCAGTGACTTGATTTGTGGAGTAGATGATATCTCCTGGCACATAATTACTCATTTTTGGGCTGTGTAAAAGGGGGGAGGATAAATTTTCCTGCATTATCTGTAGCACTGAACATCGCTCCTATTACTCATACAAGTTTTTTCTCTGTGTCTTCTTCCTTACTGTAGCTGAGCAAAGAGGTTTGTAAGGATCTGAGGCTTTTTTCAGTGTTAAAATTTACGGTACAGACACATTCTAGAGCTAATTCTTGTGCATTCTGACACAGCAGTGGTCATGATCGTGACAAGGACAATGATTTATACTCAGGAGACCAACAATTCATTTCTCTCAGTGTCTCCAAGTGACTGCAGAGAACTTGTTTTCCTTTGGGAAAAAAACCCAAACCTGCAGCAGGACCCATGGTGATAATCATATTAACAGTACAGTGAAAGCAATTTGATGACATGTGACAGAACGTGACATGCAAGGCCCTGTCAGTCTGGTGGTGGTGATGACCCGAGGATGCTGAGGAAGGCAGTGGGGAGGAGCTGACCCATGGAGTGGGATGAGGTGTTTGTCCATGCTTGGGGAATTGTGGCCGATGTCCAGTGGAAGCACTTCTGATCCCGATGCACAGGTGGGCACGTGGTGATGCTTAGGAATCACTGGTGTTCGTGGACACTTCTGTGTGTTGCTCTTGGTTCATGCTGTTCTGGGCTTGCAGTCAAAATTTGGGGGTCATTAATATTTTCTTCCCATTATCCAGTGCAAGATTGCAGTGTGTCCAATTTCTTCTGGATATGCTCTACACAGTCAGTGTTATCTGAGATTTGTTGTCCCAGAGGTTTTGCTCTAAAGCTTTGCAGGTTGCCATGGTGGCAGAGGGACCATGTCGTCAGTGTTGTGAGAAGAGACAGACATTGATTATGTTGCTCTGAGGTGATTTATTCCCAATAACTCCTTGTCTTGGCAGTCATCTGGTGATCTCGGTTCTCATAACAGTGATCCTTTTTCAGCATCACTCCTGACAGGCTTTTCCTGATCATTCCCTTGCTCTTTGCTGTTGTTCTAATGTACCACTTGCTTTTAGCCACTTTTCTGGTTTTTGGTCTCTCTTCCCGTGGTGGTTCTCGAGGTCCTGCCAAATCACCGATCTCCACTTGGAAGCCTTCATAAGGAGGAACAGTGAGTCTGTGAAGGAACAGTGACCACGTTGTGAGGTACAAAGTGAAATTTAGGGCTTTTCATTCTTGCACATTCACAGCATTGCTTTTTCCCCCCCACTTTATGTGCTGTTTACAGTGCACATGGTTTCTGCAGGAGGGCCTTGGACATCTGTGCGTTTGGCTGTTTATTGCAGAAGGCTTTTAGTGGGTTAAGGAAGCACACAGAGGGGAGCTTTTGGAGTGGCCTGTGAAATGATTTTGCTTAGCTTTGTTTTAGCACTTCTTGCACAAACCTCTGCTCCCTCCCCTTGGGTCGCAGCTTTCCAAGCTATGCCAGCAAGAGCAGAGTCAGGCTCTGCTAAACTCCAGTAAAGCACAGGGCACTTTTAATTTGCATTTGTGCAGAGGCGCTTAATTACAAACACCCCTCGTCCTGCCTCAGTACTCCTGGTAGCTCCTCGATCGCTCCCGGTAGGGAGCTAAGCAGCTGTGAGGATGGATGTCATTCCCTTGAACTTGGGAAGGTTTTCTACATCCTGAGGAGTGGTGGGCCGTGAGATGGATGAGTCAAAGTCAGTGGTTTGATGTACCCAGAGGGCTGGTTATTACAGTATATAATCATGGAATCACAGAATATCCCAAACTGGAAAGGACCCACAAGGATCATCATGTCCAAATCCTGGCCCCGCTCAGGACAACCCCAAGGATCCCACCATGAATCCCACCCTCAGGATGTGTGTGGGTTCACAGTGAGACCAGCACTTCTAAACTCTGTCTCTCAAGGGTTTGGTAGGCGGGGTAGGATGCACCATCTGTAAACCCATGGATGAATTGGAAGGAAAGCTTGTGGTGAGGCAGGAAAAACAACCCCAAACCTGAGCTATTGCCTGAGGAAACATGGGAATCCCCATTAGAGAGATTTAGATTAGAAAACACATCTGCCAGGAGTTTGGCTCTTGGAATTCCATCAGGGAAGTCCCACCTTGTTTTCTTCCAAAGGTAAAAAAAAAACCACCAAAAAACCCCACCAAAACCCATCCTGAAAATACATTGCATGTCTGTATTATTTATATGTCTAGAACTGGACATCCTATTGCAGTGCATCCACATCCTCTCAAGAGATGGTCCCAGGATATTCCAGGAACCACTTCGGACATGCAAGCCTTAGATTCAGCTTGGAATTCGTCAGGGAAGTATTTTCTACTGAAATACAGATATCCCCTTCTCACCCCCTCAAGAAACAGTAAAGCCTGTTTGGAGGAGTGGAAGTGCAGTACAACATTTAGTTATAAACCAAAGATTTCCAAGCCATGTTGACTTAAAGCATCTGTTAGTGAAACGTGTCTGCTCTGCAGACAGTTTTTGTACTTGTGCTGCGCAAGCACATTTCAAACAAGCACAGCAAATGTGCTGCTGAGAACAATCCAGCGGTGCTGCTTGGGTCATTTAGATGACTTAATAGGTCTTTTCTTTTTCCTTGCTATCTGTATTAAATCAATGATTCATATAAATTATGCCAAAGGGAGTTAATTGTTATTGCATGGTATAAAAAGCTGCCAAACTAAGGGCAAAACTCTGATTGCAGCGCATGAAATAAAATGGAGTTGTGTTCTGATTGCTGAAAGCATAAAATGGCTGAACCTATCACCCCTACCGAAACAGCCTGGACAGGAATTCCTGTGGAACAGTGGCAGTGGAGGCCTTCCACTATCCCAGGTTGCTCCAAGCCCCATGCAGCCTGGCCTTGGACACTTCCAGGGATGCAGGGGCAGCCACAGCTTCTCTGGGCACCCTGTGCCAGGGCCTCCCCACCCTCCCAGGGAAGAATTTCTTCCCAATATCCCATCTAACCCTGCTCTCTGGCAGTGGGAAGCCATTCCCCCTTGTTTTATCATGTGACAGTTGAAACACAGCCTGTTGTGTGAGGGAGAATGGAAAAAGATACACTTTTAGCAATTATTTGAATCAAAGTCTGGGAGTTTTTTTGTGCAAGGAAAAGTGCTTTTCAAATAGCAGTCAGCACTGGGAAATAAAATAGAGGAGCATGTGGAATATGTAGGTCTGGGGTAGGACAGAGGAGGACAGCATTGGGGGGATGTTGGCAGAGCGGAGTGGTTTGGAATGAGAAAGTGGATTTGTTGGAGGCAACGGGAAAGTTCAGGAGCACCACGAGACACCAGAAACTTGGGAAATGGCAGCGCCGGAAATGAGGAAATCCACACTCTGCAGTGACTAAATAATTAATAAGGGACCATTTCTGGCCTGCTTGGTGACCTGACCCGACTGCAGGAACCAAATGTGTGGGGTAAGGATTAATGTGCCTTAGGCAAGGTCTGCACTGGGATTGGAACAGGAAATGATTAAAGTCCTTTGCAAAAGCTGGAGGAAAGCTCGTTATTTTGCTCTAATATTATCAGGAATTTTTATAATCCAGGTGCGGTATTCAGGAAGGTGAAGTAGTTGAGTGTTGGGGGGGCCCCCCATGATGTCTTCAAAGACTGGGGGATATTACTCTGAATTTTGGTGAGTTTTCCACCAACACTGTAATACCTGTCCCTGTGTGGCATAGGGGATTAAGTGAATAAACATTAAGTCTACAGTGACAGAAATTGCCAGTGACTTCTAAAGGAAGGAGAGATTGGGACTGCTTCAAACAAGTGCTTAATGAACCCCAGTGAAAGAAATGTTGACTTAACTCATTTTTAATTGCTTTTAAGCTCTTAAGTGAGTTTGTTATTGAAAAGTAATTAAAGGCCTTGAAAGATTGTGGGGAACTTTGGGAACACCTTTATGGAAAGGCAGTTACTCACCTTAAAATAATTTTTATTGCTACCTAATCTGTCTGAATCGCTCAATTAATTACTTAATGAAGTGTGGTTCAGCGCAGGGATGCTGCTCAGGTATGGCAGAATGTGTGTGCTTTGGGTATAATGGAAGGCAAAACTCCTGATAAATAGTCAGTTGTTGCTTTGAGAAAGTTTATGGATAAGTAAAAATAAAACCAGTCAGTTTTGTGAAGCCCTTTTTTGCCCAGAACTCCTTTTCCCAAGACATACATGAGAACTGGAATGGGTGAATTTTCCTTGTAGAATCACAGTTTAAACAATGTTTTCATCAGTGTGGCTCAGTTGGTTTTTCAGATGGAAATAACTGCAGCAGGAAGTGTCTCTGTCAAT
Organism: Corvus hawaiiensis; assembly: GCF_020740725.1. Taxonomy (NCBI): domain Eukaryota; kingdom Metazoa; phylum Chordata; class Aves; order Passeriformes; family Corvidae; genus Corvus; species Corvus hawaiiensis. Next base: position 1,380,301 of record NC_063214.1, read on the forward strand.
ACAAAAATCTCCAAATTGATTTTGTTGGCATGTTTCTGTTGAGGACACTGGAGAAAAGATTCCAATGCTGCCTTGTTGGCCCGTGTAAATTGCACCAGATTACTAAACTAGACTAGAATTTACTCCCCTTTCGTTTTCTGAGCCCAATGAAGTGAAAATCAAGAATGAGGGCGTTTATCTCCAGTGTGTTTTTCTGGATTACAAACTTTGGCAGATGTGGGGCAGAGCGGTATTTCTTGGCAAACTGGCAGGTTTGAAAGACTGGCCTTGGAGAAATGAGTCTCTCTTAAATAGAGCTAAATATAAAAGCAAACCAGCTCTCCCTCTGTTTAAGTCTCTCTTATCTGCTGATAGGAGTTCAGATTAGAGTGTCTGACTTTAATATCTTCAATCCACCCATCCTGCTGCTGCATCGACTCCCAGCTTGGCATCTGAAAATCTAGGGCTCAACAGGAGCAGGGAGCCCAGTGCTGATATGTCAGTAGCAGTTGTCCTTTTCCTGCTCTTTGGCTCCAAAAGCAACCCCTCCAGTTTCCCAGGGGATTAGACTCCTTTTTTTAATCAGTAACTGGTGAGTAAGTAAAAATGCGGATGGGATTTGCCTCTTTTCCTAAGCTCGCTCTGCCCTTCTGGCCTTCTGCTGGCATCCTCTAAGTGGGAAAGTTACTCTAAGGATACAGTGGAAGTGATGTCAAAGGGAGGTGTGGTTGGGGGTGACATTCAGAATCCTGACACGTGTCACTTGTCTTGGGGGCCGAGCCAACGGGATGTTCTTGGAGGAAGAACGATGCCCAACTTTTCCAGTTTAATGATTTCCTGCCTCTTGAGTTCTCACTTCTATCCTGCCTGTACAAAACCAAGGTGGCTCTGTGGGATACTTAATACTCCAGAGTTTGCAGAACCCTCTAATTTTAGGAATTCTTTGCACACCTGGAGACGCTGAATCATTGTGTGTTTTTCCATGGAGTTTTCCTGGAGGGATGTTCTCCCATGGTGGATGTGTGCAAGGTGCTGCTGAAGCACATGGCTCTTTTCATCCTCTTCCTTAAAAGCTCCTTCCTGTCCAGACTGGCCAAAGCCATTGCTGGTGATTCCGAACAATTCCAATTCTTCCACCGGGTGCTGGGGATGGGTCTTTGGCAGGAGGAAGCTCAGGAGCTGGAAGCAGCAGGGAGCCTTTCCCTCCTGAGCAGCATCAGTGTTTGGGGAATCCAGGGATGAATTCCTGCTGGTGCTACCCTTCTTGCTCCATGCCAGTTCTCCTGGCTGTGCCCTGTATTTCCTAACTCCAGGGTGAAGCTTTCCCTGGGAGCTTCCCTCCTCCTGTGCTGCCTGTTCCCGGTGCTGAGCTGCCTGGGATGTGCCGGTCCAGCTCTGCCAGGGCCATCTGGTGAACCAGATCAGGGAACAGCAAACCCAGGTTATTTTTAACCCCGATGCCTTCCCTAATCCGGGTCTCTGTAAGGCTCTGGGGCAGTCCTGGTGGCACAAAGGCAACTGCCAGTTTTTAAGGAGAGGGAAGACAGGAAGGAGCTTCCAGCCAGGAACGACCCTGTGGTTTCCTGCAATGTTCTCTGCCTTCCAAAATTATTTCTTTCCATGCCTTTATTTCCTGCTAGGTATTTGCACAGATGTTTTCGCTTCCAGTTGCTCCAGGTGGATCTCATTGGATAGGTTTTTTTGCCAATAACTCTGGTTTCTCAAGATTTCAGGTTTTTAAAATTTTTTTTTAAATGTGCCTGGAGCAGACTGGAATTCGGGTCCGTTCCGGATAATCTGTATATATTCATTAACGTTTTTCCCTATTCTTCCAGAATTTAGGTCCTAAATGCATTAGGCTCCATGACAAATGTCTTTGGTATCTTCTCTGTGGTGTCTTCTTGCTCATAGCTCAACACCACACCCTTCACTATCGCCTTTGAATTCTGTGCCTTTAATTCTATTCCCTGTGTGAGTAAAGGTGTCTGAATTAACCTTCACAATGAACCTGCCAGGGCTTCTCCCAGTGTCCAAATAGATTCTCATTAATCCCTCTTTTGTAATGCCGGGAAGGGTTGTGTTGGAGTGTTTTGCTTCGATTTTATTATTTTTTTTTTTTAAGTAGAGGAAAGGGTCACACTGAGGCTGCTCTTGCTGAAAGGTTTATTTTTATTTCTAAGACAACGGCTGCATATAATTTTTAATGCTGCACTTTCTGGAGGTTGACTGTTGTCAGTAGCACAGTTAATATGTCCTTCAATTAACAATAATCTTAGATAATGAAACTGTTTTCTTTTCATTACAAAGTCGTTTGTGACTTAGAAACCCCGAGGTGCCTTATAATATATAAATTACACAAGTGAGAATAATTATTCCAGAGTCAATTCTAGAAGAAGTTTGGGAAAATTGTTGAAAACAGGCAGTTTTCAACAGATTTCAGTTTCAGCAATGTTCAATTTCAAGAAATTGAACATTGACTTTTGGGGAACTTTTCCCTTTCCATTTTGTGGCGTTTGGTTGCTCAGAGGGCTAAACACAAGATATTGCGGATTAGGATTTGACCCTGCAGAATGTCAGACATTTGCTGAATGGTTTTATCTTCATTTGATAAGCAGTTGTGGAGTGTATTTTTATGCTACCACTATTTTATCAGAACCCTCTGCAATCTACCAAAGCAGGTGTTTTAATCATTGCATCCTAATTAAATCAATCTATTTTATAATCCATCTACCCAGCTCCTACCACTGGAGTCCAATGTTATGGAAAGAAGAATGAAAACAATGGATAAAAAAGGAGAAATGTAGAAGAATAATTGTAATAAGATCATCATTAAAGTGTAGCTACTGAAACAAAAGAAGAAAACTAAATTTGGGGCATAGAAGGGAGGATAGAATTAAAAATCCTGTTTTAATGCTTGAAATAGCACATGGAGTTAATGAAGATATTAGGGAACAAGCTTCCCTACTTAGTAGCTGCAGTAATCTTGGGAAATATTAAGGGATTTAATCTCTTTCATAGCAAGAAGGAAGTGGGAGGGTAGGGAGGAATTCTGGGCTGCAGGAGCCTCCTTTGGTTTCTTTGCTTCACTTGACAAGAAAGGTGGAGAGGGCTGTTTATGGGAGCTTGTAGTGCCAGGGCACAGGGAATGGCTTCCCACTGCCAGAGGGCAGGCATGGATGGGATATTGGGAAGGAATACCCCAATATATAATTCCCTGTGAGGGTGGGGAGGCCCTGGCACAGGGTGCCCCACAAGTAGGGCTTTGTTTTTCTGTGTTCTTGAAGTTTTCCCTGCCTGTAATCTGGGACTTAATGCCAGCAGGACTTCCCAACATTCTGCTATTCCCCTACACTTTCCAAATTAATAACTCCTCACAAATTCATTTGGTTTTTGTCGTTCTTTAATGAATATCTTTGCACTTCCACTCAAAGACACTGATTGGGACTGATTGTTTTTCTGCAAATACATCCAAATTTGGTCAATCCTGGCTGTTCCCTGCTGGTTTTTGAGCGGTGGCAGAGGGCAGGGATGTGTGTTGGCAGCTGGACAGCCTCCTTCTCTGCAGCTCATCACAGCTTCTCTCTGCAGCAGCAGCATCCACTTACTCTGAACTGAATCATTTTGAATTCTGGTCAAGAAAAAACAGAAAAGGAGCAAAAAAAATCCCAAAAGGGTGAATCTGCTGAGTGGCAGCACAATGCAAGTGGGTATTGAGGCTGCTGCAGCTAAAGAGAGATCCACTGCTGAGGTTAATGAGAGGTGGGGACTGTTCTTCTCCTGTAGCACCCAGAGCTGAACAAAAGGGGGAATGTTTGGAGAATCCCTCGGCACTAAAGGCTGAGGCAGTGCTGACCTCCTGCCAAATCCTGGAAGCCCTCCGGACATTCAGTGCCGTTGGACACACACCTTTAGTGTTTGTAAGCAAGAGCCTATGGACTTCCTTGGTTTATACAAACATAAGGATGTAAAAGTATTCCAAAATGGGGACTTGGAGCAAATTGAGCTATCAAAGCAGCTCTGAAATGAAATAATAATGATAAAGGTGTGGGGATTAAGGTGTGAAAGCAGCAGAAGGAGTGATTGGTGATCCCGTGGCTGATGCTGAGCCTGGTGCAGCAGGCAAGGCTTGCTTTCCCGAAATCCAAGGGAGGAGGAAGATGTGAGGGAGGTGGTTTTCTCCCCCATTTGCTTGAACTTATTTTTGGCTTCTTTCTTGCCACAAAAGGAGTAATTTGTTTAATTTTACAAAATGTTACTGAAGCTGTTGGAAGTGGAGCTGCAGCCCACGTCTTCTTGATAAATGAGTGTGTGTATTCCTGGAAGGAAGTTAAAATGGAGCTGTGTTATATTCGGTACCTCCTGAAGCACTGAGGCTACTTTGAGTACAGAATGTGCTCAGAGAGAGACTAATTTGCCACTGCAGAGCTTGGTGGGATGAGATTTGTCAAGTCCTTGTCTCTGCTGAAATTCACTTACTCTTTCTCTCCTGAAGGTATTTTAGGATTCTGTCTTTGAATTGAAGGGCCATGAAAACAAGTCAAAAAGCCTGAAACCAGAATTAAAATCCAAGCAATGAATATGCTTCTTATAATGTAGAAATACATAAGTCCAGCACCTGTGGAAGCAACGAGCGGAGATGTTCCTGACCTGTTTCCCTGAGTGTGCTCATGTTCCTGGTAGCACCAGTGTTGGGATTATTTGGACACTGGAGCATCAGCAGGGTGGGTTTTGACTTCTCTGCAAGGATGCCAACTCTGATGGCAGGTGGTGGCTTCCTGCAGGAGGCAGGAAAAAAAGAGATTCAATAAAAATGAAGATTTTGCTGTTTTCTGTTCATTTGCAAATTCGTGCTGTTTCATTTGCTGGCTTGAAGGGTCTCGTGGTGTAATTCTACAGGGAAGGATGGGATGTGCCAGCACTCCCAAAAAAAACCTCAGTTGTTGTACTGGATTCAATGTTTTCTGCCTCCTGCTTTCTCCCCCAGAGTGTTTTTTGAGTGAATGTAAACTAATACAGGATCAGTGGTTAGAAACCATGAAAAAATATTTAATGTAAACCTTTTGGTACTGGGTTGATTAAAATAAACAACTGTTCCGAGGAGCTGGTCCTGCTGTGGGAACAGTAGGGTTTCTGTTCCTCCCTATAATGCATAAAGCATGTGGAATGCCCTGAGAGCTTTTTCGGGGTGCTGTACTTTATTTTGAGGGATTTCATTTTCAGTTCTCTGCGCTTTTGTGTCAGCTGGGAAGGGAGAATGTAGGAACTGTAAAACTTAGGCTAAAACCTGTTTAGTCCCAAATCCTGACAAGCAGCTGGTAAACAAGTATTTAAATGAAAGCTTGGACTTTGTTTTCTCCCTCTGGAAAGCTGGGAAGGCCTTGGTCTCACTGCCAGCTCTGGTACCCCTTCCTTCTCCTCTCATCCTGTGTCTCCAGCGCTCCTCCTTTCCTTGCCTGCATGTCTTACATGTCCCATTCCTCCTTCTGCCCCAGTGGAGGTGAAGAGCACTCTGAGCTGGGAAGAGCCGTGTTTTCTTCCGGCAGGTTTTCTGCAGAGCCTCACGGGTGTTTCTCTCTCTCTCTCTCTCTGTCCTTGCTGCCACAGAGCTCTGGAATGCTGTGAAGACTCCCTGCCCAGGCACACTCCTCTCCGGATTATCTCCATCCCAAGGAAGCTCGTGTCCAAGAGGTACCAATTCATCCTGTCTTTGTGCCCTTCACTTGTAGCACTTCTAGCTACAGTTTAGTTTAGCTACTGCTCCGAAGACCTTTTCCCTGCTCCCTCCAGACAGGAAACCTTGGATGCCGTGGGGATTGTAGGTGTTGCTGTTTGATACGGTTTGGACTCTTCTGTCTATTAAATGAACTTTGCTACAGAAGCATTTTACATTTTAGAATAGAAGTGATTTCTGGGTCAAGAAATGCATAAGCTGAAGCTCCAGCAACACTCTGTGCCTGGTGTATTTTATTGTGTTGATTTAGAAAGTTAATAAGCATCAGGTCTTCAGCAGCCTGAGTAAAACACAGAGTACTTACGTGCTGCTCCTAGAAAGAATTGTGAGAGGGTTTCTTTTTTTAGTGTTTATTAGTCTTAATATCTTCCTAGTAAATAATACATTTTTGTTTTATATTAAAAAGGAGACTTGTGTTCATTAGCTGGGTCAAAATCCCCAGGTTGGCCCAGGCATAGAAACTTCTGTCATTTCCTGAAGACAGGCAAATTGTTTTCTAATAGTTTCTATTTCTTGGGAGAGGAAAGCTGGAAACATTGCAGTGTAATTTGGTTGGAGCAGGTTCTGTCTTAACTCTTTATTTTGGTTTATAGTGCCCAGCATGATTGATGAGACCTGAGCCAGTCAAGCCCTCTGAGCATATGTATATATGCATATGTGTGTGTACATGTATATATATGAGAATAGAATATGTTAATATGTTATAACAGTGGGAGAACATGATCTACAGGAGCTGTGATACAGGAATGAAATCCTTCTGGAAAGTATGCTGGGAAAATGTCCCTGTGTGCCTGCCCTTCAATTTTCCCTTAGGGATTCACACTTCCATGTTGGACAGAGAAAACAGTGGGGTGGCTGAAGTGTCTGACCCCATCCAGCTGCTCTTGTGCAGGAGTATGGAAAAACCAGGGTTGACTCTATGCTTTTTCCATTTTATATGTTTTGCTGCTCATTAATGACATGAACTTTAAGTGTCAGCTGCTCTTGGGTCCGCTGCACTGCATTGGGATCAAACCTTGGGCACACTCTGACCCTTGTCCTCACAATAATTTAGCACTCCAGCCCTGCTTTGGGAAAAGCTGCCCTAAATCAATGCCTACTCTTTGGGTACAGACAAAATCTGGGTATTTCTTCTTCTGCCCTCAGCAGCTCACCCCAGCTTAGGTGGGATGGGACAGAAAATGCCAAGGATTTCAGAAAAGCTTTTCCTTGCTTGTGCCAGCCTTGAGGCAACAACAGTGATCTGTTCATCTCCTGCTTCCCCCTTTTCTCCTCTTCATGCTAGAAAAAAGGATACATTTGAAAAAAAAGGGTCTTTGATGCTGCTCCTGTCCCTTTTTTCTGCATGGTTTCCCACAGCATTGGGGCTGTGCAGCTTTTTTGGGGTCTGAGAAGCAGAAATCCAGGGCTGTGGAAGGGGAGAGGCAAAGCCAAGGGTGGGTTTGGTGGGTGGCGACATGGGAGAAGGGAGACAAAGCAAGGCTGGAACTGATGGGAAATCCAGAGAACAAGATGGTGTTTCAAGTGGGAATATGTGACATGTTGGCTTTGCATGAGAAAGCTCCTGCTCCAAGGGTTCCTGGTCCAATCCAGCTCCAGATTAAGAAATTCTAAGCTCAAGAGTGGAATTGATGGAGGCTGTGGAGACTTGGCTGAGGAAGCAGATCGGGGTTGCTCTCCAGGCTGTGATTGCCCTGCTGGGGATCTCCAACAGCCACTCCAGATATTTACTTTTGGGTGACTTTGTCTTGAGTTGAACCCCTCCCTGTTAGACTCGGTGTTCGTTCAGAAATCAAAAGGTGGAGGAAATTGAGTTAAACCTGAATGTGTGAGTGCTCCATGTCTTAGCTTACTTAGGTTGTTTCCTGCTTGGGAAGTACCCCACTCCCTCACATCCTGATTGAAATTCCAGCAATTAAATAGTTAAACATGGCGTGTGTGTAAAATCCATGTGTTTCTATGAATACCTCTCTTATCTCTGTAATGGTTTGGTTTGATGTAAATATTTTTAAATGTGCTTTTACATTAGGCTGGTTTTTATCCAGTGTGTGTGAGTGGAATTTGGAACTGGGCCTGGACTTTATGCTTCTGCTCCTCAACATTTCTGAACTCATATGGAAAATTTCTGGACTTTAGTCTCCTGAGCATTTCTGCCAGTTTGGTGGGGTCTTCACTGGGCTGGAGATGCACTGAAGCCAGTGCTGAAGTGGAGCATTTTGCCAGCAGCTCTTGGACACTTCCATGCTGTTGGGAACATCATTTAGTGAATTTTTTTAGTGCAGGAGCAAATCCTTTGTTCACAGATCTGAAGTTTTCCTGCATTGCCAGCTCTGTTTTGGAGAGCAAAATTCTTTTCAGAGAGCATGTGATATGGAAAATGATTTCTGTCAAGCCAAGTTATGAGCTGCGTCCAGCTCTGGGGCCCCCAACATCAGGAGGACGTGGAGCTCCTAGAGCCAGTTGAGAGGAGGCCCCGGAGCTGCTCCCAGGGCTGGAGCCCCTCTGCTCTGGAGCCCCTCTGCTCTGGAGCCAGGCTGGGAGAGCTGGGAGTGCTCACCTGGAGAGGAGAAGGCTCCAGGGAGAGCTCAGAGCCCCTTGCAGGGCCTAAAGGGGCCCTAGGAGAGCTGGAGAGGGACTTCGGAGTGACAGGACAAAGGGAAATGGCTTCCCACTGCCAGAGGGCAGGATTAGATGGGATTTCAGAAAGAAACTGTAGCAAAAACACTTTAAAAGGGAATTTTTTTAGAGGAGTGGATCTGACTAAGAAAAGTATTTGCAAGAGCGTTTCTTAGGATGAAATCCTGGGTCATTAATCTTTATAAATTCATCACCTTATGTGAGGAAGAAGTTTCCCTATGTGATATTACAGCATATTTAGGTGCATCACAGAATCCCCAAATGGTTTGGGTTGGAAAAGACCTTAAAGCCCATCCAGTCCCACCCCTTGCCATGGGCAGGGACATCTTTCAACCTATCCCAGGTTGCTCCAACCTGGCCTGGAATACTCCCATTGATGGGGCAGCCACAGCTTCTCTGGGCAACCTGTGCCAGGGCCTCCCCACCCTCACAGGGAAGGATTTCTTCCTGAGATCCAGTCTAAACCTCTCTGTCAGTTTGAGAGTAAGCTTCATTCCCTCTTGTCCTGTCACTCCAGGCCCTTGTAAAGAGTCTCTTTCCGTCTTTCTTGTAGGTTCCCTTCAGGTCCTGGAAGGTCACGATGAGGTCACCCCAAAGCTTTTCTCTTCCAGGCTGAACAATCCCAATTCTCTCTGCCTTTCCTCGAAGCAGAGGAGCTCCATCCCTCTGATCAACTTGGTGCCTTGTCTGGAACTGCTCCAACAGCTCAGCAGCAGCAGCGTGCTCCGTTCAAGCACTCTGTGGCTGAGGTGAGGATATGGGAAACATCCTCCCCTTTCCCTCCACCTTTCCACAGCGCCTTCCCGCAGTGTGCTCCACATTCCTGCCCTGACAAAAGCCGTGCTGGAAGCAGGGGCCTTTCTCTCAGATGTATAATTCAGCCTCTCTTCCCAGTGTGCCAGCCTTGTTTGTGTTGATGAATGAATGTTCCCTGTGTACAGCCTGCAGATTACCCTGCTCCTGGAGTACAGTCCTGCTCAGTGTACCTGGTTCTGATTAAGTGCATTTGAATTTGGGAGTGTGCTTAATGAGCTACACCTTTCACAGATTCTTTTGTTAATTCAGAAAAGCTGCCTGCTCTGATTTATGGCGCCAAAAGGGGTAAACTGCCATTAAAAGCATTAATTAGTCTTGGTTGACTGCACAAAGAATAGAGTTGGTGTGAGCCAGTTTTTGATTTAGCCCTTTGATTTTTGCCTAAGCTTGTTAGAGGGTCTGTATCTCTGGCTGTCTCATGGTGGATTGTATAATTGGAATTTTGTGTGAAATTCTTGGGCTGAAGGAGCAAGAGCCAATTATAACCAATAAAGTTGTAAAGCAATTGGGCAGAACTTTACAGATATTTCAGTACAGAAATGTTCCTTTTTAACATGTGGATGTGATAACTTGGGATTGTCAGATTGGCAGGAACGATATCCCGAGGGTTAGTTGTGAGCCCTGGGCACCCTTGGTAAACCTCAGGAAGGAAAATATTCTCAGGAGCCTTGGATTTGCCCATTGTGCAGTGCTTCAGCTGCATGTAAATCCCAGAATCCTACAATGGCTGGGGCTGGAAGGGACACCTAAGGTCATCTAGTCCAACCTCCCTGCTCAAGCAGGATCCCCAAGAGCAGGTAACTCAGGATTGTGTCCTTCATCCTTGGGATTTTGGGTTTTGACTATCCCCAGGGAAGGAGACTCCACACCCTCTCTGGGCAGCCTGTTCCAGTGCATGGTCACCTCACAGTAAAGTTCTTCCTCTTCTTCAGGTGGAATTTCTTTCATTCCAGTTTCTTCCCCTTGCCTCTCATCCTGTTGTGCCACCCAGCAGAGCCAGGTGGTAGCACTGGTGGTTTTTTTCTTTTCCTCTGCATCTTTATCCATTTTCTACAGGCTCATGGGAAAAATAAACCAAAAACCCCTAAACCCTGGAACACTGTCTGTTGTATCCTTGGAAATCCTACATTATAACATTGATGAGTGTATTTCAGTGTATGGTAGTTCCTGTACTTCCCAATTCTGTCCATCAATTCTCCACACAAAAGTTTGAAAATTAGTTGAAATGCAAATCATAGCCTAAGCTTTCTTTCCAATACACTTTCCATAATTATGCTTGACTGCAAAAAAACAATTCCATTGCTATAGTTTTGGTAATTGCCTCTGGTCTGCTTGAGAATTAAGATTTCCCTCTGTCTGTGTAAGGTTTCCTTCTCTCTCAGATATTATCACATTAACTGCTCCATAAAAAGAAGGTTGGATTGGGTTTCCATCCCAACTTGTCCTTAAGGAGCCAACAGTTGCATTCTCCAGCTCTGCCTTCATTTCCTGGCAGAACCAGAAGGTTCCTTCTCCCTTCCTTCTTCCGGCATGCCTGGAGGGGTGATGGTGGTACCAGAGGACTTCGGAGTATTGAACCGGAAATACCCTCTGGATATTCAGGGAAATGGGAACTGCCTTTAAAGCACATGTTTGGCAAAAATTGGTTACTAACAGCAGCACAGATCTGAAATGACAAATATCTTTAGAGGCATGGAGGTGCCTAAGACCTGTATTCCCTCCTGCCTTCCCTGAACACATCCAGGTCCTTGGGTCAGTGAGTTTCCAGCGTCTGCTGTGTTTGGCAGATGGATTTTTGGGTAAGAGTGAAAGCCTTTGAGCTTCTGTTTAGTTTTTCACTCTCAAGCACATCCTTGGAGAGAAGTCCATCGTGTTGGAAGCACTGGAACAGCCAGGAAAGCGTGAGCCCCCCGTCTCTTCACAGCCACAGCCTGGGCTTGGTTATTCCCAGCTCCCACAAATGTTCCCGGCTTTGAATCTCCATTATTTGTTTTCCTTTCCCATTGAAGGAAGTGGTTCTTTCCAGTGTGAGAAGCATTAAATTGACTTAAATGCTTTGTTTGCCAAAGTAGCTCTTTGAAGTGGATCTTTCAAGTTTCTTATGTGATCTGGGATTCGATGAGACACATTTTAACCCAGCAATCTCACAGTGAGGAAGGAAGGGAGTGAGGGATGCAGGGAGAAAGGGAGGATGGGAGGAAGGAGAAGGAACCTTCTAGTTCTGCCAGTTTTGATCCTAACTCACACGGTTTTCAAGATTCCCTTTTAACACTTGACTTGTGCTGGAGCATCCAGACGTTACGGGATCATCCGTGGGATCAGCAGGATCTCTCTGGTCAGCTTTCCCAAGCATGTCTCCAGCATTAAGTCTCAAACTGGAAAGGAAATCCCCTCGGGAGGCTTGACCTACTCTTCAAATTACTTTCTTCTGCTCTTTGGAGCCTCTGGGTTTTATCCGGATGGTTTTTACCTCCTCGTCAAGGCAGCTCGTTTAATTGCTGTGACTGCCAGGCAGAAACCTCACTCTCGCTCTTACAGACCTCCTTTTCTTCAGCTCCTTCATAATAAAGTGGTTTCTGGAACAGGGCCAGGCCTTTAGCCCAAAGTGTCTTCTGGTTTCATATCAAACAAGGGACGGCACAGCCAGATTGCTTCCCTAATCCCTCTTCCCAAAGACAAAGGTGTCAGCACTGTCTAGACGTTGGTGTTCCATGTGCTCATTCAAGGCTGAGGGTTCCCTCTCTCTCCTTTTCATCCCACATAATTGTCCTCAAAGCCTCCTAATCTGCCGTCGCTCAGTGGGTGAAATCCCCCATACACTTGGGGATGGATGTGTCCAATTTGGGGGTTGGTGGTCTGTGCCCCTTTGGAGCAGAGTCAGTGAAACACGATGCGTGAGTTCTTACTGCTGTACACACCAAGCATTTAAAATCTCTCTTTTTTTCCCATTTTGATGCTGTATCCAGTCAGGAGATATTACACAGCAGCTGTTGTTAAGCTTTTTTACTTCTTTTATGGTTACTGGACCATATGGTTGAAGGACTCCCTTTCCCTGGGTCCACGTTGTGCAGCTTTTCCATGGGGGAATGGATCCTTACAAGCTACAGATTTGGAGTAGGAAAAGGAAATTTAGCTGGTTTCCCGGTCCTTCGAAATTTTCCTTCTACTGATGGCAGGTTTAGACCTCTTCTTTCTTTGGAAGTGTTCTGCTGGGAAGTTTAGCTAATGGGAGATCATTAGGATCATGTTTAGCATTGGATGTGGTCTGATTGTGTAATGGAGAGGAAGTTAGGTACAAAAAATTTGGGAAAACTGAAGACAAATTTATAGCAGAGCAAAATCACAAATTCTCTCTGCCCAAAGTTCTCTCTCATTTTGGAGTTGGGCTCCTTACACACATTTATTGTCCATTTTTTGTATTAAAGTGTGAAAATAATGTTCTCTGCCTCAACCAAAATGGTCAATGGATCCTCTCACAGGTGTAAAATGCTTTTCCCAGTTTGTCAACATCCATGAGGAATTCCTGTCAGATCCATGAAGCAGCTGGCCATGCTCAGCCCCACACTGAGCCCCGTGGCTGGCATGGATCTGCAAATAGGTGAGATGCTGCTCAGAGCCACATCCACATGGCTTTTAAATCCCTCCGGGGATGGGGACTCTACCCCTGCCCTGGGCAGCTGTGCCAGGACTGGACAACACTTTTGGGGAAGAAATTTTCCCTGGGAGCAGAGCCCGACCCCCCCGGCTGCCCCCTCCTGTCAGGGACTTGTGCAGAGCCACAAGGTCCCCCCTGAGCCTCCTTTGCTCCAGGCTGAGCCCCTTTCCCAGCTCCCTCAGCAGCTCCTGGGGCTCCAGCCCCTTCCCAGCTTCGTTCTCTTCCCTGGACATGCTCCAGCCCCTCAGTGTCCTTCTTTTTGGGAAGGCCCCCAGGACTGGAGGTATCCCAGCTGTGCCAGCACAGGTCACTGCCTGTTGGACACTGTGGCTGATGATTCCTTGGCACTTCAGCGTGCTCCTCATGCCTGTCTGTCAGTCTTTGTGGCTGTCACAGCTGGGAACAAGGAGAATGGTTGTGTTTTGTGTGTTCTATACAGTTGAGTGTGTCATTTCAAGTTAAAAATAAGACATCTTAATGTCAAGATTGCAAGGTCAAAAAGCAGAACAGGGCTGGAAGTCAGTAACTGCACTTTCAGTTTGTTCTATATTTATGTGAGGCCTTATCAGCAGGATTTCTGTCCAGGATTCTCTCCCTAAAAAGTCATTCATCCATGAAAGGTGTCTTGGTTCGAGGGCTATGGCAATTGGGGGATAATTACTTACTTATAACATCAGCCACCTTAAAAGTGAAGCTCCTTGTTTCTTCTCTAGGCTCTCCTCGGAGTTCAGCCTGGTCCAGGGGAAGGTGTCCCTGCTCATGGAAGGGGATGGGAGTGAGATGGGCTTTAAGGCCCCTTTCAACCCGAACCACTCTGGCATTCTATGGAAACAAGTGGCACTCTACATTCGTGGCGCTGCTGTTGCCTTGTCTTTGGGTAGGTCTGGTTTGAAAGGTGTTTGTTCAGCAAAAGTACCTGGAAAAGAGCTGATTATTCATCGGAAGTTAACAGTAAAGCTTTGCTGTTGTTCCCAGGTACTGCTCGAGGATTATCTTTGTCAGTTCATTAAAGGCTTGGATAGGGATTTACAAGCTGATAGCTTTGGTTCCTCTGGTGGACTCGGGCTGGACCCCTAAATATTTTGTATTAAATATTGAAATAACGTGGGATTTCGGAGTGAGGAGCCAATTCTCTTGTTGGTTTACAAAGGATTACAGGCAGAGAGTTTGCAGACTGGGAACAGTAATTGAGTGTAACTGTGCTGTATGGGAAGACCATGGCAGCTTATTCACCGTTATTCCTCCCCTCCATTTATCCTCTTCTTGGGGTGGAACGATGACCCTGGAATGTCACCAGCGCACCCTTAGGCTCCCTTCCTCCAGCTGCCAGAGTGCAGGAATGGCAAATTCCCATCCCCACGGTGCTCGTGGCCTCCCAGAGCATCTCACTGCAGTTCAGTTGTGAATCATTGCTTTATTTGTCACGTGCAGCTCCAGCGGGCCGGGCTGGAGAGCCTTCAGTCGGAATTTGCGGCGCTCTGCCAAGGCGCTGCATTGTTGTCGGAGCCCCCGCGCTGATAAAACACATCCTGACTGCACATTATTGCATCCATGGCATTGCATTCCTGCATGGGAGCTAATTAATAAGCCTAGGAATTTGTTGGGTTTAGCCCTGGGGGTTACAGAGTGGGTGTGGGTGTTCCAAACTGTTAATCCATAGATTTTACTGTTTGAAAACTTCATTTTCCTGAGGGTTATTTGGCACTGCAAGTGCATCAGCAGGATCTCTGTAGTGCAATCAGAGTATCTTCCACACAAGAGGAAATGTGTGTATTCTTTTCCTTCAAACAAAAAGACAACTTGCTTTAAGAGGAAAAAAATTTCTTTTCGCGACCTTAAAATAATTCATTGAGGGAAAAAAAGCGCTTTTTGTTTTATGAAGGTTTTGTGTCTGTAGGATCCCAGCTGAATGCCATGTAGGAATTGACTGGTGCAAATGTTGCTTTAAAAGAAAAATCAGAATTGCTTGGACATGGGAGGTTATCAGTCAAATATTGCTTAGAGAAATTGTTGTGGTGTGCTGCCTTTAGCACCTCACCGAGGCGTGGGGATGGGCAATAATGTGAGCAGAGTGGGCAATGTAAGATCATCACTTTTCTCCTGATAATTTAACTAAATCAGTTTATAATAGGAATATCTGTTGGTGAAATGAGAGGAGAAAATTATCCTTACACGTACGTTGTCCTTGTTCTCATCCCCCTGCTCCAGAGCGTGCTGCCAGCACAAGGAGAGAGCATTGCGGGATTCCCTGTGGCTCTGCCTTCCACTGTGTGTATTTTTATAGAGTTCCTCCTCTTTCCTGCTCCTTTGATTCTGCTTTTTCCTCAGAAAGCCACACACAGAGCTGAACCTTCAGTTCTTGTCACCATTGTCATCTTTTGTGCCATTTTCTTTATCCTTTTCCAGTCCCGCCTGCGAAAGAGGTGTGGTTTAAAAAAAGAAAACCCAAATGCCAGGTTTATGATCCGGTTTTTGTATTGCTCTGCTGTGGCTCACAAATGAGGGTTGGCCTCAGAATGGACACAGATGGATTTTACTGACTCTTAAATGTTTTTGCAGGCTGATGAATTTAAAGCAGAGGGAATTAAAAGGTAAAGGTGCATCTGGGGAAGGGTATCTCACATCTGCTCCATGGCGCCCAGCAATGGCACAAGAGGAACGGGCAGGAACTGATGCCCAGGAAGTTCCACCTGGACATGAGGCAGAACTTCTTCCCTGGGCAGTGACCACACATGGAACAAATCACCCAGAGAGGTATGGAGTCTCCTCCCTGGGGATATTCCAGAACCCTCTGGACACAATCCTGTGCCCTGTGCTCTGGGATGGCCCTGCTGGAGCAGGGAGCTGGGACCAGACGAGCCATTGCAGTCCCTTCCAGCCTGACCCATCCTGGAGTTCTGTCATCTGGAAAATTCCAGAGCTGAGCTGCAAGCGATTTTTTTAAGAACCAAACCAGTTTCAAATGCTGCTCTTCCCTCAGATTTTTTTTTTCCAGTGGTGCCACCTGATCAAATTAACACACGAAACCTCCTCACCTTTGGATTTTAGAGAATCCCAGGATGATCCAGTCCTACCCCCTGCCATGGACAGGGACAACTTCCACTAGCCCAGGGTGCTCCAAGCCCTGTCCAACCTGGCCTTGGACGCTGCCAGGGATCCAGGGGCAGCCACAGCTGCTCTGGGCACCCTGTGCCAGGGCCTCCCCACCCTCCCAGGGAACAATTCCTTCCCAATATCCCATCTCTGCCTGCCCTCTGTCAGTGGAAGCCATTCCCTGTGTCCTGTCCCTCCATCCCTCCTCCCAAGTCCCTCTCCAGCTCTCCTGGAGCCCCTTTAGGCCCTGGAATTTAACTCAGAAATGCTGTTCATTTTGAAAAAAATAATTAAGTGCAGTGTTTAATGCATTTTTTTAATCATTTGGCCGTTTGGTTTTCATTGCATGGATACAAAAATTACAGCATTCAATCAAGCATTCCAGAAGCCCCATCACAAGTGATTTTTGGATAGCCAAAAAATTGCTTCTAGGGGATCTTTCTAAAACGTCAGCCACTGCAATAGGAGCAGGATTTATTATTTTATTCAGCACACACACGTTACCTTGCATCTCTCAGCAGATGATTTCCCTCTCTGCACTCCTCTCAGGTCTCTCTGAATCTCCCAACTTAATTATGACTATTATGAATAATTTAATCCCCACAAACATTGCTTTGTCTCTTCTGTCTCTTTCGCAGTTTCAGCTGCTGGTCCCTGTAAAGGCTCTGGGAGCACCTTGCTGTCACCCTTTTGGGAGCCTGAAAATCCCATGTTTAATACCAGGCTGTTTCCTATTGCTTAGCTGCTCCCTAATCCGTAACATTCCCTTTTCCTATTGTCCTGTAGCTTTAATTTTTTAACAGTGTCTCACTGGGGCTTTTTTAAGTAGCTTTTTGAGGTGGTTTATTCCCCGGTTCTGGACTCTTTAGCCGCAATTGAAGGATTTGGGTTGAGTTATTTTGCTTCCCGTGCTGTGTCTGTTTATCTGAGTGCGGGCACTGCAGCATTCCAGCCACTTTGCTTCATGGGAAAGGAGACATTGGCTAATTCCATGATAATCCTTAGGACACTTGTTAAAGATAAGGGCAAATCTTCTGCTGTTACGTGGTAAGCGATTTGAATGCGATAAAGATTTTCAGGCACATCACGGACAGGACATTCCTGACTTTTTAAGCAAACAGTATTTGGTTTTATTGACTTCCATACAGATTTGGTTTCTCTCTCCTCATTGAATTCTCTGGAAAGTCCCAATCTTTCCACACTTGTATGGGAATAAACATGGAACACATCCATATTTGCTATTTGTACTTTCTAGCTTGTTTAAGGTATTCTGTAGTTTTGTTTAAGCTCTCCTTGGTTTGGATTTTGACTCATTTGTTTCCCATTATTTTGTTTTCCAGTGAGCATCCGCCTCCCTGCTCTCCTGTTCTCCCACTGGAGGTTCTCTCACATTCCTCAAGCAGACCACAGGCAGAGTCTGTTGCCTTTAATTTTCCCACCTTTGGACTTTTCTTACATGAAATGATCCATATTTTAAATCCTCCAGTGAACAGATGCAGATTTCCATGTCACCCTACTCATTTTAGGGAACATTGGCTTTTCCCCTGTCCCAAACAGGATTTTATTCTTGGCAGGGAAGAGCTGAGGTGCTGTTTGCAGAATTTCCGGATGACTGACGGCATGCTCAGCCCTCAGAGTCCTCACGGTAAACACAGCTCTTGCTATTGCAAAAATACATCAGAAATCCCGAAATAAAGCAGGGGATGTACAGTATTCCCAAGATGGGAACACCACGTGTGGCTTTTGGTGGCAGTTTATTTGATTCTGGGATGTGGGAGAAATGATATCTTTCAGATTCATTTCAGGGAGAGCCAGAGCTTCTTTTTCTTCCTTTTCCTGCTCATCCGGAAACACTTAGGAATGAGCAATTCCACCTATTTGTCTTGTTGATGGCTGTTTTCTCCTGGTATAAGGAAATACTTTCCACTTGTATTAGACCATTATCTCACACGGATGTGGAGCAGATTTCCATTTGCTGCTCTTGGCTGGGAAGGACATCGTGAGAGAAACCTGCAGGAAGTTGGGGAAAGAAAAAGAGAATCTGAAGTTCCTTAAGCAACTGAACTGAGTGTTCTGACTTAGCCTTAAAATTCCTCATTTTTGGGGTTACTGTGGTGAGGATACCTAAGGAAAGTGCCACTGATGGGGGTGAGGGCTGCTGTATTAACAATTTTATTTGGGGCTGGCAAAGCCTCTTGGTGCCAGTTGGATGCTGAACCTCAGGATGCTGGGATGTCTTTTGTAACCCTACCGGTGCTAAATCCTTCTCCCAGAATAACTCCCAGCTCTTTCACCTGTGCTTCAGGAAACCTTTGAAAAGGGAGTTGTCAGGTCAGATTGTCTTTCTCTAATAACTAGAAATCCCCTGGAATTTCTTGGTAAATACCCTGTAGGACATGCTCCTAGTATAAGGACCCAGCAATCTCTGGCCTTGGAATAGCTCAAAAGCCATAAGTAAATATGTTCTTGGAATTACATTTTAAAATTGGTTTTCATCTTTAACTCGTTTTGAAGTTAAAAGCTAATTATGAATATTAAATTCAGGTTAAAGAATCCAATTTTCTTCTAGTTCTGCATTAAATGAGCTGCCAGAACTCACTTGGCAGTGACAGGTTGGGAAGGAACATTCTCTGAGGTGGCATCACTAAACTGCAGACTCTAGCCTAAAACTGTACTTTAAACATTAATTTGCATAGAATGCAGGTCCTGTCTTTCAGAAAAAAATATCAGTTACCTCTCCCCCAGCTGGCCCTGTCTGTGATGAGACTGCAGTGGAAAAGCAGGATTCATGCTTTGGAAAAAAGGGTGTTTGCCAGATTCTCATCTGAATTGTAAAGAGCAGCTTTGGCTTTGAAATCAGCAGTGAGTTCACGGTGCCCTTCTATGGCTGAGTGAATGAAGGATGGATTTGGGCCCTGTTGTCTGTTTTTCTGGTGGTTTGTGTGACGTGGGCAACTGCTGAACATAAAATCCAGTGGAAAATTCCCCCATGTGTTTTGTGTTTCTGGAAGTTCAGGTTGTGCTGGTTGATTTAGAAGGGGACTTTGAAACACGTGTTGGCAGCAGTTAAACAGGACGGTGTTTACTGGTCATCCCAGCTGGTCTCATCCCAGGAAACATCAACTGTTTATGCTGCTCAAACCACTGGAACACTTCTGGAATAGCGGGGCTCTTACAGCTGTCCCAAAGTGGCATCTCAGTGAAGCACAAAGAAACTTTGCCCTGTCCAGGGTGCCTTGGATATACCAGAAATCTGAGGGATCAGGCAGAGTGAATTCCAACAAAGCCATGACAGCCACGAGCCCTTTCTCAGATTGTAGCTGATTTCTGGGCCAGGGAACGAGTTCTAAGTGGTGCAGTTGGCTGATTTAGTATGTTTTGGTCTTGTTTTACTGCTCTGAACCAAGAACACTTTGAAGAGAATAAGAATTAATTGTAGCACCATTGGATTGATTGTACACTGGAGTTCCTGCCCTCAGAGTTGCTAAAAATTTGTCTGGATTAGCCCAGGAGCAGTGCAACAGGCCAGTGGCATCCCTGTGGTCCCAAAGGCATTTTAGCAGAGGATTAGTTCTCCGTATGTGGAAAAGCTTTGGGATTTTGAATAAAAAGTGAAAAGGAAATAGACACACTCAGCATATGAATACTTTACCCAATGTGCATCTTTTCTGCAATCACTAAATACCTTGAAAAGATCCCTTCCCACCCAAATCTGTGGATGATTCTGTGGCCCTGATAATGAGGAATGGTCAACTCTGCTGTTAATTACAAAATCCAATGGAAGCTGAATTGGTGCAATCTGATTCACCATCCTAGACTCTGCTGCCTGAAGAGTTTCATCCCTTTTTTCCAGTTCTCCTGAAGGCAGTTATTCTGGAGTCATTTAGTGGTGACATGACCTGGCTTGTCTCAAAACGACACTTTGCAAGAAGTTGCCAAATGGAGCCATTTGTTTTCTCATACTCTAATTGCTCGTTCAGCCCAAACAGCTCCGTGGATCCAAGGAAAGCAGGGAGTGAGAGGGACCAAGTGTTGATGGGCTGTTCTGAAGCTCTCAGTGTGGATTAAGACTCCATGGCTCAATATCCCATCTCTCCCTGCCCTCTGGCAGTGAGAAGCCATTCCCTGTGTCCTGTCCCTCCATGCCTTGTCCCCAGTCCCTCTCCAGCTCTCCTGGAGCCCCTTTAGGCCCTGCAAGGGGCTCTGAGGTTTCCGTGGAGCCTTGTCTTCTCCAGGTGAGCACCCCCAGCTCTCCCAGCCTGGCTGCAGAGCAGAGGGGCTCCAGCCCTGGGAGCATCTCTGTAGCCTCTTCCTATCATTTAGGAATAGCCAAATTTCTGTATTTTACAAAGCAGATCTCTGTAATTTCTTTTGAGTTTTGCTTTAAGTTTACGGATATTTTTAATGTGGTTCCAATGCTGTGAACAAGAACTTTTTACTTGCTAAGCTGTGAATTTTCAGTGATCATTGAGAGAGGTGTGAAAAGCAAAGTAAATCACACTTATACTAAAAGAGGGTGGATTCTGACCAGATACTGGGAAGAAATTCTTCCCTGTGAGGCTGGGCAGGCCCTGGCACAGGCTGCCCAGAGCAGCTGTGGCTGCCCCATCCCTGGCAGTGTCCAAGGCCAGGTTGGACGGGGCTTGGAGCACCCTGGGCTAGTGGAAGGTGTCCCTGCCCATGGCAGGGGGTGGCACTGGCTGATCCTTCTCATCCCTCCCAGTCCAAACCAGTCTGGGATTCTATACCTCTCTTACTGAGTCCAGGCCTGGAAATATCTTTGTAGCATCTCTGGGTGAAATACTTGCTCTTGGCATGGTACTGCTGATCCAGCCAGCCAAAAGTTACAGAAGACTGGAGCTGGAAAAATGATCCCTTGTTCTGCAAGTCTAGAGATCCATAATGATTCATCTCCAGGCTGTTAGCAGCCGAGAGAGCAGAGCAAGCCCTGGCAGTTGCTGACGGTGAGAGTGGGGGAGCTGCCAAGGCGCCGGCAGTGGCATTCCCTGGATTCCCTGGCTGGAAGGCTTTCCTCAGCCTCCCTGCTGAAGAGAGGAATAAGTTTTTAGATGCCCGAAGGGCCTGCTCAGTGCATCTCTCCCATCTTCCTCTCAACTAGACCTGGGACTTCATGTATAATGTCACCTTTGGGTGTGTAGCTTCCAGTTAAACCAGTGCTTGTGCTTCACAGAGATCCATATTCCTGATTTATTGCATAGGTTTCCCCAGCAAAGGTTTCAGGAGATAGTTCAGGAATCTGGACAAGTTTAATTCTATGGAGCAGCTTTGGATTAACCTGAAACCTCTAGTAGTTGATGTCTTTGTGTTGACTGGTGATGGCTCTGTCAAGAGATTACACAGACCCATATGAAGTCTCCAGCTTATGTCAGGAATATGTAGGATATGTGGGATATGGACCAGCAGATCACCTCATTAACCCAATCACCCCAAAATCCTGGTCAGGAGGGAGCCAAACCCACCCCAGCTGCAGCACAACTTCCAGCCCTCTCCTGGGAAGTGGGATGTGGGCACAGCCATCAGGTTACACCAACTAGAGCAGGGTAAGATGTGTAACTGCCCCAAGGCTGATGCTGAGAAAGAAGTGATGTGCAGCCATGGTTAACAGCCACTTAATTGAGTGATTTGCCCAGGTTGTGTAGGATACCAAGCAGGGTGTGTGGAGAGCATCCAGCGAAGGGGCTTAGCAGGAAATGATCTGAGGTTGTGGGCAGAAGCTGCTGGAGCAGCTGTGAGCTTCTTTTTTTGGGAATGTTGAGAGTTCCCAAACCTTTCCAGGGCTGCACATACTCCCTGTTCTCATCACCCCTGGGAAAGTAAACCCCGGAGTTCCTGCTGGTCATCTAAAGCCCTACTTTGTTTTTTGAGCAAACACTGCACAGCCTTTAAAAGCCCAACAGAACAGGATGCTTTTTCTTTCCTGATGAAAGCAAGTGTTAAATACTGGATTACAAGATGGGAAATGGAGTTGTATTTTTATGTGGCTCTTTTGTAATTCCAGGATTATGTTTAACAAAGATCCTCTTCAGCTACACCAGTATTTCATTCCCTTTGGATGCTGGTGACCCCAGGGCTTTCCCTACCACGTTAAACTCTCCGAGATGGAGTTTTTCACTCTGTATTCAAGATGGAATTTCCTTTTGCTGCTTCTTAGTATTTCGTTAACCTATTTTAGGAATGATTCCTCTGGATTTATACCAAATATAGCTGCCATGACTCAGCCTCTGTTCCTGGTTTTGGATTCAGAGATGCACTTGCCGCTTCTGCGTTCCCTCCGCCTCTGTAATTTCCCCCTCTAAGTTTCTAATCTGGTCCCCCTGCATTCCTCAAGGAGCTTTCTTCAGTTTACATGGCTTTCCTATTGATCCCAGGATTTTCAAGATTGTCACAGTATTTTATAAATTGGCAGCAGAAGAAGAATTCAGCACAGGGGACAGGACAAGGGGGGACAGTTTTAAACTGAAGGAGGGTGAATTTAGATTAGAAATTGGGAAGGAATTTCTGTCTGTGAGGGTGGGGAGGCCCTGGCACAGGTTGCTCAGAGAAGCTGTGGCTGTCCCATCCCTGGAAGTGTTCCAGGCCAGGTTGGACAGGGTTTGGAGCACCCTGGGCTAATGGAAGGTGTCCCTGCCCATGGCAGGGGGTGGCACTGGATGAGCTTTAAATCCCTTCCAGTCCGAAGTCTGGGATTCCCTAACGCACCCTATCCGGTTGGCTGTTAGACTGTCACAAAGCCCTCAGCTGGCATTTCAGTGTACACGTGGCAGATCTGGAACTGCACTGTTCTTCTGGGTGCTCTGGAGCTCTAGGGAGATCCTGCTTTTCCACATGGCCCCTGTGGAGCAAAGCTCCTCGGGAGCTTCCTGCCCAGCACGGACTGTCCTCTGCTGGGGCCGTGCTGAGGGCCGTGGCCTGGCTGGAGTCAGTAACTCACGGCACGCATTGTCCAAGAGCCACGGGCTGAGACAGGCTGCACACAGCAGGATGCACAAGGCTGGAGAGACACGGGAAGCTTGTCAGTGATGCCAGCTCCGAATTCCAGGGTGTTTCAGTGGCTGATGAGGATTTTTTTGAGTGCCCTCTTAATTGCTGGTAATTGGCAGCACAGCCTGAGCAGTTCTGTCTCATGTTCAGTTCTCTGTTTTCCTGCTCTGATGTCTGCAGAAGATTTTCAGGATCAGATGGCAACAGTGAATTGCAAATCAGGAGGATTAGCATTTGTATCAAACATACTCCAGCAGAAGGAGATTACAAGTCTTGGGTCAGCAAGAGCTGAGGAGTGTAACTATGGAGCTGGTGCTGTGGTGGGGATGGGATTTCTGCTCCGTTCCTTCTACAAGGCTGCCGTGACAAATCATAGAATCATGGAATATTCTGAGCTGGAAAGAACCCACAAGGACACAGACACCCCAACAATCCCACCCTGTGCATCAGAGCACTGTCCAAATGCTCCTGGAGCTCTGGCAGCCTTGAGGACGTGCCCATTCCCTGGGGAGCCTGGGCAGTTCTCCATCTGGGTGAAGAACCTTTCCCTAGTAATAATATTTTGCTTCTGCCAAGATGTTGTGTTCTCCTGTGAAAATGCAGAATAAAATCCTTCCAAAATGTCATTCCTGTCCTTCAGTATCAGACCTCCCTTTCTCTTTTCAGCCAGTGACAGGTATTTTACATCAGATGAAAGACCAGAGAGGTGCAGGCACATGTTTCATGTTTTTAGAGCTGCTTTCAGTGTTGGCTGGGCTGAACAAAGGAGGGATGTGAGAGCATCAATGGCAGCTTCACCTCAGCTCATCCACACCGAGGTGGAAATACCTGCAGGCTTGTGTTCATTTAAAAACTGAGAGTGGGAGCAGGGGGAAACCTGGGCTTCCTCTGCCAAAGGCTTAACCACCCACAGAACGCACACATGAGCTGGTGCCTGTGGCAAACAGGCTGCCTGAGGGGGAAATTAGAAGTGCCACCCTAAAATGCTTTGTAATTACATTTCCATAGCCCTCAGCCACACTGGGAGGACAAATCTGACACTGTTGTGCTGATACCGAAATCTGGGCACAGCTGGGTTTTAATTTCCAGAGAAAATGGAGAGGTGTGAAGTGCATCTTCCTCTCCTTGTTTTGTGTATCTTCCATCTTCCTTTGGAATTGCACTAGGGGTGTTTTGCACATTGAGGGATGCTGATGGGATAGCACAGCCCCAGTAATGCAGGGGCACCTGTGCCCTGAGAAATTTCTATAGAAATACTTAGTGGAGTGTCATTCACTGTGCTCTGATTCTCAATACAGGCACCATTCTGTTTAAATTTGTGTAGGTAAAGAAATGAAAATATAAAATATATATTGCAAATGTGATTAAATGCATATTATTAATTGAAAAGGAATAACCAGATTATTTTATAGTTTTTGAAAGAAGTCAGTTTGGGAAAAAATGT
Source organism: Corvus hawaiiensis (assembly GCF_020740725.1). Lineage (NCBI taxonomy): Eukaryota > Metazoa > Chordata > Aves > Passeriformes > Corvidae > Corvus > Corvus hawaiiensis. Next base: position 1,404,658 of record NC_063214.1, read on the forward strand.
AGAGAAAGGGGGGACCTTGGGGAAGTGTCTTGCTGTGTAACATTTGTTCTTTCTGAAGTGTGTATTCCCAGGCTCTCCAGATCGTAGAGGTCGTGGCTACTCTCACAATTTGCCCTCCTTTTCTGTCCCTCAACGACATTTTTTTCGCTCCTGTTGCCTGGCAATTCCTGTGAAGGTTGCCCAGACCCTGCTCTGTGCTTTCCCTGTGTCCCTTGTGCCGATCACGTTGTCCAGCATCTTAGGACTGCACTTCCAGAGGATGCACATCCAGCCTGGTTTCTGTCTTACCCGCAGCATGTGCTGCCTACTGGGCTGCTTATTATATACTTCATTCCTTCTAGATCCCCTGTTAGTTCTTCCTTGCTGTTGGAATCATCTCTTAAAGCTGAATTAATCATTGAACAGAAACCAGGAACTCAGTTTCTGTTGTTTATTAAGGAAATAAAAAAAATGCCACCAGCATTTCACAAAACATCTTCTGGGAATACTGAGTTTATTTTCCAAGCATGGAAAAAAACTTGTGAATTCATTAAAAAGTAGAGCAAATCTTACCAAAATTAGTCCCCTACCAGACTGGAGGTTTTATCACAGTTATTATCAATTTGGGCATTGTCAGAGGACAGAGAAATCTGGAGAAAGGAAATCTGTCTCTTGAGTCGGTGATATGCACCTGTTGTATGATTGATAGGGTTCATTTAAGATGAAAATTGAATTGTTAGGGAGAAATGATGGCAGAAAAAAGCCTTATTATGTGCAGAGATGAGGCTTATCAGCATGAAAAGAAATGTGTCACAAATTGGTTGCAAATCAAAGGCCTGTTTTTTTTTCTTCTTTTTCAAAAAGGCACAAATAAGGGTGTGCACTGTAAATCATGGAATTGCTGTGTAATGTGTGCTGGGATCTTTTGTGCGATATAAAGAGGCTTTTTCTCTGTGGAGTTTATAATATGAAGCGGTGAGGCTACAGACAGCTCTGTGTGCTTAAACCAGGTGGGTTTATTCTGGCTACACCTGAGTGTGTTGTAAAATCAACACTGAATTCTAAGAATAATTAAATTATCAGTCATAGGTACAGTCATGGAATTGTTAAAGTTGGAAACAGCCTCCAAGAACATTGAGTCCAAATGTTCCCCTGGCACTGAACCAAGAGAGCTGGAGAGGGACTTGTGACAAGGGATGGAGGGACAGGACACACGGAATGCCAGAGGGCAGGGATGGATGGGATATTGGGAAGGAATTGTTCCCTGGGAGGGTGGGGAGGCCCTGGCACAGGGTGCCCAGAGAAGCTGTGGCTGCCCCTGGATCCCTGGAAGTGTCCAAGGCCAGGCTGGACATTGGGGCTTGGAGCAGCCAGGGACAGTGGAAGGTGTCCCTGCCTGTGGCAGGGGGTGGAACTGGATGGTTTCAAGGTTCCTCCCAGCCCAAACCATTCCATGATTTTGTGATTGTTTAACCTACACACGGATGCTGAAGCCCTGGTTGTTCAAGTGGCTCCTTGGCTCCTTGACCTTGCAGCCAGGAGGAATCGAATTGAGATGAGTACAAATGTTCACATGGGAAGGCCAATACTTGCTTGGCTGCTTCAGACTAAGCTTTTCTTTTTAAACATTTCCGAGAGACTCCCAGGACTTTTAAAACTGTTTTTATGCTGTCAGCATTCACTGTTATTGTAAGGAAGGAAGGAATGGCTGCTCTCCAATTTCTGCTGTGCCATTCATTCCCCAAACCAGTCTTATCCCCCTGATGGAAAACAGGGAAGCAAAGCCGGGTTTTCCAGCCATCATAGGTTAGGGATTTAGCAGTTCTTTTTTTCCTGATATAAACTGCAAGCTGTAAGCTCCTTCAAACTTCTCTTCCCATTCTTTAGTTTGGGAAGGAATGTCCAGAAATCTGTGAAAAGTGTTAATTGTTGACTTGCTGTGGGCTTTCAGCCCTTTCCTTTGTATTGCTGCAAAAGCAGTCCTGGTTTTGGCCTCCTGGGCTGGGTGTATTCACTGGAAAGCTGAACGAGTGTGTAGGTGAATAAAAGCACTGCAAAATCCTCTGTAATGGCAGGCTGGAAAATTCTTGGCTTTAACAGTGGTTATGAAATGAATATGCTAATTGAGTGCATATTGCATGTGTTAGAGAATCATGCCATGCATGCCCTGATTATTGGCTCCTGTCTCTAACAAAGTGCCTGCCACTAACCTCTGGTAATTCCTGTACGGAATGTTCGACTTGTGTTTGAGGCCTTGGACAGCTTTAGAGACATCCATAGCCTTTGTTTAAAGATTTCTGTCATGGTCATCTGTGCAAGCTTTCTTTCTGTTGTGCTGGTTATGTGTTGTTTTACTGCTTATTTCTGCAGGATTAGGCTCAGAGTTTATGAACAAAATGCCAAGTAGGACAGAATTCCAATAGGATGTGAGTTGGAGAAATACTAGAGCAGTAGGGCATAGGTGCAGAATCATGGAATCTCAGACTGGTTTGGGTTGGAAGGGATCTTAAAGCTCATCCAGTGCCACCCCTGCCATGAGCAGGACACCTTCCAGTGGCGCAGGTTGCTCCGAGCCCCCTCCAGCCTGGCCTGGAAGGATGTAAGCATTCCTGGCAGGGAGAAGGATGCTGAAAGATGGCTCTTTTGCCCAGGAGCACTGCACAGGTTGGTCATGGAGACCTTTGGATTTGGGATGTGGTGACCAGGCAGTGATCCCCACCAGCACTGCTTAACCTTCAGGAAAATGGTGCCAAGCTGTTGTGGGCACCGAGCTGTAAAACACCTGATCTCCCACTCCACTTCAGTCTTTGAGAGCTGGAAGTGATGAAGTGAGTCTTTAACATCTAAACCAACTATTTAATTCCATATTTTCAGTTTGAGCAATCTTTATTTTGAAGGCTTGCATTAATAATTGCAACACCAGTGCCTTTGGGTGCACATCCCTATTTTTTTTTAAGCCTGTGCTATCCCATATTTCCTTAGGAAGTTAAACCCCTGCCTGAGCTCTGCCTGTGATTGTTGTGAATTTCTTAATTTCTTAATTTGAGTTCTGTTTATTCATCACTTGGCAGCTTTCCCCCAAAAAGTCAGCAACTTCTTTTGCTTATTTTTCAAGTGGTACCGAGTTGCCCCATATATTTTCTGGATTTTGGTGGTCCTTAATAGCACGGGGCGCATCAAGCCCAGCATAAATCTGGAGTCTGTTTTTCTCCTTCCATGCAGCTTGGTTTCCAAATGGAGTGAGGGAATGCCAGCGTCTGCCTGTCCTATGGATGGGAAAGACTTTCAGGCTCCTGGGCTCGTTAACACAGTGCCTCTTGCCAACACGAAATTACAAAAAGACGATGATAAACAAACTTCTTGCCAAAGCTCCCTTTCTGCTGACAGATTTAGCCTGGGCCCTCCTTCATCTTCCCTGGTACTGCTTTGTTTCAGAACAAAGATTCCAAAATATTTAAGGAAGAAGGGACTATTAGGGAGGATTGATCCCCTCCATTTGCACTCTTCATCTTCCTGTTTCCCAGTCTCTAAACCCCATCTGCGTCCATCCGTCAACATGAGCAAAGGAAGAGAAGAGGACAGGGAGAGATTTGCTGTGCTGCCTGATGGCAAAGTGGGGCTGGAGCTGCCCCTCAACCCTGCCTTGGGTTTCCAGTCTTGACCGGAGAAGAAATCCCAGAAGTGACCAGAAAACAGAACCTGGGAGAAGATTGTTAGAGAACAATGAGGAACAGCCATGGCTAGAAGTGACAAATCACAGCCAAAACCTGCAGCACAGTGGATTTGACCAAATAAAGCCCAGGGAAGCCAGACCCATCTGGCATTAAAAGGACATCTCTGCCCTCATCTGATTTTAATTCCAGGAATCTTGTATTGCTGATGTGCCGACTTTGTATGGTGTGATCGACTCCCAGACAAATTTAGATCTTTATCCTGCTGCAATCTGTGGGAAGGAGTGATATTTTCAATATTTGGCTGCAAAGGAATTCTCCCATTTTGGGGGGAGTAATTATAAAAATGGAGGGAGAGTATTTAGTGGTAGTGGTTGGAAATTTTGGAGCAAAACATAAATTAAAGCTTGTTTGAGGACAATGTGATGGAAAATATGTATTACACCTGAATCTTGGTCCTGCCAGTATGGTCTGGTTTACCTTAGAGTCATGGAATTGTTTAGGTTGGAAAAGTCCTCTGAGACCACTGAGTCCAGCTGTGAACCCAGCACTGCCAAGGCCACCACTGACCCGTGTTCCCTGAGCACTTCCAGGGATGGTTATTCCACCTATTCCAGTGCTTCCTGGGAGCTCACCCTTGAGCCCATTCCTCTTCTGCATCTTCTCTGCATCTGTAAAACAAAGCCAAAGAGGTGATCAATTATTTCATATTTTTAAAGAGCTTGGAAGAGGGGAAGAATATATTTATTAGTGTCATAAATTGTCTTTTTATGGATATTACTTTTGTATCTGGTTTTTCTGTCTGACTCTTACAGTGCAGCTTCTCTTAGGAGGAGCAATGGTTGACTGGGAGAAAGGTCTAAAGCAGCTCAAGAAGGCTCAGATAAGAAAGAAAACTAAGAATATTTTGTTTGGTTTTTTGTAGGGATTGGGTGATGTTGTGGGATAGATGTTTATAATCCAGGCTTTTCCTGATGGCCAACCCAAATCTCCCAAAGCAGTGCTTGTAGAAAGAGAGGAACAGAGAGAAGTGTCTTCAAGCTGCGTATTCCAAGAAGCCTTTTCAGCAGAACATAATGAAGTAGGATAGGGAGGATAAAAGAATGGAGATCATCAGCTGGAGGAGGCCGTGGCTCAGTTGGAGAGCACCGAGTACAAGAGTACAGCAGGGTTCATCTCCAATGGGGAAGTCAGCAAGGCCTCAAGTTAGAGAAATTAATAGGAATATATCAAGGAAGTCGTTTGAGAACTGCTGAGAATGGTTTGGGACACACTGGGGCAGATATGTTAGATCTTTTAAAAAATACATGTATTTATTGGTTACCTGCTGGTGAAACCCATCAGACTTGCAGATAAAAAGCTGGGAATTTGCAGCACAGAATTCATCTGCATTAAGACATTTTCGTCTCTGGAAACAAGTTAATATAACCCCAGCTGTGCCAGAATCTTTTGGTTTTTCTCATTCTGAAATTTCTTTTGAGGGAACTGGTTCAAGGCCAGATTGAGCAGAGCTTGGAAAAACGTGGTCTGGTGGAAGGTGTCTCTGCCCATGGCAGGGGGTTGGAAGTGCATGAGCTTTACGGTCCCTCTCAACCCAAACCAGTCTGTGAGTCTATGATCCAATCACTTCTCATTTATTTAGGCTCGAAGGGGTGTTTGGGTAAGCTCTGCCTAATTAAAATAGGCAAACACAATGTCCAGATATTTTGTCACCCACGTTCAGGTTCACCTGTGCAACAAGTGACCCCATCTTCCTAGTCCTTTCCAGGGAGGACAGAGATTTCCTTTACTATATTTCAGTATGGAGTCTAGCCTATTAAATTGAATTAATAACTGAATTATCATTTTTTGATCCTCTGGCTTTTAAGCAGATCGTAAACTTCAGCAAACGAAAGGTTGAGATTTTTCTTGCCTCAGCATTTATGTTTTGGGCAGTGTGAGGTCAGCAAATTCCAAAGTCAAGGGCTGCTTTGTGCTTATAAATCATCCATTTCGTTTTTCATACAACGAAGACAAAAGGGCTTGTCGCTGTTAGAGATGTCAGGCTTTTCTCGGTTGGAAGTGTGCGTGTTTATTTAATTCTTTATCTCAGAGGAGGCAGTAGGTGATGCAAATGTGGCTCCTTAGGGTTTTGTCTCCCAGGACACTCTCCTGTGTCTCCTCAGTGAAGAGCTGAGTGCTCCTGTCCTGGTTTGGAGGTGGATCTGATGGAAGATGCTGTAGGACTGTAGGTTTTCAGGATCAGCTTTGTTTTCCCTTTGCTGGTTTTTGAGATGAGGAAGGTGAAGTGCTGTAGAGAAATCCCTCACTCCAAGGCATTTCCATGGGGTTTAGTTCTTTCCCTCCACTGGGGAGGTTGACATCAGCTGGCAGAGCTGGGGGTGTTCACCTGGAGAAGAGAAGGCAACCTGGGATAGTGGGCGGTGTCCCTGCCCATGGCAGGGGTTGGAGCTGGATGATTTTTAAGGTCCTTCCCACTCAAACCAGTCTGGGTTTCCACGTGTCAGCCTGATGTGTTCACCTTCTATAAAAACCTGTTACATTTCTGTAACAGGTTCAATATTTTGTTTCACGTGAGAGATGCTCAATCAACTCTTAGTTAAGGTGTTGCTGAAAAGAGAATAAATGAAAGAAGAAGCTGCTCGCTACGGAAACAAATCTCCAAGCTTGTGTGTGCTGTCCCAGACTTTTTTGGGGAAAGGTGGGATATATCCTTGTAACTTGCCTACATTAACCTTTAGCAGATGAATTGGAAGGTAATTTAATTATTGTTTGGCGGATCCCAAGTGAGGGTCAAACTTCAAACGACTTAAGTGAAAAATTGTCAGAAAATTAGTGGAATTTGCATGGAGTGTAAGGTCAGGAGTCCTTTTCATGTTCAAGGAGACTTTGGCTGAATATGATTAGCATGCAATTTGTATAAAATTCATTTAAAGAGGTGATGTGCAGATCAAGGAAGAAACATATCTCTTTTCTTTGTTCACCCTCTCTCATGTTGTTTCTGTGCTACCTGATGTGAAATAAATGCCTTTTGGCACAGAAGAAATACCACCCTCTTTCCAGAGTGTAAGGAATGGGTCTCTCAAAAGCAATTGCATCCCAGTGCCACAAAAAACAAGGCAAAGGGAGTTTAAAGGGAAAATCACCCTGACACAAGGAGTGACTTGAAAGAAAAGGGAAAAATGTCTGTCGTTCAGAACAGCTCCCATTTCCATTGTTTACTCTTTTCTTGTCAAGTTCAGAGCTACTATTTAATTTTTGGAGAGCCTGGAAGACTCACCTGTCCATGTCACTGTTTTAAAAGCCCTGTAAAATATATTTATTTCTCTGTTTGTTAAGATTTCATTCCTTTATTCTGAAAAGGTACTGATAATAACTTTGTTACCTTCCTGGATTTTCCATGCCTGCTTTGTTCTTTTAGATTTTATGTTTGGTCAGAGGTTAGATTTTATGATCTTGGAAATCTTTTCCAACCATAATGATGGGGGTTGCAAACCCCTCTATGGGGATGGGGGGATCTGGGCATGGTGTTTCCCAAAGCACACAGTAAACCAGTGACAGAGGAAAACAACAGGATGAGATGTTCCCAGTGTCCTGTGTCTGTAGGACTTTGGAGACGTGGCGATTCCTGATTCCCAGGGATTGGGGACGCACTGATTGAATCACAGAATCATTCAGGTTGGAGAAGCCCTCCAAGGTCGTGAAATCCAACCATTCCCCAGCACTGCCAAGGCCACACTGCTCCATGTCCCCAAGTGCCACATCCACGTGGCTTTTAAATCCCTCCAGGGATGGGGACTCCACCCCTGCCCAGGGCAGCCTGTTCCAATGCCTGACCACGCTTTCAGTGAAGACATTTCCCCAATAGCCAACCCAAACGTTCCGTGCTGCAGCTGGACGCCGTTTCCTGTTGTCCCCTTGCTTGGCAGGATCGGGAGAGCGCAATTCCAGAGCATGAATCCCAACTCTGCTCTGAGTGAAAACCATCCCAGAGTAGCACTGCAACCACTTCACAGCACACCAAGTTCAAGCTCAGCATTCTCAGCACAGACACTTCCATTCCCTGCTGCCTGGAAAATCCCCGGCACAGGCGTGTTTTCCTGGGCGCGTTGTCCCGGTGCCGGTGCAGTGACAGCGCCATTCCTGACCTCTCTTGTGGCTCTGTTTGCCCTTCACGTGGAGCAGTTCCCTCATGTGACTGGAGTGTGTCCTGCACTTTCACAGGAAGGATAAAATAGATGAAAACGTAACCAGGTTACAGCCACCAAGTATCCCGAGACTGTTTGCTAGGAGCTTATTCCCATGGCATTCCTGCTGGAGTTATTCCTTGCTGGAGTCTCTCAGAGCAACTGAGCGTCGCTGTCTCAGAGATTAGGAAGCACTGGAAGCTCCTGCAATAGAGCAACACTGGTGTTTGTCTGTTTATAATTAATTTTTAGTACTCTTTTTGTTGGGTATTCATGGCCACAAGCAAACACTGCAGGTTCTGGCTGTGCAGGAGGTTTAATTTTGCTAATCCTGTTTTATTCCCATTTCAGTGTAGCTGTTTCAATGCCACAACATGGTGCCTGCAATGAATTTCAAATGTATTTTTGGATGGCATTGTCTTGCAGAATGGGAGAGAAAATCATCCCTCCCAAGTGCCGTTTGCAGGGGCTCTTTCCTGCTGTCTGGAAATCGCACCCTGCATAGAAAGCAGGGAGGAAGCACAAACCTCTTCCTCACAAGCTCTCAAGTCCCCACCATGACTGCAACCTTTTCATCTGGGATAAAAAGCATTTTCTTTCATCCTTCTCAATAAGAGTGTTTTGCTTTTACCATTTGGTACAACACCTAATGCAAGCCACACATACACAGTCTTTTTTTTTTCCAAAACTATGTGGTTTTTTGTACTTTTTACACACACAAGAGTACAAATGAAATGATGCTGGCATTGAAAAGGCACTTTAGAAAAGCAGCTGTGACTCCAGCCCTGCTGGGAGTAGGTCCAGCTGTCACTGGGTGGTTTCTGGGGAGGAACAAGAGAAAGGTGAAGAGTGACCCTCCTAAATTTTATTTCATAAAATCATGGAATTATTTGGGTTGGAAGGGACCTTAAATCTCATCCAGTCCCACCCCTGCCATGGGTAGGGACACCTTCTACTAGATCAGGATTTTCCAAGCCCCATCAAACCTGGCCTTGGGCAGTTCCAGGGATGGGGCAGCCACAGCTGCTCTGGACAGCCTGGTCTTACACTGATTTTCCTAAAGATCTTCTTAATGCTCTGCTGTGTGTTAGTGAAGCCACTGATGGAATTCCGTGTCTCCCTGTAGCCTTCTCCTCCCACTTGCTTTATAACCATGATTTCCGTTGCTTTGAGAATGGCTCCTTCTGTGCTAACTTGGGGGTGGAGGGACAGCTAATTAATTAAGCACTAATTGTTGTCAAGTCAATCGGTGCTAACATTTAATGTCTGACTTGTTTACTCTCCAAAGGTAAAACGAAAGGAGTTAATGATCTAACAAATTGTGTGTCCATCATGAGGGACTTGTTTGGAGAGAATGCTGTTATTTATGAACTGTAAAATAACACATTTTAACAAAACCCCCAGATTTTGAAGCAAGATGGGCTTGGTTCTGGTGTGAAATTACCACTGGATAACTGTGGAGACAAATGCGTCGCCTAATAAAGCTTAATGACTGATTTTCCCCTTAATCAGAATTGAGAATGTGCTTCATTAAGATAATTAAGTGAGCCAGTTGCTTAACTGACAGTTAGGAGACACAAATTCCCAAGTTACTTGCTTTCCTCTTAATAAAACCCGCAAGAGGCTGACCCGGCTTCATCATCTTTATTGGAGAAAGGAGCACAAGGGCTGTCGAAATCTCCTTGCTCACGTAAGCTCTGTGACCGAGATTCCCTGTGGGACACGGGTGGGTTGTGGGGGTGGCCCAGCCCCACACAGGATCCAAGCCTTGGCCTCCAGGTTTTCACAGTCAGCTCACGCTGAAAGCTCACCAATACTTGCCCTTCTCCATCTCGCCAGCGGCAAATGGCCTTTTATCTGCTGCTTTTGGAAAAGTCAGGTCTTCAGCGGGCTTGGTTTTATCACCCAAGAACTGTTCGCTCTTCCAAGGGGGAGAATTCCTTGCCTGACTTTGTGCCTCCTCCTCTTTGTTCATTGCAAGCTGGAAGTGAGGTCATGAATCCTGAGCTGCCCTGGAGCAGGGATGTGGAAGATGAATCTGCTCCGGGTACATTTGTAGGCAGAATATGCAGCACCGGAGAAGTTGTGGGAATTAACGGAGAGATCCAAAACTTGAATTATTAAATATGCTATCTGGTTGTAAATCCCTTCCTTCACAGCTCTCTGTGTCTGGAATTCTAACAGGGTGATGCTATCAGGACTCTGCACAGGTGGCAGCTCGGGAGCCAACGTAAGGCAACCGTCTCAACTCTGCTTTTCTTTTGTCCTCAGAGTTCCCGATCTTCCACCATGAATCCTGTTTACAGCCCCGTCCAACCTGGGGCTCCCTACGGAAACCCGAAGAACATGGCCTATACAGGTAGGACAGGGGTTGGTGGCTTTTCCTGGATGTCTGTGTGTGGTGGTGGTTAATCCCTTAATGAGGGAGAAAGATTTCACATCAGAGAACCGGATGGGAATGTGACTCGTGGCAAAAACCCTTCAGCAAAGCCAGCATAGCAAGGGTGGTGAGAAGAGTTGGGCCTGAATTCACGCAGAGAGGATGCCCTGGAAATCCTAAGGAAAAGGATCCAAAGGGGTTTTCTTTAGATTAACAAAACGTGCAAGAAGGTGCTGGGACAGTCAGTGGGAAGGCTCCCCTCTGGAGCTGCACTGAGTGACTTGGAGGCACGTGCTGGAATAATCCAGCTGTGGAAATGAACATCCCACAGCCAAGAGCCCCTTGGCTGGAGAGCATCCAGTTATTGTGATAGGTGGTGACTTAAGCTACATTATTGAGTGATTTTTTTTTAATTTCAAGTTGTGCTTTGGTTGAGTTAATCTTAAATTGAAGAGCAAGTCTGATGTCCGTTTGAAACCTTCTTTAGAACTGACTTGTCTAAAAATGTACTCCTTAACACTCCAAAAAGGTCTTGAAAGATGTTTGCCATAATTATGTAACTAGTGGGGAACTAAAGCGTACTGATATGGAAAGAATTCAGCTGGGAGAGAAATGGTGCTTTGGAAAAAGAAAATCCCAGTTCAGGTGTATCCGGTTTTCCCTGTGGATTACATTCACCTCGAGTTGTTTTGATCTTGTAACCCCCTTACAAAATCAGCCCTGGAAAACTTCTTTTTATGCCATTTTGGGGAATGTAATCAGCTATTGGGTATCATGTTGTGTTAGGGCTTCCTGCTTTCTATTTGCGTTACCGGTTGGATGTGTTGACTTTCACCTAACGTGTGGAATTACTTGGGAATGTGCTTTTGTGGAGGAGGGTGGTCACCAGCAAATGGGAATGAGCATCAAATACTCTCAGCTCCTTTGTGCATGGAATATTCTGGTTGAGTTTGGCAGATCTTCCAGCTGGTGGATCAGTGGGGCTGTGAGGAGCCTTGTCTGAGACTCTGCAGAGCAGAGAGTTCCTCAAAGGCGTTTTGCCCCGTTTTTATTCATCCTTTCTCTTTCCCATTCCAATTTATGCAGCTGCTTTGTTGGAGATACTGTGGCTTGGGGGAACTTTGGTCTCACAGTGAAAGCACAAGAGGCTTGAAAAAAAAACAATCTCTGTGAAACAGTCTCTTCAAAAATCTCCCCATTGTGAGAGGACTGTGGACTCCAGCAGCGCTTGGGTGATAGAATGAGCTCATAAGTGCACAGTTATTTTCCTGCTCTGCAAATAACAGGAATTTTGTGGCTTTCCAGCACAAAAGGCTACTTCTCTCCCACTTTACTTTGATTTTTTTTGGCATGTGCTTAAAGCTCCGCCTTAATATCCATTCAGTGTACATTTCTGGATCTGCTTTCAGACAATCCTGGGTGTCTTAGAAGCTGCTTTCTGGCACTTGATAAGACAATTTTATTTAAATATTGAGGTGCAGATTGGTCAGAATTTGGACCTTGACCTTTCTAGAAGAATTTTAGAGGGGGAAATCTACTTTAGATGAAAGAATTCATGGAATTCCAGAATGGTTTAGGTGGGAAGGGACCTTGAATCTCATCTGATTCCACCCTCTGCAATGGGCAGGGACGCCTTCCACGGACCAGGTTGCTCCAAGCCCCATCCAACCTGGGCTTGAACACGTGAATTCTGCAGAACTCCATTTGGAATAAGTCAAGTGCCAACATTAATGGGATGCTGTCTTCTAAAATAACCTGCTGGTTGATCACTGTGAAGTTTCTACTGTGCACTTAAATCTGTAAAATTTGACTTGGCCAGCTTGTGCCTGTTCTGATCCATGCAGGGATCATGACGAGGTGGCCCCCAGAGACCGGTTTCATCCCAAACCGTCCTTCAGGCGTTTGTCTTCCAGAATTTGTGGTAAATGCACAGAAAGCAATGGTGGATGTGCAGGATACTGTTGGAGGAAAAAGCTGGAGGCAGTTCAGAGTGGAAAAATTAAAACAAGGTCCTCAGTTCTGTCAATGGTAAAACAAAGAAATAAATGTCGGACAGCACAGCAGGAATATTCCTGCTGGATTCTTCCATTGCCCAGGTGGAAGGTAAGGAGTCAGTGGGCTGAACTCTTACAGTGGAGTTCCAAAATAGAAGTTAAAAAGTGTTTAACAGAAGAGGGTTTTTTTCCTGGGCAAATAGTATTACAAACCCCTTTAAATCTGACTTTATTTGAATATGTAATGAAAGACCCAAAGTTCTGTAGCAAAGAAGGAGGAGAAAATTTAAATTTTATCCTCTGTAGAGAAAAGACAGGCAACTCTTGAGGGTGGTCTCAGCAGCTATGAAAAGAGCTGTGGAATAAAACTCAGGTGGGATAGAGGCAGAAAGAAAGCAGGGATGGTAACCAGGATACTGGCAGATTGAATTCTATGCTTTTGTGGGGGGTTTTTGTGCTAAATGCGAATGCTTTATACTACTTAATACTTGGTTCATTATTTTTATTTATTTGGTAGTTTCAGACTGAAATAATGAGTTTTAATCTGATTTTCTTCTCATTCTCATTTCTGTGTTGTTTTCTGGTGGAGTAGGGAGAGAGGTCCATTGCAAAATAAATAATCCAATTTTTTCTGCCAGATTGGCTGTTAGGGAAAATAGGAAATCCTTGTGTTAGGGAGAATGGGAAATCCTTGGCACATACTCAAGTACTTGATGAACCATCCGTTTATTCAGATTCTTCATTTTTCCATTTTGATCTTCCTTAATGGAAGTGTGAAGGACAGTTATTTCCTAAATCATTTCTCAGGTGTGGTCTGGATTAGCTGGATTTTTATGGAAAATAATAATTAAGTTTAAAAAAGGAAGTTTTAAAATACAGTTACTTGGTGAGATAAAATCAGAATTGTTCAATTCATAAGAGCAATGTTTATGAAAACAATCCCTGCGTTTGGCCTAAGGGATTTATTAAGCACTGGTGGCTTCTCCTCTGTCTCATTTTTGGGGTGCTTAGAACTCCCAGATCTGTTGAATTGCACCCTCCTTCCCATTTTCCATCGGAAACTGAAAGAGGAGGAGAATAACTTCTGCTGGCAGTGTTCCTTGCTGCTGGATGAGCAGCTGTTGAGTTGAGGGAAGGTGACATGGGGAGAATATTCCAGCTGCACACAGAGCTACATCTGCACAATGCCAGGTTTGTGCTCCAAGTCCTGGCTCCTCATGCCCGGCTGGTGACGGCTTCCACTCTGCTAATTCCATGGATTTTGGACCGTCAGCAGCAGTGTTTCGGTGTTGTTTACTATTTAATTAAACCAGACCGTAATTAAGTTGGATCTTCATGTAAGCTGTTGTTTTAGTTGAGGCTAATTTTGAAATGTATTTAAGGCCTCCAGTTTGCTTTTTTTATTCTTAGTAGAATTCACTTTACCTGCCCCAAATGGGAGCTGCTCAGCCACCTGGTTTTCCTTTGGCACATTACCCTTCCCATTTCCTTGCACCCACTCCAGGAAGGCACCAGCGCTGCAGTAAATAGATTAGCCCATTGGTGTGGAATCAGGGGTGAAGAATCAGTCTCTCCTGGAGCTTGTTTGACTTCAAGCGTGAAGCTATAAAGTGTTTGTGATAGCTCACACCATTTTCCCTCTCCCTCCCAGGAGCTGATTAATATGCTGATAAGATGCTGTGATTCATGAACCTCCGCTAGGCTGACTCTGTGGTCGGTGGAGTTATTCCTAAATAATAAATGGTAATAAAATCCAAGGGCCCAAAGATGCAGAGCTGGTTGGGAAATCTCCAAGGGCTTTGTGTCACATCGCTCCAGCACACGGCATTTCTCAGGTCATGCTGCGGCTCGGAAGAGATGCTCACAGAATCCTGGACTGGTTTCTGGAAGGGACCTTGAAGAACATCTCATTCCAATCCGCAGCCATGGGCAGGGACAACTTCCACAGTCCCAGGGTGCTCCAAGCCCCAATGTTCAGCCTGGCCTTGGACACTACCAGGGATCCAGGGGCAGCCACAGCTGCTCTGGGCACCCTGTGCCAGGGCCTCCCCACCCTCCCAGGGAACAATTCCTTCCCAATATCCCATCCATCCCTGCCCTCTGGCAGTGGGAAGCCATTCCCTTGTGTCCTGTCCCTCCAGCCCTTGTCCCCAGTCCCTCTCCAGCTCTCCTGGAGCCCCTTTAGGCCCTCAAAAGAGCTCTGATGGGTCCTCAGAGCCTTCTCCTCTCCAGGTGAGCACCCCCAGCTTGGCTCCAGAGCAGAGGGACTTTCCCTGCACAGGACCCCTGCATGCTCCTGAAGAGCAAGACACATCCCTGAGTCGGGCTGTTTGCAGCACTCCCAATTTAAAAATTCCCAGGTTTTGTCATTTTTTCTTCCCCGAGGTGAAACCACAACATTTGTTTGGACATGATGATGAACAGAGGGAATCTGCGCCCTCCAGCCGTTGGTTTTGTTGGCAGGACAGGAGGTGAAGGATTCTCACGTGTGTCCCTGTCCTAATCCCTGTCGTTTGTATTCAGTGTTGAACCTCAGAGAAAACTGCACATATGAAGAGTGACCTCATTTACTCCTGACTGTTCCTTTCATTTATTGGGATGTTGAGAGTCAGTGGCCTTTGATGTTGTAGAAGATGGAAGGATGTTCCGATAGAACTTCTGCTGTCAGCTTTTAATCCTCCTTTGCATATGTCTTGTGGGACAAAGATAATTCTAGGCATGATTTCAGCCTTCCTTATTAACTTACAATTGTAATTTGGCTGTATTATTCTCGGAAATGCTGGGCCTTTGATGGCAGATCAGCTCTTTGGCCTCACAAACCAAGTTCTTTCACAACTCCTCAGTCAAAGAGGACAAACTTTATATTTTTGCCCTTTCTTTTTGGCATTCCTCAGCATTTTCATGAGGAGCACTGAGGAACATGAGGCAAATGGCAGGGTAGAGGTGCTGTCTCCTTACTTTTTCTTCTGCTCTAGGGTGTGCATGCATGTCAGCCCCTTCCATTGATTGGGAAATGCCACTCCTGGATTTAATTAGGCGATCCATCGCTTACCGGGTCTGTAAAACAGGAATTCTAAACCGTGTTCAGGGTGTTGAATTGATTTCAGGGTGATTAAAAATGTATGAAGTGGATACAGTGAATATTTTTCCTCTGGCGTTTCTTCATGTTTATTAATTGGTGTGTGTAGAGCAGACAGGAAAATCCTACTTGACTGGGAGAAGAATGAGCTGTGACTTGTGTAGACTCTCGTTGTTTTTATGTTTAAATGCGTGATTTTAGTACGGGAATACTTCCAAACAACTTGCTGCATTCCTCAGTGTTGGAAGCTGCTGAGTTTCAGCACTGAGATCAGCGAAGGATAAATGGCCATCTTCGTAATGAATTAACTCAGGCACTTCCTTGAGGTTGTAGAAAGCGTAAAACCACTAAGGGAAGGAGGGAGGAGTAGTTTTTTGTTTGGGGAGAAGGAAGCAGAGGGGGTTTGGGTCAGATTAAGGATGTTTGTGAGTGGCAGAGGTTGCTCAGGGCAATGGTGGAATCGTCGTCCCTGAAGTTGTTCCAAAGCCGTGTGGATGGGGCACTTGGGGACGTGGGGCAGTGGTGGCCTTGGCAGTGCTGGGGAACAATTGGACTCGATGGTCTTGGAGGGCTTTTCCATCCTTAATGACTCTGTGGTGCTAAAATAATCCATGACATCCACTCAACTTGTTTGGGGATTGGTCCAACTGATGCCATCCTTCCAAGGAGTTAATAGAAACTTTGGGAAACATCCCTCACCCCTTGTTTTGTAACTGTTTGGAGACGGTTTTACAGGCTTTTGAGTTTCCCTGTGTTGTAAAGAAACTGAATAGTCTCGGATCTTAAAAGCAAACAAAACTCATGTTCTGTTTTCCCAAATGACCTCATTGTGGGCCTTCTCCTCCTCCAGGCTCGGGTCAGTCCGTGCAACTGGTTTATTTCTGCCTCATTTCTTGGCTGCAATATTGATTTTGGTTTTCCTCGTGGTGGAAAAGAAATGAAAAGATTAAATGGCCACGCTTGAAGAGGGAAAAACTGTGAGGCAGAGAAGCAAAAAAGCATAGGTGGGGGAAAAAAATGGCCTTGGAAACATGTTTTGAAGAGAAAAGTGCTCCATTTAAAGAAAATAAAAGGTGAACAGAGAATTTTCTTGTGTCTCAATTGCTTTTATAGAGTACAGGCACATCTTGTGAAGTTCTTCACTCACTTGGGGAAAAGAGAAGCTTTATTTTTAAGCATGAGCCCTCCCAAATTTGTGTCTTAAATTGCATATAGACAAATTATAGCCACTGCTTTTGCCCTTTAAATACACATTCAGTATTAAAATTGGTAACTGAAGGGGTTTTTTGTTGTCTTCTTTCTTAGTGTTTGCATATCAGAGAATGAAACTGTGTTTGGGTGGCTTATTAATTTCTAATGTGTCTCCGAGCCATCTCCTTTTTCTCTGTTTTAGCCATGGCCAATTGTTTTCCACCATTTAAAATCTCTTTTTCTGCATGTTCCCTTCACTTCCATATCTTTTCCTCTAAGTTCCTCTTACTCTGCTCCTGAACAAGGAGCCTCTGTGTAGGAAGTCAAAATCACATTGGCTATTTCAGCCTCACAGAATCATTGAGGTTGGAAAAGATCTTTAATGTGATCCAAGTCCAGATGTTCCCCAGCACTGCCAAAGCCAACCCTGACCCATGTCCCAAAATGCCACATCCACGTGGCTTTTAAATCCCTCCAGGGATGGAGGCTTTGGGAACTTCTGCCACAGACCCCATGGAGCTGGAAGGTGAACTTGTCCTTGTGTGAGTCGGAGATGGGGGTTGTTCATAAACCAGGACGGAAACGTCTCCTGGCCCTGGCACCCCACATTTCGGGGAATCTCTCAGCCAGAGTTAAAATCGCACCCAGTCTAAAATAAATGCCTTTTCCTGCATATTTCTTTCTGCCACTTGCAGTTCAAATTCATATCCTGGCTTGTTTTTCTCCGTGCGTGTTTGCACCCCACACATTCAATACCTCTTAAATCCCCAGGTGCTTCAATTAAATGGTTGCAAATAAGCTCCAAGGCTGCCTCGTGATCCGTTGAAAACCCTTAATATTTGCTGCCTTTCCTCCCCCCCACACCTTTTTTTTCCATCTTGCACAGAAAAATAAGTGGTCAGATCCTTGTTATGTTTTTTCAGGCTGGAGGTCATAAATTAAAATTTAGTGGCTTGACTTCTGCAAAAATGTTTTCAGATTAAATATTGAGTTTTTCTTCCCTCCTGGTGCACAATTATTTCTCACACCGGGCGCAGTCAATGTGATCCAGCACAGAGGTTTGTACAGACAGAAACGTGAGCTGGGCCAGATTTGGAAAAGACTTTTATAAGCTTCAGAAATAATTCCCTGGTTTGTACCAGATCTGTTAATTACTGAGTCTGTTTTCCTACTGTGCTTTACACCTAATATCTTATTTCTAATTTAATGGGGATCAGCTTTCCCGAAGTGGAGCGGTTGAGTTTATTAATCACAGAATCCCGGAATGGTTTGGGTTGGGAGGGACCTTAAAGATCACCCAGCTGCAGATCTGTTTCGCTGTTCTGTTTCATTAGATTTAGCCTGGTGTGAAGCCAAAATCAGGTGTTGCTTATATGCAAATGCATTCATATACTTGTTTTAAAGTGTGTGTGGCTGCCCTTCCCTCTCCCTGTGCTCGCTGGCACTCGGCCTCGTTTCATCTGATGCAGTACTGGGCTAGAATTTTAATGTCTCTGCGGCCAGCGATGATTTATTAGATCCCAAAGCCCTGGCTCTGAGTGCAGGAAGAAAATATTGCAGCAGTGAGCTGCCTTGGCACTGCTCGAATAAATGAGTCCTGAAAGACTCTTTGGTGTTGCAGCCTTTTTTCCCTTCCCCTCCCCTCCCCTCCCCTCGCCCCCACCGCTCCTTTCCCCCACCCGACCCCTGGGTTTCTGCTGATGGTGAGAAGTGCTCGTTTCCTTGCAGGAATTGCCATCTCCGTGTCTTTTTACAGGAATGTATTTGTCAACAGGCTCGTCATGGAAAGCCCTTTGAATTCCCAGAAGGAGCGGCTATCCTTCATCTGGGAAAAAATCAGCTTTTGTGGCAGGGTGGAAGGCTTGGGCTCCTGGTGATGAACTGATGGTACATAGGGAAGATCATGGAATTCCAGGATGGTTTGGGTTGGAAGGGACCTTAAACGTTCCACCCCCTGCCATGGACAGGGACACCTTCCACTATCCCAGGCTGCTCCAAGCCCTGTCCAGCCTGGCCTTGGAGACTGCCAGGGATCCAGGGGCAGCCACAGCTGCTCTGGGCACCCTGTGCCAGGGCCTCACAGGAGGAATTCCTTCCCGATATCCCATCTCTCCCTGCCCTATGGCAGTGGGAAGCCATTCCCCTTGTCCTGTCATTCCATGCCTTGTCCCCAGTCCCTCTCCAGCTCTCCTGGAGCCCCTTTAGGCACTGGAAGGGGCTCTGAGGCATCCCTGGAGCCTTTTCTTCTCCGGGTGAACACCCCCAGCTCTCCCAGGCTGGCTCCAGAGCAGAGGGGCTCCAGCCCTGGAGCATCTCCGGGGCCTCCTCTGGAATTGCTCCAGCAGTCTTGTCTTTCCTCTTCTGAGGTCCTGTCTTAGCAGTGACCTGAGGAAAGAAAGCCAGGACTTCAGTATTCCCGGGAAAAGCAGCAGCGTGTGTCCACCACGCCAGTGCTGGCCATGCTCCTCTCTGAAGCTGCTCCCCAGCCCCTCCTTCCAGAGAACTGTCAGCCCAGCAGCCCTTCCCAAGAGCAGGTCTGAGTTGTTTCACTCCGTCAACAAAATAACTTTCGGGAACAAGAAGAATAAAGAAGAAATTGGGCCGAAAAGATGAGCTCTCAGAAGACTGAGAGCAGCAAAGAGGAGGGTTTGGGAGGAGAAGTACAAGGAAGAAGCCCTGGAGTAATAACAGGTGAAGAAACTTCGGAGCTCATAGTTACAAAATTCTCTTTAGTAAGTAAGCAAAGGAAGTGTCCACTTTATGCTTGATTTGTTGCCGTGTATTTACACTTAAAAATGACATTTCTGTGCCTCGTCATCAGAGACCTCATGTTTGGCAGCAATGGCATCCATCTCCGGGGAGAAGAGGTCCATTCCATGGCATTCCCCGGAGACGCAAAGCACATGGTGACTGTAAATGAAATCAGAGAGGGGAAAACCTTGATTTTACAGCTGAACGATGAAGAATTTCATTCAGAAAGGTGAATGTGTGTAGGCTCTAAACTTCTGTTTACTTCTAGTTTCTTTTTATTTCAAATTAGGGACTCTGTTGAGGTGAAGACCATTCTGTGCTGGGTTGAAGGTGTAAAGATGAGCGTTCTGTTCAGGCACTCTGTTGCCCGAACAGTTTTTCTCTCCCCTTAAAACAGTTAAGGGAACAGTAGTATAATGGACTATCATAGTAATTTCAGGGTGAACAGAGCAATTTTCCACAAAAATAACAATTATGTTGTCATCAAACAAGGCATGGTTTGCTCTGAGCCCATTAATATAATGAGGGTCTCATTGAATGCACGAGCAGCAGGTTGGTGACTTACACCCAACACCCTCAGCTCTCCCAGCCTGGCTCCAGCCCCTGGAGCATCCTCTGGCCTCCTCTGGACTGGAAATCAAGATTATTTTCCCCTAGCTTGGGTGTCCTGAAAAACTGGATATTCTGTGATATTTAATGTGCTGTGAACTGTGGTTTGAGAAGAGATTGTCAAGATGGGACTTGATTCGCAAAGTCCCAGAATGGTTTGGGTTGGAAGGGACCTTAAAGCCCATCCAGTGCCACCCCTGCCATGGGCAGGGACACCTTCCACTGTCCCAGGTTGCTCCAAGCCCCAATGTCCAGCGTGGCCTTGGACACTGCCAGGGATCCAGGGGCAGCCACAGCTGCTCTGGGCACCCTGTGCCAGGGCCTCCCCACCCTCCCAGCCAAGAATTCCTACCCAATATCCTTCATGTGTGGAAGGATTTCCATCCCTGGGTTCTTTTCCCTCCTGTTGGTGCTTCACTTTGGCCGTGGAGTTTTAAATTTTTCTTTTAATCCCCACCATCCTTTATCCCTCCCTTGCTTCTCCCAAGCTCTCTGGTTCCTTGAAGCACTAACGTGGAATTCTCCCATGGAGGATGTTGGATCTGTTATGAATAAAGATGAAGTGGAAGTGGAGTGCTTTCCCATTAATTTAAAACTTTGGTTATCATGACAACAGGTTACAACTCTCTTCATTGCCATGACAATCTCCTGCAAAATTGTTAAAATGCCAGCTTACGGTTATTTTTAGTTTGTCCTCTATTCCCATGGAGACCAACTTTTCCTTGAAGTGTTTGATGCTTTGTGCTTGGAGCCTTTAATGAGCCTCACAGAAGTCTGGAAGTCAGGAAAGGCAGAGGCCCCCGAGGTCAACCCATCCCTCCGTCAGCCTTGAGGGCTGCTCGGTGCAGTCGCTTTGCTGCTGCTTTTGTTGTATTGTGGGCCCTTCTTTTTTATTATTATTATGTTCTCTCGTGTGATTTTTCACATTTACATTTCCTGTAGTGCCCAAGCTCTTGCATTCTTTGCCTATGACCCTATTTTTTATCGTATGCTTTGCATGTGACCCTATTTTTTTGCATTTAAATTCTGTCTGAAAACTTCACATTTTGCACAGGCCACCGGGGAAAAAAATCTACAAGGGAAAATGAAAAACTATAGAGGAGCTTGAACAGGGAACACATGAAGTGATAATTTTTAGTTGCTGGGTTGTTTTAGGAAAAAATCCACACAGAAATTAACTTTTCTGTCTGTCAATTTACAAAGGAGTTTTACCAGAGTGACATTTGCTCAGTCAGCTCAACATTTACTGGCTTATAATTAATATATTACAAATAAATAAGATATTACAAATCACCTCGGGTAAAAAGGGATATTAAACTTCTTTGTGATCCTCCTTTGTCCATGGGCTTTTATTTTTTCCCCAAGTGTTTCTGGAAGGTGGCTGAGGCTCTGTAGGCCTTTCATCTGTATCCATCATGCCTTGAGTGAGGGTTTGCACTGAGCTTGGGAATTTTTTCCACATCTAATAACTGTTACAGTTGTTCTGTAGTTTCTTAGACATCTTAAATTGTTGTCATTAATAGCAGCTGAACTCTGAGCTCAGCTCAACCTTCCACTATCCCAGGCTGCTCCAAGCCCCTTCCAACCTGGCCTTGGACACTTCAGGGATGGGGCAGCCACAGCCTCTCATACAGATACTATTTCTATCAATAATTTTAAACCTCTAGAGAGGCTCAGGAGCTTATCATTGATGGTAAAAATCTCTTTTTAAATGGTGTAAGATCTTTCTCTCTCTGGGATAATGAAATCCTTTTGCTGTTAGGGTGACTCTGAATCTTTTTACAGCTGATAAGAGCAATCAGAAGAGTTTTTAATGCCTCTTGCTTGCAGAATCTCAACGCTCATCAGAGTCCTTTTGCTCTCTGGTGTGTCTGAGTTTGCATTTTCCATGCCGACTCCAAATAAAACATGATTTCTGCATAACCCAGCCCTCATCTCTAAGATTGCAAGGTTATTTTGGCAGCAGGATTTCCTGGGAAGGTTGATGGCTCAGTTCTACTCTGCAGATGCAAGGGGGAGTATGAAATGTGGTGGATTTTTGTAGCACTAACAGTGGTGGTAAGATTTTTATGGGGATGTTGCTCAGCATCCTGCGAGATGCAAGGAAGATAAATCCTGATGCTGAGGCTGGAGCACTTAATTGAAATAATAATCTATAAATCCCTTTTTTTTTTTTTTTTTGCACTGCTACTTGTAGAGGACGTGGCATAATTACCCTGATTTTGTGTTGATGTTGATTGTGAGGTGTGTGGCTGTATTTAAGTGTTCCCACAGAATTCTGGCCACGTGCTGTTCCCAGAATAATTCCTTTGCCCTTTCCATGTGTAGTTAAGAGGCCATTTAGCTTTCCCCAATCACTGTTTCATTCTAATGGCTGTTAATTGGCAATAAAGGTTATAACTAATGTAATATATGCAAGGTATTGATAACACTGCTTATGTTTTTGGGATGGAGTGGGTTTTGTTCCTTAGATTTTTGTTCTTTTCACATTATTTAGGATGGCATGGAATAGAATAGAACAGAACAGAATAGACTATTACTGTTGGAAGGGATCTCCAACAATCATCTCATCCATCTGTCTGCCTAATTCAGGGCTGATTATGTTATTAAGGGCATTATTATTTGGTTTTTATTTGCATTTCTGTGACCAGTGAATTAATTTTATGAGACAGTGTTGATTATAAAATCCACCATGATCTGTTCTTTCTCTAACTTTGGGACCAGCAGCTACAGGGAAGTGCAATGATAAATCTCCAGGCATGGAAAAGTGGAGTTTCCTTCCACTTGTACATAGCAGAAAAATCAGGAGGTAACGTGATTTTGGAAGGAAGGGGGAATTTTTCAGATTTTCCTATAGGAATTGCCCAGAGAAACTGTGGCTGCCCGTCCCTGGGAATGTTCAAGGCCAGACTGGGCACAACTCAAACCAACCTGACCTAGTGAAAGGTCCCTTCCAATCCAAACCATTCCAGGATTCTGTAACTTCTCCTAAAGGCAGATCCTGCTCCAATGCCTTTGGGAGTAAACAAAGATATAGGAACAAAAAAAAATCTGTGCAAAATTTTTACACATCCAGGAGATTTTCTCTCTGTGATGAGACACCCCAAAAAGCAGGCTTGGTTTCCTCAGCCTATTTTGATATTTTAGCAAAATTACACTACATCGAATTTCCAGCTTGAGGAGATGTTTCCATCCTTGCTTTTAACTGAATTTGGGGTCAGCTCTCCCAGGGCTTCCTGGAGAAGCTCAGAATGAGGGACAACATTTTCACTTTCGTTTTTCCGGAGGGACATTTTCTTCTCACACTGGGAAGATACAAAGTGGTCTAAATCTCCATGTGTGTTCTTGTTTAAGGAAAGGAGCCTGTATTCCTCTGAAAAAAGTCTTCAGGATCGTAGCCTGGTGCAAAAAAGTGGGAAGAACTGGTGTGCAAGCAAAGGGAAATTCCGGAGGCATTTGTGTTAAGCTCGGGATCAAATCCTGCCGGGCACTGACTCAACTGCCATCGATCCATCCCCCTGTTTGCCTTCCAGCTCTCACATTAAGCAATGGTTAAATCACCCCTGGAGCTCCCTGGGGCTCCCTTGACTAATTGACCGCTCAAGGTGGTCCAGGTGCTTCTCAGCAGGTCCATCTGGCAGCAGCTCCAACCCATCTGGCCCTCTTCTGGCCTTGGAGAAACCTCTCCTGGGAAGTTTATCCCAAAATCGTTGCTTTCAGAAGTGTTTAAGGTGAGGTACTGCAACGGCCAGGAATTCCTGTCAGTCTGCAGGTCCGGAATGGCTTTGACTCTGAACAAATGCACAAGGAGCAACGGGAGCAAACGTCACCTATTGGAAGAGCCCGACTCCCGGATATTTAGGAAGTGTGGATGTTAAGGCTTCTGACATATTTCTTCAGAGCAACTTTCCAAAGTAAATGCAAAACCAGTCACCTTCAAAAGGCAGGGAATGTCACCCTGCATTTCTCTATCGTCCTTCGCCAAGCGGGAGGACTTGGCATTCTCCAGAACGGGAAGATTTGATGGATGGCAGGACTTCTAATGTTGTTGGCAAGCGGTGCAGGTTCCATGGGATTTGGCAATGTTAGAGTCTTTTATTTTATTATTCCCTATATTTAGAGGAATCTTTCAGTTTGCTCTCGCTCCTGGTGTAAATCAAGAGCCTCCACAGGGAGGTGTCCAGATATTTCCATGCACTGCACACATTCCATGTCCCCAGTTTACTGATCCAGTCGCTAACCACGAGCCTTTCCTTTCCTGCTGTCAATCCCAACACATTTTTCCAGCAGAACCAAGGTCATTTCAATCCCTCAGGTGAGGAGAGGACCTGCCCACAGTTTAAAATCAATACTGGGGGCGAGATTATTTTTAGAATTAAGGTGAAGCCCTGACCCCGAGCCCCCACAGGTTTATCCCTGCCTTTGCTGTGTGGGGCTGGGATGATGCTCTGGCAGGGACCGCTGGGTTTCCTTCCGGCATCGCCCTCGTTATTCCCGAGTGCCTTCGGCTCATCTGTCCGGGAAGCAGATTTATTCAGCTCATGTGAGCCCCTGTATAATCATCCTTAGCTCTGCATTAATGTGCTGAGCAAGTGAAACTGGTTAATGAGAGGAGGAGAAAGGAATCTCTTTTTGTCCATGCCATGCTCTTGTTCCTGGAAGCGGAGGGGAATAATTAACATTCCAGCCAGGAAGCCGGTTCCTTCAGCTGTGCCTATTGATGGAAGGCGGGGGATACAGGTGAACTAATTCCAACCAGCCACAGGCTTGATGTTTAGCTCTGCCTTTGTTATATAACAAGTTTTTAGGTCTTCAAAAAAACCCATTTCTGTGCAGAAATGACCTTCAAGGAATGGTTAAAATAAGAAAGCCGACGTCCCTTTGGTTACCGGTGCACAAACTCATCACATAAACAGGAGAAAGGCTTTAATCTCCTTTTGAAGTCATTTGCACATTTATTGAGGCTTACAGTGCCTTTTTCTTTGGGATCCCACTGATCTGAAAGTGAAGGACACACATGGCTGGAAAACCCACCAGGTTTCCCTGAGGTTCACATCAAACTCCCTTGTTAGTCCTCGAGGTGGGACAAAGTGGCAGAATTCAGCTTTGCTGTGAAGTTATTAAACCAGGAATTTCTTGGTATTTCTCTGCATTTTTTTCTTGTTGTTCAACAACCTTCAAAGTATTTTTTTTCACCTGTATCCCTTGTTACTCTTTAAAAGAAGAAAATCTTTGGGGCTTTGCTATTAATTTTGCTGTAGGTTCATTGAAATTCCTCTTCCTATATGGGATTTCAGCCTTGCTGAGTGGCACATGACCATCATAATTAGACTTATCAACAAAAATGACACCTCAGAGAGCTCTTTTGAGACAAATGCTGCTGCACACTCAGAGAAGGTGTTTGGAGAAGTGGTGCTACTTTGTTCCCATTGCTTTGTCATTAACCCCACTGAGAGACTCCACATCCGTAGGGTGGTTTTGTGGCTGAAGGTGGAGCAGGAACCAAGATCCTTCATGCTCCAGTGGTGCAGGCTGTCCTTGCTCATCCTGGATGGAGTAGCCAGCAGCAGTTTTAAATGCTCATATTAAAAACCCCACAGACAAACCCCAAAACATTGCAGTTTTGTTAACCACATCTTGCCAGGATGGGCATTTTCCAGGCTGCAGGATGAGGAAGGTGCTATGGACAGCAAGGGTTGCCATGATTACATTGCACAGTGCACCTGAACGTGGGCTATTGCAGTAATTAATGTTAAATGCTGGCCTGTAATTATAATCCAGCAATATTCCCAGCAGAAACCTTTGTGTGGAAGCAGCGAGGAGCTGTTCTGCATTGGTGACCTGGAAGTAGCTGGAAGACATTCAAAACATCTTCATATAAATTACATTTTGGTCATGGTCTGCTCATCCCCAGGGCTTTGCAGGCACAAGTTTCCCTCCTCAACTCCTCCCGGCTCTGAGGCCGCTTTGTCAGCTCATCTTTCCCTTTTCCCATCCCCACCAGTGGGATTTTCCTCATGGACAACAGCAAGTTGGGGTTCCTCACTTTGAATCCCCTTAGATCCCACAGAGGGGCTGCTGCTGTGTGTTCTCACTCTGGGAAGGACCTTGAGGGGCTGGAGTGTGTCCAGGGAAGGGAACAGAGCTGGGAAGGGGCTGGAGCCCCAGGAGCAGCTGAGGGAGCTGGGAAAGGGGCTCAGCCTGGAGCAAAGGAGGCTCAGGGGGGACCTTGTGGCTCTGCTCAACTCCCTGACAGGAGGGGGCAGCCGGGGGGGTCGGGCTCTGCTCGCAGGGAACAGGGACAGGAGGAGAGGGAACGGCCTCAGGCTGGGCCAGGGGAGGGTTAGTTTGGACTTTGGGAAAATTTCTTCATGGAAAGGGCTGTCCAGCCCTGGCCCAGCTGCCCAGGGCAGTGCTGGATTCCCCATCCTTGGAGGGATCCTTGGGGGTCCCCTCCAGCTCAGGATATTCTGTGATTGTACCTTTCTATAAAACCTGATTTTTAAGCCTCATCCCAGGTCTTGCTTTGTGCTGCTCCAGGACTCTGCTGTGCTGGGCAGGGATCAGGTGAAATCCTTGGCATTAATGTGTGCCCTCCACAGAACACTGGGGCAGTTTTCAAGGAAAACTCCACATTTCTCTTGCACATGAACCATATTGAAATTATTTTCAGGAAATGTTTCCCTGATTTTAAACATTTCCCTCTTATTTTAGTCATTGGCCAGTTTATGTCAGAATGTCAGAACTGTGGCTGATTTAAAGCAGGCTTGAAAACTTGGTGCATATCATTAAAAAAATGAAATGTTTATGGATCCCCATCTGTTTGACTGGAATACACCTGGCTTTTGGGTCTAGAGACACGCTCTGCCTAAATCCAAGGCTTTAGAGATAAAACATGACGCTGGGATGCCTGACTAATCTCCTGCAGGGATGCTGCTGGGATAAGATAAGGAACTTGTTGGGAATGGTTATTATTGTCTGGGGGAGGGAGCTTGCAGGGCACAGGCTGCCAGAAACACCTGATAACGTCCTGCAAGCGTTGCACCCACAGCTCCTGTCCCGCTGGCATTCCGGGCTTTTCTGGGCCTGTCAGAAGATAAACGAACATCTCTAATTGCAAACAGTCCCAAGGGACAGCAGTGCTTTCCTGGATTTTGTTCCTGATGGAGGGACTCCCTGCAAGGGCAGGTGGGGAGTTCTCAAGAGTTGTCCTTTACAAGCAGTTCCAGGAAAATCATTAGGAGCTGTCATTGGGGTGATATTTACATTCCTGTCCCTTCCTAAGGCTCCTCTGCAGCAGTTTCAGGGGGCTCAGCCTTGCAGGTATTATTCCTTCCAGTTCCATATCCACGCTGACATTCTCCTTATCTTTTAATCCCATTGACTGATTTTTTTTCCCATTTATTTCCCTTCCCTGCTTGTGGATTTACGTCACCTTTTATAAATATTGTATAAACCACGAATTTTTTTCTGTGTGAGCAAATAGGATTCTCTTAAGAACAGGGCACGACATCATTTTAAAATTGAAATAGAGCGTTGCAGATTGGCTTTTTTCCTTTAAAAATGTTCCAGGTGTGTTCAGCAGGTTGTGGAAAAAACACAGAAAATGTATCACAGGGTAAAAAGGAAAGAGAAATCTTTGTGGTCGTGGTGATTTTGAGAGGAAAAAGAAAGGTGTTTTTAATGGGTAAATAAATCTGTTTTAATTCCAGGCTGTGTATTGAATAACTGGTGTTTCTAGTTGTTCCTAAACCCCAGAGGGCTTAGGAAAATCCCTCTCCACCTCCTTGAGTTGCTTCAGCAGCTTTTCCAAGCCTTCCTTGAGGTCTTAGCTCAGGGCTGGGGTTCCTGCAACTCCCCATTTTGTCCCAGTTCAGCCCAGTTCTTTTCCTGCCTGTTCAGCTCAGGATGTGACAGTGATGTTACATTTCTTTTGGCAAATAAAGTGAAAACATAAAAACAATTCCATTCTATTTAAGGAATAATTAATATTTATTCTTGCCTCAACACCCCATTTGCCTGCCAGCCAGTCTGCTTGAGTTTAATACAAATTATTTCATTCAGCTCCAAATGTTTCATTTCATTCATTTATGAGGAAATTAAAGGAAGTGAAGAGGGCAGAGAGATGCTAATTTTCATAAAATCACAGATTTCCAGAATGGCTCCTGCTCCGTTTTTCGTTAGCACTGGAACGGGACCAGAGTCCAAATGAATGTCCACAAAGTTCAGTCTTCAGGATATTTTTCCAGTCGAATTTGTCCCATAAATTTGAAGCAGAGTCACTGGATAATTCAGGTTGGAAAGGACCTGTGGAAATCCTCAGGTCCAGCCGGGGTCAGGTTGGTCAGAGCCTTGTCCAGTGGACAGAAGTCAAGGAAGATTTCCACTGCTTGGAGCCACATGTTTGGCAGGTTTTCAAGATTTGCTGAAGGAAGTTCTCCTGGCTCTGTTGCCAGGTTTTGAAAGCACAGATCTTCAGAGGATCCAGGATGTTGTCCAGCTTTAGCTGCATGTGTGCACTTTTATACATGGAGCACCTCTGCCATGGAGCCAGGCTGGGAGAGCTGGGGGTGCTCACCTGGAGAGGAGAAGGATCCAGGGAGAGCTCAGAGCCCCTTGCAGGGCCTAAAGGGGTTCCAGGAGAGCTGCAGAGGGACTGGGGACAAGGCATGGAGGGACAGGACAAGGGGGAAGAGAGAGAGCAGGAATAAGGTGGGCACTGTGGTAATCTAAGTGCAGCACTTCAAAACTGGCCCTATTTCCTCCTCCATGGCGGGACCAAAAGCTTCCTTTTAGTCCTTACAAATACACAATTCTTCCTTTTCATCCTTACAAATTTCCTTGGAAAATTTTATGGCTTTTATGGGCAGATTCAGCATCCTTTGCTGCAATAGCAGTCTGCACACTGGGTCGCTTGATTTATTTTTTGTGTTGTTTTGTTGGGATTATTTTCCCAAAGTTTGCAGAATGTGTGGACACAAAGCTTTTGCAGCTGGTGCCACTTTTTCAATGGATTTCCACATCCTCCCAAATTCAGGGGGATGAGTCACCTGGCAGGAACAGGAAAGGAGTAGCAGTGCTGTCTCATCCCAAACACATCCTCATTCATACCAATGCCTTGGGATGCTGCGCGTTGTGTGTGAGGAACATTTGCTTTGTTTTGTTTTCCAAGGATGTGCAATTAGTGGGGATACAAAAAGCTGGTGCTGCTCACAGTTTCTGGGATAGCAAATGAAAGAGTAACAGCTGAGAGAAAGTGGGAATTGTAGTCGTGCAACTGTTTGGGTTGAAAGTGACATTTAAAGCTCATCTCATTCCACCCCCTGCCATGGACAGGGACGCCTTCCACTGTCCCAGGCTGCTCCAAGCCCCATCCAGCCTGGCCTTGGACACTGCCAGGGGTCCAGGGACAGCCACAGCTGCTCTGGGCACCCTGTGCCAGGGCCTCCCCACCCTCCCAGAGACCAATTCCTCCCCAGTATCATATCCAGCCCTGCCTTCTGGCAGTGGGAAGCCATTCCCTGTGTCCTGTCCCTCCATGCCTTGTCCCCAGTCCCTCTCCAGTTTTCCTGGAGCCCCTTTAGGCACTGGAAGGGGCTCTGAGCTCTCCCTGGATCCTTCTCCTCTCCAGGTGAGCACCCCCAGCTCTCCCAGCCTGGCTCCAGAGCAGAGGGGCTCCAGCCCTGGAGCAGCTCCAGGGCCTCCTCTGGGCTCTCTCCAGCAGCTTCAGGTCCTCCTGCTGTTGGCCCCAGGGCTGGGGCAGCTCTGCAGGTGGGGTCTCACCTGAGCAGGGCAGAATCCCCCCTCCCCTGCTGCCCATGCTGGGGATCAGCCCGGAACATGGCGGGTTCTGGGCTGCAGGGAATAAAGGAAGGAAAAAAAAAAGCTGCAAGAAAAGCAGGATTTTCTCCCAGAGCCATCTCAGCTCTTCTTTGGGATCCATCTCTGCTCTCTAGCAGAGCACCCTTCTCCCAAGAGCACTGCCCAACATTTTCCTACCTTCACTCTGTCCAAGGCACACTTCCTGGTTGTCAGCGTGAAGCAGGGCATCACTCAGCAGAAACTCAGCTCAGTTTTCTTCCTGGAAAGCTGACTTGGTCTTGCAGTTGAGCTCATCTGGACTTTAATTTCCTAATTAATGATCTTCTTCCTTGGAAGCAAAGTACGAATCCAAGAAAACAGGTGATGGTCATATCGTGTCCCTGTGCTGTCTGTCCCAAGTAGGACAGGGAAGGCTGGATCAGTGCACTGGGATATTGTCTTGTGTGAAATTTTGCCCAAATTGAGAATAATTAGGAAGTTCTGCCTGCTCCTGTTAAAAATGCACGTCCAGGGAGTGGTGAAGGTGTCCTGTCAGCTCCCAGCTTTTCCTTCCTCACCTGTGTATATTCTCCTTATTCTTTATTTTCACGAGGTAAAAGGGAATAAGCAAATTCCATAGCCTGATCTCACTGGAACAGGTGATACTGATGCACACAGGTGGCATCTTTGGTTTTCTGACCGGACTCCTTCTGCATATTCAACTTACTGCTTATGACTGAACCTGTGGGAAGCAAAGACCTTCTTGAATATTCATGGCATGAGTCCTTGGAACACCCTGAACTTGCATACCTAATCAGGTGATATATTTACCTTCTTAATCCCTCCTGACCTTCTTCCCTATGTAAATGAGACAATTTGAAAGCATCTACTTCAGCACTGGGCAGGAGATCCAGCTGATTCCTCTTACAGTAATTACAGTGCCTCCTCCCAAAGTTTCTGTTAAAAACCTTCAGTCTGAAATCTTACTTAGCTGTGCTATGCCCTTGACCACTGATAAATTAGTTTTAGCTCATTTCTGTTTCCTTTGAAAGGAATCTGCATTTTTTGACTCAATCAAAGGTCTGCACAAATTCCTTCCAAAGGGTGACAGAAAATGGCTTTAAAGTATTTTCTGACAGGTAAGAGAGCAGCTCTCAGGCACACTCATCTTTTGGAGCTGTTTCCTTTTAATTCTTATGTGAAACATTGAGAGATTGTTCCAGTAGTTTCCCTGGACATCCTTAATGCCATATTTTATATAATATATATATATTCCATATACAGAATGGTTTGGGTTAGGAGGGACCTTAAAGCTCATCTCCTTCCCCCCTCCCCCGACAGGAGCAAGGACACCTTCCACTATCCCAGGCTGCTCCAAGCCCCATCCATCCTGGCCTTGGACACTGCCAGGGATCCAGGGGCAGCCACAGCTGCTCTGGGCACCCTGTGCCAGGGCCTCCCACCCTCACAGGGAACAATTCCTTCCCAATATCCCACTTAACTGCCCTCTGTCAGTGGGAAGCCATTCCCTGTGTCCTGTCCCTCCTTGTCCCAGTTCCTCTCCAGCTCTCCTGGAGCCTCTTTAGGCCCTGCAAGGGGCTCTGACATCTCCTTGCAGCTTCTCTTCTCCAGGTGAACACTCCCAGCTCGCTATACTAATTTTAGTAAATAAAAATAATAAATTTAAAAAAAAACAAACTTCAACCTGCAGAAATATGAGCAGGAGACAAAATAGTTGTGGAATGGTTGGTGCACGTTGAGATTTGGACTAAAAATGCCACATCTCAACCTACTTCAGGCAAGGTCTCGCTGTCGTGGAGAATGAATTCAGCGCTGACACTGATTTGATTATCCACTCCAATAAAACAGGTTATTGACTTACACAGCTTATGGATGGTTATAGGAGACAGGTACTGTAGGAACCGCAGCACTTCCTTCTCTTGCACTCTCCTGAGTGGAAATTGGAAACTGGAGTCACTTTTTGGTGCCCTTAATCATGAGAACACCCCTGAACTTGTGTACCTTGTTGCTCCGCTGAGATGTGATGATGTTGAGACAGAGCTTTGTTGCTCTGTTCAGTACCTGAAACTGTGTGGGGAGCATCTCCTCTTCTCTGTAAAATAATCATGGAATCATTGGGGTTGGGAAAGCCCTCCAAGACCATCAAATCCAACCCTCCCTAGCCCTGCCAAGGCCACCACTAACCCCTGTCCCCAGGTGTCCCATCCACATGGCTTTAAGTCCCTCCAGGGATGGGGACTCACCACTGCCCTGGGCAGCTGTGCCGGGGCTGGACAGCCCTTTCACTGAAGGAATGTTCCCTGATACCCAGCCTAAACTTCCCCTGGCACAACTTGAGGCCATTTATTTTTGTCCTGTCCCTTGTTTCCTGGGAGCAGAGCCTGACCCCCTCAGCTGCACCCTCCGCAGGGAGTTGTAGATTGGAATTCGCTTCCCTGTAATCCTGACAGTGTTGTACCTCATTCCAAGGGATGATCACCAGGCAGTGGCCAGTGGTAATTTTCTACTGGAAAAGGCAATGATTCCTTGGGAAGGGATAGGGAAGGATAAGTTTCATGAAAGGAGCTGGTGTCACCTGAGATGGTTGGTCTGGAACATAAATGCCCCGAGCAAGCTGGAAGCTGACGATGCAATCACAGAGAATTCGGGGTGATGGTAAAAGGGAATGTTTGTTGAAAAAGTGGAGTGCGAATCATTAAGACAAGTCAACAGGCTGCTGAGAGGGATCTTAGGAGGGTGGTTTGAGGATGAAGAGAGGTAAAATGGGAGGTGGAAGTCTGGAAGGAAGATAACAAACTAAAGTTGCAAAAAGCTAAATGAGGTAATTTGTGCCATTTATAAAACTTGTGTGCTGTTGCAGAAGCTTTAGGAGGACTTTTTGATTCTGCTGAAGCTCTTCAGATCTTCACTTTTATGTTCTTTTTCATAATCTCTTTATCTTTTGATTTACCAACACCAAAAGGATCCTACCAAGCTGTTTGAAACCATGAAGAAAGAAGTTGCTCTGTTTATTGACCTCTACTTGAAAGATGGAAACCATACTTGGATTTCTCAGATGTTTTCCTCGTTTCACATCCTATGTTATTATAAACATTTGTCTTTCAAGCATGGGACAGGCTGACAGCTGAAGAATTACCAGCCTGGAGCAGGTCCTCAGAGTCCGCCTGGTTCCTTCTCTCCATGGCAGGACCCTGGAAGTGTCCAAGGTCCATCCCAGCATGGTTTGGGTTGGAAGGCACCTTAGAGCTCATCCAGTGCCACCCCCTGCCACGGGCAGGGACACCTTCCACTGTCCCAGGCTGCTCCAAGCCCTGTCCAGCCTGGCCTTGGACACTGCCAGGGATCCAGGGGCAGCCACAGCTGCTCTGGGCAGCCTGTGCCAGGGCCTCACCACCTTCCCAGGGAACAATTCCTTCCCAATATCCCATCTACCCCTGCCCTCTGGCAGTGGGAAGCCATTCCCTGTGTCCTGTCCCTCCATGCCTTGTCCTAAGTCCAGCTCTCTTTGGAGTGTTTTCCCCAATATTAATTATTTTACACCTGTCACAGGTGGATTTTGTTGGTTGTCGTTTTGCTTATTCACCAACTTTGTGCAGGTGTTTTTTCCCCTTATATTCCTTGTGCTCTCTCTGGCCTGGCTGGTGTTATTAACACATTTAACCGGCAGGTTTCCTATTTTCCCACTCACTTTTCATTATTAATCCATATGTCAAACAATTTTGATGGGTTTGGTTTTCTTCCATAAGTTAATAGAGATGTGGTGCTGCCCTGGATTAATACAGAATTTATGGAGTGTCCTCCCCCAGCCAAGGGATCGCTGATATCACAGCACCAGCACAAATCAGCTGCAGCAGGAGACAGACAGAACACCCTGTCCAGGACACCGAGCCCGGGTCAGCTCAGGCAAGGAGCCTTTTCCCCCATTTAAACCAGCAGGGAGCTGATATCTTTTCATGGAAGTGCCCAGTGATAGCAGCAGCAGCGTCTGGAACATTTGGTGGCCGGATCCCACGGGAATGGATGAGGATGCTGCAGAGGGCAGATTCGTCAGTTTGGAGTTTAACTCTTCTCCCCTTATTTTGCCTCTCATTCCTTTATCCCCTGCCAAAGATTAATTTAAGTACATTCTCATTGCACTCTTAGTTTTTTTTCTGCCAGACTGTCTGTGCTCAATTCTTAGTTAATTTTCCAGAGTATCTGCAGCTTCTTGGACAGGGAGAAAAACTCTTCTGATCTACAAGTCTTGCATTGAATCATAAAGCTCCGTTTTGTGTAATTTTCTGGCAGACGTAACCCCCTGTGGGAATTGTGTTTGTGGTTTGGATCTTTGGGTCTAAGACAGCCCTTTCCTATAAATCATTAGGAGAGGATACAGAAGCTCTGGCTCTGACTGACAGCTCAGCCCCTCTCTCATTGCTCCACTCTGGTTTATTTACTTTTTTCTTTAAGATTAAGGGGAGAACTGCCCGCATAAACAAAACATCAAGAGTGAATTAGCTTCAGCTGTTCTCAATTTCTAATTTATCCCCTATTAGCAGACAAATGAGCCCATGCTGACTCCATGCTCTTCCTCCACCACACTCTTCATTCCCAGTGTCACTTCCAATAACGGGAGGTCCTTGGCACCACTGAGAGCACAGTGCCCAGAATGAATCCAGCACCTCTGAGTGCCCAAATTCAGGTGGAAAATATATTTCTATCTCATATATATAAACTTGTGCTTGTTGTAATTGCAAATTTACAACATTTACACCATTCCAGGTGAGAGGAGACAGAAGCAGCAGGATCTGAAGTGCAGAAGAGGAGTAGAGAAAGCATAAAATAGCAATTATTGAATAATTCTGTGTCAGAAACTCTCTGGGTAGTAAGTGCCAGAATAATTTGGTTTGGAAGGTTGTGGTTTCCAGAAGGATTTGCCTCATGGATTTCTGGGCAGGGAGTGAGGCTGGCTGGGCTGGCATTTCCCCTGTTGAAGGTGGGTGTGATGTTGCCCTTTTTCCAATCACCAGGGACATTCCCCATCTCCGTGACCGTTCGGGGATGACAGAGTGGCAGTGACACCAGCCAGCTCCCCTGGCGCCCTCAGGCCCATCTCATCTGGCACCATGGACTTGTGTATGTGCACATTGTTTAAGTGGTCTGTAATTCATCCATCCTTTGTCAACAGTTGTACTTCACTCTCCAGACTCCGCTCTCACAGACCCAAGGACAGCTTTCCACAGGATCCCACTGATCCTCTGAATAAGCCAAAGCCTGTTGAACTGGAAATTCGCATATTCCTCATTTTTGTTCCTCTCTCTCTTTCCATCGTCGCATGGCATTCCTTCTTTTTCCCAGAGCCAGTCCTATAGTGTTGCCTACATCATCAAATAACTTCATTCCCCTGCTTCTCCTCCGGGTTCTCCTCCAGATCCATGGCATCTGTTCAGCCTGCACATGCCACCACTCTGGGACATTCAAGTGTGACAGGAGTTGCACTCCTGACCCACAAGAAAGCACCGGTGTCGGCACATTTGTCTCTGGATTACTTGGAGTCATTGGATTTCCTGCTCCCTACAGTGTCGATCTTCTGCCCTTTGAACTCTTGAGACATCCAGTAATGTGGGTGGTGAAGTTCCATGGGAGAGGAGGGCAGGGAAAGCATCCAAGACAGGCAGGGAAGGTGAGGTGGGGTGGAGAAGGTGCACGTGAAACTGCACGAGAGATAGATAGTCTGAGGGTTGCTCTGATCCAGACTTGGATGAGCATTTTAGTCATGTGGAAAAATGCAGGTTTGGGTGAAGTAGAGGGAGGACGTGGTGGAACTTGGCCAGAAAATTGCTGCTGACAGGAAAAGCTCTCTGGGGCTATTTAAAGATGCAGGTTTGGCTCCCCTGTTTTTCACTGTTTTGTGGTGTTAATTTGTTTTGCTGTTGATGCCTGACTGATGTCTCGCAACACCTACTCCAGAGAGCCTTGAATTAATTCCTAGTAGGATTTGTTTCACAGAATCCCAGACTGGTTTGAGCTGGAAGGGACCTTAAAGCCATCCAGTGCCACCCCCTGCCATGGGCAGGGACACCTTCCACTATCCCAGGTTGCTCCAAGCCCTGTCCAACCTGGCCTTGGACACTTCCAGGGATCCAGGGGCAGCCACAGCTGCTCTGGGCACCCTGTGCCAGGGCCTCACCACCCTCCCAAGGACCAATTCCTTCCCAGTATCCCATCTAGCCCTGCCGTCTGGCAATGGGAAGCCATTCCCTGTGTCCTGTCCTTCCATCCCTTGTCCTAAGTCCCTCTCCAGCTCTCCTGGAGCCCCTTTAGGCCCTGCAAGGGGCTCTGAGCTCTCCCTGGAGCCTTCTCCAGCTCTCCCAGCCTGGCTCCAGAGCAGAGGGGCTCCAGCCCTGGAGCAGCTCCGGGGCCTCCTCTGGACTCTCTCCAGCAGCTCCACATCCTTGTGCTGTTGCTTATCATAGGTGGGTGATATTGGGATGTACTTCCAATAAATGTTGAGGCTGACATGTGTTGATCTTGTCCCATCAAATAATGTCATCTTTCCAGTTGTGTATTTTCCTTGAGGGTTCTCTAGATGTGGGAAGCTCCAGCTTCTCCACTGAATTTTTGGGAGTTTTTTTCCTTCCTTCCTGACAAACCTATCCAGCAGCAGAGCACAGAAGACCATGGAAGGCAGATTGGTGCTTGCTGTGTTCAGTTCATTTGCTGGAAGTACCTGGTGGCCGTTTAGGGAAAGGGATGAATGTGGCAACCCCTGTCAAGCCCGAAAGGAAACACGATTAAGGCAGAATTGACAACTTCTATTTCTCCAGCCATCATTTGTCATCATGCTTTGGTGAACAACATCAAGAGGAAAATACTTTGTTGTGATGTGGATAGAGATATTATTTATTTGTACTGGCAC
Organism: Corvus hawaiiensis; assembly: GCF_020740725.1. Classification (NCBI taxonomy): domain Eukaryota; kingdom Metazoa; phylum Chordata; class Aves; order Passeriformes; family Corvidae; genus Corvus; species Corvus hawaiiensis. The sequence goes on from NC_063214.1 coordinate 1,441,219, forward strand.
AAAGTGGCTTCAGCTGCCTGAAAACACAGCGAGATGAATCAGGCCTGTTGTTTAACTCCTTCCCAGCCGGCTCTTCCCAAGGATTATACAATTAAATTTTTGATTAAATAGAAAATTTAATTGGATTTATTAGCTCTAGGGGGGTGGATAAACAAAGTTTATTGGTCCTGCATGGGAAACACAGGGTGAGGTACAGTGAAATGAGGGGCTCATGGATTGCACAGTCCACTGCCCATCACTGCACTGATGCTCTTCTAAAAACCCATCAGGAATTCCATACAAACTCTGAATTCAAACCATTAAAAAAAAAAAAAGCAGAATTCTAAAAACCAAGAAAAACTCCAAACCTCTCATTTTGTCTTCACATGGATCCTTTTTGCATGAAGGAAGCTGGTGGCTTCTTCTTGAATTATCTGGCTCTATGGAGCAGGGAATAAAGACTTAAAGCAGCGTCTGCTACCTATTAACATTTTTCCCATTGTGATATCACTGAATTAGTCCAAAGGAATTTTTTTTTGAGAAATCACAATCTTTTAGGAGACATCCCTTCTGGAATCTGCTCCGTGTCTTTGTTCTGGGCAAACTCACATTTCTGGCCTGTGCTTATCCCAGAAAAGCACCAGGTGAAATCTGGTTTGGGTTTGGCTTTGGCTTTTGCCGGTGTTTCCGAGCAGTTCCCTCTCTCCATCTCCAAGGTCACGTGCCTCAAAGATGGAGCTGCAGGACATGGATGTCTTACATGAATGAGAATAATCTCACAGATGGGGGAAGGCTGGGAATGAGATAAAAATTACGGTATTAGGTTTTTTTTCTTAATTCTGAAGGACGACAGAACTTCATTATCCAATCTGCTTAAAATTGAACGACCTAATGAAATTTCACACCCACTAAATTTAATCATGGATTACTCATGTGGGATTTGAATCAGATAAAAAAGGCTGCTTCAGATATTTGGTAGCAATTGCATAAGGTAATAAAAAATCTGCAGTGTTCTTTGTCCTTTTCAGCAAATGTGAATTGCTTGACCTACTTTTCCTTTCTTTACTTTTTCCCCTTTTTTTCTTTTTTTGGGTACTCACGATCCCGACTTCCTCCTGGGCATCACTGAACAGTTGGTCCCACGCTCATCTACAAACCAGTGGATCTCAGGAGTGCTTCTTCCTGGGTGTTGGGGATGCAGGTGGATTATTGCTTTTGCTGCAGTAGTTTGAGGCTGGGAAAAGTAAGAAATATTTTACAATCAATGTCTTAGCTCGTGTATTAAAAGGCCAGGCTGATAAGAGGATCTTGTTTGGGGCAGGTGAGGGTGGATGGTGGATTAAGGTTCTGCTCGGGGCTTTGGTTGTGGCTGCTGAATGAGCTTCTGCAGATCACTTTACCCCTCCAAACCTTCCCTGCATGGATTTTACCCCTCCAGACCTGGCCTGTATGGATTTAAGTGGTGTTTGACTCACAGGGATGTTCTGAGCCCCCCCAGAAGTGGCAGGGCCTGTAGGAACCTTGACACAACACAGGCTCTGTGCTTACAACCTGTGTTTTTCCCCTCCTTCACCTGTGTTCCTGCAGAGCCAGCCAAAGGGTATGGAGGGTTCTGGAAATAGCAGCTCTCCTGTATTTTTAGTGGGACCTTGGCATTTGGGGCTATTCCTCAACATCTACTTCAGGCAGCACCCCAAGCACAGAGCAAACCCAGGCCTTGCCCTGGAGCCTCAGAGAAGTGGAGCCTGGAATCACTTTTGGGAAGTGTACAGTCAAAGGAGCCTTTGGAAGAGATGTTGGATATTTAGGAGGACTTCTGGATTTTCCTACTGGGAAATGGAGCACACAAAGTTGCTTTTTGGTGTGCTCTGAGAGAGCAGCACAAGCAAGGCTGGGGTGCTGGGGGAACCAAGGAGTTGGTGCCTCACTGTGGAAAAAGGGAGGCTGAGTGAGGATTAGGTGATGGAGAACCTTGAAATAAAGCACAAATCCATTACTTTTGGTAGAGGAAAGAGAGTCAAGTTGGGTGAAGGGAGAAGGGCATGTGCTAAGGAAATGATCTTTCCAGCAGTACTTGGAGTACACAGTGGTGGAATAGCAAAGCTTTAGTCAAGGCTGAAGGAAAAGCTCTTGTGATAGTGGAGGTGTGAGAGGCTCTGGCTCCTGGATGGATGGGGAAGGCTGTGTTTAAGGATGTTACACATGAAGAGTTTGCAATCTCCCACCAGCAGTCGAAGACAGGGATGAAGTTGTAGGTGCAAGGGACAGGGAAGATGCTGGAAGTTGATGGAGAAGTAGCAAGAGCTTGTGGAGAAAACTCCTGTACTTCTACTCTCTGAGAGCTTCAGCTGATGGATTGGCATCCCTGATGTCCCTGGGGAGATGGACACAAGCTGAAGGATTGTTTGGACAGGATGGGGCAGGTCTGTAGGAGACACCACTTGAGTTTTCTCTTAGGGACTAAAGAGCTTTAAATTCCCCTTCAGGAAAAGCTGAAGTTGGAGAAACCACTTCTTGATTTGGAGCCTGACTGTCCAGAGTACAAAAAGTCAGTGGAGGAATGGCTGAAGAAGGAGAGAGAAACAGCCTCTGTTGTCAGATCTTTCCTGCTTTTGGCAGAACGGTTATTCCGAAGCTTGCGCAGTCCCTGCTGGGTGTCCACTGGGTGCCCTTCATCCTCAAAGAAACCCTAGGAAAAAAGCAGCTTCAGACATATAAAAGGATCCATTAACAAACTGAACAGCAGCTTCAAATGTCTTATCAAGGAGTAGGAAATCTCATCACAGCTGGATTACCCACGAGCTTCAGGATTCTTTAAGGTCAAAAAGTAGCTAAGTTGTAGGGAACAGTGGGAAACAAGGGCACTGAGGCCTCCTCTGGAGGCTGCTGGGTTTGGCTCCTGTCTTCCACATGTGGCCCACAACATTTTTGTTCCTATAATCCCTTCCCACGACCACTTTGCAGGCTTAGAGGGTTTTTTTTACCGGTCTTTGCACACAGAATTAAGGGAGTTTTCTGTCTGAAAGGTGTTCTGTGGTCTTTGCAAACACTGTGGTGTTCCCAGATGGTGGTGAGAGCTTTTACCACAATTCTTCATCACCCTGCAGGACGATGCTAGGGCTATTTTTAATGGAAATCTGTAATTTTTGTTGGCATCTGTATGTACACGTCTGGGAATGGTGGCCATGGTGGGCAGGAAGGGTTTCTGGCCATATTTGTCCAGGGATGCACATGTCCTGCTGCAGCAACTGTGATTAGGTGACTTCCACCACACTATCAGGGATCTGGGAAGACCAGAGCATGTCCAGGGAAGAGAATGAAGCTGGGGAAGGGGCTGGAGCCCCAGGAGCTGCTGAGGGAGCTGGGAAAGGGGCTCAGCCTGGAGCAAAGGAGGCTCAGGGGGGACTTTGTGGCTCTGCACAACTCCCTGACAGGAGCTTGGGAGACACCCCGGCCTGTCTTCACTTGTGCTGCACTTTTAAAGCCCTGAATTTATTGTTTAGTATAAAAACAAAATACAAGGCTGTCTCTGCCTGCATGGAATGCAAATTCTTTGTACGTGTGATGTGCCAAGGGTGTTCCTCTGCTGAGGCACCCTCGGAGCTGCTGCTCGGAGGGTCAGCACACTGGGAAGTGGCAGAGGGTGGGGTGTCCATGATCATTAGGAATCTTTCGGAGTCATAAAATCACAGGACAGATTGGGCTGCAAGGGATCTTTAAAGGTCATCTCATCCAAGCATCCCACCATGGGCGGTGACACCTTCCACTATCCCAGCTTGCTCCAAGCCCCCCCGTCCAGCCTGGCCTTGGGCACTTCCGTGACCAGAGCCTGAAAAAATGTGGCAAGTGGTGGAAGGAGGAACAGCAGGAGCTGTGGAAGAGGAGAGAGTCTGGTCTGCTGGAGGGGAAAGGAGGAAGCAGCAGCGACACTTTGAATGGGTGTTTTGAAATATGCTTGGAGTTAATTTTATCCAGAAGCCTTTGACATGAATTTAGATTTGAAATCAGCGTTTGCTCATTACAGAGCGACTGATGAATGCCAAATCAGGTCATTACTCTTGGAGTGGGTTTTTATCTTCTCCCATTATCTGGGGTTGCTCAGATCCTCTTCATTCATAGTTGTCTTTTCTGGATATAATTGGGTTTAAGCAACTAAGATACTAAATGAAGTGTTGATAATGAGAAGGATTGTTCATCTCTCCGAAGATGGTTGGGTTTTTTTCCTTTCTCTCGCTCCTGGCGTGCTGAGGGCTGCTCAGCAGTAGTTGTTCTAAGCTCCATGCATTCAGATGTATTCCATCACTGTCAGGATGTATGTGCTGACCCTACCCTCTCTGCTGCAGCACACGATCTGTGGGAATTTGCCTGCAGAGCTGAAGTTCCTGTGTCTCCATTCCTGAAGGCTGTTCCGACAGCTCAATGAGTGCTCGGTGGGAGAATAACAAAACGACCTTAATACCTTTGAAAACTGAACTACCTTGTTTAACTCAATAACACTGAGAGGAAATTGGTTTCCCTTCCTAAAAATGTCTCCTCTCCTCCTGGAGGAAGGGATGAGGTTTCCATTTATCAGAGCAGTGGAGATCAACAGGAAAATGTTACCGAGTTCCTGCGGCACTTTTAATAGAATAAGGAGGCAGTGCCCTTCAGCTGTTCCTTAGCCAAACAAAATGTTTGGTGAGCCTTGCTAATCTATCCTGGCAGGACCAGAGCCACCTAACAGCAGGAAATGTCACCATGGCCAACTGCTAAAATAATATTATAATTGTGTAATTTGTATTCCTGTGGGAGAATCCAATCATGTGCTCCAGCAGCCCAGATCCCTCCATGTCCCAGGCTGATCCCCCAGCGTGGGCAGCAGGGGAGGGGGATTCTGCCCCTCTGCCCTGCTCAGGTGAGACCCCACCTGCAGAGCTGCCCCAGCCCCGGGGCCAACAGCAGAAGGACCTGGAGCTGCTGGAGAGAGCCCAGAGGAGGCCCTGGAGCTGCTCCAGGGCTGGAGCCCCTCTGCTCTGGAGCCAGGCTGGGAGAGCTGGGGGTGCTCACCTGGAGAGGAGAAGGCTCCAGGGAGAGCTCAGAGCCCCTTGCAGGGCCTAAAGGGGCTCCAGGAGAGCTGCAGAGGGACTGGAGACAAGGGCTGGAGGGACAGGACACAGGGACTGGCTTTATGTATATATAAACCCGTTGTACTGCTGCATCCCCACTGAACATGACAATGTCACTGTGTATTTTTTCTCTCCAGCACACAAAGCTGAACCTCTGAGTTTGCAGGCTTCAGTATTTTCCCACATCTAAATCAATTTTGGACATGCCAAGCCTCGTGCTCCCACACTGTATCTTTACACTAAATATCCTACTCCCACATCTTGTCATTTTTAAAAACGGGAGCACGGCCCAACAGGTCCTGGAGGGTTTTCCCTCTCTTTACACAGAGCTTTTGATTCCTGGATCTGTTTGAAAGTGTCTGAGGGCTTTCAAGATAAAATGCAGTTGTCTCCTTTTCACTCCTCTCTGGTAGGCAGAGTAAATGCCTTTGTTTCCGGGCATAGCTGAACTGCTGCCATTCCATTTGAAAATCCCATTAATCTCATGCATCCAACGATAACATAAAAAAGTAGTACAGTATATGGTTGGTTTTCCACCGGTGTCCTATTATTCAGTGAACACTCATGGCTCTGTGGGAGCAGGGCTTTGGGGGGACTTCACAGGGAACTGGAGGGAAATTTCCCATCCTGCGGGGATGTCCCTTTTTTACTCCTAAACCATCTCCAGTTTCCTACTCCTGCAGGAACTCCTGGCAGGAAGATGGGACTGCTGACATGCCTTTGAGTCTTTATCCCCAGGCATAAAATCCCAACATCCCCGCTTGGTTTGGAATGGGAGGGACTTAAAGCTTGTCCCATTCCACCCCCTGCCATAGGCAGGACACCTTCCACCATCCCAGGTGGCTCCAAGCCCCGTCCAACTTGGCCTTGGACACTTGCAAGCATGGGGAAGCCACAGCTTCTCTGGGCACCCTGTGCCAGGGCCTCTCCACCCTCCCAGGGAACAATTCCTTCCCAATATCCCATGTAAACCCACCGTCATTCAGTTGAAAGTCATTCCCTTTGTCCTTTCACTTCACCCCCTTGTACTTATCTCCAGATTCTTCCCAGCACACAAAGAGAAGGAGCTGGATGCCACCGGATTCTTCACATTTTCACCCATAAGAAATTCAGCTGAATGGTCATGAGGAATATTTGTACTTCAGCAAGAACAGCTTTGAACTGGGAATAAATTTAACCATTAAATGAACTACTAAAGTCCTCTTAAAACATAGGAAGGTTTCTTTGCACTGTGTGGCACCCCCACCTTTTTTCCCCCAGATAAATTGATGTTCCCCATTCTGTGGGGATTTAACTCTCTTTGTCTTCATCTTGAACACTCCCCTAACTGTATTAATCACATATTTCCATCAGAAGAGATTTTTCAAAGTCTTTAAGCATATTTTGCACAGGTTGGAAGGCTCAGTGAGCTGCCAGCTCCCTCTTGTTACTCTTCAGATTTGTAATTCCCCAAAGATAAAGCAGCATTAGGAACAGTCCCCAGTTTTCTCTGGAAAGTAATTTCTGATTTCCATATTAATCAAAAATAGCTTTACCTTCGTCCTGCCCTAATCCTAGGAACAACACAGGAAGAAGATTACATTCTGTAGATGTCAGAAAAGCAATTAAAATTTGCACAGAGGAATCGAAGGAGGAAGGAATCTCACCTCTTTATTTTGTGAGCTGAGCAGGGAAAGACCCTGACCTCAAACTGTTTGTTTCTTATTGGCTCCTTTTCTTTTGAAGTGCCTGCTAGAATCGTCTTTAATATCGCAAGATTAAAATACTGGGGTTTCAGTAGGCTGAGAGGGTTGTAGTGATGAGAAGAGACATTTAAGGAGGGTGAGGATTGGCTGTGAAGAGCCTGGAATTTGCAGTTGGGGAGGTGAGTGACTATTAATAGCTCTGTCTGTAGAGATGGATATTCCTTGATCCTCATGGACTCGAGTGTGTGTCCCTAGGGAGAGCCTGCAGCTCCCAGCCTGGAATAAAGGGAGGCCAGGAGAGAGGGGGCAGGTGAGGCAGTGCCTGCCGTGCTGGGTGGCTCTGCTGTAGAGGTGTGGAACTGCAGGAATTTGGGAGGTTGGGGAGTGGTCTGAGAAGCAAAATCTGTCATAGCTGACAGGAGGATCATGGGGAGTAGTGGGGAAAAACGTGCTGGGGGTGGCTTTTGGGTTTTGACTTGGTGACCTGTCACGTGTCACCTGTCTGGGTGTAGCCAGGGTATTCTGTGGGTGAATCAGAGGTGGGAAGGGAGGTGGGATGTGCACAGAGGGCTGTTTACCTTGGCTTTTTGGGATGGGATCGTACCAGAAAAAGGTTTAGGTGTTGGGAAGAAGAGAAAGACACAACAGAATGGAATGGGATGGGATGGGATGGGATGGGATGGGATGGGATGGGATGGGATGGGATGGGATAGAAAAGTCTGTGGAAGCCCTGTGGAAGCTGTCCATGTGGAAAGGGCAAAGGGGCACATAAGTAGATGCTGCTGGGGTATGGGCTCCGTGTGTGTGGGATGGATTTCTCAGGATCCCGCTGTTGCTCTTACCTTTGCGGAAAGGGGAGTTTCCCAGAGCTGTTCTCCTAAACATTTTATTCTCCAGTTCTTCAGGTTCCTGCAGGGCAAACACTGAAGCTGCTGATACCAATTTATACTGACTGAACCTTTGAATTGAACCCAGTTTGCAGCTGGACTGATTGTTGTAGATCCCTTCCAACTGAACAATTCCACTCTAATCTCTTCTATTCCTTCCATTCCATTCTTTCCTTTTAGTGGGCACATCTAAGTGTTCTCTGGAATGTGTGACATCATACCCACAATAATTCTCTTCCTGAAATGCTTCTGCTGTTAAATAAACCCATTCTGGAAATTCCTTTCCTTCACTTGGCTGATAACCCTGGACCAGTCCAAGGCAGGGTGATCAAACTCTTGTTTTGGGTCCCAAAGGCCTGTATTTATTGGAACAGATTTCTCCAGCAACTTGCCATGTGCCTGGTGACAGTTCTGAACACTGAACTTTTTCTCCTGCTTTCTCCATGCACTACAACTCACAGGAATATGATCATGGAATGACTTTAATTATATGGGATATTGGGAAGGAATTGTTCCCTGTGAGGCTGGGGAGGCCCTGGCACAGGGTGCCCAGAGCAGCTGTGGCTGCCCCTGGATCCCTGGAAGTGTCCAAGGCCAGGCTGGACGGGGCTTGGAGCAGCCTGGGACAGTGGAAGGTGTCCCTGCCCATGGCAGGGGGTTGGAATGAGATGATTCTAAGGTCCCTTCCAGCCCAAACCAGTCTGGAATTTTATACAAAATCTTCTGCTATAAAACTTTGCTTCCTATTTTATGGCATTAAAAGCATTTTTAGTTGTGACTTACAGCCTGTAAGAGCCCTTTATAATGCTATTTTAGATTAACCTGTGTTGGTTTATTTTTGATAGGGAGAAAAACCTGCTGCAAAAAGAGATGATTGTCTTCATGCATTTTTAAACTTACTCAACCAGAGTTGTGACGGTGACAAACTGGCCTCAGGTCATTTCTTCTCCTTGACATTTGCAAGTCAGACACATTTTCCAAGCTGTGGCTGCCCCTGGATCCCTGGAAGTGTCCAGGGCCAGGTTGGACGGGGCTTGGAGCAACCTGGGATAGTGGAAGGCATCCCTGCCCACTCCAGGGAGGTGGAATTGGATGAGCTTTAAGGTCCCTTCCAGCCCAAACCATCTGTGATTCTGTGATGCTTTGAACTCAAATACATTTCCTGAAATGCTTCCAGCATAAATTTAGAAAATTCTAGACTCCTAATAGAGTTCTCATTAATTTGTTTTACTGGAAATTAAATGCTAAAAGTGAGTCTTTCAATTGCTGTTATATTTCTCAATTTCTTTGCTGTTGGTCCTGTCATTTTTGAAAAGGATTGGGGCAGAAAGCCCAGTTCTTGATGGCAGTGCTGGGGCACTGCTTGACTTCAGCTGGATTTTGGATCTAAGATCTCATTTTATTTTTTTCAAGGACAGCAGCTTAGATTTGAGCTGTGGTTGACCTGGGGAAGCAGGGGGTGGGCGCTACCCGTTAGAATTCCACCTAGGAACTGAAGCTGATGTTCAATCATGGCTTCCCTCAATTTATTGCAGTGAGGACAGTGACTGGGATAAATTAATTGTAATGCATTGATTTTGTCCTGGAGATCTGCAGAAGTTCATTAGCATTGAGCAGGAGCACTGCCTGACCAGCTGCCTGGTGGTTATTTGACCAAAATGAGTCACTTTGTGCCAGCAAGGACACCCGAGATGTCACCGTGCACCGAGGACTGCGTTTGATGTTTGCCAGGTGACCTGGACCTGGCACTTGCCTGTGTTTAAAAGAAGGAGCAAAATCTTTAGAAGTGTTTCCTAAGGCTGCTCCATTTCCCATCAGTCTGTGAAAACCACATTCCTATAGGAAATTGCTGATTTCTTTAGGCCATTCTTTAGGCTTCCTCAGAGCCTCCTTTGCCATCACAGGCAGGGAGAGCTTCCACTATCCCAGCTTGCTCCAAGCCCTGTCCAGCCTGGCCTTGGACACTGCCAGGGATGGGCAGCCAGAGCTTCTCCAGGCAGTGTAATGTGTGAATCCATAAAGAGCTTAGAGAGATGAGGAATTGTCTCCATGTTTTATAGTGCTAAGGCTTTAGAATAATTTAAAAGCAGTCTTCACACAGAGCTTTTAAAATAACCCTCTCCAATAAAATAAATGTAGTTTATGCTTGCCCTGCTTGGAAGTAGACCAGGACTTTGTGGATGATGGGAGGTCTCCCATGTGCTGAGATGGAGTGGGAGGCAGAGGAGGATTTCAGGGGCTCTAAAGGGAAAGCAGCACCGCTGCCTACGGAAGCGCTGGTGAGGGACTGTGTGCTGCCAGTCATGTTGTGCCAGGGTAAATACAAACTTGGTTTATTTTAGCTATTTTAGTTATTTTTAAATGTAGACACAACCTCGGCCGATCCTTTATTTCTCAACTGTTCCCGTTAACATTTTTAGGCAGAAGAAAAAACCTGCCAGGAGTTTTGGCTCTGTAGAGAAAACAGGGTGTCCAGAGAAGCTGTGGCTGCCCCTGGATCCCTGGCAGTGTCCAAGGCCAGGCTGGACAGGGCTTGAAGCAGCCTGGGACAGTGGAAGGGGTCCCTGCCCGTGGCAGGGGGTTGGAACTGAATGAGCTTTAAAGCCCCCTTCCACCAACCATTCCATGATTCTGTCCATAATCCATAATTATGTGGATATATTGCTATTTTCAGTTTCAGGTGCCTCAAATGATATTTTATGAAGTACATCTGATGCCACGAGTCAATGGCAGTTTTATAGTGTTGGCTTTTTTGGTTGCAATTTTAAAGTCCATCTGTGAGATTCCCCTGGATGCCCCTTCCCTCTCCTTCGCTGCGCTCCTTGCTTAAATCATCCCTCAGGTTCTGCTGGTCAAACCGAGCCTGCTGATCTGCTGAGTCCCAAACCATAATTAGTCATCTTCCCTTTTGTAGGCTGATTTTTCAAGCCAGCAGCCCCCAGTACAGGAGGGGGTGATGTGAACCCTCTGATTTTGTTTTGCTCGACATCGTGCCTTTGGCTCCTTCAACTTCTGAGCTTTTCTCTTTTTTCCTCTCCCTTTTCCATCCCAGTCCATTACTCTAATTCGCTGCTCCTGGAGGGAGCTGCTGATCCTTTTTGCTGTTTCCCAGCCACGCTGGATGTGTTATTTTTAAGGCAGCCTCACTACCTGCAGCACGATGACTCAGTTTGGATTTGCCAAATCCCCACGTTTCTGCCGAGAAGTCGGCTCCTGGACTGAATTCCTGAGAGGATTGTTGGGAGCACAGCATGGAATCCCCAGATCCTTGGAGGATGTTAAAGTCACAACTATTCCCTAAACACAACCCAACACTGCCCTTCTAAAATGAGGGGGCAGAGAGTGCCCCAAGGGCCTTTAATTCACCCCATCCCTGGAAATCTCCAATGCCAGGTTGGATGAAGCTTTGAGCAACCTGTTTTTTTAAATCCCTCCAGGGATGGGGACTCCACCACTTCCTTGGGCAGCCCAGAAAATCCTTTCCATGAAGAAATTTTCCATCCTCCTCCCTCGCTCTCCATCTGCCACCCATCCTGAGAGTCACAGGGGTCTCCCAGTTATCCATGTGAAATAATTGCCCCACACTAATCTTGGAATTTTTTTTTAAACAAGCCTGGCTGCTTCCCTGTGTCAAAAATAAGCGAAAGAGGACCTACCACAAATCTATCACTTTTTAGTTGTGTGAGCAACCAGGAAGATGCACCTCAACCATAAAATGCAATTTATTTAATTAAGCAATTGCTTTGCTGAGTTGGACCAGCGTAGAAATCCTTGCTTTATAGCAAGCAAATAAAAACTCTGCTAACACATCCCAGGCTGTCACCCCTCAGCTGTGTGGGGTTTATTACATTTGGAGTTTCTTGCAGGCTTTTTGTAAGGAATAAAATATTTACAGGATGGAGGGAAGGGATTTCTATTTGCTTTTTTGGATTTATTTTTTTCTTCCCAAGCTTTCTGAAGCAATGCTCTACCAGAACAGCTGGTGCAAAAACATAACTCCAATTCAAGTATTCCCAGAAATTGGTTGGGCTTGGGGTTTTTTTTAGGAGAGGGATTATAGGGCACGAACATGGTTTATAACACTTCTTTAGGAGTTGAAAAATTCAGTTTATGAACCAGAAGTAGTAAATTCTGCACAGCCCTGTGATTCCAGTGCTGTTCTTCCTCCCTGGGTTTCGGTGAGTTGGGCAGGAGCTGGTGGGATTCTCAAGGGCCAGGTGTAACAGTCAGGGAATCTCATACCAGCTCTTGGCTGGAAAATCAATAACAAAAACCTTGGGATAAGGGATCTTTGTGGGATCACTGTATCCCTGCTGCCTTTCTGACAGAACCTTTGCACTTCCTGCTGAAATCAGATTTTATTTCCACCGGAGCCGTTTTTTAAACAGCACGGTGGAGTTTTGCCAGTTCAAATATTAGGGATTCTCAGCTTCCCCCAAGCACAATTTGAATCCAATCTCCTGGCCCAAATGCATGTGAGAGACCCATTAAGCCTTTTAACACCCAAACCCTGCTTTTGTTAATATTCTCTGTGTGCTCCATCTGCTGCTGTGTTTGTCCACAGCCAATGGATTTGAGAGCAGTTCACTTCTCCGGTCTGAGGCCAAAATGTCCAAAATACCATATGGACATTTGAAAGTTAATGAGCATTTAAAATTTTCAATATCTAAGGCTCTTGTGATCCCTAAACCTGAGTCTTCCTGAGTTTGGCTTCTTCTGGTAACCCTAAATGTTTTATCATTTTGAATTTTTATCTTTGCAAACGAAAATCACTGCATTCATGCTTTCAAACTGGCCCTTTGGGGCAGTAATTTGATTTGTAACATTGTTTTGACTGTTCTGGAGTTGCTTATTACTAAAATGAGCTGAAATAGGAAATTTGGTGTCCCCAGGAGATGTTGTGTAAGGGTGTGAATCAAGGATGAAGTCAGGAGGATGCTGCCAGTGCCAGAGGAGAATGTGGAGTGTAAAAAGCAGAGATGGGAGCCGGGACAACGCTTGTGCTATAGAGAGACTTAATTAGTCAATTAATTGATTGATTACTGGGGAGTTCCTGTTGTGTTAATTGGTCATGCTCAGGGCACTGCTGGGCACCTTGGCTTTGGCAGCACACCTGGAATACCATTTTAAAGTTGGTTCCAACACTGGCAAATTCAATTCAAGCGTCTTGAATAAGAAAAACTAAAAGCAAGGAGCTTTCTGCCATCGCTTCTTCCATCCCAAACCATTCCAGGATTTATTTTGTACCAGCTGTTGCAAACACCAACTTGCCCCAGAAAAAAGGAATTATGATAGATAGAAAACAGGGGCAAATTCCCAGTTCCAGGATCTAGGAGGGCATCAGGAATGCAGACTGGAGCAGTTGCCTTTCCTTAGCTGGAAGCACAGAGGTTTTGCATGGACCACACTGTCTGTGACAGAGCAGGAATTACAGCTGGAGCAAAAACCTGGGGCTTGAGCTGATTCTCTTTTTAGCTCCTGGCTTGGGAGCAGAGCTGAAAAGGATGGATTGAAAATTAGCCAGATGAACAAGTGCATTTTGGACATCACAAAGGGCTGTTTTCTGGGCAGTTATTGTAAATACCCTGCTGTAACCTATAACCTGAGGGCATGGAGAGCGTGGAGTCCTGCCTGCATTTACGTTCCCAGCTGCTCCAGGAAGGGCCTTCACACCCCTCTAGAGCTGCCATAAAAACTCTGTCAGAGCAGATCGGGAGCGTCCAGGTGAGGCTCTCCTCGCCCTCCACAAATCCAGGGAAATGGCAAATTCATGATTGAAAAGCAAAATAATGCATTCCTGGGAGTGTCCAAGGCCAGGCTGGATGGGGCTTGGAGCAAGCTGGGATAGTGGAAGGCGTCCCTGCCCTTGGTGGGGGTGGAACTGGATGGGCTTTAAGGTCCCTCCCAACCCAAACCATCCTGGGATTCTAATACTACATGGTCTGTTTCAAGCTGAGCACTCTTCTGCCATCTTAATTTATTTTAAGACTTTCCAGCTAAATATTTCCCTGGGGATCATTGTTGGATAAGGTTGAGCCGCAGTTGAGTATTTAAGAAAAACTGTGAAAGAGCTTCTTTATCTCAGGCTTCCCCTTTCTGTGGAGCAACAAACCCTTCTATTTTATCAGTAGGGGCTGTTCATATCCTACTTTGGATTCTTCAAATACAGAAGGAAGTAAATCATTGCAAGGAGAATCAATATTGCACACATTAAACCTTTTCCAGAACTTCTTTCCCACAGAGCCTTGTCTGAACACAGGAGAGGATGCGACACATGTCTCTGGCCCAGAAGTGATATTGATTGACAGTCTGACAAGTTCTGTCACTCTGGTTTATTTATAGTGTGTGCACTAAGCAATCAACAATCTCTCTAATATTTTTGGACAGTTGCTCCTAGTTTTCAGGATGAGTTTTGCTCATCCAAATGCATCCCGTATGCAGACAGCTGCAGTAAGGCCTGGGAGGTTTGTTTTGGACGTAGGTGGGAAGCAAAACTGAGGTGGAATTGAAATAAGAATGGAAATGGGAATGATCTCTTTTGTCCAATAGCTTGCAACTGTATTGAACCTTAGAAACCAGTCTGAAAGCCAGTTTTGTCTGAGCAAGAGAAAATCAGGGCAATGTGAGTCCAAAACAGTGCTTCTGTCATTTTCTTAATATCTTTTTGGGCTCGTAAATTCTCCTAATTCCTGGCATGATGAAGGAGAGAGCTTCCAGCTGACGTATGGCGTCATGCAACCACAAAGTCGTTGCATGGAAGAGCTCAGAATTCTGTGCAAAATCTTTGCTTTTGCAGCTGAATTCCCAAGCAACCAGGACTCTGCAGCTCCTCAGGGCAGGGAGGCCCCACCATCCATCCCCTTGTCTTTGACCTCCAGCTGGGAAAAGCTCCTCCAGGCAGGCAGGACCCCATTGTGTCAACGCTGTGACCCTGTGGAATGGAGACAAACAGGCAGTGCCACGTGTCCAAGCCGTCCTGCCAGACACTGGAGGTTTTCTCTCCATCACCCCATGCCAGAGGCACCTCTGCCACTCCCAGCACTCTCAGCCGTGCTTTCTCAGGAGTCTGTGCAGTATAAAGGAAATGGTCATCAAAAGAAAATATTTCCCGCCAGATTCCTGTGGGTTTTGTCGGGATTTTGGGGTGGTTGGGTTTGTCCGTGAGGCTGCAGCAGCACGGTTGTGTTATCCATGATGCCTGTGGAGCTCCTGTCCTTGGGATCCAAGCGTTGTGCTTACCATGTAAAATGTGGATAACCCACAAGGAGAATTCCTTAAGGAGTGTGTGCTTTCACACAACTGGAATTCACCACGCTCTGGATCAAGCTGTGATCCTGGGGAGGGAGAGGAAGGAGACAGAAAGAGGTACAGACGTCTTCTCAGCAGAGAGGACCTGCACTCGACCTCATCCTCTGCTCTGCAAGTCCAGAGCTGCCTCCCCTCCTGGGGAGCCTGCCTCCCCCTGTGTAATGTCTTCACAATCCTGGGAATGTGGAGCTGGAGTGATGGGATATTGGGAAGAAATCATTCCCTGTGAAGGTGCTGAGAGCCTGGCACAGGGTGCCCAGAGAAGCTGTGGCTGCCCCTGGATCCCTGGAAGTGTCCAAGGCCGCGTTGGCCGGGGCCTGGAGCAGCCTGGGAAGGTTGGTGTTGCATGGCCCTGGGTAATGAGCAGGATGTGGTTGCTGTTTATGTAAAGGGAAGGACCCTTCAGGTGAAAAAAGAATCACCTGTAAAAGGTCTTCAGGAGTGAGGTTGTCCAATGTGAGAGCAGATCTTTTATTAAAGCCGTTGCTGTGTCTGGTGATTCCACATTCATTTGACTGCTCCACTCTTGGGCTGATGAGGCTTGAAACAGTAATAAGGGGGTGGCATTTTTTCATGGGAACAAATGTATTTATTACCCTCAGAGCCTTCAGAAATGCTGGATTCTCAACCATCCATTAACTTGCTCTTCAGAACAGTCCCACCCTTGCTTTCAGCTTTTCCTCTATTTTTATATCCATTTAGCATGAGTGGGCTGGAATAGTTTCATGGCAAGGCAGTGAGTGAGTGATGGGGTAGCTGTGGTTATGTGGGATGATCAGTGTGAAATGAAACCTGTTCCAGCTCCTGGGCTCCTGCAGCATCCAGGTGCATTTACCTGGCTGCTTGTCCAAGGAGAGGACTCAGGAGATGTTTGGATAGAACTTGCCATGGAAATGTGTCCATCACACAAATGGATCTGTGTGATGAGGGAAGAAGGGAAAGGTTGTCCTGACTTTCCTGCCCTGAGCTGGCAGAGCAGGGTTCACTCAGAGATGTAAGAAGCTGCTCAGAGGTCACCTGCCTAACTCCCATGTGCCAAGGGATATTCCCTGGGGACAGCTCCCCAAAAGGCAGGAGGAGATGCATGGCCTAAGCCTGGAGTTCTGCAGCTGTGTGAGGAGCCAAGCAGGCTGGGAAGATCCTTCTGGAATGAGATTGGCTCATGCCATGGGAGAGCAAGCTTTGACAGCACCCCTGCTGTGAGTCCTTTCGGAAATGCTGGAGCTCTTCATCTCTGGAGGCTGGTTTCCGATGCAGAATTAGTTCCCAGATGTCCTTCTCAGCTCTTTTCCCTGTGTCCCCTCTCCATCACATAGCCAGGCACATTCTTTCCGGTGTCACTGCTCCCAGCAATCAACGTTCAAGAGCCTTTGCTGCGAGTCTGGCTGGTGGAGGCTTTGGTGGAGCTGTGCCAGGGAGCCTACGTGGTGTCTGCTCTCTCATTTCTCACTTCTGGGGTAATTCCTCAAGTACTAAATCTGCACATTCATTTCCCAACATGTGATTTTCTGCAGGAATAAATTCCCAATCGGTCTAAAGGGAATGGATTTACTGCGGCGTGTAGTTTGAAGGCATGAAGTTTCTCACGTTTTTGTCCTGAGAAGGTGCTTGTAAATCCTATTTTTGAAGAGTTTCTGAGGGCTGGGCCATAAAGAATGAGAAATGCTGGATGGGCTTAAAATAGAACATGAAAGTGTTTTGCAGGGGAAAATGCTTTGGCTCCATCTGGCTGACCCGAGGAGGTGATTGTAAAGCAGAAATGTTCCTGGGGCTGCTGCAGCTCCAAAGCTGTCTGTCACTCAGCAGAAACAGAGGGCTGGACAGTGGTTAACAGGGTTTAGAGGGAGAATTGGTAAAATAGAATCACAGAATCAGGTTGGAAAAGCCCTCCAAGACCATCGAGTCCAACCATTCCCCCAGAACTGCCAAAGCCACCACTGACCCATGCCCCCGAGCACCACATCAGCATGGCTTCAGGCATGGGGACTCACCTCTGCCCTGGGCAGCTGTGCCAGGGCTGGACAACCCTTTCAGTGGAGGAATTTTCACAAAATCCAATCTAAACCTCCCCTGGCCCAGCCTGAGGCTGTTCCCTCTCCTCCTGTTCCCTGGAAGCAGAGCTTGACCCCCCCCCGGCTGCCCCCTCCTGTCAGGGAGTTGTGCAGAGCCACAAGGTCCCCTCTGAGCCTCCTTTGCTCCAGGCTGAGCCCCTTTCCCAGCTCCCTCAGCTGCTCCTGGGGCTCCAGCCCCTTCCCAGCTCTGTTCCCTTCCCTGGACACGCTCCAGCCCTTCAAGGTCCTTCTTTTTGGGAGGGGCCCAAATAATCTCTTGTATTTATCCACCTTGGAGCGATGAATGCCACAAGAGGGACAGTTTTGTGTGGCTGCCTGGCTTTTCCTTCCAGGGTGTGTTGGTGGTTAATGAGCTCTCAATTGCAGCAAGTGTGGCGCTGGAGTCCTTGGCGGTTCAAGGAGTTGAAGTGTGGTTTTATAGTGCTTTGTCCTGCCCTTAGATAAGGGACTTTATCATCTGTCCCTGTAAAAATCCTTGTGACATGGCCACTTTCAGGAGTCTGCACTGCTTGAGACTCGTTAAGAAAAAGAATGAAGGAGAATATTTTGTCTTGCAAATTAATGTCGGCTGCTTGTAGCAATTAAGGCCTTGATCAGATAATGGTCAATGAAACTACTCTTGAAAAAGTGAAATGGCACATGCTGGAATTGAGTATTGTAAGTGACAATTCCCAGTGGGTGGGAGGCTGAGACATGGACCAAAGCATGGGCCCTGTAGCCAAGGAGAAGCAAACTCTCTTTCAAGGATTTCGAGAGAACCAAGTGCTTCAGAGCCTGAGCACTTGTGGATTGTCATTGGCTGGGTGTTATTAGATGATTTTGATGCAGAAACATTTAAAATGCATGTAAAATTAAAGGTGGCTTTAAAATACCTACTTATGCAGCCCCATGTGCTTTTCCCTTTGCACGGTTATTGTGTGGTGACTTTTAAAGCAGCTCAGTCAGTGCTTCCCAGAGCTGGAGTGCTGCGTGTTTTCCTTGGGGAGGAGATTAAATGAACACTGCCTTTCTTACTCCTATTGATTGTGGAGATGATATTAAATTAAAATAAGCCACAAAATATCTTTGGATATTCTGAGGAATCGAATAAATTTTGTTCAATATTTTTCATCTCATTTTCTTTCCTTCTGCACCACAGCAAAGCCCCAAGCCCCAGCAGAGACAGAGTCCTGTCATGTGCAGATCCATAGAAAGTAAAGGATATTTTCTTTCTGCTCCTGACATTTTCATGTCAAGTGGGTTTGAGCCTCTTGCTGTTATTTTTCATTCAAGGTGACGAGGCAGGACAGACGTGGCAGGAGGGGAGCAGTGTCAGCAGGAGGAACAGCGATTTACAGGAGCTCTCTTAGGTTTTCCAGGGGGAAAATCAGAGCAGGATGCCAGATGCTTTGGTGTTGCCACCTTTGCTGAGCTCATTCCTGGTTGTTGGATCCAGACTTTGCCTTGTACCCAAGGGAATGTAAGACATGGGGACCGTCATGGGCGACCACAGCTTTTGCTTCCATGCGGGAGCTGATTTGGGATTATTTGGGGATGAAGAAGAGCCAACAAAAATATCCTAGAGGCTCAAAACCAGTAGAATATAAAAATTATAGGATTTTGGAGTAGTTTGAGTCAGAAGAGACCTTTAAAAGCCCATCCAGTGCCATCCCCTGCCACATGCAGGGACACCTTCCACTATCCCAGCCTGCTCCAAGCCCCGGAGTCCAACCTGGCCTTGGACACTTCCAGGGATCCAGGGGCAGCCACAGCTTCTCTGGGCACCCTGTGCCAGTGTTTTGTCACCCTCATTGTACAAAATGTCTTCCTCACATCTAATCTAAATCAAGCCTCCTTCAGTTTGAAACCTTTCCCTTTGTCCAATCACAACAGGCCCCGCTAAATAAAAAATGTCTCATGTATTTTTTAACCTGCTGATTTTGAATGCTGGGAATTTCCAGGCATGTTTCTCCTGGCACAAATTGCCCCAGATTCTGCTACTTTCTTATTTTTCACTATGTCCAAAAAAAGGAGCAAACCACATGAATTTTCCTGTACCTTTCCCATCTCTGCTTCCCCTTAAAATAGAAAGGACAAGTTTTCTTGCTGGAGGTCAGCACTTATCAAAGTTTATGAGATCAGAGTGGAAGATAGTGCAGAGCAGGGCTTCTTTTTGCATCCAAAGCTATTAAAGCTTCCTTGATAGAAATCGTATTTATTCGAGCCGAAATGATTCCATAACCAGCCCTAACTTACCTTCAGGACAACAAAAGATACCACGGTAAGGAAGAGTCCTGCCAAGCAGAAACTAAACCCCCAAAAAAGGAGAAAGACTGATTGAGTCCCCAACCCTGGAGGGTTTTAAAATAGGTGTGGATGTGGCACTTGGGGCATGGGTTAGTGGTGGCCTTGGCAGTGCTGGGGAGCGGTTGGACCTGATGGTCCTAAAGGTCTTTTCCAAGTGAAACAACTCTGTGATTCTATAAATACACAGTTGCCTCCATCTGCCTGAAATAAACCCTTCAATATCCGTCTGGATGGAAAATCTTACCCAAAGCCACACTTTTCCTGTGGTTTGATTTATTTCAGGCCCTTTTTAACGTATAACTCCAATGGTGCAAAGTTCAGTCCGAGTAAAGGAGGGCTTTTTTCCTGAATTTGACAGTGGGTGAGTGCTGGTGGCACCTCAGAGGGCACAGGTGAAACATTTGTGACCACACAGGACTGTGTTTGTCGCGGCCGGTGACTAAGGACTGTTAATTAAGGATTATTACTAAAGACTGCAGCAGTTTGTGGGACTCAGGGCTTATCTGGGGGGATTTTCCAGCAGCAGAGATGAGAAGAACTTGAGAGACTGTCATCTAGATCCTAATCCTTCGGGAATGAGCAAGGGACTTCCCAACACCATGGCACACACAGAGCCAACATCATCTGTGCTCGTGGCAGGGGGTGGAATTAGGATGATCTTTGAGGTCCATTCCTATCCCGACCCGTCTGGGATTCTACCAAACCAGGTGCCAAGACGGTAAAACCCCATGGAGAAACACAGGTGGGAGAATTTTAGGGAAAATATGCTTCAAGAAGTGAGCTGGAGTTGGTTTAACAGCCCTGGCCAGATTGTCAGGAGGAAATGGGAAGAGTGTGGAGCAGTGAATGTCCCGGAAAAGACATGGTTATCTTCTAATGAAGTGGAGAGAAGGGATATTTCTGATTTAAGATCCTCATCATTAATGCTCTGCTTGCAATCACTGGATCTGCAAATAACTTCCTGAGGAGCTTCTTGATTGCTGAAAGGCTTTAGATATTCCTGGGTATGATGACAACAGAGTTCCATGTAGCCTGGAAAAAAAAAAAAATCTGTTAAACTGCTGCTTATCCAACATTAACTACAGCAATTTTTAATTAACCTGATTTAGAAGCCAAATATATCACTGATGAAAATGAGAGGGTAGAACATCCAGTCATTTATTCCAGTACAGTGGTCATGATTGTTGAATTAGATTTATTCAAATGAACCTCAACATTTTGCCACAGAAGTCAGTGGTGCCAGGGTTTGAGAGCAGTGGGATTTGGGGCATGGGAGGGGGGACTGTGCTGTGGCTCTTTGGGTGCTCAGCGGGGGGAGTACCGACCCACGCTCGCTTTTATTTAATGAAATAAACTACTTTAAAAGGTGGGTGTAAATCCACTGCTGATTACCTCCTTCCAGCCTTTGCTGGCAGCCAGCAGCCAGTATCAGTGGGGCTTGGCATGTAAACACTCTCCAAGGGTCATTCCATTGGCTCTGCTCTGGGATGAGGGCCAAGGGGACGCACAGATAAACCGGGCAGTGACGCACAGCAAAGCCAAATTCTCCACCAGCAAAGCAGGATTAACGTGTTCCGTTCACTCTGCCGGGGCGATTTACTCAGCAGCACCTGAGGAGGATGGAGTTACTCGGGTGTTACTCTTTTCAGGAGGGAAAACTTCCAAGAAATTGAAGGAAACAAAAAGCAAAGTGGTGACCAGTGATAGGACCCGAGGGAACATCTGGAGCTGTGGCAGGACAGGTTTAGGTTGGATATCAGGGAAAGGTTCTTCCCCCAGAGGGTGCTGGGCACTGCCCAGGCTCCCCAGGGAATGGGCACGGCCCCGAGGCTGCCGGAGCTCCAGGAGCGTTTGGACAGCGCTGCCAGGGCTGCCCAGGGTGGGATTGTTGGGGTGTCTGTGCAGGGCCAGGGGCTGGACTGGATGATCCCTGTGGGGCCCTTCCTGCTCAGGAGATTGTGTGATTCTGTGGAAAAGGAGCAGACCGAGGTGCAGAGGTTGTGTCTGTGCTCTCCATGGAGGAGAGAGATTTCCAATGAAGTAGGAGTTGGATGCTGGACACCTGCACTGTGTGGGTGCACACAGGCTCTGGGGTGTGCCACGATTTCCAGCCCCCCACTTCCATCACACGATTCCCCTGAACTCCCTCTGACCGCTCCAAGTGAGGCTGGTGGAAACTGAAGATGCTCTGCAACCTTCCCCGAAGTGCCCATTAAACCCTGCGTGGCTCCAAAGGGTCCGAGCGCGTTCCTTCCAGGTGGCCTGGCAGGTAATCGGGTGCCTCCTGGGAATGGCACTTGTGCAGTCATGGGTGAATACAGGGCTGGCATGTTTTCCTGCAGGATCCCTGCCTTCCCTTCAGCACGAAACTCTGCTTAATGGAAGTGCTGAGCTCTCCAAAGTGCTGCCATGCAGCCTGGGAAAACCTTTCCGATATCGCTGTACTGGTGGGGTTTTGTACCTGAATTCCATGGTCAGAGTATGGATTTTCCCAGCAGCTCTCTCCAAAGCACAGGAGAATTCATGCATTCTGCATTCTGATCCTTGTTTCCTACAGGAATAAAGGGGAAATACTGATGATGTCACATGTAAGTCTGTGGAGCACCTTCATGGTCCTTCCTACTCCTGGAGAATCCACCTGTATTTTCCCTCGGTGGCTTCTGTGCTCACACAGGTTGTTTATTTCTTTCCAGGGGTGCCATTTGGTTGATAAAATCCTAATTCCTGTTTTTCTCTCATTTCAGGTTATCCAACAGGCTATCCCACCGCTGCCCCAGCCTACAATCCCAACATGTATCCAACCAGCAGCCCTGGCTACGCCCCAGGTAAAAATCCGTAAAAGGGCCTGAAAACGTTCCTTGCTCATTCATTTCCAAGCACATGCTGGAGATGAAAAATAGTATCTCACCCTCCCATTCGACTTTTGGTTGCTTGGGATGTTTATTCTGAATGGTTTTGCCTCAGAGGAGCCACAGGATTTTAAAACTTGCTAATGAAGCCGTCTTTGAGCATGCAGCAGGAAGAGCTGCTTGCATAAGGAACACAAAGCTGGACTTCGTGCCAGTCTTGCTAAACCCTCTCTCCCTTTAATTGCCAAGTTTTCAGTCTCTCAGTTGTCATAAAATCAGTGGATCCCCAGGCTCAGGCACTTTCCAAGGCTAATGAAACAGGAATGAGGGGTTTGTTGCCAAAATCTTTTGATTTTGTCTTCTCCACATCACAGTTTACACATATTCCGTAAAACTGTTTATTGTGGATGATTCTGGAAGGGATCTGTTGTGTTTGGTTTGGGTTTATGTGTTTTTGATAAGGTCTTTAGCTGTGTTTCTTCCCATTAAAGCCTTAACATGAAACATGAAACAAGTTTTGTTCCCCTGGATGTGTGCTGGCCACCCTCAAATTCCCCTGAAGGAGAAAACATGGGAGGAATTAAATGAAAACAACTCCACAGAATAAGAAAAAGCCCATAAATTTATTAGTAGCTTGTCCTGCCAGAGGCTGGCGACGTCCTCCCTGCTCAGCCAGGAATGTAAATACTGCAGCATTCCAGCATTTTGGCCTGGATATTATAAAATGTCACTTGTCCCCAGTCATGCAGGCAGCAGCTCTTCCACTGAGTGGGCAGATGGCCAGGGGAGCACCCAAGTGGGAGGAAACCCCAAATCACTGCAGGATAGGGATTTTTGGGGGGGTCTGTATTGCTTCTTGTACATTTTAGACACCGTCCTTGGGAGGGTGGAGGTTCCATTAGAAAACAAACTGAAACAGCCCTCAGAAAGAGGTGTCCAAGGCCAGGTTGCATGGGCTTGGAGCAACCTGGGATAGTGGAAGGTGTCCCTGGCCACAGCAGGGAGACGAGCTTTAAGGTCCCTTCCAACCTGAACAGTTGAGAAAAGCAGGAGAGAACAAGGAAACACAGGGATAACCCTGAAAACTGGGGTTCTCCCAGGCAGGCAGCAGCAAACCCTTGGACATCCCTTCTGGAACCCCATCGTTCCAGCCTGCCCCCTCCACCCAGCAGAAGGGACACTCAGTGGGAGCCAAGCTCTCCATCTGCCCTGGTCTCCCCTCACTGAAAACAGCCTTCAGAAGCTTCCTCACAATTGTTCCACGTGCAATAATCCCCGCAAACCTTGTTAGTCAGCAGCTTTTCCAAGATGTTGGTTGTTCCCTACCTTTGTCCCCGTGGCTGTGGGGTCCTCTCATGAAAAATGCTTTGATTTCTGCTCTGTTTTATCACTGCAGTCCTTTGCAGAAAGCAGCTCTGCAGATTCATTAAGGCTCGAGTTGCTGATTTTTTTTTTTTTTTTTTTTTAAAAGCCATGCCAATTATTGTCTGTTGCTTTAGACTTGCATGATGTGGTCAGTCTTCTTTGTGCCAGTCAGCCTTTTGTTCATTCCCAATGCTCCCTTCTCAAGTGCAATCCTAATCTTTCCTGACTTGCTTTCCCCAAAAAAATCCTCTGATCATTTTTGTCCCCCCTCACCAGATCTCTTTGTTGCACAGCTTAATGCTCAAGCCAGAGAGCTGCCACGGCCACTTGATATTTAAATTTCATTCCTCTGTTTCTCATCCTTAAAAAATGCTTTTAATAATTTCCACCTTGGAAATCTCCTGATGTCCAGAGAGCTGACAGGTTGTTTTGCATGGAGAGCAAAAGCCTTGCAGTGGGTAACACAGCTAAGCACTAAACTCGCAAGGAAACAATGAAGATTAAGATTCAGAAATTAAAATTGGGGTTAAAATGCTGAACCTTTTATAGAGTTTCCCATAAATCTTGAGGCCAAGTTGGAGAGACCTGGTCCAGGTAAAGGTGTCCCTGCCCAAGGCACAGGGTTGGAACTGGGTTGTCATTAAGGTCCCTTCCCACCCAAGCCAGTCTGTGGTTCTGTTATAAACAATTTTGCAGCTCTTGAAATCAATACAATTTAATATCACAGCAGGCTATCAAACCATTTTAACTACTGTGGGAAGCAGGAGCAGGCTCTGCTGCTCAGGACCTCCCAGCACCACATCCAGTGGTCCCTTCTCAATGGAAAACAGACTTCCAGGAGAAAAAAAAATAAGAGCTTTTGTGAGATAACTGATAGAAAAGAGGCACCATAAAATCTCCCAGCAGTGGGGACATGGGACAGAGTGACAGCATCCTCAACTGTGTTAAATGGAATTGGGCTGAACTAATCCTGTGGTTCAGTGGCCGAGTTAAAACCTGCATCAGTATGGAGAGTGTTTCCTCACATTGAAGGAGCTGCTGTCACACAGGAGGCTGGAGGCAACCTGGAGAGGAACGTGCTCCTGGTGTCCTTCAAACACACTGGGAATTGGCCTGGGGGTTAAAATCTTGGACTTGTGACACAGCAGACTAATTCTAAGTATGTTTTTAAGGGATTTTAGACATTGAGTCTAAAAAAGAAAGAGATGCTGCACATTCCCAGCAGAATTACTGCTCCTGAGCATCTCATCCATGGACAAGGTCCTGTTCCAAACCTCCCAGGCTGGGGAGGGGGGGGTACCTGCTGGCAGAAATCCCTCCAGCTCACTAAGAAGCAATCACAAACCAAGGGTTCATCTGATTGGCCATGTGGCAATTAACCAGGCAAACGTGCCCCTTAGTACTGCTTGGAATAGAGGTTGGAAAGGGTGGGAAGAGCATCCCTTGCTTGTGGCTTCTGGATTTGTGGGATGTAACTGCAGGCAAGGTCTTGAACAGAACTGTTCAGACCCAGCTTGATCATCCTCTCTGCTCCACCCTGAAGGTGCTCCTTAGGTGTCTCTTGCCCCAAACCTCATGAATTGTTTTGGGATTCCATGCAAAGTCTTGGCAGGAGATCAACCCCTGAGTGAAGATAAATCCAGTTCTCAAATGCCACCTGCTTTTGTCCCTGCTGTTCTCCAAACACTCCCTGATGCCCAGCTGCAAATCAGCAAAGGTCATGCTCTTTTGACCTCATGGTTCCCAAAATCCTGTCATCCACATGGGAAATTTAACAGTGTAGTGACCTAAACATTGTAGCAGCATCAGAAATGGGTAAGGAATCAAGGAGAGGACCTTGGAGAAATCTGGAGTCCCCTTGGTCCAGCACCACCAGTGAGGAAGGGAAATGGTAACTGGAGCTAGTCTTGATTTCTCCCTCTCCCAGTGCCAGGTTTCTAGTGGATATTTGCTGGTGTTTGAGCTCAAAAGGTGTTAGATTATTCCACAGATTATCCCTACAGGCAAGGGCGTGAGTTGGACTGGATGATCCTTGTTGGTCCCTCCCAACTCAGGATGTTCTGTGATTCTATGAATTCCTTTCCATTCCAATTCAAGTTCTTGCCTTGTGTGATTTTCCTGCTGCATTTTTCCAGTTTTTAGAGGGAGAGACACAAGGCAAAACACCAGCGTTGCAAACTCAGGCTTGCAATAATCCTGGTTTTTTAGGACACTGTTCTTTAAAACAAAAAAAATCCCTTTTAAGTATGCAAAAATGAGCATCTAAAATCACTCTGCTGCAGAGACACAATTTAAAAAAATAAAATTATGTATGTCTTCATTAAGCCTGGTGCATGTTCCCTCCCAGGCATTCTGCCTGCCTCGTGGTTGTTTTGTTTTAACTTCCTTCATTAAAGCCTCCCTTTTTATTTTCCTGAAAGTAGGACACACACTTTGCTCGTGTAGGCTGGCTGAGGCTGGAGCTGTGTTTATTAATAATGCAGGGCAGAAGTAATGGCTTTGCAGTGGTGCCCATACAGAGCAGAACTGAAATCAGCCTCAGAAATCAGGGATCCGTGTGGCAATGTCGTGGGACAGGACCGAGGCTCTGATCCCCCATTCCTGCTTCTGGATCCTGCCTGCAGGAAATGCTGCTTTGCAGGAGGTTGGAGCATCAGCAGTGCTCTGAGCCATTCTCTAGGGGGGCCCACTGACTCTTTGGGGACACCACTGGGTCCCCAAAGGGGTATCTTGGGGTCTGGAGGGGTGAATATCCTGTAGTGCCTCGCAAGGCTTTCCAAGGATAAGTGCTCCCATCGTTTTGAGGCACTCAGGCACGGGATTGCCTGGGGAATTTAGCTTGTTGCAAACTTTGTTCAGGGCTGGAGGCTGTATCCATCTCAAATGAGGTTGTCAGAGGGAAGCAAGAAATCCCACAATGGTTTGGGTTGGAAGGGTTCATATTTTTGTCTTTTCCACTTAAAATATGTCCTGAACATTCCCACATTGACTATAGGTCCTGTCAGGAAAACAGAGCAGTCCCAGCGCTGCAGAGACCCGCAGCTCACATTGTTTGCTCAGTTCCCACCCCTTGCTTTGCCAGGGATTAAGCTGGTAATGAGTAAAAGCTTTTAATTTAATTTCTTTTTAGGCGAGAGGATAACCCAAATGCACAAGGCACTGGTTGGAGGTAGCCCTTAAATGATACGATATAGTCATGGCTGGATTGTGATCCCTGGGAATTACTGCAAAGGACCAGGAGATATTAATGGTCCTGGAAGCCACCTTGATCCATGTTTTGTGTAGTTTTAGGTGATGGATTCTCCGAGGATCCGTGATTTAATAAAGAACATGCAGAGCTGTGGCAATCTCCCAGCCATCTCCAACCCAAATTGCCTTGATTTTGTGGCAGGTTTAATGTGGAGAGGGAAAACCACAGAGGAAGGATTCGTGTAACATTGGAATGAATTGTCTCATCAGTCTCGCAGATTAAAACCTCTGTGAAATGCAGAGGCAAAAATGAATCTGATTCTGAATAAAAGCGTAAGCGAAGGAGTTTCTGTCACAGCACTGGGAGCTGCTCTCCAGTGTGATGTTCCTGAGTGCAGCCTACCATGGAAAATAAAGCAAGGCAACCTGGAAATCCTTAATAACTCCCAAACCTTTGGGAGAGGGCAGAGACTTGGAGCAGGAAATGATCAGTGACTGAGTGGAGGAGAACTTGGGCTCGAATCTCTCATTTCCCACAAACCTCCTGGCTTTCTGTTGAAGGAGGAGGAGGGAGGAGCAGGTTTCCACATCTCCAGCAGTGGAGCAGCATCCAGGTAGATGTCACACCCAGGAATATCTTCCCCAGCTGATGATGGCCAGTAAAGCAGCACTGCTGGGTGTCCTCCATGCTCCCCATTCCTGCCCCCCTCCAGGAGAGTCTCAGGAGGGTTTGGTGGACCTCAGACCTGCAGCAGTGCTTCCCTGCACTCTCTGGGAAGTGGATTTCCATCCACTAGGATGTGTTGTGCTGCTGTGGGCTGTGTCTCCACTGCCAATTCCTCCTCAGCCTCCTCAGTCCCTCATTCCCAACTTCCAGCCCTGTGACACTCCAGATTTACAGCGGTACCTTCAGAGAGGGTTAATTCAGGGTCTGAGCAGATGTGGAGGGTGTGGAACATCTCTGCTCGGCCTTGGGGCTGCAGGAAGATTTCCAAGCCCCGACCAAGGTGTGAAGTCCCTTCCGTGGGGCTCGGCACCCCAGGGATAGGAACTTGGGGGGGAAGAGATTAGCAAGGTGCTTCCAATGTGACATAAATGCAGGAAGTTGTCTGTCATTTCTCTGTGTGACACCTCTTCTCTGTTCCATTCAAGCCACACTTCTGATGAAACAGGCCTGGCCCCAGACCTCCTCGTCCTGTGCCACTGAGGGCACCTTCCACCTCCCAGTGGACACTGGCACCGAGAACAGAACCTACCAGGCTTCTTCTGCAGCATTCAGTAAATAAACCTTTTCCTCTGGGGTTTTACCGGGCTGGTTTGTGCCCGTTTGCCTCCCCTGCTGTGGGTTGATTTGTGGACTGGGAGGTTTGGTTTGGGAGGGACTTAAAGACCATCTTGTTCTAACCCCCATGGGCACCTTGCACTAGACCAGGTTGTTCCAAGCCCCATCCAACCTGGCTTTGATGGATTAAAACCATGAAGGATCATGAAAAGGAGAGTACTGACCCTCCTGCTGCTTCTGCAGAGGAGGAATTCCAGTAGAGAAGGTGAAACCTCTCTCTTAGCTGAGTGTTTGATTGCTGGGAGCAACCTGGCATGGTTCACAGGTGTTCATCTCCAAAGGGAGATTATTCCCTATTCCCTTAAAACTGAAAGAATTCCAAAATAAAGCCTGATTTTCAAGGAACACGGTTGAAACTCCCCCCTTTTAACCCAGCCTGGCTGAGCATGAGCAGGGGGAGGAGGTGCTGTTTAGGGATCGCAGTCAAACAGGCTTTTCCAGTGGAGCCTTGTCATCTCATCCCTGAAGAGGGTAAGTAATGCCTCCAGGAAGGCTGATAAGCTCCCTGATAAACCCTGGGATGCTTTCCCTGGTATGTGGGGTGTCCTCTGGCCCCTGCCTGACTGTTCCCTGCTAAATCTGGGACATGAGTGGTGTGGGGTCAGAGTGTTCCTCACCTTCCAGCTACTCCAGACTCCCTTTTCCTGCTAAATTAAATCAATTACACAGCAAGGTGAGAAGAAGAAATATAATTTTTTTTTAATGAAAAGAGTTATTAAAAAAAAAAAATTTAACAAGCCTTTGGGAGACTTTCTCTTGGAAAAGGGATGTCCCTACCATTCCTTGGGATAGGGGCTGAACACCGGGCACGGTCCAGCCCTTGGAGCATCTCTGGGGCCTCCTCTGGACTGCCTCCAGCAGCTCCACGTCCTTCTGCTGTTGGCCCCAGGGCTGGAAGCAGCGCTGCAGGTGGGGTCTCACCTGAGCAGGGCACAGGGGCAGAATCTGGACGTGGACATCCAGTCAGTTCCTCATCCAGCTGAGGAATCCTGCTTGTGGTGAACCCTGGAAACAAGCGGAGGTGGCAACACAAAATTCCCCACTTAGCTCTTTTTCCCCCCAACCAGCCTTTTATAGGAAGGCATTTCTGTGCAATCCAGGGCACTTGTGAGCTGCAGGATCAATAAGGCTGAGATTTCTCGAGTGACATGAGGGATTTAATCAGCAATTTTAATAGATGCTGGAGCTGAAGGGCTCACTGCTGCTGAACCACAAAGCGGCAGCAGCACGGGCCACGCCAGCCTAATCCTAATAAGGTGTTAGTCATAATTAGGTTTTAAAATTAGCTGCCAGACAGAGAGGAGCCTCCATCATCTTGTGTCACTAAGCCTTGATTTCACATTGTTTTACCTGCAGGTTGTTCTGTTTTTTCCCGAGTTTATAAACACAGCAGATTACATCTGCCTGGGCTATTATGTTTAATACCTTTTTAGTACAGGAGATAAATTGTCCATGATTCATCAACTGGGAAACCACTACAAATCTTGGTATTCAAAGTGGTGAAACCACACAGGCTTGAGCAGGTCCACACCTCTAGACACCCTTCAGAAATGAAGTGTGATGATGAGAACTGGCAGCCTCCCAGGTCTTTGTTTGAAAAAACGAGCTCAGAACAGAGAAAAAAATCCATTAGATGGAAAAACAGGAGGTTGGTTGGTCTGTGGGTGACGTTGGGTTCCTGGAGGAGTCCTGATGGAGGAGGCTCCACTTCTGCACTGATCAGTATTTCAAACCTTTTCCACCTCTCAGTTAAAGATGGTTGCTCTCCTGCTAATGTGAGTGAGGAAAAGGGTCACAGCTATTCCCCTTGTTAATTAACACCTATTCTTCCAACCTGCAATAATCAGGAAGTGGTGAGATGCTGTTTGGGAGTTCCTAAATGCTCCATGTGTTCTTCGTGCTGTTTCAGTGCTTGGAGGAGATGTGGGATATTAGACTTGAAATCTTGGCCTTCTCTAATTGCTGAACACTGGTGGTGGGAGTACCTAAGTTAAATATATTGGAGTGTTCCGGCTGGGCTGAGCCTTGACTTCTCCTCTCCATCCCACACAGTCTTTGGGGCCCATTTTCTCCCAGCCCTCCTGCCAGCCCTGGCCACCATTCCTCAGCAGCCATTCCAGCCCCTGACTGGGATCCCTCTTGTCTCTCTCAGGGTACACTGCGGGGACCCCCTACAAGGTGCCACCGACCCAGAGCAACAACGCCCCTCCTCCCTACTCGCCGTCTCCGAATCCGTACCAAACGGCGATGTACCCCATCAGAAGTGCCTACCCACAGCAGAACCTGTACACCCAGGTAGGTGCCACCTCCTGTCACCAGAGCTTCCTGCAGGGCTCTATCCTTGCACTCAGGGCTGAGCCATCTTGGTGTGATGGAGGTGCTGGTAACACCTTGATATCCCTTCCCACGGAAAATCCGGAGCTTCTCAGAGCAATGTGGCCCTACAACTTCCCTGGCTTTTCTTCTCCTTTATGTTGAATAACCAACTTTTCCAGCAGCTGCAGTCTCATGGAGTGATTTCCCCGTGCCTTGCTGAGACTGGAGCATCTCGCTGATCCACTGTCACCTTGCATTGCATAATGTCACCTTCCAGTGCCTCTCCTGAAACCGCATAAGCCATTGGGGTCCAAACCCGCCCCTGCACACTGGTTCTCCTCCGATCCCAGCCACAGCATCTGCCATTTGTCCTGTCAACCTTTGTAGCTCCTGAAAGAAAGAAGTGATGGAGTAGCTGCCTTGCACCTCCTTCTCCCCTTAATCCAGACCTTCAGAGGTTCTCTGACAGCTTTCACTAACACACAGTAAAATCTCCCTTTTGCTGATTGAAATCCTTGTTTTCTTTCCTCCCATCCCTGGTTTGCAGGTCCTGACAGTGTTGCTGCCTGGGAACAGCAGTTCTCTCCCTCATGCATCTCCTCATTTCAGGCCCTTCATTACTTTGCACGTGAAGCTTTTTCTGTTGGCTCCTTTTATTCCCATGCAACCTTCTCCCTTTATTTCAAAACCCTGTGAGTCTTGGCAGCCTGGATTTTGGTGCCCCATTGGAAAGAAGAAGAAGACACAATTCCTGGTCCCAAGGTTCCAAGCACCTTGGGATCATCCGAGAGCCATGGCTTGTCCTTTTCTTCCATCTCTTGTTCCTTTTCTACACCGGCAGCCATTTGTGTCCAGGCCCTGTTTCATCCCACCAAAGGATGAAGGTGGCATGGTTTGTCCTGGGTGGATTGACTCTTCGACTGCTGGTTCCCTCCTCATCCATTCCATGTATCCACTGGTCCAGGTCTCCAGGCACAGGAGCTGTCCATGGGAAGCACCAGCCCTTCGGCAGGGCTTGAATTACAGCACCGAGGAATCATTAGGTTGGAAAAGAACCTGGAGTGATGGTGGGATTTTTTGTTTTCCCTTCTCCAACAGGGAGCTTATTACACCCAGCCCGTGTACGCGGCCCAGCCTCACGTCATCCACCACACCACGGTGGTGCAGCCCAACAGCATCCCCTCGGCCATCTACCCGGCCCCGGTGGCCGCGCCCCGCACCAACGGCGTGGCCATGGGCATGGTCGCTGGCACCACCATGGCGATGTCAGCAGGTAAGGAGGGAACCCTTCCCGTGCTCTGAGTCCTGCACAAAGAGTTCTCTGCGCATCCAGCGTGCTGCCTCAGCCCTTATACACCGTTCACCTGCTGGTTTTGCATGCTGGTTACTGCCCCTTTGCAGGCAAAAATCCAGTAATTTGCCCCAAAATCCTGATCTGACTCAGCAGAGGAGACCTTTGGTTTGGTTCACTCCTGTGTCCTTAGATATATTATTCTGTATCCTTAAATATATTATTCTTTCCTCTGTCTGTTCCTTAAGTGAAGGAATAACCAGGTTGGTCCATCTTCAAGTAGTTGTATTTCTCTCAAGTTCCAGTTTTCAAGACACTTATGGTCATGTTTTTGTTTGACAAAATTAATATTAACCTTGGTTTATCTATCCCAGTTCCTCTACATTTTATGGGCAGATTCTATCTGCAATTAATTGATAGTGCATTAAGTAAGGATAGGGGCAGGTTTTATTTTTTCCAAAGCCTGTATTTTTCTCCTTAACAATTCTTAGGATTGTATATTGAATTATGCCAAGAAATGCATCATTCATCCTTTTGCATCTGCATTAGCTGTGAAGTAGGAGTCTGTAATGGGACACAATCCCTATTCCAAGCAGAGAGATATTGCAGCCTGGATGTGACAAGAACCACTCTGAGAGATTTACTGTTGCTTCTATTGAGATGTGGATAAATGTAATTAATGCACGTGGGATGTGTTAGAATTTCATTAATAACATTTGTAGAGAGATACCCAGAAACTGAGAATTTGGTTTGAGTACCCAGTTGCTCCCAGAACAGAGTAATCCAGGGCTTTGTTCTCCCTTCCCATGAAGGCACTGTGCCAATTCTGACCTGAAATTCCTCTGTTGGCCAACTGCAGACCAAAAAAAAAAGCTCATCTTATTTTCCCCTGGAGATCTGTTGGCTTTTTTCCTCATCTTGCTTTGCATCCCTCATCCCTTCCAGTTTGTTTCAGATCTGTGCAGTGATTTGCTGTCCCAGTTTAGCCCAGTGCTTTCAGCAGGTAGATGTCAGCAGGTTGTGGCCAGCTCTGCTGCCGGTCTTTAGGGACAAGAAACACTGGGAAAATCAAGGAAAACCCTTAAGGTTAAGGGCCAAAGGTAGCATGGAAGATCTGCTGGAGCTTCAGGTGTTTTTATTCTGTTAGTGGTGCTGGCTGATCCCAGTCACGTGGGTCCAACACCTTCAATTCACGTCTGATAGGCAGAGTAATATCTGGGAAAAGGAAAAAGGAGGCACTGGTGCTGTTCCTGCCCCACTGTACCCTCGGGTGCCACCTCCTCTGCTCCGTGACAAGTGTTCCTCTGTGTCCTTGCAGGGACCTTGTTGACCACCCCCCAACACACTGCCATCGGAGCACATCCCGTGTCCGTGCCAACGTACAGGGCTCAAGGAACCCCCACCTACAGCTACGTACCTCCACACTGGTAAACCACTGGCCAATCCATGTGAGTGCTGCCTCTTGCTCTGAATGAGCCCCCAAACCCCATCCAGCCCGGCCTCGGACACTGCAGGGATGGGGCTTCTCTGGGCCACCTGTGCCAGGGCCTCCCCACTCTCAGAGGAAGGAGTTCCTTCCCAGTATCCCATCTAGCCCTGCCCTCTGGCAGTTTAAAACCATTACCCCAGGCCCATCACTGCATTCCCTGACAGAGAGGCCCTCCCCATCTTCATGTCACTGGAATATTTCTTTTCCCCTGCTGGGAGATCATGCTGTTCGTTAGCACCGGCGTTGCCTGCGGCTGCCTGTGTGTTCCGGTCATGCTCAGGATCCCAGAAATCCCAACTGCCTCTTCCAGGAGCCCTTGGCCCATCATGCCCAATTACCAGGACAGGCAGCTGATGGGAACACAGTGCTGCCCAGGGAGGCAGCAGAGATCCCATCCAGCCCTGGGGTTATCTAAAATCTCTGTGCCACACAAATTACGCTGGGCTAATCCTGCCCCTCCCAAATTGGTGTGCAATTAGCAGGGAGCATCCCATCTGCATGTTTGTAATCCCCTGCATTGGGTATCACCGGCGAGCTGCTGCTTTCCCAGCTCCCTTGCCTGAGAAATCGCCCGCAGGGATGGTTAAATTCCTTATGGATCAGCTGCATGTGGTGCAGGGATGCAGAGAGGAGGGGAACATCCTTCTAACTCCCTGTTTTTGTTGTGTTTGGTCTCTTCCAGATCCGGAGTCAAACATTGTATGCAACTACACAAGTCTTACATCGGTGCTGCGGCCGCTGGGCTGCAGCGCCTTGTCTGTTTGCAAGAACAAAAGAAAAAAAAAGTGCAAGGGTCACTTTATGCATTCTTTAGTGGTTTTTGTAAAAGCTGCTTTTTCTAATCTTCTGCCTCTTTTTTTCCCCCCTCCTCCCCCTTTCTCCTTCTCCCACATGAATTGTGTAACACACATACTGACACTGAGCAATAGTCAAGTTCTCTCTTTGGTCCTATCATTTGAAAGCTCAGAATCTTCACTTTTCCAGCATTGCCCAGCTGAGTGGTGCAAAG
Source organism: Corvus hawaiiensis (assembly GCF_020740725.1). Classification (NCBI taxonomy): domain Eukaryota; kingdom Metazoa; phylum Chordata; class Aves; order Passeriformes; family Corvidae; genus Corvus; species Corvus hawaiiensis. The sequence continues at coordinate 1,475,391 of NC_063214.1, forward strand.
ATCCCCCCCACTTCTTGTTCGTTTGGGTTCTTTTTGTTATTTTTCTGTTGTCGTCGTTGTTGACAAGAGCCTAGATTTTTTTTGGCTAGTAAGAGTGGTTGATGTTCAGGGTACTATGTGAAAAGCACAGCGCTGGTAGGCAGGCTTATTCCGATTTGGTTTGGGTATTTTTAGTTGAAGAATATAAATTATTCAATCTTCCATAACATATTACGAGAAAATTGGTGTCTTCCAGATAGCTGTCGTGATAGATTATAAATGCATTATCTGCAGTGGAATTCTGAACTCATCCCTTCTTTTTGTAGGAGTAAGAGAATATAAATATAATTAGCAACGTAACACACTTGTCTTAGGAAGCACGAGGACTGGTCACCAGCGGGTCTTTGGTCTGCTTTTTCCAACTGGGCAAACGGATCGTGGGTGATGGGAAGGGAGCAGCGGGAAGACACGTGCCCTGGGAGCAGCTTGCACCTCTTGGGAAAGCGGGATGCTCCCGCTCAGCCACATCCTGGGGCGGTGGGAGGGAGAAGGCGGCTCCTTCCTTGCTGGCTGCTGTTTGCAGGCAGAGATGTGCTGGGCAGCTGCCGAGGGAAGCAAGGAGATGTCCAAAGGTAGGGCTGAAGAGCTTCTCCCGGTTCAGGGTTTGGTCTGAAGAGCTTCTCCAGAGTATGGTGGTATGGGAAAAGAGGGCATCGGGTTGAGGGAGATGGGTCTTCAAGGCAGGGCGAGGGGAAGATGGGTGGCTTCATCTTGCACCCATGGTGTTGGCAAGGCTGAGACCAAACTGTGCTGCCTCTGTGGCAGTTGAGGTATCCCCGTCCCGTTCTTCGGGTTACAGCTCCAAGACTTCCAGGAGAAATGTTCATCCAAGCACAAATACCAGTACCATAGAGGAAGGCCGGGGAGGGGGATGATGTCTGGCTGCTCTGCTTGGAGAGGTGGGAGAGGAGGAAGCAATAGCAATAAACATGTCGCCTTCTTCACGGGAAGGCACCTGAGAAGAGGTGACAGCAGGGAAGGTGATCCACAGTTGACATGGACCAGGATGGAGGACACCAGGCATGCAGAGGCTGTGGACACCAGGGTTGTTTTGGGGGGGTTTGGCTTACCCTGGGACATGGGGACAGGAAGCTGGTGACATCCCACCTTGGGGTGTCCAAGTAGAGCAATAAGTTGTCTCGAGGGCAGCAGAGGGAGTTTGGATTTGCAGACAATGCTTGTGGCCAGTTTGTTTTTAAATCCTTGTCACTAAACCCAGCATAGAAACAAGGTTTTTGGGATTTTATTGTTTTTTTGAGACAAAAGCTTGGTTGGGTTTTGATTTTTGCCTCAAGTGTGCCAAAAGTATTCCATGCTCTCTGTGGTGTCTCCCAGCTTGGCTTCTGCTGCCACTGGGAGGAGCTCCTGGAGCTGCTTCCCTTGAGCACGGGCCAGATGGGGAGTAACAAGGGATCCCAGGAGGACTTTTTCTCCCACTGGCTGGTCCCAGGTGGTTTGTCAGGTTGGGTGTTGGCATTGGCATTTCTGTTTGGGGGTCAATTTGGTTGATTCTGCTGGTTTTAAAGGAAATCTAGAGCAAAGCTCTGGTTGACCTCCTCAGCCTCAAAGGGAACAAAGTGGGGGAAGACTGCACAGCAGTGCTGTGAGGTGGGGAAGGGGCACCCTTGGGTTGTACTTCAGGTTTGTACAGAGGGAAAGGAAAAGGAAAAAAGAGAAAAAGAGCCAATAATCAGCGGGTTCCCCATTTGGCTTGGCAAAGGCTAGGATTAGTAAAGAGCAACAGGACCTTGGGAAATAACACCACTACATTGTCCTTCCACTGTTTGTAGCACGTTGCAGTTAAACCTGGGCCAAAAAACCCCCAGTAGATCCCAGGAAGTGAAGACTTCTGAGGTCCCCTTTTTTCCTCTCATGTTGACTTTGTGTTACGTACCAGGAGTTGTCTGTCAGCGTTGAGTCAGGTCTCCCAACGTAATAGCACTCTGGTTTGCAGGGTCCAACGAGCTTTGGGATCCCAGCCTGGGCTCTGCAAAGGACCTCTCCCAACAGACATCCTCCCACCACTGTCCCAGGCACCCTGCACCACCTTAGGAACAACTGCTAAGTTTTGGCCGCTGTGTGGAAAGGAGATGGGCTTTCTCCTGGAAGGAAAAAACATTAAAGGTGGGGGAGAAAGCCCCAGGAGTTGAGTGTGGTTCCCACTGATGAGACCTGACATGGGGCAGTTGGGTTTTAATTCCTTCACTTGGATCAATAGCAGATCCAGTGCTCCTCACCCCATTATTCCCAGGCAGAAATACTCATTAACCAAGGTGTGGAGAGGTGAAATATTTGCCACCTGTTGCACCAGAGGCTTTAGTGAGGGCATTGGTAACCAGCCTTGGGCCACTGTGTGGAACCAGGGCCACCACATGGCTCTGGGACCACCACACGGTGCCAGGCTTGGGTAGCTCTTTCCCAAGGTGGCTTCATGGGGCTGCCGTGGTGGTGGGGAGATGCTTCCTGCCCTTTCCTTAATCCCAAGTCCTTCCCTTGGTCACGTCATGGCTTAAGTGAGGGTCATGGGAAGGTCACAGTGGAGGCCACCAGCTTCTCAAATATTTCATTCCAGCAAAGCTTTGCTGACATTGGTCAAGGAAAAGGGCTTTCCATGGTGAAGAATCACATCGGGCATTAGTGGGGAAGAGCGGGAGGGGTTAAACCATCCTTAGCAGCCACTGAAGTGTCTGAGATTAAAATTCCAGCTAAAGAGGAAGGAAAGTAACTCCAAACTATTAACCCATCCCTGCCCTTACCTGTGCTTTAAACACGAGCTGCAATGCAAGATTTGGGGGCAAATAGGATTTTAGTGATGGTGGTGACCCCCAAACCCCAGGAGCCCCTTGCAGCCTGAAGCCATCACGCCTCCAAGTGGCTGAACCCTCCGGGCAAGGATTTGTTCCTGCATTTTATGAATAATAAATCACCCAGTTCAGCATTGTTGCAGTTCTGGGATGTAATTCCCAGGAAGCATTATTTAAGGGGTTTGTTTTAATGGGGGGTGTTCAGAGCATTGGGTTTTCCTCCAACCACCGGCCTCCCGCCGAACCTGGTCCTTCCCCAAGAGACACCCCCCTTTGCTGCCCCCTTCCTCTCCTCCTGCATCCCCGCAGGCAATGTGGGATGATGTGGTTCCCAGCTGGGGGGCATGAAATGGGATCCTGGTTTTTTAGGGGGGTGCAAAACAACATCTGAGGCTTTATTTTGGGTAAAATCCAACCAGCCAACAATAGCAATAAGAGCTGCTGGATACCCATAAATCCATGTGGTTTTGGTTTAGGTTGTTTTTTGAATTGCCAATGTTTTCAGGCCCTCCAACTCTCATCCCCAAACTGTGGTGACCCTCTGCCCATCTTCCGTTCGCTCCTGAGCCAGGATCAGCCTCCAAATATTTTCTCCGTTGTGCGTTAGCATTCCCTTAGGGAAAAAAGGAAAATAAATACGGAGCTTGGGATGGAGGAAACCTTGGAAAAGGTGTTTTTGTGGCATGTTGCACCATGGCACTTGGAGATTCTCTGGCATTCAGGTAAAAGAACTTGTGGGAATGTTTGCAGGGCAGGAATAGCAAAATACGTGGTTTGACAGGAGTGATTCCTGTTTGGAAACGCTTGATTGTGCTGCTTGTAGGGAATAATCTTGATGCAACATGGCCACCTGCAGCCTCCCTGCATCCTCCTGCAAGGGATGGAGCTGGGAGATGGAATTTTCCTGGGGGCAGAGGGGTTCAGGATCAGGGGAGGGATTTGTAGGGAAGCATGGTGAGGTGCAGGATCACACCCAAACCCTCCCCTTCCCACAACACGGCCTCAACCCACGCCAGGCTCCCACCCCTCTTTCTATGTAATTAATTTTTAAATTAATTTTGACCACCAGACTAGCTCATTTTTAAGTACTATTGGACCTCTTAAATAAAAATAAATACCAAAAGAAATTCCCCAAAAGAAAAAAAAAAAAATTAAACCCAAGAGTAACCACGTCTTCCAAGTCTAAATCTCACAGGTGTGTAGGGAACATGGCCTTGGACTGATGCCCTGGGAGCCCCACAGCCTCAGTTTGTCCATCAGAAGTGTGAATTTGGGGTTATTTTCCCGTTTGTTTTCTGTTCTGGTTTTGGTTCTGAAGATCAGGTCGTGATCTCCCTGACAGATTTCAGCCAAGAGTTTGTAACTGTACGATATTTACTGTAAGATGTAGAACATTCGGTAACTATTAAAATGTTTCCAAAAAAAATTAAATAAATAAATAAAAGAGCCTGGGAGGGTTTGGTGGTTGGTTTTTTGGCACAATGATGTAGTGGAGAGGTGAATGAGACCGGCCATAAACCCTTTTTTTGGGTTGGTGGTTGAGGTTGATGGTCTCCAACCCAACCTTGGGTGGTTTATCCCAGTGGTCCCAACATGGCCAAGCCAGCGTGATCCTACAGAAGCAATTCCTATGAAATGTGAAGTGTGTGATCTTCATGGTGATCATCACCACCGTGTCCTCCTGAACTGAGACTTTGGAGAGAGGATGGATGGATGGATGCAGGTGACCAGCTTTGCCCAGAGCAATCCGTGCCCCATCTGGGTTGTTGGGAAGGGGGGAGTTGTTGCATGCTCCAGTGATTCATTATCCTGTGATGCTGAGTGCTGGCAGTTGGTGATGGAGAGAAATTGGGAGTTCATGATGGTCCTGGAGAGTTCAACAGACCCAGAGAGTGATCATGAAATGGCATCCAGTGTCTTCTGTGTTTCCAATGGAGCTGTGCTGTGGCACCATGGTTCCCAGAGATGATGACTCCTGTGGCCACCACCCCCGGCATTGCAGCTCCCGGAGTTATTATCTGTCAGGCCACCACACTGTGACCACCACCAGACCTCAGGGACAGAGAATCCTTCTCACCAGCCAAGCAAGATGTTGGATTTGCTGTGCTGCTGTTGGACACCTTGGTGGCAGGAGCAGAAGCTGAGCTGCCACCTCCAGCACTTCACAGCTCTGAGCGGGACAATGCGCAGTGTCCTCCATCCCCTCCACGGGGTCTTTGTGGCTGTCACTGACCCCTGTGGAGGTGCCTGCTGTGGAGGACAAGGGATGTACCACAGGTGAGCCTGGATTGGGCCCTTTGCACCACCCAAGGTGGCAGGAGTCACTCGGTGTCACTCATCCATGGCTGGCACTTCCCAACCTGCCCCTCCCTGGCCCAGCCTGAGGCCGTTCCCTCTCCTCCTGTCCCTGTTCCCTGGGAGCAGAGCCCGACCCCCCCCCCGGCTGCCCCCTCCTGTCAGGGAGTTGTGCAGAGCCACAAGGTCCCCCCTGAGCCTCCTTTGCTCCAGGCTGAGCCCCTTTCCCAGCTCCCTCAGCCTCTCCTGGGGCTCCAGCCCCTTCCCAGCTCTGTTCCCTTCCCTGGACATGCTCCAGCCCCTCAGTGTCCTTGTCGGAAGGGGGCCAGAGCCGGATGGTCACAGCAGCAGCGCTGCTGGAGGAGGGGATGGGGGGACGTGAGCGAGGGCACGTGAGCCCGTGCAGCTGCCCATGAGTCACGGAGCAGCCCCCGGCCGTGCCACCCTGTGCCAGGCCCTGCCAGCACCCTGCGGCGTGGGACACCCCCTCGCTCCTGCCTCGCTGTCCCCACAGTGTTAACTCTGTGTCCCTACAGCGCTAATGCTCCATCCTCCAGCCTTCAGAACCCCTTTCTCCAGGAAGGGCCCCCAGGGCTCCCCACCACCCTCCCTGCACACCCCCTCACCTCGTGGGGCCGTCGGTGCTGTTCAGCCACGGGGGTCACATCCCGCTGCTGGCGGGGAGGGGACCACGGAGGGGCTCTCCCCCTGCTTCACTCCTCATCTCAGGGATCCGGGACACCCGGAACCTGTTGGAGAGCATCACGTCAGCCTGTCCCCCCTTGCAGAGGGGATACACACCAGGGGGTGTCCCTGCTTACCTGCCAATGGAGAGGATGGTCACCTCGCTGGGATGAGCTCTGGGTTTGGGGACCTTGGTGGCACTGAGCGATGGCAGCACCTCGGGCCACTTCTGGCTGCAGCGGGCGCACGGGGCCGGTCCCTGCACTGTGTGCAGGTGCTGCTGGTGGTGGCAGGCGGGGGGAAACTGAGGCAGGAGGTGCAGCCTGGGGAGGGGGGAGATGCCATCAGTGTGGGGGTGGTCCCACCATGAGGGATCCTCAGTGCAGCCTTAGGGGGACTCTTACTTATTGAGGGGGGCACAGCTTGGTGGCATCAGCTGTTGCCTCTGATGCTCCTTCAGCAGCTCCTCCAGCGCCGCTGCATTTTCTGTGTGTGGGAAGACACCAAGGAGTTGCGGGTCATGGGGCTCTGGCCCAGGTCACCCCCTCTTCCCCCTTCCCAGGGACCCCCTGACCTTTCTTCTCCGTGATCAGCCGCACCAGCACCCCGATGGTGTCCTCGTTGGCATCCTCCAGCTGGTAGATGGAGCTGGGACCTGGAGGCAGAAGTTAGGGAAAACTCGGTGATGGGGCATAAGGCACCCCAAGGACAAGCGGGATGCCCTGGGACAGTGAGGACCAGGAGCCACAGGAATGGGCTGAGCGAGAGGAGATGGGTGTGGGATCACCAAAGGTGTCACAGCCCAACTGGGGCTCACCGGTGCCGCCGGGCTGGGGCTCCTTGCTGGCAGTGCAGTGATAACCCTTCTTCTTCAGCAGGTTGCAGACCAGGATTCCCAGCAATCCCATGGCACAGAAGACCGGGACAATGGTCAGCACGGCCGCCTGCGCTGCTGCCGCCTCCTCCTCTTCCTCACCCAGCAGGGTCAGCCGCGTCCCGTTGATTCCCAGTGCCCGGCCCGGCATTTCGGGGCTGCGGGCTCTCCGGTGGCCTGCAAGGAGGCACAGTATGAGCCTCAGAGAGGGGCTTTGTTGGGATTAAATCCTGTTCCCCCAGGAGCCCTGGACCAGGGAAGCAGAAGCCACGTGTGTCATGAGCAGAGGTGTCCTCAGCTGCAGGTGATCCCAGCAGGACATCGTGCCCCATCCCTGGGGGGGACAGATCCCGAGTGGCATCCCCGGGGTGAGGGCCGGCACAAGCTCCTCCATCACCCCCAGCCCCGGGGTGACACCTCCGGCTCGAGCACCCACCTGGGCACCCCGGGGTGCCGCGGGGAGCAGCGGCGCAGGGCAGGCACCGGCCCCGGGGCTCCCTCTCCCCTCCAGGGCTGTGAAACCTGCGGGGTGGGAGGGGAGTGTCAGGACACGGCCCGAGCGAGGGCGGGGCTGGGCTCGCCGTCCCCCCGGCTGGGCTCACCCCGGCAGGCAGGCTCCGCACCGGCTGTCGCTCGCCGCTGTCCCCGCTGCCACCAGGATCCTGTTCCCGGCGCCGCACTGGGTGTGGGCGGCGCAGGACGCGTCCCCCAGGGAGAAGGTGCCGGGGGGACAAGCTCGGCACGTCCCCGCTGGATCCTGCGGTGAGGGAAAGGGGGGTGAGCGACGGGCGGGCCCCGCACCTTCCCTCCGGGTGGAGGTGCCGCGGGTGGGCACGGCTTACCCCGGTGGGCTCCTCTCCGGGCGGGCATCCCGCTGGCCCCCGCGCCGGGGGACTGCAGCTCCCGGCCCCCTGGGCAGGTCTGCTCAGCACCTGGGGGAGGATCAGAGCGCTCAGTGCCGGCTGCCGCGGCTCCCCAGCAGCCTGTGCCGGCAGTGGTGTGGCTCCGGTGGCACTGTGGCAGATGCCATCCCGTCACAGGTGATGCCATGGGTGCCACCCTCTCGCTTGCCCCACAGCCAGTGGACCCCCTTCACCAGTGGCGTGTGGGGTATGAACCCACTGGATGCACCACGATGGATGCAAACCCATCTCCATGTCCTATACGGCTATGGGGTGGTGTTTGAGCATCAGAGAAGCAGAGGGGTGGGATGGGGCAGACGAGGCCATACTCACCCCCAGGACGGTGACAAGCCACCAGTGCATCCCGCTCCTCTTCATCACCAGGGGAGACCTGCCCAAGGGAGAGCACCGGGGTCATCATCCAGGGAAAACCCCACTGGAAAAGTAACATGGGGGCCCTTTTTCTCCCCAGTGGGATGCTCCAAGGCATCTGCCTAAATATCCCTGCAGCAGCAGTCCTGAACCATCCCCCAGGAAGTTTTTTTAGAGATTTCATGGAATGCCCGGCATCACCCCTTCCCTTGGAGATCCCAGCTCCATCCCAAACTAGAGAGGGACCAACCTCAGCCGTGGAGCCACACCATTCATGCAAGGAGCAGGGTAAGGAGCAGATGATGCTGAAAAACGTCAAAGAAAGGTTTTTCCTGCTCCGGAGGAAATCCTCTTGCATCTGTCACAAGGAAGTGAAGCCACTAAAAAAATTAAGAAGTATTTAAATAAAAACTGGGACAAAACAAAAGGTGTTTCCCAGAGTCTCATCCCCCCTCTTTGGGCCCAGCAATTGACTGTTAAAATTAAAATCTATGCTGACAGCACATGGGAAGGAAGGAAGGAACAAATAAATAACAACCCAAACCCGGATCCAGCCTCCGCATGGAAATCCTGCTGCCCGCATGGAAATTCCCCCCCGGTCGTCACGGTCCTGTGAGAGCCCCGGCAGAGCTTCATTACAGCCTGTGCCTGACGAGTTTCTCCTAATTAGTGGCCGGCACCACCCTGAGATGCAGCCAGTTACACATGAGGGGGGTCCTGGTGGCGAGCGGGGCTGAGCTGGGTGTTCACAGGACATGGACTGAGACATGATGGCACAACCTGAAATGAGCATCCTCCATGCTCCAGTTCCCTCCAGTAGCTCCCAGTACAGGAGCACCCCTTCAGGATGCCAGCATGGAGCCAGCCGGCCCAGCTCCTGAATCTCCCTGGGATTTGCGATGCGCCTCTCCAGCATACTCGTGCGAGCTCTCCACCCTCTAATCCAGCACTAATAAACTCGAGTTTAAGCCTAACATGAAGCATTTTAATCCTCTGGGGCGATGGAGTTCAAGCACTTTAGGGACACACCGAGTTGTTTGGGGACCTGCTCTGCTGGAGAAGAAATGGCCTCAGGAGGGGACAGGGAGGTCCCACCGCGGCTGAGGGACCACGAGCATCCCGGCTCACCGGTGCATTCCAGATCATGATAACTGGATCTAAACACCACCAGGAGCAGGCGTAAAGTTGATCTGAGACCAATCTTAATCTAAGGATTAAGGACATCCCTCAGATGCCCAAGACGCTGCCATGGGGATGGAGGAGATGCAGGGACCAGAGGGTGCCAGCTCCTGGTTGGCACCGGGGCTTTGCCCAGTCACAGCCATCCCAGGGCTGGGGGCAGCTTGGGGCGATCCCAGGTGGGGCTGGGGGATGCAGGCACAAATCTTCGGCTGCTGATGCTGGAATGCCCAGCTGCCCTCACACACTCCTAAAATCGACAGGATTTGCCCCTCCAAGAACCAGAGGAAACCAAAAAAATAACCCCACCAGTGCCAGACCTGGCTGCTTTTGAGGACACTCCAAGCTCCACCACCCCCGTACTCCACCTGACTGGTGCATCAATGCCAATATACCAGAAAAGGCGACTTGGTTTTGGAAACCTCCCCAAATCCCTCCGGGTCACACGAGCCCTTTATTCCCCTTAACACAGCCTGTAACCTAAAACTGCCCGCTGGGATTCCAGCGAGGGTTTCCCCTCCCTGTGGGGGAACAGGGTTTCAGCCGATGGCTCCTGCAGACAAACAGAGGGAAAAAGGAGCAACTGTTCGGAAAAACTTTGGGGAGCAGCTGCTGGAGACAGCCTGGGACAAGGAGGGGATTGTCCGGCAGATGGAGCGAAATCATCGCACCCCGCGGGCCCCATCGGAGCTGTGGGAACAACCGAGCCGCCACAGAATTCCAGCATTAAAGTCAAATGATGCCGGGGCAGCGCAGGGGCCGCGCACAGCCGCGGCAGCGGCACGTCCCGGCCCCGTCTCGGGGTGCAGCCCCGCACCGCAGCATCCCGGCTGATGCAGCCCTTTGGCTCCGAGCCCTGGGATTTTCCAGCTCTGGCAAAAAAAAAAGAGAGACCCGACACGGTTCCTACCCTTTTCCCAGGCAGCTGGAGGTGAGTATTCCTTAACCTACTTTTTCCTCCTCTCCCCCCTTTATTTTAACCTACTTTGGCGCTGCAGCAGCCGCAGCCTCCCGGACCCGCGGAGCTCTCCCCAGCGCATCCCGCTCCAGGCGGAGCTCCCCCCGTGCCCCACTTTAGGGATAAGCCCAAGACAACAACACTGCCCACCTCTTTTAGCGCAAAGCGGGGGTCGAGCATCCCAAAAAGCACCAGGCCCTCTCCTTGCGCAACCCAAAGCTGCAGAAACCCCAACCCCAGACCCCCCCATGGGGGAATAACCCTTTAAGGCGGAATCATCCGAGCCGCCCCGGGCAGAGGGGGTGTCCCTGTGCCGGGGTGTCCCTTACCTGTCCCCGCCGCGGAGCCCCTGGGCTCCCCCCGGGGCCGCCCCGTCGGTCGCGCCTCCTCCTCATGAATGAACCCGCGGGCGCGCGGCTCCGCGAGCCCCGCCCGCTCTCGTGACGTCACACGCCGAGACCGCGCCCCCGGCAGCGCCCCCGGCAGCGCCCCCTGCCGGCCGAGGCGGGGACCGCGGGAATTGCGGGAATTACGGGCGGGAACCGGGCCGGGGGCGGGATTTGTAGGGGATGGGCTTCATCCCACCCGCGGAGGGGTTGGGGGGGGAAAACGGGAACAACCTGATCGGGGTGGGTTTTACGTGCCCAGCAGGAAATATAAAAAAAAAAATAAGGGTTTTTTTTTCTCCCCCAAATGGACTCGCAGGGGGCACCCAGGAGTGCTGCACCCCGCTTTCCTACCTGTCCTGCAGCATGCCGTGCCTTGTCCTTGTCCTGTTCCCTAGGGGGGACAGTTTTCCCACAGTGGGGACACCCTGTTGCAGTCAGGCCGGGTGTTCCCTCTGTTCCTCTCAGTTTTCCCCAGGACGACCTGGTGTCCCCTATTCCAGCTGTCCGGTGTCCCATTTGTCCAGCCAGGGAGTGCCACATCCCGATGCGCTGTGGCACACGGGATGGATATCCCGATATCCCCCTCAGGGTTATCCAGGACAGAATAACTGCACCCCAGTAGTGGAAACAGTTTCTTCCTCCCCCCGGGGGTCTTCATCACCAGTGGCAGCGGTGGGTGACATTCCCAGTGACGCCAATGGGCGGTGGGAGCCGTGCCCGTCCTCACCCTGTCCCTGCCACCCCATCCCGAGGTGAAGGATGAGACCACGCTGGGATCATTCCGGCACGCGTGACCTTTAATAACAAAGAGCCCCCAAGTGACCGAAATCCTCCCCCCCACCCTTTCCCAAAATATCCTCATCATCCCAATTATAGCACACACCCACTCACCCTGCTGACGGACAGACGGATGGCTCCATGTGGGATGGCAGCATTCCCGTCACTCACCCAGCTGTGTGGGATTGGGGACACCCTGATTCATCCCTGCCACCACGGTTGTCACGTCTCCCATGGGGACAACAGGGTGTCCCAGTCTGGGAGCACTGCTCTCGCCTGCGTCCTGGGGTGAAAGCAGGAAAAAGGGGGAGAAAAAGGGCAAATGGGGGAGGGTTGGTCCAGCAGAGCCTCATTTTTAGGGTCCCCCACACTGTCACCCCCATTTTAAGGGTGGGGGGACAGCCCTGGTGGCTGGCAGGGAATGTGAAGATGATTGTTCTCGTCCGGAGATGCTTCAAATGGCAGCAGCGCCTTCCCCCATTTCCCAGGCTGCGAAACCCCCCTGGGAATCACAGAGAAGGAGGGGGGGCCCGATTTCCTTCCCACCCCCCCTCCATCAGCTCCCCGCCGCCACCAGCGTGGTCCAGCTCCACCAGTGGGGTCAGGCTCTCCCTCAGGGCGATGAACCGGGAGTTTTAATCCCCCAGCTCCGGAGTGGAGGGACTGGCAGCGAGGCGATGGTGCTCCTGATGCCCCCGAACCCCCCCAATAAATAAGGATGTTTATATATATATATAATATATATATATTTAAAACAAACGAACAAACAAACAGAGCTATCTGGGTGCTGGCGATGGAGCGAGCGGGTTAGCGGGAGGCCCGGGCCGGGGGGGACACCGCGGGCGAATTGTCCCTGGGGTGGTCCCGCGGCGTGGCCGGGGGTCCCGGGGGCCGGGGGGGTGGCAGGGCCGCGCCCCCCCGCCCCGTGAAGCAGGCACACACAAAACCGGAGAGCAAGGCAGGTTCCTGGCTGTTGGGCATCCTCCGGCCGGTCCCCAGGGATGCTCGGTAACGTCTTCCTCCTCCTCCTCCGCGCCTTCCCAAGCAAACACCCGCCCCCTCCCCATCTTCCGGAGGCCCCCGAAGCGCTGTGTGTCCCCCCCCCGAGTCCAGTGCGGCGGCCGAGGGGACGGCGGGAGGACCGGGGCTCACCCCCCCAACCCCGAGCACACAGAGAGCAGCCGGGTTGGAGATGAGAGGTGCTGGGGCGGGGGGCGGTGGGGAGGGGGCCGGGACCCCCCTCTGCGCACAGGGGGGCCAGCACCGCCCGTCCTGGCCGGGGCGGCCCGGGGGGGCCGTGGCTGGTCACGCTCTCCAGAGGAGGAGGTGGTTGGTGCTGTCGTCCCGGCCCACGGTCTCGCTGCTGCTCGTCAGCCGGAAATCCTCGTAGCCGTCCCCGCCGCTGATCACCAACATCTTGGGCTTGGACAGGGCCAGGGCGGGGGCACGCGGGCGGGATGCGTCTCGTTTCTCGGCCTCACTCGGCTTCTCGGCGCCTGCCAAGCGCAGAACCCCGAAGGCTGTCACCTGTGCCCCCGCGACTCCGCTGGTCCCCTCCAGCACCCCACCAGCAGCAGCTCAGCATCACCCCTCCACCACTTTCCCAGGTACCACATCCTGGCCCCAAAAAACTCCTCTCATCCCAATAGCCCCTCCCACCCCAAACTGGCCCCTGCAACCCATGCTAGCTCCTCCCTTCAAAACTGCTAGCCCCTGTCCCATCTCCTTCTTCTCCCCATCCCACCCCAAGCTTGGAGCTGGGCTGGGTGACACCCCACACAGGGATTTCCCCATGGGAATTTGGGTCTCCCTGGGAAATCTGGGGTTGCTCATGCTGGTGGAGGGCAGTTTAGCATCCAATTTCCCCCACCCTCCACTGCCAATTTTTCACCTTGGATTTTAACAAGGGAAGGATGGAACAAGGACTCCGACAACATTTCAAGGCTACTCCTGGTCATCCGGAACAGCATTCCCAGCCCCACAACACTATGCACTGCCCCTGAAACATGTCGTGATTGGGACATGCCACTCATCCCACCTACCCGTGTCCCTGGGCAGCGGGAAGAGGACATCAAAGCCGTCGGGCAGCTCGATGGCCGTGAGGAAGCGGACGTGGCCGGTGTGACCCTGGGACAGCCCCACCAACGTGGGGGCTGCCTTGGCTGAGACCGACAGGGTCAGCACCACGCCGGCGCTGGTCCCAATCCACAGCAAGTCCTTGCACACCAGGAGAGCCGTGATCCGCAGGCAGGCGGCCTTGTGCTGCCGGATAATGGCATCCGAGCCTGCCGAGCATCCCAACCATCAGTGCCTTATCCTGCCCGGCACGGGGCTGGAACCCCCAACCCACAGGGGGCCATTCCCAGGGGTATCTGTGGCACATGGCACATGGGGAAGGGACCCCACAACCCCCCTGGCTGGTGGCGCCAGATGCTGCGGGGCATTTTCCAGGGGCGCTGGCAACCCCTGGAGCCGGCGCTGGCACCCACTGGAGCGGTGTCACAGGTGGCACTTACCGGCGAGCATCTTGTGCACCGGGGGGGTGATGTCTGCCTCTGCCAGCTGCTCGTAGGTGGTGGCGTGGTACAGCCGGACCTGGGCGCTGCCCTGCAGCGCGACCCACACGCCCGTGCCCGCGCTCACCATGCAGGTGACGCTGCGCCCGCCGTCCTGCCCCACCTGGAGCGTGTGCTGCGGGGGACAGAGCCACAGCGGTGCCGCGGTGATGCCACCGATGCTCGTCACACCTCCCACCGCGCCCTCCCGCCGGCGCCCACGGTACCTCCTGTGCCAGCGTGGTGGTGTTGAGGACGATGACTCGGTTTTGGCAGCCACACCAGAGCTTCCCTGCCACTGCCACCATCTTGGTAATGGGGCTCCCCGGTGAGCCCAGGGACAGGGACTTGGAGTTTTGGGGGTCCCAGAAGCGGCCTATGAGTGTGGGGAGAGTGGGGTGGGTAGTTAAAGCATTCCCAGAAAAAGTCCAACTCGATACAGACAATGGGGTGCAGTGGCAGAAGACAACTCTCTCCAGGTCAGCCCTCAGAAGGGACACAAACTGATGTCACCATGCGGTTCCAGTGGCAGGCAGGGACCAGGAAAAGGATGCCCACCTCCACCTGCCTCTGATTTTGGTGTCTCCAGCATCCCTCCAGGGATGTCCCTTTCCGTGGAAGCAAGGAAGCCACCCTGAGCATCCCTCCCCAGGGGGTTGCCCAAGCCACCCCCCAACAGCCACCACTTTGGGGCTGCATTTTTGATGTCCCAAATCCAACCTCACCTGCTTCCCGCTGGTACACCACGAGCTCCCCGTTGGCCAACGACACAAAAACCTGGTTATCCAGGTACCTGTGGGGGCAGACCGCCTTTGACATCCAGCTGCAGAGCCTGCTCAGCCACCCCAAACCCCCTTGCTCTGGCCCCCCCAGAGCTGAAAGTCCCCCTTCCCCACTTACAGGATGCACATGACGGCGGCAGCGTGTTGCATCTTCATGCTGTTCTTCCTGTTCCGGATGTTGTCCGAGGACTGGTACACATGGATGCTGCAGGAGGAGAGCAAAGCTTCAGGCTCACCCAGGATCGGCTCCCTCCCCACGCAGGAATTCCCATCCCGGGGCCGTACCAGCCATCCTCGGTGCCCAGCCACATGGAGCTCTGATGGGCTTCGGGGTCAAGGCTGAGCAGGTCCTCGAGGCTGCCGCGGGTGAAGGAGCCGCGGCTGGAGCGGCGCAGGGCCCGCCCGTCCGTGGGGCTCTCGCCGTGCCGGTTCTGCCCGTAGGTGCCAGCGATGGGCATGAAGCCGGGCTCCTGCTCTTCCTCCGAGCTCGTCGTCTCCACTGTTGCCTCCTTGCAGCTCGGAATCTCTTCATCTGTGGAGGAGGAGGAGGAGGAGGAAGGAAGGGGTCAGACCATGACCATCCAACACCCTCCAAAGTCATGGGGAAGAGACTGGGGGTGATGTCAAGCCCAGGGGAGGGCGTAAGGATGCTGAGGCCCGAAACCCACAAGGATTTACCCAAAGCCCCCTCATTCCAGTACCAGTGCTGGGCTGATGCCTCTCAACATCTCTTTTCCCAGGCTCAAAAGCCTCCACCTGCAGATTCCCCGAGGAACACAAGGCAGAGAGGCCAAAACAATGGAGCTGCCCGTAATTTTGGGGCTAAAAAGTGTATTTTTCCCTAAGCAGGGGCTGGGGAGGACTCACTGCCGAAGCTGGAGGAGATGGTGGAGTGGCTGGCTTGGCTCTGCAGCGTCCCAGAGGGACTGGGTGAGGACTCATCATCCGTGTCATCACTGTCAAAGGGCACCAGCTCCCTGTTGCCGCCGTCCACAGGCTCCGAGAGCTCCAGCGACGAGCCCGAGATGGAGATGTGCAGGCACGGCTGCGGCCCCGCGTCCTCCGGCTGCGCCGGGCCCAGCTCCGCCGAGGGGCTGCCCAGCGGCTCCCCGCGCTCCCTGCCGCGACCGGGGAGGGGAGAGAAGCAGCTCCAGCATCGCCCCGCGCCCGCCGGCTCCGCGGGGCCGGGCGATGTCCTACCTGTAGGTGCGCTTGAGGCCGGGCACGGAGGCGATGCAGAGGATCCTGGCGGAGCAGACGGCGATGCAGGCCTCCACCGTGGGCTCCTTGCGGATGCTCAGCAGACAAACCTGCCCCACGTAGCCGTCGCTGTTGCAAACCCAAACCTCGTGCGAGCTCTCCGGGCTGCCGTGGCTGGGCGAAGCACAGGAGAACTGCAAGGGAGCAAAAGATTGGGTTATTCAGGACTGATGCAGGAGCTGTCAGCATCTGGGATGGAGAGGACCTGTGGGATGCTTGAACCCAGCCTCTGAGTACCTGCATCCCACTCCGCGTCTTCATGATGGGGATGGCTTTGAGGAACTCTGGGTCCAGGCAGTTTTTGCTGGAAGCTGGGAAAATCAGATTGGAGGATGTAGAAGTGATGGAGGAAGGGGGTCTACCAAGGCAGGGTGGGGGAGATGCCAAGCCCACCACCATGTCCACCTCCCCCCCCGCTGTTACCCAGCTTTTTCTTGGCGTCCTCGAAGGCTTGCTCGAAGCCGAGTCGGGCGTCGGGGTTGGGGAACTCGAAGATGAAGGACTCGGTGCCGTCAGCTTTGGTGGTGCTGAGCTCCACCTTGTTGGGGGGGAAGGCCATGCTGAAGGACAGGGACTGCTTCTCCGACAGCTCCCGGTGGATGGCGGCCATCAGGTCCTTGATCACGTCATCCAGGCCCTGGGGATGGGGACAATGCTTCAGCTCTCAGGGATGGGCCACCACAAGCCACATGCCTGATATCCCCCGTCCATCCACTGGCATCCTTCAGAGGCTGCTCCAACCCCTTTTGTGGCTTTTGGGCTGGACACTCATGGCCACCAGCCCTTCCATATGTTCTCCCCTCATGCTGAGGACATCCTGTTCGGTCCCACTAGGAACGTGTCCGACCAGGGGACAGCTCCAGGGCCGCCATCCCCATACCTGGTGGGGGAAGCTGAGGGTCTCTGACAGCTTGCTGACTTGCCCCAGTGTGTTGAGGTCTTCATCCAGGCGGCTGATGCTTTTCTGGATGCTCTCCCTGTTGGTGGCTTGCGAGGCACCTGTGTGGGGACATGTGCACAGCATTAAACCCTCCCTCCCTGGCATCACTGGCTGGGGGGACTGACAGGCTTTGGGTGGGATGGGACACTCCAGCAGGCAGTGACAGACCTTTGACGATGTCCACGTCCTCCAGGGGCAGCTTCCAGAGCAGTTTGTACTTGCTGGCAGTGTCGATCACGCTGGCCGCCGTGTACCTGGGAGGTTGGGGGGGATGGCCGAGCTGCACCCACACCCACAGCCCCCTAAAGCCAGGCCAGCTGGCAGGGACACCCAGGGGCTGTCCCCAAGCCTGGTGGTACTCACAGGCTCATGGAGCTGCGGCGGAGCGAGCCCGACTTGCGTTTCAGCGTGGTGCACACCAGCAGGTCCGTGAAGAGGAAGAAGGAGCGGTCCTTCTTCCCGCCCACCGCCTTCTGTGGGGCAGTGGGAGACACCAGGGGGTTAATGACCATCCCTCCCTCTGTGCCAGTGCTGGGAGAGGGCCCTGCCTCAGTTTCCCCATGTGCTGCCTTGCCCTTCCATCTGTCTGTTCCCTCCATCCGTCCATCCATCCATCTGTAGCTTCCCATGGGCACACAGGCACCCCAGGACCCGCAATCACAGCCTCCCACTGCCCCACCCAGTGTGTGGTCCCATGGCCCCACAGACCCTGCTCTTACCACTTCCACGACCATCTCCTGGCGCAGGAACCTGCGGAGCGGAGCCTGGAGCTGTGGGGACAAGAGACCCGTGGGTGGGAAGCCATGGCAGGGAGCTTCATCCCATCCTCATGGGCTTCATCCCCACCCCTGCATCCCCTCGCTCAGAATTGGGACCCCAGTCCCTTCCCAAACCTTCCAGGAGCCCACCAAGGCATGGGGAAAGCAGGACCCAGAGGAGAAAATAAGCCACCCAGCCTGGGATGACCCAGAAAGAGCAGAAATGAGGACATTTTGTGGAGAAGGCAAGACTGACCCCCATCTAAGGCCCCCCCATACATACATCCTCCATCCCTTCGATGTGGGACTCGATCTCCTGCACGATCCGAGCGTTCCTCTCCACCTCCTCTGCGCTCTTCATGCCCTTGTTGATCCTCTCAGCCACTTGCTTGATGTTGCGCTGGGCGTCGATGAGGAAAGGATGGTCGGGGTGGTCCTCTGGCGTGTGCTTCAGCAGGTCCTGCCGCAGGACAGAGCCGGGGTGTCACCTCTGGCAAAGCCTGGACATTGGCAATGTCATTGCCCGAGCCCCTCGCATGCTGCTCTGGCTGCAGGGGATGGAGACCAGCCCCAAGGAGGGGGTGGCCATGGGACTGGTCCCAAAATGACACCGCAGCGTCCAGCAGAAAGGCTGAGGGTAAAGGGACTGCAGTGGGGGGGCAGTGGGGTGACAGTCCTCAGAGTGACCATCTCCAGCAGGGCAGAGCCATGTGCACACCTGGGGACACCAACTTTGTGACAAGGGGTGGGAAAAGGGGTCAGGAGAGACCTGAGAGCCCTGAAAGAGCCGTGGCGTCCCCTGCTCCCGGTGTGACACTGCCACCCCCGTGTCACCCACCTTCACCAGCAGCTCATATCGCGGGATCCTCTGCACCGGCTTGATCATCAGGTCGGACAGGGCCTGCTTCTCCTTGTTCTCCCGCATGCTTTGCTGCAAAACACCGGAGAGGGACAGGGATGGGCCCCTTAGGTGGGACACAGCAGGGACCCAGCCTCCCACCAACCCAGGATCACCCATTTTGGCTTTGGGCCACTTCCTTCCACACCATCTGGAGTGATTCTGGGTCATCCCAAGTGACCCTCTTTGCAACAAAACCAAGAAGGCGGGGGGAAAATTCCCAGTCTGGCAATAAATTTACTCCCATTAACTCCCATCCTGCCTGGCTCAAGATCTTGGCCAGGATCTGTGGAGAGAGGAACCAGGACCCACCTCCAGGAACTTCATGAAAGCCGGCCGGGCTTCCTTGGCGATCCTGACTGCATCCTTGGCATTGAGGAAGTTATCGATGTAGGCAGAGTAGATGTTCACCAGCACATCCTTGGAGAACTGGGAGGGAAAAACAGGGCTAGATCCAGCATGGCCATACTGGGAGAGCCTGGAAGAAGCTGCCCCAAGGGTTAACTCTGGCTCTGGGCTGGCGCACGGAGGGCTCACTGTCCGCCCACCTCGATTTTTCAGCCCTGACGTTTGTGCTCCCGAGGCAGAAACGCGGAGCTGCAGAGCCAGCCGGGAGCAGCAGCTCCCACCCTTACGCTAAGCAGACAGCAGGCCTGGAGATTGTCTCCTGTTCTCCATCCCAGGCCTGCTTGGCCCATCCTTTCATCACTCCCCTGCCTCCCGCTCCGAAACCTCTGCTCCGGGGCTGTGCCCAGGAGTGGGCACACCCGCATTCCCGGGGGGAACCACCCTGCCAGGACCTACCGACTGCACCAGGAGGTCGCCCACTTTCTGCTTCTCGTGCCAGTTCTGCACGCAGTCGTGGATCTGCTCCAGGAACTGCTCGTGGTGCTCCAGCAGCTCGGGGATCTGGTCGAAGATCTCATCCACCAGCGAAGGGTCGCACAGCAGGGAGTTCTCCGGCTGCTTCAGCGGCTTCATGTAACCCTGCAGGCAAGCAGAGGCACCGGGGTCCACGGAGGTTTCCTCTCCCACCCCACCCAGCACGGATCTCAGTCCGTGTAGATAGGATGGATGGCATCCTGCAGCAGGGGGTTCCTCCATGGGATGTTGGGTTGTGGGACACACCAGCAGGACCAGACAGGTTTTGCAACCCAGCCTCCCTGGGTCCCATCCCACCCATGGCTGTGTGGGGAGGGGGACAGGTCTGCACAAGGAAGCTGCATAGCACTGGACCCTCTGTCCCACGGCCTTAAGAGCCACCTTTGCTGTCATGAGCCTTTGTCGCCTCAATCTGCCTGACCTAGCTTGGAAATGATGGCAACACGACCCCAGGATCCAAATGCCAGTGTGTTCCTGGTGGGATTTAGGGTGTTTGGAACCAGGAGGGGCTGGAGCCAGCAGGATGCATCCACTGGATCATGCCCTGGACCACCACACAATGGCCAACGGGCAATACGCAGGGCCAGCAGGTCCTCAGCAAGGTTGGGTGGGTGGCTCTGCTATGAAACCCCCGCCCTCCCTCCAGAGCTGCAGAGTGGAGCAGTGCCCCTGGAACAGGAGAGATGGATTTGCAGGAGATGCAGCAGGATGTGGAAGGTCTTCTCAAGCCTTGCCACCCCCTCAATCTGATCAGCACAGGGTGCCGGTGGCTTTCAGGAAGTTGGGAGGACCACGCAGCTGAGCACTGAGCACAGGACCCATCTCAAGTGGCTTTGGACATCTCCAACCAAGCTGGTGAAGGAGGAGTCATTCCCCAGGAATGAGGTTCCTCAAGCTGATGCCAGATATCTCGTGGAGACCCAAGTTAGAAGGACCAAATCCGTCCTGAGGCTCCAAACCCCCTTCGCCTTGCCCTAATATGTCCAGCACCTCCAGCAGGAGTTGGGATGGACTGTGGCATCCTGTGCTTCCACACGGGGATGAAAAGCACGGAGACAGCCCTTGCTGCAGCACACAGGGACAGCAGGCAGGGCTTATCCATGCACCATCTGGCTTGGCTGGAAGATGATGCTCCAAGGTGATGTTTGTCCCTGGCAGCCACCATGCCACGTGCCACCAAGCCATGTCAAGGATCTGAGCACCTCATTCCAGCTGAGACAGGGAGCTGGGGACACCTGGAGCCCTGTGATCCCTGCCAGAAAGCCAGGTCCCCCCAGCTGCGCTGTGTCAGGACAGGTCCTGTGCACAAGAGCTCAGGCATTAACAGCCCGTGGCTCCCAGCCGTGTCCAACCGCTCCCTCCAGAGGGAAACTGGACAGTCGCAGCAGAGCTGTCCTCTCCAACCAGCCTCACATGCCACCTCAGAGGATGCACAGACCACGGGACAGACTCTCTCCGTGCCAACACCAGCAGGGAAGGCCCCCAACCCCAAACCCTGTACAGCTCCCCCCAAAATCAGGCCCAGAGCTGGGATCCTCTTGCCTCTCTAAGCCAAGGTCTGCACTGGCAGCAGCCTCAGAGGGTGCTTCCCTCCTGCAGCACATCTGTGTCCACCATGGGGGCACCCTTGTGGAGGATTTATGGCAAGAGCCCATGAGAGTGTTGGGATGGTGTTCCCCATGCCCTTGTGGCACAAGATGTCCCACAGGCACTGCTTTTGCAGAGCTCAGAGTTTTTGGTGTTTCCCCCGGCAGGGGCGCGCAGCGCCAGGTGACTTCTCCAGGGCGTTGACCACCATTAACCTGCCGAAACACCTTCATTAACATCTGAAACGTGAGGTGGACCCTCCGGCCAGGCTGCTCCAGGGGGGTTGGAACCAGCTCAGCAAAAAAAAGCCTGGGAAAAACCTTTGGCCCAGGTCTGCAGGTGCTGATCCAAGCAGGAGCACGTGGGAACAGGGGACCTCAGGGGTGCCCCAGCATGGCAGGCCCATCAGAAGATGGGGTGCCACATGAGGAAGAGCTTTTGGGAAGCAAGCACAGGAGGAGATTTGGGGACATGATACCTGCCAGGTGACAACACACTGGGCATGTCACAGGCTCGCTTTGGAGATGGAGGTAACTCCCACACCCCGTGCATGGCGCTGCTGTCACAGTGCTCCCACTTCTGCTCCCGCTGTCCCCAACGTCCCCCCCACCACCCCAACCCACCCCTGTGCCGCACAGGTCCTGGTGCAGCACCCGCAGCCGGGGGTCCGACTTGGGGTGACCACGGTGACCCCATGCTGTGGTTTGGGGTGTCACACCCTGGCCGTGCCACCTTACCTGCATCAAGGTGCGCAGGGACTCCACGTAGGACTGCTCGGTGTCCAGCAGCGTCATGATGACGTGTTTCCTCATGTCCTGCCCAGGGAAAAAGACACACGAGTGTTTTGGGGTGACCCGGGGCGGGGGAGCTGCGTGCCGGGGGTCGGGGCCGGCACCGGGGCTGGCTGGGAAGGCTGAACACCGGAGGAGCCCGGCTGGCGTCCAGCTCCCCTGCGCTCCCTCTCCACCCCGATGGAGGAATCCGGGAGGATTAGGAAGTACATGACACCGAGCGCACAGACGCCTGGTTTCCTCCGCGGCCGCGTCAGGAGCCCGCCCTGGAGCTCACAGCCCTACATGGGTCGGTCCCGGAGCCCTCTGGCTCTCCTGCGGCTCCGCTCCGAGCGGACCCGTAGGAATTTGCCTCCCGCCCAGCACCCCGGGCACCCTGGAGCTGGGCTGTGGCCCCACGGGAGGCGGATTGATGGGGTGGTGGGGGGCACGGGGAGGTGGCAGTGTGGGACGGCCCGCCGGTCTTGGGAAGCGGGTGGGTCGGGGTCTTCTTGGCCATGGGGCTCAGAGACCCCCCTTGAGTGCACCCCCTGCAGCTCAGCCTGGGGGCCCAGTGCTCCAGAGCCCAGGGCGTGAAACACCCCAAAAGTTTTGGCTGTGAGATGTTCCAAAGGCTCTGAGTGCAGAGACACCTCAGAAGTTCTGGGTGCGAGATGCCTTAAGGTCTCTGGGTGTGAGACACCCCAAGAGATTTTGGTGAGAGATGCCCCAAGAGCCCTGGGCCCCAAAGGTTTTGGATGCAGAAGTGCTCCAGAGGTGCAGTGATACCCCAAAAGTTTTGTGTTTGGATACACTCCAGAGATTCTGGGTGCAGAGACACCCCAAAGGTTTTGCATGTGAAGGTGCTCCGAGAGATGCCGGGTGCAGAGAAATCCCAAAAGCTTTTGGTGCAGGGATGCTCCAAGTGCCTGGGGGGCACAGATACCCCAAAAGTTTTGCATGTGTAGAATCTCCAAGACCCTGGATGTGAGACACCCCAAATGTCCTCAATCTTGTGGGATGAGCCCCTGTCCCCTGGACACATGGGGCTGTGTCCTCCCCAGTGGGGACACGTGAGCGGTGAAGCTGCTCTGCAGCCACAGGAAGAAGTCTGAGCCCAACCATCCTCACCGTGGAGAGAGGCCACCATGTCCCTGGTGGTCCCCAGGGAGCAATGGGGAGCAATCCTGGCCACATCCTGCTCAGTGCTCGAGGACAGAGCCGTGCCTCAGTTTCCCTGCTCCCCAGCAGGCTGATGATGGAGTCAAGCATGCAGGAAATCGTTGTCTAGAGCCAAATATTGGTGACAGGTCCAAGTCTCTCCAGGGAATCAGGAAACCATGGTGATACTGGAGTCCTCGGGGACACCAGCTGAGACCTCCCCACTTGGTTAGAAGGTTTAGAAACACTCTCACTGCCGGATCAATTTGTTGCAATTATGGGATGAAGGGCACTCGCCGGAGGATGGAGCTTAGGGGTACCTGACCCCTCACCTTGCCTCAGTTTCCCCAGCCCTCGCCCAGCCTGTAGTTCCCTACTGCTCCTGTTTTTTCCTGGAGCCGTCCCAGCTCAGGACCGAAGCAAAGGGTCAGACCCAGGAGCTGAACAGGCTCAGCACCACACACTGCACCAGCAGCTGAGGAGTTTGCAGCAGTGGGGAGATGCAGGATGAGGCCCAGCTGTTGGCAAGGGGATTTGTTCCACCGTTACAGCACCAGTATTATCCCGGCAAGGGAAAATTCCCACTGGGATGAGCAGGAGCTGGGGGTAAGGCACCATCCCAGCAGGGCAAAGCGATCCGTGGGCAAAGGCAGGATGTGTCCCACTGCATTCCCTATCCCAGCAAAGCCTCTCCGCTGGGGGGCTGAAAATGCTTCACTATCCATCTGCTCTCCCTGGGGACGCCCCCGCCTCACCCCGGCCTCATCCTGCCGCCCCCGAGGTGCTCAGCACCCTCGGGATCAGCCCCTGCCGCCATGGGAATTGGGGTATTTCCCATCAGCCGACGCCTCCGCGGTGTAAATCAGCACTGGGGGGGCGGTGGCAGCGATGGCTCCAGCCCCCCCATCACCCCCTCCGGGCGGGAGCAACCCCCTCCCCGCAATCCAGAGAATCCCGGGGGTGTTGAGCTGAGGATGAGGATGGAGGCACCGTTGCCACGGCAATCGCGATCCAGACCCCACAGGTGCCGGGTTCTGCACACGTGTCCAAACATGACGCATCCATGCACCCCTACCTCACCCCCGCATCTCACCGGTCCCCCCCCCTCCGTCCCCGGGACCCCTTCTGCCATCACCTCGGTGCCACCGCGGCTGCCGCAGCCCTTCTCCGGCAGCTCCTCGGCCGCCCCGCTGAGCCCGGAGGTGGCGAAGGCCGCGTCGATGCCGTCCCCGATGTCTCGCATGTCCTCCAGCGCGATGGTGAACTGCGCCAGAGTCCTCACCATCTGCAGCATGCGGGTCCCGAGGGTCGGTCCGTCCCACGCGGCCCAAGGAATCGCACCGAAATTCCCTCTCTATCGCTCTATCTCTAACCCCAGGTGTCCGCCCGAGCCGGAACGCTGCGCCGGGATGCGGCGGGGAGGGGAATAAAAGCGAGGCGCTATTTATATCGCCGGGGTTCGGTGTGGATGTGGAACTACGGGGATGTATAAAAAGCCCTCCCGCAGAGCGGCTGCGGGGTGCGAGGCTGCGCCTGCGTCCGTGGCGACGCGAGGGTCCCCGGGCCCGGAGCTGCCCAGGCACGGGCGGGAGGCAGCGGTGGGAGCGCGGGAGGCAGAGCCGTGCCCACACAGACACGCGCGGATGCGGGCAGGGCCGGATCCTGCCGGGGGATGCTGCTGGAAGGGCTTTGCCCAGGGAGGACGGTGGGGGTGGGGTGGGGGGAGCTGATGCTTTCTTGGGGCGTGTGATTTTTGGGGAGGGGGGGATGCGCGGATGGTGTTGGGGTGCTTAGCATCCTTAGGGACTCCGTCCTTGCCAATATCCCCCTCCCTGACCTTGCAGACAGGGAAACTGAGGCAGACCCCCTTTTCCCCGCGGCATCATCACCTCAGCACCCACATCCCTGCTGGCCGGGTGATGCATCCTGCCCAGATATGTTTGTAACGCTCCCCTCCTGCTTCGTTAATTAAATCTAATTAGCCGCTCACCCTGTTTCCACAGCAACGGCGTGCAGCAGGGCTGCATCCTCCCGTTGCAGCCAGTAAATTTCCTCTTGGAAATGAGGATGATGAGCATCCCACCCCGGCAAGGGTGCGTGGCAGAGAACGGACCACTCGGGGCATGTAATGAGAGCTGCAGCAGCCATCAGTGCACGCAGGGATCAGGGAAGAGGGACAGCTAATTGCCACCAGGTAAGGACGCTGTTTGCAAGGCAGCAGCTCCTGCAACTGCAGTGCCCTGGTCACCCCAGCTGTTGGAATGCTGGGTTGATTTGGTTTGCAATCCCAGATCTGTTTGGATTGCAGTCCTGAGCTCTTCTGGGATCCAATCCCAGACCCATTTCTGATGTAATCTCAGATTCCTTTAGGCTGCCATCCTAGAACCATTTTTGTTGCAAGCTTGGATCCATCTGCATTGCAAACCCAGAGCCATCAGGATTGAAATCCCGGGCTGTTCTGAGTTCCAATCCCAGATCCATTTTGGTGGTAATCCCAGACACATTTGGGCTGCAATCCCAAACCCATCTCAGTTGCAATCCTGGGCATATCTGCATTGCAATCCAGGATCCATCAGGGATACAACCCTAGAATCCCATTGCAAACCTGCTTCTGTTGCAATCCCTGTTTTATTTGGGGTCCAATTCCAGAACATAATGGGTTGCAAATCTAGGTCCATCTGCATTTCAGTTCCAGACCCTTCTGTGTGCAATCCTGGGTGCTTTTGAGTTGTAATCCCAAACCCACCTGGTTTGCAATCCCAGATCCACCTGGATTGCAAATCCAGGCCCAACTGGACTGCAACACTCGGGGTTGCGATCCCAGACCCACTTGGTTCGCAATCCTGGGCCCGTCTGTGTTCGAATCCTGGGCCCATTTGGGTTCGAAACCCAGACCCATCCGGCTGTAATCCCAAACCCATTCCTTTGCAATTCCAGACCCATCTGGGTTACAATCACAGACCCACCCGGGATTCAAACCTGGGTGCAGCCGCACTGCAATCCCCAATCCACCTGTGCTGCAATCCCAATCCCATTCCTTTTGCAATCCCAACCCCATTCCTGTTGCAATCTTAGACCCAACAGGGAAGCAAACCTGAGTCCATCTGCATTACAATGCCAGATCCATTTGGGCTGCAATCCCAGAACCATTCCTGTTGGAATCCTGGACCCATCTGGGGCGCAGTTTTGGACCCGTTAGGGCTGTAACCCCAGATCCATCTGGGTTGCAATCTCAACCCCATTCCTGCGGCAATCCCGGACCCATCAGGAACGGAAACCTGGGTGCATCTGCATTGCAATCCCCAATCCCTCTGGTTTGCAATCGCAATCCCATTCCCCTGGCAATCCCAGCCCCATTCCTGCTGCGGTCCCTGCCCCGGTTCAGCCCCGGCGCTGCCGCGCCGCTGCCGCCGTGACGCGGCGGCTCCGCCCGCAGCAACGCCCCCGAGCCCTCCCCCGGGACCGCCTGTCCCCGGGGCGATCCCTCCATGCCGGGAGGGCCCTTCCTACTCCCTGAACGCCACCCTTGGCTTGCCTCAATCCCTTCATCCAGCCCAGCATCTCCCCGCGGGAGCACTGCAAGGAGATTCTCCGGTGTCTGCTGGAGAGGTTGAGCTTTCCTCCCATGGGTTCGGAATTCCCCCTCAAAGCCACCCAATCGCTCGAGATGTGGCACGGGAGGGAGGATGGCTGGAGAAGGGTTAAGCCCGTCCTGCCTGGCGCAGGGCAGAAGAAGCCGGGCCGAATCCCGCTGTGCTTTCGGGGGCCCGGTGGGGGTCACCTCTCCATCACCCAGGGAAGCAAACTCCGGAGCGCTGCCGGCCAGCCGAGCCCGGACCCCCCTGCAAGCGGCCCGCAGCCCACAGGAAATTCCTGGGAGTGTTTGGCCACTCCAACAGCGCTGCCTATTTTTAGGGCTGTCTAAAATATGAGCCGGTTATTTTTAGCAGCGCGGCTCTTTGTAAACACCTTTAGATTTCCTTTCGGACCAGCCCCTGTTGGTTTTTTTCCCGACCTGGGTGTTTCCTCCCCCAAAACCCCAAACCCTCCTGGGAAGAGCATGCCAGTTCCTTGGGATGGAGCCACGGGACTCATCCCCCATCCCAAAGGCTTGTGCCAGCATGGCAAAATGCTCCTGAAAACCTAAAGATGGAGTGGATCCGGCACTGGCAGTTTGGGGGTGATTCAGCAGCACCCCAAACCTGGGATGGGGGGCCAAGGAAAGGGCTTTTCCCCCAGCTTTCCATCTGACACTGGAAATACAACCCTGAAGAAGGATGGGAACTGTCCCATCTTGATTTATTTTATTTTTTAATTAGGCTCAGGGTGCAACTCCACCATTTTGCTTTCCCCTGCACAGGAATATCGATGCAGGAGGAGTTTGAGCATCCCCAGGGATTTTCAAACATCCTAAAATATTTGGAAAAGGCCATGGCATATTGTGTCCTGCCTCCACCCCCGCGAACAAAGAGGCATCGATGGAGGAAAGTCCTAAACCACCCATTTTTTAAACAAACAAAGGCCAGAGGGAGAGCAGGAATGTACATTCCATGAGGAATCACAGCTCCTGATGAGAGATTCTCTAGGGTGTCACAGTAGGGTTGTGCGCGGAGCTACCCGAATTTCGGCACCTCCTTGAAACCACCATTCCCAGTTTGAAAGAATCCGGAATTTCTGCACCTTTTCTTTCCCCGTATGCTTGTTCCTAGGGTAGGTCCCACTAGAGGGAGCTGGGACATAGTGGGAGCCACTGGTCCACGGGGACAGCGCATGGTGAATTCCCAAGTTTAACAATTTTAACACATCCTCAGCTCTATTTCTACCAAAACCCTGGAAAGCAAAGGCTTGGAAATAAACTGGACCTGCTTCCATCCATCCCAATGCAATGAGCAAACACCTGTGCAACAAACAGCATCATCCTGGCACGTAAAACTTCCTCGTGCAGCCAGAAAAGCCCCTGGCTGGCACCATCTCCCAAAAGAGGATGATGCTATTCCATCCAATCCCATATTTCCTCAATCGCTCAGCCTCTGGCAGGAAACCACTTGGGGAAAAAATCACATTCTGTCCTCTTGGGATGTATTAAAGCAGGAGGTTTGACTGGGTTTTGTAGGGCTTGCAGACCCGAGCAGCCTTTCCCTTGGGATCAGTGATGCTCTGCCCTATGTCCCACACGTGCCACATGGACGGGGGACGGCAGCCACCAAGGAGAGGATCGGCCACTGCCATCCCTGGTACCAACCACCTCCATTCCATGGCACCAGTCACCTTTTTGGGGCATGTCAGCCCATCCCTGGGTGCCACTGACCTCCACCCCTGGGCATCAGTCACTGGCACCGCTGGGTACCGGCCACTGCCATCCCTGAGCACAAGCCACCTTCTTTTCCTCCACCACCTCATCCCTGGCTTCCAATCTCTCCCTCCCTGCTACCAGCCTCTCATCTCTGAATAACAGTTCACTCATCCCTGGGACCACCAGGTCCTGGGGAAGCCACTCCCATGGGAACAGGAGGACCTGTGGCACAGAGGAGGGGCCGTGCCCGAGCCTGCCCGACGCCACACGGAATCACATCCGGGGCTGCATTCCCTCCCTGCCCAGCCTCTCCCTGCTCTCCCACGGGTAAGGAGAGTCCGAGCTGCTCTCCAAAGAGTAACTTCTTGAAAGGAAATAAGAGCATAAATCAGCAGCTCTGATTCAGCCCTGCTTCAGTTACTAATAATATTCCTGTGTTTATTCGCAGGCCCGGGGCTGGAGATGTTTGCTTTTCCCTCGGTCGTGGTTTTTCCCAGGCTCCCAGCTCACAGAGGAGCATTGATTTGGTCAGGGATGCTCCCATGGAGAAACCCAGCAGCAACACCGCCTCCGGGATGGGCACGAAGAGGAGGAAGAGGAGGAAGAGGAGGAGGAGGAGGAGGAGGAGGAGGAGGAGGAGAAGGAGGAGAAGGAGGAGGAGGAGGAGGAGGAGCAGGGCAGCTTCAGCCCCAGTGCACGGGAATTCAGTTGTTTTCCCTTCTTGGACTTCTCGGCTGCGGTGATTCATCCCGGGAGGACACGGCCTGGCTGCCATTCTGCTTTTAAAGTGTGAGAAAAAAAGGGGAATAAAAAATAAAGGAGTTGGGGCAATTTTTCCAGGGCAGGGCAGAAGGATGCTGGGCATCCCCGTGCTGTCCAGCAGGAGCGGTGCCAGTGGGATGGGGAGTGGGGAGAAGGTAGGAGACTCATTTCCCAGAGCAACAAAAATTCCTCCTCTAAATGCACAGTGAGGCTTTTCCCGTGGGATTTTCACTTGAAATCGGGGTTTGCACCACGAGCACTGCTGAGGGTGAGGAGTCCCCCCCCTGCCAAAATTCGAGGCTCAGGATTGTGCCGGTGCATCTCCTACATCCGCCCTGCACTGCTGGCAGCATCCCATGGATCCCCCTCACTCCATGCCCCCCTTGCCACCCGATCGGAGATGCTCACCCCAATTTAACCCTCCCTGATTTCCATCCATCCCCTGGCACGTTTGCAGAGCCCTTGCAAAACCAGTGGTCCAGGGCAGAGCTGGGGGCTTGTGGCCCCCCGTTTGCTGCCAGCCCTTGCCGAGTCCTGGAGCAACTTTCACCAAATATGGAAGGTTTTTTTGCCTCCGGTTTTCGGCACGCAGGCCACGGCCCAAGAGCGCAGCTTTCCAGATGCTGAGGTCAGCCCAGCTCCTCTTCCCTCCCCCTGCTCCTTCCCTGCTGCCTCCCAGTGGGCTTGGCCCTGCACCCACCGGGACAGGAGTAAATTCCACCCCCTCAACTCACTGGAATCCCTGGATCCCCCACCAGCATCCTCTGCTGCTGGCACAAGCCTCACCCCGCATCCCACTGCACCCCAAAAGCAACAGTTATTAGGATTTTGGGGGACAGGGAAGCCAGGGAGAAGGGTGCCCGATGCTCGCACCCCTGGGCATCACTACTGGATGCCAGCCTGGCACAAGTGGCAGGTGGAGGTGCCCCAGCTGCCTGGTGGAATGGGGCCAGAGGCCTTGGGATAGCCAGGAGGGAGCCAGCCTGGCATGCAGGGAGTGATGGGCACCGGGAGGTTTTCGGTACCCAGGAGCTGATGGGGATCCAGGTCTCCACATGGAGCCAGAATTCCAAGCGCACCTGAAGCCAAGAGGTATCCGGGAGTCAAAGGGCACCCCAGAGATGATGGATGCTCAGAAGCTGATGGTTGCTCAGGAGCTACCCTGGGGTCTGTGGGCACCCAGAAGCCAGCGGGGACTCCCTGGGTACCCAGGAGCTGATGGACGCCCAGGATCCAAAAGAGACTCTGGGCACCCATGAATGCACAAGCACAAAGGAGCTGAAGGACACCCAGGAGCCAACAGACACTCACAAACCTGTGGGCATCCAAAGTCCATGGGCACCCAGGAACTGATGGATGGCCAGCATCCAACAGGTACCCAGGAGTCCATGGGTGCCCAGAGGGGATGGCGATGCAGGAGCTGCTGGATTTCTAGGATCCAACAGATGTCAGGAGTCTGTGGAGCACCCAGGAGCTGATGGATACCCAGGAGCTGATGGAGGAGGTAGGAGCCCTGAACATCCCATTCCATGCCCCTGCCAGGACTTCTCCCATCCCTCCTGCCTGGATCCATGTCCAGCAGCAGCTGAGGTACAACCACCAGCCTTCACCCAGCTGTGCCCCACAGACTCCCGGTGCCTGATGCTCCGTGGGTCCCCTCAGCCGGCTGCAAGTGGGACAGCAGGGAGCTCGGGGTGGGGGGGAGGACCACAGACCTCGCCAGGAACGCCCACAGCCCACATCACGTCACAGTCAAGGCGAGAGGTGACAGCTTCCCTGCCCTGTCAGGGTCACGGTGGCACCCTGGGGTGGGGGGCAGGGGGTGGAACAGGGGGGGTTCAGCATCCACTGACCTGCGCCAGGTTCGGTCGATCAAGGGACGAGTTGCCTCTCCGCTCACCGAGGCTCTGAGCCATCTACATCCCATCTCACCGGGGTTTTGGGCAACCCAAAAGAAATCAAAAGGACCAGACCTGATCCCCTACCGCTAGCGACGGTGTTTCTGCCGAGGGGTCAGGATGAAACTCTTCCAAAAAAAAAAAAGCAAGAAGAAGGATGCCAAATCAGGGCAGGCCGACGAGTCTGCTGCTACTCCAGCTAAAAAAAGCAGGAAACCATATCCCAGGCTCGGAGATGCCAATCTTCCCATGCAAACAACTCCCTTTTTGTTTTTTTTGGAGAGTATTGGAGGGCTCGGGAACAGGCAGTCACAAATAGCAACTCCACGGCACCACCAAGGAAACCTTCTCCAGCCCCAGGGACCATGCAGGGATGCTGGTGGCCCCACAGCAGGATGGTGGCTTCTCCAAGGGGACCTGGTGGTGGCTGTCCCCTCACTGGGACAGTGACTCCTCCAGAGGAAACCTGGTGGGGGATCCTACCACAGGTGTCCTTTTCCCAGCACATCCATGCAGGGATGTCCTGGTGGGGTTCATGGGTGTCCTGGATGTCACTGGTGGGGTGGAAGGTGGTGGTGGCCATCTCCTGGTTCCCAGAAAGGGACGTGCCCGGGGTCTCCGGGACAACGCAGGACATGGGGGTCACACAAGCCCAACAATTGCCTCCATCAGTCCTGCCACCGCTGGGGTTAAAGGGATTCAACTCGAAATACCCTACACAAGGTACAGGGGAGCACCAGGCTTGGGGACAGCCCCCAGCTGCACCCAGGAATGGTGGTCAGGAGGGCAGGAACTGGGCAGACTGGGACCAGCCTCCTGTCCCCCGGAAGCTGAGCGGCTCCAAAGGGAATTTGCACAAAGAGTGAGTTACTGGAATATTTTTACCCAGATGCTGATTTTCATTCTTCCTCCCATTGGCCGGGCCACAGTTCCCAAAGAACCAAAAGCAAACATACTATTTTTAGAGAAGAGTTCATTTACTGGAGCCATTCCCTTTGAAATTCCTCCCTCATCCTCTCCATGGAAACCAAGGGAGTCCAGAGAAACAGCCCCACCGGGATCAACCACCAGAGCTTTAAAAAGAGCCACGTTGAGGGAGAGGGGGTTGGAAGTGGCTGATTTTCCTTCACTGGACACATCCTGGCCTGGAGGCACCATGGTGGAAATGGCAACGGTTCCGTTTTATGGGCTCTGTCTGTGCAAGCCGGGCTCGATGCCTTCAGGAGGAGCCATCCTGGCAGATGGACATGTTCTCTTGGAAAACCATGCCTGGATAGCGTGTGGGGACTGTTGTCTCGGAGGGGTGGTGGGAATGGGTGGAGGGGGATGGCTGGATGGGAGCATGGACATGGATGGAGGCTGATGGAGATGGGAGGAGATGGATGGAGATGGATGGATGGATGGATGGATGGATGGATAGGAGGATGGATGGGAGGATGGGAGTCTCTTTCCCTGTTTTCCAGCGCATGGCATGAGAGAAGAGGAAACTGTACTGGCCAAACCCCAGGGCTACCTTGCTGCACCTTCCCTTCGTGTGAGGGCACCTCCTTCTCCATCCTGGATTTAGGAGAAGTCCCTGCTGCAGCTCTGAAGCTGTGGGATGCCCCACGGGACCTGCTGTGACCAGGTGAGGGAGCTCAGCAATGAACTCACAGCAAGGGGAGACCCCAGCACATTGCCTCTCTGGACACTCCCATCCCACAGGGATCAATATCCAGGGGAAATCTCCCACTTCAGAAATATCCCTGGGAAAGGCTCTAAATGAGAGAATCACAGAATCACAGAATGGTTTGGACCAGATGGCACCTTAAGTTCATCTTGTTCCAGCCCCCTACCATGGGCAGGGACACCTCCCACTAGAACAGGTTGCTCCAAGGCCCATCCAGTCTGGCCTTGAACACTTCCAAGGATCCCACAGCCCTTGCAATGATGGATTAAGGCTGCAGGAACAAGCCCTGGGAAGCTTTGAGCTTCCATTCCAGCTGGGTTTGGCAGGAGGTTACCTGGAGGTTACACCTCAGAGAGACCGACCTGCTGCTTCCCTGGCAAGAGCAGATGGAAGAACCAGGCCACCTCCTCCCAGAGGCTTTGGGGGCATGTGATTTTCCATGGAAAAGCCCAGGCATCTGTGCACAGATGCAGGCAGGGTGCAGGCAGGCTGCCCAGGAATGCAGAGCAATGTACCCATGGGATGTACAGCCTTGCTCCTTCCCTCTGCATCCAGCTGTGTGCAGTGGGAGCAGCACCTGGATCTATCCCTGCACCCCCGCACCTGGGATCTCCCCACACCAGGATACAGGTGGCACTACTGATCCCTGTTCCTCTGTGCCCGTGCAAACTGGCACCAGTGACCTCTTCATGCATTCCTGCACCTTTAGGCACCCTTGCACCAGCACCAGGGATCTCCCTGTGCATCCCTGGGAATATATCCCAGCACCAGGGATCTCCCTGTGCATCCCTGGGAATATACCCCTGCACCAGGACCTCTCTACACCCCCTGTATGTGTATCCCTGCACTCCAGGACTCCCTGTGCAGGGATGCCCACCCACACCAGCTCCAGGGAATTCTGTGGATGCACAAGCTCCAGAACCAGCCTCTCCCTGTGCACCCCTCCATGTCCACCCCAGCCCCAGGGAGCTCCCTGTGCATCCCAGATGCAGGACTGTGGGTCTCTCCACAGGCTGGAAGCTGAGCTCCTGCTGAGCCCATTCCAGCCTCCCACCCTCGCTGCAGATCCCAGATCCTGCCAAGAGCCTGACCTTTGGATCAGGCAGCTACAGGCCAAGGCCAGCCCCCAGCACCAGCTCAGCCCAGCGCTAACCCTGTCGCTCCAAGGCTGGATCCCGCCCCACACCACCATCACAGCCCTCAAAGGATGCACATCCCACATGGATCATCCTCTCTGGTGGAGCTCGCTGCCTAATTAATTAGAGGCTTTTAATTAAAGTGGAGGGACAAGGGACAAAGCAGCCCTGTTCAGAGCCCTGGCAGCGAGGAAGGGACAGGGCAAAAATGGGCAGAGTTGAGGGGATTTGGGCTGGGTCACCCCCCTGGACACGTTGTCTGGCCCTGTACCATTGATCCCAGGGTCAATCCATGCCACTGACAGGCAGCACCACCTGATTCCAGCCAACCTCTCCACACTCCATCCCACATCTCACCTCTCTGAAGGGCTGCCTGTGTGCCTCAGTCTCCTCCCACTCCAGCATTTTGCTGAGCACGGCGGATCCAGGGACGCAAAACTCAGGCAAACCATCGGAGCAGGCAGAGGAAAGCCAAGATTTGCCCATTCCCACCTTTCCCCTGCAGCTCCTTTAATTACAGACTTCCAGTAACACCAAAAAATGAGAACACTCCCAGCCACAGCCCCAAACCTGGTTTCTGTGGAGATTTACACAAAGAGAACGGAGGGAAACTAAGTTCAAAGATGACAAACTTTAGGAATATGTGGCCGGTGCACGGATCTGGCCTTTGAGCTGTCCCCACAGCGAGGAGGAGCTCCTGGAGGATGAGCTGGGAGGGAGGATGCTGGGGAGGAAAGGGGGTGGTTTACGCAAGCGTCCCTGGGAACGCGACCCCAGCGTTTCCCTCCGGGATCCCCCTCCATCCCTGATGGCTTTTCCGGGGTGCGGCCGCCCCGCTCGGGGAGCAGCAGGTGGGGAAGGCAGCGGCCAGGGCGCCGGGGGCCGCGTTCCCACGACTCCCGTGCTCCCCAGAGGTGCTATATTTAAATCAATATTTTCCTGTTTAATCCAACTGCTGCTAAGTCAATAAACACAGCACGACAGCGAACATACCTAATTTTCCATCCCCAGACGGATTCAGCCATGGGGGGAAGAAAGATCCAAGTGGTTGCCAGTCTGGCATCCTGCTCATACTTTCGCTGAGCAGCAAATGGACCCCAAATCCATCCCAAATGCATCCTAAATGCATCCTGCCTTGGTGCTAGGCTTTGTGGGGCTGCACATGGGTGTACACACATGCTTGTGTGTGTTGCCCATTCCAGCAGCTTTTGGGACGCTGGAAGCAGGAAGAAGTCTTTATCTTGAGTTTTTGGGTTTTTTCTCCCACAGGATCTGCCAGAGCAGGACGTGCTGCTGAGGAATTAAGGAATGACCCCTGAGGAATTAAAAGCCTCGTGCCCATCATCAGGCATGGTGTGAAGGAGTTCTGCACCCAGGATGGCTTGGTTGGCTCCAGCCCCATGGAGAATTGCTGGAAAGCACCCAGGACAAACAGTGCTGCCCCCGAGGGAGAACAGCATGTTACCTCTCTCGGTGGGATGTGCCAGATGCAGCTCTGCCAAAGCCACCACCAAACCATGGGAACTGGGAAAATACCCTGGGGGAATGATGCTGCAGGGACACTCAACCCCAAGAGAATATCCCAGTACAGTCAGCTGGAGATGGACACCAGGATGGACAGACCATCACATGATACGGTATGGATGCTCCCACCCCCCAAAATTCCCAAGTGGAGGTGACCATTTCCCCACACAGACTCACAACCTTGCAATGCCGGCCCTTTCCATTGAGTTAGGGAGGGGAAAAAACATCAAAAAGTAAAAAATAAAGCTTATTTCTTCTCTGCTGCTCAGGGAGCACATAAATCCCTGTTCCCAGCCAGCCATCCCAGTGCCAAGTTACATCCAGTCCTCAGTGCTCTCACTTCGAATTAAAGCAACTCCCTTGCAGGGCTCGGTCCCCCTCCGCCCCCCCAGGCAAAGCTGGTGCCATCTGAAATAAAACATCCCAGCTCTTTACTATCTAGTAAATCAAAAGGAGAAATAAAAATCCTGGTTTCAGTTAGGATATGGCTGGAGCACAAAGAAATCCCAAGGCAGGAGAGAGATTTGAAGATACAGCTTTGGTGTTGCCCTTAAAAGGGAAAATTCGCACCCTCTTCCCCAGGGCCGGAGGGTTCAGGCAAGGTGAGGAGCAGCATCCTCAGGGTCTGCTTCCACAGGGGGGGCCCATCCACCTCGGGAGACGCTCGGCCAAACAGTTGGTAAAAACCCACCCAAAATCATCCCAAAGTTGGGATCAGACCAGGGCTGGGGGTGTATCGGGGTGTGGGGTCAGCAGAGCATCCCTGATACTGGGGCCATCAGGTACCGGCCCCAGGACACCACAGGGAGCTGCCTGAGTAAGAAATGTCTCTCCATAAATTATTAAAATAAACCATATATTATATAAACTAAGCATATTAATTATTTAGAAATGCCACTGGGTGCACAGCCTCATCTTGGGGACCTGCCAACATCCCCAAGGTGGCACCAGCCAAAGCTCCAGGAGGTTCCTCATTAACCCATTTTAATTATAATGCTCGATGGTTCCATAGCACATCTCAGCCCAAGATGAGAGAAGACAAAAAACTGTACCTAAACTGGTCCATCAGGCAAAAACTGCTGCCAAACTCACCCCAAATTCACCCAAAACATCCCCAAGGATGTTTCACACAGTGGCCAAGAGCTCCCTGTTCTCAGCCACCAATGGTTGTTGCCTGGCAGTAGGGACAACAACGGGAGAAGGAGCTGGATGGCGAGCAGAAACCCCTGGAGAACATCTTGAGGGGAATACTGCTGCAGGGATGAAGGATTCCAAGAGAATAACCTGGGGGAATGATGCTGTGGGGATGCCAGAGCCCAGAACATCCTGGGAGTGATGATGCTGCAGGGATGCTGGATCCCAAGAGAATATCTTGTGAGGAGGATGCCAGAGCCCAAGAGAACATCCTGGAGGGAAGATGCTGCAGGGATCTGGATTTTTGGAGGATCCAAAGAAAACCAGCCTTGCTCCATGTGGCTCTGCCCTGGCCAGCAAGGGTTACACAGCCGGGCTCAGCCTGGGGACTTCACGCTTGGCTGCCAGCGGCTGCTGGAAGGGAATGGTCCAGCCCATCCTCTTAAATCGGCATCAGAGCAGGGGGAGAGAGCCCTGCCAGCATCATTCCTGCGAGCTCTCCGCAGATCCCCCGCGGGAACGGGTATTTCTGGGCTTCTCCCAGAGCTATTAAAAGCCCCGTGGGTGCTGGCACTGCTGTGCCGCAGCAGGAGGTGATGCTTCCAAGCCCTTCCCGGCACAAACACCCGGAGTGATGGGAACCCGAGTTCGTGTTCAAACAACGGCCAAGGGGCCAGCAATGCCAAAAACCCATCCCAGGAAAGATCCCAAAGCACGCAAGTGCGCTTCAGGGTGAGCAGAGCACCTTCACATCCCCCAGCCTGCACCAATTCTTCCCCACACAGGATCAAACTTGTACCTATCGATCAAATATTCAGTGCCTGCACAAAAATGTTTCCCCCCCTTTTTCCCACCCACCAGCACAGCAGTACTCATGATCCCAAGCGGAGGGATGGCAGTTTTTTTTGGGGGGAAAAGGCAGATTTGCTTGATAAGGGGTATAACATGAGGAATCCCAAGCAGGAGGATTGTTTAAGCCTTCCCAGCCAAGGAAAAGGCAATTTTTGGTTCAGCATCTCAGAGATGGTCAATTTATCAGGACCTTATATAGAGAGATGTTATATGTAAACATAAAATGATATATATATATTTATAAAACCCTCTTCCACCAAATTTTGGCGTTATTTAACCTGAAAACTTCTTTTTTCCCATCCAAAAATTGCTTTTTTATCAGGGAGGTTGCTCCAACAAACAAGAGCTCATCCCTTGGGGACCACCGCAAAGGGCTGGGAAGGCTCTTGGCCATCCAGCAGTGCCTCCGCAGATGGGAATCTGTCCACCACAAGGGACACACGACAGGCCCCCAAGGCCACCAATGCTTTAGATGGGTCACGTACCCTGTGAAACAAAGGTGCTTTTAGGATGGATGGGCACTTACCACCTGTGGCTTGGTCCTGGGGCCGTGTTCATCGGGCAGCCGCGAGCACCGGGGCAGCCGGGGCGGTGGGGCAGCGGGTGGCGAGCAGGGTCCATCCCCAGGACTGGGGGACGTGTCACCTGAGTTGAGGGCCAGCATGTACCGCTTGGTGACATCCTCCAGCGAAGGAGGCTGGAGGGTCGGGAAGGATTTTCCAGGTGAGCGGCCGGCAGCCGGCGCAGGGAGGTGGCCGTGGTGGCCGGAGGGGACGAGTGCCTCGGGGACGGTGATGGGGACAAAGGTGGCAGGCTCGCTGGTGTGACGGACGTGCTTGGTGGCCAGGCGGCTCTTGGCGAGGACGGCGGGCGCCGGGGGCGGTTGGTTCTCCTGGTGTGCCGCGCGGTTGGAGCGCTTCTTGGAGCTGCGGCGGGCGATGCGAGGGGACAGCACGTCGGCCAGCTTGGGGTCAAAGCCATAGCCGCGGCCGGTGCCCGGCGCTGCCGGCTGTGCCGAGAGGATGGGCTCGCTGCTGGACGGGGGGATGCTGGGCTCCAGCTCGCTGATGGCCTCGCCGGGACCCTCAAAGGCGCCGGCCGCCAGCTCGCCGCGGCGGCTGGGGTCGCTCAGCGACTTCTTCTTGATGGTCTTGCCATTGGCCTTGTCATCGCCCAGCTTGGCCATGGCGCCGGGCTGGCTGACAATGGTGCGGATGAGGCTGCTGTAGTCTCGGGGCCCATCGCTGCCCAGGGACAGGTCGCTGCCCGCGCTGCCCGCGCTGCCCGCGCTGGCGGCGGGCTGGGGGATGCCCGCCTTGGCGCTCAGCGAGCTCAGCAGGTTGCTGTCGACGGAGAAATTCTTCGCCTCCTCCGCCACCGAGCATCTCCGATGAGGCATGGGGTCACTGAGGGAGCGGTAGGGCTCAGTGCCACCCTCGCTGCCGCCCTCCATCCCATTGGCGCCCGCTGACGGGAACTTACGTCGGCGCCGCAGGCTGCCAGGGGTGCTCGGCGTCTCGGGTTTGCCAGCTGGAAGGTCTTCAACCGCTGCCGTCGGGTGAGCGGGCAGTGGCATTTCGGAGTCACCGGCTGCCAGTCCAGCACTGGGTAGCATCCAGGCGTCCACAGCTT
This sequence comes from Corvus hawaiiensis, assembly GCF_020740725.1. Classification (NCBI taxonomy): domain Eukaryota; kingdom Metazoa; phylum Chordata; class Aves; order Passeriformes; family Corvidae; genus Corvus; species Corvus hawaiiensis. The sequence continues at coordinate 1,514,157 of NC_063214.1, forward strand.
CATGCAGGCCTTGGAAGGGGATCCCCATGGGCTCTGGCTCCGTGACGATGCCCTCATCTGTCACGCTCGACTCGTGACCCGACAGCTCCTCCACAGATTTACTGCAAGCGAGGTTCTCCTCTGACTCCACATCCTTCAAACACCGTGTGCTCTCCACCTGTCCCCGAAGGGTTGCGTCTGTCGTCCCTGTCGGTGCCACCACCTCAGCGCCCTCCACACCTCCACTGTCCTTCTGTTCGGCAGGAAAGCCATAGTCCTGCTGGGAACCCATCCTGCTGATCTTCTCAAACACTTGCCTCGCCTCCTGGATGTACTGGTCCTGGATGACCATGGGGAGAGGATCCTCGTCCCCCTGCTGTCCCCCACTCGGAGCCACCCGGTCCTGGCTGTCAGTAGAGGCCAGGAGGAGCTCGGAGGAGCTCTGCTTCATGGTGCTCTGTAGGAAAAGCCGCCGCGTCCCAGATTTTTCAGAGCAGGTGAAGGACTTGGCGCGACGTAAAGTGGCCGTTAGGTCCTTGAGCGTTGGCCGCTCGCCCGGTGCCCAGCGGTTTTGGGGATGAGTGGCACCGCAGCTGCCTGGGGAGGGGCTGGCAACGCTGGAGCATCCATCAGAGCCCACGTCAAGGCCGATCCTCACCCCTTTCTTCTTCACCTTCAGCTCTGAGAGGTCTGATTTGAGGAAGCTGAGGAGCGTCAGGGTCTCGGTGGCAATGTCGGGGTTGGACAAGGACTTGCGGTGCTTGGCCCGCTCCCCTTCCAGCGCTGGCTGGTGCAGGCTCTCGCTCCCATAGTCCGGTTTTGCCTTGGCCACGCTCTGGGGCAGCTTGGGGCGGACACGAACCCCCGGCTGTCCCCACGCCAGGCCATCGCTGGCCCCGAAACTGGGCGATCGATAGATACCATAACCTGCCTGGAGAGTCCGTCCTTGGTTGGGCCAACAGATCCCAAACTGCTCCTCTTCCTTCAGTGTCTCCGTGCTGGAATAACGACTGCTGCTGCGTGACCCGCCGGGGCTGCCGAAGGGCAGGATGTTCACCTTGGAGACGCGAGCCACCATGGGCAGCGGGTGGCGGGGGACCACCCTAGTGCAGCCTTCGGCCTCGGCATCGCCATCCGCCGTGCCCTCCTTCTTCTTCTTCCGTGCGGCGCGGGGCCGGTGGGCAGCGCTCTGCCCTTCGCCTTCGCTGCCCGATGAGGCGCGGGGAGAACGGGCCGCCGCCGCTTCATCGTCCCCGTTGGAGCGGGGTGATGGGGAGGAGGAGGGTGGTTGCGGTCGAGTCGAGTTATGCCAGGAATGCGGGCCGGGCTCCGGCGGAGCTCCGCGGGGAGAGCGGAGCGCCGGGTGCGGGACGCGGCTGCGGGGCGGAGGCGGCGGGGGAGCTCCGCGGGCGCTCCCGCCCCCACTCCCGCTCCCGTTCCCCATCCCATTCCCGGTCGGTCCCGTCGGCTGCCGGCAGCTTTCCCCGAAGAGTTTCCGCATCGCCGGGACGCTGGGCCAGCGCGGCGGCTCCGCGTTTAACCCCGGGCCCGGCGGCGACGGCGACGGCGGCGGCGGCGGGGGCGGCGGTGGAGCCGGGGACGGCGGCTGAGCCCCGGCATGAACCGGGCCCGTCGGCTCCGGCTCGGTGAAACGAAGCGAAAGCTGCCGTACCGACGGGGCCAGGCTGCCAAAAGCCCGGCCCGGTTGCTGCTCCGCGATCGGCGCTGAAACTTTCCTACCCGGGAAGAAGAAGGAGGAGGAGGAGGAGGAGGAAGGCGGGGAGGAGGCGGGCAGGAGGCACCGAGCCGCCGCTACCCCCCGGCCGCTGCCCCCCTCCGCCATTGTCGGTGCCCCCCCGCCGCCGCCGCCGCCTCCGCCCGCCCCCCGGCCCCGCCGCCGCCGCGCCCCGGCCCCGGCCCCGCCGCAGGCACCGCCCGGCCCCGCTCCTCCTCCGGGCTGCCGGCGGGCTGCATCCCTCCCGCTTTGTTTTCTCTCTCTCTCCCCCCCCCAACCACTTCTTTTTTTTTTTTTTTTTTTTGGCTTTTCCTCCTCCCTCACCCCCTGCTTTTTTATTTGTTGCATTCAAATAAACTTTCCTCCCCGGAGGCGGGGTTTGCTCCCGCAGAGGGGGAGGGTTGAAGTTTTGCTCCCTTTTTTTTTTTTATTATTATTTGTTTAATTTTTCCTTTTTTTATGGAGGGGATGGGGGGAGAGGAAGGCGGCTTTAGAGCTTCCCTCTCGCTCCCAAGATAAGCAGGAACACCTCGCACCCCTCTGTATCTTTCACCCCCCTCTGGTATCCATCAGTACCCCCCTGCATCCTTTTTTTCACACCCCCCCACCCCCAGCATCCTTCATCCCTCTTCCCTTATATAAAGGGGCTTATGAAAAAGTGGGAGAGCAACTTTTTACATGGGCAGATAGTGATAGGATGAGGGGGGACAGCTTTAAACTAAAATAGGGGAGATTTATATGGCATACTGGGAATAAAGGCTTCCCTGTGAGGCTGGGGAGGCCCTGGCACAGGATGCCCAGAGAAGTTGTGGCTGCCCCTGGATCCCTGGAAGTGTCTAAGGCCAGGCTGGACAGGGCTTGGAGCAGCCTGGGACAGTGGAAGGTGTCCCCACCCTTGGTAGGGGGTTGGAATTAGATGGTCTTTAACATCCCTCCCAACCCAAACCATTCCGTGATTCCCTCCATCCCTTCCCAGCTTTTTCTTTTTAGGGGGAAACAGGATAAATAATCAAAAATGTGAGTTCCAGCCAGAGATTCTTCCCATCGCAGTGGATTTCTCCAGACCCTGCTTTGCAGCTCATCTCAGGGAAGGGAGAACACCTTGTTCCCGACTTGCAAAGCTCTCCAGTGAAGCACTGCCCCGTGAACAGACTTTCTCGTGGGTTTTCAGCATCATTTGTCAGCGCTTGCTATTTGCAGCATATAACCCGTTTTTTTCCCCCAAGACAGCAGATTTATCGCTGGGGATGTGAAAAATGAAGGTGGCTGGGATGGCTGGTGGGTGAGCTGTGGCCTTGGCAGCACGGGTGGGGCTGGAGCAGTGTCCTGGCCACGTAGAGGACATTGCTGGCTCTGACCTTGAGGCACAAAAAAACTGAAAAAAAACCCGATCACCTCCTGTAAATGCATTTCTTAGGACCTAAAAAGCTCCTGCAGCGATGCCGTGAGATGCTCCGCCCCAGCAAGTATTGCTTCCCTGGCTCTCCCTTCCCACCCTCCGCCCTGCTTCCCTGCTTCCGCCAGTCCTGGGCTGCAAGGATGATGTGCCCATGATGTCCCCCCCAGCTGGCATTTTGGGAAAGCCGTGTATTTCATCCCCACTTGGTGCTGTAGGAGCTGTTCCGCAGCTGCTGGCTTTGAGCGCCTTGCAAGCAGAGGAGATTTGTCAAAGCGTTCACCCCATTTCTAAGGGATCCCTTTACTCACATCACCCTGCCTTCTAGGCCACGGGAATTGCTGACAGGACCCCAAGGCTGGGCAGGACATGGTGAGACTGAAAGACAGCTCTGTGTGTCCCCTGCTCTTAAAAACGTTCCAAATTAGTGATTCCAGTGTCAGGAACATCATCCTGAGGCTGCTGGATGTCACCACCTGAGCCCATGCAGCCCCTGCAGCCACCACTGCAGCCACCACCAAAAAGGCTTTTTGGAAGCTGATTAATTTTTTTCCCCCTCGGAGCTTTATTGTGGTCCAGTTTTTTTCGGCCATCTCGTCCCATGGGTCCTATCCAGGAACTGGGTGCTGTGATGGTGCAGGGCTCCTCCTTCCCTCCCTGGAGCCAGGTGGACACCCACGGATCAGCTGGATTTCTCCAAATCTAAATATTTTGCGCCCTCTCCTGGGTCCGGATGGCGTGGCCCGGCGCTCCCACCCCGTCACCTTCCTCCTGTCAGGGAAGGGTTGGGGACATCAGGCTCGGGCTCTGTCCGGGTCCCTCCCCCCCCCCGCCATGAGAGGGGCGCTGAGGGCGGCACGGGGTTTCCCAGCCCCTGCTCAGCCCCGCTCCCATTGGCTGCTCTGTGCTCCCTGCGCGGGAAGGGCCCTCGGGCCCGGGGCGGCCTCAGCTCCTCGGCACAGCCCGGCCGGGCGGCTGCAGGGAGAGACAGCTCTCACACAGCTCTCACACAGCTCTCACACAGCTCAAACACAGCTCAAACAGAGCTCAAACAGCTCTCACACAGCTCTCAAACACCTAGCAAGAATCGGTCCCTATCTATTTCTTTTCCACGGGACTCCTGGTTTGATACACCGTGTTGCAGTATCCCCGCTATAGCAGGGCTCTGCCTCCAGCCACCGCTCTCGCGGGGCCCCAGCGTTTTGCCCTTCCATGGCAGGACCCCAAAGATGCATCAGAGGCGACTTTGGCGTGGATGAGCTCAGGCCAAGGGAAAGCACAGGACTGCCTTTGCCTCCTCCATTGCATTCTGTGCCCAACCCAGAGTCATTGTCACCATCGGGACAGGGACACAGCTCCTGCAAAACCAGGTGGTTTGAACTAATGTGGCTGCATGATCCCTCTCTGTTCCAGCCCAGCCGTGATGCTGAGATCTCTGAGCATCATCCAAGAGCCTGTGACCTTTCTGACCACCCTCCTCATCCTCGTGACAGCAAGGAGCCACACTGGAACTGCCAGCACTGGATGCTGGTGAGCTCCTTTGTCGGGGTCCCCCTTCTCCCGCCATGCCGCAGCCCCGGGCGAGGGGCGCTGAGGGCGGCACGGGGTTTCCCAGCCCCTGCTCAGCCCCGCTCCCATTGGCTGCTCTGTGCTCCCTGCGCGGGAAGGGCCCTCGGGCCCGGGGCGGCCTCAGCTCCTCGGCACAGCCCGGCCGGGCGGCTGCAGGGAGAGACAGCTCTCACACAGCTCTCACACAGCTCAAACAGCTCTCACACAGCTCAAACACAGCTCAAACAGCTCTCACACAGCTCTCACACAGCTCTCACACAGCTCAAACAGAGCTCAAACAGCTCTCACACAGCTCTCACACAGCTCAAACAGCTCTCACACAGCTCAAACACAGCTCACACAGCTCTCACACAGCTCTCACACAGCTCAAACACAGCTCAAACAGCTCTCACACAGCTCTCACACAGCTCTCACACAGCTCTCACACAGCTCTCACACAGCTCAAACACAGCTCTCACACAGCTCAAACACAGCTCTCACACAGCTCTCACACAGCTCTCACACAGCTCAAACAGCTCTCACACAGCTCTCACACAGCTCTCACACAGCTCAAACAGCTCTCACACAGCTCTCACACAGCTCTCAAACAGCTCTCACACAGCTCAAACACAGCTCTCACACAGCTCAAACAGCTCTCACACAACTCGCACACAGCTCTCACACAGCTCTGAAACAGCTCTCACACAGCTCTCAAACACCTAGCAAGAATCGGTCCTTATCTATTTCTTTTCCACGGGACTCCTGGTTTGATACATCGTGTTAGAGAATCCCCACTGTAAGAGTCCTTGGGTGGCCAGGTACCTGAAGAGACACCGTGTACCTGCAGGGAGCAAGTCAGGATGGAGCTGCACGCTTGGCCAGCTGCCGGCAGCCAAGCTGGAGGTATGCTCAGCCCTGGAGATTTGAAGCAAATTACTTAAACCAACTTAGATGTGATTAGTATAAGCAGACATGAAAAATGCTGTTATCCATGTATGTATTTATATATATACACTGTATAGATACATATATTGTGTTCAGACAGAGAATTTCTGCACTGCAGAGCCTGCGCTGGGCCACAAACCTCCCTCTGCTGGGATGTATTCTATGTCTGTACATACAGTGGGTGTATACACCCATCTGAGAAAGAGCAGGGAGTTAATTCTATACATCCTGTATGTTAGAGAAGGCTCGCAGAGCGATGAGTGGTGCATCCACCTCGCAGATCCCTCCTCGCTGTGAGGGAGCAGCATCCCAACAGAGGCTGTGGGAGAAAAACTCAATCCCCAACCCTGTGGAGAGGCCAGGCCAGCTGTGGGATGTGCACTGATGAGGATGAGGATGCTGAGTAGCTCTCTGTGTCAGGGGTTTCCCAACTCTGTTCTGGCTCTGATTGTGGTGGATCCTGGTTAGGAGGTGACAGCAGGGCACACAGACACCAGGATGGGCCAGATTTGGGGTGCTGGGCTAAACAGGGAGCTGGATGCAGATGAAGGTGCCCAGGCAGGTGACAATGCTGCTGCCTTGTGCCTAACCCAGCCCATGATCATGGCTTCAGTGGGAAATCCAGCATGGGTGTTCCAGCTGCCCTTCTGTCCCCTTTGCCTGTTCTCAGTCCATCCAGAGGACCTCCTCCACCATTTTGCAGCACCAGCAATACCAGTGAGCCTGTGTCTCTTGCTGGTGTGGCTTCATTCTGGGCACTGGGGGATATGGATGTCCCAGCACCACGCAAAAAACATCCGTGACACTGACCTTGAGCTGGAGAAACACATGGCCCCACAGTATGGGCTGAACCAAACCCTCCCCACCCTTTGCATGCTGTCCCCATCAGGGAATTTTTAGTTGAGTACAGGGAGAAATCATTCCCCAGCAGCTCATCCTGAGCCAGTGATGTGTCCTCCACGGTCCCATCTTGTTCTCCACGGTCCCAGTGGATTTTTTTGCATCAGTGGCTTGGAGCTGCTCCAAGCGAGTGACTGAGCCAGGGAGAGGACACTGGACCTGTGATGGGGTTCATACTGCACCACTGCAGGCTGGAGATGGGCTGAAAGTTTGGGAGATGCCATCCTCCCAAGGATGTCCCCAGTGAAGCCATCTCTGCTCTGTGGAGCTTAGAACCGAAACTGCTCTGTGCCTTGGTGGCCCCGAGGTGGCCTTGTCCTCGCCTAGGAGCCATAGGTGATGCAGTGGTCGTGCCGCCACTTGGAGCTCACCTTGTCGAGGAGGTAACGGGTGCTCTCGCGGAACTTGCGCTGGGTGAAGTAGAAGAGGATGGGGTCGAGGACGCTGTTCATGCTGGCGAAGGGCCGCGTGCACTTGTAGGCGATGGCGAAGGCCTGCAGGGCCGGGCAGGGCAGGGTGGGCGAGGAGCGGACGATCAGGTAGATGGTCTTGGTGAGGTGGAAGGGGAAGAAGCTGATGGAGAAGACGATGACCACGATGATGACCATACGCACGGCTTTGTCCTTCCTCTTGTGCACGGCCAGGCCGATCAGCTCGTCCTTCTGGCACAGGATGCGGGCCATGCTGCAGTAGCAGGCCAGGATGGCCACGAAGGGCAGCAGGAAGCCGGTGAAGGTGAGTGTGATGCCGTAGGGGAAGTAGGCGGCGGAGCGGTCGGGTGGGCTCAGGTCGTAGCAGACGGTGCGGTTCCTCTGCGTGCCGGTGGAGGCGAAGATGAAGGTGGGCAGGCACTGGGCGATGACGATGAACCACACGGCCGCACACACCAGCCACGTCAGCTTCTTGCCCTTCTTCTTGTGCCACGAGGCCAGGGGGTGGCAGATGCCCAGGTAGCGCTGGATGCTGATGCAGGTGAGGAAGAAGATGCTGCTGTGCAGGTTGGTGTAGAACTGGAAGCGCACGAATTTGCAGGTGAAGTCCCCGAAAGGCCAGTAGTCCTTCTGGGTGTAGTTGTAGATGAGGAGAGGCAGGGAGCAGACGTAGAGCAGGTCAGCCATGGCCAGGTTGAGCATGTAGATCATGGTGCGGCTCAGCGCCTTCCGCGCCAGCCAGATCTGCCCGATGACCACCGCGTTCAAGGGCAGCCCCACCACGAACACCACCGAGTACACCAAGGGCAGCAGGACCTGCTTGAACTCCTCGTGGTAGGTGCAAGCGTTCCTCCCTGGGCTCACGGGGGCCGTCAGGTTGGCCATGGTGCTGTTCCCACCTGTCAATGTCCTCTCTGCTGGTGTGGCCTCTCCGCAGCACCTGTGAATGTCAGAGGGGACAGCTGGTGACTCGTCTGTCTGGTGTCACATATGCCCTCGCAGGATGAACCTGGACCAGTGTTCTGTAGGCTGGGGCAACCCCCAGCATCCACACAGGCTGGGGGATGAAGGGATGGAGGGCAGCCCTGAGGAGGATTTGGGGGTGTTGGTGGATAGGAAGCTGGACATGACCCAGCCATGTGCAGTCATGTGCAACCCCCCATGCCCTGGGCTGATCCCCCAGCATGGGCAGCAGGGAAGGTGGGGGGGATTCTGCCCCTCTGCCCTGCTCAGGTGAGACCCCACCTGCAGAGCTGCCCCGGCCCTGGGGCCAGCAGCACAAGGATGTGGAGCTGTTGGAGAGAGTCCAGAGGAGGCCCCGGAGCTGCTCCAGGGCTGGACCCCCTCTGCTCTGGAGCCAGGCTGGGAGAGCTGGGTGACCCAGAGAAGCTGTGACATCCCTGGAAATGTCCAAGGCCAGGCTGGGCAGGGCTTGGAGCAACCTGGGCTAATGGAAGGTGTCCCTGCCCATGGCAGCTGTTGGAATGAATCTTTAAGGTCCCTCTTCCAAGCCAGACCCTCCCGTGATTCCATGATTTGAAGCCACGATGATGGATTTCTAACAAGAAGGTGAAGGTGAAGTGAGTGGGACCGCAGAGGCTGCACACAGGAAAGCGTGGTGCCCATCCCAGCTCCACTTCCCATGACACTCATCCCCACAGAGAGGTTTGCACAAGGCCAAGCCGCTGTCATCCCCCTCTGGCAGAGGAAATTGCAGCAGGATGCGCCGGTGGCCGCCGGCACGGCTTCCTGCTCCTCTGCAGGGGGTGCCAAAGCCCTGCAGCCAGCCGGGCTCGGTGCGGGAGGTGCCACCCGCACGGAGCGCAGCGCGACCCTCGCGGGTGCTTTCACCCCGGAATCGGCACTGGTGACAACGACCCCAGAGCTTCTTAATGCTGTGCGCTCAGAGAGCCAATCCAGTGTCCTCTGGGCTGCTCTGAGCAGGGGAAGAGGACATCTGCTTTCCTCAGAGGCTGAGAGCAGCGTGACAGATGTGGTGCCACAGCCCCACGAGCCGCCTGGCCCAGCCGTGTCACTGGCAGCATCTCTGGGCACTCCGGCCACACACGCTCGGGGTGCAGCGGGACCCGCTTCTCCTCCCTCCCCTCGCTCCCTGCCCTGCCAGCAGCCCTGGCTGCAGCCCTGGCCGGAGGCACGGGGCTTCCCCTGCTGCCCCGGCACAAACCTGCCTGGAAGGGGGTGGCCACGCTGCCCGGGAAGGGGAAACTGAGGCAGGGAGGAGGTGCCCGAGCTCCAGCCAGGAGCGTGGGGCACAGGGCACCAGGGAGAGACGCACGAGTCTAGAGGCCACCCCGTCAGCTTGTACCATCCCATTTCAGGTGTTTGGGGATTCCCCAGTTCCCAGAGCACAGCCCTGCCACAGTGTCAGTGTCGGGGACACAATTTTGGGGGTGCTCTGTGCTTGTGAATCAGTCCCCCTGCAGCTGCACCTGCCGCCTATCCCCTGGTACCCCTCTGAGTCCCTCTGCACCCCCATTCAGCTCCTCACACCCCGCTGAGCACCCCGGCACCCCATGGAGTCCCTCCGTCCCCTCACTGAGCCCTCATCACCCCCCAGCATCCCACTGAGCACCCCACTGCACCCCACTGTCAGCCCAGCTCCGGCATTCCCGGCACTCACCTCTCCCACCTCCAAGCCAAAAACTGCTCCAGGGCTGTGAACTTCCCTGTCCCTTGGGTCCCCTCAAACCTCCCCTGGGACCTCTCAAGCCTCCCCCAGGACCCAAGGTTGGGGCAGCACCCACCCAGCACCCACAGGAACCTCTGCCATCCCCCGTGTGCTCGCAGGAGCACCACCAGGGGCACTGGGGACAAGGTGGCTGGGAAGAGGTGTCCTGGGGGACCTGGGAGCGCCTCTTACCTGCTGGGGTGCTCCAGGGTGCCAGTGGGTGCCCCAGCGTGCTGGGACCCAGCGCTGTGCCCAGCGCTTGGCACATCCGTGGGTGCTCTGCTCACCCCGTTGAGCAACACTTCCCTTTTCCTCTCAACAGCAGCACCCTGGGCAAATGGGGAACAGAAACCCCAGCAGGGCGGGCACATGGAATGGCTCTGCATGGCACTGCATGGCTGTGGCACAGCACAAATGCCACCAGGGCAGGGGATGCTCCTGCCTCTGGGTGCCAGGATGTGGCCAGCTCAGGCCACCATGAATGATTTGGTCTTTTCTACAATTCTTTTCATTTTCCCCCTCATTTTTTGGCCCTTTTCCCTCATTTTTGAATCTTTCCTCCATTTTTGCCTCACTTCCCTCATATTTGGCTCCTTCCAACTGTGGGCAGATGCTGGGGACAGGGATGTCCCAAGCCCTGTGGCACCAAGAGGAAGAAGTTTCTCCAATTGTCCAGGTGATGCAGTCAAACGAGAAAAACTGAGGCACAGGCACTGAATTTGAAGTGAACCAGTGTGGCCTATGCCCCTTTTTAACAGAATTTTCCCCCAAAACACCCCTTGGAGGTATTTGCTGGGCATTGCTAAGGGCCATGCCCAAGGCTACATAGGCCTTCAGTTGTGGAAGGCATAAAAAAAAAGGAGGAGCAGCCAAAAAAACAAGGGATCCCCCCCCAAAATGGCAAATAAGGGAAAAAACCCCTTTTTGTAAGAGGGAAGCAGCACTGAACCCCCCTGCTGCTGCATTTAGAGGGATGGGAAAGCTGGAGGAGAGGAGGAAAAAGTCCCTCCTGGTCCCAGGGCAAAGCCAGACACTGGAGAATCCCCATCCCAACTGTACCCTGCCCATAACCCCCAGTCACAGTCTGCCATCATCCACCAATTAATGAAACCAATTAATGGAACCACGCTGAGACCCTCAGCCTCATCCAGCTGCTGTGCCCAGGGTGTGTTCCCAGCTCATCATCTGTCTGGGTGTTTTATCCCAAAAGTCCCTTTTCTCACCCCAAAAACCCATCACGGGGGTCCCTGCCAGCTCTTGGGGTGATGGGGTTGGCACCTCCCAAATCCATAGGAGCTGGTGCCCTGACACCACGGTGATGGGCACCGGGTGAAATCCATTGGGAAATGAGACTTTTAGGGGGAAAAAGGGGCGTGCCTGTGGTGTTGGGAGGGGTCAGGATGGGGTCACCCTCATCCCAGGGGTTTAAGGTGCCTGCGGAGGAGGACCAAGGATCAGGAAAGAGAAGTGGGGCTGCTCTGTGGCCAGATGGGGAAGAGATTAAAAATAATCACCGGCAGCCGTGAGCTTCCCCTGGCACATGCCTCCTCCAACCCCTTTGCTTTCAAACCAAGCCCTTTTCCATTGCAATTATCTTTAATTAACACCCTGCTGTTGATTCGAAGGGGGGTTCTGCAAGCTGGATACAGTGGAAAAGCTTTTGGCTGTGGCTGCCCTCGAATGGGATATGGGGGAGGGCTTCCTCCTGTGCAAATCTTCCTCCTTGGTTTGTCCTGCCCATCCTGGTCTTTGTGGCTCGCTGGCAGGGCTGGAAAGCTGGGCTGGGTGGAAGTGAAAGCTCCAGCTCAGCACATTTCAAAGAGAATGGAAGGGGGATGCTCTGTCCTGCACGTCACTTGGCCAAAGCCACCACATCCTCATCCCCAAACCCCTCCTGGCTGGCGCCAAAATATCTTCAGGTGCCCATCTGCCCAGTGGGGACCAAGGCTTGGATGTTTTCAGGGAAATCTCCAGTTCGTGAAGCCTAAGGGTGTAACGATGTGGAAAAATTGGGACAAAGTTGGGAATTTTGGGGTGCTAAACATGGATTGTCGGGAACGGGGCACAGGGTGCTGGTAGAGCCACTCTGTCCTTGGGTAACCACCTTCATCTTCCCACGCTTTAGTGCCCCATCATAAATCAACACCTCAGGGAGGCTCTGGGCAATCTGGGCTTGCTGGAAAGGGAATGATGGGGACAGGGAAGGTACAATGAGCTGGCCCAGTCTCAGCTGGCCTATCCCTCTATAAATAGAAATAGAAATAGAAACAGAAATAGAAAGGAATAGAAACCTCTATACATAAATACACATCTGCACATCTCTTTACATGTACATCTCAGTACATACAACCATATTGATGGCTCTCCACGCACACACATTACATATTTACAGATATATATATGTGTCTCCACTCACACACGCACAGCCACAAACTTCCACACCCCTGTACACCAATTCGTGTCCCTGAGCACACGGGGTCACACTCATGCTGATCCATAACTCCATCCGTATGGGCAGAAATATATTGATACTTCTGTACACACATGCCTATGCAGACATGCTCATATACACGAATATATTCATACCTCTGGAGGTAGATAGGCACATATACATACATATATATATATACATAAAAGGTAGAGGCCAGGCTACTGGCACCTGAAGCAGAGAAAACCAAGTCCCTCGAGCAGATTTAAGCATATTTATGTGCCATACAACCTCTGGCATGGGGCTGATCCCTGTGAATGCCTGAGGGATGCAGGTGCGTCCTGGGTGCACCCCAGACCATGGGAGCAGAGGGACAGGGAAGAAGCCCCCCTGGACCAGCCCTGACAGGGGGATCACAGTGGGATTTTGAGCCCTGTTCCGTGGTAAGAGCTGCAAAACCTCCCTAAGAGCAAAGTCTGGCAGCTTCCATTTGGGGTGGCTCTGGGATCACCCCAAATCACAGATGTTCTCTGGATCTGACCCCATTCTCTCCAGCTCTGCTTCGTCCTGCCCAGTTCAATCTCATCTGTTTGGGTCCAGTCCTGCCCAGTCTGCCCCCATCCTGCCCAGTTGGGTTTGACCCTGTTGGATCCCATCCTGACTGGTTCAACCTTACCCCCTCGGGTCTGATCCTGCCCAGTTCGACCTCATCTTGCCAGGTCCCACCCAGACTGGTCTGAATCCCACGTCTCATCCTGAGCCAGCTTTATCTGACACGTTCGGGCTCAATCCTGCCCGGTCTGTACCCATCCCGCCCAATCCAGGATGAGCTTTTCGCGTCTGATCCTGCCCGGTTCGGCTTGTCCCGTCCCCCCCTCCGCACTCGCGGCACTCACCGGCACCGGGATGTGCCGGGAAACACCGGGTTCACTCTGACCCTCTGAGGTCCCATCCTGCCTGGTGGGAAATGACCCTGTTGGGTTCCTTCCTACCCGGTCCAGTCCCATCCTGTCCGGTCCAGTCCCATCCCGTCCTTCCAGTCCCATCCTGCCCGGTTCACTCTGAGACACTTGAATTCCATCCTTTCCCGGTTCGGCTTGTCCCGTACTCCCGGTACGCAGCACTTACCAGAGCGGGATGCGCCGGGAGGCAGCGGGTTCACTCTGACCCTGTAGGGTTCCATCCTGCCCTTTCCAGCCCCATCCTGCCCAGTTCACTCTGACCACCAAGATCCCATCCTTCCCGGTTGAGTCTGACCCTTTAGGGTCCCATCCTGCCCGGTTCGGCTGATCCCGTTCCCACCGTTCGCGGCACTTACCAGCAGCGGGATGCGCCGGGAGCCCGCGGCAGGGAGCGCTCGGAGCCTCCCCGCTGCCGCCGCCGCTCCGCCCCGGGGCCGCCCCTCTCCGCCCCGCTCCGGCTCCGGCACCTGCGGGAGGGCCCGGAGGGGCTGGGGAGGGGTCACAGCTGGATTGGGGCGAGACAGGGGGGAGAAACAGCTGGGCCGGGGGGCCGGCAGCTGCGTGGGGGCAAACATGTAGCTTAGGATCGTGGACGAACATCTGTATCAAAGAGGGTGTCGGGCGGCTCCCAACAGCCCCAAAAGTGGGATTTACAGGGTGGGATGCCCATGCGCTAGGGAGCAGCTGGATTGTCCTGGCCCGGCGTGTCGGGGACAGGGTCTCCCTGCGGCACCGGGTGGCAGCCAAAGGGGTCGGTGCCTCCCGTACTCATTAACCAGGCGGTCAAGGCTCCGCGCTTCCTGAGCAGGGCTATTAAGGAGCAATAAGGCAAAGAACCCCGGGGGGAAGGGTTGGGTACGAAACGGCAGATGCATAAACAGCACTGGGATGCTGGGATTCCGCGGGATGAGGGGCTTGGCTCTTCCTTTCCCTGGGAGCCCATTTTGCCTTCCAGAATGATTCCCTGCTTTCCTTTCTGGGGCTTGTGACGGGTCTCAGTCTCAGTGGAAGGGAAGGAGGTGCTGGGGACACTGCCCAGAGGATGGAACTCCATATGGGGGGCTCCTCAGTGTCTCCTCATTGAGCAGGCACCCAAATAGGCCGTGAGAGGGTTTGGGTTGTAGAGAATGGATGGTGAAGTGCAATGAAGCGCCTGGATCCTGCTGCAGTGGACAACACGGCTTTCATCGATCCTGGCGCGAGCCCACGGCCAAGCTGGGCAGCGTGGCCACAGGAGAGATGGGCTCTGGCAGGATCTGACACGAATATTTGCAACCACAGCCAGGCTGGAGCCATCCCTCACATCCCGGGGCTGCCTGGGCTTGTGGGGTTGGGTTGGCAATGGCTCGGTGCCCTTGTGAAATTCCCCGCTCCCTCAGTCTCCACGAGGAGAAGAAAACTGGGGTGAAATGTGCTTTTCCCCAGAAAACGTGCCTTGTGCAAACAAGCCCAACATCCTGGGATGGGGAGCCCAGGACTTCCCACAAGCATCCGGGGAATGCAGCTGAGGATGGGCACAACTCACTCCCCCAAGCAACTGACAGCGAGGGCACCTATCCCACCTCCAGTGCTGCCTCTGTCTTTGGGGAAGGCTGGTGTCCTCCTCCCTCCCGGCACAGCGGGTGTCCTTGCAGGTCCCCAAGGTGAACAGCCGGCTGTCCCGCTGTGGGGACACTGTAAATAGTGGTGGGAGTGTTAAAAAAAAGAAAATACAACAGTGGCTCCTGGCTGCCTGCCAGCTCCAAATGCCTCCACTGAACCACGAGCCCAGCCCTAGAGCACCTGGAATAAATGGGAATCCCCCAAAAATGACATTTTGGGGGCTGAGCAGGGATAGGGGAGGCTAATTTGGAGGCAGTAGACAGGGCTAAAAAAAGAGGTTTGAAGCAAAGTGTTGTTTTTAAACCTCTTTTTATTCATTTTATTCTTTTGAATCATTGGGAAAAATAAGTGGGGTTAGGGACTAGCCTGGTTCCTCTTGGAGTCTGACCGAGTGAATTAATCCTTGGCAAAAAGGCCTGGCACAGTGGCTGGATTTGAGTTTCTGAGCCCCTGGTTTCTGTTCCTCCGGCTGGAGGTTGCCAGTAACTGCATTAGCTCCTGAGTGCAGGTGACCTTTGCCACTGCTGCTCCCGGGGGTGATTGCACCTTCCCACCAGCATCCAGGCTTCCAGCTGCCAGCAGATCCCACAGTGGCTGCTGGATGTAGAAAGGAGCATCTGTGGTCAAGGCCAGGGAGGCAGTTTGGAACTGGGACCCTGCTCCTCCAACCGGTGCAAAACCCCTTGGAGGTGAAAAGCAGCATTTTTCAAATGCTGAAGCTTTGTGAGAGCCTCAGGGCTGGGATGTCCCCACCACCAGACCCTGGATGTCCCCATGGGGGGGTTCCTCAGGGCTCTCAGGTTGTTCCCCAGCACAGACATGCAGGGATCAGGCTGGGTCCCTTCTGCCTCGGGCTCCGCCATGTCTCACCAGACCGGAGACGTCTTGCATGAAGAATTTCATTACATCTAAAAGCTATTTATAACGGAAATGGAGTTAATCTCTTATGTCCTGACAACTCCAGCCTGCCAGGGTGGTGGATCTGGTTGAGCTTGCTCATGAGGAGGTCAGATTTGATGGCAACTTTCTCTTTTTAAACCAGTGCAAAGGATATGGTCACCCCCATGGACGTCTGCTATCCCAGCGCCTTTGAATCCCTGGATTTTTAGCAGAGAAGGTGTTTGGTGGAGAAAGTCTCATCTCCTGAGCTCTGCTGCGATGGAGCCCTCCATCTTCTCGCTGCAACCAGAGTTCACCACAGTCAGAGCAGTGCAGCCAACTGGGGTGAAGTCAGACAAGTCATCTCTCTGCTGGACTTCTGAGGTGGAGAAACTGGTCACCCTCCACTGCCATCAGGGATCCTTCACAATTTGGATCTTCACAATTTGTAGTCAACTTTGTCTCTTCAAGGACAGAGCTGGGGTCTGGGATAGGGGCATCCCTGAACTTTGCATGGTTGAGCGGAAATCAAATACCTCCAGGTTGGCCACAATCCTTCCTTTGGCTCCTTGCCCTCCATCCTGAAAACCCTTTTGGGTTTTACCCTCTCTGTGGCTCTTTCCATCCAGGAAGAGAGAAGGATGTCCAAAAGCAAGCTCAGATCCTTTTGGAGACCTGCAGGATCTGTCCGTGCTGCCTGGGGGTGATGGGGAGCACCCCACATCCCTTTGGATCGCCAGCTCCACTTTCCAGACTGCATCCACAAGGAGGAATAAGGAGCTCAAAACATACGGGACCTGGAGGTGCTTTCGGGATTTCCCATCCAGGAAAGATTTAAAACAACTTCCCTCAACTCACTGTTGTTTCCTCATCAGCTTGTTTGCTTTGGCTGCTGGACCTGAGGCAGTTCTGCAGCTGGAGAGCCTTCTCTGGGAAATTATTGATCCCAATTGCAACAAGGGATCAAGTGTGGAAATGCTGGTGGAGATGCCTGCATTTGGGGTACCGCCATGCCAAAGGGACCACATGGCCAAGGGTGAAAATAGTTATTTTAAACTTGGAACCCAGCATCTCAGGGATGAGCTGTTGGTGTGACCCAGCCCACTGCGGGGCTGGGGCAGCGTGATGCCAATCAATCCCAGCCCATCCCCTGGATCCAGTTTCGCGAAGAGACAGAGGGTGGGTCGAGGGGCGGCTCAGAAGCCTAAGCCGCACCCCCTGGGCGGTGCCCGGGTCCAAGCCGCCTCCCCCGGTTCGGGAAAATTCTCGTTTACTCGGTTGTTCACTGGTTCTGTTATCACTCCCGCCTCTCGGTTTACCCCAGTGGCTCTTCGTACATTGTATCCTCCCCCTGGCTTGTAACTCATTGGGTGTTTTCCCTTTTCACCGGGGTTTTCAAATTCCCTGTAAAACTGAGGACAAGCCTCAGGGCACCATCCCATCACTTCCCATCGGATTCCAGCCTTCCAAGCTTGTTCGGGTTGCGAAACTTCTAACAATAAACCTGTTAGAAGACAGACCCGAACAGCTTCTTGCTTCTTTTGTCTCCGAGCTACGAGAGCCGATCCCGTCGGCTCCTGCCGTGTTCCCTCTGCCGAGAAGCCAGCTAGCCAGCCCAGCCAGCAGCTCTTTCCTGATCCCGAAGTCGCTTCTGCGATGCACAGAAGAACGCAGCTGGACTCCCTCTGACCTGGGGCATGCCAGAGCTCGTGCCTTGAGCACCAAGAACTGCGTTAATGAGCCACCCTGAGGAGCTCCATGATCATGGTCCACCGCCTTGAACCAGGGCCAAACACAGTTGTCCCAATTTACCACCATGTGGGCATCCAACACTTGGCTCTTATGGATGGGTTGAGGCAGCACAAGGATGAGGCGGTTGAATTTCACCAGGAATTTTGTGCAACACAAATTTAATGCTTTACATTAAAAACTACTTGGTGCAACTTCCTGTGGCCTCCCCGGGAAACCTGTGCTCGGTTCTGAAAGCAATAAGGAATTTTCCATGTGACTTCTAAACCATGGATCGAATCACCCGGCTGGATGGATGTGCAATTATTATTCTGTGCAAGGGTCTGTGCATTTCCGTAGTGGGAATTTTAAGTATTTTGCTGAAGTCATTTCTCAGGTCAATTTAAGTCATTTGCTTGTTAATACCATTAAATGCAGTGTTGTTGACTCAGTTGGCCCACACCCTTGCCAAGGGCTATAAGGATGAGGCCTTGGGGATTCCCAAGACCCCAAAATAACTTCAAGGCCTGAGGCATCTCCCAGAGGGACAAAAGTCTTCCAGGAATTCAAACTCAGAGCATGGACCATTTGCTTCCCAGGAGCATGCAGGGATCTGCTCAAGTCTTGGGCTGGTTCTCCTTTTCCTGCAGGTGGGTCCATCACATCCAGCCACCACAGCAAATATTTGAAACACACTTCCCTGTTCCTTCCACTGCAGAGGAAACCAAACCGGACATTTATTTTGGGGGAAAAAACTGTTTCATGTCTGGCATCACTGATGATGTTTTCTGTGGGAGCTACTCATATGTCTTTACTTCTCCCTTTCGATTCTGCTTCTCAGAAGATCACACTGTGCCCTTGGAGATGAAAGGGGAAGGCATGTCCCAAGTGATTTATATTTTTAATTCCAAGAATTGGTCTCTCTTGTAAGAAGGAAAATGCTTTGTTTCTTTTTTCCTTTTTCTGTAGAAGAGCAGAATTACAAAAACAAGGCGAAATTGAGTCACAGTTTTCTCTTCAGTCATTCACAGGTGGGCAAAAAAACCAACTCTACCAGTGCTTGAGGTTTGTACTCAGCTAAACCAAACGTGATGGTAACATTTATAGGAAGATTTTGGAGAGATCCCAGATAATAATACCTCTTGATTTAGGGATAAGAGCTTTTTCTGCTCTGCTTGCTGGGAGATGACTGAACCACCACCACTTGTTGGAGGTTTTACCAGGAGCAGCCCCACAGAGAGACAGTTCCATGTCCTCCATTCCCGAATGGGAATTATTCCCATTTCTTCCCGCATATAATCTACCAGAAAATCCCTTGGATCCGCTTCTGTGCAAGCAGAGAAGGGCTCAAAGAGCCAGCAAACCCACTTAGGGCTTGCTGTAGGGTTTGCTTGGTGTTATGGGCAACATTAGGAGCAGGAACCGGGGGTGCAGGGTAAGGAGGGGGACAGGATCAGCTTCCCAGGATGGACTCAGTTTTGCAGGGACGTGCAGCAGTGCTGGGAGCAGCATTACCTTGGCAGCACCTTCTAAACAAAGCTCGGAGCAGAGCCAGGGCCCAGACACTTCATCCAAACACCGGGGGGAAACCATAACAAGCAAAATACAATCCTGGGGGGTCCTGGCCATCAATTGTCTGTGTTTGGGCACAACCAGGCATGGCTGCTGAACCTTCTCTTTTGATGTGGTGGCTTGCATGTGCCTGGGATTTGGGTGCTGCAGGGAGGGTGGGTGGGATTCGGGTGCCTGTCCAGCACAGGAGTGTGGCCAGGAGATGCTTCTTGATGCTCAGGAGATGCTGATCTGGAGCTCAGGTGTATCTTTGACGAGTTGTAAGACCATCCTGAGCGAGGAGGTCTGTGCCTGTCACTGCTGGGAATGATGGCATGGGCTGGGGAGCTCCTGTGATGACCCCCATCTGTGCCTCACTTTCCCCAGTTGCTCAAAAGAATGAATTCCCAGCCTTCAACTTCTGGGTAAGAGCTATAAAACCTCAAACAGAGGGTCGGAAGGTTGTGTCCCACATCTGCCACAGGTGAAACCTCCTGGAGCAGCAGGCAGGGCCCTCCTCCCCTCAAGCAGCCCATCCTGTGCTATCTGGGACACCTGAGACCTGCCCCAGCCAAAAATGTTCAAGCAGGTCCATCCCGTCGGGGATGTGTTGCAAAACCAAGGCAGTGGCTGATTTCTGCACCTCGGCAGGGAGGGAGGAGGGGAATCTGATGGGAAACAAGATCAGCTCATTGCCCTGGAGCTTGCATGTGCTGGCAGGCTCAGGAGCAGTGGGTGACCTCACTCACAGCACCTTTTGCAGTGTTTTAGCCTCTTTAATTTGTTTTTTAAATCATTTTCCTGCAAACAAGGTTCTATTCTATTCTTTTCTATTCCAAGTTATTATTTTTAAATCCCTTTACTCAGGCCGGGAGCTGCCAGTGCCTGGGTCACTCTCTCTCCATGCACGTCAAACCAAGAATCCTCATCTCAGCAGGGTGGTGACTCCTCTAACTTAAGGGGTAAATACTCAGACAAATCTGGCATAAACAGAGAAAATGATGAAATGGGTTTGATTTAATATATCCAGTAATCCTAGGCATTCTCACTTCCTTCCCGGTATTATCTGCTGTGTCTTCTATTCCTGGATACTCAGAGAAATTTGCTCAAAGGAAAGCCGAACAATAACAGAGAGGAGATTAAAATAAAACAGAAAAATAACGGGAATGGCGGACAAGAACTTGGTTGGGTTTCCAGGAAGGTTCAAGGGAATCTTCTGTGCAGGGATGTGACTGTGCCGTGCTCCGAATCCCCGTTGGAGGGGGAGGTGAAGGTGCTGTGCTGCCCTCAGGAGCAACTGCTGGACTTTGGCATCCTTGGTCCAAACTGGCTCATCTCAGCAGGGTGGCTGGAGAAGGAGCCATGGGATGTTCTCTGGATTGTGCTGTGGTGGGCTCTGTCCCTGCCACAGGGCTCTGAGTATGACTTATTCCCAGCTAACAGGGCCTTGTCATCCAGAGGCCAAGAGGGGCTGAGACCAGGCGGCTGTAATTAGGCAAATCATTAAATCTCTGTTTTCCAGGCACTTGGACATCTGTTCTTTAACCCAGCCACTAGAGGAAATGCTGCTTTTCTCCCCCAGGATGAGAGCGGGTGCGAATTACCCTTGGCTAAGCAGGACCCTGAGCATGACACACCCTGTGGTCCCTCTTGGCCTGGCACACCTGCACGTGCCTCTGCTCAGTTCTAATGTGAGGGCTGAGCTGCATCCCATTTCCTCCTGGTGAGTGTCCAAATGCCCCGATCTGCGGGATTTTAGAGGTACCACGTGGCCCAAGAGCCAACACAGCAACGGTCTGGTTTGGCCATTCCCAGACCAGGGACCTCCAAGGGCAGCACTTCCCTGTGTGGTGATCGTGTGTGCACAAAGGCTTTCAGTCTGCAAACAAGCAGGGCAGCTCAAGGGCTTGGCTCCCACCCTGCCAGCTCCTGGATGTGTTCCTCTGCTGGCTCTTCTCCCTCTCCCTCTCTCCGTGGCTCAGCAGTCCCGCTCCTCCCTCCTCTCTAGGCTTGTCCCTTGCCAGGCATTAACATGGGAAAGCTCCCAGGTGTCAGAGATGTCACCACTGCTGACTTCTCTGGGCATCTTCCAAGAAGATGTCTCCAGGGGGTTGTGCTCCTCCCTGAGGTTCCCAGGAATTCTTTGTTGGTGTGCAGGGCCTGGAGGGAACAACCATGTCCACATTGCTTCTGGGACTGTCACGTAGGTGCTGTGATTGTCACATTGTCCTGGGACTGGCACATCATCATCCTAGGACCAGTGAGGAAGACACAGCCACACCAGCAGGCAACACTAAAAGGGTCCCTGGTGTGGTGGTGATGGCAATGGCCTCGTTTCTCCTCCTCCTCCTCCTCCTCCTCCTCCTCGGGCGGTTAATATTGACTGAGTTTATGAATTAACTTCCCTCTGAGCGAGTCGGCACAGCCAGAATGGGGACATTAAACAAAAAGCAAGTCGCTGGTGACTCATGCCATGGCCCTGTGCCAAGGCAAGCACAAAAGCAGAGGCCTCAGCAGAGCCTTGGGAATTGTTCACTCTTCAAAGCCACATGGACCTGGAGGAGACTCTGGATGGGTCCCCTCTCTAAATTCAGCTGGGGCAGGTGAAAAACTTCTCCCCTTCCCAGCTCTGGTGCTCAGGACCTCTTCTCCTCACCCAGTGCAGAGTCAGCAGAACAATCCATGGAAAGATGCTGCCAAGAAGACAAACCTTGTCCCTGAGGGCCACCCGGATCCCAGAGTGACACAGACCTCATCCAGGATTTGGGAAGGTCCCTCTTCCACACACTACAGGGTCCATCTGCTCCTGCATGTGATGATGCAGCCCTGTCCTGCAGACTCCCAGAGGTCTCTTATTTTTGAGGAAAATGAGTAAGAGTTGATTGTTCTTTTGGGTAGGAATGGATCAAAGAAGTTTTAAATAGTAAACCTGTCCTTTCCTATAGTTATTTCCCTCTTTATTCCCCCTCCTGGCTGCTGGGAGGTTTGTAAACATTTATTGAAATCTGCTTTAACATGTCACGCTGAGTATTTCCTTTTGGCCAGCTTCTTACACGTTTGCTTCCATCCAAATTCCCATACAAGGACAACAGGGAGCCCAGCCGCTCTCAGCCCTCACAGCCTGCCCAGAGCCCTCTTGGGGTCATGGCTGGAGGGCAGGAAGGCTGAGGCCTCCCCAAGGTCCTGGCTCGGGTGGATCCTTTGCTCTGATGGACTAAGGAGGTGGGTTGTCTCCTGTGCCTGCTTGCAAAAATCCAAAGGCAAAAGAGGTGAGAATAAGGAAAATGGAGCCAGAGTCTTTGGAGTGGTGTCCAGGTGATGGACACCCATTGAAACTTGAGAAATCCTGTTTAGACAGAAGAAAATGGTTTCGCTACTGTGAGGGTGGTCAGCTGAGGTTGTGGAGTTGCTCAAAATCCATCTTGACACGGCCCTGGGCAACCCACTCCCAGTCCCCCTGCTTGAGCACTGGACTAGATGGTCTCTAGAGGTCCCTGCCAGCCTCGGGCCCTCTGGAAGGGAAGGAAGAGGACATCCTTAGGAAATAAACCCTGCCTGCTTGTCTGGGAAGGGGGAGTCTCTCCCATGCCTGGGAGGGGACGAGGGGAGTCCCTGAAGCCACAGTTGGGCGTGATGAGGATGTTTCTCACCCACACTTTGCCCACACTTTTGCAGGGTGCAGGGGCTGCTCATTCCAGCCCTTTCCAAGGCTTTTTATGAAGCTTTCTCCCACACACAACAGTGCACATCAGGAGTGCAGTCCCCTGCCTTTGACTCATGCAGTGGCCCTGCAAGGACACAGTGAGCTCATCCTCCTCCTCCTCCCCCCTCCCCATTAAATCCCAGACATCCTCCAGATGTTCCGCGGAAGGATGAGCACCACGTTTTTGTCATTAGATCAGAGATAAAAGCTCTGGCTGCACTGGATGAACTTGTGCCCTGTGAGGCAGGTGCCAAAGTCCAGATGTTCACAGCACTGGCACGGGTGAGGAGAGGGAGAGGGCTGGTCCAGGAGAAACATCTGGGCACGGTGGCTGCTTGACCTGCTCTCCGTGGAGATGGAGCCCTTTCCAACTGGTTTGGAAAGGCAGGACAAGCTCCTCTGGAGATGAAAAGCACTGGGAAGCACCTGCATTCCTCCTGACAGTCTGAGTAGCCTTGCCAGGTGATCATCCTAATCTTGGCTTGATGTGTCCAGATGTGTTTTAAGAAGTCCATGTTTGAATCTCAAGGCTGCTTCTATAGATTATGGGGAGAAGCAGCTGGCTCCAGAGGAAAATTCCTCTTGAATCCGTGGAGGTGGCATTGGCTGTTTCTTGGAAGCATCCTGCTCTCTGATGCTCTAGACTCCTCCCACACTCTCATGTCACACCTGGTTTGGGGAAAAAGCAAGTGAAATATTGGGCTGGTGAGAAACTGGAGAAGGATTTGTGGCATGAAGAGCCACCTACTTTCATAAAATTGCAGAACAGTTTGGGTTGGAAGGAACTGAAGTCCAAACCTAGATCAGGTTGATCAAAGCCCCATCCAACCTGACCTTGAGTGTTTCCAGGGATGGGCTATCCAGAACCTCTCAGGGAATCCTGTGCCCGTGTTTTACCACCCTCACTTTAAAGAAACCCCTTCTTGTATCTAATTTTCTGTCCTGTTTTCTTCTTTCTATGCTGTAAATTATCTCACAGCTCTCTGCCCATGGATGTGGAGTGAAGAAGGGAGCGGGGCAGAGAAAGTTGCTCCAGAGGGAGAATCAAAGGGTTGGAGCTCAATGTTTTCCTGGGAGCTGCTCAGAGGAGGGGTGATGTCCCTCTGCTCCAGCTCCTCACCCTTGGCCTGCAGCAAAATCAGCTTTCTGAGGGCCTTCAGCAGCTCTAACCAGCTTCTCCCTTAGCCTAAACAATCCCACTCTGGCTCCAGCCTGTGCTTGCCCTCCGGGGCTGCTTGGCTGTGCCCTCGGGGGCATCTTGAACATTTTACCCACTGTGGATAAGGGGACAGGGTCACTGTGTCCCTCACTACACTGTGCAGGGGGGCTGGAAGTCCCTCTCTACCAGCAAGGCCTCCCAGTGTACTCCTGACGTGCCTCCCAGTGCATCCAGCCTCCTGGTTTGGGAATGGAAAATGTAGAGAGAAATGGTGAAAAAAATAGGGGAAAAATGGGTACAAGCACATATTTACTGCCCCAAACTGCCCCTCCATGCTCACTCAACCTGCACACCCAGCTGGCAGGGAAGGAATGTGCTCCCAATTTGAAAATGCTCCCAGTTTAAAATTTCTCCCAGTTTATAAGCACAGGGAGAGTGTTTGTGGGGAGATAAGGGCTGGTACAGATGCAGAGAGCTGGGTTGAGATAAGAACAGCCATCAGCAAGTTCTGCAGAGCATGGAATTGTTTCAGCTCCATGAAGCTGCGTCCAGGGCCAGGCACCCCTGGACTGCACCAGAGATAGGAGAGGGACACACTCTGCCAGCCCTGGGCGCATGGACAAACCCTGCCCCTCTGGGGCTCGGTGCAAAATCATGGATGTTCTAGCTGGGTTCCTTTGCTCCGCTGCCCTTTGCATCCCGGGGTTCCAACCACAGCTGTAAATAACCATAACAGAGCCTCCCCCAGCACCTTGATCCAGGCTCTGGCTCCTTCTCCAGCTCTCCATGGCATCCTGGCTGGATGCAATACCATGCTCAGGGTTGTTTCCCTTGGGAAATCCCCCTGGTGCTGCGTGTTCCCCTGCCTTGGCCTTGGATGGAGGTTAGCTGCTCCATGTCCTGCATGTCCAACATTAATGGTTGGACTTTATGATCTTCAAAGTCTTTTCCATCCTCAATGGTTTTCTGATTCTATAACGTGCTGTAAGCTCTTCTGTCCTCCTCCCCTCCCTTCCAATCCATCTTCTTTGATTTCCACTTTGCTCTTTGCACCCAGGCTGGTGTGCACTGAGCAGGTCTAGGCATTCCCGAGGACTTGCCTGATTCCCTTTCCTTCAGGCTCAGGAAAGGATCTTTTCTTCGTTTATTCCTTCACCCAATGCTAAAGCTCATTTTCAAAGAACAATGCAAGTCCTTAATGCCACAAACCAGCGATTTCTGAATTTTTGGGGACAAGGCTTGGGATTATGCAGAGCTGTTTGCTGCCTACCTCTGAATTACAGTGACCTCCCACGGGCAGCCACAGTGGGAGCACCAGCGAAATACCAATGCCCCAGAAATACTGCACACAAACAGCACAGAAAGCCAAATATTTGTCCTTTCATGCTCCCCCATGAGGGTTCCTTCTGCAGAGCTCCCCTGGCCCTAGACTGGGATGAAAGGGAGGGGAAAATGCAGAGGGGAAGAGAGGCTGGAGGGGAAATAATAACAGGGGCAAACAAGCAGCGCCAGCATTTGAGCCAGAGCCTGGACACTGAACTCAGCTCCTCTTCGTGATGTTTCCTAGGACACCAACTCTTCCTCCCTGCTGGTTTTAATGGATTCTCTTAACCAGGCATTAATGGCTGACGCCAGCCACGTTTCTCACCACAGCCAGTGGCACTGCTGGGGGCACTTCAAGGTGTTTGCACTTGTGACACAGTGCCAGAGAAGTGCAAGAACGGTGATGAAATATGGATCGGGAATCCCAAGGAGCTTGGAAAGAAGAGCTGGTGCTTCAGTGACATCTGTAACAATGGGTATCCTTCCACTGGGTGCAGAGGAGCTGCTGGCTTTGATGGGCTTGTCTCAGTATGGAGACTGGGAAGTGACAATTCCTGAAGTTTCAGCTTTCTGGCCTCTGCAGGGACAAGGGATGCCTAGAAAATCCTGGAAAAACCCTGTAATGAGAAGATGAATAGAGAGAATGCCGTAACAGAACATGTATAATTCTCGTGTTCTCAAAGTTGGTTGTATTTGATTTTGGATGGGCTGGTGGTGGCTCTTCCAAGACAGCAGGAGTTCATCAGCACACTGGAGTGTGTTTCAGAGAATCATGGAATGGTTTGGGGGGAAAGGGGCTTTAAAAACCATCTTGTTCCAGCCCCCCACCATGGGCAGGGACACTTCCCTCTAGACCTCCAAGCCCTGTCCAGCCTGGCCTTGAACATTTCCAGGGATTCTGGATCAAGGCCCCAGGGTTTCATCTGCCTCTCTCTGACCCCAGGCTCATCGCTTCAGGCCCTTCCCACCTCTGCCTCCGTGGTGAGGAGCAAAGCCTGGTAAGATGTGACCCCCCAGGTCAGCCTGCCCTGGACTTTGTGTCCCAGTGTTCCCTGTGGCTTCCCATGGCACAGCCTGGTGCACAACCAGGGGCAAGGAGCCACCTCACTGCTGCCACAAGATCAGGAACTATTCCCTCTCCATCCTCCTTCCCTCTGGGCTCTGGGGAATTTCCATTTTTGCTCCTTGGATTATGTTCAAACCCTCAGGCCACACAGAACAACAGCAACGAGGCGAGCTGGTGTCGGGGAATGGCATTTAGGGGACAACGGAGATGTCCCCATCCCCTGTTCTCCATGAAGATGGAAAGCACAGTGGTTACGAAAGGGCTTCATCTCTGAGGACTCCCAAGCTGTCCACAGGGGATTTTTATCTCTTCATGTGTGCTCAGCCAAGCAAGGAGTTACACACCTGGAAATAGGATCTGGCTGCACGTTAGGGGCATCTGCTGTCCCCGTAACATTTTGGCACCACAAAGAGGGACTTTGGTGTGGCTGCACTTTTACACCGCTGCGTGAATTCACAGATTTTGAGCTTTCCTGGGCAAAAAAAAAAAGGCTGTATCTATCTTAGGGATGCAGACACGCCATCCAGCCAAGTAAATTTGTAGCCTTTCACTGTTAAAAGTTGAGGATGCTCCTCCTCAGCTTTCCCTCTTCTTCTGCAGGATCCATGCATGAGCTCGGGGTGCTGCCACCGAGCTCTGGGTGGCCAAGCTGTGATGGGCAGAGCCAGGACAAGGCATTTGTTGTGCCACAACACTGACCAGTGACTCTCCAGGGCTCTGGCTGGGAAGTTAAAGTGTCCTGGCTCATGGCCAGAACAAATATTCCTCTTAGACTCATCAGACTGAGGCTACATGTCTGGAGAGTCACTGCCTGCCCCAAGTCTGCTGGTGGGAGCAGAGGTCCAGAGAGGCTGTCTCTGGAGGACAGTGGTCAAGGGACACCTAGAGGTGACCACACTGGCAAAACCCACAAGCCCCAGGGTAGAAATGTCCACAGCAATGTGTTCCTGACTGAAGCACCCTTTGGTTCCCACTAGCCCTTGCTGTCTCAGAACATCGTGTGTGTCAGGGAGGGTTCCCCAGCATGCCCAGCTCAGCCAGGCTCTCACCACCTCCACCAGCCTTGCCCTGGGAAGATGCTGATGGGGATGAGATTCTGGACCCTGGCCTAGACCATGAAATACCGGAAAAAGCCATTTTCTGCAGCAATATTTGAGAGAATATACTTTCCTCTCCTTTATTGAGACCATTCAGGAGATGCTTCTGCTGCAAGATGTTCTGGACTTTTCTTTGTAAAAGTCCACAGCAGTTCAACCTCTGTAAAGCCTTTAAAACTCTCAGGTTCTGGAATCCCTCCTAATTTAGCTATGAATTAGTGCTCCATCCTTGGGAGAGGACAAATTCATGGCCAACTCAATAGGGCTGACCATCCTTGGGCATTATCTTGATGGGTTTGATCTGGCCCAGCTAAACTCCTGCCTGGCCGTGGTTAGAAAGTTATTTGGATTTAGCAGAGAAGGTTCAGCTGCTGCGAAGTATTTTCAGCGGGAAAAAATTCCTGGCACTGCAGTGTTTGACTGCAAAAAGGGAAATGTGACAGAGAAATGAGGAAGCTCCCGCGAATTAAGCAGCTGAATAGGATGAAATGTTTGCAGAGGGAGTGAAAGTGGGCTGAGGATGCAAATGCAAAGCACTGATTCAAAAAGGCCGAGGGCAGCCAGGTCCAAACAGCAGGCTGGAAAATGTCATTAGAGGAAAGAAAATCTCCTGCTGAAGGTCCGTGTAGTGTCCAGAGGGGGAGGCATGGAGCAGGCAATGGACATGGCAAGTTGAATGTGAAAATCCATTTGAGTGTGTGGAAGATTTCGAGGAGCAACTCACTGAAAGCTGCAAAAGGAGTTAACAGGAAGCAGAGCCCACAGCGCAGAGCTGCAGAGCTTGGTGGTGGATAAAATTAATTGTGCTGAATTGCACAGTGCTGAGGAGGTGGCAGCGTCTCCTGGGAGCTGTCCCTGCCCTGCTGTTCCACAGGGAGATGGGCTGGAGCTGTGACAGGCCCCAAGGGGGAATGAAGATCTCAAACAGTGATTAAGCTCCTCATGGTTGTAAAAGACCTGTCCAAGGCCCAGGACCAAGATCTAAGATCACCTGGACAGAGCAGGGGGGTTCCAGCCACCAAGACTCATCCTCCAGCACCCACCTGAAGGAGGTAGTGTGACGTGTGGAGTTTATAAAAGCAGGGAAATTTTCTGGAGATTATCTAACTTACCCCACCTCCTTCTCACAAAATCCTGCAGCCACAAAAGCAGGGTGTGATTCAGAGCAGGTATCACATTGCTAATTCCTTCCCCCGTCCCTTTCCCGGTGGCCTCTGCCAGCAATGGGGCACTGGGGCTTATGCAAATATGTATGAAAAAAATGCACAACACGTCTCAAAATACATAAATATGTATTTATATATATAACAGGTTTCACAAGGCATTTGAAAAGTATCACTGCTGTTACCAGGATATCTCCAGATATCTGTTGGAAATTCCCTGGTGGGGACATCTCTGAATGGCAGCCTGAGAAATACAAAAGAGGCCCTTTTCAGTGGTACTAAACCATGTCATTAAACCTGAGATTACCTGGGGTCAGTTGGTATTGTGCAGGATAAACATTTGGAAAAGGATTTTTTTATCCCTCCCTGCTTTTGTGAGCACTTTATCTGCAGGGTAATGAGGGCACTGAGTCTTTCTCTTGCTTTTTTTCCTACTAAATCGGGTTTCTTACAGTTTTCCAACTGATGCCTCCTCCCACACAGGGTCGACGTCAAGTGTGCGTCCACCAGTTTCACAGTAATCCCATTAACTTGGAACCGGACAAAACCCACAAAGCCGGCCCTGGGCAAGGCTGGGGCAGGAGGCATTTAGTGACTGGGTGGTTGAACCAAAATTTGGGAGGAAAACATCATTCCGGTCAAAGGGAGGTCAAAGTGAGTAGTTTCTGTCGATTTCTTTTAACCCTTACCTATCTTGGCAAAATAAATGAGTGCTGCTATTTTTTGTTTGGGTTTTTTGGGGTTTTTTTTGGTTGAAGAAGTGTCTTTTTGAAATGAAAAGTCAAGTGCTTTGTATCAGAAAGGTAGAAAGGGAAATAATCCTATCTCCCAAAATTAAGATGTTTTCTGGGAGTTCTTTATAGAAATCACAGAATGATTTGGGTGGGAAGGGACCTTAAAGATCAACCAGTGCCACCCCTAGCTGTGGGCAGGGAGACTTTCCACTATCCCAGGCTGCTCTAATTCCCATCCAACCTGGCCTTGGACACTGCCATCCCTGTCTTCTCTGTTCCCCCCCAAAATATCTCCACCCTCAACCAACATCAGTCTCTGAGCACCAGAACAACACCTTGGTGGCAAATCTTCCTGTGGTGCTCACCTGGAATGATTCGTCCCCCTTGGACGTCACCAGCTGGATCCATAGCCCTGGGCTGGGAATGTCCAGATTGCATCATTGCACCACCACTGGCATGGTTTGGACCCGGACCCCTCCAAAGCTGCTCTCTTTTTTTTGGAATGCCCATCTGGATGTGGCCACCTGGGCATCTTGAGTGCCTCAAGAGGGTCCCATGGGGTCCTGGAGGGACGAGCTGTGTCTTGTGGGTTCATACTGGGGTCTTGTGCAGGTCATGGCCAACATCTCTCCCAGGGCAGGTTTTAATCACCCAAACCAAGCACCTGATGGCCCAAGGCAGGGGGGAGGAGACCCCAAAACACCACGAGCCCTCATCAAGTGGGCGGCTGAAGGAGGAACCCAGAGGGGTGCAGTGCTCTTCCCCCATCTACGGGCAACCAGGAGGAAGAGCAGCTGCTACAAACCCAAATTTGCAGCACGTTTCAATCCAGCTGCCTTCGGGGGATACTTGAAGAGTTACCATAATTGGGACAAAAAATGGAAATGTTTTGGAGATGAGGGGGATTTTGATGCTTCAAGGGGTTGTTGGAATGTGCTGCTCTTGCTCCGGGCTTTGTGCTGCCTCACATCACCAGCCAGATACTGAAATGCAGAGATGAGTTGCAACATCTGGGAAGCATTTCCCGGGAAGGGATGATGAGTTCTGAGGAAATGACTTCAGAAAGTCTGGATGAGGGTCAGGACAGTGGGGTATTAATCACCACATGGAACTGGCATCATGGGACATGGGCACCCACTGCTGCCCACAGCCTTGGCTTGAGGCACCATCCTCACGCTGCTCAATCCAGGCCCACAATCCCAAAGATTCCACCCCCCCAGCACTGCTGTTGCTCCCCCCACCTGGTGCAACACCCCAGGAGCTGACCACAGAGGGGTCCCCAAGCCCAGACCACCCTGCTGGGAGCCCATTTGCCTGAGGAAGAGCAGATGGGGAGGCACGAGCTAGGAAGCTGCTCCAGGGCTTTTGAGACTTCCTTGGCAACCCCCGTGGTTCCTGGGATGCCATGGCACAGCCGCCGTGTGCCAGAGGGGTTCGGGGCTGGCATGGGAGCGCAGATGGGCTTGGGAACACGGGCTTGGGAATGCTGATGCTGGTGATGGTGCAGTGACAGCGATGCCCACCCACCCGCTGCCCCCAGTGGGTTATTTTTAGGTCTCAGCCCTGTGAGCTCATCCTCGGAGGATGCCGGAGGGTGAGACATCAGGGTAGCAGCATCTTGCTGAGCACGGGGCTTCAGAAGCTATTTAGGGACAATTTGGGTCATTTAGTAACTCCCAGCTGGGCTGTCTCGACTCCTTTGCCCAAGGAGGACCAGAAGAGTGTGGATCCCCTGAGCACCTCCCCCTTCTTGCAGCCTTTCTACTTGGCCCTGCAGGCTGCAGTGACAGCACGACACCAAAGAGCTGGGCACCACACACGAGTTCCCAACCCGCTTTGCAACCCCATCCCAAGGCTCTCAGGCTCATTTGGGACCAGATGGACTCGTTCCACAGGCCATGAGAGGTGTTGAACCTGCACCCTATTTGCAAACAGGCTGTGCTGGCACCCACGTGGCGCCTTGTCCTGCTGCCAGGCTGCAAAATGCACCCAAGTCACGGAGCAGGAGCACGGGAAGGACCGCATCCGGCTGGGAGTGGAAGAGCTGCTTACCTGGAGAAGCTTAGGAAAGACACCCCATCCTCCTGCTTCTCAGCAGAGGAGGTTTGCAGGGAGTTTCAGGGCCCACATGAATGATCAGGGACATCCTTCTGAAATGAACCCATTTCCAGAGGCAGTGATGGTGGGGAAGCCCCACTGTGAGGGGCACGTGCCAAGGTCCTTCCCAATGTGGGCGCCAAGTGGCCTCCACCTCCATCCATAAACATCCATCCTTTCTTAAAGGTGTCCAGCCAGCTTCCAACCCACTTGCCCCAGCTGAGAAAAAGGATGGCAGGACATTAAATGAGCATCTAGGCTTTCCACAGGGGAAGCAATGGAGCTGGAGCAGCAGGTGGGAGACTGGATGATGAGCTGATGGTGACCAGGCTCCTTCCCTGTCACTAAAACCACAGATCACAGGAGGAGAAGAGAAACCACACAAAGGAAACTTCAAAGAGAACAGAAAACTTCCCCGTTCCCTGGAAAGTCCCATGGATGAAAATCAGGACCCTGCCTTGAGTGGCTGTGAGTGCCACAATCCCAGCCTGGGGACGAGGACCCTGCTGCTGGCACGTCCCCCTGGCACCAGCAGAGCACTCTGCTGCAGCAGGTTCAGCCTATTCAGCTAAATTGTTTCTCAATTAAAAATCAGCCCAGGATGGGTTTTGTGCTGCTGGGCCCAGGATCTTCCATGAACCTTCCACCATCTGCCAAGGTCCCCCACTGGCCAAGATCTCAGCTGGAAACCCCTCACCCCTTTCTTTCCAAGTTTAAAGGTGGGAGCTCGGTGGTTTGAGGGCATCTTGAGGCTCACCCAGGATTTAAGGGAGGCTGAGAATGGGGTTGTGACACGGTGCCTTTCCACAGTGAGTGGCGAAAGCAGAGGGGAAGGATGTGGTAGGAGAATTGCCCGCTCTCCCACCAGCAGCCCCAAAAGGGGCTGCAAAACCCACCCAGTCAGGATGGGGGTTTGGGGGTGCTGCAGAAGTGGGAGCCTCCAGCGCCGAGCTGACACCGTGCAGCTCATCTCGTGAGTGAGGAGCCACAGCCAGGAAGCTTTCAGCTGCCTTGGAGGATTTGTGGGAGGAGCTGCTGTCCTTGTATACATTAGGTTTTGGGGGGTTTTGGGCTGTTCTGAATGCTTTCCTCTGCCTTTGGGAGATCAGGCAATAGGCATGAGGGTTCCAACCCTTCTCCAATCCTGGAGCATGGAAAGGTGGGATTGTGGACATCTGTGTACTTATATACAACATATGCATGTGTGCCTACGTGTGCACAATCCAGCTGCTCCCCAAAACACACCCCAAAATGTTGGTGCTTAGCCAGGGCTTAAAACTGCAGGTATTTGAGGAGAAATCATTTTTAAAAAAAGGTATTTTAAACTTTCAGGTTTTCCTGAGCACTTATTTGTCAGAGTCTGCAAATATTGGTATTGAAGCTGTGAAAGTCTTCAAATAAACTCCTCACAAAGGTGAGTGATTGGTGTGTTACTTCAAACACCCACTGGTTTGGTTTCTCCCTAAGAAACTGCTGCCTTGGCCCTTCCATATTGGGGAATTTCTGCAATAATATTAATTTGTGGGATTTGGGAATCTCTGCCCCGTGTTTGAACACAACTTTGCTCTGCTGGGTGGCTTTGGGCCTGTCACCTTCCCTCATGCATCGCTGATGGTGTGAGGGACACTTTCCCAAACCACTTCAGGCTCTGGCATAGGGGAAATTTCTCTGGTGTCTAAAACAAATTTTGAGCTGTTGGGTGAGAATTCCTTTGGCTCATTTTCCTTCATGTCACAATTTTCCATGAAACTCGTAGGAGCTCGGGGACTTTGTCCCTGTACCAAACCGGCCAACCAGATGAGAAATGACTTGGAGGGGCAGACAGAACTGTTCCTTGGGAAAATCAAGCCCCAAGGCGGAAAACCAGAAGAAAAATGGAGACAGGACTTGGAAAAAGAAGTGGATGCACCAAGTGTTTACAGTAACAACATGGCCCGTTGCCTGCCACTGTCCCATTAAGGGTCTACTTCCTAGAAAGGCATGATCAGGAAGGAAAAGGTCTCCACTTGGATGCTGGGAAGGTCCAGCATCCAGAAGTGTGGATCCCTCCCCGCCATGTGGCGGTTTTGTTTCCTTGGCAGGAAACCATCAGTGCTCTTAACTTTTGCTTCCTGCTCCCTGTGCTGAGGGATATTTAGAAAAAGTGGTTTGTAACCACTTGGCGTGGCTGGCTGGTTTTTTCTGCTTGTTTCTCTGCACAACCTCTGTGCTCCCCATCAGTGGTTGTTTTCCTTCCTTAATTCTCATTCTTTGGTTTGGCTGACTCAGCATTGGAATGAGCTGTGCAGAGTCATTGCAGTAAAGATTTGGAAATGATGCTGTAAATCCCATAAACTAAACCTATTCACGTGTGAGGCCTTGGTGCCTGGGCATTGACCCCAGAGAGACCCCAGAACCTGGGCTGAAAATCAAGAGGGACTTTTCAGAGGGTGCATCCTGGGATATCTAATTTAGAAGTTCTGAGGCTCACAGCTATTTCTTTGGCTTTATGCTTTTGAGACTTTGTGTTTTGGCAGCTCTAAGGGCTATAAAATTCTTGAAGAGAGTAAGCAAAGCAAAGCTTTCTGCCCCGGTGCAGGGGACCACGAAGGGCTTCTGTCCCACAGCGGGGTGATGAGTGACTGTGGCTGCACCTTAAAGACATTTCTGGGACATCCAGTGTAAACTGATTTGAAATCAGCTATAGGATGAAAGTGAAGGAATTCATAGGACCAGAGAGTCATGGAATCACAGAAGGTTTGGGTTGGAAAGGACCTTCAAGATCACTTCATTCTAACCCCCCTGCCATGGGCAGGAACACCTGGAGCCAGCCCTGTCCAACCGGGCCTTGAACACTTCCACGGATGCACAGAGCAGTGCGTTTCCATAAAATTATATTTGCAGAGATCATCCATATCCCTTGGAAGTTCCTCTCTGAGCTGCCCAGATTATTCCTGAGCAGACTGCAAGGTGACTTGGCCACAGTTTGGAATAAACACCTCCATGGAGCAGAGTGTGTCCTGAGCCTTGTTTCACTGGCCGAGAAAGGCCCCGCAAAAGCCATGCTGGGGACCAAGATAAATTGCAAACCAAATGAAAAATAAATTGAAACCAAATGTATTTTTTCATGGGGACTGTGGTTAGGCTCAGGAAACCTTCTCCTGGTGTCTGCAGGGGAAGGTGAGGAGCTCTGAGAACAAGAAGTTTCCAACATCTTAGTTTGGTGGCTTCATGAGTGGCTGGGAGAACCAGAGAAGCAAAAAAAAAAAGCCTATGGAATGGGAGACTAATTATTTCAAGATTTGTTAATCAATTACTTGATGTAACAATTTTCTTCTAGTCTTCAACAGGAGTAGCCTAGGAGAAGCTACCAAGACCATGGAGACACAACCAAAGAGGTTGGCTACTGAATTTGTCATGCTCCAAGGGGTTTTGGTGCCTGTGAAGCCCTGCCATGGCCACAGAGCTGTCTCTGCACCTGGGTTTTGACAGAACTGGTGGCATCAGCCCCATGAAAATCCTGAATCAAGAGTGGAGATTGAATTCACCGAATTAGATGGAGATCAGGAATCACAGAGGAGGGGACAGCTGTACCTGGAGATTAAAATACATCCACAACATTCAACAACCCAGTTCCTAACCCCAATACCCATCTTTGCACATAGCAGAGGAGACGGCAGAGAAGTGCTCGTAGTAGAAAGAAACTCATTTACTATCACAAATCCGAGGTGTTTGCACGTTACAAAAATAAAAATGTACAGTCACTGTCATAAAACTCACCTATTTTTCCTCTCTAGTGTAAGTTAGTGCTTTTACAAATAAAAACAAAAAACCAAGTCTGGAGCTAGATTTCCAGCTGGTACCTCTCCAACCTCTCTGCATCCAGCCAGCGGGATCACTTGGGGATCAGGATCACAGAGGGACCCCCCTGATGGCGCTGGCAGTGCTGCCCAGGGTGGTGGCTCGAAGCCAGCTCAGAGGAGGTGGCATTTCCAAGCAGGACCTCAGGAGGGAACTTTGGGCATGTTTTTGTTGAATTATTCAGAGCACGTAACGAGTCCACACTGCTTTTTGGCCAAGTGTGGGAGACTGGGAAGGCCTGGCCTGCAGTGACGTTTGTACCAGTTCAGTGCCCCGGCTGAATTCGTTTCTCCCAGTTATTTGTCTCGCCCCAGTGACTGCGCCATGACCCTCACCATCAAGCCAAGCTCCCTTCACAAGAACAAAGGAATAAAGGTGCTGCCATGGTGCAAGTCCGGTCTTAACCCAATCCTGTCCTAAACATGCTCGAGGGTGGGATGAACCACCCTACAAATGTCCTATTTGTCTTTGCTGATGGTGCCTTTCTTTGCCTCCTGTGGTTGCGACATTGTTGGTTGGAACAAGAGCTCTCCATTGGGCGTGGGACCACAGGAACCTCCCAGTTAACCCTAAATGGTCCCAGTCACCTGTGACTGAACACAACCGGTGACATTGCGACGTGGCTTTGTCTCCACCAAACCACTTCACAAGAAGGAAGGATGGGAGAAACTAAGGAGTGTTCTGAGGTCTTGGTCTAAGCCAACATCAAACGTGTTTGCCTAGTCCTGAAATAGAGCTTTTACAGAATATGACT
This sequence comes from Corvus hawaiiensis, assembly GCF_020740725.1. NCBI lineage: Eukaryota > Metazoa > Chordata > Aves > Passeriformes > Corvidae > Corvus > Corvus hawaiiensis. Next base: position 1,549,866 of record NC_063214.1, read on the forward strand.
CGTCCAGTGCTGCAGCCCAAGCAATTTTCGTTTTTGGGGGGAGGAATCAGCATCCTCCTGGCAGGGAGACCATGGACCTGGACTCTGGGCTCTCCAACCCAACAGCCACAGAGAGAAACACCAAGAGCACCTTCTGGTGAAATGTTTTGTGGATATTTTTTCCAAATCCAGGATCCCAGAATGGGGTTAAGCTCAGCACCACTTGCAGCTCCTCAACCCAGGGTGTAGCGCTGGCAAATGTTGTCACCTCTGAGGGACAGCAGTGGGGACGTGGCAGAGCTCAGCCAAGGGATGAACACTGGTCTTTGCTGCTGGGCTGGAAACATGAGTCACCAGGAAGGGGGTTAAAAACAAGACATGAAGAGCTCACCTTAAATTTTAATGAGCTGGAGATGATTATTAAAGCCAGCAGCTGGAAGCTGTAGGTCCCTAAAAGCTTTTAAAGGGTGACTGTTGCTGTTGGGAAGCACTAATGGGTTTTTTGGAAGATGTTGGCCCCACTGGAGAAACCTACAGGGGACTTGCTTGATGGTACCAGTAAACTCCGGTGGGCTGCTACCAGTGTACTCCGGTGGGATGGAATGTCCATCAGCACCCTGGTTAATGGGAAGCCAGCCCTCGGACAGGAGCTGGGAATCCCATCTCTGCTCTGCCAGCTTGAAGCTGGGAGAGCATTTCTTCAGGGATGCAGAGCTGTGGGAGACCCTTTCCCGCTGTGGGTGATACTTGTCCTTGACGTTTTCATCAAGCTGTTCAGCAGAACTGCAGCTGACTCTCCTCATCCACCCAAAGCCTTTCCTGCCTTGACAAGGCACGGACGAACTCCAGCTCCCCCTGTGCCAGGCAATCTGCAGATGGAATTCTTTAGGGGCACCTTTCGCCTACAGCGTTTTCACTTTGGAAGACGATTCAAGGCACTCAGGGCATGATTTTTTTCACAGATTTGGTCACCTCAGCGTTGATCAGAGGGGCCGGCTGGGATGCAGAGCCAGAGATCAGGGTCTGTGTGTGCAACCACAGCTGCATCTTCCTGAAAAAAATACAACAAAACAAGCAGAGAAGCACGTTTGACACAGACCATGCTGGAGTGGGTGCAAGCCCAGGCACCCCAAACACCCAAAGCCTCAGGCCCCAGAGCATCCTGACCTGCCTTCACACCTGGGATAAACCCTTCTGCTGCAGAGCAGGCCTAGGATTTCAGATCCTTGGAGAGCGTGTCCGTGTCACTGCTGGTTCCCAGGTGACTGTTGGGCACGATGCCCAGTGCCACCTCGTTCTGAGGCTTCCCTAGCATTTTGTTGCCCGCAAACTTCATAAATCGCTGCCCTGCTAAGAAATACAAAATGGGATCCAAGCAGCTGTTGGTGCTGGCGAGGGGACGAGTCACCTTGTAGGCTAAATTGATGGCATTGAGGGTCTCACAGCTCAGGTCCCAGCTCCGGAAGGAGTAGTACAAGGTACGAGTGACATGGAAGGGAAGAAAACAAACAATGAAGACCACCAAGACGATGATGATCATCTTCACCGACTTCTTTTTGGAGCGGGACAGGCGGGAAATGCCCCGGGTGGGCTGCAGCAGCCGCCGGGCCATCAGGCAGTAGCAGACGATGATGATGAGGAAAGGGATGCAGAAGAGCAGCACCAGCATCACCGAGCTGTAAATGACAAACTGGCCAAAGAGGTCCTTGCTGGACGTGTCGTGGCAGGTGATGGTGTCACCCTTGATGCTGGTGGTGACGAAGAAGAGCACGGGGGACTGGCACACCACGGTCACCACCCACACCACGACCGACACCCTGCGGGCGTGGCGCACGTGGCCCCACTGCAGCGACTTCAGCGGGAAGCAGATGCCCAGGAATCGATGGATGCTGATGCACAGCAGGAAGAGGATGCTGCAGTAGAGGTTGGTGTAGAACAAGAAGCGGACGATCTTACACAGCCCCACGCTGAAGGGCCAGTTGTCCCCCATGGCGTAATAATACACCAGGAGGGGCAGGGAGACCACGTAGAGCGTGTCGGATATGGCCAGGTTGAACATGTAGGTGGTGGAGGCGTTCCAGGTCTTGATCCTGAAGATGAAGGAGTAGAGGGCCAGCAGGTTGAGAAAGAGCCCCACCACACACACGATGCCATAGGAGACGGGCAGCAGGACGTATTTGAAGTCCTCATCAAATACGCACTTGTAGGGGTTGTCATCTGTGCCACCAGGGTCCAAGGAGCTGTTGGTGACTCTGGTCCAGGCTGGAGGAGTCATGAGGTTCTCCATCACCCTGTGGGGAAAGCAAAGAGGCTGTAAGGACAATGGCTCAAGAGGGCAGCACATCACTGACCACAGACACCGTGCCCTCATGGCGTTGGTGACACAACTGAGCGGTCCCTGGCATAGAGGAATTATGGTTACGCGGATGAAGTGAGTCTTATTTAACCTCGTTTTGCATCTGGGGCACAGAGGAAGAACTGAGCTGCTCTAAAGTCACCAACAAACCCCAGGCCACATGTCAGAGTCCACCTCAGGTGTCCTGCAGCCCAGTTCAATGTCCCAAACCACCCTTCCCACCAGGTTCACACAGAAACTTGGTCTCCTGCATCACAGAACAGCAAAGATGCTCCATTCTGTGTTTAACCAGCCACAAGAAGTGACTCAGCTGAGCACCATTAAGAAATCTTGCTAAATCCCAGGCAGAAAGGATTAGAAAGTGGAATTTCAGCAAGCAGTCCTCATGATTGGCCCCCATTTCAGAAGTCTTCAGCTCCTTCTGGTAGGGCAAACCTCACCACAGCTGGAGGCCCTGTAATCAAACCTAGCCAAAAGGAGTGTGTTCTCCACCACAGGGACTCTGCCTGGGCTGGCTGTTGATGAGGATGAGGGGTCTTTAATGGGTTTAGTGCTGGGCTGATGGTGGCCAGGTCGCAGTCCTGCTCCCTGGCCCTGATCTCTGCTTGTGCAAGGCTGGTTTCTGCATGGGACTGATCAGCTGAGAGGAGAAAAAGGGCCTTGAAAGGGTCTCTGCAGACACACAGAGCCTGGCCTGTCTGTGAGGAGGGACAAGGGCCCTTTTGTGCCCTGGGCCCTGCTGACACTTGATCTCTGAGTGAGTCCATGGGTCAGGAATCAAATTAAAATGCATTTCCTCCCTTCCCGTAAGAGGAGCCGGTTTGATGTCCCTGCTGCTCCCTGCCTTACGGGAAGCCTGCGGAAATGGGGGTTCCAGGGAGATGAATCCAGCGCAGGAACTCAGGACCGGGAGCTCCTGCATGACAAAAGGTCTGAGGAAAGGCACCCTTGGAATGAGCGTGTGGGATGTACCCTGACCCAAACCTCACCAGGATTTTAGGTGGAAAAAAGCAATCCCAGCCTTCTCAGGTAAAGGGCTCAGCTCTAACCTGGTGCCACCATGCTGAGGGACAGTGTGACCGTGCCCCTTCTTGCAAAACAAGCGCCTGATCCAGAGCTGTGCTGCCCCTGCCTCCAACTCAGATCCTGTAGGGAAGGAGGCCATGACAGTCTCCTCGAAGCTGCCAGCCTGGATGATCTCTCACCAAAGTGAAGCACTTTGGTACTGAAAAGCACCTTGACAACTCATTGCTGAGAGAGAAGGGATGAGTGATGCTTCCAGCCCATCACAAGGGGATAACTCCAGTCCTTGCTCCAGGGGCTGGATCACACAACCTGTCCAGATGTGCACTGACACGATCCCTGATGATGCTTCCCCCATCCTGCTGCTTTCCCCTTGGAGCAGAGCAGGAACAGTGCTGGCTGAGGCTCAGTTCCCTGAGGACAGGGGGTGGAAGCCACACGCACACTCGCACCCCGACTAACCTGCAACATCTGCAAAAACCCCAATATCACTTTGGGAACCACTCTGTGATGAAAATCGGAGCCAGCACTGATCTTGCTCTGTCCTGGCCTCGAGGTTTTGCTTTTCCTGCACTCAGTTCAGCTTTGCCCCCAAGTCCTCAGCGGCATGGATGGAGAGGGTTAACAGAGCTCTGGCAGATGGGAGAACATTTTCCAGCTGCTGTTCTCTGCAGTTTCTTCCTTCCCTGTGAGCTTTGCAGATCTGGGGCCAACCAGAGAGAGGTTGCCCGCAGACCTGGCAGCTGATGAAAAGGGTTGGACAGGCCACCGTGACCGAGGGAAGCCACACAAGATGCCCTAAAAGGCACAGGGAAGGGTTACAGAGTTCCAGAGGCTTCAGCCTGGCATGGGATTTCTCCATCTGCATTCCCTCTCTCCCCTGCAGACAATCCACCACTGATGGGGGGAGATCACCCCAAACTCCAGCCCATCTCCCCACAGGCTCCTGAGACACCAGCAAGAAAACCCAAAAGAGGGTTTGAAACCCATCCCTAAGCCAAGGTGGGGAATCTCCTCCAGCTGCCCAGCGAGGTGCCAAGTTCCTCATCTCCACCTTCAGGACAAGGAACAAACAGTGTTTGCTGGCTGGTTTGAATGGAGCCTTGTCCTTGCTGTCGTGCTCTCCCGTCTTTTCCTTCTGGGAATGCAAAAGCCTTTCTTTTTCCTTTTTTACCCTAGTTTTGCCCAGAATCCCTAGGACAAAACCTGCTGTGTGTGCCGGCCCTGTGGCTGCAGGCCACCCCCTCACTCCAGTCCCGCTGCATCCGCAGGGAGCGAGCTGGAGAGGCCAGGGCCAGCCAAGGCATGAGAAGGCACAAGGGCTGGCAGCTGGCACTGCCCTTTGCTCCAGTTGTGACACCCTGAGCCCCCGGCAGGGACGAGGGGAGGGCGAAAGCAGCAGCGATCCCTGAGGGTGCCAAGCGGGATAAAGACTTCTGTGATCACCGAAAGCAAACAAACCACGATGCTGTGGTGAGAACCACCTGCACCTGTCTCATCACTTCATCTCCTGGCCTTTTTCCGAGGTCACAGTGGGAAGTTTTTTCTCTGGCATTGGATGCAGGTGACTATGCACAGCTTTTTGTGTGCCCTCCAGCTATCCACATGCAGTTTCCTCCATGATGAACCATGTGCAGGTTGCAATGGCTGGACCATCTCTCTCTCTCTGCAGTGTGGCCTTGGACCTGTTTATCCCATGGGACATGGGAGTTTTTTCCCAGAAAACAGGTACCATCAGTGCCAGTGGATGAAGGCAGCACGGGAGAGGAGCCTGGTGATGAGAGGAGCCTGGGCAGATTAGTGCCCTCAAATAAAGTGCCCACAGGCATGTGCATGTGAAGTCAGCATCCCAAAATGCTCCTGTAACTGTATCTGCCAGGGATATTTAGATCAGCCAATATGGGAAAGGAGGGGGCTGTCACGGGAGAAGGTCACGGGCACTTGAGGGATGGCCAGCACTCCATAGGGAGACCACAGGATGGGCACTGAATTGCCAAGTAAAGGCCTTGACTCCTGATTCCTGCTCCATTTTTCAGCATTCCCAGTGCCCTCCCAGACGTGTTTCGTGCTCGGCAATTTGCCAGCAGCAGCAAAGTCACTGAAGACAACAAAGCACAACCAAACCACGGCTGCGATGAATACGTTTTCACAGCGGGCTGATGAGGTTTAATTGGCCTTCCCAAATAATTAATGTCGATTAATTTACCAGCAGGACTTCACAGAGGCGGCCCCTGGTTCTGCCACAGCTCCCGTTGTTTTATGCTGGGGGCTGAAACCACGATCCACTCACCGCATCTTCTCCCTGACTCCCTTCCAAAGGACACACGGAGAACGTGGGTGTTTTCCCTGCCCTAATTCGGAGGCATTTAGTAGACTCATCAAAATCCTCGCTCGGGATCAGGAGCTACTCGACACTCTGGGAAGCAAACGACCTGGAATCGTTTTTCACTGCTCTGAGACTGTGGTTCAAACCCTCTGTGAGCAAAAGCAAACAGGCGGTGCGTTCGGATGCTCCCGCGCCTGGCCGCTCGGAGCCACGAGACAGGATCCGGCCGAAATCTGAGCCTGCCCAAACTGCCTGGTTTGCATCTGCCCTTTCCCTTTGGATCCTTTCTGCCACGGTGACCTTCAGAGCCTTTCTCCTCCGGGCTGGCCCCAGCCACCAGCGTGGGCTGAGGACATCCCCAGCTGTCCCATCTCCACCATCCCCAGCGCTTCTCTCCAGCAATCCCAAGGCAAGACACCTCCAAGGTTCATTTCCAGGATACCCAAGCAGCTTAAGGGGCTTTATCCATCTTCCTGCCAGGCAACATCCCTCCTTTATCCCTGATGGGTGTGATCTACCCCTTCCTCCATCCCCAAAACAGCCAGAACACCTCATTTAAACCAAAACCTTGCAAAGAATCCATGCTTCTGTCCCTACAAAAATGCACCTTTGGAGGGCAGCTCCACTCCAGAAATGGAGCTTCCCCACTGAAGCAGCCACATGCCTCAGTTTCCCTTCCTGTTGCTAGGCTGAGAAATAGCAGAGTTCAAGTTGTTTTCTCCACGAAAAATATTTTTCTGGGGGTGTTTTGGTTTCCTAGAGGGTTTGTCAGTAACTTGATCCAAGCTAAAAAGGGGAGAGAGAGTCTGGACAAAAGATATAATGAGTTTAAAAGAACCTTATGACTTTGTTTGGAGGTCAAAATGTTTTGCTTTGAGACAAATGACTTCTGGGAATTTCTGGTTTTCCCCAAGAAACTCCCTGAATTCCTCCCTGAATCAATCCCCCTTCCAGCCCTCGCTTCCCAAGGGGTACCAAAACCTCCTGCCTTGCTCCACACCATGGGAAATCAATTGGGATTAACCAAATCTGTGGCTTTCAAGTGAATTAAAAAAGCATTAAAACCATTGGTGACAATGGTAATGAAGGCCACCTTCATTCAGTTGAACCTGACTCAATTCCCAGCCTGGCAGGGCTCTGGCCATGGATCCTCCTGGAAGCAAACATCAACCCTGGCCAATATTTAATCCCTTCACCAACACTTTCCTTCCTGCTTCAGCAGAGGTGATGCTCCCTGCCTGTTTTTGCCCTGCAGCATCCCATGGGATTGGGGTGGACCTACTTGAGCCCTCAGACCTCGAGTTCTGCTTATGCCATGGGGGAAACAGGGCATTTGAATCCTTTAGGTTTCCTGGAGACAGAAAGGTGGTGTTTCTGTCAGGAGTTTGACTTTGGTTTTGCCCTCCATGACCTTTTGGTGCTCACTGGAGGAAGCAACAGTCAGAGTGGGGGAGAAGTGTGGGACCAGTTTCTGGTCAATTTGGTAACCCTACAAGCTCTGTATCTGGGGGAAAGAACATTTCCAGGGACACCTCCCAGCCTCCTGCCCACATCAAGGGAGTCACCCACCACGAGCACAACCACCCTGGGAAAACCAAAGGCACTCTGGGGGACAGTCAGGGTAACACAATTATCAGGCTCCAGCATGGCACCACCAGCAAACCCCACACGGGCTGGGCTTTGGGGGATAATGTTTTGCTCCACAAGGAACATCCCATGGAGGCAATAGGGCCTTTGCTTCATGGGTGGTTCCCACTCAGTTGTCAGTGGGGGCTGCTCAGCACTGAGGAGGGAGCCCGGCGTGGCCGGCAGCACGCTCCGCTGCCAGAGAACTATTCATGGCTTTGGCTTTGTGTCAACAACCCGAGATAAAAATCGCACTGGGCAGAGACAGGACAAAGTCACTCTGTGCCATGACAGTCAGAAACCCTTCTGGGCCTTTTATAACCCACTAAGCCCTGGGACACAGCCATGCTTCAGGGCTCAGCACTTTTTGGGGTCTCTCCCTTTGCACTGGAGCCCCTTAACCCATCAGCCACCCTTCACTTGAGGGAAAACAACAGGAATTTGGTGGTAATGAAAGGGCCCAATTTTGGCAGCAGCGACCACGAGCCAGGGCCACCATCCCCCAGAGCTGGTGGCCCTCCAGAGCCAGGTTTGCTGCTCCTCACCTCGTGCACAGGAAGGCAGTGGGTTGCCAAATGGCTTTTGCAATAAACTGATAAGAAAACTGCAACAGAAAGAGAAATAAGATGTTTTTCCCCTAAAGTTGTTCCTGCATGTCAGCCAGTGCCCATCTCTGGGATGAAGGGTGTTTTGGGGGTTAGGAGCTGCTAGAAGGAGTCAAACGGTTTGAAATCAGAGTATCACCCATTGCAGTGTAAATTAAAACACTCCCAAAGAAATTACACAGGGAGCCCAGCACGCAAAGAGGTGGAAAAACATGCGGAGCAAAGCAGGGAGTCAGTTCCACAGCTTTAACCAGAGGTGTGTACGGGAAATTCCGGATAAACAGCAAGTGAATTCCCCAGGGAAGGGAGAAATGAGCAGCAAAGATCATATTGTGAATTAATGCATTAAAAATCCAATAATTCAGGCAAAGAGGAGCAAAAGGAGCAGGAAGCTTCCCTGAGTGCCCAGTTTGAACCATTTGTGCCAGCACCAGCCCATGCCAGTGACTCCCTGCTGGCTGCTGGTCCCACTGCCCTCTCTTGGGGCACTTTGGGGCTTTTGGGGCAGTTTTAGTGGCAGTACGGGCAGTCTGTGGGGTGGAGAGGAGGAGAGCAGGAGAGCCGGGGTTCAGCTCTGTCCGTGCACTGCCCCACTCCCTGCTTTGGGTGCTCTGGGACCCTGTGCCACCCGTCTCACCCGTGTCACCCGGGCAGCAACAAGTGCCACCACCATGAGTATGTGCGTGTGTGCGCACGGCGGGAGGCGTGTCCCACCCGTGTGTGCGTCCCCTGTTCATGTGTGTGCATGTCCCCTTCACCCCTGGGCGTGTCGTGTCCCCCCCATGTGCGTGTTCCCCCACCCGTGTCCCCACTGCCACCTATGCACGAGTTTCCCACAGGACTCCGGGTGTCGTCCCCTGTCCCTCCCTGTCGTGGGCAAGACAAGCACCCCCACATCCACCTCTGGTCCCCCCGTGGTCCCCCCACTGTCCCTCCGTGCTCCCCCCGTGGTCCCCCGCCCGCTGCGGCCGCGCTCACCGGGCGATGCCGAGCCGGGGGCTCCGTGCCGGGCTCGGTGCCGGGGGATCAGCGCCGATCGCCCCGCTCAGGAGGGCGGCGGAGGCCGTGCCATGCCCGGCTCTGGTCCTTCCCCCGCCCCGGTGCCGCCGCTCCCGGCGCGGCCGCCGCGTGTGAGCCGGGCCGGAGCGGGCGTGGGGCTGCACCGCCCTCCCGGCGCGGGGAACGGGGCTGGAACGGGGCAGGACCCGGGCCAGAACTGCCCCGCCCGGGGCTGGGACCGCCCCTTCCCCCGGGGACGGGACAGGAGTTCTCCTCCCTGCATGGGAACGTGCGTGGGGTCGGCGCTGGGACGGGGACAGGAGTCCGACCGCCCCCTCTCTTTCCCCCTCCGGGATGGCACTATGGATGGGATCGGGATTAGGGCTAGAGCCGGACCCCCCCTCTCCCTGCCTCGGAGGTGGGAGTATGGATGGGATTGGGGATGGGATCGGGACCGGAGACAGACCGCTCTCCCCTTTCTCCTCCGGGAATGGGACCAGGATAAGAGCTGGGACAGGAGACCCGCCCCCTATCCTCCAGAAATAGGTGCGTGGATGGCATCAGAATTGGGACTGACATTGGAGACAGATGATTGCTCCCCAAATCCTCTCCCGGCTATGGGACCGGGGATGGGGCAGGAGTTAGAACTAGGACAGGACCCCTCCCACCTCTCTGCCCTGTGAATGGGACCATGGATGGGAATGGAGCTGGGGCTGAGTTCGGACTCACTCCCACGGGTGCTAGGATCGGGATTGATGCCAGGATTGAGATGTAGGGACTTTTCATTGTTGCTGGAACCAGGAGGACACGGCAGAAGGTTTCCCCGAGGTTTTCTCCTTGCTGCGTCTTCTTTGAACTGCTGTCCCCACAGAGTCCTGGCACAGCACAGCCTCCCAGGAAGCTGCAGGAAGCTGTGGAAGGCTGCCACCCCTTTCACAGCCTGCCCTCTCCCACAGGTGCTTGCTGCCCAAGGGAAGCAGGAGCCAGGTTCAGCGCAACCTCCCCAGTGGGGTTCATTCGCCTGGGCAAAAAACCTTCAGATTTGGGGGGGCTCGAGGGTTCCTGGACAGGAGCAGCCCCACTGGATCATGTGCAGGTGGCCCAGTTGTTTTCCACTGCTGCGAGCACGGAGCGAGCCCCAGCGCTCCCCCGAGTATTCCCCATCTGTGTCCCTGGGTGAAAGCCAGATCCTCCAGATCCAGCTGGATCTGATTTTGTGTGGGGGTCCTTGGGCCCCCTGGATATGGCTGGGGGGGGGGGGACCATGATGCCCCTGATGGAGAAGGGGAAGGACACTGATGGCATCTATTATTCAACAGCAGAAAGTGGCAGCTGGCTAAGGAGGCATTTAGAGGATATGAACTCCTGGCATGGACACAGTGCTGCAGAGATCTTGGTCATGGGCCTCCATGCCAGAAAAGAGCAAAAAAAAATATTCCTGTTTCCTTCTTCTGATGTAATTTGTTTGAGGAGGGAAAACAATACATCACATCACAGCTATTTGGGGCTGATAAGGGAGGAAGGACAGGCTTGCTGCTTGCACAGAGGGAGGGAGATGCCGGGACAGAGCTGGTGAGTGAGGCTCAGCCGGGTGAAGCTGCCCAGCAGTGCCCTGGGTGCCGAGTTCAGCCCATCTCTCCTGGATTTGGAAACACTTCTTGGGCAAAGGTTGGGTTCATCCAACCGCAGCACCTTGGTTTCATCCTCCAAATCCTTCACCCTCCCAAGGAGAGATGGTGTCCAGAGGTGATGGATGGACATGTGGATGATGTCCAGGGAGTTGTTGCCGTCCTTGCATGAGCTGTGACCCGTGGGGTGATCGCTGCTGCTCTGCAGCCCTTGCCTGGCGCCATCTCCCCCAGCCTGGTCCTCCAAGGTCTGAACACCCGCAGCTCTTCCTCTGCCAGATAAAGCCAAACAACTCAAAAACAAGAGGCAGGCGCCTTCCTCATCTCCAGGGGTGATTAATTATGGCCAGGCCGGCTGAGAGGTCTGCGTGGCGGCTCGGTGCTGGATGCTTCAGCAGGCCAGAGGACATGTTTTTCTAAAAGCTTCTTTGGAGCAGGGAAGTGGTCCCCTGGAGAGTCCTCTTCCCATCAGACATTTTCCAAGCCTGATTGAAGTCTCAGCAGCTTCCAGAAAGCAGGAACTTCCCAGCTTCACTGCCCACTGCAAGGCAAAACCTTTCCTTTCCTGTCTTTTGCTTTTTCTCACTTTTCTCCACTCGTTTGGGCGTGAGGGAGATGGAAGGAGGGTGTCAACCCTAACCCACCTTACTCACTTCTGTCCTTCACGCAGGTCACCGATCACCCTGGGGACCCAAAACAAGAGCCTCCCTCACCCCACATCTCCATTTCCCAAGCTCCACAGCAGCTCAATCAAGCCCAAGGAAGAGGCAGATGTTTTAAATCCTGTTGAAAAGCAAATGATTTGTGCAGCTGCAGCACAGAAGACGGAGGCAATACCCAGCGAGCCGACCTGGAAAGCAGCCCCACGTTTCCCTTTGTGGCTTCATTTTTCGACTGATTTGGCAGCCAGGCAGGTTTCTAAGACACTTTCAAAACATTTCCATGTTGACTAGTGGGCAGGAATGTGATACAGGAATGGGTGGACCGGGAAGGTCAGGTGGCCACGGCAGAGCCTGCGCTGCACCCACGGGTGCAGCTCATGGGAGCCGCCAGCTGAAGTGCTGGACACAAACTGTGATATATCAAATCTCTTGGGTTTTGCCTTTTGTTTTTTGTTTGATTGGTTTTTAAAGCCTTAGGTGCAGCAAGGAGGAGAGTTTGGGAGTGATGGGCTGAGCCTGCAGCCCTGCCTGGTGTTGGCTGGTGGGAGAGGAGAGGGTGAACACTCACCTAAATCTGTGCAAGTACAAAATGATGCCCTGATCCCACCTTGATACTTCTCATGGTCTCCTGGCTATAAAGGTGTTCAGTCACCTAACTGTGACACAGAAACCTGCCCTGTGTGACTGGGCTTGCAGGAGGGACATCCCATGGGAGCAGATGTGATTTTGCAGCTTCCCAGGATGCCTGAGTTCTCTCTCCAGGATGTTTTGATTCAGGACCATCAGCAAATTTAAGGGGCAGCAAAAACCAATGCAGATGGAGAATGAAGCCTCTGTTCATGGTGCCATTGGGGTGTGCTGGAGATGAGGTCAGGTGGGGCTGGACAGAGACATGGGAGCACCTTCCCAGCAGCCAACCCAGCTCCAAAATAGGGTGGTTGGGAGCTGGTGCTGGAAAAGCATAGAGTCATGGAATTAGTAGGGTTGGCAAAGCCCCCTAAGATCATGGTGTCCAAATGTTAACCCAGCACCGCTGTGTTTGCCACTAAACCATGTCCCCAGGTGCCACATCCACACATTTCTTGAACAGTTCCAGAGACTGTGGCTCTACCACTTCCCTGGGCAGCCTGTTCCAATGCCTGAACACCCTTTCAGTCAAGAAACCTTTCGGAATATCCCATCTAAACCTCCCCTGGTGTAACTTGAGGCCATTTCCTCTTGTCTGTACCAGGAGCCAGTCCCTCTGTCCATCCCTCATCCACACATGCGGAATTTTCTCCTGCCACCTCTGAGGCTGCAGCGCCCAGGAGGTGGTGCTGGGTGGGTGCTGAGCACAGCGAGACACTTTCCACCCTTTTCCACCCTTTTCCCACGAATCCCTTTAACAGGAACTGACAAATGGGTGCAGACAGGGCACAGGGGACCTTTGCTGTCTGGGGCTGGTGCTCCTTTGGGAAGAGGGAATTGGAGGGGACCCGATGCACGTGATGCTCTCTGGGGCAAGCAGCTGCAAGAAGCAAGCCTTGAGCATGTTGCTTGAGGGCAGGCAGGGCTTTGCTCTGTGGCTGTGGCCATCTGGGTGTGGATTTTCTATTCTCCATCAGTAGTTGGGGATTTTTTTTAGCCCAGCTTTCGTTTCCCCCCCACTGAGTGCATGGGATGTCCCTCCCCTCCTCCTCCTCCTCACCATCAGGAAGGTGATGGAAGTGCCACTCACTTTTCCTCCAAGCTCCTACATAACCCAGGTTTTTGGGAGGGGTTTTTGAGAGAGGTTTTCAGACTCTCAAGTGCATTTTCTCCCCTCAGGATGATGCTTGCAAAGAGGGGTAGGGGTGCTGCCATGACCTCCCAGGCAGCAGGAGCCTATAACAGAAGCATCCTGTTGTGGCCAAAAATGTTGCTTCTAGGAAGACCATAAGTAAACAAACACCTCACACCAGGGCAGATGTGTTAAAACTAACCCATAGGCTTGGGCTACGTGTGCTGTGGGTTCCCAGATATGGTTCTGCTCTGCAGCCCGTGCAGGGCGGGGGGGGGGCGGGTGGGGCGGGGCACAAAAAAGCCACAAAACACCACAGGGTCTGCTCTGGTGGGGTCATCTCTGCTGCTGCTGACCCCATGGATGGCTTTCTTAGGAGCAGAGATGCTGAGTTTTCTGCCAAATTTCATAACACTTCCTCTTCCTCTGGGACTGCCTAGAAAATAGTAAATAAGTCAGATTTTAAAAAACCAAACAAACCCATTCAAGGTCTCATTCAAGAGGCTTTAAGCGAGTTGCAACAGCAGGAGCTGCTGGAAGAGGTGTCCTGGAAGACAGAACTTGCTGCTGGAGGAGGCTTTGCACTGATCCTGGTATACAAGAACACAGGTGAGCACATCCTCAAACCAAATCTTCCTAAACCCAGCAGCAGCAACTCACCCATGTAATTGTCCCAGTCTAAAATAGTGCTGGGGGAGAGGCTCTGCTGAGAAAGGCTCCTTTTTGCTCATTTCCCTCTTTTCAGAGCTGCTGAGGAGCTGTGCAGGAGTGGTCCCAACCACGCCTAGATCCCTGGCAGCAGCTTGGTGGGATTCAATGGGCACGGGCAGCTGGATTGTGGGGTCCAATCAGCCCCAAATTTTGTGGGGTCACTGCTTGGCTGACCCACCAGCAGCTCAGCCTGGGAGTGGAAACACAGCCTGGCACCATGATGGATTCCATCCAGCTCCAGCTGGAGATTGGTTCAAGGGATGGAGTGGCAGGGCTCCCGTAGCATCCCATGTCTCCCATTTTTTACCTGATCCTCATGAAAGGCACAGCAGAGAAGAGCCACAGAGAGGCTCAGGAGCAAGTTCCCATTGGTGCTTGGGGAAAAGCCATTTTCCAGTAGTTTTGTGGGCCATTATTTTTGCTCTCAGCTCCCAGCAGTGAGACCATGGAGACCAGCACAGGGTCCCACCCTGGAATCTCTTTGTTTCAAAAAAAAAAAAACAACTTGCTCTCACTACGGGACTTTTGAAATCACTTCCTTCCCCTTCAGTTCCAAAACAACCCTTGTGTCCTCAGGGAGATTCCTGCTGAGACACCCCAGGGTATGGCCCTGGACCCCAGAAATCCTGGCTCCCTGTGGATGCCAGGCACGGGGATGATCCTTATCCAGCTCAGCCCAGAAAACAAGAGGTTTGCTCAGCCCCAGTGAGTCCAGCCCATGCCTGGAGCCCCCCTGGAGATGTCCATGTAAATTAACTTAAAATTAATTTTATTTTAAATTCACTTCAAGTGGGTCAAAGAATCACACCAAGTGTCTCTTTAGAGTCCAAAGTGATCATGCGGGGATTTGAGGGATGGGTGAGGATGGGGAGGGCACTGTTACACATTCCCAACGTCCCAGCAAGCCTCCTGGGTGACCCACCCTGCTTCCTGCCCTTTGGGAGAAGGTTGGTGACATCCTCCTACACTCAAGTCATCCTTTAGCAGCTTCCCCATGGAAACAAACCCTATTGGAACCAAATCAACATTAGATCTGCTTTGACTGTCAATAAAAATAATGGAATCATTGAGGTTGGAAAAGACCTTTAAGACCATCAGGTACAACCATTCCCCCAGCACTGCCAAGGCCACCACTGACCCAATTGCCCAAGTGCCACATCCACACAACTTTAAATTCCTCCAGAGATGGGGACTCCAGCACTGCCCTGGGCAGGAAAACCTCCCTGCAGAGGATGGATGCAATTCAGCTTCTCCCTTTTAAAACCCCTCCATCATCATTATTTTTTTTTAATTGCATTTTCCTGTATTTTTTCATTTAACACACCAGTTAGACTCAAACTGGGCTCATGAAGCCCACCCTCAGGAGTGCAGAGTTCTGTGACCAACCCCTGTTTTCCAGGCTGGAGCAGAGGGAAGGTGAGAAATTGGGTCCACATGTATTTGTCCCTCCTCGAGAAGGGAGATCAGCCCTGAGGCTCATTCCCAGCTGGAGTCCTTGTCAGGAGGCCAATATTGTTATCTAGGGCCTGGCTGGTGTTTCTTCTTTGGACCTTTGCCACCGCAGTTAAAATATCTCTTCCACCACTCCCAGCATGTAAAGGTCACGTTCCAGAGATTAATCTGGAGTCTCCCAGGCCAGCTCCTTGGCTTGGGATCCCTGTTGGGACCGACACGAAGCAAAAGCCTCGGGATGCTGGATGTGCACTCCCAGTGCTGGAGATCCCCTGGCTGGGAGTGGGCTTGTCACCAGCGCCAGGTCCAATGTCCTCCGTGAGCTGGACATGGAGTTGTGGACAATTCTGAGCTAAACAGAAGCCAATTCCCCCTGGAGAAATGGTTAATTCCTTGTAAATCTGCTCCTAGCCCTCAGCCAAGCAGCCCTGGGAAGTCCAAGTTTGCGAAACAAGCATTGGAGGCATCGAGTTTGTTTGACCAGCTCTTACAGCTGGTCCTGCGCTTGGTTTTTGTCCAAACAAGTCCTGGAATGACAGGAACGGCTTTCCAAGTTCAATACAAGAGGAGAGTAATTGAGTGCCTGAGGAATGTGTATCAGTGGGACCATCTCTAAATGAAGGGATAAGTTACACCTAAGAAGCAAAGGATGTGTGGGCAAGGAGAAGGGGAACAGAAATTCCATTATCCCCAGGGAAAGAGGAGTCGATAGCCTGTGGCCCAGGAGATGGGAAGGACAGTGGGAGCTGCAGCATGTCCTCTGCAGAGACACAAACCTTCATACCAGCACCATTCTCCCAGCTGGATGGACCAAACCTGCAGCATCCAAATGTGCACGAAGCAGCTTAGGACAATGCAAGGGTTCCTTCCCCGTGCCTCCCAGGGCTGCTCCTGATGTCAGCTGGGCTTTCCCAGGAGAGGTGGTGGTGGTGCTCCCTGGAACTACTGCCTTCATTCTCTCCCCGTGATGAGGAGACCTTTTTGAGGAAATCTTGGTTATCCTGGCAACACTGCTGACATGGACACCACTGATACTCCAGGCTGAGGATAAGGGAACACTGTTCCACCACAAGCAGGCTGTGCAACCTCCATCCTTGGAGCTTTTCAAGACCCAGCTGAATAAAGCCCTGCATAACCTGGTCTGACCCCAGAGCTGCCCCTGCCATGACCAGGAGGTTGGACTGAGATCTCCTGAGGTTCTTTCCAACCCAAGTTATCCTGTCATACTCTGATCCAAGGATCCCAAACACGTCAGCGATGGAGCAGCACCAGGACCTGTGGCTCCACTGCACTGAGCCCTGGGTCTCTGTCACACACTGGGAGAGTCATGGGGAGTTTTACTGAGGCCAGCAGAGAGACAGATCCCTTTGTTTCAGCTTCCACATGAACTTCACCCTGCAACCTCCCACGAAAGCCAGTAAGTCTGGACCATGAACCCTCTAGCTGGTGACATTTAATGACACTCACCCCGGGCTGGTAGCTGTCATTAAAACTGAACCACAGACTCATGCAGAAACAACACAGTCTCATCGTCACTGGGATCTACCTCTTCCTGGTTAGGAAACACCACGAGAAAGACCCTTCCCTTAGCTAAGGCCTGCAGGTGTTTCCTGGTGATTCCAGGCATGGGAACTGTCCAAGCTGTCCCTTTCAATGAGTCAGTCATGGGGCGTCCACGGCAAAGCCTTGGAGCCACAGATGGAACCCTCAGGGCTCCGTGATTTTTAGAACAAATAGATCATCCGATAAGAAAACCCCAGGCAGAGATAATTTCAGGACCAGGTATTTCCAAGGGAAGTGGATGGAGATTTCTCTCCAGATGGATAACCACCAGGGAGAGGGATTGCCTCCAGTTTACACAGGAGTGAGTCACTCACCTTCCTGTGGCAGGAGGAAACCCTCTGCAGATTGGCACTGCAGGGACCTTCCCTTTGTAAGGAGGCTGCTATTTTGGGATAAAATGCTACAATGCTCTGCTTCTTCCTGTGTCCCTCAGGGCCAGCAGCATGGGCTGGGGAATCCCTGGCACAGTGGTGACCCTCCACACCACCCTGGCTCTGTGCTTCCTGCTCCAACCCAAACTATTCCGTGATCTTCCATGAGGGCCGTGAGGAGTTAGGACGTGATCATCTCACACCAACGTGGTTTTAGGGCGTGTGGGAAGTCTGCTGATGAACTGCTGGGTACCCTCTGCTCTGAAACTCAGCTCTCAATGAGCAACCCTAAACCCCAATGTGGCAGGGGCTAAAGGGCAGGAGCGTGGGACCAGCATCCACAGGAACTGGGGTACGAGCTCCGCACCAAGCCCTGGCTCCTCAGAATAACTGAGACTGGGGGAGTTATCTGCAGTTTCTGCTCCAAGCCTGACCTTCAGTGAGGTCAGGTTTTGTCAAGGACAGGCTCGGCTGCCTCCAAGGATGGAGATTTTCCTACTCCCCAGTGGGACCTCTCCAGCTCCTCCGGAAGCCCTGCCTCCCTCAAGCCAACCATGCTCCCCAGCCTGGTGCTGTTCCCAAGCTCCCTGAGCATTCCCGTTCCATCATGCAGGGGGTTACAGGAGTGATGAAGGTTGTTCAAAGAGTTCTTGAGCCTGTCCTGGCCCTTCAGGACCCCCTGTAGTGTGCAGGAGAGGATATCCCAAGTGCAGCTGCAGTGGGACATTGTGTGGGTGGGATCAACAGCCCACAGCCAGGCATTGGGTTAACCCCTTCACATCCCTTCTCCTCCCAGCTGTCCAGTCACTTCTTGAAGAGTTCATGGTGTTTCATCCACAGGCAAGAGAAAGGAAAAGTCATTGGGTGTTTCTGCTTGGATTTAGGAGCAGTTTCATCTTAGGGACGTCATCTCAGGACATGGCAGCATCTGCATGGCCAGCTGGTGTTAGAGGACAGCACTTAGGCCATGTCCCTGTGCCACCCAATGACACCCTCATTTGGGGTCCCCGTGTCACTTCTTGTCCCCAGGATGTCAGTGAGGAGTGAGTGGACCTTTGGGAAGGAGTGGGATGAGGGGACGCCACAGAGGGCTGACAAAAACATGGGCAAGGCAAAGGGCTCTGTTCAGCTCTCAGTGAGATCAGAAGCAGGTTGGTCCAAGGGACTGCCTATCCCTGGGAAATGCCTTTTGTAATGGGAAAAGGGATGCTCAGAAGACAAAAAATGTTCCCACATCCTGGCAAGGGCAACCTGCACTCCCAGGCAGTGCTTCCTTCCCGACCTTGGCTGGTGAATCCATCTCACCCGGGGCACTGAGGTCCTCTGTGTCCACAAAGTGCACCTCAAGCTGATGCAACCATGGAGTTACCGTGTCCTACAACCACTGATGTGTATCCCAGATGGCATCCCGGAGCCGGAGCTAGGAGTGTTAACGGCACGGGGCTGCCCAGGGCGTTCCCGCCTTGGAGGGTGCCCCATCGTGTTCCAGCCTGAGCTGGGACGTGCCACCACCAGCAACCAAGGGTGGCACAGCAGGTGAGTCAGAGGTGCTCTGCAGCATGGCCAGCCCTGCATGGCATTTTTGGGAGTCTGGACATGTAGAAAAGCAAACATGGCCAGCGAAATGTGCCTGCCCAGGCAGCAGCGGCAGCAAGGGCGGAAAGTCCTTATTTTGCATGGTTTAGATGCACCCAGGGGCGCATCTGGGAGATCTGGGGCTCGTGGCACAGTTTTACTCATGCAAATGCTGGCTAGATAATGGAATAATGGAATGGTTTGGGTGGGAAGGGACCTCAAAGATCACCCAGTGCCACCCCCTGCCATGGGCAGGGACACCTTCCACTAGTCCAGGGTGCTCCAAGCCCCAATGTCCAGCCTGGCCTTGGACACTGCCAGGGATCCAGGGGCAGCCATAGCTGCTCTGGGCACCCTGTGCCAGGGCTGCCCACCCTCACAGGGAGGAATTTCTTCCCAATATCCCATCCAGCCCTGCCCTCTGGCAGTGGGAAGCCATTCCCCCTTGTCCCATCCCTCCAGGCCTTTGTCCCTCTTCAGCTCTCCTGGAGCCCCTTTAGGCACTGGAAGGGGCTCTAAGGCCTTCCCAGAACTTTTTCTTCTCCAAGTTGAACCCCCCCCCAGCTCTCCCAGCCTGGCTCCAGAGCCTTTTTCCTAAGCTTTTTAAAGCCACTCATTCCCAGATAGGCATCTTCTCTCTGAAGGGCCAGTATAAAGCTTAACCAAGCTCATGTTTATGCCTCCGAGTGCTGGGACTTTCCAGATTTGAGATCTGCATTTGTGGATGGGCAAAGTGAACGGATTAAGTATTTCATCGAGTTAAAAGCCGGCACAAATTCTTGTTTCATTTCCCCTGTGACTCAGAGATGAACACTCACTCCCTGGCATGGCTCTTGTGTTTGCCACTGTTCTCTATCAGCTCTTCCTGGGGCAAAAGAACCTTTCCCAGGGCAGGAGCAATGCCCTCAAAGCAGGAAAAGCAATATTCTCTGGAAAATCTTCCTAGTGGAAAGGGGCTGGTTTTATGCAGGTGATGTATAACCCTAGCTGCCAGCTCAGCTGAGCCCAGGTTTATTTAGAATCACAGAATCATTAAGGTTGGAAAAGCCCGCTAAGATCATCGTGCCAACCATTAACCCTGACCCTCTGTGTTCACCACTAAACTGTGTGCCCAAGAGCCCTAATTAATGCTCTTAGGCACTGATAATCCACTAAGGTTGAACAAACTTATCTTTGGGAGGGCAACATGAGGCTTTTCACCCTTTTTTTACCAATGAGAACCCAGCACTGAATTGGTATTTGTGTGTGTTTTATTTCTGCTTTCTGGTGCTCAGGCTGAAAGCAGCAATTCAAGCTGATAGAAAACTCAAACCACTCAACAGATCTCTATTTTCACATTGGGATATTAAATTAGGGGATTACTTATTGTTAAAATGCTTTGATTGGTAATTACAGCCATAATGTCTTTGCTCTGCTCCAGGAGAATAAAAATCTCCGGGGCCCTTTCTTATTCTCTTTCACATTTTGGGGTTTTCACCTCTCCACGTCTCAAAGCCTCACCCTCCAAATAACATCATTTCATGGGCAAAACCAAGCAGCACAAGAGACAAGCTGACAGGAGTGGTGTTGATCTCTGTGTCTCTGCTCATTTACAGCAGGGATAAACCACTTTTGCCCTCTGGATGGAGCTTTGTGGCCACTTTGCTTCAGCGAGCAGGATGCTGCACCCCAGAGCATTATCTCTGGGAAACAGAGAGGAATAGCAATTAAATCAGCTGGAGGCACATCAGCACGTTGTTCCCACTACTTCTCTTTCACACAGGAAGTTTTGGTTCCCCTTTATGTCTGAAGATACAGCTCTAAACCCACGTTTCTCCCACACCCACCCTCTGGAAGGAACATGCCAGGCCATGCACAGAATGGGGAAAAACATGCTGAAATTGGCTTACGCCACACTTTCAACTCTGTGTCCCGTTTCACTTCCTTCCTAGCCTTGGCAGAGGATGGGTAACTCCAAGATCTCCATGGCTGGGCAGCTCCAAGGCCACACATTCATCTCCTGATGTCCTCTCCTCCTGTTTGCATCCAGGTGCCTCCTCCTCATCCAGATCCAGTCTCCTTACAAAAGGAGATTTCTTAGGAGCTTCATCTCTGTTTCCTTTACTGGCACCCAGTGTCAGGAGAAGACTTGACAGAGACATCTCTGGTTTGGAAAAGGTGCTGGGAAAAGGGTATTACCAATCCATGAAGGATTTTTACCTTTATTCTATTTACCACCATGAGAGTGGTGGGGGGGCCCTGGCACAGGGTGCCCAGAGAAGCTGTGGCTGCCCCATCCCTGGAAGGCCAGGCTGGAGCAATTTGCTCTAGTGGAAGGTGTCCCTGCCCATGGCAGGGGGTGGCACTGGATGAGCTTTAAGGTCTTTTCCACAATCCATTTTGTGATTCCATGATTTGAGGCTGCATCCAGATCCCAAGGTTTGCAATTCCCCTTGTCTGAAGAAGAGCTGTGCTCCTGGGCTTCACAGCTGGGAGAGTTTGGGGTTGGAAGGGGCTTTTATCCAGGAAGGACACTGCTTCTTCCCTGCTTCCCTGGCTGTAGGAAGAGGGGTGAAAAGGGGATATTAAGGTTGTCCAGGGTGAATGGAGGTGTCTGCACGTGAAAGCACCCAGAGAAACTTGATGCCAGGGTGGTGGGGATGGCTGATGTTGATAACCAGGGCTGCAATGGGATGTGGCCCAGTGGGGAACACTGGAAAGGAGCCATCCCTGTCCAGCCCAGCAGCTGTGAGCTGATACAGTCCCCATGCAGCTGAACCCCAGGGAGAGCGGTGCTCTGATAAAGGCAGGGAGCAGCCAGGTGCTGGCATCTCCATTGTCCTGCTCCGGGGCTCAGCTAGCTCTTCCCACAGCACTCCTGACTCACACACATCTAGTCTGGATGTGCCCTGTCCTTCCTGAACATCCACCATGGATGCAGAAAGCAATCCAGCAATCCCTTTCCCTCTGCAGCTGTAAATAAGGAGGAGAAGGGCTTCCCACATCTCCTCCCAGCCACACAATAGCCTTGAGCCCTGTGAAACTCCTGGTCCCCAAAACTGGTCTCAGACATTTATGTAGAACCATCCTTCAGGTGGTTATTCACTCTCTCTCCAAGATGGAATTTTCCTCAGCTGCCCTGGAGGGATCATAGAATCATAGGATGGTTTGTGTTGGAAGGGACCTCAGAAATATAAAATTGCTGAGGTTGGGAAAGACCTTTAAGAAAATCAAGTCCAACTGTTAACCCAGCAGCCCCACTTTCACCTCTAAACCCCATCCCCAAGTGCCACATCCATATTTTATTTTTAACATTTCCAGGGATCCAGGGGCAGCCACAGCTGCTCCGGGCACCCTGTGCCAGGGCCTCACCACCCTGCCAGGGAACAATTCCTTCCCAATATCCCACCCAGCCCTGCCCTCTGGCAGTGGGAAGCCATTCCCTGTGTCCTGTCCCTCCATCCCTTGTCCCCAGTCCCTCTCCAGCTCTCCTGGAGCCCCTTTAGGCTCTGGAAAGGGCTCTGAGCTCTCCCTGGAGCCTTCTCCTCTCCAGGCTGAAGAGAAGACTCTGAAGAGACCTTAAAGGAGCCTTCCAATGGAAGGACCCAGGATACTCAGCCCTCCCCATCCGCTGCCCTTCACACGACACCATCCACCTGCAGATGGAAATACCCTGGTGGGAGCAGGCAGGGATGGACCTGGCTGGGGACAGATAATGCTGGGATCACAGCAATGTGCCCCAGCGAGTTTTGGGTTACACATTAACAAGAAAAGGGGGAGAGCAGCAGTGGAGGTGACGCACGACCAGGCAGGGAATTTACAGCAGGACTGCACATGGGACAGCCCCATCCTGACATGCTCCTGGCAGCAGCAGGTCTCTGTGACCTGGAGACACTGAGACTTTTGGGATCAGATCTGTCTCCATTATGCCAGAGCCCATTTACAGTAGGATTTGTCAGTCTGACAAACTTGTACTCCCAAGGAAGGGGTGGGAAATCAAATGGGGACTGTAAGAAAGAGGGGGGCAAACTTTTAGGCAAGGGCTGTTGTGATAGTACAAGGTGTAATGGTTTTAAACTAAAAATTAGGAGATTTAGTTTAGGTATGAGGTAGAAGTTTTTTATAATGAGGGTAGGGAGGTGCTGGCACAGGTTGCCCAGAGAAGCCATGGCTGCCCCATCCCTGGAAGTGTCCAAGGCCAGGCTGGATGGGGCTTTACATCAGCAGAGAGGCCACATCCACTTCAAAGCACCAAGAAGCACCTGGATAGCCTTGGACACACAGCCACACTGGGATAGGACAAAGGGCAGACACCGAGTCCTGCTCCAGATGTCCTGATGCCTCATGTTCACGTCTCGTCACATGCAATCAGACAAAGAGCAAGAAAGCTGCCAGTTCCTGGAGGAAAACAAACCCCATAAACCTGCCAAGCATCCCTGCTCAGAGATATTTACACTTTCAACGTGTTCTCATGGAAATTAATCCCAGTCTCAGCCCTGCAGGTATGGTAAACATTAGAAGTGAGGAATGGGGAGAGGCCAGGACAGTGGAGCAAGGGGAACAAAGCAGTTTGGATGTACCAGCCTTCCCCGAAATGTGGCGGAACAGGCCCAAGCAGGACGTGGCAGGGCTGCTCAGGCTCCCTTCCAGCCTGGCTGGACCTCCAGCCCCCCGCGGCCATCCCGGCTGCAGGACGAGTCCTTCCGTCCCACTGTGACCTGCAGGAAGCTGATTCCGTCCCCTGCGCTCCCCAACAGCTCCTTCAAGGTTTCCTCAATCTGCACCAGGTTACAACAAGCCCCAAAGAGGGATTTTTAATTCCGCTGGGAAATGCCAAAGCATGCAAGAAGCAAGGAATTCTACGGGGGGGGGGGGGGAATGCATCATGCCCTGTGAAACTTATTTTTCCCCATCCGTAGAATTTCGTGCTTTCTGAATGCTTTGTGAATCTTGTCCTTCCCAATCCATGTATCTTCTTTCCTATTTTTCTAAATATTTTAATATTTCTTTATGTTTTTCTTCCCTGGCAAAAAGCAGTGAGCGGTGTCAGCTGCGGAGCTGTCACCTGTCCCCTTCCCGTGGCTGTAGGACCGGTGTGATTCGCATCCACATGGCACCCCCACGTGGGGAAAGCCTGAAGGCTCTGGCCTTCATGCTTTTCATGGAAGGAAGGGCAGAAGGAAGGCTGGAAATGCCTGGTTCAGTGCCACCATGAGCTTTGAAGGCCTGGAAGAAATGCTCAGAACAGAGCCGTGGATGTCAGATAATCTCAAGCCCAATTTCGGGAACATTATGGACATTATGGCTAATTATTCCAGGTAATTTTGTCCTTTCTTTATTTTTTTTTTAATACTTTCATTCACTTTTTCCTTTTCATTTTTTTCATTATTTTACTCTTATCTGTATGTGATCTTAGATGTATTTTCCAATAGAAATGAATTGATGATTCTGTGCATCTATCTCAATCGTTATATCCATTCAGCTCTTTAGTACTTATATATTCATTTAAATATAAACTACATGCTTATACATTCATATATATCCACACATAATATAAAAGAAATGCTCCTATACAAGAGAGCTGGAGAGGGACTTTGGGCAAGGGCCTGGAGGGACAGGACAAGGGGAATGGCTTCCCACTGCCAGAGGGCAGGGCTAGATGGGATATTGGGAAGGAATTGTTCCCTGGGAGGGTGGGCAGGCCCTGGCACAGGGTGCCCGGAGCAGCTGTGGCTGCCCCTGGATCCCTGGCAGTGTCCAAGGCCAGGTTGGACAGGGCTTGGAGCAACCTGGGATAGTGGAAGGTGTCTGTGCCCATGGCAGGGGGTGGAATGAGATATTTTTTAAGGTTTTTTCCAACTAAACCATTCTGGGATTCTATGGTATTCCTAAATATTCATATTTACTACAGTTAAATATAGTGCATTTCATACAAAAAGCTGACTTCCCGTGAGGAAGCTCCTCAGGAGCTGCTGTGCTGGCAGCCCCTCTCTCCACAGTCCCTACCGGCGAGCAAACCCTTCTGCCAGGAGCGCTCCTGCCCGGTCAGCAGCAGGCGAATCCCGCGTTATCAGCACCGCCTGGGATCTGCTGCTGGAGAAGCTGCTCCGCCAAGGCTCCGGCAGCCGGAGCTGCCCCGTGCGCACCCAGCTCGCCGGATTCTGCTCGGAAGCGCATCCTGGCAGCCGAGAGCCCTCCGACACAACGCGGTTTTGCACTTACAAAGGTTTAAACCCCTGCAGGGATTAAATTCAGATGCGAATGTTGAAGTGGCCCAACGGGACAACGGAGCGGCCGCTTGGGAGCTGGGATCCACCACGGTGCCGTCGCCTGAGGATGGGAATCAAGGGAGCTCCGTTCCTTAAAGTTCCTCTCCAAATTTTGTTTTTATGGCTAATTTTTTTTTTTCCTGGGTCCAGGAATACGCTGCAGTTTTCAGCTGCGGGTTTGTCACCATTGGCTGGAATTTGGCTCTTGAGTTTTCCAACCTTTATGTCTCATCTCTGTTGGGGTTCCCTGAGAGGAGTGTATTGCGCTAGGACTGTATTCTGTGCCCTCCTTAATTTAAAATGAAATGAAATATAAGAAATGAAGCAAAATGAAATTAAATTAAATCAAACGAAATTAAAGAAATTAAATAAAATAAACCCAAATTAAATTAAACAAAGTAAACCAAAAGGTCAGTAAAATATAAAATAATAACTGGTCTAGTGGAAGGTGTCCCTGCCCATGGCAGGGGACGGAACTGGATGAGCTGTAAGGTCCCTTTCAGCTCAAACCATTCCATGATTCCATGAAGGGCTGCACACACCGATTCCACCCCCTTGCAGCCCTAATAGCGAGAAGCGATATATTTTCACAGCATCTACTGATGCACCAAGTCTCACTAATCATTTCAAGCTTCTCGGGGAGAAAGAGTTAAGACTAATTAGCAGCACTAAATAAACTAATAGCTGGAGGCGAAAGGAGAATTCAAGTTGCATTTTAGTTTTAAAGGTGGTTAAAGCATCTTTAAAGGCGAAGGGTCATTTTCTGGGAGCTGGAGCAAAGCAGCTCATCAATAATGAAGGAGCCGGCAATGGAGCAGCGGCAGCAACGCTGGAGCACTTGGGAAAATGCAATTATGGGAATTGCCTGATGCTCTGCGAGCTGCCCCGGTAATTTGCTTAAGGGAACAGCCAAATGCACTTTAATATTTCAAAGACTTCGTTGCAGCCGAACTAATAAGCCAAAGCCACGAATTTCAGTGCTGGGGCGGGGGGTTAAAACCCCAAAAAGCACCTCTGCTCAGGGGGTTTTAATTGACACCCAAAGAAACATGACAGGGCTGGGAGCATCAGTTCTGCCTCCTGGGCTCTCTGTGTCTGCAGTGCTCAAGGGTTCAGCTTTATTTTCCTTTGGTTAAAACCACCCCCCGGCAAAGGCTTGTGTCCGGGTGCTCTGCTCCCAGCGTGCTGCCCTTGGGATGCACCAGGATCTGGGTGCAGCATCAAGGGATTTCTCCAGCCGCTGTCAGGGGGTCGTGGTCCCTCATGTACTCAACTCCAGCTCAAGTCCAGCTCTTGCTGCCCAGCTTTGTTTGGGCAGCCTGGAAAGTGGTGGGGGGAAGGGGATGGCTGGTTTGGGGAACATCTCCGGCATGCCACGAGCTGTGTCCGGCACCCCAATCCCAGTGTGTGGATCCTGCACTGCACTCCTCTGTTCACCGCCCTGCAGCCCTGAGCACACCCTGCACCCCTGAGCACCCCAGAGCACCCCGACCACTTCCTGGGCACCCCCCCTTCACCCCTGAGCACCCCAGAGCACCCCGACCACTCCCCTTCACTGCCCCATGAACACCTTGCACCCTCCCTGTGCAAACCCCTTCACCCCTGTGCACCCCCTTGTGCAAACCCCAAACCCTTCGTGTACCCCCTTGTGCATCCCCTCCGCACCCCTGCGCCCTCATTGTGCCCCGCCGCGCACCCCATACACACCCCCACTGTGCACACCCTGCACACCCCATTCACACCCGTGTGCCCCCATACACGCCCTGCACACCCCATACACACCCTATACACACCCTGCACACCCCATTCACAGCCCATACACACACCCTGCACACCCCATACACACCCGTGTGCCCCCATACACACCCTGCACACCCCATACACACCCCATACACACCCTGCACACCCCATACACGCCATGCACACCCCATACACGCCATGCACACCCCGTACACACCCCATACACACACCCCATACACCCCATACACACCCCATACACCCCATACACACACCCCATACACCCCATTCACACACCCCATACACGCCATGCACACCCCGTACACACCCCAAACACACACCCCATACACCCCATACACCCCATACACACACCCCATTCACACCCCATACACACCCCATACACCCCATACACACACCCCATACACACACCCCATACACCCCATACACCCCCCATACACCCCATACACACACCCCATTCACACCCCATACACACACCCCATACACCCCATACACACACCCCATACACCCCATTCACACCCCATACACACACCCCATACACACACCCCATACACCCCATACACACACCCCATACACACACCCCATACACACACCCCATACACCCCCCATACACCCCCCATACACCCCATACACACACCCCATACACCCCCCATACACACCCCATACACACCCCATACACACACCCCATACACACACCCCATACACCCCATACACACACCCCCATACACACCCCATACACACACCCCCACACACACCCCCATACACACACCCCATACACACCCCATACACCCCATACACACCCCATACACCCCATACACACCCCATACACACCCCATACACACCCCATACACCCCATCCCCGCCCCCATCCCCGCCCCCATCCCCGCCCCCATCCCCCCCCGTGCCCCTCCCCCGGCGCCGCCGCCCCCGTGGCGCCCCCTCGCGGCCGCCGCGTGCCGCGCAGCCCCCGCGCGCGCCGGGGGCGTTCCCGCCCCGCCCCTGCCCAATGGCGGCCGCCGGGGGCGGCGCAGGGCCCGGGGCGGCCGCTGGGGGGCGCGCGCGGCCGCCGCGCGACTCTCATGGCGTTGGTTTTTAATTTTTTTTTTTTTTTTTTTTTTCCCCCTTCTTCCTTTTATTTTGTTCCCCCCGTCTTTCTCCGAAGTCTCTCGCCGCTCTCCCTCCGCCGCTCCCCAGCTCCGGGACGCTGCTCCGCTGCCCGTGAGGAAGAGGCGGCCTCCCCCCGCCGTCCCTCCCCGCCTCCACCCCTCCCTCCCTCCCCTCCTTCCCCGCTCCTCCCGCCGACCGGGACTCGCCCCGGACTGGGAGGGAGACGGTCGCTGCCCGCTCCTCCTCCTCCTGCTGCTCCTCCTCCTCCTCCTCCCGCAGCGGGGGCCGCATCCTGCTGCCGGAGGGGAGGGAATTGATGTGGATACCCAGCGCAGCACCACCATGCAGCCGCCGCCGAGGAAGGTGAGACCCCCGCCCGGCGCAGGGGGGCTGCGCATGGAGGGCCGGGGGGCCGCTGGGGGTGGTTCTGAGGAGGGTGCGGCGTGGGGTGGGGTGGGTTTGGGGTACGGGGGAGATGTTGGGGTCCGAGGGCGCGGGGAGGGGGGGCGCAGGGTGGGCTGTGCGGTGGGGGAGGCTGCGGGAAGAAGGTTTGGAGAGCGAGTGCAAGTGCTGGGAAGGGAGTGGGGGGTGCAGCGGCGAGTTGGGGGCTGGGGGGGCTTCGGCGAGGGTGGCCCTGCAAGGTGGTCGTGAGGGAATGTCGGGGGGGTGTTGGGGACTGGGTACGGATGGCCGGGGTGGCCGTGGGGTGGGATGGGTTGGGTTGGGAGTCAGCTCTGGAAGCAGGACAGGGCATGGATGGGGACGCACTGGTGAGGATGGAGGTGCAGGGGAGCAGCGCTCGGTCAGGGACCCCATCCCCGCGGAGGCTCTCCAAGGGAAGGGCTGGGAGGCGGTCAGTGGCTGCTGAGGGCTTGGCTGCATGGAGGCGTTGAGGTTGCGCTGCTTTTGGGGTGCTACCATGGGAATTTTGGGGGCTCGTGTGGTGTGTTGGTGCCAGCAGCGAGGGGTTGGTGGTTTTGGGGAAGAAGGTCACGTCTGAAGTTGATCCAGGGACGCAGACTATCCCGGCATGTGCCAGGAGCACACGGGAGCAGGGACAGCCGGAATGGTACAGCATTTTCACACGCGTTCCCATGCGCCATGGGAGCGACCTGCAGATGCACCGGAGGCTCTCCGGTGACCCTGGGATCCGTGGGAATGTGGGAATGTGGGAATGTGGGGTGCTGCCCATCGGGGGGACTGGTGTGGGAACAGAGGCAAGCGGGAATGGACATTTGGGGAACAGGCCGTGCCCAGTGTCGCTTGTCTGGGTAGGCAGGTTGGTATCTGGGAGACCGGAGCTGCAGCGGGGTCTTGAGCTGGTCCGTGGTGATTTCTGGGTTGGTCATTTTGGGGGTTGTGCGGCATGGTCGGGGTGTGGGGAGTAGGGAGAGCTGGAGACGATGGAGAGAGAGGCTGCTCCTGTGCAGGCACCAGGGGAAGGAGTTCTGTGGGGTTGAGATCTGTGTCTGTTCCGTGTCGGTGATGCTGTTCGGTTTGGGGTGGTATGGGCGGTAATGGTTTGCGGCCCCAGGGAGATTCCCGCCTTGATGCTGGGATTTCCCCGTGGGGAGAGGAGATTGCAGGGGTTTGCCAGGTGGAGAACTGGGTAATAGTGACCAGGAGAGGAGGGAACACAAACAGAATTCCCTTGTCATGCCCAGAGCTCCCCAGTAGCCCTGGGAGGCAGCTGCAGTGAAAGTCTCTCCTCGGCTCATTCCTGCCTCCCAGCCTCTTGTTTTAGGGGTGGACTCTGCTTTTGTCAAAGAAAACCAATTTAATTTCAATCATTTCAATTTTATTCCGTGTTTGGTGGTTAATTTATTTCACATGTGTGTCGTTGTTTGCCTGTATTACTTCATTAGAGCTTATTTCCATTACCTGGGTTGTGTCGTGTGGGTTTATTTATTTTGAGTTGGGCTTTTTTTATATACAGATAAAACCAAAAATGCTGAAAGTTCACGTTAAAAATAGACACTTTTTCTGCTTAAAGTCAGGGGCATACATGTGATTTATTTTTTTGGTGTCATGGTTTTCAGAGTTACAACAGAGAAGCCGATGAGATCCAGGTTTTTTTTTTTTTGCCTGGCTAGTGGAGAAGAGGGAGCTGGGTGCCCTTTTCCTCTGTGAATTTCGCATCCCTCTGCAGTAGCAGTTTGGCATTTCTGTCCTCATGAATGCATAATGTGTTCAGAGATATTGGTGATCATTTTTTAGGCCGATATGTGGATTCCCTGTGATCACTAGAGGGCTTAAATGCCAAGAGCTCTTGTTTTAGAAAAAACAAGAACAAAACAATTCCAAGGTTCCCCCGGCGAAACAAAACCATTCCCGATACCTGTGCCATTAGTGCTGTCTGCCAGTTACCAAGTAGGTTCCCAAAGTATTGGCATTTTAGTTGTGCAGGGCCACCAGGCTCAAAGGAGAACCACACCAGTACTAAAAATGTAAAGCCGACCTTCTGAAGCCTTTTCCAGTTTGTTAGTTTCTTTTCTCATTGAAATGTGACATAAACTACAGGAAATATAAGTGGTCTGTGGCTTTGTTTGTTTTCTTGTTGAAATGTGACATAAATGACACAACGTGTAAGTGGTCCTTGGGTTTGTTTGGTTTTTTTGTAGGTGAAAGTTACACAAGTGCTGAAAAACATTCAGGTTGAGCAAATGACAAAACTTCAGGCCAAGCATCAGGCAGAATGTGATCTACTGGAAGATATCAGGTAAGGCTACAGAAAATGTTACCAAAATTCCTTTAAGGTCCAGTTTTTGGAAGAACATTTGAGTTACAAAATTCAGGAACTGACGATGGAATTTCCTCTTTGGATTTCCTGCTTTTAGGCTGTTAAAGTTTTGACACAGCTGGAAATTATAACTGGAGCTAACACAATGCAAACCATTTTTTCTTGTCTTCAATGGGGGAAATGTTAAAAGAAACTCACAAACAACATACAAAAAGCATTGGTCTTTTCAGCAATATTTCTTCATATAATATACTGAGACTTTGATTTACCAGTTTTAAAAGTCCGCTAAAATTACTGAAATATTTTAAAGCCACTGATGATTTATGTCTCACTAGAGATAGCTTTGAAAAGCACTTTCAAGCAGATTGCATTTTTTACCAGAAAGTTGCAAGAAGATATTTGCATTTATAATTTAAAACTCTGCACGGGTTCAAAACAATAGAGAAAATCCACACGACATCGCTTGGGAGGTTTCATTATTCATTTTACCTAATGTGATTTGCTTCTCTTGAAATTAAAGGTTTACTTTTAACAAAATATGGTGGGAGTGGGTACCTGGCATTATATGGAGGATTAATCATTCCATTTCAGTATTCCATTTCAATATGCAGCAGTAAGTCCATTGTTGCCCTGCTCTTTCTGGCAGTGGATAGTCCACATGTTAATTATTTAAATGAGATTCCCTGCTTGATGTTTGTATATTAAATGCAAGTGTTTGGCTTTGACAGATGAAGTTCTGTTTGTCTCACTATCAGTGTCCTCCATAAATCAGAATGTCAAGGCCTGAACCTTTTCTCCCCCTTGTTTTTTGGGTGTTGAAACACTTTTTTGTATGGGAAAGATCACAGCATTCATTTCCTCAGATTAACATTATTCTGGGGAGTGTGTAACTCGCAAATGCTGGGTAATAAGTAACAGACTGATCCAAGGAGTTCTCCCCGCTTCGATGGAAACTTATTTTTAGAGCATCTAGGCTGGGTACTGCTGCTCTAGCCCAGGTTTTGTTAGCACTTGCTATTTTTCAGGAGCTTATGCTCACTGCAGTCTGTATTCTGCTGAAAGATGTTATAAGCCTGTGGATACAAACCCAGGAAAATGTGAAAATGCCGGCTTAAAATGTTTTCCTTTAATGTAATTTAATTTCTGCAGTTAATTAATTTTCTGAATTTTAATGTTGGGGATTAGGAAGCCAAGTTAATACATTTAATTCACTCCCGTGGTCACTGAGTGTGTTCAGCACGCTGGTTGCAGAATTGCTGCGTGGATTTACAGATTAAACATTCTTTCAGTGTGGGATGATGAGATGGGGTATGACAGCTCCGTGGTGTCAGTGATTTGTTCAAGTATCAGATAAGAGAATCAGAGAGAACCAGGGAATTTGGGGTTAAAAGCATTTGCTGAACAAGCCCTGATCTCGGGGCGTGATGCAGAGGCCTTTGAATTGGGAAGGGGGAAAGCTTTGGGGGCTCCATGGTGTTGGTCAGGGTGTGATGCTCGTGCCTCAAGTTGGGTTATCAACCTCGCCCTAATATCCTGTGTAATTTATGGCTGGATTCAGGATATGCAGCCACTGTGGTTCCGGAGCGTTCCAGAAAGCTGGAACCACACACAGGATCTTTTTGTCTCTGGAAGGAAGGTTTATTTTTATAGTAAACACCCTGCTGTTATCCAAAAGTATGGAATTTTAGCAGAGTGCCATTTGTTTATCGAGACTCAGAAGACTTTGGGTCCTTTGGTAGCATTTTTGAAGCTTTTGGGCACTGCAGGAGCACAACTTTGTACTTGGAATTCCAGCAACTGACATGCTGCAATGGCAACAGGAAACACTGAATCAGGGCTTGCAAACCAGTGATTAAAAATGCATGTTTGAAAAAGTTACTTTATTGTGAATAATTGCTTCATTTGTTGGCACATCAATGCAAGCATTCAAATCATATTTTTTGTATCACTTTGGTTGGGTTTCGTGTGTAACTAAAGAGAAGTGATAGGAGGAAAAGATCAGAAAGTTCTCCAGCAGAATACATCTATTGTCTGCTGTATTAGCAGATGATTTTTGGCAGTCTACCAGCCCATAAAGCATGCTTGCAGTTCCAGTAGCTTTGATATCTTTATGCAAAGCTGGGGATTCTTGGTTGGGGTTGAGGTATATGTGTGTAACTACCCTTTTTTTTGCATGGCTTTCGACACTATGTAAAATTCTAGTATTTATTTAAAAAAAATACCAAATGTCCATTTCAGTCTAAACAAACTGTGTTGTGTTCCTCTGTGGCAGCTCAGTAGCACTAAAGCTGAAGTCTCTTTCAGTGACAAGACTCTAATAAAAAATGTGTTTGAAATGTGTTAGCAGATAGATTTAAAAATACATTTCTGTGTTTATAATCTCTGTTTGGCTCTTTGTGTTACATTTCTTCATGCTCAGTGACTGGGGAATTCGGGGAACAAGTGATTCAGGATGCTTTTAGGGTCTTTGGTTTACTTTTAGGCATGACGTGTGTTTATCTTCTGTAGCTCACTAAAGCTATCTCATCCCTTCATGTGGGAGATGTGTGTTGACATTACCATAAAAAAGATTGTCTCTCTGCCACCGGGATGGAGAAGGAGTTTTCTCCCGGACAGGTAAATGTAGGTTTTGTTGCTGTGATCCAGAAACCCTTCAACATTTGTGGCAAGGAGTCCTTCACTCTGTCCACCCTGGCTGCTGTTAGACAGTGAGTTATCTATTTTTTTTCTGGGCTATGAATGACTGAATTTATCAGAGGTGTTAGCAATATTAATGTATTTTATTTTGGCTTTAAGATTGACTTACTTGACTGATGGTAGTAACTAAGTCACAGCCAGGGTCTGCAAATGGTCTTGGTTTGCTGGGACACACACAGGGATGCTTTCCTTTTGTGTGTGTACAAGTGCCTGCAGAATTGTAAAGAAGTCTGTATGATCCACATGTTAATTCAACTTGGCATTTCTGTGAGGTATTTATATGCTGCAGACTTTATAAACTCCATTAAGTGATAGTTCCTTTACCTTAAACATTGGGTCCCGCTTTTCCAAAGGCTTGGGGTCTGCTTTTTCCAAAGCACTTGTGATGCCTTTTGAGGTTTTGCTGAGGTATCCTAAAATGTCCTTTTTAAAACTTCTTCACGTTTGTGTTTTGCTGGAGAGAATGAAGTCGTGCTTATGTGTCTGTTTTAACTTCAGTCTGGATGAAGGACATAGGGCCAGGTCCACTGGCCCAACTAATTCTGCTGCAGCGCAGGGTGGGTGAGTTCTGTGGATTGGGGAACTTGCCCACCTGAAATCAAACCTTCCCTGGCTTTTCTCCCAGGTTATTTTGATAAATCCAGTCCCTGGTCCAGTGTGGCATGAGAGGGAGGAGGAGTGATGAGTACCTGAGGAAGGAGAGGGAAGGAAGGCAAAGCTACTCAACAGCAGCCCAGGTTCACATGGGTTTAAAGTCACTATGTAACCCCAGCCTGATGCCCTTGTAGAAGGAACAGCTGCTGCTTTGTGAGTTACAGCTCTGGAAAATTCACCTTATTTGAGTCTTAACTCGTTTTGGCTGTCTGGATGTGTTGGTCTACGTTGCTTCATCCTTTTAAGTCAGTTGAAATGAGATGTAAGGATTGCCTGATTGCTGGCTGAGACAGAGTAACAATACAGTCCTTTCATTTGTTGGATCCTCAATTTAGTTTTTTCAGGGTTTTTTCACATTCACAGTTTAAAAGGAATTGCCAAAATGACAGGCTCACAATCTACTTGTGCTCCTGATGTGGATGCAAATCTATGTACAAATACTTTCTTCTGTTTCCTTCCCTCTTCTGTCCTTGTGGTTTCTGCCTCCTGACTTTTTTTTTGTTGATAAAGCTGCATTTCTCTGTGTCATTCGCCTTTCTCCTGCTGCTGCCTTGCCTTTGTGGGGTGTCCTTGTGGGTCCCTTCCAGCTCAGAACGTTCTGTGATTCTGTGGTTTTCTGTCTTCCACCCTCGCCTCCAAAGCTCTGCCTTCTGATGATTCCTTCTCCCTTCCAATTTGTCAATTTCTTCTTTTGTTTTTTTTTCCTCCCAGGTGCTTCATCTCTTCCTTTATCCAATTCTGACGTTGTGAATTTTAATTAGTTCTCAATTTCTGAGATTCTCTCCTATTTAATGTTCAGCAGAGCAACTGAAGGTGTCTTAAGGCAAGTGGGGAGATCTTGGGGCTCTTCCTTACCAATCTGAGCCCTTCCCTGTCTTGGATGCTGTTGCTGGGCTGTCCCTTCTGCAGGTTAGATGTGTGTGAGGGAAGCAGTAATTCCAGGGCAGGATTTGTGTTTCTGTGCCCAGCATGAGGACAGAGAGCTCCTTCGATGCCTCAGCCTGTCATAACAAGCCAGAGCGAGCAGCAGAGATATTTAAAAAAAGAAAGTAAAAGTATGAATGAATTTACATCCGTAGCCAGCCAGTTCCTGCTCGTTTGAACATGTCATTTTCTGTGCTCAGATTATGCTCAGTGGAAGCTTTTGCTGTTGGATATACTTTGTACTCCCTGGTGGACTTTGTGCTCCTGGAATCTGGCTGGCTGTGTTGGCAGGTTCCTGGTAAGGTTTATGGCAGCTGGGGCTGAGTCTGGAGTAGAGATCAGCAGCAGTTCCAGTTTTAAATACAGCAAATCTATAAGATCCCTTAAAAGATGCAGTGTTAGGGAAGAGCCTCGTGGTGCTGTGGAAGGAGGAGCAGATGGAGAAAAAAGCTGTAAAATAACACGTATTTATATGTGTGTGTAGCCATATGTATTAGAATTCCCTAAGAGATTCTGAATAATATTAAGAAATCTCTGCTTTTCCTGCCCCCAGGCATGGTGGTGGTAGTGAGGAGTTTACCTTTCTTCCTGTTCTTTCCAGTCTCCAGTTGCAGGGTATGCAATTTGTTTGGATATTCCTGAACCTGGGCTGCAGAGCATATTTGCCTCTGGCTAGTGGGTGTCTGATAAAGCCCCTTTTTAAAAAATTCATCTGTCCATGAGGAGGTCCAGCTCTTTTTTCCCTTTATACTGCTGAGAAATGTGTCCTTCCTTTTTCCTTCAAGGTCATTCCCTGCATTCAGCAGATGCAATTCTTGCCTCTGGTGTTTGGGGCTTTATTTAAGTAGGAGCAGAGTGATTTGCTGTGCTTACAGGTTCTGAAACCTGCAACCTGCCAAAGTGGGAAGCAGCAGAAGAATCAGAAAAATTCCCGAAAACAATATGCAAAATGTTATTTTTTTCTGTGTTTTGACTCACACTTGAGGCTTTCCTTTGTGTGACTGGAATATTTATTTCTTTAAAACTTTCCATTTTCTTATGAGCTGATGACATTTCTTTCCTCCTGGGCTGATCTTTCTCACCACTAGTGATTGTTTTGACTTTATTTTTGTACTTTCAATTTTTTTCCCAGGCTCTCTTAATTAGTTGAGGACACACAATTCATTGCTATAACTCTAAATAGGCAGAAATTTCAGAATTTTTGAGAAAAGTTGGTGCAGTTACTTCTGAGGAATATGCCATATCAAGATACCACAGAATCTGTGGTCTGGGCACGTTACCTATGATTAGGCAGGGCTTTAATGAGATGCTCACATTCTTGATGGAATTAAAATCTGGTGATGTTTTGACTGGAACTGTTTGAGGGAAGCTTGGAATGTACTTCTAAAAAAGCGGTTGCCTACTGGGTGTGGAAATCCAAGTTCGGAGCAAAAAAAGAAGAGTTTTAGTATAAACGTGGCCACAGTGTAATGATTCAGGCCTGTCTTGGCATAGTGGAATTGAGAAATGGACCACATTCCTTCTCTTTTTTTTTTTTATCCCTGACATACAAAAATTAATGGATCTCCTGTTTTAGTATTTCTGAGTACTTTTCAACTGATGAAAGTTGAAGTTCTGCTTTTTTGTAGCAGAACTAATAGTGTACAAAACCCCCAACAAACCACTTCTCGCATCAGAATGAAAATTAATTTTTTTTTCCATTTTTTTCTCTGAGGTTGCATTTGAATGAGCTTTTTCTTCTTAAAGCAATTCCAACACACTCTTTGGAAGTCTGATTTTTAAGGACTTTCAGGAGAACCTGGGCTTATTCTGCTAAGCTGTGGCTTTAGTGCAAGTTTGTCTTCCAAGACATAACAAGAGGATTTGGGTTCTAAGTACAACAGCTCCTTGCCAAAAGTTGCATTTTCACTTTTGACTCAATGCCCCCTTTTTAAGAACGAAGTCGTCAGTTTGCAGAAAGTCGTGTGGGTTGGATTTCTTTTTCTTCCTGAATTTTATCCGAGCATGGCTTTTCCTGGACCTAACTCATGTTTTTCACCACGATGTTACTTGGCAGAGCTCTGGGAAACCAGCAGCTGCCATGAAGTCCTGTAAAGTTGCCTTTGGTACAGATTTTTATGGGGACAATTGCAATATATATATTAAAATACATGGCGCAGGGTAGTTCTAAGGGAACAAAAAGCTCTTCCTTTGATCCACTTGTTCAAACGCAAGCTGCTTCTTGGGTTGTCTTTCTTCATCACATCACTTCTGTGATGAAGGCTTTCCTCACAGTTTTTAATCCCAGCTCTTGCTTGGAACCCCCTGTAAGGGGAATTGAAGACATGGGGACATCCCAGAAAGGTCATGATAAGCTGTGCTGGAAAGAGGAACTGCATTCTTCCCATTCCAGACACAGTTAGTGTGGCCTGGCTTGATTTCCTATGGTGGTGTGTTGTCACAGAGTCATGGAATATCCTCATGGAATGGACCCATCAGGATCATCCAGTCCAACTCCTGGCCCTGCACAAGCACCCCAGAATCTCCCCATGTGTGAGAGTGTTGTCCAAAGGCTTCTTGAAGTTAGGCTTGGTGCTGTCACCATTCCCTGGGGAGCCTGTTCAGTGCCTGACCACCCTCTGGGGGAAGAATCTTTCCCCATATCCAGCCTCAGGCTTTTGTTCTGTGTAGTTCGGTGCCAGAAGGTTTATTTTCCAGGTTTTGCTGCCTTTGCCAGTCTCCCATCAGGAGACCTTGGAAACCTTGTGCCTTCTCAATGCTAGCATCCTGAAAAGTGAGGGGAATGGGATTATCAAATCACACACCATGTAAATATTCCTTGTAGGGGAGGCAGAGGTAAAAAGGGAGGTTGTGGGTTTGTTTTGTTGGGTTTTTGCCCAGAAAAGGGCCAATGTAACATGGTTATCTTGGCTGCAGAGAACTTGGTGTCCTGACTTTCCTTGTCATTCCCAGCTGGTCCTTGAGATCAGCCTCTCCTGCTCCCAGTGAACTTTTAACCCAACTAATATCTTATCTTAACACGTGGTGATTTCGGTTTTCTGGTGAATGTGCATCTGACTTTTTATTTTTTGTCTTAGTAAAATCAATGACCTTGTTTAATCATCTTGATTGCTTTCTGCATATGAAAGCACACAGAAAAGGTGTTCTGCATTTATACT
This sequence comes from Corvus hawaiiensis, assembly GCF_020740725.1. Lineage (NCBI taxonomy): Eukaryota > Metazoa > Chordata > Aves > Passeriformes > Corvidae > Corvus > Corvus hawaiiensis. The sequence goes on from NC_063214.1 coordinate 1,587,783, forward strand.
TTTAAAAACTGGCTGTTGAAAAATGGCTAAAACCTTACCAAACCCAAGTTGCTCTGGTCAGATATTTGCAGTAAAATGAAACTGGTTTATAATGGCTCAGTGTGGTGCTTTTCTGACTGTTTTTTATAGTAGGTTTTAAAATTTTAATAACATTTTTCCAAAATGCATGGTAGGAATATGTTAAGTTGGGGGCTTGTTATTGACTTTAAGCTTGTAAGTGTTGGGTTGTGTTTATTTATGGAGTTAATGCAATATTTCCAATTAAAACCTGAGGAAAGAGAGTTAAAGTATTGAATTAATGGTTGTAAGGTTTGGGTGGTTGTTTATTTAGGAAGCAAATGGAATATTTCCAATTGAAACTTGAGGAAAGAGAGTAAGTAAAAAAAAATAATCTATTGAAATCTAGCTTTTTTTCCCTGTGTGCTACTGTGAGCATGGAGATTCCATTCTCAGACTTTTAAAATTATTCATAACCTTCGGAGACGTTCCTTCTAAGAGCCTTTGGAGTTATTTTAAGCGTTCCTTTCTTTGTGTCACTGTGAGAACAGTTTGGGCCAATCCCCAGTGGCTCTGGGAAGATTGTTCACACACTCCTCTCTCCTCTTGCGCCGGCTCCAGCAAACATCCTTTTAATGAGACAGACAAAACGCGCTGGTGTCTAATTTTATGAGAGGAGCTCAGCCATGCAGAAGACTTTCGAAGATTTATGGTGGTAAAGCCACTAAGTATAGTTATTTCTGGCCAGATGCAAGCCAATGTTAGTGGGGAAAATGTTGGCACTTGTGGCCGTGTTTAAATACATACAGTCCTGAGCATAAATAAGGTTTTTTTTTTGGGGGGGGGGGGGTTCTGCTGTGTTCTGTTTGCATTTTCGAAGGAGAAAAAAAAAGGGAGGAGGCAAGAAACTGAACAAGCCACATTTTTTCTTGAGGGTATGATACTCTGAGATGAGCTCAGATCAGAAGTGCTTTTAAAGATCTTTGAATATAAGAATGAATCATAGATGTGTAGAATGTTTTTGGGTGGGAGGAGGATGTTAAAACTCATCCAGTGCCGCCCCTGCCATGGGCAGGGACACCTTCCACCATCCCAGGCTGCTCCAAGCCCTGTCCAGCCTGGCCTGGGACACTTCCAGGCATCCAGGGGCAGCCACAGCTTCTCTGGGCACCCTGTGCCAGCGCCTCCCCACCCTCACAGGGAGGAATTTCTTCCCAATATCCCATCCAGCCCTGCCCTCTGGATGGCCCCGTTCTTCCGTTGTGTCAACTGCACTGCTCAGCTTGGCGTCCTCTGCAAACTGGAAATCTCAGAAATCACTTAACTGTATAAAAGGTGGAATTACTTTGCTTTTATTTCAGGGTTTGAGTGTGACAGAGATGGGGGTCTGAAGTTCTTGAAAAATGAAGTAAAATTGACTCCTATTTTTCAGCCTTTCAGCAGGGAGTAAAGTAGTTGTAATCTCTTGACATAATTGAGAATTTCTGTCTTGAGACATTGCCATTTGTTAGGCTGCTGAAATTCTGTTCATGTTTGACCTGAAAATCGTTGTCTTTCCATCCTAAAGCCAGGCAGAGGCAGAAAAGACAGGCTAGATTGCCTTGTGAATTAAAAGGAATATTCAGAAGAGCAATAATAGGCAGTGTTACGGTGTCTTGATTTCTAGTGGCTCCTTTTCATAGTCCTGACATGTTCCCAGCCTGGCTTTAGCCTGTCTTATCTCTAAATATGCTTTGCTCATTTTCAGCTGTGTTGCCAGTGGTGAGAAAGGGCGTAGATGGCAGTGGCTTCCCATGTTATTTTAATGTGCTTGTTGTTTATGAAGTTTTCTTTCATGTTAACTGATTTTGTGTGATTGTTTCTAATTATCTCTCTGTGATCTGAGCTGGCTGAGTAAGAGGACAAGTAAATATCACTGCCTAGTAACACCTAATTAAGAAAGAGGTCCTGCTTTTGAATTTCCTCTTTGTCTTCTTGTTCTTCCCCTGTTCTCAGCTCTGTTCAGCCAAAGATGAGGAGGGACAGGAGCACTTCACTTACCGGGAAAGGCTGAGGGAACCGGGCTGTTCAGCCTCGCGAACAGACAGCTGAGAGAGGATCTTACCAATGCATACAAATATTTTAAGGCCAGGTGCCAAGAGGACGGGGACAGACTCTTTCCAGTGACAGGACAAGGGGCAATGGGCACAAACTGGAGTGCAGGAAGTTCCACCTGAATATGAGGAAAAAAACTACTGTGAGGTGACAGAGCCCCTGGAGGAGGCTGCTCAGAGAGGTTCTGCAATCTCCTTCCCTGGGCTTATTCAAAACTGCTCTGGGTGAACCTCCTTTGGCAGGGGGCTTGGACTGGGGGGTCTCCAGAGGTCACTTCCAGCCCCAACCATTCCATAGTTGTATGATTTGGGGAGATTAAGAGAGGACCATCACAAGGGTGGGGGTTTTTGGACGAGTCACAGCAAAGCCCAAACCTTTGGATTTCCATAAATTTATTGAACCAGCTCCTCTGGCATTGGTTTAAGGTGATAAACTTAAGATATTTCACTGTACCAACAATACCAGGATGCTCTTTAAAAGTAGATTTGGCTCCAGGGCACACCTCAGAAGACTGTCTAGTCCAACCCTACAAGGCAAAAGGAGCCTGGATGAAGTTACCTCACATCTATATCTTGAAAACCTCCACAATGGGGACTCTACCCATCTCTGGGGAGCTTGTTCCAGGGACTGATGCTCTCTTTCTGAAATGTGGGAATTTGGGAGCAAAAAACTCAAGGCTCATTATTTGATTTCCTCTGGATCTTTGAGCAATCTCATCTTTTCTTTCCAGTGAAAAGAACATCAGTTCTCTGTGTAGCAAACATTAGAGTTTTTGGGGTACTTGTATGACTAGTATTTTTGGGATTGTTAGTGGGTGTTGCAGCTATTCCTTGTATCCCACGTTTCCCACCCAGTAGTAGAAAAGAGGTGAGAGAAAAGTAATTTCTGCAGTTGCAGTAAAACTGGTTTGTACCTCCTTCTTAGCTCTTTTCTGTGTGTTTCAAATCAAAGCAAAAAGCTCAGAACTGTAACAGTGTGGGAGGTGTTGAGTCTCTCGAATCACTATAAATAGTGGCAGACTTGGGAGGACTTGGGAAGGCTTGGGAAGTGCACTAGTTCTCTTTGGGAATCTCATTTTCTTTTCCCTGTGATGTACGGGCTTTCAGGGGAGCATCTACCTGAAACCTCCTGATTTGGCTGAATGTATGCTTGAATGATGTGCATTATGTTCACATAGGTTAAAAAAATGCAAACACCCTTTTTCTAGACATTTTTCATCCGTATTTGTATTAAATGATGTGAAAGCAGATTGTAGTTAATTGCTATGAGCTAATCAGCTGCGTAGAAAACAAAGAAGGCCTGATACTCTAGTTTTCCTAAGCATTTGAAGCTTAGGCTTTTCTGCTGAGGAGGTGAACAAAATCTTTGTGATTACAAGAGTTTTTCATTTGGAAATCTGCAGAATTGTGATTGTAGTATCCAAAGAGTGGTTGAAGTTGGTGTTGCCTGTTGTTGACGAACAGTGACTGGACTTGATCCCTGATGCCAGAGGAACTGAATCCTCTATTTGTCTATTGGGCATTTGGTGCTCAAGACATAGTTTTCAAAACCTGCATCAAGACTTGGATCATCCTCTAACGTGTCACTGGTAAAAATGTCCTTTAATTCTTTCTCCTGCACGTGCTTCCTGCGTGCTGCCTCCTCTTTCAGTAAGAGGCTGCTCTCTTCCTTTCCATCTTAACGAGGAGCAGCGCAAGGAGGAGTGAAGGTATGTTTGTCTTCCCTGAAATCGAACGTGGCCGTGTTATTATTCACAATTTCCTGGGGAGACTTGGCCTTGTGACTTGTGCGTCCTGCAGCCAAGGTTGCTGTTCCGCGGGGCTCTGCTGTGCCGCAGGAACGCAGCCGTCACGGTGCTCTTTGTTCCCGAGTTTGGGGTGGTGTTTGAAACACCCCGGGCCTGCGTTATGAAGTGCCTCGAGCTTTGATCTGCCCTGAGAAGTTCGTTTGACTTGGTGGGGGTGCTTTGATGTTCTCTGCTCGCTGGCTGCCAAGTCCTTCTGGTGGAGGTGCAATGCAGAGCTGTTGTCCAGTTAAGAACCAAGATCTCATCTCTCCACGCATCCAAACACTTCTTTGCTTTCAGAGAGCAAATGGATCTTTCTGCTGGAGGAGTTTATCCGTTGTAGTTTTGATTTGTTTTTGTTCTAAATTTAGCAGGTTAGCTCAATACTGTGATAGAGGAGGGCTGGGCCCTTTTGTTGACACAGCTCGCTGGATGTTTGAAATGCCTTTTGCCTTCTCTGCACCCAGCTGTGCTGCTGAACTGGCAGCCCAGAGGCAGCCGACAGGAAAGGCTGGGAGAATTGGGATTGTTCAGCCTGGAAAAGAGAAGCTTCGGGGTGACCTAATTGCCCCTTCCAGGACTTGAAAGGAGCCCATAAGAAAGATGGAGAAGGACTTGGGACAATGGCATGGAGTGCCAGGACAAGGGGAATGACGTCAAACTGCTAAAGAGCAGGGATAGTTGGGTTTTGGTGGGTGAGTTCTTCCCCGTGAGGGTGGTGAGGCCCTGGCACAGGCTGCCCAGAAGAGCTGTGGATGCCCCTGGATCCCTGGCAGTGCCCAAGGCCAGGTTGGACAGGGCTTGGAGCAGCCTGGGATAGTGGAAGGTGTCGTTGCCCATGGCAGGGAGTAGAACTAATGATCTTTCAGGTCCCTTCCAACTCAAACCATTCTGTGATGAACTTGTATTAACAGCCCTGTTCTGGTTTTGCTGGAGCTCAGGAAAAATGGTTGTAACTGCATTATACTCCTATATGTGTTTGGAGCAGCCAGTGCTGCTGCAGATAGTAAGCAAGATCAATATTCTTGTCAGTGGCAAGAAGACTGGATGACTTGACCCCTTTGAGATATCTTTTCCATATCTTATTTTGGTTGGAAATAGACTAAGTTTCTCCTTTTGGGAAAAACTTTATAAGGAATACTCATATTAAAGGAACAACTGGACTTAGCACTTGGCAGTGCCAAGGTGGTGATCAGCCAAAACCTGGACTCGATGATCTCAGAGGTCTTTCCAACCTAAGGGATTCTGTGATTCTGACACATATCTACAGATAAGATTTTAGAAGTTGGGCCACATGTTTTCAGTGAGCTGTTACATTTTACTGACTTAAAAAATAACAGTACATCTACTGTACTCTTCTAAAACAGGGTGATTGTGCTTTGAGGAAAAAACCCATTATAGTAATTATTATTATTACCTGTAGAATCCATTAAAATACAGAATTTGACTTACGTCAGTGTTAGTGACAATGAAACCTTGTGAAGGGCATCATGTAAAATTGAAGTGCTTATATTAAGATTGTAGGCAAAGAAAGGAGAGAAAAGTCTTTGTAATAAACCTGGGTGGCACTGTCAAGATTCCTAAGATGTGACAGATGAGTAAACTAAGAACTCCAAGGTGGTTGTTGCCTGCTAAAAAGCCTTTTGCAGATCCAGGGTGGAATAAGAAGCATGAATGATGAAATGTGTCTTGGCTTCTTGCTGTTAAGCAAATGGGGATCAAAGAAACTCCTCATATTCCTGTTTTCTAAAAGCTCCTGGTAGACAGTCTGAATTATAATATCCTAGGCTGGTTTTTTTTCTGAAAGGGAAATGCCTTGGATATGATGAATGGGGTTTGGGGAAGCTATCGAAAAGTACCCTTGTATTTGTCTAAACTGTATCTCTCCCTAATGTTTGCTTAGTTTCCCATTTTAAAACAAAAACTCATTAGTAATCATTTTAAATAGACTTCAGCTCTGAAATCAATCCTTGATTTGTTGTGAATGTTAATGCTATAAAGAGGGCACGCTTTTATTTTGAAAAGGGTAAATGAAATGCTCACATTCACCAGCAGCTTTCCGGCGGTTCTTTTTTGCTTTCTTTTTTTATTCTACTGAAGGAAAAACTATTGTTTTAGCATTGTTTTGTGTCTGGATGTCATGTTCCTCTGATCACACGCTGGACTGCTAATACTTCTCTGAGACAAATTGCTGAAAACATTGGCTACATTTGAGGTTGCAAGAATTCTCTATATATAGTGACAGAATTGATTTTTTTGGCTCTGTTGCTAGTGGCAACTCATCCTAATCCCAAACTGTACAGTAATGTGATTTATGGGGAGTACATTGCTCGCTAGTGAATGTTGTCTGGAATTTTTTTCTCTGTGCTTTGCTACAGGGGCACTGTTCAGGCACGAGGTAAAGCTATTTCATGGTTTATCATAGGTGGTGTGGATTAGAATATTGAAAATAATGAATAAAATCATAGCTTGGAAGTGGATTTGGAAGAAAACTGCTTTGTTGTTCTTGATAAAGGAGAAATTTCTCATTAATTGGGAGCTTGTGCTGATGAAAATCACAACTACCTCCTGTTTAAGGCCAGATTTGCTTGTGGGTACTTTCACACCAAGAATTTTGCACGTGGTAATATTTTTTGTTTAAATCAAATAAATTTTACTGAGCATTAAAAATCTTCTGTTAGAAACGCTGCCAAGATATGTTCTAATATGTTCTGTATATTGTAAAGAGCACTGAGAATTGTTGTAAAGAGCACTCAGAATTGTACCCGTGGCCTGTGCCAGTTGTGATTGACCTCTAAACGTCCTGCTCAAAATTGTGACTTCGTAACACGTTGTGTGGGGAAGTTTCAGGTTTGAAGTGCATCAGTCAAACTACTGTGAGTAAGCAATGCACTCTTGAAAATCCAACTGGGCTTTTTAGGAAGGGACATTTTTGTAACGGCAGGAAATCATTCGTGGTTGGTCATGATGATCTTCAAGGTCTTTTCCCACCTGAACGATTCTGTGTGTGAGACACTTGTGAAGTCAGGAAGTTCAAAGTTAGACTGTCTGGCGTTTGTTTTTCGAAGCAGGAGCTCATTTATCTGCTCTCAGTGGGCATGGCAGGCAGGGTTTTTACTCCTTTGAGTTGAGTGGGGTTAGAAGAACAGTAGTGCCTGCAGTTGCTTGAGGGGATGGCAGGAGGATGATCCAGGTAATGAAAATTGTGTGTGAAAACTGGAGTAAAAACAGTTGTAGGTGAGTGCTGGCAGGACAAGCAGGAGACTGCTTTTGTCACGAAGATATTATGCACTAGTTTATAGTTTGCATACTATATAATCTAGTGCATACTATATTATGCACTAGATTATATAGTTTGCTATATCCTGATATATTGAAATATTGGTTGAAATATTTTCAGCTTCAGTACCTCTGTTTACATTCGGGAGAATTTTCCTTCCATGTACTTCTATCTTAGTTGAGGATAAGTGGAGATTTAAAGAGTAAACATTCCGAAGGACAAATGGTCGCAAAGCTGTCGGAGCTGATTAGTTTTAGGTGTGAGATGAACAGGCTTCTAAGTGCAGGGCAGAGATGCAGAATCCAGTGCAGATGTGAGTTACTGTAAATCCTCTGTGGAGCAGAAAGACGGAGCAGGGCTCCTCAGGGTGGTAAAGTGTTCTGTAGTAGCTGAATCAACAAGGGATTACTGTGTGCTTGGCTATTGTAGCTCCTGTTTGCTCGGGGAAAAGCTGTTAGAAAATGGTGAGATGCGGTGTAGAAAGGAATTTGTAGAGGAGAGAAGAGCTCTGCTCTGCTGCAGGATGTTTGAACTGCCAGTTACTCCCTTCTGCAGGAATTTCTGAAGCTCTATTTGGAAGAGCTATTTTAAGACTAAAGAGGCGACAGTACAGAGTATGTATATTAAAGTCAAGTTTAAAAAAAGGCCACTTTTTTTTTCTTTTTGCTCGCCAGAGAACTGGAGCAGTGCACTGAGGTAAGCAGAAAGTGAGGGCTGGCTTGCCAGCGAGCTGCAGGAAGGAGAGCTGAATTCCTTGACTCAGCAAGCAAAGAGTTTCCTGATGTTACAAATATTTGTGCTTCACAAGTTGTAAAGATGCCCTTCACACGTCTGCTGAGATCAGGCAGACCTCAAGTGGATCCATAAGCAGGAAATGTCACTGGCTTCTCGTGCTGGGTCAGAGAATTTCTTTGTGGGCAAAAATTTAGGCTGTGGGTGACCTCGCCATGGTGGTTTTGAGTTTGTTCTGCTGCCTCGTGTGCTTTCACAGCTGGCGGGACCTTGGCCTGCCCAGCAACGTTCTTGTTAAAAATCTTGGCCTGGAAGCCACATTCGCACTGTGTTGGGATGTTTGTGGTGTGAGAACTCCAAGTTGTCCGTACTTGCCGTGGGAGGGGAGGCTGATGTTCGGACTGGTGGTGGCTTGGGCTTCGGTGACCACAAGTTGCCTTCAGGACCTGGAGACGCGCCGTCATGAGAGCAGAATTCAGCTCCTTCACACAGCTGGTGGGCAGAGTCTCCTGGGAAGCAGCCAGGATGGATGGGTTCAGCTTAGTTTTCCTAAGGAGGACTTGCAGAAAGCTAAGGAGCAGCACATCCCGTTGTGTGGGAAGGCCAGGAATTTCAGCAGAAGCCCCTTGTGGCTGAGCAGGGCCAGCATGCGAGGTCGGTGGGCAGCAAGGGAGGGGTATGAAAGCTTTGCTTGGCCGCTCAAGGACTGTATCAGTGACACCTCCAGCTGGGCAGGGACATGAGGAGTAGAAGGAGGGATGCTCTGGGAATGGGAGCAGCAAGACATTGTCTGAGGCAGCCTAGTGATGGGCTCTGGGGAAGGGACTGCAGTACGCAGCAGTTTTATTTCCTCCCCCTCAACCTTTGCAGGGGAAGTCTTTCCTGATGTCTAGGAAATCCTTAACATGTAATTTGAAGAGAAGAGTCAAGGTAATGCTCTGATGTTGATGAACATATTTCTGCAAGACCTGGGGGAAGAATTCCATGTGTGTATCTCTGTACTAAAGGGCGTGGATGTGATGTCATGTGGGAGGTAGCATGTTTAGCTGGAGACCAGGCAAATAAAGCCAGCCCAAAATCCAGGCAGCAAAACTGTGTTTGAACAGTGCTGTTAAATGCCCAACACAGTACAGTAACTTCTTGTGGAGTTTATTTAACAGGTGGTGCAAAGTCCTGAGCAGGAAAGGCAATAGTGGCAGTGCTGATATTATTCAAATCTGACATGGAACTTTTGCTCCTTGATAAAAATGCTGCTGAAGTGCCTTATAGGCAATAACATAAACCTGGCAGGTGAGAGCGTGCATATAAGAGTCATCTTTCTAGGAAGGGATCTGTTTCATTCAGATGTTCTAAAACCATTGAACAAAAGAGAGTTTGTTTTTTTAAAACCAAACATAAAGGCTGGGATTTGCTGTAATGTGACCTCTGGTGATTTTTTCCTTGGAGTGGCTGAAGAGGAACCTAAAGTATTCTGTGTGAGTGGAGACTCTGGTCTTAAATGAAATGGAAGTGACTTTCACCTTGCTTACAACTTTTTAATTTCTTCAGTTGCCTTTTTGCAAGAGCAAGGGCATGAGATCAAGTCTTAGAGTCAGCACTGGCTTTACTGAAATTTGGGGATGTTTAAATAGAATCCAGTTGGCCAGAAAGTGGTTGGAGGCACCTGGATTCTCTGGTGAGGCGTCAGGTGGTCTGACAGTACAGCAAGCTGTAATAAAGGACTTAATTCTTTTACAGTGTGTAATTAAGATGAAACTTCATTTGCCACATTTTGTCTGAGGTGGAATTTTTGATGTATAAATAAAAAATATCATTAGTGGTGTTCAGTGATGAATGTTGGAGGAGTTTTGCTGGGAAAAGGGAAAGTCAGTCTCCAAAACTCTCTGAATTTGAAGTCTTGGGTGCTTTGTGACAAGGTGGACAAGGGGAATGGAAAAAGAGAGTAGGTTTAGATTAGATACTAGGAGGAAGGATATTAGGAGGAAGTTCTTCCCTGTGAGGGTGGGGAGGCCCTGGCACAGGGTGCCCAGAGCAGTTGTGGCTGCCCCTGGATGCCTGGAAGTGTCCACAGCCAGGCTGGAGGGGGCTTGGAGCAGCCTGGGATAGTGGAAGGTGTCCCTGCCCTTGGCGAGGGGTGGAATGGTATGTTCTTTAAGGTCTCCTGACCATAACCATTCTGGGATTCTGTGAAGTATGTTCCAAATTTTAATAACCTGGTTGTTGCACTGCCATGGTTTCTGCAGCCTGTGTACAAATAACTTCAGAAATCAGTGGTGTTCTGAAAAATAATTTACCCTTCAGACACTCAGTTTTATGCAAATCTTCTAAAACATTTCAGTACTGGTAATTCCATTTAGTAAAGAGTAAAACCACGAAGAGGAGCTTATTACATGCAGCATTTGAGAGTCTTGTCATGATGATTAATTTCTGTAGATTAATTATTGCTCCAGGTATGTTGTTTTTGTCTCTGCTGGACACGGGGAGGGAATATTAATGCAGTGTGTCCCTGCACGCATGGGTGTTCCTGGAGTCCTGCATTAGCCATGCAGCTGCTGCTGTGTTACCTTATCTCAGCATTTATTGCCAGCCCCTGCCCTGAATGGAGCCACGGGGATGATTTATGTTGGCTGGAGTATTTGGGATTCAGTTGTGCCTTTGTTAGTGACGCACCTGTCATTAAATTAAAAACCAGGTAACAGCAGTTGTTTGGTTGTACGATATTGATTCATTATGGTGCATTTTTCATGTTGCTGGAGAGAAGTGGGAGGAGGCATCCACATAAAAGTACTGAATTAAACCAAACAAGGACGTTAGCATTCCTTGAGAAAACCTGTTTGCCTTCAAGGGGGGGCAAAACGTTGTGGCCCATTCCCTCCTCCCAAATATTTCAGGGTTGCTCCCCTTTGGATTTTGTAAGTGGGAGCTGGCATTCCAAAGGGTGTTTTAATTCAGTGTTGTAGTCCGGGGAAGGGGCTGAAGCCCCAGGAGCAGCTGAGGGAGCTGGGAAAGGGGCTCAGCCTGGAGAAAAGGAGGCTCAGGGGGGACCTTGTGGCTCTGCACAAGTCCCTGACAGGAGGGGGCAGCCGGGGGGGTCGGGCTCTGCTCGCAGGGAACAGGGACAGGAGGAGAGGGAACGGCCTCAGGCTGGGCCAGGGGAGGCTCAGGTTGGACAGCAGCAGGAATTTCTTCATGGAAATGATTGTCGAGCATTGTCAGGGATTGCCGAGGGAGGTGGTGGAATCTCCACCCTGGAGGTGTCTAGGGAAGGACTGGACGTGGCAGTCAGTGCTCTGGGCTGGGGACAAGGTGGGCATTGGGCACAGCTTGGACTCAATGATTCCAGAGGTCTTTCCCACATTAATGATTCTGTGACTTGGCAAGACAAACGCCATCATTTTGTACATCCCTTCTTCTTCCCCCAGCTTTTATTGCTGAGCACAGTGTGGTGTGGTCTGGAGTCCCTTGGGGTCAGCTGTCCTGACTGGGTCCCGTCCCAATTTCTTGCACACTCACAGCCTATCACTAATGGGAACAGTTTGCCCAGAGAAGCTGTGGCTGCCCCATCCCTGGAAGTGTCCAAGGCCGGGCTGGATGGGGCTTGGAGCAACCTGGGCTAGTGGAAGGTGTCCCTGCCCATGGCAGGGGTGGAATCAGATGATTGTTAAGGTCCCTCCCAACCCAAACCATTCTGTGGTGTGAGGAGCAGAAAAGGCTTTGAGCTGTGTAAGCACTGCTCAGCAATAGTGGGAACATCCCTGAGTTATCTGTGCTTGCAACTTTGTGTTCTCAGCACAAATCCCAGGCACAGCCCTGTCCGAGCTACTGTGCAGAAAATTAACTCCATCCCAGCCAAGCCCAGCACTGGGAGCTGTGACCTGCAAATGGAACTGGAAATGCAGATGCAGCTGCAGAACTTGGAGCTTACTGGGACTCCAGCAGTGGAGTGGGATAGTTGCCTGTCACCTTGGAAAGGTCATGGCAGTCAGGAGAGCTTCCTGATGACTGCAGAAAGGCAAACGCTGCACCCTTTTTCAAAGACCGCTGCAAGGAGGATCTGGGGAACAGCAGCTGCTCATCTTGACCTTAATTCCTGAGAAAATTACAGAGCAAGACCTCCTAGAAACCATTTTCCAGGCTTTTCCATTCCTTGAAGGGTCCCAAAGGATTTGGAGCCGCCAGCGTGGACTCCCAAGGGCAAACAGTGCTTGATTGCCTTTTGGGAAAGCTGGCAGTGCATGTGTTGTACGTGGTGGCTTCAGTGAGACCTTTGACACAGACCTCCAGCACCTTTGTAGCGATGCTGGGGACACGTGGACTGATAGCTGGGTGGAGGATTGGCTGAGCTTCCCAAATCTAAGTGGTGGGGAGCAGTGCCAAGTGCAGCTGGCAGCTGGGAATCCCTCAGAGGTTGATGGGTCAATGCTGGTCCATGACTTCGGTCACAACCTGGATGGTGGGATGGGGCTCTTAGCAAATTGAAAGAGACAGATTGGGGGAGAACATTGATAGGCTGGAGGCAGGGCTGTGCCTTGGGCTGTGGGTGACAGGGGCTGGCAGGAACCTCAGGAAGGTCAGCAAAGGCAAATGCCAAGTCCAGGGGCACTCCAGCCTTGAGCAGCAGGCTGGGCTGGGACTCCAGGTAGGAATTCCAGTGCCATCCTGGACACAAATACTTCACTGCATGTCTTCACTGTTAAAGAGATTGGTCAGGAGTGATTTGTGGACAGTAATTCCTAAATGCCATCTTTATCCTGCCAGCATTAATGCAATACACTTATTTATTCCCTTTGCCCCACTAAAAATCATTCAAAATCATTTAAACTCGCTGATGGTTTAAAAAGAGGATGAGAAAGAATAAATACAAAGAAATTCAACAATATTTGGGGTTGATTCGAGCTGGTGGCATGGTTTTTGTCACTGGGACAAAAAGGATGAACAAATCCATAATACTGGCTTTGGACCTTTCTGGGGTTGCTCCCCTTTTTCTTTTCTTTTTTATAATGAGAGCTGTCTGTTTTCATGTTTTTAATGGAAAATTTTGGAATGAGTGTATACTGAAAAATACCAGGATAGTAATACGTTGGACGTGATGGTACACTGAGTGTGTGTGCTCCCAGTGTACATTACAAGCACAAGTTGTAAAGTCATGATTTTCCACTGGCATGTGTTCTACATGTCAGGAATTATCCTTGATCTACTTTCTGGGAAGCTGGAAATTTTTGTGTATTTCAAAATTCACTGATTCATCTTCTCGAGTGCCGGTGGATTGAGTCAGGTTTAACCCAGCTGCAATGTGCTCTGCAGTTCCTTGGGACATGTACTTCCAGAATTTTTGATGGAATGAATTAATTTCAGGTCAAGGTCAGTCAGAAGGTGTGTTTCTTTAGCCTAATGTTTTTGGATGTTTTGGATGTGATACTAATTTATATGTTTTCTGATGCTTTGTGTAAACTGTAAGGATTTTAAAATTTCATTAAAATTTCCAAACAATTTGTCAGAATGTTCATACCCAAAAAACCACAGACACAAACTGCTGGTGTTGGGTGAGTTGTATGAATTTTTCACTGAATCCGTTGGGTTTTTGATCATTATCGTGATCTTGCACGAGGAGTTGTTCCAAATGGGATTCAGGCCTCACCTGGTTCATTGCTGAACTTCTTAGCCTTTAAATAGAAGTACATCCACTGATGCAAATTTAGGCTCTTCTTTTATTCAGGAGCCCTGAACATGAAGTGTGTGTTTACGTTTTTGCATAGCTCTGCGTGGAGTTAAATTTTTACACAGTGACTAATTCACTTTCTGGTTTTCAGGGTGTCACTGGGTTTAACTTTTTACTGTGCAAGCTGTGACTTTGATCTTCAGATTTGTACAACTGCACAATATTGGCAAATGTGACATTGTCTTATAAAACACTGATGTATGTTTTAATGCCCTTATATTGATTTTTCATGAAGGTGTGAGCTTTACACATTTCCAGCCCAAGTGGACATCCATGAAATAATTAAGCTCATCTGTTTCTCCTGTTTCCCTGTAGGAAAACTTAATGAAATACGATTCTCCTCTGACCTGACTCTTTACTTCACATTGTTATGCTCATTTACATTGGGAATATAGAAGCATACCTGAATATTGCATAGCATCTGTTGTTACCTTTAATGGATATGAGTGATGGAAGTACATGCCAGTGGTTGAAATTTGGGGTTGGGAATTTGCAGTGAGGGCTCAACACTAGAAAAAGTGGCATTAGCAAAGCGGGAATGGCAGGAAGGGATGTTCTCTTTCTCCTGCTCCCTTAGAATTCCCTGGTCTCACAGAGCCTGAGGAAAAGTGGGGCAAAGGGAATAAATGTATTGCGTTAATGTTGGCAGGATAAAGATGATATTTAGGAATTACTGTCCACAGACCAAGATAATTTTTTGGGGAGTGCAGTTCTGGTGTTTCCTGCACTTAGTTAATGGTTATTTTGAGAAAAAGATGTAAAAGTAGGTATTAGTGCTCCCTGGTTTAATAAACCACTAAATAATGTTCCTGCTTTCTTGCCGACTCACTATTCATGTCTTTAAAAGTTATCAGTAGTTAGAGAACGTTCTGTTACTTCATGGAAACAAATGTTTCCTTATATGAATGCATTTGAAAGTCCATCCTGAAGGACAGTAAGGTTAAGACTATCCCAGCTTTGCACATAAAATCAGGATACACACATCAAAGTTTTCACACTGCCCAAGTTAAGAAACTATGATGCATTTATTAGTCAGACTTTTCCCTTGCTCAGAATAATTTTCTCCTGGGAAATGTGTTGACTTCAGTCTCCTCTTTCATCATGTTTTGTAATACATTCATAGTTGTCATAGAAGGATTCCTGTATAAACTGTCCCAAGGTTAAAGGCAGCTTTGTGCTGGACCAAGGGAGGGAAGCGCAGTCCCAAAGCCACAGGGAGCACCAGCTCCAAGGAATGCAGACGGCTGATCCCGACGGCCCTTCCGTACTTAACCATTTTCTTCATTCAGCAAAACAAATTTAAATATTGGAGAAATCACCTTGCCAACTATTGCCCCATTTAAAATACACAACAAAGTCTAAAACTAAAGTTTTTTTCATAAGGAGGTGCTGCTGTACAGTCCATTCTGTTCCTGCCAGAGCTTGCGGTCGATCCAGTTCCAAGATTTCAGTTGCTTTTGGGAGTCAGTTTGATTCCCGTGTTATTTTGTAATCCTGCACAAGGGCTGGTTGAATGCTTTTGGTTTTTTTTCTCTGGTGCAAAACTTTTAATGTAGAAAATTTTTGGAGATATCTCCGGCTTCCTGCTTGTCACAGTTGTCATTCTGCAATTAAATTAAGTGGAATTTGGTTTGAATGAGGTGGGAAAAAACCTCAGGTGAAAATACACAAATATCCAGGTTTGGTGTAATTTAGCTGGGATTCTATGTTTTGAAATGCAGTTAGCTGAGAATTGGAAAATAACTTTGTTTGCCTAAAGTATTCCCAGATTTATGTTCCAAAGACAGCTGCTTTTTTTCTTCTACCTTCTCAATATTGGTAACACATTTCAGTTATTCCTTGTAGTTATTTGTGCAGTTCTTTGTACTTCCGAGAGAAAAGAGAGTCTTTTCAGAGCAATGATGTGGTCTCTAGGTCTTTGCTAAACTGACTGGGATATTAGATTTTGGAGCAGGAGATCCTAAAAGAAATTGATTTCTAATATTAGCTGTAGTACTTGGAATGCTTTGCAAAAGGGAATTCATTCACAGGCATCTCAGCCAACTTCACCTGTTCCTATCGAGGTGTTTCATATGGGAGTCACACGGCCCTTGGAACCCACCTGGGCTACACAAGGGGGATTTAGGAAGTTTAACTGTTGGAGCTGGAATGTGACCAGATCTTTTGGGCTGTCATTGGTCTGGGAAGAATTTTAAGAAATCATGATGCATTTAAACTGTTGTTTTACATCCCATTGGGGAAGCTGAGCATGTAGCATGTGGATACTCTTCATGGGTGAAATGGAGTAGACAGGAATAAGAGTAGCCTGTCCAGAGCTCCTTTTTACTGAGTTAACTTTATTAGAGGATGTTCCTGAGGTGGGTTTTTTTGTTGGCATGTCACCAGAATTATTGTGTAACTAATTTAAATATAATTAGCTTTTTCTTGTGCCTATGGTGTAGCTTTAAACTTAGTAGTTTGTGGTATAGCTTAAAGAAAATAACTCTGATCAAAAAAACTCTGAAGAAAATTAAGTCTGTCTAGATACATAAAGCCAAATTGTTCTGTGCTCCCAAATTCCTCCCTCAGCTGTACCACTGGAAAGCTGATGAGCTTTTCATGAGGAAAATGCTATTTCTGCCTGGGAACTGAGTATTCCTGGGAACTGAGTTTGCCCAATAAAACTTGGAAATTCAGCCGCCACGTATGTGGAGTCCACACGCGGTCGTTGCTGGGCTACTGATGTGCACTTGTCAAACCATTTCCCTTTCTTGTTGCTGTTTCACTCTACAGACTGTCCAGCAGAAGGTCCTTTTAAAGTAAATTATTGAATTTGTAGAGTTTTGCTCCCTGTGTTAATGGATTTTGACTAAATTATTGAGTTTGTAGTGTTTTGCTTTTATGTATTAATGGGATTTCTTTCACCTTCTTTCAGAGCGTTCAGTCAGAAAAGAGCTGCAATTGAGAAAGAATATGCACAGGTAGGTTCTGGAATAATTTTGATGGCTGTGGCATTGTTCTGTTGGGATAATTTGTTAATCAGCAAATTATCACAGTGTTTGTTTTTTTCATTTATCTTTTCCGTAAGTTCCTTACTAGGAAAATGTGTTGAAGTTCTGAATCAGTTTGGTCTATACAGGACTTAGGCCCATTCCATATTTTCATGTATTTTGACTTGAGGAAGTTCTCGAGTACAGAAAACATTTTTAACATTTTTTCCCAATTGTTATAAAGTCAAACTCCATGTGGTTTTCTCAGAAGTCAGTGTGAAACCTGAGTGAAAGGTAAAATCAGGTCAATCAGAGGGAGAGGAAATGTTGTGGCTTAGTCGATCCAAAATAAATTTAAATTCACATTCTTCAGTAAGAGCAGCTTCCCATTCATCTGAAATAAAGGCGGATTTGGCCTCATGCTTGTGATAGGGAGTGGAATGAATTTTGATTTGTTTGTGAGAAAAGAGGGAGGATTGCTTTTTCTCCCCTGGTCCAAAATTAGAGAGCATCTAATAAGGGGCAGCTGCCTGTTTAATTTACAGTAAAGGCTCTTGGAGCTTAAGCCCAAGTACAACAGATTAAAAAGATATTAATTTATTTTAAAATAGATTAAAGGTAGAATAAAATCCAAATGAGTGAGCTCGTGGAGCTCAGTGTGCCGTAAATCCAACTGGAGATGTGCCTGACGTGGAATGTGAGAACACAAGCTGTCACTAGGCTGCTTCCAAGTGTAGTTTGTAGGATGTCATGTTAAACATCCTTCTAGTCCTCAGTGCTGCATCACCCCCAAAATACACAGAGCAAATGTGTTCCGGGGTCCAGACTTCACTGTCGCTTGGGAAAAGATGATTTCTGTGCCTGTGATGGATAGGGTTTTAGTGCTGGATTTTCTGCACGTCTTCTCAGCCTAAAACTCCTCTGAAAACCCTTCCTAAATCCCGTGGAATTTCTGCTGAATTAAGCCCACTCACAATAGTGCCATAAGTTCTTGGTGCTCCAGTTCTTTCTGTGGACGTGAATTTACCTTGGCAAGTATCAGTTCCATTGGCAGCTGAACTAAATTTGATTAAATACCTGAATTTTTCAATGACAGTGCCTCCTGAAACTGTGGTTGAAAATGTGTATTCTTGAGTGATTTTGTAACTGATGTAGAAAATTTAACATCAGTTCTTAATACATTTATCCATTAGACGCTGGGAATGTCTTTTATATGCAGAGACACAACAGTCTCTGCATTTAGGGAATTAGTGATAAGTTGGAAAAATAATTACACTCTGCGCTTCAGAAAGCTCAGACTTAACAACTGAGGCTTTCAGCTCCTTGGATTTAAAACCCCCCCTCCCCAACTTTGCAGCCATGCAGCTGCAGCATTTGAGATTCACTGAATGGCTGTTTATATGAATGAAGTCTTGTGGGATCGCTTCCTTGGATTGCTGATAAGTGCACGGCTCCAAAACAGTGTTGGATGCTTCTTCGAGGGCCTCTAAAAGGATTTCTGTTTTGGAGGTGGTAATAAAATTTCACATAAAGCCTTTTCGGGAGACAAGTCGTGCTCCAAATAAATGGGAAGTCATATTCATCAGCAGTGGGATATTCCTTTTAAACCAGTTATAAAGGGAGCTGGAAATGCTCAGTAGTTCATGAAGCCAGATTTCTAAACCTTTTCACAGATACTCTCCAAATGCTTCTTGTCACCTTAGGGAATTTGGAATATTCTGACATCTGACTTTTTTTTGGCAAGTTAGAAGCAGTGGAAGGGTGGCCAGTGAAAATAAGTTTCCCAGAACTGAACGCTTTGTTGGTTTAAAAAAAATTGTAGGTTGGTGCCCTGCACTTGGGTGCCAAGTTTCTAAACACAGAGTGCTTTTGTTGGGAGCAGGAGAACCTGTCCAAAGGCAAATGAAACACCCCAGCCCAGTGTTTATTACTTGCCCCTAATTACATGGTAAGTGGTGCAAATGTATGTGATGAATTACAGGGCCTGTATTTAAATTTCCCTGCTCTTACTCTGTCAAGGTTTTTTTGTGGAGTGTTTTCACCCTGTAGTACCTGTTGCCTTTGAAGGTTTTTGGAGCATTTTTTTTGCTTATTGTCCATCTCCAGTTGGTTTTTTCCTGGCTTTTCCAGGCTGTGCCATGGTATAAATGGGAGAAGTACCCAATGTATCAGCAATTCCGCAGTTTTCTAGATCAGTTGGGATTCTGCACTCAGCTCTTGTAATTTTGGTCCTGCATTATTTAATATATGCTTAGAGGCTTACCTTAATATTCAGAAATGAGAGCTCAGAAAGGTTCTCATTTCCCACTATCAGTAAGCCTGCTAATAGCATTTAAATTGCAATTTTGTATTGTTATTATTAGCTATTCTCCATGATTAATAAGCTACCTGAAATCAGTGGCTGAGAATACTCTTATGGTGAAAGAACACATTTACTGAATGGGTGCTTTTACTGCTACCTACCAAAAAACTGTTTTAGCCAGCATGTTAAATAGGTAAAATGTTGGTTTTTGGGGCGTTTGAGATGATAGTTACATCTCTGCTATGCTTACTGTTATTTCACACTTTCAACTCAAGAGACCAGTTTCTCACAGTCTGGGAACACACAGATGACCTTCCTTGTCATGTTTTTGTTTTGCTTGATGTTTCATTATCATTGTTTCAGAGTAAAACGTGACTCCAGGCAATCAGCATGGCCTGGCCCCTTGGAATTTGCAAGGAGGTTGAGTTTCCCTGCATGCTAATGAGTTTCTAATTGTAGTACCTCAACTAAAGGCACTGATGTTGGACAAAAAAGGTGGGAGAGCCCATTCCCTGAGCTACATTTTAAGTGAGGCACAAGTAGAAGTGTCCAGCTTTTTTTTTTTAAAAGAGGCAGTAATTGTTAGGATTTTTTTTCTCCTCTCTGTGTTTTCTAGAGCTCAAATTAACATGGAAGAGCTGTGGGTGCTGAGTAAAACCAGCTTATCTGTCATCAAGAGGGGACAGGGCACTCGGTGTTGATTTCTGTGTCTGTGGCACTGAGAAACTTCATACATTTAAAACATTTTCAAATGAGGAGAAAATGAAAGTTAATGTAGTTCATAGCTACACAGTCCCGTGGCAGCTCCTCATGTCCATGGTAGTGGTCAGGAGAGGAGCCTTAAATAAGGTGAAATGGATGAGAGAGGGAAAAGCAGCTGGAGGTGGAGAGAGAGAAGCAGGAGAGGCAAGAGGAAAGGTGGGGAGGTGGATGTAAGCAGATACCAGGTCACCCTTACCCATTTCCCTCACCCTGTGTCTCACCAGACCTGGAAAACACACTCGTTCCAAGGCATCAGAATATGTGCATACATATTTCCTAAAAAACGACAGTATTCCTGTAGCAATTTTGATCTGTATAACCTGTGCATGTGTATACATAATATATAAAGCAGATATTTAATAAATAAACATAACATGCTTTATTTTACATTTTTTATATATATATATATATATAATTCATTTATATATTTGCCAGAATGTACTGGTTTTCCGTTGTTTAAAATCAAAAATAGAAGCTGACCATTTCTTTTACCTCTTGACAAGGATGCCAAGCTGCCCAGTGGCCTTTTGAACAATTTTTCAGAGGATTAAAATTGTAAGAGTTAAAATCAGATATTCCCACCATGTCTTAGTAACTTGTGCCATGGCTCATTTTTTTCCTTTGCTGTTCTTTATCAGGTATTCCAACACTTCGTGAAAATTAACTGATTTATCTTTATTCTGTGAAGACTGGAAAGGTGATGGTATTTCCCTCTTAAGGAATGAGAGAAATTGAGTGAATTTTAGCCAAAATAACACAAGTCTCTGATAGAATGGAAATGAAACTCTTTTGAAAATACACCGATTTATTGCAACTTTCCAGTGGTGACTGTAAGAGCAGGAGGATGGCAGACACTCCACTGGAACAGCTGGGAGATTTGGGAATGGTGCTGGGGAGCTCTGTAAATAGAACCCTGTCAGCATGGAACACCAGTCACCTGGGTTGATTCCTAAATCCGACGAGGCAAAACAGCTGCAGCATGGCAAACACAGCCTTACAACAGGCTTGGAATACAAAAAAAATTCCAGGGTGAAGCAAAGTCTTTCCTCTGCTTCCAAGCTACGGAACCCCTGGCACAGCAGGAAAAAATAACTTGAGGTACCTGCCTTGCAAACGCAGCAAGCAGCTTTCCATTAGATCATTCCCTGCAGTCTGGGCAGAATGTGTTGGATTTTTAATCCCAAAGGATACAGAGGTTGCTGTGGGAGAGCAGGAAGAGATTGTGGACTTTAAGGGTGGGTCCCCGACTTGGGGACAAACAAGGAGCAGCCGTGGGTTGACTGCTCAGGAGCTGTTTTGTTCACAGATGAACTTGAGTTACTTGTTTCTTCCTCTGAGGATGATTTTAGAGTTACTGCAGTGCTAAACCTCCCTCTAGAGTTTTTCTGTATTATTTAAGACATTTGTCTTGGTTTTGCTTTATGGTGAAATCGATGACTTTTGTAATCAAGCAGTAATTCAAAAAAAACCTGGGAAATTAGTTTCTGTGTGTGTATGGAAGATATGTTATTAAGACTTGGGACCCTTCAACTTTTAGGGAATTAAGATCTTTGACTTCTGTACTCCAGATCCTGTGAGGAGAGTTTAGTTTGTAATTAGCCCATATGCAGAAACTGTTTTTTTGGGGTTTTTTTGGTGTTTTGTTTTTTTTTTAATCTCAGGCTTATCTTTGGAAGGAATTTAGTTGTCATTCTGTGGTTTCTCTGCAGAGAAACTTTCAATTGTAGTACGTGAGTGGTCTATGTTGAAATTTTCGTCTTGGGTATGCTGAGCTGAATGGCTGCTGTATCTGGATATATTTGATAGCAATTACTTTGAAAGACAACAAATTGCTTTGAAACATGTCCGTGCATTTATTGTATTTTCAAATTTTCTGTAGGAAACATTTGGAAAATGTTTTTGCAGGAATGAGCTCACTCAGTGTCTGCAAGTGTTGGTTTTATCGTATTTTAAAAGATAGACAAAATAAAGCAAACCCAACCTGGATGAAGTGACCCCAGAGGCCTGAGGTGCTTCATGTGCACCACTCACAAGTGTGGCAGAGCTTTGAGGTATCTTCTTTCTACTTTATTGGTAGTATTGCAGACCATTTTAGCAGGCATTCAGTGTGTTGGTTTAATTGAATAGGAAAGTCATGGTTTTATCCACCAGCACTGGGGAATGTTCTCCTCCCAGCCCAGTGCCTGGAGGGTGACTTTGTTCTGGTCTTCATTCAAGTTCCCTTTTTTCCCAGTGGTGGCTGTGTGATGTGGCACCTCTTTCTCTTAGCAGAGTTCATTTCTTACCTGTACAAAGGGAACAGCTACTGAAATTGTATCATCCAAGGTCTGACTTGAATATTCTGCCTTTCCTGTTGTAGGAATTTCTATAGGAGAAGGCAGCAGACCCACAGAAGCTTCATGTGTGACTTTTTTTTGGATGTTGCTCCCTGAAGCCTGGTTGGCACAGCTACTTGGGGGAGGGGGAAAAGCTATATCCAAGAAACCTCTGGATCCAGTGGCAAAAATGCCATTCAGACCCACTCCTGCACTGAGTGATATTCCCCCATGGATCCTTAAGGGCTGTGAGGTTCTTCTGTTTCCTTCCTTTGGAATCTTGCTGTGGTTGCTCCCGTCTGTCACAGACAACCGTGTCAGGCAGGTTTGCTTGTAAACAATCTGTGCTGCTCTCTGTGGACTTCCTCCTGCTCTTTTCATGGACCTTGGAAACCAGGGAGGGTGTGGAGCCTTCAGAAGGAGCTGATACTTGCTTGGAGATGATGTTTTTGGTTGATACCCATCAGTTGTTCCCTGTGAGGGTGGGGAGGCCCTGGCACAGGGTGCCCGGAGAAGCTGTGGCTGCCCCTGGATCCCTGGCAGTGTCAAAGGGCAGGTTGGACACTGGGGCTTGGAGCAGCCTGGGATAGTGGAAGGTGTCCCTGCCCATGGCAAGGGGTGGAATTAGGTGATCTCTAAGGTCCCATCCAACCCAAGACATTCTGAGATTCTGTGACTTAATTTAGGATATTTCTTTTGGATAATCACTGGTGTTTTCTAAACGAGCTTTGGATTCATTAGGTAAAAAAACTCAGAGGAAGACCTGTGTTTCAACTGGGATTATGAGGAATCACTTTAAGAGTCTTTGTTCCTTGCCATATCCCTGAAAAAATCTCATATTTAGTGTGGGATGTGTGGAATGCCTGTGATTTCAGATGCACCTGGAGCCTGGACTGTTTAGTTAGTTTTAAATCTCAGCACGACTGACTTTCCATTTTTCGGGAGAGGATCCGTAGCGCTTCCCAGTCGCTGCCCGGTGTGGAGATCATGCATATTGATGGCCTGGTGTGGTCCTTTCAGCCATGGTGGTGTACAATACATCAACAGAACTTACTGCTGCCAGAAAGAAAACACCTGCCTGGTACTACCTTTGGATTATGTTCTCCATTCAAAGCACCGGGATATCCATAAGGGGGGCAGGAAAACGAAGTGTAGGACTCCGTGGCTATTCAGGCCATTCTTCCTGACAAAGCATGGAGAATCAGTGGCCATGAAGGCCACAAAGACTCATCTGCTCCATTTCATAAATGGTTAGGAACACTATTGTGAATTTTAGAATAACTTGTAGAGATAAGTTTGACAAATCAGGTGTTATAATGGGATTATTGATACTATTCTGCACTTGTCACAGTTCAACCTCTTAGTGCACATTTCCCTATTTTCCCCCAAACAAGAAGCTCTTTATAATTCTCTATATTAAATGTCCGTTTAACATTTAATATAATATACTTTGCCTGGAACAAAGACACTGGGTCTATGAGTGACATTCCAAACAATGTTATCGTTGACCTTCTCTTTTTATGTAGATTTTGCATTCAGTTGTTCATGTACTTTTCCGTCTCCAAGAAACACATGTCAGAACTTAAAGTGGGGGGAAAAGTGGGATATCTGCTTTTGGTCTTGTCTCACTGGCTGTTCTGTTAGAAGAAAGATGGAAATGCCCTATACTGCAGTATTAGTCCATTTAAAAAGAATTTTAAAAGGCAGCCTTTTAAAAATGCTAAGCTATCTGCTACAGTTTTTATGGAATTCTTTAGGTTAAAATAATATTTCTCTAAGAACAGAGGAGAACTGTCAGCTTCTATTTTCAGTGAAAACATCTAGTTCCTTATGAAGGGGCTGGTAAGCTTAGAATTACTCTATTCCTACAAAGAAAGCCCTTCATAAAGAAACCCCATTTTTTGCTGAACTGATGCAAGCAAGTTTCTCTGAGCCTGCTTTTAGCCTTTATTTTTCTTTCCGATTACTGTGCTCAGAAGCATCCAGGGCCTGGAATTTGGATCCTTGTAAGTGGTTCTGCTTGCAGATGAAAAACTTTATTCTTCAGAGCTGCTCTTTGCTTGGCCATTCAGCTCTACCAGTGAGCCAGGCAGTGGATCCTGCAGCCTGTGGAGTTACCTGTGAGTTGCTTCAGTGGGCATCGTTTTTCCTCTGCTGCCTCAGTTTTTCTCGCGCTGCCTCAGCGTCTCAGCTCTTTCCCAACACATTCAAGCCAGTCATCCTTCCCAGCAGCTGCTTTTCTTTTCCTGGGATTTAGGAGGGCAGGCGAGTCACAACTCAAGGCTTTAAAAATAAGCACAGTGGAAACTTTGGGCCTCCGAAGTAGCAGCAACACCAGCGCTGAGTCATGAGTCCGTGCCAGCCATACCCTGCCAAGGCTTCTCCACCTCTATTTGGGTTCCTTTTCCACGTCTTTCCTTATATCTTGTCCTGGGCATGCAATACTCTTTCATTTCCTAGCTTTCCACCCCTCATGCACATCTCACATTCACCTTGGAGTTCTTTGGGTGGAGGAGATTCCTGGAGGTTGCCTGTTCAACCTCCTGGTCAAGACTGTAGTTTTGTGAGGCCCTTATCCCTTTTCAACTTGGAAGATCTTTAAGTATCTTGATCCCCAAACTGCATCCCTCAGGAAAAATGTGTCTTTGTTCTCAGGGCCGTTTGAGTGCCCAGGCCCTACCTGAGCCACCTCCTTGGCTGTTTTTCCTGCACTGTTTTTCCTGGTAATGGCTGTGCCATGTTCTCCTCCCCGCTTTCGGGTTGGTATCAGTTCCTCAGGAAATGCATCCTGGTTTGCAGACCACTGCTGGACACGGCTGTGCAGGGATCTACAAGCAGTCAATATGCCCAGAAATGCTCTGGATGTGCATTGGGGGGGTGTTTGTTTGGGGATTTTTAAATCCCCAAAGCTTCTAGGTAAGAAGGCAAATACTTGGTGCATGAACATCACCCATCATCCTGTCCTTGTATTTTCTAGCAGGCCATAAGCGAGTTGAAAGCTGTTTATATTTTTAAACTTTATTTTGCCTTTATTTGCATTTCTTCACCACCTCTGTTAGGCCTGCATTTGTTCTGGAGCCATCAAATGAAAAAATACCCTTTGTATCCAACATAACTCTGCCTCTTTACCTAATAAGCACCTTCTCTGTTGCAATCAAAAGACCATAACTTAGGGAAACCCAGCAATCACTGCTTTGCCTGAAAATGGTGGTCAGGAGAGTGCAATTAAAAAGAAAATGGTTTAAAAAAATAAACCACACTGAAAAAAGGTATGGAGAGTTTCATTCTTTGTATAGTTCAGTTGGTTAATTCAGCTGATGAAATTTTCTGCAATTCAGCTGGTTCAGCTGGTTGTCAAATAGTGGGCACACGGAGGTAATTTGTAGGAGTTGGTGTTCCTTTCTTCTGTGGGACTTTGAAAAATTGTTTGTTTGCACCTTCTGCACAGTAACTAAAGTGGTTTTGGGCTGTGTGTGACTCTATTTTAGGTAGTGACATTTCTGAAAAGTTACTCTTCCTGTTCATGTTTCTCAGACCACATTACCTTAATTTTACTGTTGAAAAGGTCTCCATTGGTTAAATAAAAAATACAAAAAAAATACAAAAGAAAAAAAAAGCTCAGTTTATTCACTGTTCAATAATTAAACACATAAACTTGTGTTAACACTGTAAAAAGGCCTGAACATGGGTTTGCAGGAGCAGCCTGTTATCCTTTCCATTCTAGAGCAATCCCTGACCCCAGGGATCCAGATCTCATGTTGGACCCTCAGGAGTTCATTAGATGGATGTAAGGAGAACTGGGCAGAGCTTCTTGGCTACTGAAGCTGTTTGTCTTAGAGGATTATTTAAAGGATACAGTAGATGTGTTCTTAACTATTTTTAAAAACTATACTCCCTTCTTCCTCTTTCCAGCCTTGGAAGTTTGCTTTCAGACCTGGATAAACCAGGATGTGTTGACAGCTCAAAGAAAAAACCCCAACAGAGAATGTTTAAGTCAAATCTCCCCATAATGATTATTCAGTGTCAGACCCTGCATCCACAGTAGGTGACTTGTCCAGTTTTATACAGATAAAGGCCTTTTACCAGCTTACACTCTGGAAAAAAAAGAGGAGGGAGAAAGGAAACCCATCAACTTTTAGATCCTAGGGGTTATTTCTGAGACTTCTCCAAACATTTATTGTTCCGTTTTATGGTGTGTGTGGCCAGCACTGAAGCTCAGCTGGGTCATTCCCTTCCACATCATTTTAGAAGGAATAAATAACAATATTTGAACATTGTGGTGCTTTAGATGAGGGAAGATGCTTGTCCAGCAGGATTCTGGAGAGATACAAGTGGCTGGCATCCCATATAGAGGATGGGCTCCACTTGATTACTGGATTGGTGCTGTCTTACTTTAGCAGTGTTTGGTTGTATCCTGTTGGTTATTCATCAAGTTACTTATTAATCAGTTACCATTTTTTCCCATGGAAAATAAAATAAGTCAGTGGAAGAAGCTTTGTATTGGGAGATTTCCAAAAGAAATTCTGTTTTATTGAGAAAATATATTAAAATGTGGTTTGATGGGTAAGGTAGTGACATCATCATCAGGAAACACACACAAAGGGGAAATCCAGTGTAGGTATAGTGCAGGAACAGCACCTTAACATTGATTTGCATTGTAATTTATAGATGTAAAGCATTCTTTTCAATCACCAGAACTGTGTTGATGATGGTATAGAGTTATTCCTGCTATCCCTTTTTTATTTTTCAATGTTACTCCGTGTTTTCTGCTAGGCAGAT
The DNA here is from genome assembly GCF_020740725.1 of Corvus hawaiiensis. Lineage (NCBI taxonomy): Eukaryota > Metazoa > Chordata > Aves > Passeriformes > Corvidae > Corvus > Corvus hawaiiensis. The sequence goes on from NC_063214.1 coordinate 1,614,518, forward strand.
ACCCTGCCTGCTGCTCATTTCTCTCTGGCAATAGACTCTGCACTGCCTTCTGCAGTTTAAAGGGTAGTTTGTCATATTTTCAACAAAAATAAAAGCATATTTCATACCAGTTGCAAACAGAAACTAATTGAGTAGGAGGAAGCCTACAGATTTATGAAAAAAACATCTCAGCACTGGTTTTCTTAGCTCTGCTTGTGTCCAAATATGGCTCAGAGCTTTTTTTTTACCTTCACAAGCCATAAAGAGGTAATTTAAAAAAAAAAAAAAAAAAAGATACCAAGGTCTGGTCACATTTTTTGAGATGTGAAATTTGTGAGCTCCTGGGTTTCCTGGATTTATATCTCTTCAGGATGCCAGGTACATCTGTGTTTGCTTTTTGATTGTCTATCCAAATAGGCTGGCCAAAAATTTGCATTTTTCCTATCACGTGGGGTTTTCTTGTATTTATAGCAGTGTCTTGAAAGATATTTTCTGTCCCATGTTGGCTTTCTGGTTTTGTTCTGTCTGATAATTTATGTTCACTTAAGGTAGAGCAAAGCATCTCTATGAATGCCTTCCAATAAATCTGGTTGGGGGTGGAATTTGTAAGCAGGATTATTTTTTCTGTGTTCATAAAAGTGAAATAATGCAGATAATACACTATGTACCTTTTCAAAAAGAGTTTTCAATTATACAGCTATTACAGGTGTAATGATGCTAAAATTCTTTTGTATAAGAATAATAATACAACCTGTTACGTATTATATATATAAATATTCAAATAAGGATATCTGGTGAAAATTGAGGGGGGAAAGCAAATTTTTGGGTCAGTGCACCCGTTTTTAGGGCTTGGGTTTGGAAAAGATGCTGTAAATATGCACCTGCTGCTGTGAGGGGATAGAAAATCCTGCAAGGCTGTAACTCACCTCTGCTCTGACATCCATAGTCTGGGAAGGGAAGACACCCCACAGCCGCAACCGAGTTTATCAGTTGTTCCTCAGAGTTGGGAGCAAAAGGTTTTCTCCCAAGTAGTGGCCAAGGGAGGCTTCTCTGAAAATCCCAAAGTTCCTTTAAACACAACTTTCCATTCATGATGTTTCCCTTTAAATGAAAGGTGTGGAGGTCTCTGTTCAGCAGCTGCTTAACCCTTGCTGTCGCTTAAAAGAGGTCATGAAGAGTCAGAAACAGCTGGAATACATCAAAATGCTTATTTCTGATGATTCTTGTAGGCTGCAGGTCATGTGTCAGACCTTTGGAAAGCAAAATCCTCCTCACATAACAAAATGTGGCAATGTGATCCAAGGTGCAGGCAGCTTCTGGGAAGTCTCCTGCAGAAGGTTTTTGGTTGAGGGTTGCACCAAGAGTTCTTAGAAATACCTTGAAGAAATACTGAGATGTTGCTAAAACTACACCGTGCCACTTTTTTTTCCCTGCAAAGAGCTCTGTACCTGTTGCATGGAAAAAGAACAAAAAACATACAGAACATTGAATATATGTGGTAGAAATTTATCTTCTTTTCCTCCAAATAACAAAGAACTTGGTGATCCTTGTGACTCCAAACACCCAATGTTCTGTGATTGAAGATTAAGAAATGATAATTCTTGGCTTCAAAGCTGATTTCCTCCCTAGTAATAAATGCACATCAATAAATGGTAAAAATTCTGGGGTTGGGGTGAATGGGTGGTGTTTATTTTTTTAGCAGTGGGTGCTGTCACTGGCTTCGTGGTGACCTTCATGCTTGTGCCATGACTCCTTGGTTTCTTAAACTTCTTTCTGGAGAGAAATCCATGAGAAAAAGGGTTTTTGCTGTGTGTTAGTAAATTGAGCTCTTGAAACTTAAACCCCCCCCCCCCCCCTCACACTACATGTTTTGCAAGTTCATATGGCTTATCTACTGTTTTTGTTTGGGTTTTTCCCCTGTGTGTGTGTGTCAGGTGTTAAGAAATGAGGCAAAGAACTTGTAAAGGAGAAATGCTGCAAACAACCTCCCGGGAAATAATTTCAGTTCCTAAAACGTTTGTTCTTTTTGGGAAGCCACAGAGCTGAAGTGAGGCTCAGCTTCCAAATGCAGATACTGAATGTAGCTAAATTTGAGTCATATTGTTAAAAATAAAATACTCTCTGCTTCACAAAAATTTCTTTTCACTGAACAGTGATATTTTTCTCTCTTAGCCAGCTGTAAAATTCCACCAGCTCCAATCCTCCCAGAGTTGTATATAACAGGAATAAATAGATTTATTCTCTCAGTCACTTTCTGATGTCGTGTTTGACAGAGTCTCTCCCTGATTATTCTTACAGTTTATCCAGGTTCAGGAGCGTGAAATGTTTGCTGATTCATGGCAGGATTAGGACATGCTGAGGAAGCACTGCTGGAATGTAGCCTTGGTGGGAGCAGGGATGTGGCCTGGCTGGCTGATGGAATCAGCCTGTGTGTTCAGCAGGGATAGGGCCTGTGGGAATTCTGTTCTGATCTGTTCAGTGAATTTGGCGTGGTTTATGATTTCTTTTCTCGTAGTATCTAAAGCTTCAAGTGTTCAGCACACTTAAAAAGCATTTTCATGTAAAGATAAAGAGAACATATCAGTGAGTGTGTACCCAAGCCTGTCCCATAATTTTGTAGGGTTTTCCTTTTTTTGGAGTTAGGATTGAAAGCACAGGGGCAGCTCTTCTAGAGGTACCACCTTTATTCTGCTCAGACTTGTGAGGCTGAAATTCACTTTGCTTTACCAATTTCAGGGAAAAATCCTCAGGAACTAGTTTGGCTGCTGCACTGAGTCACTTGGAGGTGCTTTTGTGGGATATAAATCCCACTGCACTCAGGGTATCGGGGGGCCACTCATCGTTTTTGATATGGCAAGTGTTTAAATCCATGACCACGGGCTCCTGATAGGATCAGAGATACTTTTCCACCATTTAAAATTAAGAGCCACCCCAGCCTTGAAATAAACTGGTGCATTCTTCGGCCAGCCTTTATTATCCAAGAAATATTTGTACCTTCCACTGGTGTGTATCTGATTAGGATGTGTTTAATGAGCCTGCTTTGAGTGCAGGAGATTTCCTTTTAATGAAAAGATCTTTTTCCTTCTTTTTGAAATCAGGCTTCAGCACAGGAATTGATGGATTATTGAGGTATTAATACTAAATAATTACTCAGGTACTGAGGGAGAACTTCCTCTCTTGCTGAAGAAAGCACTTTGGTTTGCCAGGTGATAAGCTTAAATAAACAGCGTTTGTACAGCATCAGTGTGCTCCATTGATTTGGGCTTTCTCTAGCCCAACTTTTTCAATGTTTTCTCTCTCTAACTGTACTGCCAGCTGTCTCCCCACTCCAAATTATACTGTCCCCAGTTCTGTAAACCCCCGAGAAAACCACTTTTAGATTAAATTCTTTTCCCTGCCTAAGTGGTCGATGGAGCTGGTAACCAAGTTACTAAAGAATCAAAAGCAGAGGAGCTTTTAATTAAATATAATTTGGCAAGGTGCCCAGAAATTTCCCTGTTGTGGGAGTAGGGAATGACAAACAAAATGAAGAGCTGCCACTGCTGCCTTTCAGAGTGTCTGGAAGATGTATTTGCTTGGACGTGCAGATCCACTACCAAACAGTAATAAAAACAAAAATCCACTGAGCAGCTCCAGTGCCAAGGTGACCTTGTGCAAGTGGTTTTTGTAAGCTCAGGATGAGTTGTGATCAGATTTCACAGGAAGCGAAAAAATGGGATACAAACCAAAATCCTGCATGATTTTCAGATATCTTTTAAAGGTGAGAAGCAATTTAGGGCCATGAATTGCCCCTCATTTACATCAATACCGCACAATGCCACATTATTTTATAATTATCCCTGCTTGCATGTGGCTCATTAAATCATTCATATTCTGCTGCTAAGGTGGGTTTCTGTCTGTGTGTTTTTAGGTGGTGTCTTTGTTTTTAGGAATGTTTGCCATAGGTGATTCAGTTTTTGGCCATCCCTGGCTTTTCTTGCCCACATATTAAATATCTCATATTGCTGGTTTCAGTGAATCCTCTTTTGCTGCATTCAGTGTTGTGATTTCAGTCCTCTTGTGGGTAGATCATCCCTGCCTTTAACCAGTATTTGTTTTTAACTTCTAAATCTGCCTTTCTGTCTTCCCTTCCCAAACAAATTAGATTCTGATTTGGAAAAGAGGGAGATGTCACCTTTCTCAGTGATGATTTTTTCATGTTTCATGTATGTTTTGATTCATTTTTGCCTCTGTATTAGTGCCACAACGTCTTTCTCAGTTGTCGAAGTACGAAAATCCCATATGTAGCAATGAAATGACTTGAACTAAAACTTCCTTCCAATATTTATGGAAATAATTGATACAGAGCATTTTTCTGTTCAATTTTTTACACTTAAACTCCTTGTTTGTGAGGCTTTAAAGTACCAAGCCCTTGTGTATTAACTTTCCACAAGGTTTTAGTTCACTTCTTTCAGTCTCTTGCCTATTTTGCCCTCAGTGTCTCTGTTGTGTGCCCCTGATTCTGCAGCTGCCAGGTCACACTGAACTCTGATTTACCCTGGTTATCGGTGGTTTATTTGTGTTGCAAGTGCTTCCAGGTAGGGGTTCTGTTTGCTTCAGTGTTTGTGGAGCCCTATCTATGTACATTTGCACCAATATATAAATGTTTTATAATGACCCAGCCCTGTGGAAGTTAGTAAGTCACAACAGAGCCGAGCTTGATGTGTTGTGTTCAGAAACACGTGGTTTATTTAAAGAAAAACAGGCTAAAAAAAGGTTGGAGTGGAGAGATGAGCCCAGACTGCAAATTTGAAGCTTGCCCTGGGCGAAATAGAAGTTGTTTCTTAAAATCTATTATCTGCCAATGCTGATTTAAATACGAATGCAGTTCACTTTGGTTCTGATTCTGTTTCAGATCTTTTTAAACCAGATTTCATTGGTTTTCCTTAGCAGAAATTTGCTCTTGATGTGTTTGCTTAAAACAAGACTTGAGAAAGCCCATCTGCATTCTCCAGGCTCTGTGTCAGCACTGGCTTCTTTTTGGCTTCAGGCATTCCTGTGAAGAGCATTTTCCTTTGCAAAACCATGGAATTTTAAACACACACTGGCCAGTGTGTAAAATACAGTACCAAATGAAGTTAGTTTTATTTTTTCTGAGTGATCTATTTAATTTCCCTGCTTGATCTCAGTTTTAAAGCTTTATTCACATCTTTGTGTCTGGGACTAGTTTGACTTGGCACACTGCAGTGTCTCTGTCTCCCAGGAGCAGCTGATAATTTACAATGAATTTCTTTTTCCCCTTCTCCCTATGACTTGTGGCAAAGGTATTTTTCTGCACAGCTCTGAATAATATGCAAGGAGCATATTAAAAATATTTTAAGAATGAATAACTGACTTACCTGTGATGACTGGAAACTCAAACATGACTCACCTTGTAATGAGTCCAAAACTGTTATTTACCAGAACATCTTTGGTTTGCAGCAAAGAAACCTTTGAATGATGAATGGTAGCTCTATCTGTGTAGCTGTACAGAAAATATTGGGCTGGAGGCCTACAGTGAAGCAAGGAGTTGACAAACGTGTGTTAAGTATATGCCAAATTAATCATATAATCCTATGCCAGAGAAGGAGAAAATGTGTTTTCTTTTAGGTATAATAATGATGGAAATAAGAAAACGCAGTGATTTGGAACTGACTTTTGAAATACAATTTGTTATAATTTTTTATTACTGCCTCCTTTTCTTATTTTTTTAAGTGCCTTTTAATTTTTGGAAAAGGCTGAGGCTGATGTGAGTGCCTGTAAGGGCCTGTGTGGCACTGAGCTGGATGAGCATGAGCTGGAGCTGTCCCTGGCTGTGTAAATCACCAAGTGTCCTTTAATCCCATGGATTTGGCAAGGAATTGCAAAGGAGGAGGGGGAGGAACGTCTGTGTTACCACAAAATCATAAAACCATGGAATTGTTTGGATGGGAAGCAACCTTAAAGCTCATGGGCAGGGACACCTTCTGTTATGCCAGGTTGCTCCAAGCCCCATCCAAGCTGGCCTTGGATGCTCCCAGGGATGGGGCAGCCACAATTTAGGGATGTACACCCGCTGATGTACCCGTGGGATGTTGAAGAAACACAGTCCTTAGAGGGAAAGCGAAAGCAGCATTGTGGCATCTCAGTGATGGGATTTCTGGTCATGGTTATGGGAGTTTTGGGCAGGAAAAACGTCACGGGAGAAGACTGTGGGTTGGACTCTACTAAAGCAGGCTGGATTTGTTCCCCCTTCAGTGAACAGTATTGTCTCTGTCCTCCTATTTATATCCTAAATGCTTTTTGTCCTTCCATCAATGTTGTGAATACCTGGAACAGAAGACCGGTAATAATTAGTCTCTAAAATCTGCTGAATGAAAGAGCAGAACGATTAGTAAAATCCAATTATGTACCATCATATATTAAGCTGGTAGTGGTACTCTCATACGCCAAAACCAATGGCATGGCCTGCAGGCATGCTTTAATTAAAGTAAGAAATGTGTATATTATTTTAGCCCTGCTTGTGCTCACTATTTTAACTCTCTTTGAAGTTCCTGATTATTTTCCTGAGCGAGTATAAAGTTCAGTCTCCGAATAAACCCCGTCCTGTAAAGGCTCATTGAATTGCACCTGACAGTGAACAAGGATTGGCAATCCAGAGGGAGTTTGCAGTAAATCAGGGAATGTTCCTGGGGCTGTCGAAGGCTTCCTCTCTCCCAGAGTTACCTCCAGAGCTTGAGCAAGTGTTGGCAGCAGCAAAGCTGAGAGCAACCAAAAAAGTGTCAGGGATGAAGATCTACGATAAGCACAGATGGAAGGAGCCAGATACAGGAAAGAAAACAAAGGAGCTGGGGGGTGGAATTTTGTCCCTGGTGAAAGAAGAAGTGAATGGTGAAGAGCTGTGGAACAGCATAAAAAATGAGATTATGGCAATGGCTGATGAAGTTTTGTGTTACCAGGCCAAGACAAAGAAATAGAGGTGGGAAGTGTTAGAAACTGAAGGGGGGAAAGAAAAAAAGAGATTGACGAGATCAACCAGACAGTTGGTGTTGAGAATGGAAATACAGAAAATGCCTGGGTGGAGTAAGAAGGGGCAGGAGAGTGCGTGGAGAAAAACTGAGTGGTATGGCAAGGTAAGAGAAGCCTGAAGTGGAGCAGTGGAATCAAAGATGTCAGTGCTGAAAGAGAAGTGATAATTGAGAACACAAAGTGGGGGGGTGAAGGATACTTGGAAGATGTACAGAGGGCCCAGAAGCCAACAGGTAGGCTGATCCCAGAGGAGATCCCGACAGGAAAGAGGGAGAGAGAACAGTGGAGTTACTGGAAATGCAAAGCACTCGGTATCTTGGCAGAAAAAGGGAGAATATGAATTCTGGGTGTCACAATAATCCTGGAGGAATTCCAGCCAAGCAGGAGACATGATAAAGGCTGTGTACATGTGATGAACACATGAGCAAGAGTCTCCGCAATTAATTTGTAAATTCTGTGGAATGAGGAAAAGTAACAATAATATCACTGATGGAAGGAGGATTTGATTAAATCACTTTAAAATAATGTCAGAAACTGCCCAAGAAATTCTTTTGAATTCAAGTTCAGTGTAAAGTTGTTGGGATCTGAATGGAAAAGAAGTGGCGATGGAAGCGGAGCCAAATTTCCATCAACTGGGAAAACAAAGCATGTGGGCTTTGGAAACTTGCTTCAAGGATTAGGGGATGTTGAGGTGAAGCAAAAAGAAGCATAAAAAATTAAGTTCTGAAATGCTGTACTTGTAAAATTAAAAAAAAAAGGCAACTGCCTCTTATATAAACTTTTATCTTTACTAACTGAAATTACAGGGCTGGAACAGGGTGAAAATCTGTGAAGCAAAGGAGGTGTTGGTCTTTAAATATGGATTATCCCTAACACTGCTGCTTTAAATTGTATTCAGCAAACTTTGGGGCCCACTCTAACTTTGATGGATATGTCCTTTTTTGAGGAATGAGGGAAGATTTTAATTTGATTTCATTTTTATTTGAGCAAGACTGACCAGATTGTTATTTCTTATTTTAGTTTCCTGATACCAGCTGTAGAAACCTGATCCTTTAGTTCAGAGTCACAGACTGGAATGGGTTGGGAGGGACCTTGAAGCCCATCCAGTTCCATCCCCCTGCCATGGGCAGGGACACCTTCCACTATCCCAGGCTGCTCCAAGCCCCGTCCAGCCTGGCCTTGAACACTGCCAGGGATCCAGGGGCAGCCACAGCTTCTGCAGTAAAAGTAAGAATAAAGAATTGAGCTGTGGAGCTGAATCCTCAGCCTGTGTAGAAGTCAGTGCTAATGGCACGGGTTGTTTATCTGTGACAGCTCCTGACCCGTTAATGCTGCTCTGCATCCATTTAATACCTGGTGCTCTGTAGGAAGAGAAAGTTCTGCCCTTAGAATTATAATTAGTCACGCCTAACTTATAATTAATAAAGTTGCAGGCTGCTGGTTAGTTGGATTGTGTTCATTTGCCTGCGGTCTTTTTTGTGTCCTTCTGAGTCCTGGGATTCAGTGGGACAGCAGGAGAGCTGATTTGTCTAGATGAGTACTTAGGTGGAAATTGGGAGAGGTGAAAAGCATTTGATGTAAAAATGGGTGATTCAAGCCATAGGCTTTGAAGAAGTGTGCTTGAATTACAAGAAACATTCTAGTAGTTTTTAAGGATAAATTTTACCTCCCTTTCATCAGTGTATTTTAGTAAAATGCGTTAATAACCACTGGAGGACTGAAGTGGAGCAAATTCATTGTCTTAGATTCAAAACCATTTGTTTTTTACTTATTCTGTGACCAAGATGTGGAATTGGAAAAAACTCTGCCAGAATCCGGGCTCCCAGATGACCAGATGACGTCCTGCCCATCTTCCCCAAACTTCCCGCTTGTGCCAGCGCTCCCACTGGAGCGGTGCATTACAGCTGAAGGAGAGCTGCCCTCTCTCAGCTGCTTTGTCCCGCGGCAGAATACAAGGAAAATGTAGAATAGTATGAAGAATACATTTCCTGGGCTCTGAACTCGGGCTCTGACCCCTGCTATCCGCGCTCCGTTAGGATCATTCCAGGCATCTCCCAGCTCGGCGCGGCCGGAGAGGGGATGTGTTGCTATCTTCCGTTCACATTCCCTCCCTTCTTTCTCTTGGTTTGTTTTCCACATGACTGGGAAACAATTGCTTCTTCCACATGGAGCCCTTCTCCCATTCCTGGGAAAATAGCAGGGAATGGGGAGCATTTGCATAATCGTCTTTAGTGCTATTGTGGGCGGGCTTTGGATGCCGGCACGGAGTTGCAGACTGGCCACCTGTCCAGAACAAATGAACTTAGCTTTTGTATAACGTTATCTGGTTTTCCACAGTGTTATTTTTGTGTAATGAATAACTCGATTAAAATATTATAAAACCCCATCATTCAGTAAATGTTTGCGTTGGGTTTAAATCCACCCTCGCAGGGGTGGGGAGGGGGACAGGGTTTCCTCTCTCTCTGTTAGCTCAACTATATTTTCAAGCTGCCTCTGACATAGTTTTATAACTGTCTTTGTGAAATCATCTTCATGAATATTAATTAGGGGTGTGGGAAGAAAAAAAAAGCCCAGCCCCAAACCTCAAAATGATTTGCATTCATCCTTGTATAAATGATAGATTAAGTGTTGTCTAATGTTTTCTAATGGTCCATTTCACCTATGTAAAACAATTAATTAAACAATTGGGCTCGTAGGGAAGGAAGAAGAGGAGGGTGCTGAGGACACCACCCCTGCCAGGGCTTCAGCACAAGAATTAAGCTTGTTCACTATTCACATATGTGACTTTTGCATGTCTCAGTGTTAGTCCTTGGTCTCTGGTACCCCTGTCACTGAAATCATAACAATCTAATTCTAATTTCCGCTTTTAAAGGGAAAAAAAGAGAAAATGTGTTCCTGTGTGCAGGTTTAGGGCTTTTGCCAGCCAAGGTGTGGGAAGGACAAACTCTGGGTGCCACAATTTTACTGCACCTCAACCTTTGCCCCAAGACTGAGTTTCTATTGCTGCGTTATGAGAAAGCAGAACAAACACTTCCATACTATCTTTTGGCCATAAATAACATGGAGGTTAACCTGGACAGTAAGATTTCCATATTTCCCATTTTACTTTCATACCTGTATCTTTTATTGCCCATATAAAAAAACAACTCGCCAAAGTTTGACCAAGTAATCATTGCTAAATTACGAACCAGAGGGACGCGTTTTTATTCTTCCCCTGCATTTCTCTCTCCCGGAGCAGTTAAAGGTAAGAGCTGCGTTGACCCAAAGCACATTATTGTTATTTCAGCTGTGCTTTTGAGCCCTTCCTCAGCTCAGCAGTGGCCGTGGCATTTCTGCTTTGCTGTTTGGTGGCAGCAGATAAGAGCATGGGAATTTCTGTGAGTCAGCAACTGCTCTTGTGATTACATTCCTGAGACAAGAGCATCCACCATGGACATTGTCCTACCTTGTTTGGCGTCTGTCTCATTCCTGATCCACGTGTCCCATGGACTGGGTCCAGAGCTCCTCCTGCTCTTTGACTCCCCTTAGCAGTCATTTGGGAATGCTCGTAGTGAACACTGTACGTTACTATGATTGATTTGGTGTCAGTGGTATCAGCTTAGGAATATTATTTGAATTATTATGGAATTTGGTCTGGAAACTGCTCAGGAAGATGGCTGATGAGTCCCTCATATAGGTATCAGTCAGCAGTGTTGGTTTAAAATAAGATGGGAATATCTGCCATGGATCTTTTGCTGAGGGAGAACATTAAAATCAGGCAGTTGTGTTTTGCTGGAATAAAAAATAATGTCATTATAGGCAGCAAGGAAAAAATATTGAATGTCTGCAAATTAAGAAGTTTAAAGCCAAGTCTTCCTACTTCAGCAGCTAAAATTTGCAGATCCCTTTTCATTTTGCATGAATGGATGATTTGTAGATGTATTTGATAAAATTACGAGTGCTGTTACTATCACCCAGTTAAAAAAAAGAGCTATTTTGTCTGATTTGCAATCCCTGCTAAGGTTTGTAAACCCTGAGCTGTTAAAGGTGTGTTTTGTCTGCCTGAAATGTGGTGTTTAAAACCCAGCAAGCTAGTGAATTGGAAAATGGGGGCATGTTGATGAACTGGACATTTATTTTTAATCTTCTGCTGTTTTTTTCCTGCTTTGCCTCTCTCTGCTGCAATAACTGGGAATTGATTTCACATTTTATACTCTCGCCCACTGAGTGAAGACCTGAAAGTTCTCTAATTCATAGCCTAAGTTTCTGATTTACAGTTGTGGATCAGAGCAGTGTTGATGGGAGCATTTCTCCAGATATGACTGAATTGGGAGGATTTAGAGTCGGGCTGTCGAGTGCAATCTGATCCCTTTCGCCATTACTTATTGATGAGGTTTCCTAGGTTTTCCAGTTGTCAGCTCGCTGATGGAGCTCCAAGATTTAGGATGTGATGTGGGTATGGGAATCTCACTCTTTGTTTTCTGATTAGGAGCCTGACCTCTGGTACCTCATTTTAACATTAGAGCGGACTCTGGTGAATAATGGTCTGTGTTGAAAGTGCATCCAGCTGGAATTGCGTCTTGGGATGGGGGTAGGGGGGACTGGAGTCTTTGGATGCCATCATGAAGCAATTAGACAAGCTACTTAATAATTTATAGCTTGCTGTCTTAAGGGTTGTAAGCGTTTTGACTGAAGAAGGTTTTGTTTAACCTTTCAGGGCTCTCTCTGACGCCGAGATTGAGCTTAGAAATTATTTTGCTTTGAAGAGTGGCCGAGAATCCAGAACCAGATGACTTTGTCATCTATTAATTAATGCTTTGTCTTGCTACCTAAATATAAGGGTTTGCTCAGATCTCTCAGAGCTGCGGTGTGTTGTGAATACAGAAAAACCTCTGGGAAGCAGAAAGCAAAGGACAGGACTTTTTTGCAAATCTTGTTGTTCTTAAATTCTTTTCTGTTGTGACTTGGTAACTTTTTAATGTTGTTTCACCTTAAATATTAAATATAATACTTAATTTAGTATAATATTTACAATAAATACAACATTATACTAGAAAAAATGTAGTGCTGGGGAAGGGAGGAAATCAATTGTATATCTACTAGATTTCAGTAATCTTGGTGTAATTTCAGTATTCTTGGTGTTTATATGAGTGACTTAGAACTTATATAGACAGCTTCCAGCAAAATAACTTCTGGTAATTCAACATTTAACAGAATAGTGATATTCTCAATCTTTGGTATATCAAAGGAAGAAAAGCCCACCTGGGTTTCCAGGTGTGGGAGAATGAGGGGCTCTGCTTGCCTGGAAATGTACAAAGGCCAAGAACCAGAAATAAAGTGGACAGCTCCTCCTACAAAACGCTGTCTGTAGGAACTGTTTCCACTGGCCCTCCTAGAAAAGTTACAAAATTAAAAAGTTAGGAGACGTTTCTAATGATAGTCCATCAAGCATTTGTCTGGAAAAGAAAATATTTGTTAAATATGTTGCTGATATTCTTGGATGTGACTGTTTCCTCTCCTGTCAGTGTGCAGCTGCTTTAGGTGTATAAATATATACTTAAATATATACTTAAATGTAATAAATATATACGTACAGACACTGGGAGATATTTTGATGACCAGATTCGATAGCTGGGGTTTTTTTGGCTTATTCCTGTTGTTGTAAGGATATTATTCAGGGTTTAGAACTGTATTTTCTTTCATGTTGCTTTGAATTCAGTTCTGAAGAGTGGCACAGTTCCCTGAAATACAGCGTGGATTCATTTTTCTCTACATTATTCTGTGTGTTCCCTTTTTGCCTTCAAACTCATCTGTTTTTCCAAGGACTCTTCACTTTGGGGGAGCTTCCTTGCACAGCATCTCTTACAGTACCAATGTTAGATGTAATAGTTTTCTCCTAAAAACAACTTACTTCTCCCTGCTCAACCTGTGGGTGTGCTTAATAGAACCCTTTGGATAATATTATTTCTACTTTAAGAACTGAAGTATGCAGTTTTCCCCTTCCCTTCAGCTTATCTGCATCATTTTTTATTAGGAATAATTTGTGGTTTGCTTGTGCAGGGCTATTCCTGTTGGAATAACCTTGTAGTTGCTAATACTTATCCATGGCAGTTGCAGATTTCTTTTTCCCCCTTGTATCTTTATAGACACAAGGATAAAAAAACTATCTACTGATCTCTGCAAAGTGAAAGCTGCTGCTCGATACAAGATAGCAATTTGCAGTACTCATCAGGGCTTGGCTTTGGGTACCTAATACTCAATGTACTGCAGTGTGAAATAGTGCAACTTCACGTAACTGCTGTGTAATCTTGGATTAAATTAAGGAGCTGATGTGCTGAGATCAGTGAGGTGGGGACTCACATGGTCTCATTCCCTCTTGGGCTCGCTTAATTTGCATTACGTTAATCTTTGCATATAATTTTTTGCATCAAACTTGAATAGTTGTTGTGTTTGATTTTGGGAGGTTTTGGTCTCTGTCCTTCTGCCTGGCACGATGTTACAGAGTGCTGACCATACCCAGGGCACTGGTACTCCCAGAAACCACAGTAGAAAGATCTGCTGCAATCTGCATTTATTTAATTTAATTTGCTGATCTGAAACTATAATTGAGGACTTCCATTTATTGTTGTAGCAAAACCTTGTGCTATACAAGCTGGACAAAACCATCTGAGGTGTTGTCTCTTAACACTCGTGTGTGAAATACAAACCTGGTTCCGGGGAACTCATTTCAGTCCTGTGCTTGGCTAATTTTATCTTGAAATACGTTTGTTAGCAGCATAGACTTTGAATTTCAGGCTTCTCTGGTTTATTTTATTAATACATGATTCAGCTTGTGGCTTGAGAGCTTCCCTTGTAACTGTCAGTAAATACACAAATAAAAGATTGCCTTTGCTGTTTTACGGATAAGAACCCAAAATTTGGTCCAAATCATCTTAGTTTGCTAGGATTTGAGCCTTTCCTTTTTTACGGATAAGAACCCAAGCAAGTTGGTCCAAATAATCTTGGTTTGCTAGGATTTCAGTCTTCCCTTTTGTTTTCCTGCTTTTTGTTTTTTTTGGGTCTGCCCTGGAAGTGGTTTGGGAATTTTCCCATTTTGGAAATAGAATAAGAGGACATTGCATGTCTCTGGTGAAAAATTAGCCCACAATCCTTTCAGAAAGCAGAACAATTATCAACACACCAATCTGAAGAGATGGCAGAGATTTTTGTACTTCTCTTCCCCTCTCAGCCTTGTTTGGAATAACCCCACACGAAGGACCCCGCGCTTCTCTGTGCCTTCATTTTCACCACGACAAAGCTTCATACAAACCCCACAAGGGCTGGGAAGGTTCTGACACAAAGTGAGAGGAGCCAGAAAGTGCCCAGTTCAGAGGAAATGCACCATATGCTTCCCAATCCCGAGCTGCCAAACTCAACCCCTTCCCTATTGTGTCGGCGCGGTAGAGACCAGATGGTTCCTTTCCCCCGGCGCCGGGCACTGGCTTTGCTCACTTGTTCTGTTTGTCTGATAATACCAAATCCATGAGTTTCACACGTGAAATAGATGTATAAATCTCTGCATAAAACCTTCCTCTGGGTGGACCTGTACTTAGCAAACGTTGAGCCTGAATAAATCTGTGTTTTAAGCTCCCTAAGACAAGCTTTCCTTCTCTCTCTGTGTTTTCTGAGCTGAGATTGACTTGATGATTTTTTGTTTTTCTGAACTGCTCCTGTTAAATTCTTTCTTAAATGAGCAGGAAGAAATTTCTTTTTTTTTTTTTTCATGTGAACAAAGTCAAACTGAGTTGGACTCCGATGCTCTTGGCAGCTCTTGTAGAGTTGGCTTGCCTTCTAACTTCAGAGAAAAATTGCTTTCTAATAGACTGTTTTTCCCCTTAGTGAGTGCTTTGGCACCTGTATCCTGAGTTGTGGAAGGCTTTCTTTTTTTCTACAGATGTTTGAACATGAACACAACCTTTAACATCTTTACATTATTGCTGCCAGCTTTTCTGTCCTGTTGAAAATAGAGGTTTTTCCTAAAAAATAATATCCTTGATTTAAGGTCCTACTGTACCTGGAAACAGCAAATTTACCCTACAGAATGCTAGTAAAGGCACTTTAGGATGGCTAAGATACTACTTCAACTTGTTTTTACAAAAATTAATTAATATTGTTTGCATAACTGTGTTCTACAGCCTTAAATTTTTGCTTTAAATCTCTGCTACTGTTTGATTTATGAAGGACAAAACAAACCCACGGCAAATCCCTAGAAATAGAAGGCAATACTTTATAAGTTCAGCCGAAGGAATGAGGATGTCACATCCTGTATCCTATAGGATCCATGAGGTGTTAAGCAATGTGCTGTGCACTAGGTGTTATTGTTGTTAAATTACTGCTTCAGGGTTCAAGTGGAGTCTTGGAAAGGTGGGAAATTTTCTGTGGTAAATTAAGGCAATTACAAAAGCTGCGATCCCTGGAAATCACTGGTGCATGTGAAAAGCTGGATGTAAGCTTTGGAGCCCCCTTGCTTGGCAGTGTTGGTATCCGTGATCTCCTTTAGACCCAGTTTAATTTTTAACAGCGTTTCTGGTGTGCTACATTCACCTGGGATCTTCTCACGGCACACTTTGTGTGCCTTCCCTGTACTGTGAGCATTGTTTACTTTTTCCTATGGGAAAAAAAGCCCTCAAAGAGTTTTAGGATTTTCAGGGATATAAAATGGATTTGTTGTAATGGCTTCTTCCCAAAAACAAATCAAAACAAACCCAACAAAAACCAAACCAAATTCTCTTCCCTGTGCTGGCACTGCTGAGGCAGCTCCAATCCTGGGGGCAGTTTTGGGCTCCTCATGACAAGAAGGACCTGAAGGGGCTGGAGTGTGTCCAGGGAAGGGAATGGAGCTGTGGAAGGGGCTGGAGCCCCAGGAGAGGTTGAGGGAGCTGGGAAAGGGGCTCAGCCTGGAGCAAAGGAGGCTCAGGGGGGACCTTGTGGCTCTGCACAAGTCCCTGACAGGAGGGGGCAGCCGGGGGGGGGTCGGGCTCTGCTCCCAGGGAACAGGGACAGGAGGAGAGGGAACGGCCTCAAATTGCTGGAAAAAACCTGTCCTTGGCCACATTTCTCCTGAAATTTTTTGAGGTTACCACTTTCTTCTGTATTTCCCTGCAGGACACAATCCCACCATTTTTTATGCTCTTCTATGAATGTGTATTCTTCCTAAAAACCACATAGCTGGAGTTCCCCTCACCCAGAAACGAATAAAGTATTTCTTCTTCTTTTTCTCTACTGGAATGATGAGTTCTCCAGTCCCTTTTCCTGCATCAAGTTTCAAGCTTTACTAACCAGAAGAATAATGTGGCTTTGGTGTCTGCTGACCTCGAATGTTGAAAATGTTATTAGGTACAACTGTGTTCTTACCTCTTCCTCCTCAAGCTGGCTGATCAATCCAGCTGTTTTATTTAGGAAGTCCAAACCTTTGTTTTCCATAACTGGATCATGGTGCCAGAATTCCTTGGCAGATGGAAGCATGCACACTTGTCTCTCTGGTTTCCAGGGAGCACTTGGGTTGTTTGTTCAGCTGGAAGAATTGTCCAGCCAAGGTGAATCATCTTCATTTGTTTTTTAGAAATTCAGGTCTCTTTGTCTTCTACCCTTGACATTTGTTAACTGTACTTGTAGTGCAGATTTAGTGGTTCAGAACAAACCCAGACTGTCAGGTGAGGGATTAAATTCCCTGGTTGTGTAGTGTTTGGGCTGCATTGACTCATTTTACTGATCTGAGCATAACTAGGTGAGCAGTGGCAAACCTTTCCCAATAAAATCATGGAATGGGTTGGGTTGGAAGGGACCTTAAATTCACTGCCATCAAGGACAAGTTTCTTGCAGCAAATGGACTAGTTGAAATCACTGGTGGTGCTTGTGGGGCGGGTTGAGGCATTGTGGTGCTGTGGTGGGACCAATGACACTTGGAATGCGTGACCGTAGCATCCCAGAATTTCTTTTCCATGCCAGTGTGTGTTTCCTGAGATACTTGAGGAAAAGGTGCTTTGCTGGTTGGTCTCAAACTGCATAAGTTAATAAATAAAAGCTGTAGAAACAGACTGGCTGTGCACAATTTTTATTATCATCTTCTGTTAGAGGGGTTGATTTCAGCAGGGCTAGAAGTAGACTTTTAGGGGTTAGTGTTGAACGTAATGGACAAGAAATATGAATTAAATAATTATTTAATTAATAAGTAGTGAATTTTGAATAGTGGTAATGCTTTCCAGAGCAAAAATTTGTTCATGTAAACTTTGCCAGACAGACAAAATGCACCAATCTCCTTAAAAATATGGCATTGTGTTTTCAGGCTGGTTTTTATTTTACCCCATATTACGATGTGCCCAGTTAAACTTATACCAAAAACTGCCTTAATTGCGAGTTCCTTATTCTAAAGATAGACCCAAGCTCAGCAGCTAATTACCAAATTCAAAATTAATTTTAAAACTTCAACATGATAAACTTCAGAGCAGTAACACTTCCACTGTTATAAACTGATAATAAATATTACGTGAACAACAACCAGTTTCAGAGTTATCTGCCAGGTGTTTTAGGGTGGGAAAAAAGTCAGCTTTGTGCTCCATAGAGCAGGAGCTGTGTCAGTGCTTTGTAATCATGTGAACCTTTAATTAAGACGTTCCCACAGATTAGGAAACGCCGACCTGCCAGAGACACTTCCAGGGAATAACACAGAGCAGCTCCAGTGGCAGCACTGTGGAGAATGAAACAAATTCAGAAAGGTTTCTCTCAGAATAGTAAATACTTAAAAATGGAATCCACCTGGATGGCATTATTTTAAAAAACCGTACACATGTTGTGGTTTATTAATTATGGTCACTGTTAATTATGGTTTATTATTATGGTCAGTGCCAAGTCCCACAGTGAGGATGAGAGCACAACAGTGTTGCAGCCCCAGCTTGCTGATCTTAAATACATTTTTTGTAGCTGTTTGACTCTGAAATGAGACAGAGAGGTCACTCACCAGCCCCAGTTTTAGCCTGACTTTCCCTTTGTAGCTCTTCCAGTGCTTCCCTGCTGTTGGAACTGCTTCAGGAGTTTTCAACTGGTTCCGTGAGACAAGTGAACTGGTTAATAAGGATTTTTAATCCTTAGGTCAGACTTTGCCTATGAGATCCTATCCTGATCCTTCTGTTTAGTAGAGCAGTGGCTGCACAGTGTTCTGCAGCCAAAAAATACTGTGAAGGTGAGGTTTTTGCCATCCTTCATCAGCCAGCCAAGATCTGAATTACGGGAAATTTGGAATTTAATGCTACACTTGTCACACATTACAAAGCTGGGAAGTGTCTGGTTTTGGTCTCACTCAGCAAAACAGAAATTGTGGAGATCATTATGGGGAAGGTGAGAGTTTGAGAAGCTACACTGTTTTTTTGGTCCTGACTGGGGCTTTGCTTTTTCCCAAGGCTCTGATCATGATCTTGTGGTCTGTGTTTCTGTCCAGCAACACAGAGCTCCCATTTGGATGGGGGGAAGGAGCTTATCAGCATTCCAGGAGTCCTTAGAGCCAGTTTGGTGCTTGTTGGAAGTGATACTTCTCAGCAGTTCAAACAGAGAACAAAAATCCCTTGACCTGACAGCAGCACTGGTTAAAACCCCACAGAAGATCCTTCAGACTGGTATTAAAAGGATGCTCTTGGCTGGCATTCCTTAAACCAGCAGGAAATGGTGGTGAGGAGGTGACAGATGTGTCCCCCATCTGCTGCTCCAGCTGAGGTGTGTGGGGGCAGCTGGTGTGAGACAGAAGAAGGATGTAGCATCAGTGTCCCCGAGCAGGGCAGACGGGGGGGTCCAGCCCGTGTGCAGGTGGTTCCTCTTGTGAGGGAATGGCAGAAGTGCTGGTTTGTCATCACTCCCACGTGTGGGGTTGGGTGGTGTTTCGCATTTGTGTCCTGAGAAACTTCACTTTGAATTAACACTGGCAAGCAGACCTGGTCATGGAGAAAAACAGGTGGTTTGCCATGACTTCACTCTCTTCAGTCTTTTAATATCAGGAAGGGATCTTAAAAACGACCCCGTTCAAACTCCCCTGCCATGGGCAGGGACACCTTCCACTGTCCCAGGGTGCTTCAAGCCCCGATGTCCAGCCTGGCCTTGGACACTGCCAGGGATCCAGGGGCAGCCACAGCTGCTCTGGGCACCCTGTGCCACGGCCTCAGCACCCTCCCAGGGACCAATTCCTTTCCGATATCCCATCCATCCCTGCCCTCTGGCAGTGGGGAGCCATTCCCCCTTGTCCTGTCGTTGCCCCGACCCGTGTATAGAACCTTGCACTTGGCCTTGTGGAACGTCATAAATTTCCCTATTTTTAGCTTTAGAAGATCTGTCTAAAGATCAAGGTCCAAAGTTGTTTGAAGTTTACCTAAAAGTTAAAAATTAACTCAGCCAAAAATT
Organism: Corvus hawaiiensis; assembly: GCF_020740725.1. Taxonomy (NCBI): domain Eukaryota; kingdom Metazoa; phylum Chordata; class Aves; order Passeriformes; family Corvidae; genus Corvus; species Corvus hawaiiensis. The sequence continues at coordinate 1,633,925 of NC_063214.1, forward strand.
GCATTGTCTAGTGCAGTGGGGTGGAAAAGAAATCTGGTTTATATGGAGCTGTGTAAAGCAGTGGTTCCCCATCCGAAATGCGATCCAGGACTTTGGTTTATCTATTAGGAATGGGATTTGCTCAGGAAACACAGACTTTTGAACCGAAAGGCAAACAAACTTCTTTGCCAGCGCTGCTGATGTGCCTTTGGCTCCAGGGAGAAGTGATGTGGTGGAAACCTCCTGATATCTTGTAATACAGCCTGAGGCTCTGCCCCTTCCTGAGGTTTTCTAACAGTTTCATAGGGACTTAAAGAAAGCCAGCTCTGAAAAAGAACTCTTGAGTTTATGTAGAACAGTTTCACAATCTAGGAAAAGTTATTTCACGTATGAGAGTGATTTTAGATGGTTTAAACAGGAGCTACTTGTATTTTGAAGACTAAAAGCGATCTTCAGCCATTTTCCAACTTTCATGCTCAAAGATGGGGGGAATTTTGCTCAGACTTCTTCACTTGGTGCCTGGAAAGCTGGGGGATTTTTATTTGTTTGGAGTATTGTACCTCCTCAGGGTTTGTGGGGCTAAGAATTGTAAGAAGAGAGTCCCTAAACTTCAGGCTGCCTGAAATACACTCACTGGATAAATACTCACTGGGCGGTGCAGTGAGAACATCAGCGCAGACATTTTTTAAGGAGTCATTTAGCAAAAGGCCTTAAAAACGACCTGGAATGTTTCCAAATGGCAGCATATCCCTAGTGTAGCAATTTAAAATATGTAATTTAGAAAGTGAAAATAATTTCTCCCCATGAATGCTTAGCTTGCTTGGTGTAACTGGATTTATTCTGGGTTGTAACCTGCTCAGAGATGGAAGTACCTGTGATGAAGTTATGGCCATGGTGCCACGTCATGGAGATCACAATTACTTTTTTCTGATGCCTGAAATCCTAAAATTTCGAAGCCAAAGACAGGAGAATTTGGAGAAAAAGCAGTTGGAAGCTTAGTGAGGTATGGTTTCATTGCTTAAAATCTGTCAGGGTACTCATAATAAGGGAGACATAATAAGGCAGAGAAAGAAACTTCCAACATTGGTTTTGTGCCAAGTAATACAGAATATGAATCCCTAGGTTAGCTATGGATCCTGGCCTGATGAAAGGTCAGGAATATAATAGGTTAGAGGATAATTTGATGAATAAATCTGAATTGGCTCTAGGTCTAGTCAGCTTGGCTGCAGTGGATTTATCCTCTGATCATTTCCTGTCTTAGCACTCTGAGTGTTGTCTTTGAAAACTGTGAAACCTTTGGAAAAAAGGAACCAACTTAGTGCCAGGGTTTTTTAAAAGGAGTGCTGAGAGAGGAAAAGTTAAATTATATTTCATTCAGGTTGTTTGGAGAGAATTAAGATGGTGCAAATGAAGCAACAGTTTTAACAAATGAACAAAGTGAATGAGAAGAGCTTTGACATTTCCTTTGCTAAACCTGACTGCAGGAGTGCCTGAGGTGATATTTAACTGCTGTACATGAATTTTTTAGCTTCCCGCTTTGTTTTCTTTGCTTTCTTGTCACGGTTCAAACATCTGAAAATGAAAAGAGAAAGGAAGCAGCTTGGAACAAAATTGTGAATGAATGAAAGAATGAAACCCCATGTTTTCTGGAACTGGAGTCACCTAATGGTAGGAAGGAATATCCGTCCCATCTTTAGGAAGGAGAAGCAGCATGGTCAGGGATGCAGCTTTACCTTAGATAACCAGCCTTTCCGAATGTTTCCAGGGAATTTTGCAATTGATGCTGCAGGCACAGGGAAACCTCTTTTATCTCTCATTTGACCGTGTTAAGGGCAGTGCAGATGAACACTCAGGGCACCTTTTGGAAAGTACCAGGATGCCCTGGAGAAGTCCATGTGCTGCCTGTTCCAGGGACTGTTTTCATTTCCATTTGTGCTGCAGCATCGCTTCGGTCACGGTGCTGCTACCGAGGGCCCTGTGTGAGCTCCCAGCAAAATAACTGTGTCTGACAGAGCTTGTGTTGGCAGCTTGGGATGCAAATAGAGCCACGTCACATCCTGCCTGGCATCCCTGCCTGGCATCCCTGCCTGAGTCTCTTCATTCTCATTAAACTGTTATTGAACCTAGCCCTGGTAAATAAAATATCACTTGAAATAATCACAGTAAAAACTGTCTCAGGCTTTAGTGCTGATACTGAATGGTTCTGCTGTATTCAGGAACCAGAGTCCTCCCCTCACAGGCTGCATTGCATGCTCCCTCCTTCCTGTCCAAATGTTTCCAAGAGATGGGCACGGGCATAAAATCTGTTCCAAGTTACTCTTCAAGCTTGTGAGGAAAACATCTGTGTGATTGATGAAGCTGCCTCCTGAATTTTGGGCCCCGAGTAGCTGTGTTTGACTGAGTCAAGCTCCCTGAAGTCATGTAAGATCTCACTGGTTTAAGAAAAAAAGCTGAGGGCATCAGGGAAGCACCTGAAATGTCTTGATTTGGATACATCTCATTTCTTCATTTTTGTAGTAGACACATTCTTCAAGATGTAGACATCTTGCATTTTGGTTGTGTGTGGGGTTTTTCTCTTTCTTTTTTTGGAGGAGTCTCTGTGTATGCCAATTTCCCTTCATCCTCAGCCAGTCCTCACAGATTACTTCGTTCATTTCACAGAATATTCTGAGCTGGAAGGCACCCACAAGGATCATCAGTGAACGACCCATGCAGTCTTACTCTCCTACAGCTAAAAATATGGGTTTGAAAATATCTGAGATCAGTCAAAAGGCTGTTTTTACAGCAGCAGGAGAGTCTTGGTGTAGCTGTCAAATTTATTTTGGAAGAAGCAGCAGTACGGAAATAAAACAGAATTTTCCACAGTGCCTGCACCTCACAATAATGACAATGGTACAACATTGCCAACGCTTTTTTCCCCATTTAAAAGTAAAACAAAGCAAAGCTCTCTTGCACATAAGCAATGGATGGGTCTGATAATAAGAATTTATACATAATAAAACTGGTACTTTTTCGTGCTGCTGATGGAGAGTGTTAATTTGCAGCTGTTGATTGGTAAAAGTGGCTTCCACACTTTGTGAAATCAGTTTAATTGGGAGTAACCTTGCTTTTCCCACAGAAGAAACGAAATAAAGAGAGATACTAAAATCTCTGACTTGTGGAGTGTTTGCCTGCTAGAATAAGACTTAGCAAACAAAATAATGCTATTTATTAAAAAAAAAAAAAACAACCCATGCCAGAAAGCTGCTGTGATAAAGAGAAGGGATCAAAATATGATGCAAGATATCGAAACCACCTAAATGAAAAGCAGCACTGACTTTACCTGCTTGATAGTCCCAAAACTCAGTGTTACATCAGCTGTGTCTGTCATGCTTTCTGCTATCAATAATAGGTTTTTTGGGCCCCTGGCTGTCATCAGCACCTCTCTATTATTACAGATAAAAACTTTACAACTGCTTTGGAAAGTATCATTAATACGACTTTTAAAAAGTCTTCTAACAATGATCTTTTAATTTGGGCCATCTCCCTCTTTCCTTTTCTAGTGGTAGTTCCTTTTGTAAGTATTATAGCAAATATTTTACATTTTTTTCCTCTCCAATAGCTGTCACAACTGGCTTTATTAGAAAAGATCAGTAAATAGACTTGAGGTCAGGTCTGGTGATAGGGGAGCATCAAGTAGGAGCTGCAGTCCTGGGAAATACAAATCTGAGTGTATGTGAAATTGTGCTGATTTTTTCCTGGATGCCAGAGCTCCAGGAGTGTTTGGACAACGTTCCTGGGCACAGGGTGGGATTGTTGGAGGGCCAGGAGTTGGACTTTGTGGTCCCGTGAGTCCCTTCCAACTCAGGATGTTCCATGATTCTTTTATCCTCACTAATACTTCACCCTCTTGAGTGGTTTTGGTACTGGTGGTTCAGTTTGGAAATAAATGGTTAATCCCTCTGGGTTTATGATCTATTTGCTGACATCAGTGGTAGGATTTCTGTGGGAAAAAATAGCTTTATTTATCCCTCTTGTGACTTTTTTTGCGTCTTAATTTTGGCAGAGCTTGTCCTCAGCTGCCAGCGAGCTTTTTTTCCTGTTTGCGAATGTTTGTTCAGCATCTTGAGGCAGATCTCGTAGTGGAGTCTGAGGCAGAACGGGTGGAAACACGAAAGTAGCACCAGGTGGAGGTATCTCATAAAGCTCCAAATCTCATCACAAATTGCTCTGCCAGGGTTAAAGGAAATGTTATTTTTCGTTTTATCTGGGATTTTTTAACAGCTACCTGATGGAATTTGTGTAGGTTTTTTTAAATATGGAGGAGCATGACTTTGCTGCTAATGATCTATTAGCAACATTTAATTTTTATGTCTGAACACATCGATCAAATCATAGGTCAGTAATAAATTTTTACTGTTGTGTGGGCTGGTGTGACACGAATAAAATCTTGTGCTGTTTGAGCTACTTCTGATATTTTTTCTAGGAGTAATTAAAAGGTTGTTGCATCTTAAACATGGTATGAAAAGTGTAAATAAATAACACTGGGTCATGCCTCTCGTTGAGTGGGTGAGAGGCAAAGGTGTCTCACCTCTCAGGCTCTTCCTCAGGATTGCTATGCCAAAATACTGTGCTGTGCCTGGGGGGTTGATTCCTAGCTGGAAAGGGAATTTTCACCCAAGTCTCCCACTTCTTTGCTGTGTGGACTAACATGCAAAAGCTGGAGGGTGTTTCTGTGGTGATGAAGAGTCACAGGTTGGTTTAGGCTGGAAAGGATCTTCAAGGTCTTCGAGTCCAACCATTGCCCCAGCACTAACCCATGTCCCCGAGTGCCACATCCACAGAGCTCTTAAATCCTTCAGGGATGGGGGATCACCACTGTCCTGGGCAGCTGTGCTGTCCTTTTCTGTATGGGGAAGGAATTTTCTCCAATCCAACCTAAACCTCCTCTGAGGCGCCCTCAGATCCTCTCACAGCCCCTCTGCCCCAGCCTGGAGTATTCCATGGGGTTGTGGCTCCCCAGCAGGAACCCAAGCCCAGGAATGCTGCTCAGTGTTCATGAACTCCAGCTCCATGATTTCCACAGTGTACACTGTGTTTTCCGGTTGGTGGGACCCAACTCCAAAGTGATATGGTGAGGAAAATGGGATCAGCAGCCAGAGGAGGGGTCAGTGTGGCAGCAGCTCCCCTTCTCTGTGTGGTTGTAAATGAAATCCTGCTGCTTTGTGACCTTGAAAATGAAAATGTTGTTACTGATTTTCTGAGGCCGTGCAAAATGAAACACAGAGACTGAAGGGTGCAATTAACATTAATAATTAAAGATGAGCTGCATTTGTCAATCTCTTGTCTGGTGTAATCCTCTGAGTAGTGGGCTCCTCCTGGGAGCAGCAGAGCTCCTGCAGCCTTGGATGATCCAAGCTGGGCATGTCAGCGTGGGCTCATAGATGAGCAGATATTTCCTGGATTCTGGGAGCCCCCTGTCTTCATCCAGGGAAATGGAAATCGGGGTTCTCACAGCTGGGACAAGTTCAGCCCTTTCCCTTCCAACACTCCCACCTCTGATTCTGCCATTGTGCATTTGCTGGAGCTGTAGATTGTTTGCTTCTTTGGGTTTTCATTTGTCTGACGTAAGAGCAGAAATGTTCTTTTAATCACCTTTTTTTAAAAAACTTTTTTCCCCCCTTCTTTTAACAGAGCATTCAGAAGCTGGCTAGCCAATACTTAAAGAAGGACTGGCTTGGAATAAGAGCTGAGGAACGAAGTGATTATAGGTAATTTACCAGTTGAATATCTCAAAATTGCTGTATTTATCATTTCAACTTGTGTCATTATTTTACTTAACAATGAACCACTGCTTTTCTGTAGTTAATTTTTCTTTTTCCTTTGTAGTAGAGCATTGTCAGTTAAAAAAGAAGCTTTGTTTTCCTGAGATAAGTCTTAAATAGATGTTTATGACTTGAATATTTAGGAACATGGGAGAAACAAAACAGCTTGACAGGACAGCTGTAATTTGCATCTGTTTGGGTATTAATGCTTGTATCTGAATATAGATTTTAGTAAATAACTTTAAGGTTAGAGGGATAAGTGTGTGGATTGTTTCATAGGAAAAGACAGGAAGAGATTTCATTTTAAGAGGCTGTTCTTTGTGAAGATTAAATCTGACAGCAGGGAGGAGGCAGAGCAAGAGACTGTTGTTTACAAAACTTTATTTCATTAACATGAAAGGTGGATAAAACATGAAACCAGAAATAACTCAGTTGCTGAAAGCCTTTGAGCAGCACCTCCTAAATATTTGGAATAAGCTTTCAGATGCTTTGTTTTTATGTCTTCTTTGTGTTCTGACAAGTTTTATTTCAAACAGGAAGAAATTGACATATTTGTGTTCGGGACTTTCAGCACCCTCACATCGTTTGTGTGTTTAGGAAGAAATAAACTGAATTATCGTCTCAAGTGTACATAAAACTCCCATAACACCCAACCCCTCCTACCTGCAGCTTGTTCCCTTCCACGCCACGAGATCCCACAGTGCCCAGAGATCTTCTCCAAGCCCTTGCCCATCACCAAGTGCTGAACCCAAAGTTTTTGGCAAAAAGTTGAATCACGAGATAGGAACAGGCAGGAAAATCTTTATTTTTGGTACAACTTCCATTAAAATTTTTGTTAAAAGTGGAGATATTTGCTAGTTCAGCCTAAAGGGTTGCGCTTTAGATTTAGTTTTAAAAGCAGTCCTTGGAAAAATGCTGCTGCTGCAGAAACCAACCCAGGAGCTGGATTCTGATCCTTGTGGAGGATCCTTCCAGTTCAGGAGATTCTATAAATCTGAATTTTCAATGGAATGACCTCCCTTTCTTCCTTCCCACACCCTCTCTGTGTTTCATTATTTTAGGAGCATGTACTCAGTTTGGAAATCACTCTTAGAAGGCACCGTGCAGGTGGCCCAGTCCCGACTCAATATCTGTGAGAACTATAAAAACTTAATTTCTGAACCAGCCAGGAGTGTGCGGTGCTTTAAGGAGCAGCAGCTGAAGAAGGTATTTGTGCTTTAACAAAATCTTTATACTTTTCGTCATTTTTATCGAGGGGAAAAAATGGTTTTTAGAAATCTTTTAGTGTGACACGTATAAAACACGTGTACTCTTCATGTCATAGGTGTAAATATCCAGCTTGTGAGAGAGGGATCCAATTTCTGAGCTGTTAGCCCACATTATACCTGCTTGGAAATGAGTCTTTTAAAAATGTGATACTCAGTGGGTCCAACGTGTCTCAGCAAATCTGGCATTGTGCTGTAGAAATTCTGTTGGATTTGGTTTGCAGTGACAGTTGCAAGTGGTTTTTGTTAGAAAAAGTTCTGATTTTAAGAAAAGATCCATCTGAAACCTGAAGGAAAGGCTTGAGCAATCTGCAGGATGGAGAGTAGAGATTGTCCAGCCACGTCCTGTAACAGTATCACAAATAAGTGCTCCAAAAGCTGCTTTAATTATCTGTTTAATTATCTGTAATTATCCCAGTAGAGAAAATAGTGTAGTTCCAGTGAGCTGGATATTAATTTAATTGCTTGTTGCATTTGAGAGTCCTTTATGAGAGTGGGCAGGCCCTGGCACAGGGTGCCCAGAGAAGCTGTGGCTGCCCCTGGATCCCTGGAAGTGCCCAAGGCCAGGCTGGAGGGGGCTTGGAGCAACCTGGGATAGTGGGAGGTGTCCCTTGAATGACCAGAAAAACCCCCAAACAACAATCATTTTAGCTTTGCTTGTTAGAAAGTGACAGCAGAGACCCAGAATGTACCCAGTTCTGTGTTCTAGAGTAGTATTTTGTAAAATGGTTGGTTACAAATTTAAATAGATGTTCGTGTAATGTGAGCTTTCCGTTTCTGAACAAATTATTCTACAGCTCTTAGAAACACGTGCAATATCTGTTTTGTGAGGGAAAAATTAACTTTATTAATGCTGTTTGGTTGTCCTGTGAATTTTATTTTCATGTGAAGCTTTCCAAACAATGCTGTGGCAATTTTATAACATTCTTACTGGGTAAATAATCTTATTTTATTCTTCTGCAAGTGGCGATAGCTCAGTGTTTATGAGGCAGCAGTAGAAGTGGGATCTTTAAATTTCTAAAAGTCATAGAAGTTCCTTTATTCCTGCACTTTGGAATCAGCAGAACAAGTTATTACAAATATCAGGGCAGTATTTTGGTTCACACTGATAACATGCTTTTCCTTCAACATGGAATTATCATCCACTTGGTGGGATTAATTTTCCTCCACAACCAGTTTATTGTTTTACACAGGGCAGTCTCTCACCCTTCCCTTTGAATTCCCAAACAGATAAACAATGGACAGAGAAATAATTGTTCTGACCTCCATCCAGACAAAAGCTTATAAAAATAAAAATTCAGTCAGCAAAATATTGGTAAGGTTACATTGGAATATACATCTAAAGTGGCATCCAGTCTCCTAACAGTTCTTTATCCTACAGGGATGCAAACCAAGATTATTTATCTTTCTCAAATGATCTTTTTAACAACTGGGGTTATTTGATATTTTAATTTTTTGATGCTGGCAGGAGATTTTAGGGATCAAAATCCCCACTGATGTTGCAAAACCCCAGTCCTTTTCACAGGCTTTTAGGTCTTAGTCAGCTGTGCATTATATACAGATTTTTTTACCTTTTATTTTTCAGTCATGCACACAGAGGTTTCCAAAAATCCCGATCGTGCCTTCCACCACTCCCCAAACCAGCCTCCAGGGAATGCACCCTCTGGAGCCCATTGCTTTATTGGTCTGCACACATCAAGCAGTGACTTTAGTGTGAATTCTTCTGTACTTCATAGCAATTTGACAGCTCCAGGGAGAGCAGGATTGTGTGGTGAGAGGACCAGCAATTCCTGTTGGCTGCCAGTTTGCTTTTCACAGGTGGCTGGGTGTTGTTTTTTCCCAGTGGGACACGGGGACGTTAATGTTACGCATGACAGCAGCTCATTAGTCCTGCAGTGCTCCTGAAGGAGGTTCCATGCATTAATAATCAGTGCAGTGAAGAAGCTGAGGTGTTCTGGAGGGGTGTTCACCAGCAGCGCGCCTGGAATGAGGGAAGCCGGGGGGGTGATGCTGATATGAAAAGAGCTGGGACCTTTGGGTGGTGTTGGAAGGACTCAAAGGCAGATTGGTTTCCTTGAAGTCACCCCTGGGTACCTGCTGGAGCCTTCACTGACCACATCCAGCCTGTGATATCTGTAATTAAATAGAACTCCTCTGGACTATCAATCTCCTGTGTGCTTAATCCAGTTTGGGTAAAAGCAAATCTTTAGTAATCTCTTCTAAAGAGAGTTTTAATTCTAGACATTGATGATTCATGTTGGTTTTCTTACCTAGATCCTGCTTAGCACAGATCCTTTCCCAGTTTGTTGGGGTTTTTCTTAAGCTGGCAGGGTGTCTGAAGAATTGCTGAATATAATCATTTTTCTTCCTGATGTGTTGTGTTTTGTGTGGCAGCTTTTGCCTCATGTTTTAAATTTTAAAGAAGGAAAGATTAATCATTTTTTGGTATCACTTCCAGTATATTGCCCTTGGATTTTTCCCAGTTGTATTCCGATGACTTCAACTAATTACTTCATCCAAAGCTTTCAGAACTTTTATGTTTATTTAGTGGGTTATCATTGATTTTGAACAGTTTAAACAGCAGCAGAAAGAAAGGAAGAGAGAAGGTTTTATGCAGTTTTAAAAGACCTGCATGAATAATTGAGCAGGAGTAACTCGAAGACTGCATCCTTCCTTACAAACTACCATAAAAAGCAGTAAAACAATGATGCTAATATTATTTGGATGCAAAAAAAAGTAATATTTTGTTTCCCAAATGCTTTTTTTCAGTGCGTGGACCAGCTGACAAGGATCCAAGCTGAATTACAGGAGACAGTCAAAGATTTAGCTAAAGGCAAAAAGAAATATTTTGAGACTGAACAGATGGCTCAGGCGGTGCGGGAGAAAGCTGATATTGAGGCCAAGTATGTTTTTATAATGGCATATGTAGAAATAATTGCAGCCCCAAAAAGCACATTTCTCTTAGCTTTTGCACTTGATACTTGACTTTCAACGAGATTCTTCCAGGTTTTCTTTGCTTTTTGCTTCTATACATTTTTGTAGCCATTTCAGGCACGCCCTGAGAGGAAATTAGAACTTGTTTGTGTTGGTTTCTTTAGGAAGGAGGTTCAAGTAACAGCTTTAATTTGGCATTTTCTAAGGACAGTGTGTCAGCTGGCACTTGTTTGATATTAAAGCCTCCTGACTTCCTTTTCTGTCCACACATCTCAAATTTGGTATCAGTCCATTTAGAGGGGAGAGGCAACAGGACACTTTTTTTTCATTTTTCGAGATAAATTTTTGAGGCTTTAGGTTTTTTCTGTTCCTTAATGTCCTAAAGAGGGTGATTTCCTTCCTTCCAGGAAAACAAGTAGCACGTGTTTTGGGTTTGGAGTCTGGCCTGTCTTATGGGAGTTTGCCACATGCTTTTTTCTTTCCTTTAATTTTTGTTTTTAGAAGTTACTCAGAACTGCTCTCAGGGAATGAAATGATGATTTCATTAGAGATCTTTTCTGTCTTTCTGAGGGATGATGAAAAGAACTTTAATAAAATTACCTATAATACCTGAAGAAAGTAAACAAACAAACACAAACAAAAACAACCAAAAATTTGAGCTTGGGAATTTTAGAGCAGATTTATACTGCAGTGTTATTCAGATTAAAGTAGCTATTGAGTTGATTTTGTTTTCTTACTTACTTTTTAAACCACCATCCTTCAGAAGCTAAAAAATACTTTTGTAGAAATGGTGTAAGGCAAACATTCAATTCCTTCTGCTCATTTCTGTTCCAGGTCCAAACTTAGTCTTTTTCATTCAAGGATTAGCTTGCAGAAGGCTAGTGTGAAGGTGAGTATAAAACTTGGATTTTGCTGCTCATTTCATTAGGCAAATGCCCCAAATTGTCTCTAATGTAGAGGTGAGGCACAGATTGGAAGGGAAATTGGTAGGACGAGGGAGGAGCTAAGAGCACTCTTTGGGCAGAGTATAGAATTATATATGGAATATATACAAGGAATTCTTTTTCTAATTAGAGTTAAAACTGTTCTTTGAAGACCACATGTGAAATTCCAGTTGCAGGAGAGAAAAATCTTATCAGGAATCCCCTCATCATTAGGAAGACTTAAAAGCTATAAACGCCCTAAAGTTTTCACTGTACTAACACATATCCACACAATTAATTGGCTGTTAATGTATGTTGGGTCATCCAGATTGTCACTGTGGGCTGTGTTTTCACTTGTTGCAGTTAAAAGCCCGACGATCCGAGTGCAATTCCAAGGCTATCCATGCCAGGAATGATTATCTTCTCACGTTAGCAGCTGCCAATGCACACCAGGATCGCTACTATCAAACAGACCTCGTGAACATCATGAAGGTGAGGAGGCTGCTTCGTGCCTGCCATTGGGAACTGGGAAAATCTGGGGAGCAGATGGACGGTACAAAGTCCTGGATTGACTTTTCCAGTGAGCTGCCATGGATGAGAGGGAAGGTAGAGCCTGTAGTGCTGTCTAAAAAATTTGGAACCGGCTTTCAGGTCCCAAAACTGAGCAGTCAGTTTCATTTTTTAATTCGCTTCTTTTTTGAATAACTTACTTGGATAAAGGACTAAAAAAACCTTGACTGAAAAACTCACTTGGATAAAGTTCCCTTGGCTAAAGGAATCAGGTTTGTCAAACTAAGCCCTGTATTTTCCTTCTGGAAGGAAAGTGGAGGGGTTTTTGGTTCTTTAGTACCATATTCCATAATCCTTTTTATTTTTTATCTCATCAGAACACTTCTTTATGGTGTGATTAATGAACTAGAAGTATTAAATATCTTGGTTTCCAAACTAAGGATTTTAGGGAGCAGCAGTCAGCATTCCTGTTCTCACCTGTGGCAGTTTGCCAGGTCAAGGCTGGTTGAACTCACAGGAAATGGCACACTTAAAAAGTTCAAATTGATTGCTCATGGTTTTCTCAAACATCACCCTAGAATTAATTAAATGTACACTATTCCTGTGTTCTAGAGTTCGAGAGTTAAAGATAAATTGTAAATCAGCTAATTCACACTTTATCTGTTTGCATTTCACATGTTGACATTTTCAAACTTTACTTTAATTTGCTCTTTACAAACTCTTTCCAGGCAGGGTGACTTAGGAGTCTGTCATTTGCATTTTAAACTGCTTTATTGCAGAAATAGCATAGAATTATGACAAATCCCTGTGTTATCAGTGTGCCTTGCATTTTGGTATGGGAAATACTGATATATTGATATGAAAAGCAGGTCAGTGAGGTAAAAAATGAGAGCACCAAAGGAATCCTCTTGCTTTTCCCTGTGTTTGTGCATGGTTGTGCTGTTCTGTTAGTAAAACGTGAATATTTGTGCTGACTAAATGTTTAGTACATGGAAATGCTTATAAAGAATTTCCTTGTGGTGGTGCAGATAAAATTATTAATTGATGCTTACATAAGATAATTCCATCCTTACATGCATGGTTGGCTGTCATCACTTAATGCTCTTACTTGGGAGCAATTCCAGAAGGGAATTGAATATGTTCACGGCAAAACAAACAAAAAGGGTGTTGAAAATCATTTTTAAAAATGAGCAAATAGCCCTGGTAGATTTCTTTTCAAGCCTTTCTCATGCTGAACCTTTTTTTTTTCATACAGAAAAAAACATAACAATTTATTCTTCGATATAAGTAATTGTGGTTTGCTGAAAGCCTAAGTGCTTTCATCCAGCCAAATTACTCTGGAAGGAAAGGACTCAGGGTTTATTTTCCTGCATCTCTCAGATATTTATGGCAGTTGAATCTCTTTGTCTGGTAAACAAAAGTGTGTTTTTAATGAAGAGCTGTGAATTCGGGTCTCTTGCAGTGTTGGTCATGAGTAAATCTCCGTGGGAACACACCCAGGTGTCCTGGGAATGGGGTCATTCTCTGGAGCAAGGCAGAGAAAGTCACAGGCAAGGTCCCAAATTGAAGTGACTACTGGAGATTTGAGGAGAGAAGGGGAAAATCTTCAGGAAAATCAGGGATAATGCATCACTGGACTCAAATTCCTTCATCCAGGAACTCTAATGCAAATTGAAGTGTGAAACTGCTTAAATATATAAATAAATATAAGTAGAAACAGCAGCTTGTAATCTGGAAGGGGATTTGCTGGCAGGGTCCTGGTTTCTCCTCCTGAAATTCCTGAGGGAACCACACTGTATAAAGTACAGAAAGAAAGATTATTTTATTTAGCAGAATGATTTACACAAATGGAGAAGGAGCTGGAGGGAGAGGAGACTGTTTGAAGGTGAAGAATCATTTGGTGCAAGCAGCTGTACAATGACTGAGAAATGGAGCAAGATCTTGCCCATTTTGATTGACCAGGCAGAAAACAGCACATGAAATTAATGTTAAAAAGAGAAACGCAGTAACTTGGGGAAAAAATTGCTGCCTGCAGAATAAAGAACTGGGAACAGCCATTACTGTTTTTGAAAGAGATGCTAGAACTGGAAAATGGAGTGAAGGATAAAGAAATGGAGACAGCTGTGCAACGTTTCTCATCTCTAGGCGACATCACTGGGAAGGGAGGATTTTGGAAGGGAGTTTCACCCTTCCAGCACAGTTTCTGTTTCAATAGCTTGAGTGGTGGTGTGACCCAGTATGTTTTACATGCTATAATGCAGTTGTAGTGTCTAAACTAAACATCTTTGCTACTGTGTTGTCATTAATATTCTGAAAATGTCCCTTTTATCTCAGTATTTGTAAGTCCTTAGGTATTCCTGTAGTGCCACGTGCTGTCTGTAAGTGTTTCCCCATTTAGCTGCCCTTGAGCTGATCTTTGAACTGCTCAGGGCTCTCCACGTTTCTAAATCACATCAAGTATCTCCTCAGACTGTTCAGATTTTGGATCCACTGCCTGTTTTTCTAGTTGTTACCCGGATCTTTAGAGATGGAAAAAACACATGAAAACTTTTCAGCTGATACTTGGCTGCATTACTGTATATGACATTCACAAGTGTTTCAGAAGCTGCTTCTGTTTGCATCCATCATAAACAGTTTCTCCATAGGTTTCAGTTTTCATGGAGTTCTTGTTTCCAGAATTAGGATGGTGCTGTGGGGGTTCTGTTGCCTCTGGTTTGTTGGAAGCCAGGGCTGGGCTTGGCTGGAGCACACCCAGTCCCTGGCCGTGACGTGCATCCAGCTTCTGCCTTTGGGTTGGAGTTATGGCAGTGCACTCTCAGACCATCCCTCTGCACCATCTGCATGTGCAGACAGTGCTGACTTTCCTAGAAAACAGGAGATTTCACTCTCAGCTTTGACATCGACTTGTCTGCCTTGATAAATAGTGGGCTAAAAACTCAGCTGATTTGGCTGCCTCTTCCCATCTGTTTTCTCCTTATATTAATTTACCTTTTATTTCAATAGGCTGAAAGGTGTCTTACTTAGCCTAAAACAGAATCATGAAATGTTTGTTTTAGGATGTGGACATCAAAGGTTAGTCCTGGCATCCTGTGTCAGCTGAGCTGAACACAGACAGGGTAGAGTTCTTGCACACCTTGTCTTGCTGCCAGCCTGGACAATGGATCTTCAGTGCTTTGTAACAACAGAATCCAATAAAAGGCTGTGCTGGTGTCAGGAAAAAGGAGGGGTGGACGTATTTTGCAGCCACAATGTTGGTTTGTGCCTGCACGAGGTGTTTGCAGACCGGGGGGAAAGTGTGACGTGTGCTGGGCTGAGGCACCTCGGGCTGCTCCCAAGAGGAAGCTGCTGCTGCTGGGTTTGTTCTGTGTGTCTGGCTCTGGAATGCTGCTGCTGTCCTATGACAATAAATCACAAATCCACCTTTGAGGCCTTGTTTCATTTTCTGTCACAGGCAACTGTTGGGGTTTTAGTTTAGTCTTAGTTTTTTTCCTGTTAAAGGAATTTTCTCCCATGTGCATGTTGCTAGGGGACAAATAGCTGTACTTAAGAAAGACAAAAAGGGGAGTGGGGCGGGCCTGGCTACTCCTTTGTCTACACCTGGTTGTGGGGTCAGTTCGCTCTGAGTGTCCGGAGAGAGAAGCTGCAGAGAAAGGAGCTGCTGCTTCTTTCTTTTTGGCCGTTCTTTCTTCCTGCTGGAAACAACGCCGGGACCCCAAAAGCCGCTTTCCCTGCCCTGCTGGAGACCGAGCTGTGGCTGCCCTGCTCCGCTGCTGCTTCGAGCTTTCGCTACGCTGTAGCCCTGCTCGCCCTGCCTGCCTGGGCCTCCGTGGGGTTCTCCCATCTGGATACATCTTGCCTGCCACCCGGGATTTGCGTTCGTCCCTGCCGTTCCAGCCTGCTGTTCCAGCCTGCCGTTCCAGCCTGCTGTTCCCGAGAGCCCGGGATCGGCTGCCCAGGGGTTTGTGAAGCTCCTTTGTCCCATTCCTCCCGGGATCCCAGGCCGCCAGTGCCGCGTGCTCCCCGAGCTCGCTCCGGAGCGCCCCCTGCAGCCGCGGGGGAACCATCGCACCTGCCCTGCTCACCGGGAGCCGCCAGCGCCCCTGCCGGCTGCGAGCGGAACTGAACCCGAGGGGAAAGGGCCTGACAGCCGAGAAGGCTGGCACTGGGTTTGTGATTGCTGTTACTGCCAGAGTTGTTGCTGTTTGTTTGACTGGTTATATACATATATATATATATATATATATAGTAAAGAACTGTTATTCCTATTTCCCACATCTTCGCCTAAAGGCCCTTGATTTCAAAATATAATAACTTGGAGGGAAAAGGGGTTATATCTGCCACTTCAAGGGGGGCTTCTGCCTTCCTTAGCAGACACCTGTCTTTCAAAACCGAGACAGCAACAAAAGGACCCTTTCATAGGCTGGGTTCCTGGTACATGCAGCTCCTGCTCATTTGCAGTGGTGCAGAATATGTTACTTTATTTTGCAACATTTTTATGCGGAAAAGAAAAAGTGATTTGCTCTGCTGTAACTGTGAAAGCTATCACAAACTGAACAGCAATGCTTGAAAAGAAAATACAAAATGCTTCCAGCTTTTTTAGTAGGATGAAGAATTGTTCCTACTGTGCCTTCCTAGTTTTCCAGTTACACCACTTAATAAGGAGCAAAGCCATTCTAGGTCTCTGTTCATAAAAGATTTTAATCCTTTTGCCTTTTTATCTGGCCTTTATGTCCATTTCAGTCTCTGCAGTGAAATTAAAACCCCCCAAAGCGCAGACTAAATAAAGCCAGGTAATGTTTTATTCTTCGCCAGTTTCCTGACAAGCTGCTTAGGAAGAGTTGCCATCACCTGAGTGTGAAAGTACAGTCCACAAACCCTTTTAAAAATAAGTTGTCTACCTGGTGCTTAGGTTTTTACTTTAAACTGAGGTCAGAAGGAAGTCTAAGATGATGGTTGAAGTCAAATCAGGACTGTTTCGATACTCATCCTTTTAGAAACTATCATTTTTTAATGCTGTGCTCTTAATTCTGTAAGTTTCCCTCACGAAGCACCTCAAAGAATGGCTTTACACAGCAACTTATGATGAGGAAATGCTGACATGAAAAAAAGAAAAGCAGGTGTGCTGGACACTTCAAATAGTCCTGAGATTATTTAAAGAGAGAAAGAAAGAGGGAACAAAAACTTAGATTTCAAAATGACAGAATGGTTTAGGTTGGAAGGGACCTTAAAGGCCCATCCAATTCCAACTCCCTGCCATGGGCAGGAACACCTTCCACTATCCCAGGGTGCTCCAACCTGGCCTGGAATAATTCCAGGGATGGGGCAGCCACAGCTTCTCTGGGCACCCTGTGCCAGAGCTGAGGAACAGGTTGCAGGTGGTGTTGCGTTTTTTATGAGCACGGAAAGGTTCTGGAGAAGGTAGCAGGCAGTAGCAGCAGGTCTTTCTAAACTAAGCTCTTCAAAAAACAAAAATACTTAATATCATGGCTCATGCAGGCTTTGGTGTTTGAGGGAGAACAGTGTCAAAAGCTGGTGCTTTGTCTTTGTGGTGTTGGTGGTTTCTTTTATCCTGTTGTAATCACCAGGCTGCTTTTCTGGTTTTTTCTGCACTCTCCAGTTTGCTTGACACGAGGAAGTGGAGTTGTGTAATTTGGCTCTTGTTCTTGATCAGAGTTCTTGTGATGATTTGGCAGGTTTGAATAAAAACTTTGTTACATCATTTCCCTGCAAGAGCCCTTTGCTCAGGTGTGGGTGACAGGAACAACACAAGGTACAGAAGTGCTTTGTTAATTTGGGAGGTTGATTTATAAAATTACGGGTGAAGTGTGGATTTTTCATAGCCTTGCCTGTTTTTAAGGATTCTGATAGAGGAGGAGATCTGGCTGACTTCCAGGGAATGAGCAGCCTGGTGTATTTGACCCTGCTCTGAGTGCAGAGGTTGAACCAATATCTCCCTTTTAAACCTGAATTACTCTATCATTCCTTAAACCAACTTTTTTTTGGTAAGGCGGTTCTCCTTGGGATTCCCTGCCTTCTGCTTTCTGGTTTTGGTTTTTTTTCTGCCATTAAGTGGAGTAACTCCATGAGTTCCAGCAGTGCTGGAACCTTCATGTTCTGGTGAGCCCTGGTTTTTGTTTGTTAGAGTGGTTGGGAGTTTTTGTGAGGCTGTGTTGACTTCTCTGTTTTCAGCCCAGTCATCCATCACTTTTCCCAGGCACTTCAGTGATCATTTAAAACAAATGGAAATGCAGGCTCCAAACATGACTTGCACAAATGAGATTCAGCTGGAGCTGGCAGTGTTTAAAAAAATGACCCCAAATTGAGGACTTGGTGGCTTTCAGTTAATAATTTGCTTTATGCCCTGAAATTAATAGGGTGTGTGTGGCAAAGGGTTCTTTCCCCTGGTGGCTCTGTCTGAATTGAAAAATAAGTTGACACGGTAGCTGAAAGTCTTAAATTGGCTCAGGAGTGTTATCCCAGCATTGCTGTGTCCTGTGGAAATAGAAGGGTACCATTTGCATCAGCACATACTTCTGTAGCCTCTGGAACAAGCAGAACCAATATTATCACTGTAAAAAATCAATTTACGTCCACGTTATTGTTTTCGACTTTCTGGAATGATTTAGAAGCACCCAGGGGATTCCTTTTTTGAAGTGGAAGGTCTGCCCCTCAACGAAAAAATAGCATTAAGATAAAGTAATTCTGAAGTCACCAGAGATTTCCATTTGCTTCTATAAATCTCTTTTATTATTTCAGTGCTACCAATTCTTCTAAGACCCTGTAAAACTCACTTAAAAATGCAGAGGGGACTTGTGCAAGTGAAAGAACTATTGTTTCACTTCCGGTTCTTGTCAGCTGCAAGCCACAAATATTTTGTAATCCTGGTTAAGGCAGCCATGGATGGCATTATCTCCAGCACCAGATGGGCACAGGAGCTTTCCTTCCCAGGCCCTTCATGAGTGTGCTTGGCTTCCTCATGGTCATTCCCACAAAGGGGAGGTGACTGAAGGGATCATGCCCAGCACATGATCCCGCTGTTCCAGAGGATGCTCACTGTGGGCTCCACAACAGCTGATCCTGATCCCATGCTGGTTTCCCATCCAGGGACGTCTGTCCCTGTGCTGATGTGCACATAAAGCCTGGGGGAGAAGAATTCCAGGTTGTAGTGTAATTATGAATCCACATGAATTATTGGATCATTAGTACACAGTTGTGATCTCCTGTGCAGTGTTTTTCCTAAATGCTCATCTCTCACATTCCCAGTTGGTACTTGAGAAGTACCTTGGAGGATTGTAGGAGTTCACAGTCCATGGAATATGCGCTAACTCCAGTTGGGAGCACTTGGATTCCAGCTGACTGTGAGTTAGTGTTTGCAGGGGAGTGAAAAGAGGATTCGCACTGGAAATGCAGCTTCTGGTGTTAATTTTGGTAATAAGCAAGGGAGGTTTACTGGCCTTAACAATAAATAGTTCTTCTACCAGTAACTATGCTGCATGTATGGCATAGAATTGTGGAATGGTGTGGGTTGGAAGGGACCTTAAAGCCCATCCAGTGCCACCCCTGCCATGGTCAGGGACACCTTCCACTGTCCCAGGCTGCTCCAAGCCCCTTCCAGCCTGACCTTGGACACTTCCAGGGATCCAGGGGCAGCCACAGCTTCTCTGGGCACCCTGTGCCAGGGCCTCCCCATCCTCCCAGGGAACAGTTCCTTCCCAATATCCCGTCTAACCCTGCCCTCTGCCCCCCATTTCTTATATTCCCAATTGTATTTTTAATTTTTCATAGATATAATATGTATTTTCACTTTCAAATCCACCACTCACCCCCTGAGAAATCACGTTGCTCATCATGCAGCCTTTTCATGTGACCTTGAGGCACAGGAGTGGGTCTGAGTCACAACTATTTCTGTTGTGAAAATGAAAAAATGTGATGGTCACATTGGCCTGGTGACAGTCAGTTTGTCCGACCTCGTGTTTCAATCACAAATGAATCCCTTGGTAAAGCATTTGACCCAAAGAAGCCCATTTATTTCAGGGATCCAGGTGTTTATTCCTCCATGGCTGGGGAGTGTAGTGTAAAAGCAGCATGGCAAAGTCTGATACGAAACTCAGGGCAACTTAATTATCTTAAAACAATGACCATTTTTTTATGGTGAAATAAATTATTTTTTGATAGTGCTGCTGACTTTTCAGCAAGATTTCCTTTGGTGTTGTCACAGAAATAACATAAAAAAAGGGTTGATTGTAAAAGCATGGAGTGTGATTTTACAGATGCTTATGAAAGAAAGGTATTCCTCCTTGTCCTGTCCCTCCAGCCCTTGTCTCCAGTCCCTCTCCAGCTCTCCTGGAGCCCCTTTAGGCTCTGGAAAGGGCTCTGAGCTCTCCCTGGAGCCTTCTCCTCTCCAGATGAGCACCCCCAGCTCTCCCAGCCTGGCTCCAGAGCAGAGGGGCTCCAGCCCTGGAGCAGCTCCGGGGCCTCCTCTGGGCTCTCTCCAGCAGCTCCAGGTCCTTGTGCTGCTGGCCCCAGGGCTGGGGCAGCTCTGCAGGTGGGGTCTCACCTGAGCAGGGCAGAGGGGCAGAATGATCAGGGATGAAATCAGGGACTTAAGCTGAAAGCAGAACAAGAAAAATGACTGGAAAACCAAAAAAAAAATTCAAAGCCCCTACTAGAAAGAGGGCACCAGGAAGGCAGTGTAAGGATTAGGATTGGGAAGGAGTTACTTAACGGGAATCTGGGAGAAATCTAGCTGAGGAAGGCAGCAGAACACTTTGAACCTTTTTTTTATTTATTTTAAGATTTTATGTAGAAACTGTTCAGGATTTGAATGGGGCTTCAGGATACTTTGGTCAGCTGTCATAAAACGCGCTCATTCTGAGCAGGAAATGAAACTGCCATCTTGTTTCCAAGCCACACTGTAACACAATGAGAGCAGTTCCCAAAATACTTCCCTGTGCCAGACAGCAGCCTTGGAGCGGCTCCGGGGCACCGGCCCAGCTCAGGAAGCACCTGGTCTGCTCCGTTTGGGAGGCAGGTGGGGTGACCACACTTTAACTAGAAACATTCCTGGGTTAGGATTCATGGAGAAAGGCATCCCAAACACATCTTTGTTTGCTTGAGGGCTTTGTTTTTAGCTACTCCTGATTCGTTGGAAGAATTGAAGAAGCAGGGAAAAGTTACTTTTTTCCTCAGTGGTTTTTTTCCTGCTGTTACTTGTAACCACCGATGTTTCAGTGAGTTACCTGGAATGGATGTGTTTCCACTGAAACTGGGGGGAAAACTCGTGGATTATTCTTAAAATTGCATATGTGTGCACGGCTTTTGTCCTCTTAAATGAGATACTTAACTGTAAGAGTTACTGAAAATGTGGAGACCTCAGAGCCCCCTCCAGGACCTAAAGGGCCTCCAGGAGAGTTGGAGAGGGACTGGGGACAAGGCATGGAGGGACAGGACACAGGGAATGGCTCCCCACTGCCAGAGGGCAGAGATGGATGGGATACTGGGAAGGAATTGTTCCCTGGGAGGGTGGGGAGGCCCTGGCACAGGGTGCCCAGAGCAGCTGTGGCTGCCCCTGGATCCCTGGAAGTGGCCAAGGCCAGGCTGGACATTGGGGCTTGGAGCAGCCTGGGACAGTGGAAGGTGTCCCTGCCCGTGGGATGGGATGAGATGATTTTAAGGTCTCTTCCCACTCAAACTGTGCTGTGATTCTGTGACTCATCTTTTGTCGTCAGTGGCAGGACAAAACGTTTCTGAGTGACTTCACTAATGAAAGCAGTGGAAGAATTATAACAAGGAGATAAAGCCCAAAATAGCACAAGGCCAATAAGTGTGAGATAGAAAATGTCACGCTGAATGTGGAGTTTAATTAAATCCTAAAAAACGGTACGGGAAAAATGGTTTCTAATCTACAGTTGCTTTGTTGAAAGGGAGGCAAACCTGGGAAGAGTTTTTAGAGAGCTTTGAGGGTTTCATAGGGCCCAGCTGTCAAATTTTAAGGGGTTCTTTATTCTTTCAGCTTCCAAAGCTCTGCTCTGTTTGGAGACAGTGCAGGTGTTTTGGGATGGCTGGAGGTGAGGAGCTGATGGTTCCCTGCGTGGCCAAGAGCTGCTTGAGCTCTGGGTTTTGCACAGTCTTGAGACAAGTTCCTTGCCTTGGAATCCCTTCCTGCAGCTGAAAATTCCTGTTTAGCTTTTACAAATTGCTAAGGAGATATAATGGACTGTAAAGCTGGCCCAGAAACTCAGTCATGGGAAGAGGAAGAGCAGTGGGAATGCTTCAGTGTGATTTGTCTCCCTCCCTGCAGGTTTGATCCCCAAAAATAAAATTCCCATCTGTTCAAGTTGTCATCTCTGCTAAAAAAGCTTTGCAGCCAGGATAGACGGCCCTGGCATGGAGGGGAGCAAACATTCCCTGGCATTATCTTCCTTAGATCCATGATTCCTGGTGGCTGACCTGTGGGAGTGGTGCCATCCTGCTGAACAAGGGTATTATTTTATAACCTTTTACAAGTTATCAAAGCCCTAAGGTAATTGCTTGTAGGATTGGAATGCTAGTTAGAGGAATGCATCGCTCTCTGGTATTCCCAGCCTTGCTCATGGATAATGGGAAAAAGTTTTTCCATGCACTGGTTTGTCCCAGCTCGCTTCTCCCTTGGCAGCAGCATTGTCCAGGGCATCCAGCAGCATCCTTCCAGAAGGACCTTTTAAAAATCCTCATGGATTTTTAAACTTGAGGAAAGTTTCAGTGCTTGGGTTCCAGGCTTTAATCTCACATCAAAGTCATGGGGAGCTGAAAACGATTCAAAATGAAAATTTTAAAAAAATTGTTAGGAGGAATCGTGACAATGTTCTGGGATTTGGGTGCCTGAATTTTCTTGGACATACTTCTTTTGACTGGAGTGTTAAACCAGGTACGTGGAGATAGGTAGAAATCAGGTTTCTAGTTCAAGCTCAAGAGTATTAGAAATCAAATTTTTAAACTGCTTCTACTAATAAAACTGTACAGTGTTTAATATATTAGATTTATAGATACTGTGTATAATGATTTAATAGATGAGAATTCAATTTAATAAAAGATAAATTTAAAAAATACAGAATTCCAAGAAAAAGGTGCATTATAAGAAGATGGCAAATCTGAGAAATACATTTTTTTCTACATAGAATCTTCACAGATGTTTGTGGCTCTGTGTATACCCAAATAATTAAACAAGTTTTAATAGCTGATCCACTTGGGTCGGGCTTTGCTCTTCTCACTGGACAGTTCATCCAGTTGGATTCAGCCTCAGTTTATTCAGCTGGGTTACTGTAGTGTATTTTTATGATATTCATGTGTGACTTCAGGTACAGATCCCTGGATTCTGTGTCTCAGCATTCCCAGTGAGCACAGACCCTTCTCTCTGGCTGGGTCTGGGAGCCCCATTTCTAATTTAAAAGGGGACATTGGAGCATTCAATGAATTAACTTCGCTGAAAGGCTCGATTTATTTAATAGCAAAGACTAAGCACTAAAGACAGCCTTGTATCAAAGAAATCCCAGCCATGCCAGATCCTTGGGATATCTCTTGCTGTCTGATTTCAGTCTCTTGCTCTGCTCTGCCCACACGGTGTCAGGAGGGCCTCTGAGCAGTGGCACTCTGAAATTAAGTAGTTTTTAAAAAGGTCTGAGCATTAATCCTACAGGGTTGAAATAAGTTTGAAAAGCAGCTTAACTTTAATGCAGTTATGTTCAACAAATACTGTTGGGAGACCAAAGTATATTTAGGTATTCCCAGTCAGGCTACACTTCAGAAGTGATTTAATTAAAATATTTCACAGCACTAGATCCCATTTTTGTTCGTTTTTCTCTTGATTTCTGTTACCCATCACTGTCCTGTTGAATAGTAGAAGATTATAAAACCCTCTCAGCTTCTGGAGAATATGGCATGACTGCTGATTCCATCAATCCTTGTTCAGGAGCACTGCTTGGAATGGGGATTCTGTGCCAGGCTTTGGGATGGGGGTGGGGGGAATCTGTTTAAAAGGGAAAAACCTTTCACAATATTTTTAATTACGGACTTCAGGCTCAAATTATCTTTGTCCTCACCCACTGGTGCTTACAGGGAGTGCAGGGATAAATTGTTAGTGTGATTCCCCTGGGGATAATTGAGAATGGACTCCTAAAAGTAACAAAGCATAATTGGCACCCAGAATTCCCAAGTGGGGTTTGGGAAGCCCGGCTTGATCTTCTCTGCTGCACTGCAGCTGCCGTACCTTTGGCATTACCCCCACCATGTTTTTGCCTTCATTGTGGCAGATAATTTCTGTCATTGTTCTGTGATTCCATAATTATTGCAAATCATCACAGTGCTGTGACTCTGGGCCATTTTCCTTTTAAGAACATGTTTGTGTATATTACGAAAATTCCTAAAAATAGTTTTGTTGGATTTGGTCTTTGTATTTTAGTGTGACTGGCAGAGTAATCCTTCTGTAGGGTACCTGTTCAGGAATGTGGGGTTTCCTGTGTGAGATACACTCTGCCCTTTTCATATTGCTTAATTATTTCATATATTAATATAAAACTTAATTGAATTTTTAATTTGAGTTGGGAAATGCCTGAATATTCTGAATATCCCAACAAGACCATTCATGTTGTGGATGAGATAGAGCAATGTTACGTTTGCAGGACCACATCACGCTGCAGGTTGTGTCTCTTTGGCATGATAAGAATCTGAAATGCTTGGGAATATATTAAATTCTTGAAATTTTTAATATTGGGATATTTCCATCCATGAACCTACTCTGTGAGCAGTTTTTGAATAGCCCATTCACTGAATACAGGTGACTTCAAACCCACATAGAGAAAACAGATGGAAGTGATAAATCCAAGGAGCAGTTGGGAACAACAGCCTGTGTTGGGGCAGAAAAGGTTTTGTTGAGGGGATTTATCTGAAGAAATAAATGAAAATCACAGTGGACAAAAAATTACCTGCTGTTAAAATGGTAATACAGGGATTGAATCGACTGAATGAAAACCTAAACCCAGAAAAACAGGTGGTTAAAAACCAGGAAGGGTGCAAAAGAGAAAACAAAAGCTCCTGAGGAATGTTTATGCTCAGTATCTGATTATTCTTTTATTTTATCCTCTTTTTTTGTGCATTTTATTTGCCAAGGGAGTATTTTTAAGAGAATATTTGTTTCTTAATTTTTTAAAGAAAATGTTATTAAGAAAACAGTTTTAAGAAAATCTTTTAAGGAAATTATTTATTAAGAAACATTGGGATTTGGTATGAAATGCACTTTCATGTGCCCATCTATGTCAGTTTAAGGTTTGTCTTCCTTAGTTTATGGTGTTGTGATACAGAAAAAATTTGGATTTATCAAAGTTTGTGTCTGAGTCAAGGATGATTTACCTGTAGCACGAGAGCTCATATGGAGACTCGCTGGTAAATCCATACCTTTGACCCAGTGGAATTCTGTCAGGAGGAATTCCCAGAGCTTCGTTGGAGGTGGTTCTCTGCATGTGATTTGCTCTTGTAGGAGCTAAAAGCCATCGGCTCTGGCCTGTTCTCGAGCCAAGTGCATTTCTTTAACTTATCTTCCAAATCATGTCAAAATACCAAAATATTTGTCGAGCTAAGCAGCAAAATAATTTATTTCTGGGTAAGAAGAAGTAAAAAATCCAGACAGAGCACACACCCCACTGCTGTTCCTCAGACATTTTGTGATGATGGCGATGATCTTGTGGTCAGCAGAAGAATCCTTGAAGAGCAGAAATGGTGTCGAAGTGCTGAAGGATTTAAATGGACATTTTCCCACGTGAAGGAAGCCAATTATTACTGGCATGAGCAGCATAGAGCACTCTGTACTCTCCAAATGCAAAGATCATGAGGGTGACAGCTCTGCCACAAAGTCGTCTTCCAAGTGTTGGATTTGAGCCAGAACATTTTTTTTCCCCCCAAGAATGAGGAAGTATAAAAGCAAAGATGCAGTTTATTATAAATTCATCCTGTCAAAAGTGGATTCCCCCTGGGATTTATTCCAGAGCTGTGCAAGAAAAAGCAAAATAGGTCCAAGAAGTCCTGGGAGATAGCTTTGGGGAATGTATTTCTAGTTATTCCTAGAATATGTTTTCATCTTCCAGGGTTTTTTAAGCCTTACGTGGTAGAATTTGAAGATCTGGTTTTCCATGCTTATGGCAGTCTCACATCAGGATGTTCTCACTGATTTCAGTGGAATCATCCTTTAAGCCTGGAGGGTTAATTTAATGGTGTCTCCACCAGGTAACTCTCACTGCTGTCAGCCTTGTGGGAATTACAAGGAATTATAAAGGGGATTTCCTTCCATGCCTCTGTTCACCTGCCAGACCCTAATCCTAAAGTGTGACAACCGTGGGGCACTGCCATGAGATGGGGGAGGAAAATCTTGTTGTTATCATTAATTTTGCTTATTCGTGTTCTAAAGGGACATTTTCCCTGGATTGGGGGAGGGTGACAGGCATCTGTTGGTGGCCATTCCATATTTTTCTGTGCTCGGAGGAGACTGCAGCGCCCCAACAACAAAGGTTTTGTCAGTAAAAACAATGACCCTGGCGAAATTGTAAAGGAACAAAATGATGTGCAGAACAATCATCAAGTGACTAATGAGAGCAAACAAAGAACTTGCAAACAAGCCCCAAACTCCTGACAGCAGAAAACACAAAGCTCTGGGGTAAGGGAAAGTGCAGAGTGTGTTCATGGGCACCCAGCTGAAAGGAACTTGGGGCTCTCGTGGTCTTCCAGTGTTCATTGTTCCCGTGTTTGCCGTGGTGAGAGCTCCTCCAGGGTGTGTGAGAGGAGGAAACTCTCAGCTTCATCAAGCCTTGTCGATTTGAAGAGGCACTTTAATGTCTTACAGCCTATTTCATCATATTCTCTTCCTACCTCTTGGTCTGCTGGTTTTATTCCCAGTTTTTAATTTGTCTCTGCTCTTCAGCAGGGTGGGCACGTCCCTGGAATATCTTGTGTTCCTTGTTGAGGGCTGGCTTGAACAAATGCACTTGTGAACAACGTGTGGTCATGCAGCATGTGGATTTAGGGAAAATGAAAAGAAACAGGAGAAACTAATTAGCCTGACACTGACAGGGCAGTGAGACAGTTACAAAAATTCCTTAAAATTACTTTCTGTGGAAGTGCAAGAAGGAGTGGAAGCCAGAGAGGATCTTTTTGTAGGGCCTCTTAAACCCTTCTTCACTCAGACCCGTTGGCATCTTTGTGGCCTCCTCTGGGCCTGCTGTAACAGCTCCCTGTCCTTCCTGTGCTGAAGGCTCTGGATCGGGATGCAGTGCTGCAGGTGGGAGGGTCTCACTGGATTTCAGATATTCCCAGACAGAACTAGGTAGTGATCCTTGAAGAGTGAGTTGGATCTGGACCTCACTAAAGCTGACTTAACAATAGAGCTTTGGGATGTGTAAGATTATTCTGGGATACAGATCATTTTACAGCCTTAGATGAGCCCTGCTTTGCTTTGGATGCAAACTATGGCTGTTCTCCTGTTAACCTTTAATCCTGATTTTACAGAGCTAAAGCTTAGGTGCTGCTTTCTTCCTGTAGGCTGAGGAAGTCCAGCACTCACTTTTTGATCAGGGAAGAGGGTTGGGTTCTGCCCTCAGCTTTTCTTAGCAGCTTTCTCTACTTGCACAACTATGCAGAAAACCAGGATTTTCCCCAAAGAGGAAGCCTGAAGAGGGCAGGCTGGGCAGCAGCTTCCTGTCATTTGGGAGTCAGGCTTCAGCCCTCAAATCCATGATAGGCGCGGACACGGCGCAGTTGTTCCTGCGGGATCTCTGGGAATGCCAGAGCCTGATGCCAGCAGCTCCACGTTGCTCCAGGCAGGTTCTTCAGGGGACACTGCTGGGACTTTGATCTGGGGTTTGTTGGGAATTCAGATACAGATGTCGTGTTTTGTTGACAAACACAGCCCTGATTTACTTTTATGTTGGGGGGGTCTTGATGGAGAGGAAGGGATTTCAGCAGTGACAAATGCTGCAGGGATGGAAGAGTTTAAAAGGAAGAGAAGGCAGCTTTTCTTCTGTATTAGGAGAAATTGATGCCAGGAAGCAGCATTTTTAAAGGAAGATGACTGTGGAATGGAGCTGTTACCCAGAAAGGATGGGTTTTCCTGACCTTCCTTCCTTCCCCTCCTCACGTCCTTGGGAAGTGCTGTTACATTTCACTGCTCTGAATAGTGCTGAGTTTGGCAAATCCAGCTGATTCGGGCTCTTGACTTTGTTCTGAGTTTTAGATGAGTTTTTAAAATACTTTATCCTTCACTGTCTGATAAAAGGAGATTTGTTGCTCTGTTTGGGCTAAAATACAGAGACTTCCCTTCACACCCTAGAAAGATTGAAGTTGATGCCTTAATTCTAAGAATACCTGTTAACAAATTATTATTGTCTGCACCCCAACCTTTCCTTTTGATATTCATTTTATCTTTTCTGACACATAAAAATCAAAACCCTCAGTGGCGTCTCATTTACCGAAATCATTCAACTGAAAATTCCCAGACTGTGCCATCCGTGAGATCACTCTGTTTATTTAATGGGTTGGAGTCAGGAGTTTTGAGCACAAACACTCAAAAAGCTTCACTCAGCATATTTGTTCTGTAATTCAGATTGTTGGGTTTTTAATTTTAAGTAAGGAAATGTTTTGAGTAATAGTACAGAAAATAAAGGATGTAAACTCAAGTCCCTGTTCTTAATGGGACTTGAATCTTAATGGATTCCAAGTGGTTTTCAAGGCAAAGCAGATCAGGAATAGATAAAACAGGGGGTTTAATGCAAATGAGAATAGGGTGGTAAAAGAATTTAATTTTAATTTTTAATATAAATGTATTAATATATAAAATTATTTTCATATAAATTTAAGATAGAGGGTGGAATCTGTGATACAGATCTCCCTTTTGATTTGGGGGTTTGACTCTGAACAGGAAAATAAGTCACATTACAGAGATGCAATCCCATTGACTCCACAGGAAAGTTATCACTCCACAAACACAATGATTTTTGTTCAGTTCATTTCTTTCCCTTATCTTTCTGTTTTCAGGCTGCAGCCCAGGCAGGGGAGGGTCAGCTCTAATTTTGTGCTGTTCCCTCCACCCATGTAAGGAAATTCCTTGCCTTCCACATCAGTTCTATTGTTTCCGGCTGAGCGGTGGCAGCTTCGGGAGAGTTTGCCAAGGGTTTCAGTGGCAAAATTAGCCCACAAAAGCTGTTGGGTTGCATCAGCTCAGGGAAGGATGGATGTTTTGAAATGAAAACTTAATTTCACAGAGCCATAGGATGGTTTGAAGGGACCTTAAGATCATCCTGTTCCAACCCCAGTCTGATCACGATGGTTCTGATCACAAGCATGGGGTTAGGGAGTGTAAAATGCATAAAAGCATAAATGTGTGTTTGGAAATACCAAATTATTTCTAGGCAGTGATGACTCAGATGAGACTGGTGTGAATTAGTCAGTGAAACCCACATGGCTTTACGAGTGTGCCTTTAATTGTGGGGGTTTTAACCCACACTGGTTTTGGTTCCTGGTGGTTAAATGAGAGGTTCAATTTGAGCACCTGAGTTTAAACTGTAGAATTTTTACCCAGAGCTTCAGCACAGCTTTTAGGAGTTTCTGTGCATGACAAACATGAACAGAATACTAGGATTATTTCAGAAATAAATGGCGTAACAGGTAAAGCTCACCTTGGGAGCTTCACATAACTCTGGTCTGTGTTGTGTGTAGGGCAGATACTTTCAATTTTTAATTTGTTTGCTTTTAAAATAAAAAATACAGAGTAGTTTAGCTTGTTCTGTGTCTTTAAGAAATTGAAATGGTAATCTTTAAATGGAGTGTGGCTGAGACCTGTAAATGTTTTAGTGAAGAGACCTTGAAATCAGTCACATAAATGAAGATGAAAATTCCACACAGGGTCTGTTCTACATTGTGTGTTATTTTCAGTGAGTAACAACATCTCAAAGGCAACCAAATGTCCCAATAATAGCTAAAATACTTCCATTTACCTATTTGCTTTTGAGGGAATTTTCCTAGAATGTAGAATGTTTAAAGCCCATCATCCAACTTCCCAAAATTTTAGCTTCTTGGAATAAAAAAACCTCCTGAAAATGATGATCTGAACAGCGACTGAAGTTTTGTTTCTGGGAGAAACTCTCGAAAGTTATACATGAGACTTGGATATTGAAATAAGAACAATGTTCTTGTCCCATTCCCTGCTATATAATTTTATGAGTTTGAATTAATAGATAGGATTTCTTCTAAAAATAGGCTTTAATTTGGTTGTGTGTCCATTGCCTTTATTAGCAACTTCTGCTCTTCTCAGCCCTAATTCCAGCCTTTAACTTCTCAAGCTTGGACACAGGGGAAAGTAGTTTTGCACCCTTAGTATGACAATTCTGCTGTAAAGAAATTACTTCTGAAAAAACATTGACTTTTTTCTATCCTTGGAAATTGTAATTTTGTGCTACTTAGCTTCGTATTATCTTGGGTTTGATGCCAGATTTGTTTTTTTTTTTTTTAAAACCCTTGATTTCCTTTTGAAGTTGACAAAAAGACAGGTTTTTCAGTGGGATTGTAATACAGTAAGTGATTTAGTGCTCTCTGGAGAGTCAGAAAGAGAACAAAAGCCATTGTAGAGGAATAATGGGTGTTGGGATTTTTTGATTTTCTTTTTTTTCCAGCTTCCCCTTCAAGTTGTGTGATGAGAAATTCTGAAAAGACTTCTCAGTTCAAAACCTGTGATGTTCAGTGGTTTGGGTCAGAGCGTTTGTAAGTGGAATGAGATTCAGCTGATAAAACCCCACGTGAATGTTAATTTATATCCTACAGTTCAGCAAGTCAAGTCTTTTGTTTTAATATGAACACATCCAGCTCGATGTAATAATTACCATTTTATAGAATGGATAAATCCATTATTACTGGAAGTCTGGAAGCAGCCAGCTCTCTGATCCTGTGGCTGATGGGATGTCACCTTTCCTGCGCCATGAGGAGCTTTTTAGCCTGTGTTGGAGCTGCTTTCTCAGCCCCGCTTGTGTGATATTGCAGTGACTTTCAGAACTTCAGTTCTGGCAGCTCTCATCGGTGTTTAAGAACTTCATCATATCAAAACTGCTTTTAATTAATGAAAGGAGCCAGGCTGTAATGCAGTTCTCACATGCTGGCAGACCCGTGTGCTCCCTAATGTTTTGCCACACTTTGCTCTGATGTTCTTTCTTAAATATCTTTATTTTTTATCTCCATATCACACTGGGGGGGTTTCTGGCATCTCAGCAGAGCTGTGGTCATTGCAGGAGGAGGGGGGAAATAATGAAGTTAATATTTCTCCTCTTTTGTTGTTTTTTTTTTTTTAATATTCCTCGAACTGCAGGCTGCAGCTGGACATGAATTAATTCCCAGTGCTGCGTGGATGATAATTGGAGGGAATAAACACGTGTGGGGCTGGGCTGTGTGTGTGCCTGACGTGTCTGTCTGAGCTAATTGTGGGGCACTATTTACGGTCAGTGAAGAGGAATAGGCCCTTGGCATCCTGCCTTTCAGCTGACCTATTTTAGCCATCTATCTTGGAGGGGGATCAATCACAACACACAAGGACCAACTTCTCTCCACTGGCTCTGCAAAGCACCCAGAGTGTCGAAACCCAATGCAGATCTCAGCATTTAAGACTTGAATGTAATGACACAAACCCTTCGTGTGGGGTTTGACATAAAAACAACATTTGGGTTTGATGTGAAGCTCTGAAATACTCATTTATGGCATTGTGGGATGAAAAAAATCACAGCTGCTTTGCAAACTGAGCACTTAGAATTGCTTTGCCAAATTGAAATTATTTATTTACATTTCTTAGCAGAGTTGCACTCCAGCCCTGGTGTTTGAGCTGAGAAGCTCTAGGAACAGATAAAAGTCAGCAATTCCATTTTGGGGGAGTTTCAGGCTTCCCGTGGTCCCCCAGGGAGAGCACAGGCAGTCTTGGCAATTTTATCCATCATTTGTATTCTCTGTGAGCACAGGGCTGAGCTGCTGTTGGGGCTGCCTGTATTTGATGTGAAAGTGAGTGCCCTTAGAATGGGATGGTGACTCCGGCGCTCGTGTGACACTGAGGACTCGTCCCTTTTGGGGTAAAAGCACAGGGAATGTTCCAATCCTGCTGCTGGCCTGGGACTGAGCCTCCTGAGCCAGCTCAGGGTGAATCCCAGCAAGGCTGTGCCCGCACCAGCACAGGCAAGAACTGAACCTGTGTCTGTGTATGGCTGCCTGCTTTCTGTGGATTTGCTGCTGGGGATTCCTGATGTTTCCCTCAATTGAACATCCCAGCTCTAAGCTCATATTACATAACTCTTTTAATAAGAATTTTTAAAAATTCTGTTTAACAGAGTGTTTGGTGGAGCCGACATCACTTCCAGAGCCTGGAGCAGTTATCCTGTAGCTCTTCCCCAGCCGTTCTGGGAAGTCCTTCCCATGGCAGGGCCTCCAGGAGCTGCCCTGGCTGCTGACCCCTCGAGCCCGGCCTTCAATCAGCTGAGAGAGCTAGCTACAGTGTGGGGGCTTGGAAGAAATTCCCAGTTTGCTACTGGTTTGGCATAATGGCTTCCTGATGGCCATGGAACTATTAAGTTCGAGGCCGGTTTAATGCGTGAGGTTGAAGAAAAGAATCAGCCTCTGCTAAAAATTTCTTTACACTTGGTAGGTGGAGGATGAAGCAAATAGTGTAGCGTGAAGTGGATTTGGGATATCAGAGTTTGGACATGAGAATTCCAGTTGCACAATTTGATTATCCCCTCAAAGCATCCCTCACTGAGGGTGGCTGTGTGCTGAGGGTGGTTGTACCTGGGAGAGCTTTGCAGAAGGAAAATCTCTTCTGTTCTTCCTATGTTCTGAGTGATTTCATAAAACCGTGGAATGGTTTGGGTTGGAAGGGACCTAAAAGCTCCCCCAGTTCCAGCCCTGCCGTGGGCGAGGACATCTTCCACTATCCCAGGGTGCTCCAAGCCCCATCCAGCCTGGCCTTGGGCACTTCCAGGATTTGTGTCTGATTTGTTGTCTGTTCGCCTCACCTTAAACACTGGGCTTGATTTTTCTGGGGCAGAAATAATTTCCTAAGTTTTGCACAGTTTCACTCTTTTTTTCCCTCGCAGATTTTCAAAATTATTTAAATTATCAAATCTAATTTTCTACAGAAACACGCTGTTGAGTTTGTTGGAATGGAGTGTGCACAGTTTCCATGAGTACACTTTAAATGGGTACCTGTGAAATACGACCTATTTAAAAATCTGTATGATATATATTTAAATACATCCTGAGTTAAATATTTAAATGACATTTTCAGTCACTTGCAAGGTCAAATTTATCACAGAACTTGTGTAACCTACTCTGTGTGATGTGATGTTAAAGCTCTGCTTACAACAGAGCTTTGGGGGTTGAACTTTGCTGTCACTGCTACGTTTAGGATGAATTTTTGTTACTTATTTGGTATTTCTGTGCACAAAAGAAAGTGAAGAGGCAGCTATTTCTCAGCTGTTTTTGATAAGCAAACAGCTGGGGACGTGTCACATCCAGATGTTGAGTGTCCTGGCACCATTCCCTGAGGAATACTCTGGTTGGCAGCACCCCATGGCCTCGCAGTTCCTGGGCATCTTCCTTGACCTCAGTGGCGTCTCCCTGAGCATATTGCCTTCTCCAGAGCTGCTCTGGCCATGGAAACAGCTGGATGGGAATCACCGGGATGTTGTTGCAGTGCTGTGTGCTGCCATCTAATGGGAGCCAAGCACTGTCATTCCTTCTGCCAGGAGGGAAGGACGGCCACCGGGCTCTGTCCACTCGACGCAGGTGTAAATCTGCTGGAAAAAAATGGTGTGAGCATCTTGCAGATCTCAACATGGACACTGATAAATTGTGTACAGAGCTACTTCCTGCTTTTCCTGATTTTCTTTCTTTCTTTCTTTCTTTCTTTCTTTCCCTCGTACAGGCTCTTGATGGAAATGTATATGATCACCTTAAGGATTATTTAATGGCATTCAGCAGGACTGAACTAGAGACATGCCAAGCTGTACAAAACACATTCCAGTTTTTACTGGAGACTTCCAGCAGGGTAAGTTTGAACTGAATGATCCTTTGTAACTGAATCCTTACAGCATGGACAAATCCCCATGGCTTAAGATTTGCTTCCAAAATCATGACAAAACTGAAGGGTTGTTATTTTTGGTTACTCCTGAGTGGTATTAAGTTAGAAGACACCAGACAGTTTTCTTGGGGAGAATTTTTCCTCCAGCACCCAAACTGCCTTCCCCTGAGTGCATTTGCATCCAGAGATGCTCAGTTCTCCTCACCCTGCGTGGTTGGGGGCGGAAATTGCAGCTGAGGGCTCTGCACGGTGTAATCTGCAGCAGAGCCCTGGGTAACTGCTTGGATCGTTTCTTAATAATTGTCTGTCAACTTAAAATCCAAACTATTACGCTGTTTTCTCCCTGGAATTAAGAGTGGCAAACACAGCAAACAAATTAGAGCCTTGTCATAGACGTGGTTTGTTTGCTTTGTCGAGCAGCCAGACTCAGAGAGGCGTGATCGCTTCCAGGGTAATTTTGATACTTAAATAATTCATCTGCTGGGCTAAAAAAAAAAATAATTGCCATTGAGCTCAGAAAAGCTGCTTTGGTGCAGTCATAATATTCCTTTATACATTTACCTTACCCACCCACCCAGAAACAGAGCTCATTCACACAGAGATGTGGAGCAAAAGCTTATTTAACACGTTCCTTATTTACCTCCAAGCAAGTGATCTCACACCTTCACAGATCTAAAGTGAGGGCATGAAAAATGGGCTTCACCCTCAGCTTTGAATTTACTTGGCAGCAACTGTAAAAATAATCAAAATACCATTTTCTTTTCAGTTGTAGAAGGACTTCCAGTAATTTACCTTGGGATGTATCATTCAGGTCGGCTTCAAATACCTTCCCCAAAAATGCTGGCTTGGAATCTTTTAGCTAAACAGGCTTCTGTGTAATGTCTGCATAATTAATTTTTCACTGTTGTATCAGATCCTTTGTGTTCAAAATACTTGGAGAGCTGCCTGGTTGGGACTTTGATCCAATTCTAAACTGTCACATCCAAACAGTTTGTTGGAGTAGGAATCCTTTCCTTGGACATTTGTGTGCCCTGAGTTTGCGTTACCCAGGCTGGAGAGCTCCAGGTCTGGCTTATTTTACACAATAACCAAGTCAGGCTGTGTGTGTGAGGGAGGCAGTTGTGTTTCTGCTTCAGTCCGTGGGCACAGTGCGTGGAGAGGGGACAGAAATGTAAATCCAGCTGGCAGGTCTGAACAGGGCTTTTACAACTATTTTTACAACTCGATTTGCTTCTCTCCTTGTGCTTCAGGAATGCAGAGGAGAAAAAATTGTGTTGCTTTGCTAGTGAAAACGTGTGTCTTGCTCTGAATATATTGACTGGTGGATTTTTCCACAGGCTTTGCTTATCCTTTCTTTCCGTGACAGGTCCAGGTTGCAGTAATCAGCCCAAAAAAAGGAGAGGTGAATCCAGAAAAAAAACATTTTCTCTCCACCAAAACCCACCCATGTCTTTCAAAAGCAGCTTGAGTTGTTAAACATGTAATAAATTTGTTAGCAATTTAGAATAAACCTGTCATCAAAGCAAAGGTTTTAAATATTTATTGGAGGTTTTGAATGCTTCACCTGTTCTTTGTTAGTTTGCAGTACAAGCTGGGCAGGCTCTGCTTAGAAGAGACACTTCAGTTCATTGGGAGGAATACTTCAGCTGTTCCATCTGAACTGTATTTCTGTTTGTGGGATGGAATTAAATTGTATTTGCTTCAGAAGGACACAAGCTGCTTCCCACAAGTGCCAGGGATGGCTCCTTGGCTGGGCAGGGCTGGCGGTCTCCTCACATGATGCAGATTGAGGGAAACTGCTAAAAACCAGATTTTCTGTATAAAATGCAGATTTTCCATAGTTTTATCACAACAATGTTTGTTGGAGCTCTCTTTTATTGCTCCTGAGTCAGGGTGGCTCCTGTCATTCCTTTGACACTGGAATAGGAACACTGACCCCAAAGAGGGTAAAGGATATTGGAAAGGAATTGTTCCCTGGGAGGGTGGGCAGGCCCTGGCACAGCCCAGAGCAGCTGTGGCTGCCCCTGGATCCCTGGAAGTGTCCAAGGTCAGGCTGGACAGGGCTTGGAACAGCCTGGGATAGTGGAAGGTGTCCCTGCCCATGGCAGGGGTGGCATGAGATGATTTTTAAGGTCCCTTCCAACCCAAACCGGTCTGGGACTGTGATTCTGTGAAAATGTAATTTAAGTTCCGTTTCGCTTGAACAGTCTTACTCAAGACTTGTACTTCTTGCACTTCTCTTTTGGAAAAAAGCTGGTTTTCTTTGGAGCATTTTCTGAAATTCCATTTGCTGTTTCGAGTAACATTTCTGTGAGGTTTCTGGTAAGAGGGCAAGTAATTTCCTTTCTGCACATCTCTGGCTGTGCCTTGTTTCTGCATATGGGATACATTTCCTGTTCGATTTCAGGTCTGTTTTGACCTGTCAATTGACATTGACTTCAGAAAGAAACTGTGTAAGGACATTGATTTAATTACCAAGTAACAGGAAATCTATTTGGAAAAGTTGCACTTTAATCCCAAGGATACAGTGTTGCTTTGGAGTATTTTTATTTTCTTTTTATCAATTGTCCATTATTTTTTGCAAATGCAAGATTTCATGTGCTGGGCTTGCACATTCTCCCGAGCCTCCTGTTCTGATAACAGTTGTTTCCATTTTTAACCACTTATTGTGGCTTTGAGGGGAAGTCTCTTAGGAGTGCTGTTGGAAAAATGACTTTTCTCTTTGAACTGAGTTGCTTGGGAGTCAGATTTCTGTGGGGAGAGTGTATTAAAATATCCATGCAGGTTTTCACGTCCTCAGTAA
This sequence comes from Corvus hawaiiensis, assembly GCF_020740725.1. Classification (NCBI taxonomy): domain Eukaryota; kingdom Metazoa; phylum Chordata; class Aves; order Passeriformes; family Corvidae; genus Corvus; species Corvus hawaiiensis. The sequence continues at coordinate 1,670,266 of NC_063214.1, forward strand.
CTTCGTTTTGGGTTTTTTTTCCTAATTGAAGTTAAAATAGTTCCACATATTTGGCCAGGGTTGTGTGCTATGGTCAGTGTGGATGTAAGGGACAATTCAGTGGAATAGCTGGTTAAATGAAATGATTTTGATGCCAGATCAGTGCTGAGCATCCTCTGAAGCTGCAGATGTTTCCTTCTTTAATATTTTCTGAATTTCTGTTTCTGGGAATTCGTGATGCAAATCCCTGTCTGTTTTCTCCCCATTTGAGTGTGTTTATGTTCAACTGCTCAAATTGGAGCAGTAATTATGTACTTTCCTGGTTTAGATGAGTGTATTATTGGCCCTGGAGGACTATTTACTTTCTTTAACTGGAGATTAATTTTTTACAGTTCAGTATTTCAGCAACACAAGCATCAACATTTTGCTGCATTAGAGAACAAGTTTTATTTCCCATTGTCCACCCAGCACAGAGTTCTCGGTCATGCACAATGCTGCTATTTCTGGATAAATACCATCTTTATTATCTCCTTTGTACATGTAAACCCTCAGTTTGGTAATAGATTGATATAATTTTGATGCATTGTCATCAATTGAGGCAGTGAATGCTCTGTAAGAGTTCTTCAAGCAGTGATCCTATTTTTTTCATCTTGCAATCACTGGGTATTTCTTTGTAAATCTGTGTAAATTGTGACATAAGAGGTTTGTTTAGGGATCTGTGTCATGCTGCCTGAAACGTATCATTAAACAAATTTAGGAGCTGAAGGAGTTTTGCTTCAGCAAAATGCAAGCTTGGAGAGTTTCTCTGAAAGCAATTTAATAAAGAGAGACGAAGTTTGTTACTGATTTTGGATGCATTATTCCAAATAGTCCTTTCATCTCCCACAACTAATAATTTCTGCCAAATTAAGACTTTTCAGCTTAAGAAAGAGCAGTGCACAGGAAATTACCCACAAGAGGAGAGAAAAATATTTATGGCAGCGACACCACAGAGTGTCTGTTTAATAGTTGGTGCTTTTCCCCCCATTTTGTAGGTGGATGGCAGGGATATTTTAGGTCCTTGTCACCCGGTGTGTGTCCTGCCAGTACCTTTGACCAACTCAGGTCCTCAGTTCCCTGCTGGTGCACCCAAGCTCCTGCTGCAGGTTTAATCTCAGTTGGAAACTCTCTGCTGGTTTTGCTCTCCAGCTGCTTTTCAGTTCACAAAGCAAGGAGTCTAAATAAACCTTTTTCTTTCCTCAGGTGGTGCGGGATTACAATCTCCAGCTGTTCTTACAGGAGAACTCCGCGTTCCACAAACCTCAGCCTTTCCAGTTCCAGCCAAGTGACAGTGACACTGTAAGAGCCCTGTGAATCCCTGCAGTTGCTTGGGCTTGCTCTATTTTAAAGCAGATTGTTATAAATGGGGAGAGAATCACTGGTATCCCAATCTGGTTTAACCCAGTGCTGTATTTTTGGGAGAGAAAGGGAGAGTGGCCTTGGTTGCAGGAGGTGGGTGATGGTAAAAAAAGCATCAAACAGGCTCTACATCATCCACAAAAGAGCAGAATCTTTTTTTGGCATCCAGATTGTGACTAACAGTCCTGTGTTTCACTGCTTTCAACCTAATTCCTACTAAATTTTGCTGCCTTTTTATCCTGCTGCAAGGTTCTCATAATACTCACTAATACTGGGTTACAACTGTGCCAAATAAAGTGTCCCTACACACCTGAATTGCTCAAGGAATACTTAGAGATACATGTAGAGAATTACTAAAAATAATACTGTTAAAACACTGCGTTCCAAAGTAATATCCAAGAATCTTATCTTGGTTTCTGTGTTGCTTCCAAAGCAATCATTAATGACATTAAAATTGAGTGAATCAGAGCATGTAAGTGCGTTTCCATCCAAACAGCACCTTGATTAAAGTGGGTTCTCGATGTCCCATTGACATTATTAATGTTATTTTAAGAATCAGCTGTTTAAAATAAGTTTGGATCTTTAAAAAATATAAACCTCTTTTTACTTGAATTCATTAGTGAAGTGACTTGGGCAGTCTTGATCCGCAGTTCAGGTGACTCGGATCAAGACTTGTATAGGAGTGATTTTCCCAGTCACCCTGATATGTCTGCCAGGGCTTCCTTTGAATTTCCCTTTTAACAATCTCTGATTTTGATTTTTCTTCCAGAAAGAGTCGGTTATTCTCATAAATAAACGTTTGGAGCATTCTCTTGGGTGGGATTGTTGGGGTGTCCTGTGCAGGGCCAGGAGCTGGACTCGATGCTGCTGATGGGTCCCTTCCAGCTCAGGATATTCTGTGATAAAGTTTGAGGTTGTTCTTGATAACAGTGAGCAGAATCTTTCTGAGTGTCTTTGCTCTGCCTCTCTAACATTTGCTGCTGTGTGTTCTCGTCCCTGTGCACTCCCTGCATCCAGAGTTTTAATGCAGTTCAGCTGGTGGAGATTGAGCCCTCACCTGTCAGTGCTATGAGAATGACCATAGCAGAGGTACCTGGGGGTGTTTCTGGTCAGCCTTGTGTTATCCCTGTGCATGTGGGATGCTGAATTTACACTCTGGAGAGGTGGCAACAGAATGCACGATCTCTAGATATATAAAACAGAAAAAAAGGGAAAAAAAAATCATTTTTCACAATAAGACTTCAAGGAGGAAAAATGAATTTAAGGGTGTTATTTGTGGGGGGCAGCTTCACACTTTTCCTGTGCTCTTGCACAGGGTTTGTAATTGATATTGTAATCTTTTGGGGGCATGAATTAAAATTTCTCAGCTCAAGACAGTGCTGTGTGTAATTGGTTGCTGCTGCACTGTGAGAGGGGAAAGGTGTCTGACAACTGCAGGCTCTTGGTGTGCACTGATGAAATGCAGCCCTATTGCTGATTTAGTTTTGCTCCTTTTCCACAGGGCCATCCCCATGGCCAGTAGAGCTGTAAGCCACTCCCATTAAACTCCTCAGTGTGAGAAATGCCAGGATTCTGTGCAGTGGTTCTTGTGTGGGCTCACAGGGTCCACGTGTACTGCTGGTGCAGCCTCACTCCAGGAAATTTTAAGAAGCGATGAATGGGTCGTTCATGTCTCAGTTCCTCACATGCAGCGACTCCTTTGCTTGGTTAACCCACTTGGGCTGCAGAATTCCTGCATTTCCTCAGTGCACTGCAGCTTCTAAAGCTTCAGCTGCTTAGGCTGTACCAGTTTTCCCCAAAATAATGAAATTATGCTTCTTTACGATCCATATGATTCTGCTCAGCTAACAGGATCCTGCCTGGGCAATCCCATTTTTAATCAATGAGTACATGAGAATGAAGGCTCTTGCTCAGGCTTTGAATTGGTCAGAAATTGGGTGTGTTCTAACTGATGGAGCAACATTTAATTGCAGGAGAACAATCACCAAGCATTCTTTTGCCACGTGTTCTGTTTGTGGATGTTCTGCAGAGTTTATCAGAGTTCTGGTTATCAGTTGGCTTTTAGTTTCTGTGGGTTGTGCATGATGATTTTCACACCAAGGACTGAAAGAACCAAGTAGAGTCATAAATAGATCTCATCAAAAGTTTCATATTAACCTTTTCCAAGAACAAATTGTGGGCTCTCTTTGGGCTGATCCACTGGGACTGGGCTCAAAATTTGGAGTATTTTAGTATTACTGGAATGGAGCTGTGAGTGCTGTAGGCAGGAAGAATGTTATAAACCATATGGATATGGAGCTCTGAATGGAGAGCTCTGATTTGTGGTGTAAATTCCACTTTTACATGGTCCATCCCAAACTTTGGTTTTATAAGACAAGAGCTGTTCCCAGGATTTCTGTGCAGTCCTTGAGTCAGGGACACGTCAGTTTGCTTTCAAAATGATCCCAGAGTGCACAGCCAGAGCCTCCAAAAGGATCTGTTCCTGAGAAAGGAAGGAATGAAACAATTTTCCAGCAACTGCCAGGATTTTTGATCCCAAATATCCCAGTTGCACTAGGTGAAATGTACCCTCTTGAGTGCCCACAAAGAGAAAACCTCTTCAAAATGTTTTACATGAATCAGGTATTTTCCATTGTCTAAGAACTTTGCTTTGAGCTTGAATTGAGGCAGTTTTTCATGTTACTAAATTATTTAGATTCTTTCACTGTCTTGGTTCATTTTGATGGACATTCTTACTTTTAAAAAAGAAAGTTTTCAAAAAAACCCCTAAAACAAACCACTTAGCCTTAAAGAAATGGTTTGTTTTAAAAATATTCAGAAAGAAATGATTGATCAGTTCCTAACAACCTTTAATCCTCTCCAGAAATGAATTCCCAACGTGTATTTATAGACAGCAAAGTGGAGAATGGAAAAGAGTCTTTTAAAATACCTTTATCCTCCCAAGGAAACCCAGTCAGCACATCTTGGCCTTCCACAGAGGCTGCTGTGAGACTCCACAGTTTAATCACCCCCAATCCTCCCACGAGGAAAGGGATATTTATTAATTCCACAAAAATCCAGTGTGTGGAAAACGCACTGTCCCCATGCTCACAGATAAGCCATGAGAACAGGGCAAAAGAAAGAGGAAATTCGCCAGCTTTTCTCTGTTTCCTATTTGGAAAAACTTCTTTTTCCTTGATCCTGGGGTTATCACTTGAGAGAGGGGGCCAGGTGACACAAAAGTGTCCCTGGAGCAAGAGGAGAAGGGCCCTGAAAAGCTGACACTTCATTTTTGGGGTCTTCTTCCTGTTTTTCATTCACTGTTTCCTCAGAGCATGAGGGAGAGCTGTGGCCCAGCTGATTTGTTCCACAGCTTCTTGACATGAAAATAATCTTCTTTTTCCCTCTTAACTTGCACAAAAACGCCTCAGGAAGTTCAGTGGAAAGATTTGCAGTTTCCCTCCAAGTAATTTGGCTGTTTTACGGGTAGATTGTGAAAATAAGGATGAATTTCCCTTCACTCTCAGAAGATACATCTTGGAGTTTCTCAGAATCGTCTATGAAGGAATTTTATATAAGTTACATAAACAAGTACAAAGGGGCCCCATATTTCTGTATTTACAGTGGTCTCTTGTTTTAATACCAGAACAGACTGGGTTTAAGTACAACTTTTTTGAACCTAAACATAAAAAAAAGATTTAAGTTATTATTTAATTTTATCAACCGTTTAATGCCAGAACAGACTGGTTTTAAGTATAACCTTTTTGAAGCTACATATATATTAAAAAGAGCTTATTATTTAATTTTATTCAGCATTAAGAATTCTTTTTGAGGAGAGTTACAACCATTCAGGTCAAGAAATGATCAGTGGGTGCAAGTGGGCAAAGCTCTGCCTTCCCTCTGTGACTTGACCTGTCTTGTGCCTGTCTAAAACTGATTTTATTTAATCCCTCCTGCCACAGTTGTGCTTAAAATAAGAGCTGAGATCTAATATTTATATTTGAGGTTGATACTGAAGAAAATGAAAGTTTTGGATCTACTTTGGGACTTAGCTTAGGTTGAATGTGAGTGTCATGTTCTCTAAGTATAATGAGCTGAAATTGGCTCCCACCCTAATGGATTTTATTTTAATTTTCACTGCCTAGTTGACTTTATTTTAATTTTCACCACCTAATCTTAATTTAGAGAGCATACAGTTAGAATTCTTGGGGTTTTTGCACTCAGGAAACGCAGTTTAAGCAAAGCTCTGGGTGATTTCTAACAGTGAAGATCAGAGAGCAGAAGTTACACTTGAAAGAAGTGGCCACTTAAAAACTAGAAATTTGTTTCTATTTCATTGAAAGTAGCTACAAATTCAATTTTTTCTGTGTCAAACTTGATTTTAAAAGTCCCTTTTTTTGCCTTTGGTTACTTAGTGAGGGCAATTTTTCTGTATTTCTAATAGATTTTTGAAAAAGTTGGCTGGGAATGCAGCTGGTGTGAGGGCTGAGGCAAATGAGGATAATTATGAGGGTGAGAATGGAAGTAAATTAACAAAAATACTCTGCACTCTAATTTCAATATTAATTGCAGTGAGAACAGTAAAAACCTTTAAAAATAAATAAGATTCGAATTAATTTTAAAAATGGGATGTGGCTTTTCATCTCTTCTCTGTAACAGAAGTTCTTGATACAGAAACATCAAGGCCTAGGAATAACAAAGTTGTGTTGATCAATGATATTTAATAAAAATCAATACTTACAGAGAAAAAAAAAACAAAACAAAAAAACCCGAAACAAACAAAAAAATCCCAAAACCCAAACTGAAACAAACAAAAAACCCACAAAACCCAAACCAAACCAAAAAAACCCCGAAGCAAGCAAACCAAACCAAACCAGCCCTGCCCAGTTGGATGTTCCTTTTCCTTCGGCAGCCCCATCAGTGCTTCATTTATTAGATTAATATAATATTGTTCAGTACTAATAATATATTACTGATTTGTTCATTTAAAAAGCAGAATGTGGTTCTGTAAAGCAGCAGTAATAGGTTGGCTTGGATTTAGCCTTATTGTAACATACAGGTTATAATAGTAGTGGATTGAAGTCCTTTTTTATTATTCTGAGGGGGAAAAAACCCTAAAAAATCGTAATTTTTAAAGATGTGGAGTGTCCAGTTTGAAATGTTGGAAATTGACTGAAATATGAGTCAGCCCCAGCTCACTCTTGGCTAAATTAAAATCAAATGAGTTCAGCAATAACAGACTAAAAGGAGCCCCAAACTTGGCTCACGATTTTCTCAGAACTGCTGAGTTTAGCAGTGAGTCGTGTGAAAAATGTCATGTGTGTTCCTTCCTCCTCCCCAAAGTGTTGCTCTGCAGCATTGGCATGGAAACTTCTTGTTTTCACCTCTTTAAGACAAATGCCCGGTTTTCAGATGTGTTTCATGTCAGTGCTTTGCATGCAATAAATGTTCCCTGCTTTGTGCCTTGGTGGAAGTGAAGTTTTTTAGGCCTCAGCCACAAAAATAAGGAACGTTGAGGCTCAAGAGCCAATGTTTTCTTGCTTTCAAGACAGGGCTGTGCCATCTGCTTCCAGATATAACTGGATAAATAAGAATACAGGCTGAGTTTACCTGCTGGGAGGCAAATCCTGCACCTGCACCAACATTTCAGCCCAAAATGGAGAAGTGACATTTGTCTGCAGCCTGAATGCTTTTGTTAATTTAAGAAACAGCGTTGCTGCCCCTAAGCTTTTTAGCTGCTTGGAGCCATCCAGAACTTTCTGTTGGTTTACTGATCGAATTTTTAGCACTAAACACTGTTTTCATTGTAATCCAAGCCGTGAGGGAACAGCAGAGTGTCCATCTATGTTTAGCTCAGGTTTTTTGGCTCTCCCTTCATTTCTTGGCCACGAAGAGTGGGTTTGGTTTCCCTCTCTTTTTGGAAGAGGTTAAATTGAGTCATTGGACGTCTTGGCACCACCAGATTCCAGTCCTGAAAACACTTCAGGTCAGCATCAGACCCTTCAGTTCCTCCACCTTCTTCCCTACAATTTGGACTTCGATGTCCACATCAATCTGGTTTAGCTCCTTTCTTCTCACCTATTCTAATGGCAGCTGGGTTTTCATTTTCTTGACGTTCCCCTCCAGTCTGTCTTTCCCTGAGGGTACAGAATTAAGGCTTTTCATTGCCCCAGTTTTGTTCTGTTTTATTTTTAGACCTTGAAGCAAGGGTGAGGTCTGCCTGGGTGCAATACTGTTTTATAAGTAACTAATACAAGTTCTTATATTATGTGCAATAATCTGATCCAACAAAATTCCTTTCTTTTTTAGTAGGCCCTTAAGAGTAGCCATGAAGTCAGCATTCATTTTTCTAGTCAAGTGCTTTTGATAAATAGACTAAAACCCAAAATCACACTTGGGATAATGAAAATGATTATCAAGTGACTGAAAAGTCTGGGTTCTTTCCATATGAAAATGAGCTGCTGAGTAGGAGCAAGAGCAGTGGGAACACTGAAAATATGTTATGGGCTGTTTTCACTCTGAGATGTTTAATAGGGAAGAGGGAATGTCAAAGATTTTGCTCAGGTTAAAACACAGGTGGAAGCTGTGGAAGAAGCTGTGTGATAAGCTAGGAAAAAACTGAGGTGAAACGTTATTTTAAGGATCGGATGTGCCTAAATAAATCCACGTGTTGTCCTCTTCAAGTTTACAATGGAGTAGCTTAATAGAGGTAATTAAAGAAGTCAGTAATGAAGGAATATGATCCTATAAATCCACCTCAGTAAAAGCCAATTTACCAATTAAACTGAGGGGATGGGTGAAGAGATCCTCGCCTGAAGCTTCACCTTCCTCCCTGTTCATCCCAGAGCCGGCCCTGTGCGTGTACCTCTCCTCCTCCTCCTCTTCTGGGCTGCTCCACACCTTGTCTGACAATTCCTTGTGCTTGGAAAATAACACTGAAATGGGCATTTCAGACACTAAGAATAAAAGCCAGGTTCAGTTTTGATGGCAAGAACTTCATTGAACAAAGTAACAAGCTGAACCAATTTTGCCTCTTTTTCAGTTAGATCCCCTGATAGGATGTCAACCTAAGATAGTGTTTTTTGCCTCTTCCATGAGGACAGTGCAGTCTAAAGGCCAGAAAAATCTTGTTTTCAGAATGACTTCCATTTGCCTCCTGGTGTCTATTGGTTTTACTCCGGTCTGTGCCAAGTGCTGGTGTAGATGATTGAACTGTCATCCTTCCTTGACACAAATCATTCCACTTTTCCTGCTAAAATACCTGATAACAGCATCTCTTCTTCTGTAACAGCTGGAGGCTTCCCAGCTACCCTGAAAATAATTCCATGTCTTTCTGCTCTCTTACCCTTTCCTGACTAACCTTGGATTTCTCCTGCCTAAACAACCTTTTCATCCTTGTGGGCTTCTTCTCTAGTTTCAAACTCCACCTGATGAAGAAAAATGGTGTCTTTTGAACCATACAGAGTGAGAAATTTGTGACTCGGGCATTTCTTTCACACTTCAACAGCTCTGTGCGTATTCTCTCTTCTTGGGTCATAGTTTATAAGGGATTGTTTTTGGTTGATCTCAGAGGCTGTGCAGGATTATGTCAGGACTTGTGATAAAAAGGAGTGCTGGGGGGTTGTGGATTGCAGTGGCTGACTCAGGATAAAAAATCATAGGGACTGGTTGAAGTTGGAAGGGATCTCTGGAGGTTGTCTGGTCCAGAGCTGGTTGTTCAGGACTGGTTGTATCCAGGTGTCTTTTGGATATCTTCAAAGATGGGACCTATCCCAAATGATTCTGTGACTCTGTTACAAAAGGAAATGATAGAAAGGTTGGGAATGATTTCAGTAATTCCATGCTGGGAAATGTGTCTGTTCTGTTCAGCCTGTAGACAGCAGAGAACTATTTCATCTTGCTTTAGTTGGAACTTCTTGAGGGGGAGAAGTTTACTTTTTGTCATTGACATGACAAAAGCAGGAATAAGATGGAACAATATCAAAAATGTGATTGGAAATTTCAGCCTCTGTTTTGCAGACACAAACTTTTTTGGACAGAAATTCCCATGCTATACTAAAATATTTTATGGCTTTGTGGTTTGATCACAAATTACAAAGAATGGTCACACTAAACCTTTCATCTTTAGGAAGGAATTGTTCCCTGGGAGGGTGGGGAGGCCCTGGCACAGGGTGCCCAGAGCAGCTGTGGCTGCCTCTGGATCCCTGGCAGTGTCCAGGGCTGGGCTGGACGGGGCCTGGAGCAGCCTGGGATAGTGGAAGGTGTCCATGGCAGGGGGTGGGACTGGATGGGCTTTTAAAGTCCCTCGCATCCCAAACCATTCCATGATTCCATGATCTTTGCTTCCTATAATGCCTGTTTACTTTGGGAATTGAATTCTTGTGATCTTCTGGCTTCTGGAGTTGTCTTCCCACAACCCGGTCCCAAAGCTGAGAAGGAATTTCTTGTCCTGTCTTCCTTGTTTCCTAAGAAACAAGATCCCAGGCTGATAAATGTAATACAGAATCACCCTGTAGGTAAACACAGAGGTAGCCCAGGGTCTGGGCCACGACTCATTCCTTGTTCCCTGTTCCAGAGCCGACAGCTGGAGTCGGAGACGGGAACGACTGAGGAGCACAGCCTCAACAAGGAGGCGCGGAAATGGGCGACCCGGGTGGCCCGCGAGCACAAGAACATCGTCCACAGCCAGCGGGTAGGTCTGGCAAAAGCACATTTCTTGGAAGAGGAGCTGCTGCAAGCACCAGGGAATTGTCTGGGGCCTGTGTTCACGTGGGTGTCAAAAGTCTGCTCGGCACTAGGAAAATCCATGAGGAATTTGCTATTAAGTCTAACATCAAGATATAAAATTAGATGTGAATTGATAATTTTATGTCTGCGCCTCAGCTCAGAAGAGCCAAGGGCTGTGTTTGGGCATCAGGCAGCTGGATTTTGGAATGTGTCTATTAGGAGTGAGAATAAAACCAGAAGTTCCTTGCTCTTCCCAAAGAAGCCAGCCATGGAGGAGTCTGCTGTGCTTTCACCACATCCTGCCCGGTTTCCCTGTCATCCCTACTATTCCAACCCTCAAGCATAGCATCAGCTGGGGAAAAACGACATCCAGAACGCTCTGTTGTCTCTGGGAGAGCTCCAGGGAGACCTGAGAGCCTGTTCCAGTGCCTAAAGGGGTTCCAAGACAGCTGCAGAGGGATTTTGGACAAGCGATGGAGGGACAGGACGTAGGGAATGGCTTCCCACTGCCAGAGGGCAGGGATAGAGTCATCACCATTTTTTTCCTGGGGTGGACCTTTGTTGGTCATCCCCAGCACCCAGTCAAACAGTAACTTCCCTGATTGTCACAAATACTTGTCTTTGGCATTTAGTTCATCTGTGCTGTGTTTCCTTGTTCCTGGCAGACCCTGGAAGAGCTGGAATGCCACGGGCCCGTGATGTCCGAGCAAACCCGAGCGGAACTGGAGCAGAAAATAGATGAAGCCAGAGAGAGCATTCGCAAGGCTGAGGTAAGGAGGAGATTCTTTTGGCATTTTCAGTTCCTTACCACAGGGACATCTTTGTTACAGCTGTTGCATTTGGTTGATGGAAATGCCTATTTTCAGCATCAAAAGCCAGGGCATTTTAAGATGTTATTTTTTCCCCCTTCATTTGGTATTTGTCAAATCACTGAATCAACTTCATGAAAGTCCAGATCAGAAGAGTGATATTAAAGACACCTCCTGATGAAGAGTGAGAATCTCTCTACTTGGGCTTTATCTGAAACAGATTGAAAAAGAATCTCAGGTGTACTAATTGCATTCTGCTTGAAGGAATTAATACCAGAAAATGGCGATTTTATCTCTGTCTTCATATTTTTAGGTTCTAGAAGCGACTGCCATGTGCTGTTGTAGTGGGTTTTGATACACAAACTGATTCTGGCTGTTGATGGGAAAACATTGGAAATAATCCTTGTATCTCTGATTTTACTGTGAGCTGCTTTCGAAGGGTTACAGAGGTTTATGAGACCTGTTGTGGGTTAAGACTCGTGAAAAAATTAACCTCTTATTTGGCTGCCAGTGTTGGGTTGGTAAAAGTGAACTGTTTTCATGGCCACTGACTGAAAAACCCCACTGCAGGCAGCAGGAACAGATGAGTGGGTTGCTTAATTAAAACTGTAGAACAAACTTAATTGTTGCAGTGAAGTGCTTCTCATACTTCAGAGTACCTGATGTAATTAGGAATGTGATTTACAGGTAAAGGGGTTAGAAAATACAGAGCAAAATTATTCCTCCTCCTGGTGGGAGAACTGTCAGGCTCCCTTTTTAAAGCAAATGCAGGATATGGTTTTTTAAAACCTAATTCTTACAGAAAGAGGTTTAAAAACCTGTTTTGAGTAAATTATTTCCAACAGACCATACTCCAAAATACTTGTGTATATACATGTGTAGTTAATGATTAAATCTGCAAGGACAGAGAGCATAAGAATAAAAGATAAAGGCAGCAGCAGCAAGAAATAAAATCAGGATAAGAAGCTGCCAAAAAGAAAGATCTCACAACAAAATATTATAAAATTAGAATCAATTACAAATTAAATCAGTCTGGAACTTAAGTGACTGAGGATAGAGGGAAAGTTCCAAAAAGTGGAAGTTTTATAGATAAACATGAATTATTTTCTTCAAGATGTGTTTTAGCTAATACAAATAGTTTCAGCTAATACAATATTTTCCTGGTTTTCCAGTGTGTTGGAGTTAAACCATCCCTTATCTTTCCAATATCTAACACGTGCCCTGTTTTACAAGGGAGTATGGTGCCAATGCCAAGTACTGGAGGATAAAACTCAGTGACTGAGGGATTTTTGCCAACTTGCTTCTCTTCTGCTGCATATTTTAAAGGCATGAAGTTATCCCTGAGTTTTTGGAATGGTGTGGAAACCACTTTGTGGGACTTGTCTGTATTGCCACCAAAGCTGTTTATAGCATAGCATTGTTTATTTGTTTATGATAAGCCAGTAAGTGAGTTCAGGGAGCTTTTATTTCCACCTAGGAATGGCTTTTTCTTTTAGCCCTGTTAGTCCCCACTCTTCTAAGACTGAGCTCAAGCCCACTAATTAGACAAGAGGTTTTTGCACACATAAAATCCTGGAGAAGAACAACCTAAGCTTTGAGCTAAAACCTTTTCTTTGGGAATGCAATTATAATTCCTTCCAGTGTGTGAAAACCAAACATTCCTGCATATTTAGGTGCGACTGATTGAGTTGGAATTACTGAGGGTTGGGTTGGGGTGTGGTATTTGTGCAAGAAGTTATTTAGGTTGTAGGGAGGCTGTGGAGTTTGTTTTGGTATCACATCTGGAGGTGTGTGAGGATGACACAGAGGTTTGATTTTTATTTTATTTTTCTCTTGAAATGCTTGTTATTTTTATGGAAATTTTTATACTTGTTCTGTGCCATTTTGGTTTCTTGAATTATTCCTTTTCCTTTGCAAATCCACTTCCTTCCTTCTTTTCTGTCCTCATCATTCCTGAAGGGGAAGACAACTTCACAGACAGACTGGGATTAATTTTTTCTGGTTTGGTGATCTTCCAGTTGCCTGTTTCTCCTTAGGGAATTTTATATCCCTGACAGATTGCTCCAGTGCCAGTCTCAGTGTGCCTTACAAAGCAGGAGGGGCTGAGTCAGGGCCTTTTAGAGAGGATTCTTTTGGGTAAAGGTTTTTTTTTTCCAGGGCATATTGGGCATAGATGTGCTCATCTCACTGCCCTCTTCCTTGGAGACCCTGAATCCAGGGAAATCTAAGCCCCAGGAGGAACTGAGGAGCTGTTCCATATGGATAACTGGATTTAACAAGCACAGGGATGTGGAAACAGGTGTAAATTGAAAGTACAGCAAAGCAATTGAGTAAAAATGTGGTCAGGATCAGGAAATACTGGAGAATCCCAAGGTTTTTGACTTCCACAAGATGACTGTAAACCCTCAGATTGGCACATCCACAGCTCAGTGGGTTATTTCTCATCTTTTTCTCCCTGGGATAACAGCTATTTTTCCTTGTGATGTTTTCAGGGAGCAAACGCCTTGATTAGAATTGGGAGGAAATTAGGAATTCCAGCAGAGTGCTGCCATGCAGGTGATACATGGCAGATGTGACTGTAACTGATAACCAGAACACACATTTTTGTGTTGAAATTGGAAAATTTGGGGTTTGTTGAAGCATTTTTTTGTTTGTTTGATTGCTTGTTTTAAAAGGAAATGTTAAAATAATGTTACGTTTTGAGTGATAATACCTCTGGCACTGGCAAAGAAGTAAAATTGACTGTAGTGAATGACACACTGTGGAGTTCAGATCCAGAGGGATTCCATCCTTGTCCCAGCAGCATTGAACCACTTTGGTAAAGACAAGCTCTTAGAGCACAAGGTGCTCCTTCAAATTGAAAGTGGCACAGATCAGGCATCAGCTGCAAAGGAGATCAATGAAAAAATTGGGAATTGATACTGAAAACTGATAATTTGTGAAAATAAACCCTTCTTGGAGCTCCTCTCTACTGACTCAGCCAATTCAGGTAATTGAAGTAGAACTTCTGTGTTTTAAGCTTTGATTTCTGTAACAGCAGGAAGGAAGGAAGGAAGGAATTGAGCTTTCCATTTTCCCAGTGCTGGAATCCCTTTATCTTTCAATGACTGGAGACAGAAATTTACTGGGAGCAGAGCCCAATCCCCCCCGGCTGCCCCCTCCTGTCAGGGACTTGTGCAGAGCCACAAGGTCCCCCCTGAGCCTCCTTTGCTCCAGGCTCAGCCCCTTTCCCAGCTCCCTCAGCTGCTCCTGGGGCTCCAGCCCCTTCCCAGCTCTGTTCCCTTCCCTGGACACGCTCCAGCCCCTCCAGGTCCTTCTTGTCATGAGGATCCCGAAACTGCCCCCAGGACTGGAGGTGCCTCAGCAGTGCCAGCAGGGGAGATTTCTTCTCATCTTACTTTTCCTCTCTCAGACCAAAGACCCCAGTGTGGGTCTCCCCGAGCAGTTGAGTTGTCCCAGGGCTGACGTGATTTTTCGCCGGGATGGTGGGAGGTTTCCCCTTGGCTCTCAGGTCTTTGGGCCTCCACAGCAATTAATCCTGTTCCCACTTAATTATAAGGGGATGCATTTTATCTCCTCATCAGGATATGTACAGCTCTCCAGAGAGTGTTTGTACCAGATTAGATCTGGTTAAGGCTCATTGCGGTGCTGTTGGCTTGGTTTGATCAGCTCGGAGATGTGGGGCCATTTTTAATTGTACGTGGAGGGCTGATTTACCCCTCTCCTTGTATTTGGCTGTGGATATTTATTGCTGTGTTGTGTCACAGTGGGAACAAAGCAAATTCCATATGCTTCAGCAAAATAAATGAAATGGAGTCGCAGAATCAGAGGATGGTTTGGGTTGGAAGGGACCTTCAGGATCATTTAGTTCCACCCCCTGCCGTGGGCAGAGACACCTTCCACAAGAGCAGCTTGCTCCAAGCTCTGTGCAACCTGGCCTGGAGCACTTCCAGGGAACAAGGCTCCTAATCCAAAGAAAAGGGGAATTTGTAAAATGCCATTTGCTTCCAGCTCTGGTTGAGCTCAGGAAGCAAAGGCTGGGAGAGCTGTGCAGGGAGCCAGGTGCCATCCCTGCAGGACATGTGTAGGAGCTGTTGCTCTTTCCAGGTCAGCAGATTGAGGACTGGCCTGGGAAAATGCCAGGGACATCCACAGAGCAGGAATTTCAAACTCCCTTGGTGAAAAGCAGTTTAGTGAGGGGGAGAGTGACTTTTTTCGTGGTGGGTAGTGCCAGGACAAGGGGAATGGCTTCCCACTGCCAGAGGGCAGGGTTAGGTGGGATATTGGGAAGGAATTGCTCCCTGTGAGGGTGGGGAGGCCCTGGCACAGGGTGCCCAGAGCAGCTGTGGCTGTGCCTGGATCCCTGGCAGTGTCCAAGGCCAGGCTGGATGGGGCTTGGAGCAGCCTGGGACAGTGGAAGGGGATGAGCTTTGAGATGTTTCTAGTCCAGCCTCTGCCTAAACCTCACTGAATTTTTTGGTTATGAAGTGTCCATAACATTTTTCACCATATGAAGAACCAATGTTCACCCCAGGACCACAGAGAAATGTGTTAATAGATGTTTGCATTCATTTATTTTATATCCATTTAATTATCTCCTTACAGAATTTGAGTGATTTCCATTCAGCCCTGTTCCCAGCAGCCTGGGAGCCCCTTTTTAAACTCTACAAATTCAGTCTGTAGGGATCTTTAATGTTTCATGTGCCTAAGCTTGGGAAGAATCCATCTGCCAGTTGGGCTGGAGCTGTGGATTCTTCTCCATGAGTAGCTTCCCCTCTGTTTCCTTCACCTTGGAATTCCCTTGGGAGAGGTGTTCTCTGTGCCAGTCCCTCATTTCCTGTTTGCTTCACCCCAGCAGCCTCGTTGGATTTCAGTCCATGCAGATTATTTAGCCTATAAATGAACTCCTGGAAATAGCTGTACAAACCTCCTGCCCAGCCTCCCACTTAGAAAAGAAACCCACTCCATGTTGTGGTGGGAAATGTCATTTATGAGCTAATTCCCCACCTAGTGCAGAAAAAGGATCCAGATTTTGGGTGAGTTGTGTTGGACAGGATTTATCTTTTTGGTTGGGGTGGTTTTGCCACAGCCGTGGGTTTTCCACTCCAAACCCCAGCAAGGCAGTGAAAGTTGAATTTTTTGGTTTATTTCCTCATACACCCCTACTTTAAGACAGTGGGCTGTGATTTAAAACTGAACTGCATGGAATAAGACTCACTTTGGGTTTTGAGAAGTTAAGGTCATTCCAAGACTTAATTATAAATCAAATTGATTTATAGTCATGTCTGTCTCTCAGTGTATCATGATTCCAGTGGCCCAAAATGTAACTTTTCCTGAAGAGAATTATTTCATTTTAATAACTTTTCCAATTAAAAAGCCTGGAATTTCAGCAATAAGTGTTTCTTAATGGGGACAGAAATAAAGATAATGGCTTTCCAGAATGTTTTGCCAGAATCTTTCCACATTGATTTCTTCCTGGCTAAAAGAATTTGCCAAATGAGAGTGTTCAACCACTTGGGGACATGGTCAGTGGTGGCCTTGGTAGTGCTGGGGGAATGGTCTTAGAGGGATTTTCCACCCTAAATGATTGCAGGATTCTGTGATTCTATGATTCTATGATTTTGTTCCTGCCACTAAAAAAATATTGCACTGGAATAAAACATTTCTCACAAAAGGTGGTTTGGGTATCCTCATAATCCTATTTTAATCTGATTGTAGTATCTGACCAAGCTCCTAAGTACAACTCTTGTGTAGAATAAATAATTCTGAATTCTTCAGGAGAAAAAGATCTGGACAAGGCCCAGGGTTTCTTCTGCACCTTAAAAAGCCATGGCGGGTAAAGCAACTCTGTTTTCAGGAAAATCCATTTAAAACTGGTTTTAACAATCCTAAACCAGAATATTGAAGGGGCCGCATTTGCTGCATTTCTGTGCGGTTTTTAGCCCAGCACCTTTATAAATGGCTTTGAAGGACTTGGATCCGAGGTGTTTGTGGGATGTGAAGGAACTCTGGGTTTCTTTCCAGCCCTTTTCCTCCTGGGAACAGGGAGCAGCTCTGTAATGTTCCTGCTGGGTTTCATTTCCATGCCTTGCAGAGCAGTTGTGCATCTTCATCTTGAGTAAACTGTGGGTCTAAAACCACTGCTTAATTAAGAGTGGAACAGTAAATAAACAAAACTATTCCATCTCCCACGTGGAGCAATGTCAGGTATGTGAGGAATAGATAACAGTGTTTATATTTTCTAAAACTTGGGTGGTTTTTCCTTTCATCTTCCTAGAACCTCCCAGCAGGAAGAACAGCTCAGAGAAGCAGGAACCCCCCAGAAGAGTTTGTATATGTGGTGGGTGGCTGATGGTTTTTTAATCGGTGTAAAAATACCCCAGTCCTGAGCTATTAACCAGTAATTGGTGACTGTAAACAGCAATTTCACTGTTACACAGGAAAATGTTTGTCCTGCAGTGAGACTTCCTAACAATGAAATTTGGGCAGCACCCAGATTTCAGAGCCAGTGCTGGATTCCAGCATTCCTGGGCTTTGGAAGCTCAGCTGCCTTCCTGGAGATGCTCAGTGTTGCTGGGAGTGCCAGGGGTCACTTGATTTAAGATATTTTCAGGTCTGTCAGTGGAGGTCACTTAGCTGGGGCACAGCACGAGTGTCCCTGGGGAGCATCCGTTGGGAGAGAGGGAAAACCAGTGGTTAAAGCCTTGTTTAGTTTTAAATGGGATGATCTTTGCAAGGGAACAAGGCTTTCAGAAAAGCTTGTGACGCAACATGGTGCTGGTGAAATCAACAGTATTGCCCTCTTTCCTTCTTACTTAACGTTTTATTTTGGGATAATGAAAGCATCAAACCCCAGCTAATTTAGGTGTAGTGGTATTTGAATGAAGTGTTTGTATCTTCATAGAATCACAGAGTCATTGAGGTTGGAAAAGCACTCTGAGATCATTGAGTCCACCCCAGCACTGCCAAGGCCACCACTAAACCATGTTTAAATGTGTAGCTGTTCCTGTGTGAGAAGCAGAATAAAGTTACATTCCTGAGTGGTATTTTATTTGTATTTTTCCTATAGGTGGGAAGCTGTTAACTCTGGTCTACCAGCATAATTATTTAGGTAAAAATATATTCTCAGCTTGTAAATGACTTTCAAGTGCAGGCCTGACCTAGTGCTCTTGGTGCTTTTATGGCTTGTCTGCAATGGAATGAAACTCAAACCATTTGTGGTTTGGAACAAACATTTGTTGACTGTTAAGGCTCCTGGGTGTAAATAGGGAGGGGGAACTCCATGGGATTTGCTGGGTATGTTGAATTAAAACCTCTTGTCAAGTACACTCAAGAATTCTGGAGCAGCTTGTTTATTTTAGCTCACAATTTGTACAAACAAACTATGGCAGAGTGAGGACTAAAAGCAACTGCAGATGTTTGTAGCAGCCTGGACCAATGTTTATTGCTGTAGCATAACTCAGCCTAATTGGAAATTGCATAACGAGGTAAACAGCAAAACAACGGGGCTGGGCAATTCCGTGGTGGAGGCACAGGGAAAGTCCTTGTAAATCGGTGTCAGGATGTAAAGACAAATAAGGGGAAAGCTGCTTCACTCCACAAGTAAATACATACATTAATATGTATATATTTATGTATTCAAGGCCAGGTTGGACGGGGCTTGGAGCGACCTGGGATAGTGGGAGGTGTCCCTGCCCCTGGCAGGGGTTGGGACTGGATGATTTTAATGTCCTTCCAACCCAAACCATTCTGGGATTCTGTGACTGAGTTGCCTTTGACAAGGTTGTTCTCCCTGCCCTGCATGTTCCTGTGCAGCTCTGTGGCTGAAGTGGCTTTGTTCAAAATCTTGAATGCTTAGGAGCAGGAGAGAGGGGATGCACATGAACGTATTTAATGTTTCCTCCTTTTCTCAGCTCTCTGAACACTATTTACAGTACCTGTTAATCATTCACTTGGAGACCCCTTGCATGAAGAAGTGGAAACTTCCCTTTGCTCAGTGGCTTTGGCTTTTCCCATGGGAAATACCTCTGAAAGTTGTCCCATCCTCCTTTCTCCATCCCTGATGAAGGGGGAGACCATGTGCGTGCAGCTGTAGCCACACGAAGATACATCTGACATCATAAATTCTCCTTTTACAACTTACCTTCTCTTTAAAGTCACATTTCTTCTACGCAGAATTTAAAATAATGCCTCTCAAAAGTGGTTTGATTTAGACAGGTTTAAAGTCACCTTCACAAATAAAGTGAAAATGGAGACGTGTTTGGGGGTTCAGCTTCATAAAGTTAACAGTCATTTCTTTTCTGGTTTATTTTCTTAGTAGAAAGAGATGATTCTCTGATTCTGTAAGTGCAGCAGCCTGTCAGAAATGAGCAAAATACCTGTATCACTTCAGCTCAACACGAAGTTTTCTGTAGAGTAAGGATGTGTGTAAGAGAGAAAAACCTACATGGCATTGTAATTCACTGTACACATATTCTCCATAGCCTACTGTGCTTCAGCCATTACTGGAAAGAGAAGTTCCCTCTAATTTATGCCTGAACCCATCTGTTTTTGCTCGTTTTGCTTGGATTCCCAGTGCTGCTGGGTGCTTGGTGTGTCAGGGATGCTGCAGTGAGGTGCTTCTGATCCCTGTGGGAAGGGCTGGAGGGGAGAGAAAGGAGATGAAGCTTTGCTACTTGCTAAAAATGACGAATGCTACGAAAGGGAATGCAGGAGAAATTCCAGGCTGGTTCAGTGGGTTTCTGTTGTTGCCTCCATCAGTGACTCACTGAAGGATTTTTGGGAAATCACTTGATTTTTGTTTCTCTGATGAGCAAGGGCAGCAGGAGGGTGTTGACAGGGCTGGACTGGACAAAAATATCCTCAGTTTTATCCCTGGGTTTGCCCTCCGCTTCTTGATGCAAATGTGCTTTTTTTGAAGTCCTGAGTTTCTTCACGCTTCTCTTCCCATCCCTCCTGTTTAGACTGTGAGCTAATTTGGATCAGGGTGGTGCTTTGCCATGAATTTGTTAAATCTTTGGCTCCATTGCCCAGCGAGTGTGCCAGGATGCTGAAGTGAACCCAGCTGTCAGAAAACCTCCATTTTCATGCTGTTCTGAAGACAAAAACCCTGAAACTGTTTGTTGGAGTGCGATACGTATTTAATTTTGAGATGATTAACATACTCTGCTTCCATAACAAATGAGTTTCCTGTGATCTCTGGCACGTGCTGGTGGAAAAGAGCCTCGTGTGGGAGTTGGTGGGTTGGTGTGTGTGTGTGTGTGTATCCTACGAGATTTATTTGTGTTTCAAATCCAGTTCAGTCACCACCTGGAAGGGTCTGCTCTGTGGATGTTCCTAATTTTTAAAATCCTGGGAAGCGCTGGGTTGTTGGACTTTAAAGCTACACTGAACTGCTTAAGGGTATGAATTGGGAGCGAGCATAGACTCAGAGGTGTTATTTTAAAAACACCAACTGGTGAGATTGGCTGGGCCTCCAGAAAACCATTCCCTGTGTCTTGGCTCACACCACGCTCCTGCAGGCAAGGAAATGAGGAATGTCAGCCACCCGGGTCATTCCTGGATGGGAAGATCCCGCAGGGCGAGGTGGAATCCTGAGGAATTCTGAGCCGTGTGTGTTTGTGTCCCCAGATCATCAAGCTGAAGGCAGAAGCGCGGCTGGAGCTGCTGAAGCAGATCGGGGTGTCCGTGGACACGTGGCTGAAGAGCGCCATGAACCAGGTGATGGAGGAGCTGGAGAACGAGCGCTGGGCCAACCTGCCCTCGGTCACCAACAACGGCTCCGCGCACCTGGTACGGATCCAGGGAGAAACCTCCCCCAGGGCCTGGGGGCCTCTCCAGGGGCTGCTCCTGGAATACAGCCCTTCCAGAGGAGGCCCCGCAGCTGCTCCAGGGCTGGAGCCCCTCTGCTCTGGAGCCAGGCTGGGAGAGCTGGGGGTGCTCGCCTGGAGAGGAGAAGGCTCCAGGGAGAGCTCAGAGCCCCTTGCAGGGCCTAGAGGGGCTCCAGGAGAGCTGCAGAGGGACTGGGGACAAGGCATGGAGGGACAGGACAAGGGGAATGGCTTCCCGCTGCCAGAGGGCAGGATTAGATGGGATATTGGGAAGAAATTGCTCCCTATGAGGTGGGGAGGCCCTGGCACAGGGTGCCCAGAGCAGCTGTGGCTGCCCCATGATCTCTGGCAGTGCCCAAGGCCAGGCTGGACACTGGGGCTTGGAGCAGCCTGGGCTAGTGGAAGGTGTCCCTGCCCATGGCAGGGGGTTGGAATGGGATGATTTTGAAGTTCCCTCCCAACCCAAAGCATTCCATAAAAAAAAAAAACCTGAAAATGTTTGGTTGGTTGTTAACCAACAGGGAAAATCTTGTGGTTTTACATGGCTGAATTTAACAGGAACTAAAAAAAAAACAAAGCTCAAAAAAAAGGATTTTTGGGTTTCTTTGCTGGGCTTACTTTAAATTGATTTTTCTGAGCTTGGGTAAGTGCCATAATATTTATTTGCCATTTCCTGAGAAGAAAAATGTCTGTGTGTTTGTCTAAAGTTTCATTAATAGTTGAGGTTGTTATCTTGAGATCCCTGAATTAGAGACTTTCTTCTTCCAGATAAGGTCTTTATTCTTCCTTAGAAAACAAAGTTCTACATCATTCCTTAAAGAATCATTTATGTGGAGATTGTGGGGAAAGTCATCAGGAGACCAAAGCCTGTTTTCCAAATTGATTCCGATATTTTGAGGTAAAAAACCTTAATTCATTAAAACAGTCAGTGCGTGGCTTGGAAAACAGACTTTCCTTTCCTGTGACCAGGGTTAGATGTTTTCCCTCAAAGATCTTTCATGGATTATTTGAGGTACAGTAGACAGGGCTGGGGAATGGTTGCACTCAGTGATCTTGGAGGCCTTTTCCAGCCAAAGTGATGCTGTGATTCCAAGCTAACTCTTTGGAAAATTTCATCCAATATCATCAAAACTGATCTAAAAAGCAGCTTTGATCAGTGGAAGGTTGGTTATGATGTTTTTAATTGAGTTGTACATAAGACTAATTGCATTTGTAGTGTCTGTACACTTGTTTAGCTTGGAAGAAAGCATATTTTTAGGTAATTCAAGGACGAATAAAAAGCAAACTCTCATTTTCCTCCCCTTTTCCCCAGGAAGGATGAAATATTTCAGAATCAGTAGTGATGGCTGAATCAAAGAAACGCTGTTCAGAAAAGAGGAACTGCTAAAAGAGCTTTTAGGGTTTTTTGCTCATTCCCATATTTCTTTGTGCTCTTCATATGTTTTTTCCTTCTTTTTTTTTAATAGGTTTTCTTGGTAGTGGTAGCAAACCCTTAGAGGGAGAGGGTTTTTTTGGAGGCACAGATGTTTCCCTCTGTGGTAACTTCAGTTTGGAGAAGAGAGCACTGACTGGAATCTCAGCAGATGCTTCCCCAATTCCCTCTTTGCTTCCTTCAGGCTGTTGGGAAGTTTCTCCTCGGATGTCACACCCAGCTCGTGGTGGTGATTTGCACTGAAGGTTGTTGCAGGCTTTATTGTCATCATTAATATAATTAGGAATTAGAGTTGGAGTGTGCAGATCTGAGTGTCAGCCCTCCCAAATCCCAAAGGAAATCCTGTTCTGGTTTCACTTCAGATGCTCTCTGGTCACAGTAGGTGAGGATTTGTTGCGTAGCTGTGGTAAACAGTGATTTTATTCCATTTCTTCTTGTACTCCACCTCCTTTAACTCCCCTGTGTGCCTTTTGGGCTGCTCCCAAGCCCTCATTCCCAGTCTCCCCAGACAAGGCACAGTTGGCCCTGGAGCTGAGCCCCCCGTGCTGGTCCCAGGCGATGCCACAGCCTGGGAGGTTCAGCTCTGAGTCTCATTTTCCCCTTTTACACTTACGTAGGCTCCTGTATTTAAAAAAGGCTCTGTTGACCTTGGCAGGCCAGGCAGGGACAGCCCAGAGATGGAATTCTTAGAGCTGGGACCAAAATTACACCAGAATTCAGAGGAATTACTGCAGTTTGTAACAAGCAGCACTTTCACTCCAGCCTGGAGGAGTGGGCAGTGTTTAACAGAGCTGGGAAGGGGCTGGAGCCCCAGGAGCGGCTGAGGGAGCTGGGAAAGGGGCTCAGCCTGGAGCAAAGGAGGCTCAGGGGGGACCTTGTGGCTCTGCTCAACTCCCTGACAGGAGGGGGCAGCCGGGGGGGTCGGGCTCTGCTCCCAGGGAACAGGGACAGGACCCTTCTGTGTATATGTGCAACAACCCAAGACAGATTTTTATACAGAAATACATTTCTGTCGTTTTTTTCATGTGTGTAATCCACTTTCTCATCACCAGCCCTGCATTTCTTCCTGTGTTTGCTGCCTGTCCCACCCCTTTAGTGTCATTCTGTCCCGTGCATTTATTCCTTGCTGCTGCCATCTTCCATCCCAGGCTCTGCAGAAGGATGAGCTTTCTCAAGCCAACCTCTCAGTTTCCTGTTTTCCCTCTTGGTGCCTGCTTCCCAGATGATTCCATCCAAGGAGTTAGAGCAGCCCACGTGCTGAAAATGAAGGCGTGTTTTTCCTGCTCGTGGTAGAAAGCCAGGAGCAGATGCTGCCCAGACTTTCTAGACATGATTTGCTGATTTCCATGATGTCCCAGCTGGATGTCAGCACTGGCTGCTGGGACCATGCACAGCAAAAGGCAGACACAGGAGGGGAAACCTCCAATTTGCCACAATTTGCAGTTGGTTGCTGATGTCCCAAAGCATTACCCAGCTGTAGGACAGTTTTTGGTTATCCCAACATCCAGGAATACACCAAAGGAGAGATGGAGGCAGACTGCTCTGGAATGAGAGTTAGTGATGAAGAAAAAATCACCAGGATTGCAAGGATTTGGTTTGGAAATAGTAACATAGAAACTAATTAAAGTCACAAAATGATGAAGCTTTGTACTCTTGTAGTCCAGGCCTAGAAGAGCAAAGCTGTCAGAGACCTACTTTAGGGAAATTTCACAGGAAATTTGTAGGCTCAGCTTAACTTTTTTTATTTATCAGCCTCTCACTTTTCACGGGGAGCACCAAATTCACTCCCAAATTAACAGGAATAAGCACAGGGAAGATGGAACTACATAGCAGTGTTGCCTTTGATTCAAAGGACTGTTTTCTCAGAGTAATTCATCATTTTCATGTGAGATAACATATTTATTCAAAACATAACCCAGGCACGAGGCCAAAGCACAGCTCATGGTAGTCTTACCCAAACTTGTATTTTTCCAGTATATTGACTTCAGGTTTTATTTAAACTTTTATAGCAAGTTTTTACAAATCTTCCTTTCTCTAAGAATTTTTGTAATAAACTGCAGCAAATATGTTGCGGAGAATACACAAGCTAGAAGGTTGATATGGGGCTTTATTTTTTTTAAACTTTAAATATTTCCACTGCAGATTTATTTTATAACTCGTGGTCACTGGTACATTAATCTTTTAGTAGCATAAATTCTCTTTTTACCATTAAACTGTTTTCTGTGCCTCTGCAATGGCATCTCTAAAGTACTTTAGTCACAGCTTATATGGAAAACAGATTTTATAACTGTCCAGCAGTTGCGTTGGAGCTTCCAAAATCTTCAGCAGTTCTTTTTAAAGTCCACATGCTTGTGCTTGAACAAAGAAATCCAGCTGAGTTACTTTCAATAACAATAAGTCATAAAAAACACAGACTGAAAAATATTAACCAGCTCATTTTTACTGTTATTTCTTCACCGATTTTTAGCAGCTTCTGTAATGCCAATTGCAATTTGTTTTACCAGGTCAATGCTGATGCAGAAAAGGAAGAGGGTGAAGAGTTTGAAGACAGCCTGGATGTTTTTGATGACAGCAGTTCTAGTCCTTCTGGTACTCTGAGAAATTACCCTCTCACCTGCAAAGTTGTTTATTCCTATAAGGTTAGTGATTTTTTTTTTTTAATTAGAAAAATGAGTTCTATTAAAAATTATAAATGTGCCTGTGGGAGCTTGAGGTTTGCTTTGCTGGTAGGGTGGGATTCAGGGAGCTTCCATCTGCCCTTTGGAGGGAGAGTGGCTCTTGTGAATGGCAGAACCTTTATTGGGATGTTGTAGTTTATTAAAGCTTTCAGGTTTTTAAAGAACATCCGTTTTAATAAAAGTCTAGATGAGAATGTTCTTCCCACTGCCCATGCCTTGCCCTTAAAGCCACTTTCCTTTTCCATCCTTCCTGTCCCACACTCCAGGCTTCTCAGCCAGATGAACTGACCATAGAGGAACACGAGGTGTTGGAGGTCATTGAAGATGGAGATATGGAAGACTGGGTAAAGGTAGGATTTTCTGAGCTTGTTTGCCTCAATGCTTTCAGGATAGAAGCTGGGATGGGAGGAAATCGTGGGGTTCTTTGCAGAGCAGAGTTCACAAGCAGGGAATGGCTCCTGTTGTTCGTTCACAGGCACGGAACAAGGCGGGACAGGTGGGATATGTGCCGGAGAAGTACCTGCAGTTCCCGACCTCCAGCAGCCTCCTGAGCATGCTGCAGTCCCTGGCTGCGCTGGACGCCCGATCCCACACCTCCAACAACTCCACGGAGGCTGACCTGGTCCCGGGCAGCCTCAACGGAGACTCCAGTGGTAAATTCCAGTTAGAAATGCTTAAATATTGAGCTGGCTCTTGAAAACAGTCTGGATATCAAGGCTGGGAGACTATCCCAGATTTCATGGAATCACAGAATCATTAAGGTTGAAGAAGACCTCCAAGGTCGTGAAATCCAACCTTTGACCAAATCCCGCCATATTGCAAAGTCTGCTCATTTTTTAACACTTCCACCATGGTGGAACTCCACCATTTCCCAGCCTGTTCCAGTGTTTACCTACTATTCCAGGGAAGACATATTCTCTAACATCCAACCTTAACCCCCCCTGGTGCAATTTGAGGCCATTTCCTCTTGTCTTATCTTTGGTTTCCTGGGAGAAAAGGCCCCACCTGGCCCCAACCTCCTTTCAGGGAGTTGCAGAGAGAGACTGACCTGTATCTGAGCACAACCATTCTCAGTAATTAGCTCAGTAATTACCTCTCTCATGTCAAATCTGCGTAATTCACCTCCTTAGCTCGTACAGCTGAGATTAAAATTAAGGCAAACCAAAATAATCTGGCTCAGCAATAACAGAATCTTGACAAGAACTTCAAAATCACCAGCTCCAGCTATAAAACTTTGTGTATCCTTGACATTTTTGTCTTGGCTCATTGGGTTTTTCCTTTTCCATTTTGCAGTCTGTTTTGTGAAAGCACTTTATGATTACGAGGGGCAGACGGATGACGAGCTGTCCTTCCCGGAGGGAGCCATCATCCGCATCCTGAACAAGGAAAACCAGGATGACGATGGCTTTTGGGAAGGAGAGTTCAACGGCCGCGTCGGGGTCTTCCCCTCGGTGTTGGTCGAAGAGCTCACGGCCTCGGAGAATGGAGAGACTCAGAAGATTGGGGATACCCAGGTATGGAAAGAGGTGTTGGCTTGGTTTATTATTTGGGCAGTTTGCAAAGATCTGTCACTTCTTCAGGGGAAAAAAAATCAGAACCAGTTTAAGGAAAAAAAACCCAGCCAAGTCCTCAGTGCTTGCATTTGAGTTTCTTACCCAGCCTAGTAATTATCAACGGATGTATTTTTGCAGATAGAACAGATTTGTGAATGAAGGCAGGTATTTGGGTAGAAATGAATCAAAGGAGAAGACTCACAGTTTACTTCCTGTCATTAATTTATGAGAGACTGAGATGTCAGACACAACCTGGCAAAAAGAGAATTACAGGCTCTTTCAGCCCTAATTTAATGTTTTCATACTTAAATCTCTTCTGGATCCTCTCATTTTTGAGGGGCAGGATACTGCCAAGTTTTGGATTACAGTAACTTTTGCATAAATGTCCTAATTTCTACAGCGTAGTTCTGTAATACTTCTATCGTATTAGAAAATCAGACACATTCCCATGTGGAGATTGGGGCTAGAAACTGCACTTCCATGTTTTCTACAAAGGAATTTTTCATTATTCCTTGATTTAAGAAGACCGTGAAAATGAACATTTAAGTGCATTTGGGTAGGGATAAAGCTCCTGGTCCCAACACTTTTGTGTGAACCCAGCTCGGCCAAACGAGCTGTTTGTTTCAAATAACCTGCAAAGAGCCTCTCTGAGTTACCTGGGAGAGGCTGAAAATTTCTGCTCAGTGGCAACCTAAGATTTAAAAAAATTGCATCCCTGTTGGATGCCTTGACTTTGCTTCCCAAACTTTCCTGCCAGCTGTGGAGGGAACTTGCTGGAGTAGGGATGGGTTGGAAAACTGGTGGGGGGGGTGTGGGTGTGTCAAACACGCTGAGGAGGATTTGCCGCAGCCTCTCCCTGGTTTTGGCACAGGTATCCCCAACTCCAAAGGCCAACAACTCCCTGCCACCACTGCCTCTGTATGACCAGCCTCCCACCAGTCCCTATCCCAGCCCGGATAAAAGAGGATCCCAGTTTTTCCCCAGATCTCCATCGACAAATGGTGAGAAACTTGTAAACATTTCGGGTAAAGGCTTCATTTAGAAGCCTTTCAGAGGGGCCAAAAAAGAGGAAAAGAGCATTTTTGCAACATAAATTCAGCAATACTGAGGGCCTTCTTTGTGATGGGGTGTTGCTTATTCCCTCAGAAAACAGCTTTGGTTCCGAGTCCACCGGATTCTCCCAACCTCCACGAATTCCTCCGGAAAGTTCCTATGGCAAACTGCGGCCTGTAAGTGACCAGCAAATCCTCTGGTTTTTGTTGATGTTCAAGGGGTAACAGCCCCTAAACAGAGCTGAAAAAGAGGTGGGGAGTAAATGCCAGAAGAGGTTAGTCCTATGGTTTATACAGTTCCTGCTTTCCAGCAGTGTCCTGCACATTTGGGATTATATTTATTTCCAGCCCCTTTGGTTTGAGGGGTTTGGATTCACGATTCTTAATGATGAGGATTTTGTGTTGTCTTTGCTGCCTAGAAAAAGGAGTTTTGCTAGAAAAGGAAAGGAAGAATTTAATCACTTAGAACTTGACAAAATCCATCTCCTACAATTAACTTTGAAATCAAGTTTTGGGGGGTTCCAAAGCCCTAAACCAAGTCATACTAAAATATAACATTTGTCTTTTCCTGGCCTTCTTAGTGAATGAGCTTGCAGAAAAAGAGCAATTTGGGATGTTCAAAAAATACATTCTGAATATTCCAGTAGTATTGGGCAGTTTGGTGCAGGATTGCTCCACAGTTCATGTTTTCCGTAGCAAGTCTGGTGTATTCTGAAATGGTGTCCTAAAAACCCTTCTAAAGGCACTAAAGGTGATCTCTGTCAGGAACAAGAATAACTTGACTGATGTGGCAGAGTGTGAAAACAACATCAGATTTTGGGTGTGTATTGTTGAGGTTGGTGATTGATGAAATACCAGTGAGTCAGATGCAGCCAAATGTTCTGGTAGTTCCCACTGCACAGAAGTTCCAGGCAAAAGCATCATCAGATTCAGCATGCGATGAGTCTTTCCCAGCTTTGCATCCTGGCTTATCCCTGGACGCAGGCAGAATAGATGTGGTATTGCACCCTGGAGACAATCTGTGACAGGCCACAAGGAAAATCCCTGATGGCTCAGCTGGGGAGCCCTGGAGCTGAATCCCGCTGGATACACAACCTGCTTGTTTGCACCATCTGCAGGGGTGAGCCTGGAGGTCTGTGCAGGAAATGTGAGGGGTTTCTGATGGAATTTGGCCATTTCGTGGTAGTCACAGGCTGGTTCTGGCTGTTGCAGGTGCGAGCAGCTCCACCCCCCCCGACACAGCACCACCGCCGGCCCGCGGAGAAGATCGAGGACGTGGAAATCACTCTGGTGTAACGAGGGGACTGGCTAATTAGTAGTGCTACAATCAAGGCCAAACACAGCTTTTGGTCGATCTCGTTTTTAGGCACCTTTGCATGATGAAGACTTGGACTAGAGCGAGTGGTAGGGAGGATTTTATGTGGCAGTGACCCGGCGGATTCCTTCCCACAGTTATGAATATTTTGTGCCTTTTGTTTTTTGTCTGTTTGTTTGGATTTCTCTACATCATTCTTCCTCTCGTAGCACAAACCAAGACAGGCCAAGATTGGCTTTTTTTCTTGGCAGAAGATGCTCCATTTTTATGTGGAGACAAAGAAAGAGCCTTGTTCATGCAGCTTAGTCTTAGCATCCTTTGCTCCTGTGCATTAGTACAGTATATTACTGTTGCCATAGGAATGTGTTAAAGATTGTGGATCCTTCCAGTAGCATCACCTGCCTGATCAGGTATTCATCAGATGAATGAAAAAGGGAATGGAAAAAGAAGTCTAAAGGAGAGGCTGGCTCCTCTTGAATCCCCCTGCAGAAAGGAAGAAATGGGAAATGATCTCCCAGAGAAGCAGAAGTGTTCATTCCATGGGTGCTCCCCTCGTCAGTGGTTCACAGATGAACATTCTGCCTTGGATTTTTGTGTTTACTCAGTGCATTTACTCATAGAGGATCTAACATGGAGGTGCTGAACCAGCAGCAACATCTTCTTCCAAAGCAGAAACCAACAGGTAGACAAGCAAAACAGCAAGTGAGATTTTGTATAGATCTGGAAATTGAGCTGCTTTTTCTTTTTTTTTTTTTCCTTAGCAGATTTTGGGGATTTTGGTTTTTTTTGTTGGGTTTGTTTTATTTTTTTAAAGCATTTGGGTCACTCTTATCCCAGTTATTGCCGTGTACTTTATTATCCAACATTAGCAGTGTATCTTTGTCATCAAACCACCTGAGTTCTAGAGTTAGCAGTTCCATTTAGAGTATTTACATGCATTTAGTTGTTGCATTGGATGGTCCTGTAGCCTTTTCCCACCCCAGTCCCAGTAACCAGCCAAAGCCAGGGAGCCAGGAGCAGCTCCGGGTTCTGCCTTCACACCACCTTCGTGCCCGAGATGTGTCCAGTTCCTCTCAGGAAAGAAACTGGGAGGAAAAGAGTTTCACATTTCCCTCAGAGAGCTCTGTAAAGGGAGCTTGGATTTTGGCTTTTTGACAGAAAAGGGCAAAGAATATTCTGAGGTTGAAGGTGGAGCGGAATGGTTGGAGGAGAGGGAAAAACTGGATGAAAACAGGTTTTTCTTTGGGTACTGACTAAAATATTGTCAGCATTCTCCATCAGATGAAAACTTCGGATCAAAGGCATCCTGAGGTCGGATTTGGAGCTGTTTGTGGATTCTCTTGTGTCTTCATGGTTTTTTTTCAAAGCCAGTAAGTTTTCTACCTTTAGTTTACTAACAAGGGCTATTTTTTGAGGCTGCATTTACAACAAAAACCCAACAACTCATCTAACAAGATTTTATCATAAACTTTGCACATACTTGTAAGTCCCAACCCAGGCTGGGTCTCTGAGACATCCAGTGCTTGCCAGTCTCCTTTCCCAGTGGGATCCTTAACCAAGAGTGGGGCTGTCTGAGGACAACGATTCATGGATCAGTTGTGGAATCAGTGACTGTCCAATGAAGTGTTTTCCATTTTATTCCTTCTTTTGCACCTCTTGTCCTGTTGATCTGTTTGAGGTCTTTTTATGTGTTTATCAAACTTATTCTTAAGTTTAAAAAGAAAAGTTTAAAAAAAAAAAAAGATTTAACTGTTCGCAAATCTTTTGAGATCTTCACAACGCAGAAGAAAACCAAGTTTTTGCCATAATGTTCATGTTCAATTCCTTTGGCCAGTTTTTCTGTGTCCTTCACACTCGGACTTTCAAAAATCCAGAAAATTTTTATTTAAAAGTCTCTTTAGTTGTATTTTAAAATATTTTCTGTAAGAGCTGCTAATTTTATTTAAAAAACAAAAGTGGAAAAAAAAGCAAAAAAAAAAAAGGCAAAAAAAGGAAGAAAAGTTGTAAAAAGATGCCTCCTTTTTACTTATGATTTCTTCATACAGGGCATGTATCGGCCGTCGCATCGTGTACAGCTCAGTACACCCTGAAAGCATCAGTGCAAATGCTTTCTTTATATTGGCTGTAAAAAGTTTGTATTTATTATGTATAAAAAGTTGAATAATAAAAAAGTGGAACTAAATCCCTGGTGCCCTGGGAGATTTGGGGGGTGGAGGGGTTGAGGGAAAACCCAGGGATAAAAATCAGCGTTTTCTTGAGAGGGGTTTTGTGCTTTTACACGGAAATTTGAATCTTGTGCTTCGGGAAAAGCACATCCTTAAAATCAGCTTTAAACATCTTTCAGAGGGGGCATTTATACAGGGACAAAACGTTGCCAAAAATGAAGAGCCAGCAACAAAGCTCCAGTTATCAAAATAATTGCTTAATAGCCCTGATGCAATTAGGATAATTGCCTAAAGAAAGCGAGGGGAGTGATTGATAACAACCCTTCAGAGTGATTGTCCTTTAATAGGCTCGATTTGCCTAATTGTGCCAGGAGTATTCCCACTGCATCCCAAGCCTCTCCAGCTCTGGGATCCCTCTGTGAGCTGCGTTTCCACGTTGGATTTTCTTCCTGCACTCAGAAGCTGCCCACCAGGGACCATCTCCTTGCTGGGCTAATCCCACTTTCCTACAGGTGGAAGGTGCCAAATGATTCATCATTTCCATGTGCTCCCTGGTTTTGAAGACTCTCTTTCCCTCATGGAACACAGGACTTTACCGTGGGGTTGGGGTGGATCTTCAGGCTTCCGCTCCTCCCACAGAGCTGTTGCACAGGCCTTCACTTTTTTCCCCCTGAGCTCCTGCAGCCTCTTCCTTTGAGAAATTCCTTCTTACCTGCTTTTTATATGGATTCACGGTGCTCCTCTAAGAATTATTGTCCTGCCTTGCTGCTCTGACAGCTTTGTCCTTTTCTTTTCATTTCTTGCTTGTTACTTGGGGTCCTTTTCACCACCACTACGACTTAAAAACTATTTTAATCCTCAAATCCACCAGCGGAGCCACTTTTCCTTTCTTCCATTTTTAACAGACCCCCTTCATGCCTTTAGTTTTCCTCCTTCCCAAAACAGAGCCAGCAGCAGCTGTGCTGTGATCCCATCATTCTTGCCACTGACTGACTTCCGTGAAAACCTCTTCTCCCTGAAGTGCCTTCCTGCCAGTGAGAGATGAGCACGGTGTGAGCAGCACACAGCGACCACTTAGAGGTAAAAAGAGGTGCTAAGGAACCACAAAGGCTCCAGGGCTCTATTTCCTGCCTGGGATGGTTAAGAGAAGGAGTCTGGGGAACTTACCCAGTGCAGAGGGTGAAATGTGGCTCCCTGGAAGTTGGCAGCAGGATCTGTTCGAGCCGAGGTTTCCTCTGATTGCTTTGGTTCCCAGATTTTGGCTTTAAACTGAAAGAATGTAGGTATGGATTGGGTATTCGGAAGGAATTGTTCCCTGGGAGGGTGGGCAGCCCTGGCACAGGGTGCCCAGAGCAGCTGTGGCTGCCCCTGGATCCCTGGCAGTGTCCAAGGCCAGGCTGGACATTGGGGCTGGGAGCAGCCTGGGACAGTGGAAGGTGTCCCTGCCCATGGCAGGGGGTGGGAGAGGTGATCTAAGATCTCTTCCATTCCAAACCAGTCTGGGATTCAGTGATTTTCAAAAAGAATAATAGGACTCAGATGGGTAGGAGGATAGAAGAGATGGGGTGAACGATGTGATGTTCACTACAAATTGTGCCAGGGTTTCTTTTTGTTTGTTTTATGGAAATATTAAAAGGAACCAAAGCAAGTGGGCGAGTTCTCTTTCCCATACAGCACAAATGTCTCTCACTGCTGATAGTAATTAAAAAAGAAAACAAAAACTGCACCATCTTCTCTATATAAAGCATCTTCTGCTTCTTGGAAGCCTGGCTGCTCTGCAGCTTGCACTGTTTCCCTGCTTGCTCTTCCAGCAAGGTCCCTATAATTAATACCTTGTAAATCCCAGCACAGCAGGGGCAGGATTAGCAGGGAATCTACCTCAGTCAGCCTTCAGAGCCTCCCAGGAAGGAGGGGATGCCTCTGTAAAGGGAAGAGTTCTGTCTCCCCAGATTTTTTCCATTTGCAGATCTGTTGCCCTGCATGAAAATCATGGGATGGATGGGAGTAAATGTGCTGTCCCCCTGCACCTGGACAGGTGTCTCCAAGAGGGGGGAGCTCAGGGATATTGAGACCTCAGTGCACGGCACAGGGGGAGGCTGCAGAAAGTGAGGGATGAAAGGGAAGAAAACTTAACTGAAGTCAGGGATGCAGCAAAGAGACAATAAAAAATGCAGCCAGGAAAACGCTGACGTGCTTGCCATGCCAAGTGGTTTCCTACTCCAGGCATTCCCCAGGGGGATTGAGGATTACGGATCTGGCAGCAGGATCAGTGCAGCAAGTGCGCCTCTGCATTGCAGGTCATTTCAGCCAGAAAAGGAAAGAAAGCACTGCAGTGATACCAGAATGGAGAGGTGGGAAACCCCTCTGCTTGCGGGAGCAGCACAGGGAGGAGGGGGAGAGTGGGTCTGACAGGTACCTGTGCATCTCCTCAGATCCTGGCACTGCTGGGGAGAGCCTGGCTCCATCCTCTTGGCATCCTCCCTTCCAGCATTGCTGCACATCAAAGAGTTCTCCCCAGCCTTTTTCTCTCCGGGCTGAAAATGTAGAGAATCCTAGAACAGAACCAGAGGACACGAGGAAACGGCCTCAAGTTGTGCCAAGGGAGGCTTAGGGTGGATATCAGGGAAAAAACCTTTGCTGAACGGGTGGTCACGCATTGGCATGGCTGCCCAGAGCACTGGTGAGTCCCAGTACCTGGAGGGATTTAAAGCCCTTTGGATGTGGCACTTGGGGGCACAGATCAGTGGTGGCCCTGGCAATGCTGGGGGAGTTACTGGACTCCATGATCTGAAAGGATTTTCCTGAATGATTCTCTGGGGAACTGCTGTGCTAAACAGTGTTGGGCTGGGTGCTGTGCAGTGGCCACGGAGACTCAGGAATGGGGTTCCAGGATCCAGGCTTCAGACTGTACCTCCTTAAGGATCCATGGAAAAAACCAGCATTCTGCCATGGCCTTGTGTCTGCTCCCAGAAATCCTTTGGAATAAAGCATGTGCTGTAGCCAGTGGCACGTATGTGTGTTGGAAATGGCTTGTGGAGGCTTTCAAATCCCCGGAGTCTGGCCCACATCCCCAGGGAGTGAGGCCTGAGGTGGTGTCTGCCACATGCATCCGCAGCCCAATCCCATTCCTCCTGCTCTTCCCACTTCAAGTTTTCTCCCTGAAATCCATTTTCCAGTCTGTCTCGAGTGTGTTAAGCAGCGGTTCTTCTGCCACTTTTTTCAAAATTCCATTTGCTGTCTGCTGGATTTCACAGCTGGTATCCAAAGCGAGCAGGAGCCAGGCTTGGAGGGACATCCAGCTCTGGGGATCAGGAATTGCCTCTCACAGAACCTGTCACTGCCCCTTGCCAGCCTGGAGCATGGCCAGGGATTAAATGGGCTTCACAGAAGGCTTTGGATTCTCTTAGATCATTTCACCCAAAGATGTGAATATCCCCTGGAGCGTTCTGGATCAGGCAGGGCTGGCTGTGAGGATCGGGAAACAGGGATGAACTTGCCTTTGGAGTGCTTTGTCTTCATTATGGAAGGAGAAGCTGTTCAGCCACGAGTGTGCAAGTTGAGCTCCACAAGGATCCCAGGATATTCTGAGTTGGAAGGGACCCCCAAGGCTCATGGAGTGCAGCTCTTGGGGATCTAACCCCAGGCCTTGGCATTATTAACACCGTGCTCCAGTTCTTCGGCAGCTAAACACATCCCCCCAAAACTCACGGGGCTGCGAGGTGAACGTGGAATGGGCCCCATGGAGAAGGAGCTGGGAGCTCATTTCTTGCCCCCACTCCAGCATCACCCCTGGACAAATCCTCCCAACCCCTGTGTCCTGTTTGCCAAGCACTGCCAGCATCACCTGAAGGTTTCCCCGTACAAAGAGCAATCTGTGCCATGCTGAAGTGCCCCTTCTATTTCAAAATTGCTTTTATTGCACTCCCAGATTTTCACCTTCTTTTGATGGAGTGGTTTTGGGGTTGGATTTTTCTTTTTGAATGCAGATTGAAGAGTGAGCGCTGTGAGCTGTGCTTCAGCTCTGCTGTAATTAGTTTTGTCTACTGTAATTGCTTCTCCTTTTGCCATTGTTTAGTGAAAGACGAATGAATTTCCAGGTCTGGTTGCATTGGGAATGCTGACAGCAGCTTTTTTAAATCCCACAGCACAGCTATTTGTCTTTTTTATTCAGCTGGATCCTGTGGAGTGGGACAAATTCGGCTTCTCCTCTGTGTCCCGTGCAAATTACTGCACTAATTAATTTCTCTAAGACTGGGGCCTCCTTGCTTAGCAGAGGGAAGGGATGGAGGGAGGGCACTGTCTGGAAAACAGCAGCAACCCTGGATTAACTCCTGGAGTAAACCTGCATGAAGAGACATGAGAAGCTGATGGTTTAAAAATAAGGTTTACAGGATTTAAAAAAAAAAAAGGATATTCTGGTATTAATCCCACATCTTCCTTCATAAGAACATCTTGGTTTCTGAGGAGCTAGCTCTGATCCGTCACATTGTTCATGGTCCCAGGGTCTCCTGCTGCAGGTTTTGCTGGGGGGTTTAAAAGAGAATTGGCAATTTTCTTGGTAATTTGATGGCAGAAATCATTGGTGCTCCTTAAAAAGGAGGAAGGGCTGCTTTGTGTGGCATCAAGAGAAGGGACAGAGAGGGAACTGTGGCTGAAGGACTTGTGTGGTTCTGAGAACATCAGTGATAGGGGGAGGTGACAAAGCCAGTGACAGGATGCCAGTGACAGGATGCTCCTTTGGGCAGAGCTTTGCAGGAAAGGCTTTGGAAGCAGTGAGTGCTTGGACTTCCCAGGAATTTCTGTGAAAGGATCTGAGCGCTCCTGGGGTGCTTGGGACATCGGAGCTGAGGCTGAGCCAGGAAAGAAAGTGGCAGGAGGGAAAACCAAAATGTAATGTTATTCTAAAAAGGGTGGGCTTGGTTTTTTTTCTTTTTTTGCCAGAGAAACAGGTGGGGGGGTTATTTTTTTCTGTTTTTTCTTTTTTCCAAACAGAAATTTAATTTCAAATATTAATCCAAGTATTAAATTCTATAACTGTGGGTAATAATAAACACAGCACTCCTGATTCCTGGACTGCCACAAAGTATTGTTGAGGTCAGTGCAAATTATTCCCCAAGGACACTGTTGGAGTGGGATTGCTCAGGGATAACGAGGGATCCTGTGCTAATTCAGCTGGCAGAGCTGCTCTGCCTATCAGTGGGGAACTGCTGCTGCTGCTTTCAAAATTACCTGACCGAGCTAATCTGAGGGAGAGGAGACAATTTATTGATTTGGAGTCCTAGCCAGGCGTAGATGGAGATAATTCTGGGATGTTAGTGGTATTATTCCTGCAGAAAAGCAGGCTGGGTAAAGATTTTCAGGTTTTTATTAGCCCCTGCCAAACAATTGGGCTGCATTGCAGTTTGAATGTTTAATTTGAGATGTGTATGGCTGAGATACCAAAAATCAGAGCTCTCTGGGTGGTGGTCACTGGATATTTCTGCTGAAACTGCTCATTTTCTAAAGCTAGCTGCCCCTCACACTGCTTTGAGCTCCCCCTCTAAAGCTATTTTTAACAGAGAAGGGGAG
Organism: Corvus hawaiiensis; assembly: GCF_020740725.1. Taxonomy (NCBI): domain Eukaryota; kingdom Metazoa; phylum Chordata; class Aves; order Passeriformes; family Corvidae; genus Corvus; species Corvus hawaiiensis. The sequence goes on from NC_063214.1 coordinate 1,706,751, forward strand.
GGGGGGCGGGGGAAAGGTGTTAAGTTTGCAGGTCTGCTTTTGCATTCTGGTCAGGTGTCTTGTCACTCTTCGTGGCTCTCCTGCAAGCTGGCATCCGAGGGTTCTGCTTAATGTCCTAGAAAATAACCTTGTGCTTGGACCAACAGCCAGTTTATCACTGCTGCTCCCTGCCTGTGTCTCCGGGGTGGAGAGGAGACACGGGAAAGCAGGGAAAGCACGGAGCTGGGTATTGCCAGGCTGCTCCTGGACCAGCACCTCCCTCCCTGCTGCTGCAGCGCCTGGGAACAGCTTGGCAGAGCAGCTCTGCTTCCCCTTGTCCAAACGGGGAGCTGGAATCCTGGGAGCTCTGAGACTGAGGGTCTGGGATTTGGGACCTGAGCCCTGCTGGCTCCTGCTGCAGCCTCAGCAAGTCCTTTTAGCTTTACTGCCTCCAGTGCTCTGCAACTGTTTGAGGGTGTCGTCCTCTCACATGGATGGCTCCATGGATTTCTCTGGCAGTGGGAAGCCATTCCCCCTTGTCCTGTCCTTCCAGGCCCATCCTCGTGTGTCACATCGGCAGTTCCACCACGAATGGCCTTTGTCACCAGCCTTATCTCAGTGCAGCTGTAAATCATCACAAAATGTGGTGCTGGGGCAAACCAGCCCCTCCTGCCCTCAGCCTATTTCCTGGGGCTTGGAAACTGATTAAGAATCACTTGCTGAAGCTGCTGGGTCTTGGGTGACAGTGCCAGGGCAAACTGCTCTCCTGGAAATGCCCATTAAAGTTTCAATTTACATCCCTCACCCAGAGCCGCGGGGCCAGGTGTGAGCTGCTGGAATGACCTCTCCCAGCAGCTGCTCGGTTCATTAAATAGTAACAAGCCCAGGGATTCCCAGCTAAACAGCACACCGAGCATCCTTATTCCATTTCCTGTTTCTAAAGGAAGTATAAATTATTTACTAGTCTGCTTGAAGTCCTTAAAGTGAATCCAGGCAGCAAAGCAAAATCTTGTTTAGCGGGGCAGGTGCCCAAAGGAAAGTGTCGGAGTGATGGAGCTGTTTGGGAACAGCCACTAAAACACTGCCAACGACTTATGGGATGTACTGGAGGTAACAGGCTGGGATTACAATCGAGTTGGCTGCTGGGTCAGGCTCTGTGCTTCACTGACACTTTGCTGAGTGCTGCAATTCCTGGATTAAATCCAGAGGACTTCTGGTGCACAGCTTCTGTTTTACCCATTTGGCAATTGAGGGGTGTTGATTTTCAAGCTTTAGCGTGTCCTCAGAGGTGTGAGTTCTCCTGGAGGGTCACACACACCTTTCCGGAGCAGTTATTCGTCCTTAGCCTGGAGCTGAGCTGGTGCTGCTCCCATTTCAATCCTGCTCTTCCAGCTGCAGGGAAGGGGATGGGACTGGGGCAGCTGAGAGCTGTCTCTGCCTGGAAACACGGTGCCCTCTTCCATCCCTGTCCTGCAGGATCCCGCCACCTTCCCATACTGCCGGAAGGTTTGCTGGACTTATTCCCCGTGTTCTTGCCAGAACCAGTAAATCCTCCTGGGTGTGAAATGTTTACAGAAGGCCTGTAAATGTGGCCCTGACCCCTGCTCCTCCCAGCCCTGTTCCCTCCATCTCTCCCTGCTCTGAGGGGCTGCTCCATGTGGGAAGGCAGAACACGTTTCCCAGGAAGATTTCCAGGGAGCGGTGAGTAACTCAGTGAGGGGGTTATATAGCTTGGGCAGTAGCAGCTGCTCCAGCTGCAGCAGTAAACTCTAATACTGCCTCTCCTGCAGTAAAATTCCTGTCTGAGTCAGACTTTACAAATGCTTTACAACTGCTGCTTGCAGTTCATCCTATCTCTGCTGAATTACCTTCCAGGACCCATCTCCATTCATTTAATGCAAACTATCTCATCTTGTCCATCTCCACCCTGGGTTTCATTTTCCACAGCTACTCCCTGGGAAAATTCAGTAGCTCTGCAGTGCCTCTGATGGTTTTAGGGAAGGTGATTTGGGAGGTTTTCTGTCCTTGGCTGCTGGTTCCTGCGCTAAAAGGTGGTGGGATGTAGGTTGGGATGGGGCTGTCCCAATCCCCCTGGAGCACCATGGCTTGTGTTTGCCCAGAGGGAAATCATAAGGAACAGGCTCCAGCCAGGGAGATGCCTGAATTCCTCAGGCACATCCAGAGAGGTGATGGGGCCTGGCATGAGTGGGAACCCAGCGTGTCACCCCAAATCCTGCAGGTGTCCGAGCTGGAGGGACCCCAGCAGGAATGGGCAGACCCTGTGCTTCTGCCTGTACCAGTTTGTATTTTTGATGCCCCCAAGGCTGTTCCCTGATCCTTCCTTTGCAGAGCCAGCACAGTCCCTGGTGCCTGCAGATCTCCCTTATTTTGGGAGCAGCAATGGCAATCAGGGACTTTCCCAGGCAGGACACTCGCTCGCAATGCCACCTTTTGTCATGACCCACAGAAAGCAGGAGGTATCCCAAAATCCAGTGTGCCTGCAAGCTGGGAAAGCTGCTGGCTGTCCTGGCCTCTTCCCTGCAAAGGGCTGCCAGCCCCTCCTGCCTGCTCTGAACAGGAGCCAGCTTCCCGGGGAGAAAACGCTGGGATACTGGATTAATTGAGCCCGTGCAATGGCCTTCAGCTGCCATAAACCATGTTGCTGTCTGGGCAGTGAATGGAGCTGGGGGGGGGCAGGACAGCTCCCGATTCCCAAACCTGCTCCGAGCCGCATCCCCCACAGCGAGGGAAGCTGGCGTCACCCCTGGCACCTGCCGGGGCCGTCCCCGCGGGCGCGGGGGTTCCTCTGCTGCCGAATGCTGCAGCCGGGCTGACATCCTTCCCCTGCAGCCCTGCTTTGGCTCCTGCCTGTGGCTGCACGGCCCAGGAGGAGATCCCAGCGCTGCTGCCAGAGCAGGGGCTGCAGCCCAGGGTTTAGTGCCGGCTGGGGGCAGGTGGGATGTGAGGGGTGCCTGTCCTGTGCCCGGAGCCAGGGAGGGCCATGGCTGGAGCCAGAGCCGGTGGCTCCATCTGTGTGGCAGCCTATGGACGCTAATCCCAGCTCCTGGGCAGTGGAGTGAGGTCGGGTTCTGCAGCAGAGCTGGCATCACTGGCACATTCCTGAACACCCCACTTCATCCCAGGGGACTGCCTGGTGCTCCCAGAGAAGGAGGGAGGGAGCCAGGAGGTCAGTCAGGAACCTTTTGCTTTTGCTGCAGCAACCCCGAAGTTTTCTCCATCCCCCTGGATGTCCTTTGGGGACAAAGGGAGCTCCTATGCCTGTGGCTCCACAAAAAAGTGGGAAATGGGGAACAGCAGAGGTGCAGTCCCCGAGGGTGGGGACCCAGAAACATGAGGGTCTGTCATGGGATTTATGGATAATCCCAGGCCTGCTGCAGATCCAAGCCACTGCTTGGACTGGGAAGCCACTGGGACCTGCTGGACCACACCTGAGGTCTCTGCAGAGGGGTGCAGGCATGTCACAGCTGTTTTGGAATGTTGCCAGCCTCCATTTCAGCAGGGATGGAGCAGAGATGAATTCACAGAACCACGGAATGGCTCTGTTGGAAGGGACCTTTAAAGGTCGTCTAATCCAACCCTCCTGCAGTGAGCAGGGACATCTCCAGCAAGCCCAGAATCCATTCCCAGCACCTGGGAGCATCACCCAGGGCTGGTTTGGGCTGCAGCTGGAGCTGAGGGAGGAATCCCACATTGCTATTTGGGGAAGGGACTGAAATGGCCCCAGCTGTGAAGGCCACGGTTCAGACCCTGCTGGCTTAGCCAGGCCATGTCTGGGGGGACAGGGGACATTCCCTTGGTGCCAAACACCACCCAGGCCCCTGCTTTGTGCCTGGCTCCAGCCCTCGGTGCTGACCTGAAATGCTGACACAACACATAGTTTGTCCTTAATAGGGCATGGAAAAGGGGACACGCATCAGGGTCAGGCTTTTTGCTCGTGCTGTGCCTTTCCCTGTCTGTGTGTGATTCAGGAATACACTGGGTGAGCCCCTCCTGGGTAAGCTCAGCCTAAAAAAAAGATGATCTTGGGCAGATATTTCGTGCTCTGAAAGTATGGTGGTCCCACGTTGGAAAACAGCAGAATGGGGTTTGTGCAGCTTGGGAGGGTCTTTCCTGAAAAATTATTTGAGACCCTGGTTGATAGGGCTCAAATTTCTGTACAGAGACATCCCCAGCTGCTGGACGCTTCTCTGAAGCCTGCTGTTCCGCGTGGGAAAGAGAATCCTAGGCTAAGGGAGAGCAGAGGGAGCTGGCTGAGGGACGGGCAGGATGGCTGGGCACAGCAGAGAGAGACAAAGGTGTCTGGTGACAGGAGGGGACGCAATTCCTCACCGCCACCGCCACCTGTCTCTGCCAAGTGCACCGTGAGATGCTCGGCCATCCCTCAAATTCTGGATAAATGAACCCCCGGGAAGAGGCTTTTCCCGCTCTGGAAACCGTCTGCACTGACATCTAGTGGCAAACCAGGCTTTTCCCTGGAAAAGAGCAGAGCGGGATCCTCCGGGGGTTGGGTGGGGATCCCGGTGCTTTACCGGTCCTGCTGCTGTTGGTGCTGTGGTTGTAGTCAGGAGCACTGTGGGCTTTTTCACAGGATCATTTAGGTTGGAAAAGGCCTTGAGATCATCGCGTCCAGCTGCAAACCACAATAACATCCATGATAAAATGCAGTTTAAATCTCCGCTTCCTAGAGGCTGTGCGTCAGCTGTACCCATTATCGTTATTATTTTTGTAATCCCCTACAATCCCTAAACCATTAAAAAAATAGTGTTGTGACAGAACAAGGGGGAGAATAGCTTCCCACTGACAGAGGGCAGGGCTAGATGGGATATTGGGAAGGAATTGTTCCCTGGGAGGGTGGGGAGGCCCTGGCACAGGGTGCCCAGAGCAGCTGTGGCTGTGCCTGGATCCCTGGAAGTGTCCAAGGCCAGTGGCTTGGAGCAGCCTGGGATGGTGGAAGGTGTCCCTGCTGCCTATGGCAGGGGGTGGAACGGGATGAGCTTTAAGGTCACTTCCCAACCAAGCCATGCTGTGTTTCTTGTTAAGCAGAGCATCCTCTGACAGCAACGACTGGGCAGCAGAGCAGGTTTCTAGGTATAAGCCCGGGGTGAATTATCATTTGTGTGTTTTACTGTACACACTGCTGACTCTCGTGTCCGTTTCCACGGAATTTAGAGCCCATTTAGCGCTGGTTTAGGGCATCCACAGGGCTCGGCCCTCCCCAACATGGCCACGTGGCAAAGACTACATCTCCCATCGGGCCCCGCTGTGCGCCCACGTGAAAGCGGCGAGCCAATGGGGCGCGGCGGAAGGCGGATATAGCGCTGCCCGCGGGGCCCGCTCCCTCCTTTCCGCCGGGCCGCGGCTCATCATGGCGGTGCAGATCTCCAAGAAGCGCAAGGTGAGCGCGGCCGCACGGGTCGGCCGCGGCCGCGGGACGGTGCCGCATCGCCCGGGGCGGCCCCGGCAGCCGGCGGGGCGGGGGCACGGCGGGGGGCGGCGGCGGACGGGGGAGGATGGCGGCGGATGCGGCGCGGGGCCCGGCGGGGAGGGAACATGGCGGCGGGATGGAGGGGGCGCTTGCCCACGGCCGCGCTCGGGGCTGCGCTGCGGGACGCGGAGCGGCGCTGGGAGCCGGGATTTGCGGGCTTTTCCCTCTGCTTTTCAGTGGGAAGGGTTTGCGGCTAGTGGCTGCCCCGCTCTGTGGGCCGCGAGGGCGCGGGGCGCTGCCTGTCCTGGGAGGGAGGGAGGGAGGTTTGGGCTGTCAGGAATTCCAGCAGCAGCAGCTCCCTGTGGGGATGGGAAAGGGATGTGACCCCGCTGGTTACTTCCCTTAAATTACTCCCGAAATACAGCAGAGAGCTGCGGTCTCAGCGTGAAGGGTGGCTGTGGCCAGCTGTGGGTCGGGCAGTGGTTGGTATAGGCTTGTGCTAGGACTGAGTTATTTCTGGGAACTTCAGGGGAGATGGTTCCATTTTCCCCATTGCTGCACCCAGAGGTTGGCTCAGAGCACAGTGCTAATAACGCCAAGGTTGTGGATTCAGTCCCTGGGCTGTTCATGTAAAAGTTGGACTTGGTAATTCCTGAGGGTCCCTTCCAGCTGAGAGTATTCTGTGATTCCTCTCAGAGCGGAGGAAAGCTGTCAGGAGAGACTGTTAAGCTGCAGGAGGAATTTGGGTGAGTTGCACCCAAATTCGGAATGGAACAAGAGCTTGACTTTGTCCCTTTGTCTTTTAGTTTGTCGCTGATGGCATTTTCAAAGCTGAGCTGAACGAGTTCCTGACTCGGGAACTGGCTGAGGATGGATACTCCGGAGTGGAAGTTCGGGTCACTCCAACCAGGACTGAGATTATCATCCTTGCCACCAGGTAACTCAGCCTTCCTGAACTGAGGTGCTCTGAAAATGCTTTGGGATGGTTCCAGTCTCACAGCTGAGGATACTTTTCTCAATTGTCCCATACTTATTTTCCTACAGAACTCAGAATGTCCTGGGAGAGAAGGGGCGCCGGATCCGGGAGCTGACGGCTGTGGTGCAGAAGAGGTTCGGGTTCCCGGAGGGAAGCGTGGAGGTAAAACTGCCTCAGGAGCTGGGTGATGCAGTTGGATCTGTGATGGCAGGATGGTGTCAGCTGATCCTTACTGTTTAGGGTGTTTTCCCAGGGGAAGGTTAGACTAGGTGTCCTGTAAAGAGTCCATGCAAGCCAAAGAATTCTGTGGTTCTGTTCCCTGAAATGTGCTCTTACTAGTTCTTGGCTGTAAAACAAATCAGGGAGAGAGGGGGAATGTGTGTGCTGGGGTGGTGCTCATTTATTCCAGTTTGGCTGGTGCTGCTGGATCGCATTATACAGGGAAGGGGGCGTGGGGTAAAGCTGGCCGCTGTAAATGCGGAAGGATTAACTGGACTGAGTGTAGGGTGTAGAGTAGAATGAAGCTCCTGTGCTCTGGTGAAGTGAAGTTTATTGTGAGGGGAGGGAGGCCCTGGCACAGGGTGCCCAGAGAAGCTGTGGCTGCCCCTGGATTCCCTGGCAGTGTCCAAGGCCGGGTTGGATGAGGCTCGGAGCAATGTGGGCTAGTGGAAGGTGTCCCTGCCCATGGCAGGGGTGGAACTGGATGATCCTTCCAAGCCAGAGCATGCTGTGATTCTGCCATTAAATGCCTTTAAAGCAGCCCTGTTGTGAGCGTGCCTCTCTCCCGTGCAGCTCTACGCCGAGAAGGTGGCCACGAGGGGTCTGTGTGCCATCGCCCAGGCCGAGTCCCTGCGCTACAAGCTCCTGGGAGGGCTGGCTGTGCGCAGGTGAGTACAGCAGCCTGGATGTGGGGCAAGTGTGGGACTCCAGAGCCATTCCCAAAAAACAACTCCTCTGCAGTTTGAAGATTTAACTGGTAATGCTGCACTGAAACTTTTGTTCAGTACAAAGTCACTTCTGGAGCTTTAGAGTAGGTCCGATGGCAGGTTGTCTGTCTGGCATAAAGCTGCATGTGTTCCTTGAAGAGTAAATGGGTGGAGGAGTGAAGCAAGCAGCATTTCAGGCCGTGTGGCTCAGGTGGCAGTGGCCCTGCTCTCACATCCCCTCGGTGATGAGACGATGACGAGTCAGAAGCGGGTGGCTCTGCTGGCAGTGCCTCCGCGGTGTCACGTTCTGTGGTGCTGCGTGAGGTCCTTCAGCAGCAGCCTCCTGTCACCAGTGAATGATCTAGAGGCATTTGTCTGAGAAGGGATGGGGAGCTGCACTCCTGACACAGGGAGCTCAGATTGGAATTGTGGTAAAATTCCTCCAGGGAGCCCTGTGGGTCTGCCAGCGCAGGCTCATGGCTTGGCTGTCCTCTCCCTGCAGAGCCTGCTACGGTGTCCTCCGCTTCATCATGGAGAGCGGGGCCAAGGGCTGTGAGGTCGTCGTGTCCGGCAAACTCCGAGGTCAGCGGGCCAAATCCATGAAGTTTGTGGATGGCTTGATGATCCACAGTGGGGACCCAGTGAACTACTACGTGGACACAGCCGTGCGTCACGTCCTACTCCGGCAGGGTGAGTGCCTGCCGTGCAAATCCCTGTGCAGCCCCGTTGGGTTCCTTCTCTAGAACATCAGAGACAAAAATCCTCAGCTCCTGGCATCCCACCCATGCCTGCCAGTTGGAGCTTTCTCAGTGGCAGGATGGAGGTTTCTCGCTGGTACCCATGGGGTGGAACTCGCGTGGTTTTGATGCATCTCTGATCTCACAGAGTGGTTCAGTTGTGCTGCTGTGCATGATTCAGACTCTGAAAATCCTGTTTTCTGGGCCTTTGCAACTGAACTCTCACTTTGCATCTAAAGTAGAAGTGCATGTGGGAATGGAAAGCGAAGGGGCCTTCAGCAGCCTGTGTGGTCATACCAGGTCAGCCACCTCTCTGCTGATGGGGTTTGAATGTTTCCAGTTGGGAATGTGGCTGTAGATTTTCCAGACACTGTCCCTGGTGTCCTGGGGCCTCTGAGGCTGGTGGTAACTTCCAGATGAAGTGCCTCTTTGTCTGGTTTTCAGAGCTCTTGGCAGTTGGGATTCTGGTTTTCCTGGTTCCTCAGGATGGGCAGAGAGAACAGGGGTGCTACCAGTGTCAGACAGTCTTCCCAGCTAAACCCGCTTCCACCTGTCTTCACCCCCCCACTAAAACACAAATGACTTGTGCATCTTAACTGGCTTTGGGTTAATTAATTGCAGAACTCCTGGTGTATGGATACCAACACAGCCCTAGCTGTTCTCCACCTTCCCTTCGGTGATGATACGATGACGAGTCAGAAGGGACGTCCTCGTGTCATTGCAGCCTGCCCTGTGCCATGTTCTGTGGTACTGTGCTACGGCTGCCTTGGCCAGGATGTCCTGCTCATTGGATGATTTAGAGGCATTTGTCTGAGAAGGGATGCAAAAAACCAGTGGAATTTCCTAGAGAAATGAGCTGAGGAAGAGGACTGAGTTTAAAACCAGGCTTAGAATGAGTTGAGGGTAGAACTGCAGTCCCAGGCTGCAGTCAGCAAAGGCAATGAGTTGGAAAATTTTGGCTATCCGACTTCAAATTCCTTGAATTTACAACACACATAAAATCACAATATTAGGTTTTTAAGCTGTAGCATTTCTGTGTTACAGTGTTGTCAGGAGATCATTCATGTGCAGTGATATTTGTAACCTTGGTGCCTGATCCTGTTTTCTGTCCCTGTTGTCCTGTCACTCTTTGCAGGAGTACTGGGAATCAAAGTAAAGATTATGTTGCCTTGGGACCCCAGTGGAAAGATTGGCCCCAAAAAGCCTCTGCCAGACCACGTCAGCATCGTGGAACCCAAAGAAGAGATTTTGCCCACCACCCCCATTTCAGAGCAGAAGGGTGGCAAACCAGAGCAGCCAGCCATGCCTCAGCCAGTGCCCACTGCCTGAGGGGTAAGTGCCTGGGAGCAGTGGGAGGGAGGTGTGCTGAGGATCCACGCGGAACAAGTGTCAGGCCTTTTCCATAAAAGGCCACCAAAAACGCTGGAAGCTGGGATTTTGGGAAGACAAGCTGCTGCCTTGTACCCAGCACAGTGACCAGGGTTGGGTTTGAGCGTTGATGAAGGGGAGAGGGTTCAAGGCATGTGGCAAAGCAGCTCAGAACACTCCTCTGGAGATGAGATGATGGATCTGGAAGGGGAATATCCCTGTCCACATGCCCTGTTCCATGTTGTGTTGTACAGCATGGATTTGGGGACCTTGGATCACAGTTGGAGAGACTTGTTTGAGAAGGGTTGGGTGCCTTGGATGTGTTTGCATTGTAGCATCTGCTACCAGTGTGCAGCTGGCAGCACAGGGAATGTAATCCTCATATACCCCTCCCATCCTGCCCCAGGATCCAGTTTGGGATAATCTTAGAAGCCACTTGAGAATGATTTGTAGGCTGCTTTTCTAAGGAAGTAGTCACAGTTTAAAGTCCTGTCAAGGGATCTGACTGGTAAGATCTGCCTCAGTGGGAAAAAGGGGGATCACTGGACAAAAAGCAGGAATTGAGAGATGCAGTTTAATTGGAAAGCTTGGTTTGTTCGTTGTTTGGGGTAGGAGAATGGTTATGGAAAAGTTTGCCCCCGGCTTACTGAGTGTTTTGTTTCTCCTTGTAGGGTTTGTAACATCTGCAGCCAGAAGCTTGTCTGTCCTGAAAACATCTCTTAATAAAATCACAAAAGACAGTGTTTGTGAAGGTGCTTTTTCTTTTCTTTTTTTTTCCTTTTTTTTCCCTTTTTATTTTCTCAAGATGTGCTCCGGGAAGACCTTGCTCCCACCTTTGGTATGGAAGGAATTCTGTTGCTGTTGTGTTCCCCTTCTGGAGTGAACGTCACCAGATCCTGATCCTAACAAAGTGGCAATGAAGCGCTGATATCTCTGTAGAGCTGGAGCAGCAATCCCGTGTTTAGAGGGTCATGAGTAACAAATGCTCCATGGAGTACTGGTGGCTGTTTCCTACCATCCCAGTCCCTTATCCAAGGTTTCCAGAAGGGGGAGCTTTTTTGGCAGTATCCAGGCCAATGCAGCTCCTGTTAGGGTCAGGTAACTTTAGGCATGGATTTGTGGGGTGAGACCAAAAGTGACAGTCAGGATTTCAAACCTTCTGTCCTAAGCTGTGAGGAGGGAATATCTGGTGGAAGTCTGGTGCAGGAATGGGAAGAGACAGGCACATCATAGGAGATGAGGTGTGTGCAGGATCAAGGACTTCAGAATCTGAGGAGTTCAAAGCCTGTTTGTTGCATGCAAACTTTGTTGTTTAGGAATAGCTTTCGCATCCACATTTCCATTTTCAGGAGGTTTCTCTGCAGGAACTAGGCTGGCAACTTAGGAACTGGAATTTTAAACTGATGGTCTGAGGAGCTGGTCTGTCCAGGGAGCCTTGGCCTTGCTGTTCCCAGCTTCTCTGGCACACCTGGGAATTTGGTTGAGTTTCAGAAACAAGATGTGCCTTCTCAGGCTGTCAGTGAGTCTGATTTCAGGTTGTGCACATCATTCAGTGCAAAGCTTTTAAACAGCTGATATAAATACTAGACTAATGCCAGCATTATTTTTTTAAATTTGAATTTGGAAATAACTGAAAATATAAAAGGTGACAAAGCAGTTCTGTGAGATCATAGGAGCAGGAAGTGTGTGAAAGTGGGAAGACCTGAAGCAGTAAAGAGTCACACTCAGCTTTGCATGTTTCTAAATTCTTAAACACCATCTGTGTGGTAGATGGTGATGGTTAGGAATCTCTCCTGCTGCCTCCCAGGGAGGGCTGGATTTCCTGGAGATGGCTCCACTTTTTCCTGGTTAAAAGCTCTCCAACCCTGTCCATGGTCCTGTTAATCTGACAGTGCTGATCACTGGTAGGATCAAGAGATAAGCAAGTAGTGGGGAGATGGCTCCAGGGAGACCTTAGAGAGACCCTTCCAGTGCCTAAAGGGGCTGCTGGAGAGTGACTGGGGACAAGGGATGGGGGGACAGGACACAGGGAATGGCTTCCCACTGCCAGAGGGCAGGGAGAAATGGGATATTGGGAAGGATTCCTGGCTGTGAGGGTGGGGAGGCCCTGGCACAGGGTGCCTGGAGCAGCTGGGGCTGCCCCTGGATCCCTGGCAGTGTCCAAGGCCAGGTTGGATGGGGCTGGGAGCAGCCTGGGATAGTGGAAGGTGTCCTTGCCCATGGCAGGGGGTGGGACTGGATGAGCTTTATGGTCCCTCCCAACCCAAACCCATCTGTGATTATCCCGGAGCAGTCAAGGGGTGCAAGTGTGAACTGAACACCTTTGCCATGTGCCTGGGTTGGAGTTAGCGCCATCCTGAGCTGTTTGAAGAAGCTCCAAAAGAGGAGGGAACTCACTCAGTTCTCTGTGTCTTTTGGGTGCTTCCCTTGGACAAAAGCCCTGGAAGAGCAGCTGGGGGTGGGATGAACTCAGGAACTCTGGAAAGCTTTAAACTTGGTTTCAATATTTCTATTCCAGATTCATGTGTTCCTGCTGTGCTTGGTGCTGGAGGTGGCTTCACTAATTCCCGTGTAGTGAGAGATAGGAAGCACCAAGTGCTTTTCCAGTCTGGGAGGAGCTCCACAGGGATGTGTGTGCTTGCCCAGGCACAGGGAAAGGGGACGTGTCTGTGCCTTTAGTTTTGCATGTGAGTGAGTGTCAGAAGGTTCATCCCTTTCCAGAATTGGGAGAACATGGATTAACATGATCTGCCACTGCTGGATTTTCCACTTGGGGAAGGCATCTTTAGCCTGCAGTTTTTTCCTCCTCTGTTTCCTTAGGGTGGATCCCAGCTGGAGAACTTTGGCTTGGAGGGTCAGGAAGGCTGGTCCCTTTGGCTGTCAGCTCACTTTTTATTCTGCTAAATGGCACTGCAGGACAGGGCAGTTGTTCCCTCACCTGTGGAGCATTAAAGGTGTTGGATATTTGCAGTTTCAGGAGAAAACAATGAAGGGAAAAGCTGCTGAGAGTGTTCCTTTCTCACGATTGATGTGCCATAGGACTTTGTCTTGTGTATTAAGTTTAATTTTTGTCCATAGTTGCCACATTAAGGTGTCTTGGATTTAAGGATAGCAAGGAACCTCCCTAAGTTTATTTTACTCTACAAGGGATTCCAGCTGCCAGGGATTCATTGAAAAAGTTTTATTGCAAAATTACACAACTGTCACTGTGTGGTACAAGAACAGACAAAAAAAGCCATCAGACGCCTGCATCCACATGATGCAAATTATTCACAATATCCCACAGTGTGTTCTTGCCTTGCCCACCCCTTTCACCCCCCCAGCCCAGCCTCCAGAACGTTCTGCGTGTGGGTTCAGTGCGCTGATTCAACGGGAAGGGTCCCACGTTTGGGGCGGCATTGCCTCCTGCCTCCCAGCACCTGGGAATCTGCAGTATTGGGCTTCTATGTCAGCAGGGAAAATTGGCACGGAGATAAAGCAAAGCCATGTAGGTGCTCCATGCTGGTTTCAGAGAATGGCAATTCCATTGGGAAGCACAGATTTTCCTCATTTCAATAATGTCATTATTTGCCTTGTGGTGTCTCTCAGTGCATGGCAAGTGCTGCAATGTTCCTGGGATGACATCAGCTCCCTTTTAAAATACTGTTAACCTGATGATATCCCTTGAAGAGAAGTTAGGAATAGCCTGGATCAGGCTGTGAAACCTGCTAATTATCAGACATAAATATAACTATAAATACCTTTGTTTTTCAGGGTGCCCTTATCCAGGTCAGCAGACAGGGAGCTAAAGTACCATGGAGCTTCAGCACAGCATAATTAGGAAGTCAGGTAATGGCAGCTTTAAAGCTTTGTGTTTCATTAAGCAAGAAAGTGGAGGTGAACCTGATCCCGCCTCCCTGAGAGAAGCCAGCCAGGAATGCCTTGGGTCAGCTCCAATGGGAGCTGATTGGAACCAGCTCTGGTATAAAGTGGGAGTGGGAACAGAGTCTTTCCCAGCCCTACAGGCTGATGGAGAGCACTTCCAAGAGAAGTGAGTTCTCTGCCTGGTACAATTGCCTGTTTAATTACAGATGTTGGCCCCTCAGTGATCCCGAGGGGTGGAGTGTTGAAGGCACCTCAGGTTACTCTGTCTAGAAGCCCAAGCTGCCCTTTGCGCTCTCCCTGACACCCCAAAGCCCCTTAGTTGTCCATGAAGTGTTGATCCAAGCTGCTCTCGGCTTTGATGTTCTACCTGAGGAGCTCTTGTGGTTGAAGCATCCAATGCAGAAGCACAGGGAGAGGCAGGACAGAAGGGCACAACTCCATACAATCTCCATTCTCCCGTGCTGCCTCCTGCTCTGCTCCAGGGCCCTGCAGTGGCTGAACTGCACAACTGGCCCTTGGAGTTCTGTTGCACACCCCTGGAGAGAGAAGAGAGAAGCAGGGAACAGCTCTGGAGCGGTGCCACGGGGCAGCCAAGCGGGAGAAGAGCGGCAGCGCTAAGCATGCAGGCGGATGGAAGCATTTGGGATGGGAGAATGGTGCCTTGGCGGGGCTGGTGGAGCAGCAAGGAACTGAGCAGGAGGCTGAACTAGTACAGGCTTCAACCTGGCCACCTCAGCTGATTCCCGGTGACCCTCTGGTGCCAGGCCTCCCTGCTCCTCTCTGGAGGTGGGCTTGTGCAATCCGGATTGTGGGGTGAGGTAAAGCGTACGCTGGTTTCTCCTCACAATGCACCCTGGTCTGAATAGCACCCATGGTTCGAGAAGGATACAAAATAGTGTTTCCCATTTGTCAAAATCCCCCCCTAAAAACACACACAAACCAAAGCTCTGGGAAAAAAACCCCAACCAAAACCAACCCAACTACAACTCATCGCGCATCTTGTCGCCTTTGGGCCTCACGAGCCTGCCAATGAAGAGGATGGAGTTGGTTTTAGTGTCCTTGATCATGAAGATGAAGGGGTGGTCAGCATAGAAGAGCTTGGGGTTCCTCATCTCCTCTCGGCCGTAGATATCGGCGTCGTAGGGGTTCCCTTCTGTGTCCCATTCCAGAGCCGCGGCGTGGAACACGTTGGACAGGTAAAGGTCTTTCTTGCCGGAGATCTTGGACAAGTCAGCCTTGGTCTTGTCAATGGCTTCTGTCAGGCCCAGACCACCCAAGTGTTTCTAGGAGGAGACAAGAGGTCAGCACCCCTCGCAGAGATGACCGTGCAAGAGGTAAGAGAGACAGCTGGCATGGATAACCCACCATCCCACTGTCTTCCCTCACATCCCAAAGAACTGTAAGGCCCAACTGTTTAAGGACTTCCTTTACCTGAAGGTCGTGGCTGACTTCCAGGACGACTTTCGGCAGCGAGATGGCCACTGATCTCTTCTTCATCTTGCCAGCCCAGGTCTTGAGCTGCTCCTTGTTCAGCAGTTTCTCCACCCTCTCCAGAGGCTCCACATGGTTTGGCATGATGAAGATCATGCTGGAGAGCTTGTGAGCCAGTGGCATCTCTACCACCTGGAGCTTCTCTGTCTCGTCATCATAGTAATTGTAGAGACCTTGAAACCAGAAGCAGGGAACAGTGAGATGTGGTACAGAGGCAAAGGGAATTCAGCCTGGACTTTTCCTGACCAGGAGGGGAAGAGTCTGGACACCCTTTTGGGAACTGGCCCAGCGTTATTGGAGTTGGTGGTGGCTCTCACTTGTGTGATGAGCCAGGATTTCTTCCCAACAGCCAAGCATCCAATAGTAAACAGGGATTCTTTCTGCTGACAGAGAGACTGAATCAGCAGAACAAACACTCCCCTGCTTTGTTCCCTCTTCATGAGGCAAAACAATCTTGAAGGCAGCTGGTGGGATAATGGAGAACAGTGTTGGTGTGGGGCAGGAGGTTTCCCACTCACCTGTGCGGTGCATCATGGGCACTCCCACGGTGTAGGAACGGGTCACCATGAAGCCACGGTTGTCCACCATCTTATGATGGAACTTCTCATCCCAGTGAGCTACAGGAGAGAGAGCAACACAGCTTGTAAGAAAAGGGAGTGGGCGGTAATTCCATGCACAGTTCCCAACCGCTGACAAGGGGCTGCCTCCAGTGGACGCAGGATTTGTCCACCTTCCCTTCAGGCTGTTAGATGATCTTTAAGGCCCCTCCAACTCAAACCATCCTCTGATTCTGTTTGTTGGCTCAGGGGAGGTTTTGGGTCACTTGTACCAGGAATTGAAGGTAGAACTTACGCTTGAAGAACATGGCGTTGACAATGAGGGCCCCGTCAGTTTTCTCCACATCTTTGGTGACCTCTGGGAGTTTCCCATCCGTGGTCTGGGCTGCCCACTCATTGATGGACTTGAGAGCGCTCCTCTTGTCTCGGAAGTTGATCTTGGAGTGCTCGTAGTTGTAGTGCTTCTTGCTGTTCTTCACGAAGTCCTCGGCGAAGGTGATGGAGGCGGGGCCGTAGAGGCGGTTGCCGATCTTCCAGGTGACGTTGCGGGCGGTGCTGTTGCTGACCTCGCTGAGGAGCTCGGACAGCCCGCTGTGCACGTAGTCATCGTTCAGCTTGTCCGCACTCAGCACCGCCTTGGCCTGCGAGGCCGTCGTGGCCTTGCCCCCCAGGGACACGAGCCCAAGGGACGAGGCCACGACCACGGGGGACAGCAGGATGTTCTCCATGTCCTTGTCTTTGGCCATGGCGTGGTAGAGGTTGAAGGCCAGCGTGGTGCTGCGCTCGGCCAGCGTGGTGGCCTTGTCGCTCAGCTTCCTGTCCTCCGAGGGCACGGCCGCAGCGAGGCCCAGGAGGGCCAGCCCCACAGTAATCCACATGGCTTCAGTAGCACCTGGTGCCTCCCAGGACCTGCTGGGCAAGAAAACTCACCATCAGCACAATTCCAACTCTTCCTGGAGCATCCAGACATCCCAGGGACTCTTGCAGAGAAACGCACTCCTTGGTTCCAGTGACTGTGACATTGCTCCAGTGCTGCATTGGGGTGCAGCCATCCCAAGTCCACCCTGAGCAACAATCTGCACCCTGGTAAGCAAGGCCCTGTGCATTTGGAATGACAGCTTCCTTCAGTTTTCCTAAGTGGTTTTCCTATATTCCAATGTTAATGTGCAGTGAATGATTTAAGGAGGGGCCAGGGAATGTCACAACAGGTATTTCTCATATCTCGACAGGGCGAGGGGGAATGGCTTTAAAGTGAAAGAAGACAGGTTTAGATTGGACATAGGGAAGAAATTCCTCCCTGTGAGGGTGGGCAGGCCCTGGCACAGGGTGCCCAGAGAAGCTATGGCTGCCCCTGGATCCCTGGCAGTGTCCAAGGCCAGGTTGGATGGGGTTTGGAGCAACCTGGGATAGCGGAAGGTGTCCCTGCCCATGGCAGGGGGTGGCACTGGATGGGCTTTAAGGTCCCTTCCAACCCAGAACATTCCACGATTGTGTCCCCAGAGCAGGACAAAGCTCTGCCCTGACCAGGAAAAGCTGAAAGCAGGATGTTTGTGCTGCCCAGGAGCCACACAGCACAGCACTGGCCCTTGATCTAAGGGCTGTTGCAGGCACTGTATGGCAAGGACCGTCCTTTCTGGGGACCCCGGCCATGGGCCCCAAATTCTCAGCTTCCTTGGCACTAGATGGAGCACGTGAGCTTCCACCAAGCAAAGCCACAGACACCCCTAGAGAAGATCCTGCACTGTGGTCAGCTCTCTTCGACTTGGTTTTGCCTGTCCAGCCCTGCCGGGGAGGTACCAGGGCAGAGGGAGGTGCGGGAGCCTCATTTTCCCCAGCAGAGCCTTCAGTTCATGCCTTGGGTGGATGGATCTCATCCCAACGTTAGGTGAACCTATCCCCAGCAAGGGCTCTGAGTCGCCAGCTCCAAATGTGCAGCCTGACCAGTCCTAAGTGCCTAGAAGCCCTTTGGAGCTCATCCCACCTGGCCCCACACTTCCCCTCCCTCCTGCTGTCACTCAGCAAACCTTCCTGCTGGCAGATCCTCAGGCCTTAAATCCCACCTCCAGCTTTTGGGAGAGTTTTTCCTCGACAGGCTGCATTTTGTTCCTTGGTGGTCCTCTCCTCCCACCCTGCTCCTGCCCAGCCACTGGCATGGGAAGGCAAGGAAAGGCTGTAGCGGGGCTGCTGCGGGGTTAAAGTATTCCAGGCAGGAAGCGAATGGCCCGCTGGGATTACATATGGAAGGAAACACGAAGCACGTAGCCCCAGGCAAAGAGAGTGCGCAGTTCCACAAGGGACTTTGCCAGAGTGGGAGGGGATTACAACCTAAAATCCTTTATGGGTGCAAGGTTTCAGTTAAAGGGAAGAGCCATCCCGGCTGCCTGAAGAGCAAGGATTTGTGCAGCAGGTTCAAAAGGGCCCTCGACACTCTTTTCAAGTGCAGCCAGGGTGAAAAACGTTGGAAATCTGAGGGGTTTCCTTCTGGTTTTCTATTTCCCCTTTATTTCTAAGGATACCTTGAAACTGTTTCATAGTGAGGTCAACCTTTGCCTTTTTCTTTCTGAAAGAAAACAGATATATGGAGTAGTTCTCTTGTGAGCAGGGGGTGGCCTGCACTGCTTTATCCTCAGCTTAAAAAAGGTTCATTACTTCAGAGATGGGTGACAGATTTGGGCTGTGCTGAGTCACGCAGCCCTAGAGGGAGAAATTTCGCCTCTTCTTGGATTACGGCGGCGATTATGGGTGAAAATGGCGGGAGGGAATGTGGGGAATGCACAGCCAGCAACATCCTCCTCTCCTGTGCTCCCACAGCGAGGGGGACGCCCAGTGCCAGCGTGGCATTCCACAGCCTTCTCTGTGGCTGCCGGGACCCGCTGTCCAGGCGGGATTTGGAGGTGCACCCCTCCGAGGGCTGTGTTTCACCCAGGAGCAGGGCAGAGCTGCAGGGCGGAGACACGCAGGCAAAAGGCCACTTGCATGTCACCAGAGGGATGTGGCACTTAGGGCAGCAGAAGGACGGGTCGGGCTGTCCCGTGGCAGGAGGCTGCAGGGAGAGCTCTCATTCCTGTGCTGGGATGGTGCCCAGGGTCCTGGAGGCTCCCAGGCTGAGTCAGAGCAGGGGCTGGAGAATTTCACTCACACTAAGCTAAAACGTCCCTTATCCCCCTTTTCTTTTCCATCACCCTTTGAAAGCTTCTCCTGCAGTTTCACTGTGACCACCTCTTGCAAACTGGAGGCGATGGGGGGGGGGGGGGATTTTTTACCACCTTTCCTCAAAATCACAGAGCCAGTTCATGGCACCGTCTGTACCCCTATCCTTCACTTCCACCTACTCCATTGCAGCCTACCCCCCATGCACCCCCTTCTCCCATGCCATAACCCTCCCCCCGTTTTTTTTTGCCCATCCAGGAGGATGCAGGACCCCAAAATACTCCCCACCCTTCTGCAATCTCAGCTTGGTCACTCTCCGCCAGCCCGGGGTCCCCCGGCTCGCCCCCTCTTACCTGCGGGGCTGGGACACGGCTTTGCTCGGCTCCCTGTGCACCTCCCGGTCCTGCGGAGGGGGTATATAAGGGGCCGGGGAGAAACTTCTGGAAGTTGGGAAAACCCTCTAAAAATGCTCGGGGAGGGAGAGGAAGGGGAGGATCCGTCCCAGCTCTCTCCCGGCCCGCCGCCAATGGCAGGGAATGCCGGCCCCACGCCGCCGAAGGGGGGTCGGGATGCATGGGGGGATGTGCGCTCCCTCGTCCTGCCGGCGCGGCTGGAGCTGCCCCGGCCCGTCCTCAGCCTGTCCCCAGCCAGCCCTTGCAGCAGGAAGATGGGGAACTATTCCCTGCCAAAGCGGTGCTTTTGCCTTTTTACAGGGCTCGGGGCCCATCTTATTTCCATCCTCTCCCTGCCCCTGGCATCTCCTGCAGCTGGATGGTTGTTGGCACTAAAGGCAGGGAGTGCTGTATTTATTTTCTGTTTCTGGGCTGTCGCCCTCTGTGAAGTCAGGGGTGGTGCAAAGGGCTTCAGCCACGACCGGAGCAGTCACAGGCAGGCAGTGTTCAACATCTGCCCCATCCTGCTGTCTGAAATGTGCCCCTGATTGGTGACATCCAGGAGAGAAGGCTCCAGGGAGCCTGCAGAGCCTCTTGCAGTGCCTAAAGGGGCTCCAGGAGAGCTGGAGAGGGACTGGGGACAAGGCTTGGGGGGACAGGACACAGGGAAAACGGCTTCCCACTGCCAGAGGGCAGGGATAGATGGGATATTGGGAAGGAATTGTTCCCTGGGAGGGTGGGGAGGCCCTGGCACAGGGTGCCCGGAGCAGCTGTGCCATGGAGAGGTTTCTGCTGCATCACAAGTGTTGAAGCTCGGATTCAAGCCTGTCACGTTTTAAGACAGCACAGGATTGTTTTCATGGCAATCTGGGATACAGGGATATTCTAGGTACCACCCACCCCATGGATGGTTACATCAGCAGAAGAGTGCTGCATCCTTGTGTTGTTTAACTGATATCTGTGTCTTCCTTTTAATCACACTGTAATTTCATTTTCCCCCCTAATTTTGGCTCTGCCAAGTTCTTCTGCTTCCCTCTGAAGCCAGGGGTCTCAGCCTTCTGTTGCTGTAGTAAGAAAACAGCATCTGGTTTTTCCTTCTGGCTTTGAATATTCTGCTGGTTGTATTGGAAGCACCTTGCTTTGGAATCATCTCATCATTCCATTCCCCTTCACAGCCCACCTGTTCTAGAAGGTGGCATAAAAAAGCGACATTTTGCTTTGTCTGAACTGTTCAGATGGTGCCATGTGAGTAGATATTCCACACCTCAAACAAGATCCCTCCCTGTAGAAAAAGTCTCCGTCAGCTTCAACAAACATGGTGTCCTCACATCAGTGATGTTTAGAGATCTGCTCCCTTCAGGGAGGGATTCAGTGGGAAAAAGAGCTTTGGCATACCTTAAGCAACAGATTTTTGCACACTGGTATTTCTTGGTGCAGTTAGCCTTGCTTTGTGTCTGCAAAAATGATCAACAGTGGGGTCCCAGAGTTTTTATAGCACAATTTTGGCTTTACTAAAAATGATTTTGCTGATATCAAACCATCAGTACCAAGGTAAATGTTACTGGTCTGTACCAGCAGTGTGTGCCAGCGGAGAAATGAGAAATGCTCCTTTAAGCTTCCACTGTCAGCTGCTTTTCTCTGCCAAACTCTGAATTGCTCCACCTTCAAGCCCTTCTCTGTAATTACTTCCCATGTAAGATTTTTTTCATCTTCCTTGTGAAATTTAAAATGAACTCTAAAACTTTTAATCTTGATTTCTTTCACTGCCTCCCAATGCTAGAGTCCTTTGATACTGGGGCTCTGTGCTTCAGTCCTTTGAAATGGCTTTGCCTCAGTAACATGGATTTGGAGTAAAATAAAATAGTTCTTTGTGTTTGAGGGCTGGCAGCCCAGCATAAAGATATTTCAGATTTTTCAGTGTATATTTCAACCTATTCCTGCTGTTTCTACAATACAATCTGGTAAGAGCCACCAAAAAAACCCTGCTGAGCTTTAGGATGTGAATATGCAGAAAATGAGTCAGTTCTACCACAGTGTCAGCAAACAGCTTCATCTTGACTGTGAACAGTTTTGTCCAGGGCCAGAGTTCTGGGAATCAGGCTGATCTGCATTGCTGGGGAAGATTCCTGCTGCTCTCCAGTGATTTCCAAGCGCAGTCAAGCTCTGCAGGCACTCCCAGCCCCCACAGTGCCACGTAGGAGCTCCTCCAGCGGTGGGATGGGGACTGGGAAGGGGGAGCCAAACTGGGAGTTGCCGTCTTCCGTCTTCCCTGCTCTGTAATGAGCGGTTCCAGCTGCCAAAGGGACACATCCACTCCTCCAGCCCAGCTCCTCCCCTCCAAACCGCACTTGCGCAGGGCAAAACCCGAGTTTCTTTTGTCTGGAGTTATTTCCAGCATGGGTTGACTCCGTGGGTTTAGGGCAGTGCAGATCCACTGAGCCTTAAATTAAAAGCCACCCAAAGTTTTTGTGAGATGGGTGTGATCCTACAGCCCCCACGACAGAGCAGAGGGAGATTTCCAGGCTGTTGTTGCAGAGCTTGGGACAGGTGTGGAGAAGCTGCTGGGATGGAAAGCAGTGAAATCCAACTGTACCCAGAGTCCAGTTCTGTGGGAAACAATCCATGCTCAGCCATGAAACATCCAGGTTGGTGCTGCCCCAGTTGTTTGGCTTCTTGTTTCAAGCAGTGTTACTAATTCACTTGATCATCTATTGAAGGAGTGTTTTATTTCTATGAAAGCAGACCCTGTGTGTTCTTTGGACAGGACTTTTTAAATATAAACTCCAGCAGCTTTACGCTTTCACCTTGCAGTGACCCAGGACACTCATCCTGTTTTCCTGTGTGGGAGACAGTCTGTCATCTCCTGTGCTGCTGGGAGGTAGTGCTGGTGCAGCATTTCTGCTTTCCAGGATCATGGCTGAGGAGGGCAGGGATGCTCAGAGCCAGCACTGAAGAGCTTCAGAATCATCCAATGCCACCCCTGCCATGGGCAGGGACACCTTCCACTGGCCCAGGCTGCTCCAAGCCCTGTCCAGCCTGGCCTGGGACATTGCCAGGGATCCAGGGGCAGCCACAGCTGCTCTGGGCACCCTGTGCCAGGGCCTCCCCACCCTCCCAGGGAACAGTTCCTTCCCAATATCCCATCTAACCCTACCCTCTGGCAGTGGGAAGCCGTTTTTCCTTGTCCTGTCACTTTTTGCCCTTGCAAAAAACCTCTCTCCCTCTTTTTTACAAGCCCTCTTTAGGCAGTGGAAGGGCCTCTAAGCGCTCCCTGGGTCTGTCTCTGCTCCAGAGCTAGTCAGGGCTTGCCTGCTCCTCCAGGTCCCCACATGCAAAGATTCTGGGGGGATTCTGCTTCCTGGCTCAGCTCAAGGGCAAGTTTGGGATCAGCACTTTGATTTCACTCCCACCCACCCTCCTCTGGCACGGTGAGCTCATTCATGCAGCCCCAAGTATCCCAGGGCCGTGGCTTTGCTGGCAGGACTGGAGTGGGATCCCAGCCCTTTTCCCCCTCTCTGGCTCTCAGCCATGCCCATGGCCATGTCTGGCTTGGCAGGACTGGGAGGGCCCAGCGTTGTGAGAGCAGTAGGCACACAAAGGATGGCAGTGGGGCTGAAAGACTGCATCCCGTGGATCTGACCCTGTCTGAGTGCAGCAGTGAGAGCCAAGCTCCCTGTGCCAGCCTGCTGTGCCCAGAGCTGGGCCTGCCAGCTCCAGGGGGAGGTCCCTGGGTTTGCATGTCCTAAGGGTGCAAATTTTAATGGATCCTCTGCAAAGCACTTATCTCCTTTTGCTTCCTCAGCAGGTGTGGTGGAGGAGGAAAAGGAAGAGGAGAAGACCTGATTGCCATGGAGGCAGCAAATTCCCCATCCGTGGCATCACCCAGGTATGTCGTGGTGCACAAACAAGAGGGGCAGGCTACAGAGGCTGCAGCTTTCCCACAGGGCACAGCACAGAGAGACTCCCTTGATCCCAGTTTGTAATCCCTGTTTAATACTCCCAGAGAAAAGTTCAAAATCCACAGGGTTTCCAGCCAACCCATCGAGGTGGGGGACAGAATTCCTCGGGTGCTTTTGGGTGGAAAGAATGACATCTGTGTGGCCTCAGCAGAGCGCCAGCACGGGTGATGGCAGCTTGGATTGCAAGCCCCTGCATCCCCCATCTTCCTGGGAGCTGGGCTATGGCAGGAGATGGAATCCTTGTGGATGTGGCAGGAGGGGTTTGCAGTCCCTGGGAGGGACCCACAGGGCTGTGGGATCCTGTGCTGTTCCTACACTGGTCAGGAACTCTGGTTTGGGGTCATGGCGAGACAAGAGGAATCCAGGATGCCCTTTCCAGGCTAATGTTTGGACTCAGGGATCCTAGAGGACTTTTCCAACCCTAAACTCTGTGATTCTAAGATGAGCACTGGTGACATGCACTCCTTACCCCCTCCCTTCTGCCTCACAGTGACTGGGACTGGCTGGATCCTCCCAAAAAACAGCCAAAAGGCAAAGCAAGTGCTTGGTTTGTTAGCCACGTCAACCCCACGAGTGTCGGGGCCATCTCAAGGGCAAGATGTGAGAGCACCAGGGCTTTGGGATGCTGCAGCTTCAGTTCCCTCACTGGAAACAGGCAGCAAGGAATGTGCCAATTCCAGGTTTTCGCCCTTTATAACAAAATATGAGCAGAGAAGGCCCAGGTGGTCGATCTGCTCTGCAGAGTGGAGCTGTGGTGGGGAATCTCTGATGTCTTGTTAAAAGCTGAGTTCACTCTGCTGCAGTGAGCTCTGTCTCATCTCCTCCTGGCATTTTCCAGGAGCATATGGGAATGTGAAAGGTCTGAGCTCTGCCTGCCCTTCACATTTGGTGGAAGCTGAGAGGAGGCTCAGCCCCACGCGCTCCCCCCTCAGCGTTTCAGCCTCTCCTGAGGAAACCGGGATGTAAAAGGAAACTGTTTATTCTGGAGCCAGCTGGGGGAACAGAAACGCCCCTAAACCCGACCCTGGCTTGGAGAGGGATCCTCTGCCAGCCAATCTTCTGCTTCCAGCAGAGCACTGCTCAGGAGTGGGAGGCGGGCCGGGCTCAGCCTGTGCTCTGTGTGCACGTGTGTCACTCAACTGCCTGTCTCCCCAGTCCTACTGCTGTTCCCAACAAGCCAAACCCCAAAGCTGCCACTGTTGATGCCAGTGGGATGAGGGGGCTGAGTGCAGGACAGGGCTGGGGCTGCTGGGTTTGCTGCCTTGGGAGCTTTGGGGGTTGGTGCAGCAGTTTAAGGCAGGAAAGGAGGAGGGGAGGGATGAATCCTGGAAAGGACATGCTGGGCTCAGCCTGGCAGTGGCCCAGCAGGAACAAACAGCGTGTGCAGTCCTCCTAAGCCATGTGCTGGGATGTGTAAGCACAGGGATGCTCAGGAAGGGACTTGGCAGCCACTTTGTCTTCTCTGCTCTTACAGAGGCAGCAAAAAGCTACTCAGAGAGATACAGCAGCAAACACAGGATCACAGGATCCCAGGATAGTTTGGGTTGGAAGGAACATTAGAGCCCATCCAGTGCCACCCCCTGCCATGGGCAGAGACATCTTCCACTAGCCCAGGGTGCTCCAAGCCCCATCCAACCTGGCCTGGGACACTTCCTGGGATGCAGGGGCAGCCACAGGTGCTCCGGGCACCCTGTGCCAGGGCCTCCCTACCCTCCCAGGGAACAATTCCTTCCCAATATCTAATCTAAATCTCTCCTTTAGTGTAAAACCAAACAGGAGAAGGGGTTTCGTCCTTCCCAAGTTTCCAAGGACCATGGTTGCCCCAACCCTGGGGATGTTACTCTGATCTGGTGGGACCAAAGCAGGTCTGAGCTGCTGCAGCTTTGCTTGGGATGACAAAATGCACCCACCTGGGAGGCAAATGTCCCTTGCCATAGGTCCAGCTTGGGTCAGGGAGCTTAACCCATAACGTGGCAGTTTAGGATGTATCTGCAAGAGGCCAGGATGTATCTCCAGGATGTATCTCCAAGGCCAGGGACCCTTAGGAAAAAAGGGACATCTTCCCTGTGTTCCCACATCAAACCCCACTTAGCGTGAATACTCCTTCCTGCTTCAAATATGCCAACAGAAAATCGCAGTGTGTTTTCCCCAGCTACTGTATAGATTCCCCACGAAAACCTGGCAGGGAAGAGGTAGCAGGATTTCTGGAAAATTCAAGGAGCCCACATGATGCAACCCTGCCGCATTCTTGCAGAGCGACGCCCGCTCCTGGGAGCTTCAGAAGGAGCCGCTCACATTTAATTCCAGCTGCCAACAGGCTGCATCCACACATTAAAGACTTTTCCAGGGTCACATCCCTGTCCTGCCACAGCTCCTGGTATTGCAGAGCCACCTTCCTGCATCAGGGAGGGTTAACGTTAACTTCAGAAGCAAAACCCACTCTCTGTTTTCCTTCTTTTGTAACTTGCAGGGAGGAAATTGTGGATCGTCCAGTGAATTTTGCTCTGTTTCCCATTTCAGAATGAAGCTAGAAAGGCTTTTTCCTGGTCTTCCCAAATGGGTTTAGAAACTCCCAGGCATGTTTAGTTTTGGGAATAGTCATGCACTTGGCAGTAAGAGCAGAAAATACGGATCCTGGAGAAGGGGGAGCTCCGTGGCTGTTGGATGGGATCTGGCAGCAGAGTCACACAAGGCAGATCTGACTCATCACATCTGCAGATGTCCCAGGATTCTATAAAGTTGGGCAAGGCTGATT
The DNA here is from genome assembly GCF_020740725.1 of Corvus hawaiiensis. Classification (NCBI taxonomy): domain Eukaryota; kingdom Metazoa; phylum Chordata; class Aves; order Passeriformes; family Corvidae; genus Corvus; species Corvus hawaiiensis. Next base: position 1,732,351 of record NC_063214.1, read on the forward strand.
ATCCTCTGTAAAAGTTGGGGAAACTGCGTGAGGCATGGAAGGTGAGTTTGGGGCAGAATCAGAGCCAGGCTGGTTTATGCTGCTTTCCTTCTCCACAAGGATGCTGAGGACTTGATAGAGAGTCCCAGAGGCATCTTCTTCCTTCCTGCACAGACAACCTGTGAGAGCTGGGAGGCCAGGATGTGGAGCTGCTCTGTGTGGGATTATCCCAGCTCCAATCTCATCCAGCAGAGATGGATCTCTTGGCCAGGAGGTGCTCACAGCCACAGAGCAGCCTCTGTATCCTTGTCTTCTCTCCCTGCTCCTGGTTACTCTGCCTTAAACCCCAGGCAGGAACGGGCTCTGCTTTGTGTTTTTGCAGCCTGTGGGAGCACAATCGATGCCATTCTCCAGTGTGGATGCCCGAATTGTGCTTCCCACTCTGAGAAGAGATCCAGGAGCTGCCTCTCTGCGCCTCCAGGCAGCACAGTCCAAGCTCCTGGCCCAGCACTCAGCACACTGAACATCTCCTGCATGTCCCTGGATCTGTCAGGCTGTTCCCAATGCTGGAGGAGGCATCAGAGCTGCTGAATTTGGCTTTGCATAGAAGGTCTCTTGTTCAGCCTGGGGCAGAGGTGCTTGGGAGAGGTGGGGCAGGAGGTTTAGATGAATGAAGATCGTTGTTTCACTCCTGATTCCCTTCAGGAGGGTGCTGGATGTTTCCCAGCCGTGCACAAACAGCTTGGATTCAGTCTTTGAAATCATTTGCACTTGTGCACTTGGTTGGCTTTGACGTCAAGACCTGAATCCCCCTGGGATCACTCCTGGTTTGGGACCCAGGGGATGCTGTGGTTACAAGGGCACGTGTGACTCAAAGCCTCTTACAGCTGCCCTGCTCCTCTCCTGCATGGATCTGGCTTAGCCCCATCCAGTTGGGAATTATTTCAAGCTCCTTTGCTGCCTGAACACAGAGAAGCAGCAGCAAAGAATTTAAGGCAGCTCCTGAGTTTTGAACAGTTCAGGATGCAAGTCAGGGCTGCAGTTTAGTGAAAGGGAAACACTCAAATCCTGAACTTCCAAGGGTTTCTGTTGGATGTGGAATAGCCAGTTCTGGTCATTGGAATTTCCACTGACAAAGCTGCATGCTGAATAATGCAAAATAATGGAGAAACTGCAATTTGTGCATTGTGGAATTGTCTTCATTTTCCAAAGACCCCCCCCCCCCCCCCAAATTCAGGAATATCTTCAGTCCCTGTGACGGTGCCTGTCTTGATGAATTAACAGTTTAACTATGATTTTCTCCCTAATTCCGCCTAATAGAATACTTGGATCTGCTGGAGGCAAGTTCATCAAATGCGGGATGCATAATGAATCCACTCTGGGCTCTGTCACTGATTCACCACGTGCTGTGAATCCAGCAATTCACCACTGCCTGAAGCCTTCCTGACTTCCCTGGCATTTGCAGGAAGGTCCATGGTCACCCCTTGGAAGCAGGTATGAAGTAGCAGGTGGGGCAGGATGGGGGGACAGACAAAAAGCCCTGCAGGAATCTTGGGCACGACAGGGCTGAGGCAGAGTCAGTGCAAACAAATCCTCATGGGCATGAGAAGCGCTGGGCTCACGGCACAGTGCACTCCAGAGGTCCTTTAGAGCCTCATCACCTGTGTTGTCCCATTAGCTGGAAAATCCCAGTGCTCAGATAAACAGATAATTGTGTGCCTTGATGCCAGCCCTGCATCCCCAGGGCAGCAGGACCACTGTCCTTGAGGGTGGGATCAGGGAGAAAACCTCCCCCAGCTTTGGCTGCCACCAGGGTTTCTGTCTTCGGTCCCAGCTCCAATCCCACGCCCTGAATCCTGCACTGGGAATACACTGCTGGCTCTGTGTGGCTGTGGCCAAGAGTTTCCCATGCTTCAGAAAGTGCCATAAACCCACAGTAAACAGCACAACCCTGCACTGCTGTCCCTGAGCTCCCGTGGTCCCCAGTGCAGCTGATGCTTAAACAGTTGGCAGAAGGAGGATATTTAGGATTTCTGGGCTGCAGAAGTGTCAGTGTGGAAAAGGCTGCACCAAAGCAGAGAGATCAGCGGAATTAGATGGATTTAAAAATAGTGGAGCCAGAGGGGCTGGCTGGGATTCAGGAGCTTCAGAGATCTGGGAGCACACAGATCCAGTTAGGGCGCTGCAGGACTCGTTCAGACCCTGCTCCCATGCGCAGCAGCCCTGGGCACGGCGTTCCCCTGCAGAGCCTCCCCCGCGGCCCTGGCACTGCTCCCCTTTCCTGGTGTTCCCCAGGAGCGGTGCCCAGCCAGGATCCCACCAGCTCCATGACATCCCCAAACTCCCCCCCGAGCCCCTCTGCGGCGCTGGGCACTGGCAGAGCCCTGGCCCTTGTCCCCCAGGGAATCTCTCCCGAGCCTGGGACATTCCATCCTCCCGCTCCATGTCCCGTGTTCCGGTCTCGCTGCTCCCCCCGCTGCCCGGCTCCGGCACCATCCCGGGCTGGCTCCAGCCTTCCCCAGCCACCAATCCCTGCAGGAGGAGCAGGAAAGGCTCGGGCTCCAGCACACAGCCCCGGGATGTGCCCCAGCAGTGCCGCCTGGGAGCCTCCCTCTGCCAGGGAGAGGTGTCTCCTTCCACTTGCCCTGGGAATGATGCTCTCCCAGGCCAGTCCTGGAGAAAAGCAGAGCCAAGAGGAGCAGCAAGGCTGGCAGGGGCCAGGAAGGAAAAAGGGAAGCAAAGGTGGCTTTTTGCTCGTTTGTTGTTTCTTCTTTTTCTTGTTTTGGGTTGGAAAGGACCTGAAAGCTCATCCAGTGCCACCTCCTGCCGTGGGCAGGAACACCTTCCACTATCCCAGGGTGCTCCAAGCCCCGTCCAGCCTGGCCTGGAAAGGGAACTGAACTTATTTCAGAGTCTGCCAGATACAATTTCAAATTTGATTAATTAGAGTTATCACTACAAATAAGATGATGATAGTGTAGATAACCCCAAACTGTGGGAGCATGGCATGGATGTCTGAGCAGCACACAGCATGCCAGGAGATTCCGTATGTCTTTCCAGGTTTCAGTTTCAAAGATGCTATTCTGCCTTGGAGCAGAGAGAGGGAGTCCTCCTCCTTCTCTTTGAGGGACCTGCAGGATCCTCTACTCCTGAAGAGGGTTCCCCAGGCTGCCCAAATCTCTCCCAGGCTTGGCTGGGGATGCAGTGTGCCTGCAGGAGAGAGGCAAGGAACAAATGGGATCTGCAGGAGAATCTTGGCAGAAAGACTGTAGGGATGGAAGTAGGGATGGGAGTGACTTAGAGCAGCCCTCTCATACAAACTCGTACAATCGTAATGGCACAGAAGGGTTTGGGTCAGAAGGGACCTTAAAGCTCATCCAGTGCCACCCCCTGCCCTGGGCAGGGACACCTTCCACTATCCCAGGGTGCTCCAAGCCCCGTCCAGCCGGGCCTGGAAGGGGAACTTAACTTATTTCCTCTGTGCTTGACCATTACCAAACCAACAGAGGCTTCGCCACTCAGAGATCTGTTTTTGCCGTTTTACTACTCCACCAATGCCCTCTCTGTTCCCACCTTGCAGCTGTTTCTGTTGGGTGTCTTGGAGAAGGAACAGCCCCTCACCACCCCACAAAGCCAGGGACAGCCCCTTGGGAAGTTTCAGGGCCAGGTGTTTTCTAGGTATCCCGAGGTGCCGCAGAATTGGTGGCTGTGCTGAGAAAGGGGACGTGAAGCCCTCCCTTGCTGTAGGTGTCCATCACTACTCCATGAGGTTCTGGGACGTGTCCATGTGTCCTGGAGGGGTGTGCCAGGATCGACAAGCAGCAGGCAATCCCTTTAGCAGGGAGTGGGAAGGGCTGGTTTCCTACAAGACTCGACAAGGCTGGAGCCCCCAGAGGGGGTTTGCAGTGATACCCTTCAGGTCTTCTCAGCTTGGTCCAGAACTGCAGCCTCCCATTAAACACCACCCAGAAAAGGGGGTTTGGCTTGTAGGGAAGTGTTTTATTTCCTTTAATGAACTCAGTCTGAACTGGATGGAGCCCAAGCCTGTTCTCCGTCACCAGCGAGCCCCGAGCTGTGTGTGATCAGAGCTGACAGCCCCAGTGGTGCTGGTGCAAATGCCAGCAAACCCCATTGATCGACCTGAAAAGCCCCAACAGGTCTGACATGAAACATTCATGCTCAGGGGATGGATATTTGAGATGAAACCTCAGCAGCAGTTCCTGCTCAGATCCCCTTCTCTCCTGACCTTGCCATTGCCAGCAGTGAGGAAAATCCGTGCAGAGTAACTCAGGGATTGCTAACAGCCCCTTGCACTGGGATAACCAAGTGAAGCAGCAAGTTTTACCCTGTATCTATCCAGGAGAGAGAAATTAGAGCCTGTCAGGGTTCTTAGAGCCTGGCTGGGTGATTTACCAGGGATCTGAGTGCCTGTGCACACAGCTCCAGATGCCTCCCGCTCACCTTCCATCAGGACACGCTGCCTCCCGCAGGGAGCTGCTGGATGAAGGGGGAATTAAAGGCATTTGTTACTCCCTGACACAGCCCATCACCAGGCTGCCTTCCCAAGGAGCTGCAGCTCAGGGGCTTGGCTTGCAGGGAGGAGCTGCTTTATCATGGCATGGCAGCTTGCCCAGGGAAGAGCTGGGAGACAGCTGGGATTTATTCCGGAGCCGGAGTTCTGCTCCTGTGGGGAGACCAGGGGTTGAAGGGATGAGCCAGGCTGCAGCAGGGAGGCAGGGAGGGCATTTCACACTCCTGTAGGCACTCCAGCACTGCACCCCCAGCCCAGCTGGGAGGCAGGTCCCAGCCCTAGCGCTCTCATCCTGGTTCCCAGAGCTCAGTGCCTTTCCCTGACCTCAGCCCATCGGAAGCACGGAGTTGGTGATGCTCCATCAGCTCCATCCCATGCCTGATCCGTGCTTGCTGCCCACCCTCTCTGCACCCCCATGTGTTCCCCTTGGGGAGTCCTGTTCTGTCTCCAAACCCCTTCTGCTTCCAAAGGATTTCTTTCCACACTCCCGGCTCCCCTCTCTGCCCTATAAACGGAAAGGCTTAGGCAGACACTGCTGCACATTTAGAGCTGTGTGACCACGAGATTTGCTGCAGCCAGCCCAGTCAGCTGATCCAGCCACACTCATTCAAGGAATCATTTTCCACTGATGTCCAAGCTGTGGCTGCCCAGGGTGGGGGGAAAAAAGGGGTGACTTGGTGTGTTTGGGATAAGTGGTGAAGGAAAAGCACACCTGGAGAGGGGGCACATCTCTGCCATTCCTGAACCCCAAGCTGCTGCATCTGTCAGAGTAAGCAGTGGTAGGATGAGGTTATGAACCAAAAGAGGGTGGGATCAAATGGGATATTGGGAAGGAATTCTTGGCTGAAGAAGGTTGATGAACCTTGGTGAAGGTTGCCCAGAGAAGCTGTGGCTGCCCCTGGATCCCTGGCAGTGTCCAAGGCCAGGTTGGACAGGGCTTGGAGCACCCTGGGATAGTGGAAGGTGTCCCTGCCCATGGCAGGAGGTGGAACTGGATGAGCTTTAAGGTCTCTTCCAACCCAAACTGTTCAGTGATTCTATGATCCTGTTATTTTTCTGCAAATGAGAGCCTCCTCTGGACTCTTTCTTTCCATCTCCAGCTTTCCAAGATCTCATTCCAGGTTCTGCACCTTGAGAAATTGAGCTGTGCCCCTGAGGCTACCCTGGACCTACTAAATCCCACAGGGTTGGACCCCTTTCTGTGGATTGGAGGTGAGTTAAGGTCTCGTGTCACATCAGCAGCTGCTGCAGCACCAGCCCTGGCAGCTCCTGCTGCTGTGGGCTGTGGGACCAGGCTGTGCTCAGTGGCCATGGCAAAGAGGCACCTTCTGCCCCTGTTGCTTTGCTGCTTGGCCTGGAGGAGATTGGAGGTGGAAAGTGAGCGATTGCAGCTTCAGCAGATGGTTATCCCATGAATCATGGGCTACCTGGGCATGTGGTCATCCCGGGGTGGCCCCTGCTGGACCTGTTTGTGCACATGCAGCTGATCCGAGGTTTCCTGGGAGGGCTGAGCTCCCTCACGTGCCCTGCCCAGCCCCGGTGGCACCTCGAGGCCACCACAGGGACAACTGGCACATGAGATGTTTTTCTTTTGATGCCCAGTCCCCCCGCCCTCATGATGGGGCAGCTCTGCCAGTATTCCAGAATTCCCCTCCCCTCCTTCCCCAAACACAGCTGGGAGGGAGTGGGGACCTCAGGGCCTGTCGAACACATCCCTGCACAGCTGCTGACAGCTGAAATGTCAGGGATTCAGGGAAGGTCTCTGCTTCTCGGCTGATCCTACAGCTGCCCTCACCCCTTGCTGCTGTTGGGGGAAAATCTCCAGGCGGAGAGAGGGGCTGGAGCTGTCTCGGAGGGGATGGGTGAGAGGGAAATTCCTGCCAGGAATGAGTCACCCCCGCGTGCTATGCCTGGAAAAAGCAACTGCTCCCATCCTGCTGCGGTGCTGGGGCAGATGGGATCCCTCGTTCCTTTGGGGGATCCCATTAGGGACAGGCTTTGGATTTTCCTGCTTTAAGATGAGTTAGGCTGGAGTTTCACCCAGCTTAGGGAGAAGCAGCAGAGCCAGGTATCAAATCCCAAATGACTTCCCAATTCCTGGCTGCTGAGGCACAAAGCATAGGGTGACTTAGTCTGGTTTACCCACATCCTTTGTGTCATTTTAAACTGAGTGGAGAGATTTTAGATTAGATATTGGGAAGAAATTCCTCCCTGTGAGGGTGGGGAGGCCCTGGCACAGGGTGCCCAAAGAAGCTGCCTGGCAGCTTCCTGGCAGTGTCCAAGGCCAGGCTGGACAGGGCTTGGAGCAGCCTGGGACAGTGGAAGGTGTCCCTGTCCCTGGCAGGGGTGGCACTGGATGGGCTTTGAGTTCTTCTCCTACCCAAACCAAGAGAAAGAAAAAACATTTATTTCTGCTTCCCACCCTGCTTAGCATTACATTTTCTGAAAGATTCTCCTGCACAGGAGCCTCTTCCTGAGCAGTATGGAATCTGCTTGTGCAAAAAGCGAAAACTCTCCTGCCTAAAAACCTATTTTTAATCAGGGAATACTGGAGATGGTTTAGGCAGAGAGGGAGCAGCACTAAAGCAGCTTTGAGCGTGGCTTTTGGGCCTGCACAGCATAATCCAGGCTTAACTTTGCTGGGGTGCAGGATTCGTGCTCTGGAAGAATAACAAAACCACCCTCCCGGGATGAATCTGGGACTGATGGCTGGAATTTGAGGAAATCCTGTGAGTTTCTAATCTTAGGCTGCTTTTTCCCTGGGTAGTTTATTCCTTAAAATAGAAAGGCTTAAATGGGATTGACTCCTACAATCCTTCTGGCCTGGCTGGGCTGTAATCTTTAATGGCCAGCGATGGGCAGGGATGTCACATCACACATCCCTTCTGCTGTGAAGGGAAAACACTCAGGAGCCCTCCTTTCTGCTCCTTTGTCCCATCCAGCTGACTTTTGGAGCCAGTTTGAGCCATGCTTGATGGGCAGCAGCTTTGTGCCAGCTTGGTGACACTGGGCTGGCACAGGAGGTTACAAATGACCCACAGGGGGAAGGCTCAAATAGGAGCACAGCCCTTCATGAGCTGCCAGAGAATCCACCTGGCAGAAATGTTCTATGGCCACAGCCTGGCCTGGGTGTGACTCAGCTGTGCCCAGAGCATCCCTCACCCTAAAATAGTGCCAGGACATCTGAAACACAAGGAGTTACTAAACCCCTGGTGGAAGAAGGATGGTCCAGGGATGCTGTTGAAAGGATGCTTAAACATGGGGAAACCTGGAGGCTCGACACTCTGGAGTTCCTAATTGGGTCATTAATTCAGAAGAGCATAATGAACAGAGGGATTTAACCAGGCATGAGAGCCAAAGGCAGAAAGGTCAGCAAGTGCCTGGAAATCCCCCCGCCAGACTCCCCAGCCTGGGCCAGCTGCTCTTTGGCAGCCCAGGTTTGGTGCTGGTGTCGCCTGGAGATCTGTCCCAGCTCCATCCTGCCCCCTTGGAACAACAGGGAAAGGACCCTGGTGTCTGACAGGACCAGGGAACAGCTGGAGCTGTGTCAGGGAGGTTTAGGTTGGATATCAGGAAACGGTTCTTCCCCCAGAGGGTGCTGGGAGCTGCCCAGGCTCCCCAAGGAATAGGTACGGCCCCACAGAGCTCCAGGAGCATTTGGACACCGCTCCCAGGGATGCACAGGGTGGGATTGTTGGGGTGTCTGTGCAGGGCTAGGGGTTGGACTCGACCATTTCCCAGGACTAAGGGAGCAGAAAAGCCAAATGTGGTGCTCTGACTCACATATGAGACAGGTCAGGGAGCTTTGTCCCCCACAAGGTGCAATGGAATGAGGAAACAGCTTTTTTAGGATGACCAATTATATACCTGAATGTCCATTTAAATTTCAGGTCTCTGGGAGAACCATCCACCTCATCTCTGGCAAGCAGATCCAGGTTCCTCCACAGTTTTCCAGCAGGATTTGCAGTGGGTGGTCACAGACTCGAGAGCTTGGCAGCTTTCTCAGTGGTGCTGTTTGCTGCAGAAACCACATATTTTTATCCTTGTATGGAATCATCACGTCCTGATGAAATCCAGCATTTGTGCAGCCAGGATAACTTTGCAAGTGCCACCACCCTTTGCAGCTGCCAAGACACCAGCCCTGGCTTTCCCCATCCTCTTCCTCAGCTCTTCAAATGCTTCTTCCTAAACCAGTCCTGAGCCAGCAGAGCTCGTCCTGGAGGACAGCTCCTAATCCATTTTTCCCATACTGGGCATCAGCTCCCACACCAGGATCACCTTATCTCTGTAGATCCCTGTCCAGAGGGTCCTTGGCTGCCCCAGCTTGCCCTGCCTGCCCCACCCTGCTGATGCATCTGCAGTCCTCCCTGCTGTGTCCCAGAGGCACAGGGGAGGCCGAGTGGAGCCCTTCCCTTCTCCCACCACCCTGTCTTGGAGCTCGTGGGAAGCTCAGTGCTCCTGGGAGGTTGGGATGAGTCAGTGTTTGCATGTCCTGAGTCACTCCAGGGAGTTGCCAGGGAGGAGGGGGGGTGCCCATCCTCATCTGGGGGTGTACACATCCCAGGAGGATCTGTCTGAAAGAAAATTCCTATTGACAGGTCAGCACCTTTAGGGTTGCTTCCAGCAGGGCCAGCACCACGGACCAGAAGTGTCACTCCATGAGAAAAAGGTATTTCCTGACCCTCCTTCCATGTGAATCCTTTCAGATGGCCCCCAGCTGATCATCTGGAGGGGTGCCACATCCCCAACCCATGGCTGTCCTTGGAAACTTCCTGAGATATGCCAAGGGGTTCCTCTTGGCAGCTCCATCACGGCAAGTTTGGGGAACCATGGTATCCAACATGCCATGGAGGAATGCCAGACAAGCCTCAAAGCGGGGCTCTTGGGATGTCTTTTGAGTATAATTAATTCCCAGTCCTCCTACTGACTGTGGTTTTTATCACCATTTTTGGGGTTTTTTTGAGCTAGAAATGCTCCTGAGCTCATGTGATGGCTCAGGAGTCCACCCCTGGTGCTCAAAGCAGATTTCAGATTCAAAGGGGAGAGTGGACACCCTTGGTGACACCCCCACAGACACCTGGATGTCCTCTGCCCCTTGATGAACGGCCCAGAGGACACCAGAGGGTACTTCAAATACACACCCAAGCTTTAGATTTTCACCTCCATTTCCAGCTTGAATGGAATAAATTCCCAGGTCAAGAAGAGCTGGAAGAACCACCCCAGGATTTTTTGTTCTCTGAGTCCCTGCCTTTAACATGAAGTCAATTTTCTGTGCTTGCTCAGAGCAGAGGCTGAGCAGGGAGTGAGGCCAGAAAAACGGGGGGTCATGTCAGACTTTCTTTTTTTCTCCTCTTAACACTGCAATAAAAATACATCCCAAGCTTGTTTTGGGATTAACAAGAAAAAATTCCTCTTGATGGGAACCATCTGTGGCCAGGAGATGCCGGCTGCTCTCTGCGTCCCACCCTCACACAGATGCTGTCATTTGGGGTGTGTTCCTCTCCCAAATATTATTCCTCTCACCCCTGTGCTGGTGGGAGGAATCCCAACGATTTAAGGAGGCTTTTCTCCCAGCATTTCAAGGCAGCAGCAGCTCCTGACACCTATGTAGGATAATATTTGCTCTCCTCATTACAGCCCCAGTGCCTGGCACAGCTTGCTGGTGGCTGCTGGGCTCGGAGGGTAAACACTGCAAGTGTCTTTGTTGTGACCTTTCCACCCCAGATGTCACTGCAGGGTCAAAGCAAACATCTCGAAGCCTCTTCCACCTGTCCCACAAACCAGGAGGGGAAATCTGCCCCAAGGAGTGGAGATTCCCTGGCTGTGCCTCTGCTGTGCTGCTGGAAATGAGGGGTTTGGTGCTGGTCCCTTTGTGGTGTCGAAGAATGAGGTGATTTCTGGGGTGGCCCCTGGCCCCAGCTGAGGTTTGGGGTGTGAAATGCAACTTCCAGGCTGGCTTGGCAACAGGAAGATGAAGAGGAGCATTTGCAGCACCAGAAACTCCAGAGAGATGCGGAGCAGGGAGAAGCCTCCAAGGCCAGGAAGAGGAGAGGAAGCTCAAGGTGGAGCCAACAGAAGACAGGGCAGGTCTGGCCCTGGGAGGAAAGGCTGGAAGTGTTTCCATGCAGCTGAGGAGGCTGCCTGGCTGAAATGCCTCCTCCTGGGATCAGCTCCTGGCAGGTTGAGCAGGAAGCTGGGAGAAGACGAGCCCAACAGGTTCTGGGCTGTGGAGCCTCCTGGATGGCAGCACATCCCTGGCCTGGGATCCACCCTGTGCCCGAGAGCTGAGCTGAAATGGGCCCAAACGAGCGCTTTGGAGGCTTTCCCAAGCCTGGTGGGAAGAAGGGTTTTTGTGTGGGCCTTGACATCTTCAGAGTGATCCAGGCCTGACTTGGGAGGTGGTTTGGATTCATTTGGACAAAGGATGGCAGGACATTTAGGCCTTGCTTACCCTGCCCTCCTGCTTGTCCCTCAGGGTGGGGACACCCCAGTTCTTGTACTCCACCAGGACTGAGTTAATCCTCGCCTCTCTGCAGGAGCCCAGCAGGAGCTGGGTGGAGTGAAGGATGCTGCTCCCTCCTTCCCACCAGTGCCACCAGTGGACTTCACACTCCAGCAGATGAAGGCACAATGCTTTCCATCTTTGAGGCTGGCAAAATCCATCCCCCAGACTTGGGCTTGTCCCTGCAGCGGGGGTGCAGCCCACGCTCCCATCCCAGGAATGTGGGATGTTCTGGGGCTGCTCTGCCCAGCCCTGCTCTGCCCACGGGCTGGGAACAGTCCTGGCTGCTCTCAGAATATTCCACGAATCTGTGAGTCTGTGGCTACTTTAAGGTGCTCACCCAAGTGCTGGTGCTCTGCCAGGAGGACTCATCTTTCCATGATCTTTTATTAAATCCCTCCTGGGCCAAATATACCCCAAAATGCCACTCTGGCTCTAACAGAGAAGGGTGTTCGTGCACAGTTACTGATGCTTGGAAAGCTGAATGCAGGTGCTGTGTCTCACCCATCAAAAAGCAATTTACAGATTACATTTATATAAAATTATATAAATGGCTGGAACAGCATAGTGTAGAACAACATTATATTGTAACAGGCAGAAAATTCCCTGTTGTTTTATTAGAAATAGAGGGAAATGGATTCACATAACATTTTCCAGGGAGGTTTGAAACTCGGGGGGGTTTAATTTCAGCAGTGTTTGCATACACACGCTCCAGCCCAGGCAGGCTGAGCTGAGGCTGGGAGGGGTTTTTCACCCCAGGGAAAGCCCCTGTGACAGGGTCACTGAGCAGGGCCCTTCAAACCCTGCATCTCCACCCCAGAAAACTCCAGGATAGGAAGGATCAGAAAACTGATCTTCCCCTTGGCCTGGCTGAATAACACAGGCTTTGTTCGGGGATCCAGGTCAGGGATTTTATTTCAGTACCTGCAAAGGAGTTATGAGAAGAATGCAGCAGGTTCCTCCTGGCCTGGAGAAATGCAGAGATATCTCCAAAGGTGTTTAACATTAACTGGAGCAGGGCACATCTCTGAAGGGTTTGACTGTGAGCCTATCTGTGTTTGTATCCAAACACCACCTCCAAATCCACGCTAACGTTAGCAGAGCTGGAGCAGGTGAAAGTCCTCCTGGAGGGAGCCGGATCGATGACGGGTTTGTCAATAAAGATCATCCCGAGCTGGCACCAGGAATGTGATCCATGAGCCCAGACCTTCCTGTGCAGGCACAGAACAAAGGCCTCAGCCAAAAGGCTCTGTTAATGTGTTGGTGAGGAGAAGAGGGGTGGGTGGGCAGGGAGCAGAGGGAACAAAGGAGCCCTGTGTGCACAGGGCAGCCGGCAAGCAGCTCCTGGGAGAACGCTGGCATTGGCTTTCCAGGGTCGATGTGATGGCAGCTCCTCCAGCAGAACCCAGTGGGATTTTGATGCAAGCAAGGCTTGGCCTTCACATTCATCCTCTCTAACTCCTCTGGCCAGCCAGTATCAGAAGCACTTTTTGGGAAAGCTCCTTCCCGGGGGGCAGGGAAATCTTGCCCCACATGATGACCAATATATTTCCTTCCTTGCTGCTTCAGCTGCATTTGTGTATTGAGTGGACTGCACTAGAAAATGCTGTTAAACACAGTTTAATTTAAAAGCAATTAGTTCAGAGGTGGCTTTACCTACATGCCCTGAAGCTCTCCCAATATATCTGGAATCATGGAATCACTAAGGCTGGAAAAGACCTCCAAGATCATCAAGTTTAACCTTTGACCAAATCCCACCATGCCCCTAAACCACCATATTGTGAAGTGGCACATCAACAGGTTTTTTTTACTATGTTGGGTTTTTTTTCCACAGGAGACTTGAGTTTATCCTAAGCTTGACTCTGAGAGCAGGAGCTGGAGGTTATGGATGGCTTCATTCCTTCCAACTGTGTATTTAATGTGGGGAAAAATGCCAGCAAATAAAGGGTCACAAGCTTGGGACACAGGACTAAGTCTTGCCACCAGCTCAGCTGGGGACCCTTTGTGGCAGTGGCTGTCCTTGTCGGGACACTGCCCAGCTCCCCTCCATCCACAGGGCTCTGCATGGACTGAGCAGATCCAGGTTTCTCCACCCCTTTGAAGGGCTGTGGGGCCACTCCAGGAGTTGTTTGCACAAGACAATGAAAGAGGGCAACATTCTGTAGGGCTTCAGAGGGCCGGGGGGGCACAGGGCACTGATGGAGACAGACATTCCTCACCTTGCCAGTGGGTCACCATGACCACAAAACCTGCTCCTGGCTCCTCCAGATCTTCTATCTCTATATTTATTTCATATTTATTTATCTGTTATTTTTATGACTGAGCCATCCCTATTTTCTCCCCCACGCTGCAAGGCTTCAGCGCAGTGCTCAGGGGATGCTGAGGGTGACAGGGACCCGATTTACCTGCTCCAATAATCCCTGCCAGTGACTTTCCTCCTGTTTATGTACATCCCTCTTATCTCCTGGAAGGGGTTGCTGGTTAACCTCCCCCAGAGAAGGCAAACACAGCTATTGTGCAAACTGTGTTTCCTGACTTGGTGGACAAAAGATATCTTCAATTCTAGTTGCTGGGTAACATCAAATATTCCCATTTTCACCCTCAATGATCTCTTCAGGGCTCACCAGTTCACCACGGCTTCTGCTACAGGATGGAGACCTTGCAAGGGCTTGTTGGGGCAGCTTGAGGAGGCAAAAAAAGTGAGAGAGAGGTTGAAATACAGAGGGTGTAACAGGAAAGTGGTTCTGCAAGCCCTCCCTGTGAATGCGACTGTGGTAAAATAATTATGCCTGAGGGGACACTTAAAATCAATACCCTCCTTGCACCTATTAGAGGCACAAAGGCCTTGGAGAAAGAGGTAGGAAAAAGGACCTTAATGAAAATATTCGCAGCACAAACACAGGAAAGCGCTGGGCTCCCTCCTGTTTGCCCTGCATTCCCCGAGACCTGCAGTGGGCAGAACAATGGTGTGTTTCTCTGCTTGCTTCCTTCCCCTGCCCGGGCTGCTCGGATGCTCCGGGGCAGCCACAGCCGGGATTTGCCTCCCAGAGCTGCTCTGCGCAGGCAGGCGCACGGACACGGCTCGGCTCAACTCCTGGCACACATCCCCCCGTAAATCCAGCCTTGCTTCTTGCATCCGTCATTTTCTCTCCGCAAAACTGACACGCTGGAATCCCCCAGCCTTGCTCGGTGCCCACCATCCAGATGTGGCAGCACATCACACCTACACTGGCAACTGATACGGGGTTCCTTGCTCTGCCCCAAAAAGCCATGGCGGAATCTGCTGTGCTGTCACCAGACCCTGCCTTGTTTTGCTGCCGAGTGCAGCAGCAAATGCAGGAAAAGGAACATCAAACACGCTGTGACATCTCTGAGAAGGCTCCAGGGAGAGCTCAGAGCCCCTTGCAGGGCCTAAAGGGGCTCCAGGAGAGCTGGAGAGGGACTGGGACAAGGCATGGAGGGACAGGACACAAGGAATGGCTTCCCACTGCCAGAAGGCAGGGATGGATGGGATGTTGGGAAGGAATTGCTGTCTGTGAGGGTGGGCAGGCCCTGGCACAGGGTGCCCAGAGCAGCTGTGGCTGCCCCATGATCCCTGGCAGTGGCCAAGGCCATGTCTGGGTCATCAGGAGGGCTCAGGAAAGTGTTTCTCCAGCAAAGACTTCCACCTGTGAGCCTGGGAGCAGGAAAAGGGGTTTTTCTCTGCCTACAGAGGGGATGGAACTGTGCTTTTTCTTGGAGGAGGCTGGTGCTGAGTTCAAGGATTGATCTCCCCCTTCTTACTGATCCCACTCGTGTAGGAAACTGCAGCATCTCCCTCACCATCCATCCCCACCGAAGACCAGAGCAGTGACTCCTCTGAGACTTTGCCTTGATGCCCTTCTGAGCTGCCAGCCTCGTATTTCCCTGCCAGGAAACAAAAATGTCCCTTCTGGAGGAATTTTCCCTTCCATAAGCATGTAACAAAATGCTTTCAGGATGTGGCGTGAAATCCTGAAACTTGGCCCTGGTTTAGAGCTAAGCCAGGTCCTAAAGGAGCAGCTTAAAAAGGGATCACACCCAGGGAGTGTCCCCGGGGTCCAGAGGGTTTTCAGGAGGGCTTTAGAGGGGCATCCTTTGGAAGTGAAGCTGTCTGGGAATATGGGGAGGAATGAGCACAGCAGAAATCCCACCCATGCCAAAGGGAGATACCTAAAGCAGCTTTGAGCATTCAAGGCTCTCAGCATGGGACAAGGAGCTTTTAAATGTGAAACCAACCTTCCCTGTCTAAAATTGCATCTGTTTTCCCTACAGGCTGCCTGGAAATTCATGTTTAATTTCCTTCAGTGACTTTTCTTTGACATTGCATGGCCTTTAGCAGCCAGAGTGCTGCTTTCAGGGGGCAAAGATGGTCCTTCTGTTCATCTTTGCTGTCCTCACAACTGCTTGGAGTGACTGGAGAACAAATCCTTCCCCAGCCCTGCATCCTGGCAGGATCCTGTGTCGGATTCAACCAGCCAAGTCACAGAAGTATCCTGAAAATGTGCAAACTCTGGTTCTTTTCAGAAGCATTTTCCTCAGCAAATGGATGCTGTAAGGAACTGACTGGCTGGTCCTGGGAGAAGCTGCAGGATTTCTGGAACCTCATGAGTTTGAAGAGTGTTTCCTCTTGGTGCCAGAAAAAAATATTTTCCCCTTGATCTTATGAAAGGCTGAACTCTTTCTGCTGAAGTTAAAAGGAGACAATCCTTAGGCACAAAACCAAGGATGTTTAAAGTTTGGCAGAGGCACCACTCTTTGTTAAGTGCCTTCAAATACCTGCATCTGTCCTGTCCCCTCCTGTACATCCACCCCCGAGCTGGCAGGAAAACTCATCCTAAAGCTCTGCCGTAGACCTACAACCAGGCAGCAAATAAAATGCTCCCACAGGATAGATTTTCATCAGGATTTAAGGTAATCACAGCTCTCAGAGGCTTGTGATTCCGAAATGTCTGCTGTCAGCAGTGCTGCAAGGAGAAGCACTTGGCAAAGGGCTGCCAGGACCGCTGCCTGTACCTCAGCCCCGCAGCTCCTCTGCTGTGCTGCTCATCGCTTGATCAGACTCTAAATTCGGATTTTTCACCTCCAGTGTTCCCCTGCTGCTGGGCGCAGCAATATTATTTCTACTTCTCCTAGGAAAAGAGCCAGTTGCCAGTGACCTCTCAGCTTAGTCTGCCTCAGTAAAGGAGAGTCTGGCATTTGTCTTGTGCTCGCTTGTTATTTTGACAGCACATCCCTTCCTTCTGCACTGCTTGGATCAGTCTCTACTTCAGGGCTGGGCCAAAAAAGTGGAAAATGGCCAATTTGCAGAAAAAAAATTAATCCAGTGCTCTCAGCCAAGTGTTTTGTCACCTTGCACCAAGAAGGGCAAAAGATTCACAGCCAGGAGAGAGCTGAGCTTTGGCCACAGTGCTGGGCAGGCCTGGGCACCCTTCTCATCCCAAATAGCCTGTGCTGCTGCAGTGTGAGGAAAACAAGTCCTGAGCACGGAACAAAACACTCATCCTTCCCCCAAAATGCTACAGCTCAAGGACCCCACACCAGGAGAGCTTCAGTGGGGAGATCAGGTCCACCTACACACTTGGGAGTTCAGGGTCTAATGTAGGACCACGTGCAGCTGATAAAGGGAGTGGAAAAAAATGAAGTGAGTTGGAAAGGGTGGGCAAAATCAGGAGGCTGCAAAGCCCAAACCTGCACTTGACCCTTTTTATCCACCTCTATCCACCCAGGTTGCAACACAAAATATCCTTCCTACCCCAAGCTGTGCCTGCCCCATCCCTGGAAGTGTCCAGGGCCGGGCTGGATGGGGCTCGGAGCAACCTGGGATAGTGGAAGGAGGGTTGGAATGAGATGATCCTTAAGGTCCCTTCCATCCCAGTCCACTCTGTGATTCTTGGGTGCTCGCTGCCCTTTAGGGGCTCAGCATTCCCAACCCCCCTGGCACAGTGCCAAGCACTCCCCAACTTCTCCGCTATCGGGGTGCCCCCAACCTTTCCCTTGCCCCCCAAACCAGAACCCTTGGGGACACCCCAAAGCGAAGAGCTCCCACGCTTGGGCGCAGCTTCCTTCTCTCCTCCTCCTCCTCCCCTCCGTGCTCTGCTCCTCCCGCGCTGCCCGGGGCGGAGCCGCCCGGCCCAGCGCCCGCCCCGCTGCCGAGCCGAGCCGAGCCGGGCTGCGGGGACGGGGCCGCGGCCGTGCCAGCGCCGTCCCTGCGCCCTTCCCTGCCGGCCCTGGCACAGCGCTGCCGGCGGGGCCGGGTCCCCCTTGCCCGGGGCTCGGGAACCTGGCGGATTTCCCGGCGGCAGCAGGTAAAGGGAAGGGGCGGGCTGGGTGCGCTGGGGGCTTCCCGCATCCCCTCCTGCCCCCGCTCCTGGCGAGGGGTGCGCGGGGAGCCCGGGCTGCGGGGGGATGCTGAGCCGGGGGGCTGGGACAGCTCTGCCGGCTTTCACCCCCAAAAGGCGCTCCGGTGTCCAAAGCCGCGCTCCTTTGCCCCAAAAGGTGTTTCTTTTCCATGCCCAAAGGGTGTTTCTTTGCCCTGTGTGCCCCCGCTCCCCACGGGTGGCTCACCTGGCCGCGAGCATCCCAAGCGAAGTTGGGATGTGACCGGGTGCTCCCGGTGGTGGGGGATGTGGGTGGGCTCCCACCTGGGGAGAGGTCCCGGGGTACCCGCTGTGGTCTCTGAGACCCCCAGACTGTCCGGGTGTGGATCTGGACACCGCTTTTTCCCTTCAGGCCCTGCTTGTTTCACAGGTAACGCTGCATTTTGATACAAAATAATGGCATCTGCAGCGTCCCGCGGTTCCAGGGCTTCACACCGGTGTTGTCCGGAGCTGTAAAATCCTGAGGCAGCAGAATCCCAAGAGGGATTTATTTATTGTTGCTGGTCCAGCTGGAGGAGCACTCAGTGCCCATCCAGCACCCTTGAGGATGCTCAGGGATGTCCTGGATGGCTCTTGGTGACATTCCCCAGCAGCAAAGCCTCTGTTAAAGACCCCAAATTTCCAGCGAGCACGGAGCAGAGAGGGTGAAAAAAGGGGAATGTAAGAGCGTGTTACTTTGCCTTGATGCTTGGCAAAGAAACTGTTTCAAAAAAAGAGTAATTCAGGAAAAAGGGGGAAAAAAAATCTTCTCGTTGCTGTTTCATTGAAGCCCTCACCCACGTCCTGTCTGTTCCCCGCCCGGAAAACTGGGCACGGAGGAGTTGCAGTCGGCATGCGAGCTTTGCTCTGGAAAAGGGCTGCTGGAGCAATTCCTGGTGTGGAAGCTGTGAAATTTCACCCCTGGCGAGATGGAAATGGGGATTCTCCAGCCAGGAAAAACTTGGCTATGTGGAACTTGCCGTGCTTTGGGATTTTAGGGATGGGTCCTTAGAGCCACTCGGGTTAAGTGTAATCGTGTTGGCTTAAGGGTTATTTTGGGGCTGGAAAGGGATTAGGGATAGATGATAGGAATAGGCATGGCCATGCTGCATGTGAAATTTAAAAAATAATGAATTCTGGTTCTCTTTGCTGGCTCCTTGTCCCGGTGAGAAGGAGCCCATACAGATTTTTCTCCATGAGAAAGTTACGCTGTGCATGGAGAACTTAAATCCCACTGCGCCGTTTGGGTGCTGGAGTCTCCTCGGGATGCTCCAGCTGCCAGGAAATGTAGATTGCTGCTGATTAGCAAGTAGAAGTTAGAGCGGTGCTGCTTCTTAGAGAGCTTTTTTGGGGTTTGGATCACCCAGCCATGCAGGATAACAGCCTTTTCCCTTCTTTCCCTCTTATAAATTGCCAGCTTGCCCTTGGCAGGTGTGGCTGGGGAAAAACTGAGGGAAATGGATTTCCTGCCTCGCATTTTGTCTGGCATGTCCATGTTCCTCATCAGATTGCTAAGGAAAATGGTCCATTAATTCATTATCCAGCCTTTATCAACCGGAGCAGTGATGCATCCTGACTCCTTAAAGCCTGTTATGTTAACATATTCTCCTCTGCCAAGCTTGGAAGCATCTTCATGCTGATATCCCAGCAATGTGGAGCTGGAGAATATTTCTGTGTGATTTAGGAGATGCTTCTTCAGAGGCAAATATAAGCTCTGCTTTGATGGCAGAATTAATTTTAGAGTGGGTGGCTCTGTCAAGCTGTACTTTTTTACTACATGAGCGTGTTCTGCTTGTTACACTTTTCCCTGCGATGAATTTGGCGAAGCACAACTGGTGTTTGTCTTGGAAGGAAAACGAGTCCTGCTAGGTTCAATTGATTTGGTGTCAGGTTGAAGATTCAGAAACTGCTGGCTCGGAATTAATGATAAAGGGTTTCGTTTCTAGCAAGGCAACAAATTGCTTTATAACCCAGGAAGGTTATGAGGAGACAACCTTTTGTTGTACTTCTACCCATTAACTGTGTACCTAGGTGTATTTGATCTCCAGTAACTGCCTTAAAAACACCATGCCAAAATCAGTATATTTGGTGGGGTTTTTTGTTGGGTTTTTAAATGTTTTTAACGTGTGGGTTGGAGTAACTCACAGGTGCAAGTGCTGTTGTAGGTTGAGGTTAAAGATGCTGGGAGCAGGTGGCTCCTTCACCCTGATTCGTGTTAGAGGCACTTTGATGCTCACAGGTGGTGGAAGTTAGGTCTGGGTGCCCTTTAGCCAGACACACCTGGGGGGATATTGTCCTTTAACTCGCTCTGTGAGTCTTCCCGAGGGTGAAGATAAAAGGGAGTGGTTGCACCTTTGAAATACTTCTGGTGCAGCTCTGGGCTTGTGCGGGAAGGTGTGGCAGTCACTGATGTGGGGCTGGACGTGGAGGGGCACTTAGGGCTCCTCCTGAGAGCAGCTTTCCCACAGGCTTAGTGGGGTAGGAACATGCTTTCCTGGAGCCTGCGAAGCTGGTTTTAAACTCCTTTTTCTTGAGATGATGCACCCGTAGAGGTTGTGCTCCTGTCCCTGAGATGCTCTGCACCTTCACGCTGATACTCATGGAATGGTTTGGCTTGGAAGGGGCGTGAAAGCTCCTGCAGTTCCACCCTTTGAGATGAAGGGCTGGGATGTACCTGGCAGCCACGTTGCTTCATTAGGCTGCAGCAGCTGCTAATTAGGCTCCAAAAAGCTCAAGTAGGGCCATTTCACTCTCGTCCTGAACCCCCGCTAGTGCTGCTGGTGCGAGGAGGCGGTGGCTGCTGTGGGCTCTGCTGGTGCCAACTGGAGCTGCTGGAGGGTGAGTGGTGTCTCAGCTTCTCCGCTTATTGCGGGGTGTTTGCTCGGGGCGCCCCAAAATCCTCGTCCTGGGCTGGGTGTGCGGCTGAGCAGTCCCCTCTGCTCAGGAGAGGGCAGTGTCACACCGAGCTCATTCCTTATCCGTGCTGAGCAGCGCACGGAGCTGCCGCCCTCGGCCCGGAGGGTCTCGCAGGGGTTCTGCACTAGGGTGGGTTTGGGATACAGGCACCTCATCCCACTCCCTCCTTCCCAAACAACAGATTCCCGCTCCAGCTCTGCTCCAGGTGCTTAAGAGCCCTTTACAGGAACGTTCTGAGCAGGATGCTGGAAAAAGGGATTTATCAAGATAAAGACTGTTCATAGTCGTTGCTTGTGCCTGCCAGCCCCTCTATAAGCAGTGATCAGATACAGCTACTTTAATGCAGGGCTTGACTTTAAAGAAAAAAAAAATAGCTGCACATTGGTGTTTGGCTTTGCTGCTTTTTCCTCTTTAGCAAACCACTGTGTTCTCCCCACTTCCTCCAGAAGCACCCACAGATACTGGCAGGACAACTGCCTGAATATTTGGTGCAAGAGTCTGTTATTGCTCAGCAGCCTGACAAACAACAACACAAAGCTTTATTTTTTGTATGCAATTAAATATTTGTGGAAGATTTCTGCCCAGGAGTGGTTTCAAGGTACAGAGTGTTCCCTTGAAGGATGTTCAAACAAGGACCTTCTGGGGGGGCAGTTGGGAAGGTTTTTGTGCCTGTGCCTCGATGCATTCCATGTTTTCACGTACAGAATCCATTTCAGGTTGGGATTGAGCTCTGGTTTGGTTTTTTTTGCCCTCCTGCTCCTTGGGCAGGATTAGTCCTGATGACAGAAAATCACAAATGTTTCTTTTTGTGAGTATTTTGTGTGTGTGTTGATCTGGTTTTCTTTCTTTCTTTTTTTTTCCCCTGCTGGGTGAAGGGTGAACTGGGGATAGGAGAGAGGGAAATTGCACCTTTCCTGGGGTGCTGCACAAATCTGGGCACCAGCTCTGTCCCCAAGCGCCCCGTCTGTGCAGAGCCCTGCTGCTGGCTCATCTCTTCCTTGGAAAGAGCCTGGACTGGTTTTAATGTAGTTCCTTAGTCATGACAAACCTGAATCCTGCTGCCCTCTCTGCACTGTGTCCTCTGTGTCGGAGCTACGCTTTCCATGAGGAGCTTGGGGTCCAGGCTGTTGGATCCCAGAGGGCTTGGAGGTGATGGGCTGTTAAGTTTATTCTCTTCTTGTCTGCAAGTGTTCAGAAGGATCTGTTTCACTTTCAGAGTTACCACGTGGCGCTGTGCCAAAGCAGCTTTTTATCTCCTATTCTCCCCCTTAGATACCAGCTTGCCTTCAATTTCTGTTTATTTATTTATTTAAAGTCCTGCTGCTTCTCTTAAAATGCTGCTGCAACTTGTAAAATCTCTTCATAAATGTCTCGCCCCTGTGTTTTGCTTCCCTTTCCCTCCTCGCTGAGGTGAAATGAAACTTGTCCCTCCCCCAGCCCGAGGTGAAATGCACAGAGCAGAAATATTCTGGTCCTTGGCTGTTTTTAGCTGTGCTGAGTTTCAGGCTCACGTTTGCCCAGGGAAAACAGCTCGCATCTGACTGAAATAGTCCAAGGTGAAACTCAGAGTTTCCTCTAATAGATATTTTTGGGTGTAGCCTTTAAAAAAATGTATTGGACTTGTTGTACCCTTCAGCACCCACGTGTTCTCCTGAGCCACTCTAGGAGATAATATTTGGGCCACTTAGCTTGTATTGATGAATCTCTTGAGCTGACAGTCACCTAATCATAAATCAAGTCTAAAAGTAAGTCAGTGTGCAGCAGAATTGCAGCAAAACAAATAAAATACATTAACATTTTTGAGTTGGAGCTGGCCCCAGCCTGTGGTGAGCAGTTGGGAATTGGCACCTGAAGGTGACAGGGGATGCTTGGGGTGTTCCACACGGTTCTTGGGAAGCAGAGCTAATCCTAAGCAGGGCACTTAAGAGCTTGGAGAGGATTGGGCTTGCTGTCCTGTGAAACAGCCCTGGACCTTGCCAGGAGGGAGGGACCTGGCATGGCCCTTGGGAGGTGTCCCTGTGTGCGACCCCATCTGAACCCCGTGTGCTGACTGCAGAGCTCCTGTCTGAGTAAAACGCTGGGGAATGGGGATCAACTGGGATCTATATCCCAGGTCATGCCTCAGGTCCCCTTGCTGTGCCCAGTGCTTCCCCACTGTGCTGCCAAGGGGCAGGATGGGGCTGGGGGCTGCCCAGGTTATGGCTTAGACCCAGTCCCTGGGACGGATGGAGAGGGCTTAGGTTTGTTTGCAGGGATTTACCACTGTGCTGAGGTCACTCTGTGATATTTGGGTGGATTTTGGGGGGTGTGTTGTCTGGATTTGCTTTTATTTTTTTGCCAAGAGGTAATTAATGCTTTCCTTGGGATTAAAATACTTCCGGTATGTCTCAGCTGTTGGTGTAGGAAAGAGTCACCCAACCCCTTGACCTTTCTGAGAGGAGAAAAGGCTCTTTTGGAGAAGGTGGGAAGCATGTATTCAAATCCAGTCTCTCTCTTCCCGACTACTTTGAGCAACTTGGGCTAGTGGAAAGTGTCCCTGCCCTTGGAAAAAGACAATTTTTAAGGCCTGCAACACCTTCCAACCCAGACCTTTCTGTGATGATTCTGTCGTTCTCCTTTGTTGCATGAAGCAGCCCCATAAAGGAATTCCTCAAGGCTGTCATGTAGGTGATGTTTTGTAGGCAGTTTCCTGATCCAGCAGTGATTGTTTGCAGGTGTTGTGGGAATTTTGGTATCAATCTGCCTACTAATTATTCAGGAACCTTGTCGGTGAGACTTTAAGCTGCCAGTCAATCCTGTTGCAGTTTAAAACCCAGCAAAGAGGCAGCTCATGTGTCCTGGTCTGGGTGTCCAGGCATGATTTGCTCCGGTTCTCTCAAGCTTTTTGAGTTGTGATTTCTCCATTCATGGCTGTGGATGGTTGACCTTAGAGACCTGCACAGTAAAGTGCCTGAACAGTCCTCGTGATGTGTGGTTTTGGGGTATTCAGGAGCCCTGGAACTCATCAAGCCAAGAGGTGGGGTGAGACCTTCTCAAGCACCTATTTTTAGATGTGTTCCTGTTCACATGCAAATTACGTTCATCAACGAGGATTGCTCTGCACTTGGGACACGGGATTTGTAATCCCTGTTTTGCAGCTCTTAGATATCAAAATGCCTGCCAAAAATACAGATATTGCTGTGTCCCTTTTCCCTGTGCCCTGGAGCTGGGGACTGGGAGCTCCCACACCACTTGCTGTGCTGCATTTGATGCTTTGTGAATACAGAGTGGTGGCAGGCTCTTATTTTCAGGGTGATTTACCCTCCCTGCATGGGCTTTGGCATCAGCTGGTGGTGTCTGACAGCTTGCAGGATCATCTCCTGCTCCTGCCTGGAACCTGGAGGCAGGATCTGCTTTCAGAATGAAGCAGCTCAACCCCTCTTTAGCTGTGAGTTAATCACCCAAACGCAGAGTGCTTGCAGTCCTCATTAAAAGTCTGATTTAAAGTGCAAGGTTGACAGCTCGGCTGGAGATACTTTCCCTTATCACAGCTGTTTCCCAATCCGTCTCCTCTGCGTAGGGACGTGTTTGTTTTTGGGTTTTTTTGGTTTGGATCCCCAGGCTCCTGCTCTGGGAGAGCCGCACATTAAAGGAATGCGGTGTAAGACAGCTGGAGATGTTCAAATGTTGATGTGGTGGGAATAGGCGTGCTCTGGTGTGTCTGATGCTGGCAGGGACAGACCTCTGTGCCTCACAAGGTCACTCAGCTGCGTGGCCGTGCGTTCCCGAAACACAAACCCTGCCAGGGCTCCTGGGACAGTTTTGCTTTGCCAAGAGAAATAAAGCTGCTTGCGGGATTAGAGGGATGGAGCTGCTGTCCCTGACAGCGCAGCCAGGAGCAGTGTGGGAGGGGATTGTCTTTCCCTGGCTTTGTACCTGGGCAGGTTTTGGCTCCGGTCCGAGGGGTTAACGTGGAGCTCAAACCTTGCCCTGTGCTTTGCTGAGCCTCAGGAGCTGCGCAGAATCATTCCACAGTGGTTCCGTGAAGGGAATCTCTGCCTTGATGATGCTGGTGCCCTGTCCCCGTGTCACCTGGAGCAGGGGGATCACTCCCTTTGGATGGTCCCTGCTGGTGAGAGGTGTGAGGAGAAAGCTTGGCTTGTTAGCAGCAGGATTGGATTTGACCTGAAAACTGAGGCTCCTGCTGGGCTGGAAAGCCCTCCTGGAGTTGATGTGCTTGATGTGATGAGCACCCCAGTGTTACAGTGGGAATGTGGTTGGTTGGGCAGGAGGGAAGCCTGGAGGTTTGTTGGGAAGCTCTAACCTGGACTCCAGACTTTTAGAGCTGCCCTTTAGTGAGCAGTTACAGATCCACATCTAACAGCATAATAAGCTTAAATTTGGGAGTCCTCTATATTTTTGAAAGGGTCAGCTCACTCTGTTAAACCCCTTCTGTCTTGAGAGTCCTTAAATCCAAATTTCTGAGGTAATTGGTTATATTGAGCCATACTGGACCTGTGAGGAAATCACTTTGCTCTCTTGGCTTCTTCTCTCCCAGCTCAGGGGAAATAATGGCTTTTTCCCTATCTCCCTGAACTTTGCAGCTCATCTGCAGTGTTCCCCGGAGGGACAGAGCTGAAGGACTGGCTTGAAGTTTGCTCTGCTCCTCTCCTGGTGCAGTTTGGGGCTGGATATCGGGCTGTGGGGGGAACACAGGGTGAGGAACAGGGAGCCCTCGCGGTCATGAGCTGGGGCAGATGAGGCCAAAGGAGTCAAACCCCCATGTGTCAGCTCCAGTTTCTGCACCTTCCCAGGCATTACGTGCCTCTCCTTATCTCTGCTGATACTTGCACTGCTGATAAGAGAGGGTCTGTAACAAGTGCGCTCTGCCACAGATAAAACCTGCAGTGCGCAAGAGCTGTTCCCGCTCGGGCTTATCAGCACTGTTCAACGAGGATATCAGCAGGGCTTCAGGGATGAGGCTGCCCTGGGTCCCTTAGCATAGAACATCCGAGCAGGAATTGTGCTGGGACTGCTGCTGCTCTGTAAGTCCCTCTCCAATGTGCTTTTCTTTTTTTTTTTTTTTTTTTAAATTTAAATTTTGGGATCAAGGTTTGTGAACTGGTTGAGTGTCTGAAATGCAGCTGCCTGGTTGTTGGGTGCTCTGTGTGTGGGTAATGAGGTGGTGGCTGCTCTCAGCATGGCCTGAACAGGCTGGAGGCGTTCAGTTTCCAAAAAGAGGTGCACGTGTGGCACTTGGGGACATGGTTTGGTGCTGGACCCGGCAGAGTCAGGTTACTGGTTGGACTCGAAGATCTTAGAGGTGTTTTCCAAACTTGATGATGCTGTGAGTTAAATTTAGGGATTCTTGCATCTCCCCAGGCTGCTCTTTGTTTGGAGAAAGAAATCCTGGAGGTTTTGTGCAGCTGTTGAACAGCGGTGCAGGGAGCACAGCTTTCCTGCATCATCCTGGTGCTCCTTCAGGGCTCTGACCTCTGTAAGGATGGGAAAACGTTGGGTCGAAGCTGGCAAAGGGTAAAGTGGTGGAGAATTGCTTCATCTTGGATACCTCCCGGGATCCAGGGGCAACCACAGCTTCTCTGAGCACCCTGTGCCAGGGCCTGCCCACCCTCCCAGAGAACAATTCGTTCCCAATATCCCATCCATCCCTGCCCTCTGGAAGTAGGAAGCCATTCCCTGTGTCCTGTCCCTCCAGGCCTTGTCCCCAGTCCCTCTGCAGCTCTCCTGGAGCCCCTTTAGGCTCTGGAAGGTGCTGGATGGGCAGGGAGAAGGTTTGTTTGAACCCACTGATGGTGTGGCAGGAGATGGAGGAAGGAGTGAGCTGGGAATTGCCAGGAGTGGTCCCTGCTGTAGCACTGTGGCTGAGATGTGCCTGCCCTCTCAAAGCCACGCTCCAGGCTTTAGGGTGCCTGAGCCAGGCTTAATCCGAGCAAAGTCAGCCCTGGCTGTGCTGCAGGTGGCCAGAACTGTTGGAGGAGATGGCTTTGGACAAAAGTGGGAGCAAGTGCTGGTAGCTGTTCCCTGCCGCTGTGCCCAAGGTCAGCCTGACCGTGGAGCTCCCGAATCGTTCGCAATTTTTCCAGCTAACAGTTGCTGCTGCTCAGCTGTGTGAGCAGCTAATGGGGTTTATCAGCCTCCAGTGCTTCTGACTGGGCTTTGTCAGAGCAACCTAATCCCAGAGTGCCAGAGCTAAAATAAGTGGGAATAGCAGTTCCTGGGGCTATTCAATTCCAGTGCCTCGTGTGGCAAAGCTATCTGATTTGTGCCAGACTTGCTAGGCTGATTGTTGTGTCTGAGTTGACTCTAAAGCTGGGGAAAAAGAGCATCCTTGGTGCCTCTTAGAGCTCCAACCCCTCAGGCTCAAGGCACTGTCACATTTCTCTGGTTTAAACACCCCAGTCAGGAAACACAAACCAGCCTTTGGAGGGATGGGGGTTGCAGTGACCTCAAATCCCTTTTAAACACAGCTGCACGCTGGATCCCTGGCCCTATTCCTGCTTTTTAGGAATTTTCTGCTTCAAGCTGGAAGTGAAGTACAATTGTGGGGCAGCCTGGAGTCTGTCTTCTCCTGGCTGCTTTTACCTGGCCACCCCAAAACTTCTTGCTGTGTTTCAGCATTGCCTGAAGTTTATATTTTGTTCCCAATTTGGCCATCTTTGGTGACCGATCGCATCTGTTTGAGCCCAAAAGGCTGTTAAGTTTGTTTTGGTTTTGTGTTGGGTTTTTATTCTGTGAAGGAAAGGTATGAAATAAATACTGCCTAAAAGACTTGTGGCTGTCAGCTCTACTGAGGCAGCTCTTGGACAGGGCTGTGAGGAAAACCCTGTTCTGTCTCATGCCCCATCAGGTTTAATGCTTGCTAAGTGGCAGAGCTGTCGAGAACGAGCGTTGGCCTGAGGTGCTGAAGCTGGGATTAACGAAATAAATATTGCTGCAAGTGGCTGAGCTTGGAAATAAATTGTGCTGTGAGTGGATATGCAGGGACTGCTGAGGTGTCTGGACTCCCCCCAGGGCTCACTGCCAGGTGGGAGGCTTGGGAATTTGGGAAGGCAGCCTGTGGGGAAAGTCCTGTGTCCCAGCAGTAATAAATCCTCTCCCTGCCATGCAGCCTGTGGGCTGTATTTAAATATTTTTCTTGCTCTAGAGCTGAAACCAGCTGCAGAGTCTGATGTCTTCATTTTGCCCATCATTTACAATGTGACAAAAAAAAAAAAGGGTTTGCCACTTGTCTGGCTTTTAGAGAACTCTAAAATGCTGAAAAATCTAATGAAGACCCATCTGCCATGGTCATCCTGCAGCTCTGAGGGTTTTGCTCTTGCTTGTGCCATCTCCCACCTGTTTCTCCATGGGAACAGTGAGGGACTGAGCTTTTTATCCTGCCTTTGAGATGGAGAAATACTGGGGCACCACAAAGAAATGATGTGTTGGTTATTTGTCCTCAGATAATGCGACATAACTTGGGGTGGTGCTCTGACGATGACTCTGAAAGGAAAGGTGACAGGTATTGAAAAGATTTGGGATCATCCCTCTTTTCCTTGCAGACACCAGTGGTTTTGGCCAAGGACAAAGTGTATTTCCCAGTTTTATGGCTGCAAAACAAAGGATGTGGTAGTGCCTCAGTGGGGCAAGATGAGGGTGTGAACACTGGGATAGTGTAGAAAGGCAGACATGGAGATTTCTTTCCTTGAGGTTTATTCCTATTAATCCACCTTTGTGGGTGCTGCTCTTTGGCTTCTGTCACAACCTCTTTGGTTGTGGGATTTTTAGGGGGTGGTGCAGGCTGAGGTGGGAATGAGGGTCTGGAAAAGGCTGTGTGGGAGCCTTTGCCTGGCTCCAACATTGTCGTACATAATTTTTGCTCTGTTTTAATTCTAACCTCATCTTAATGTCACTCTGCCATGAGCAGTGACACAGAGCCACTGAGGAAATGGAGTCTGCAGCAGTTTTTCTCCTTCCCTTTTCCTTTCTAGCAGCTCTTCTCCAGTGCAAAAGCCAAAGGATGAACCCTTGGTTTGTGATTATTTATTATTTATTTCCCTGCTGTGATGGACATTAAGCAGAGACCAGAAATACCTTCAGCTTTGGACACAACCTGCCCAAAATAGCTCTGGGAGCTCTGCAGGGGGAGATGTTTGGCAAAGGGCTCTGCTGAATTTATCCTGAGCCAACAATCCCAGCTCACAGAGCATCTTTGGAACCACCAGGTGTGAAGGTGGCAATGGGAAAATTCTCCTGCTGCTGCAGCAATGACACAGGGAGTGTTTCACCATCTCGTGGGATGCTCACCTGGGGGGTTTTGCAACTAAAACCCGTTCCCTGAGCGTTGTTTTGATTCATCCTGGTGGCTGAGTGTACTTTGGTGCCCTGGGGTTGGCCTGGGAATGTAACAGAGCTCTCCAAACCCACTCAGCTCCCTGCTTGTCGTGATTGAGGGGTGTGGAGGAGGAATTTATCCCACGGATAAATGGGATAGGAGTAAAATCCCGGTCTTATGGGGCTTGGATAGAGGACTCTGAGCTATTTTTGGCCACTTTTCCCTGAGAGCCCTTGGCATGTGGAGGTGTCTGGCAGCTGAACCCAGCTCTGCTGCTCCCCCAGCCCTGCTTCCCAGAGACGCCGGGGGTGGCTGGGACTGATTTGGGAGGAGGGCAGCAGGGAATGTGTCGGCTCCTTGCTTTCCATCTGGAAGTGGCGCTTTCCCCTGAGGGGGTGGCAGTGAGGGGGGATGCTGAGCACGGGAGATCCGCTTGTTCACAGGAATAACCTCCCTCTGGGGGTGGGAACAGCACGGGGGTTGCTTCCTCTCGGCTTCTTGAAACATTGTTGGCAAAAATGTGCTTTTTTCAGACTGAACGTGGGTCTTTTTAGGACAACCTGTGAGCTGTTATGGGAAAAAGACAGAATAAAGTGAAAACTGGTGTGATCAGGCTTGAGGCTGTTCTGTGTGTGCCCTCACCCTGGCCAAGGCTGGTGGGTCCAATTCCTGAGGGAATATCCAGAGTTGCCAAAGTACTCAGTCCATCCATTCCAAAAGGTGAGAATAAAGTAAATTTTCTGAGATGTCATCTCCTAAAGGGCTTCCCTGTGGTGTGAGTTTGTTTGCTGCCAGGCTGGGACAGCAGTGACAGAACTGTGTGTCACTCAGGCTTGTGTTTTTCTGGCAATGCAGGAACTTGCACTGCTGGTCCAACGAGATCCTCACCTCAACCTTGCCCTCTGGCCCTGGGAAGCCGCTGCCCCTTGTCCTGTCCCTCCAGCCCTTGTCTCCAGTCCCTCTCCAGCTCTCCTGGAGCCCCTTTAGGCCCTGCAAGGGGCTCTGAGCTCTCCCTGGAGCCTTCTCCTCTCCAGGTGAGCACCCCCAGCTCTCCCAGCCTGGCTCCAGTGCAGAGGTGAGGATTCTGCCCAGCCCACGGACTGCGGGCAGTGTATGGATGGGTGGCTGCCCAAGTGGGGTTGCTGACAGCATTTCTAGAAATGTCAGTGGTTGTTTGGGCTCTGCAAGGGCTGAGGGTGCAGCAGAACTTCCCCCAGGGCGCTGCCGGGCAGGGCTGGGGAAGGTGCTGTGACAGTGACCTGTCACATCCAAGCTGTCCCTCGGTGCAGTGACTCTGCAGGAAGTCCTTGACCTGCTGGTGCTGGTTTTGGCCATGGGTGAGCTTGGCTTGGCTGTTCTTATTTACTCAGCAAAAATGGATTTGTCACCCGGGCACTTGACATCTTATAATTTACATGGCTGGAGCAGATCCTGCTCCTGATTCCCTGCCTGCCCGCCTGCTGTGCTGCTGCTTGGCTTTCTCTGCTCCTGCAGCTCACCAGCACTCCATGAAACCTCTCTGCTTTGAGGGATAGGGATAGTTCTTGTGTCTTTTAAATCCTGTTTCTTGTTGGGTGCAGGGATAATGCTGCCGTGGGGTTTGCTTTCCTATCCTACTCTGAATTTGATTGTGTGGGTGGGATGCTTCTCTGACTATGCTGCAACTTGTGCAACTTCCATGTGGCCAGAAATGGCTTTGGAAGGAGCTGTCTCCTGAGCTTTCCCTGGCATGGTTGTGTTTTTTCTCCTTACTCCGGACTCCCCACTTACAGGTGCTGTGCTTAGCACTGGTTTGAACACTTAAAAAGCACAAAGACACTGCCTTGCACCCAGCCCAGAGTAAACCCAGAGCAGTGCAGGCACTAATTTTGGCATCACACAGCTGCCTGCTCCTGCTGTGGGAGAGCTGAGTTGGGAGCCATGGCAGCAACGTCGCAGGTACTGAGCAGAGCAACCTCAGAGGAGCCTTTGTCGTGGTGGAAACAGATGGAGTTTGACTTGGTGTCAATCCTGAGCCCAGAATAACTCAATTTTACAGCAGGGGACGTGGAAAGGTACAATGCTGCCACAGCCTGGATGCTGACAGGCAGGAACTGAGCTCTGTGGAGAGCCATGCAGGGATTATTCCCATTCTTGGGAAGCCTGGCCATGAGGAGAAACCTCACTTGGATGTGTTTTGTCTAGGCCTCTGCTTGGGAATGTGCTGAGCAAGGTGTGATAAAGCATCTTCTGGAACTGTGATCTGGTGCCAGATGCCACAGCTGGAGGCTTCTCTGGGAGAAGGGATGTGACAGCTCACGTGTGGTTCGGGATCTGAGGGATAAGAACCTGAAGAGGTCCCCTCTTCCCCTGTCATGTGCTCACTGTTCATGCACAACACTGAGCTTCAAAACTTGCCCCTCTCAAGCCTTGTTCCCAAAGCCTCCATTTCATTTATCAGCTGGTTTAATTCAGTTGGGGATGGGATTAAGTTCAGCATTGGCTGGAGCTGTCCCTGAGCTGGGTGTGTCTCATTTACAGCCCTTTTTTTAGGGGTCCAAGCTCTCTGTGGAGTGGGAGCAAATCTTGAACCACAGAATGGTTTGGGTTGGAAGGAATCTCAAAGGTGAGCTCACCTTATCCAGGTGGCTCCAAGCCATGTCCAGCCTGCCCTTGGACACTTCCAGGGATCCAGGGGCAGCCACAGCTGCTCTGGGCACCCTGTGCCAGGGCCTCCCCACCCTCCCAGGGAACAATTCCTTCCCAGTGTCCCATCCATCCCTGCCCTCTGGCAGTGGGAAGCCATTCCCTGTGTCCTGTCCCAAGCCCCTGTCCAGTTCTCCTGGAGCCCCTTTAGGCCCTGGCAGGAGCTCTGAGGTCTGAAGAGCCTGTCGGAGCTGTGGACTCGGGTTTCTTGTGCAGTAATTCAAGGTTAACCCCAGCAGTCCTTCCTAACGTTTGCCTTTTGCTTTAGAGGCAGGAAATGGGATCCTAATCTTTAGCTCAAATGCTGTCTGTACTTGCACTGACAAAAGTCAATTTGTGATGTGCTTAATGAAGCCTAGAAAGATGTCTCAGATAAGGGACAGAAAAGATCTGCCCTTAAAGACTTCCGCCTCCCAAAGTTGTTGCAGGGCTTCCTACTGTGGTTGAGGAGGTGAGGGCTTGTTGGTTTGGGGGTGTTTTTTGTTTGGTTGGTGCTTTTAATGATGAGTTTTTGGAGGAGAAAGCCTCCTTGGAAAGCAGATGGCAGAGCTGAACCAGGTGCTGCTTCCCCTAATGTTTGGGTGGAAAATGTTCCCTGGAAAAACCAGGTTCTGGCTCTGTGGAGCTGCCAATGGAAAGCAGGGGGGAGAATTTCAGAAATGTGACTTTGCTTTACAGAGTCTGGCTGTTGGCCTCCCCAGCCTGAGACCTGGGGAGTCTGCAGAGGTAGGAACTGGGTGACAGACACCTGTGCTTCAGGCATGTCCCTCTCCTTGATGCTGCCAGGACAGCCTGGAAAAATCTGCTCAGTTGGTGCCTTATGGAGGAAAGCTCATTTCCAGAGCAATCTCTAGGAGCTTTTGAGGAGATGTCATTAGGAAGGACTGGACTCTGCCTTGATACTGCTGCTCTAGCATTGAAACACGCAGGTATTTGTAGGAAAAGGTTTAAAGATAATGGGGCTTGTGGATGAAAAGCAGATACGTCCACTTTGCTTTGAGAGGAGGTGCAAAGACAGGGTGTTTCCAGCACTAAAGAAAGCAGGTGAAGAGCAATTTGGCGGCTCCTGCAGCATTTGAGATCCACTCAAGTCCTGTATTTTGAGGGATTTGGAATCATGGAATCACAGACTGGTTTAGGTTGAAGGGACCTTGAAGCTCATCCGGTGCCATGGGCAGGGACACCTTCCTCTAGCCCAGGGTGCTTCAAGCCCCATCCAGCCTGGCCTGGAATGCTTCCAGAGACGGGACACGAACGGTCCAAGGTAGGGAAGCTGCTCTGCTGGATGATGGGACAGGGCAGAGCACAGAGCTGAGATCCAGCAGTGAAGGGCTGGGGAGCTTTGGGATTAGCACTAAATCCCATGCACAGGAAGAAGCCTTGAGGCTTCAGATGGCTTGGATGTCTCGCGTTTGAAGGACTTCTCTGGTCAGGTTTTTGCTGAGCCTGCTGGTGAAAGTCCCCAGAATGTCACACTTACTGCATGAGAGCTATGCACTAATAGGATTTAATTTCTGCAAAGCTTCTGATTAGAGGAAGAGGTACCTCAGAGGAGCACAGGTATTTTGGGAAAGGCTTAAGTGGAATAAAATTCAGCTGCAGTCATGGTACAGCAGGGAAGCTTGGAGATAAGCGAGATGGAGCAAGGAGTCTTGCCACTTCCACATTGGATGTGCACAGCCTGGTCTCTCACCTGCCCATGGGGTCTTCCCTGCTGGAAGGAGAGGGATCATCTCCTCAAGGAAGGGGGGAAAGGCTGTTCCATGAAGTTCTTGTGAAGCTTGCAGAGGTCCTGCTATCCCAGGGTTTAAGTTCCTGGCCCAGTGGGCAGCTGCTGCATTTTGCTCCCGTTTCCTTGCGCTGTCAGGGCTCCTGGGGAGCTGGAATAAGGGGCCAGGCTCGGCCTTTGCAGATTGGAGGGGAAGGGGAGTGTGGAAGGTTTCCTTCCTGGGGAAGAGGGCTGGTAGTGCAGCTTGGGGGGAAAAGCATCAAACAAAGCAGCTTTTCTTCCCTTCTGGCTCAGAGTGGGATGTGATGTCAAGGTGGGGCTGAGCCTTCCCAAAGACTATGGGAATGTTTTTTCTTTCCTTTTTTTGAGGGATGGGGGATTGGTTTATATGTTTTTCTGTTAAATCTCTCAAACAATGCTGCTTCCCCTTCCTTGGAGCAATTGTTCCCCGTGGCTGACTCTCTTCCTTCCCCTTCCTCCCCATCGTGGGAAGCGCTCTCCTGATGATGATAGATGGGCTCAGATTTAGTCTCTGCTTTACCTTCCTTTGTCCTGCTCAGCTCTCTTGTTTTGCTTTGTAATTTCTGCCTGGATCCTCATCACAGGGTGGCCAAAATGAGATGTTTTAGTGCTGGTGGAGGGAATTAAGTCTCAGAGCAGCTTCTACCTTCGCCCTTGAACTTGGCAGGGCTGGGTTAATGACTCCATGATCCTGGAGGGCTTTTCCAGCCTTGGTGATTCCTGATTCTACTGCCAGAGACATGGGACTGCAAAGTCTCACAGCCTCTCCAGGTTTCATCCCTTGAGTCCATATAATCTCCTCGTGGGAGAGACAGTTTCTTCCTTGGGGAAATACAAATAGGTTTTTTGTGAGCCTGATCTCAAACCTTTTCAAATGCATCCATTTTGGGGGACAAGAATTTATTTTTTAATTGATTTTATTTTTCAATGCCCAAGAATCCCAAGACAGTGGTTTGGGCCCTGGCTCAGGTTGCCCACAGAACCTGTGGCTGCCCCATTCCTGGAAGTCATCAAGAGATAAGTTTGGATTTGTCCTTCAGGAGCATTTCCAGGGAAAATCTGTCATAAACCAGGCCTAGACAGAGCAGCATGGGAGAGATGCTGATCTGTCCACTTAGACTTCACAGGGGGCCCATGAATTGAGTTGGATTGGAAAAATTCCATGTGCCACATGCAGCGATAATAAACCATTGGATATTCCAGGCTTAAGGATGTAAGTAACCTGATTCTGCAGGAACTCCACTATGGTCTAGTTCTTTGGAAAATATCCCACAGACTCCAGATGAGAACTTCCAGGTCCTCCCACCATTTATCAGAGGAGCTTCCTGCCGGGAACTGTCGGTGATTTGTCCCGGGAGGAAGAGGAAGGGCATCTGGCTGAGTATTCCATGACATTTGGATGGCTCCTGGAGTGAACTGGGAAAGGCAGCAGCAGGCTGGGGGGTTCTGCCCTCTCTGGTTAGGTGGAAATCACGTGGTCTAATTAAACAACAGTTGATGAGAACCTGTTTTAAGGGATTATGTCATGCTTCAGCAGAGCCAGGACAGTCATCCTGTCGATAAGGCTAACACCCACTGTAAACACAGTAATTAACAGCCTGAACTCGGGAGAGGTGCTCTGATGGAAACCCAGGACTGCAGGATAAGAAGGAAGCCTGTGGTGGATGTTGAAAGCCTCGTTCCCTTGGGCAGTAGTAAAGGACCTTCTTGCATGGAAGTCTGAAAAAACTCCTTCCTATGCCTTTTCCACAGCCCGTGGTCAGGAATTGCAGGTAATCCCCTGAAATGATTATTGACTGGAGAGCTGCCTGGGAGTGCTGCTGCTTGCTGACTCGACAGATGATAAAACCCTGACCCAGTGTGATCTGAGCTGTGCCTGAGCATCTGTCCTTGCTGCATCCCAGTCACCGAGGCTTTACCTGCATCTGGTCCAAAGCCAGCTGTATTTTTAGCCAGTTTAAACAGGCAGTGCCCAAACTGTTGGATGCTGTCCCAGGGGGATGAGAGTGGTTGCACGAAGGACTTTTTGTACTGAGAGCTCCCTGAAGGAGTGATGGGCAGGCTGTGGGAACTGGGGCTGTGGTGGCTGCTGCAGCAGAACTGTCAGGTTGTTCTCTGTGATTCCTTAGTGTTGCTTTGAATTAAGTTATTATGAATAAAGAAATTTGCTTCTGGGAGCAGTTTTAAAGGAGATCTGAAGGAAATGGTGAGTCTCTCTTTAGCAGAGAGCCAAACACTGAAGTGTTGACCTGGTGCTGGTCAGGCAGAGGATCTGGGGCTCTTGGCTAACCTCTGGGCAGCAGGGTGAGAGTCTTCCTTCCCTCCTCTTGGGAGACCACAACTCCCATAGTGATGTTCCCTATGGCATTCCTTGCTGGAGGAAGATGGCAGAAATCTGGGAGAGGTCCTGTGCAGTACTGGGTACTCTTCTAAGCCCTGCACCTACGAATGTGCTTTTGTCCAGGGGATAACATCACTAGAAGTGTCCAGAAATGGCAAATCAATCTGCAAGCCAAGCTCCTGTGTGATCTGCAGCAGCCCTTGGAGTGCTGGAGCCTGTTTTGGATCAGCAGTGCTCCACGGGTCCAGCTGTAGCAGTGTTGCTTTTCTCAAGCACTGATCCTCTTCCTTTCCTTCTAATTCCTCAAAAGAAAACAAATCCATCATTTTTGGTGCCAGAACTCAATGCTGAGTCTGCAGAAGTTGTTTGCTAGTCTCTTGCATCCTTTTCTTTTCTTGCTCCAGAATCTGGGCCCCAGGGAAGGGATTTCTGGAAAGTCTTCAATGCAGAGCTGATCGAGGGGTGTCGGAAAGAGCGGAGGAACAGAGTTAACAGATAAACATCTCCAGCCTCCAGCTGCTTGGAGACCTCTTGTGTTGGCTGCGTGAAACTTGTGTCCCAAACATAAGAAGTGACAGGATGGGAGGAAGTGCTGGGGCAAGTTTAGGTTGGATGTGAGGAAAAATTTCTTCCCTAGAGGAGTGGTCGGGCCTTGGGACAGGCTGAGCAGGAGACTGGTGGAATCACAGCACCTGGAAGCGCTCAGAAGGTGTGTGGAATGTGTGGTACATGGGGACAGCACTGTGCTGCCAGTTAATAGTTGGGCTGGATCTTAGAGGCCTTTCCCAATCTTAATCTGTGATTCTGTTTAAATACAACTTTTCTTTCTTTTTGCTATAAATCTTGGTGGAATTTGCTCTTGAAAGCACATAGCCATTACAAGTCTGGGAAACTTGGTCTTCCTAGTGTGGAGTCATTTAGGCTTTAAAGGATTGTGATCATCGTTGAGGTTTATGCCTTGGAGCTGTGTGGTGGCTGTGTTGGACCTGCTGTTCTTGGTGGAACCATGTGAAGACTCCAGGAGGCTCCTTGCCTTCAGTGGGGAGCTTTTGGCTCCTGTCCTGTCCCTGGCTAAGGTGCCAGGCTTAGCTCGGTGCTGCAGGAAGCCGTGGGGGACCTTTGTGTCATATCCTTGGGATGGGGACTGAATTCCATGGATGGGGCTGCAGTGATTGTGGTCCAGCTCCTGTTTGTTCAGGCTGCCCTTGGCCCTCTGGATAACCCTCTTTAATCCCTGGACTTACTCAAAATGAGTGTCACTGGAGAGTGTCTGAGCAGAGATTAGCCACGGGTGAATGCGGCCGCCTGCGAGAGCGCCGAGGGAAAACTGAAATCTTCTATTGCTAAAAATGACCCCCAAATTATTACTTTGCGTTTTGCTTTTTAATTTTTTTTTTTTTTTAGCTTTGTGTTCTGAACCAGCTGCTGCAGTTCACAGAGAGCTGCTCAAGGGCTGTAGTGCCACGAGTGCCTCATGCAAGGACTCCTCCATCGTGCATCAGAACCATCTCTGTTCTCTGCTGTCCCCTGCAGAATGCTGGCACGAGCCAGGTGCCCTCGAGGGGACAGCTGGGCTGTGTCTTGCTCTGGCTGATCCACCCTAATGCACTGCTTGGAGAGTGGAGCCTGGCTTGCTAAGAACGGGCAGCTTTGTGGGAGATAAGCACCAGGCTGAGCTTAGCTGTGCCCAGCACGTTTGGCCCGAGGGGAGCTTGGTAGCTGATGGTTCATCCTGTGGGGGAAATGAGGGGGAAAACAGTTTTTAAACTGAACTTTTGGAAGGGGAGGGGGGCTTAAGAAACCCACAGGTGTGCTGGTAACACCACTGAAGTGTTCATAAAATCACAGACTGTCCTGAGCTGGGAGGGACCCATCAGGACCATGGAGTCCAGCTCCTGGCCCTGCACAGACACCCCAGCACTCCCGCCCTGTGCCTGAGGGCATTGTCCAAAGGCTTCTTGAGCTTGGCTGTGCTGGCCCAGGCTGGATGGAGCTTGGAGCAGCCTGGGATAGTGGAAGGTGTCCCTGCCATGGCAGGGGTGGAACTGGATGACCTTTGAGGTCCCTTCCAACCCAACCATTCAGTGATTCTAAGTCCTTTTCCCCCTGGGACTTGCCCACGGCTCTGGGATGGGTGACAGGGATGTGGCTCATGCCTTGCCTCAGCTCAGTTCTCTGCATCTCCTTGTGACCTCTCAGGGAAGAAATGAATCTCTGGGCTTCGGGGCTTTGCTGGCCAAGCTGGGGGATAACCAAATTCCCCCTCAGGTTGCTGTGCTTCAGGGCCTGTACTGTAGGGTTTAAGCAGGAACGAGCTGCTGATCCTGTGTGTTTTTCCATATGGATCCTAAATGAGAGGAGCAGGAGTTCCTGTGCTGCACAAGTGGATGGATGGAGGAGCAGAAACTATCTTCTTGTGCAGGATGAGGTGATTCAGCCTCTGTTTGTGTGTGAAGGGCCAGGCATAGGCAGCTCTGTGGCCCCTTTTTGGGGAAGAGCTGGTGCTCAGCACCCAGTGCCACACATGGAACGCTCATCCCACCAACACCAGCCCTCTACACTTCAGGTGATCTGCTCTTCTAAGTGCTGGCAGCTCAGAACGCAGCCTGGGCATCCTGACTCTGCTTCATGTCCTCTTTCAGTGTCCCTGCCTCCTGGGTATGGATTTGACATGAAACAGGGATTTTCACATGTTTTAAAGGCTGCCTACAGAGAGGCTGGGAGGAAAGCTAACGTGAGGACAACTTCCTGGGAGATGGGAGAGTGTTTGTTTGCTTTTCCTTTGGTGGAAAGGCTCAGAGTGGGTTTGTTTTGGCGTTGGTTTATTCGCTAGCAGAGCCGGCTATCTCCTGGACTGGTGGCATCTGCTCTCCTCTGAGGCATTTTGGTTAAAAACCAAAAAGATGCTTGGGAAGATGATAGCAAGGAAAGAAGGGGTTTAACGAGTGTTTGTCAGGAATGACTTCCTCGGTGCCCTTGTCTCTGTGTTATCTCGCCGTGCCTCTGGAGGAATGCTGTCCCTGAGCAGCAGCAGCAGGTCACGGTGACACGTGTGAAGCTGCCAGTGTTGGCTGCCTCGCTCACACACTGGCAGCCCTTGTGGGTTGCTGCCTGAAGGGTCCTTCTTGTTAATACCTCACTGACAGCAGTGGGGCTCTTGTGGCAAAGGAAATTTGGAAGTGTTTAAGAATCTTGTTATGGTGAGTGAAGCACCACCTTGTGTGGGTTCTGTGGGCTAGAACTGGTTCAGGGACCAGAGGATAATAGAACAGTTTAGGTTGGAGTGGAGCTTTAAACATCATCCAGTGCCATCCCTGCCATGGGCAGGGACACCTTGCACTATCCCAGGCTGCTCCAAGCCCCATCCAGCCTGGCCTTGGACACTTCCAGGGATCCAGGGGCAGCCACAGCTTTGTGCTGTCGGCCCCAGGGCTGGGGCAGCCCTGCAGGTGGGGTCTCACCTGAGCAGGGCAGAGGGGCAGAATCCCCCCTCCCCTGCTGCCCATGCTGGGGCATCAGCCCGGGACATGGGGGGGTTCTGGGTGCCAGAGGCACATGGCAGGGTTGTGTCCAGCTCTCACCCACCAGTACTCCCAGTTCCTGCCTTGCAGGGCTCTTCCCAGTGTCTCCATCCCCCAGTACCTTGGGAAGCGCTGCGCTGTGTCCCCCAAGGTGTGTTCCCTGGGTGTTTGGGCTGGCACAAGGCTTTAGTCTTGGCTTGTTATTTGTAGAGAAGCTCAGTGAGCTCTCAGCACTGAGAAGGGTTTTTCCCTGCTGAGTGGAAGAAGTGGGGGCAGAGCTGCAGAGTGCCAAGTGCCGGTGGTGCCGTTCCCAGTGTCCCGTGCTGCCCCAGCTGGGAGGGACGGCAGTGGCTGTGCCAGGCGTGGCACATGTGCAACCACCGGGGCACTGCTGGGGCTGCGAGTGCCTGGCGTGGCTGTGGGTCAGGGGAGGGCACTGTTTACATCCTGTGATTAACATCGGTGAGTTCATCACCGGGGCTGGCACACCCGCAGACGCTGGGTTGGAGTCACACTGTCTGTTGCTGCAGTTGGATGCCTGTCCCAGAGGTGACAGGAGGCCAGCAGCAGAGATGTGCCAGCTTGGGCTGACACTGTTGGTTCTAATTCATCCTCCTCCCCTGTCCCGTGTGTTTGCAGCAATAAATCACCATCTTTATAAATCAGAGCTTTAACTTCCTCCTCTTTTTGGCCTCTTGGAAAACCAGCTTGGTGCAAGTGTGCAGTTTTTCTTTAGAACACATGGAAAGGTTTGGGTTGGGAGAGACCCTAAAGCTCATCCAGTTCCATGGGCAGGGACACCTTCCAGTGTCCCAGGCTGCTCCAAGCCCTGTCCATCCTGGCCTTGGACACTGCCAGGGATCCAGGGGCAGCCACAGCTGCTCTGGGCACCCTGTGCCAGGGCCTTCCCACCCTCCCAGGGGAGGATTCCTTCTGATTATGAACCTCTGGGGCAGATTAAGGAAAACATAGCAAAGGCAGAGCCTTGAACACAGCATTTCTGGTGCTTGGTGGGACATAGAGCTGCTCACAGAAGGCCAACCTGAGACTTTTCGTGGGTTTCACACTGTTTTATTGGCTCTTGGAGACTTGGGTGTCCTAATTACTGTCCAGTGCAAATGAAAATCTAATATTTGGCTGATAACTGTTCTGAAATATGTTAATTGGCTGCTGGAGGGATTAAACTGGCAAAATGGGATGTTTGTGCTGTGTTGATCCCCCACTATCACTGTCTCTTGTTTGGTGAATGCCATTCTTGTTGGGGCTGCAAAAAGAGGTTGTTTTACCTCCCTAGTTGAATAAAAACTTCAGAGGATGGAATTAGTCTGTCTCAGAAGGATGCAGAAAGGGAAATGGGCATGGTGCCTTAAAGTCTCCTCTTCCCCTGTGTCCATAACACAGCATCTTGCTCTAAGCTACGTGAAAAGACTTTAATTCTGAGTCTAACAAGGCTAAAGGTGGTGAGGAACAAAATCAGCTGTCTTAGTAGATGCAGAAGTGACCTTCTTGTTAAAACCTGAGGCTGTTCAGACTCCTACAACTGCCTATAAGGGACACAGTTAAATCATGTTGAGGCAAATATGCTGGGCAGTTAATTTACATCCTTATGTCCCTCCAAATGTTACGGAAGGGTTGATGTGCCTTTGTCCTCCTAAGTGGTGAAGGAGGTCAATGTCTTCTCCAGGTAACAAACAACAGAACAAGAGGAAACAGCCTCACATTGTGCCAGGGGAGGTTTGGTTTGGAGATGAGAAAAAATTTCTTCATGGAAAAGGTTGTTCAGTCCTGGCACAGGCTGGGGAGAGTCCCAAAGGTAGCCTGTGTGCATTAGTGCCTGAATTCAGCTTTATCAGTGCATCAGTAAAAGTTCTTTGGAAAAGGCCAGGAAAAGATCCCAGCTGAGTTGAGGAGAATTTGGAGAAAAGGAAGGATGGCTATGAAGCCTCATTTCCCTGAGAACTCCTTCCATTGCCTGGCTGAGAGGCCAGGGATGCCATGGAAGAAGGGACCAGTTTCCAGCCTTTTGAGGCACACTGTGATGGGTTTGTAGCTCTGATTTCCACCTCCCTTTTTGAATCTGATGGGTGGCTGTTGGTATTCCTGAAATCCACAGTCAGAATTCCACAGCAGCCTAGAGGATTTTGCCTTCAGTTATGGAGAGAAGCTGAGGACACGACTAGGGCAGAACCACCCAAGCTTCTGGCAGTGCTTTATCCAGCAGGCACAAAATTGTCTGCACAAAAATTGCTGTGTCTTCCCTAGAGCAATAATTGCCACGTTTTCATGGAGCAGGATCAGGGTGATTTTGGGTTTGCCTGCCTCCCTGGCTGTTTTGAGCTGTGCTGTTGAGCTCCTGCAGCAGCAGTTACTGTTACCAAAAAAGGACCTTATTTTGAGTGGTTGGGGTGTGATTGTCTCTACTTTTTTCCCAGTGCATCTCCCACATCTCCACATCTTCCTCTTAGGAATGGAGGCACTGAGGTCCTTATGGAACCCTTTTCCCCCCCCTCCCATTCTTTGTACGTAAGTTGGGTATCTTAAATTCCTCCAACCCAAAGAAAATCCACGTGGAGTGAAATGTCTTCTCTGCCCAAATGTCTGGTGGGACAGATCTCCTTGGGAGCTCTTCCAAGTATCCCCTTGTTTCTAGCCCAAAGCAGCAGGGGCTTAAAGTGCTTGGGGAATCCATCCCGGAGCTGAGAGCTCCCTTCCTCTTGGGTTGTGTGGGAAATCTGTTCATTAGGCAGGAAGCTCACCTGGCATATGGGAGGAAGAAACCAGACTGGAAAGTCTCTTCCACATCCCAGGTACTTGGCGAAACCCTCGGGCTGTTTACAGTCTGGGTTTGGTGGGAAAGATTAAATGTTTTCTTTAATATTCCAGGTCTTTTTTCTGTAGGGTGAGGGAGATTTTTGTAATCTGCATTCCATGGAGCTGGAGAAAGTGTCCCTGCCTGCAGCTGTACAGAAAAGGCAAGGACAAGGGAGTTATCCAGGAGGTGTTGGAATGTTCCAAACCCTGGGGAAGAGGCCAGGGAGAAGTGAGGAGTCACCTGGCAGGGTGTGCTTTGGGTGTCTTCGTAGGTGGTGATGAGCAGGATTCCACATCTTGGGCCTGCTGTAGGATTTCTTGGATGTTTGGGAGGCTGGAAGACACCCAAATGCTGTGTGTGTGTTTCTTGTTTATTCAAACATCACAGTTACATCACACATGCCTCCAGAGCCCAGGGCAGGGGCATCTGTGGGTGATGGAGGAGAACTTTAAGGCCTTGTAGTGATTCACCTGCTCTCCTTTAGGATCAAACAAATCTTTCCTTAATCGATGCAGGTAAATAGACTTTCAAACTGAAACTATCTTATTCCTTATAAATTTTTCCCCTGAGTTTTTTTATTTCCTCGCAGTACAATCCCTGGACAACCTTTAAATCTGAACCACATTTTTCTGCTCAGTGCTCCTGTGATGCTGATAATTCTTCTTTCCTTGACCTTCTTTCATCCCTGGGTATTTATGTGTGTCTAAACAGAGAGCAACAATTTTGACTTGCCATCCCAGGGCTCTGTGACCATTTCAAACATAAACTCTGCTTAGATCTCAGTTCTGTCTTTCCACGTAATAAATTTCCAGCATTTATTGGTTTTTTGACATATAGGTTTCCCAAGGGAAAAGAAGGAGACTGCCTGAACAAAGCCTTCTCTATAATCACAGGTTGCAGGAGGCTTTGGGCAGAAATTGCAATTCCTGGCCAGTGCAGCACGGATTTTATGGCTCTATCCATAATTGCATTTATGCCAAGGGCAGGAGGTCTGGGGGCTGCTGGATCCTATATCTTAGACTGCATCATTAAGAGATGAATGTGTATAATTTATGATAGGAATGGCATGCCAAGAACCTGACGAAAACTCAGTGTTTTTATGGAAATTCTTCACTGGAGACAGTTTTAGAGCCATGTAATAATTTGGGTTGGAAGGGACCTTAAAGACCATCTCTAATTCCACCTCCTGCTATGGGCAGGGACGCCTTCCACTATCCCAGGTTGCTCCAAGACGGGGATGACTGGGAAATGAGTTGGATCTCTGGTTGGGGTGACACTGATGGCTCCTCTTCTTGATTGCTTCTGTTCTCTGTCACCTTTAATAAAACCTTCTGCAGGGACACATCTCGGGCTCTCTGACCTAAGCTGGGGGATAGCCTGGTCAGCTCCTGTCCTGTGGGAGATCAGATGGGTTTTTTTACACCTGAAGAGCTTTCTCCTGTAGAAAGTTCTGTACTGGGAGGAAGACTTCTCATGGCTCCCGAAGGTCGCTCTGG
Source organism: Corvus hawaiiensis (assembly GCF_020740725.1). Lineage (NCBI taxonomy): Eukaryota > Metazoa > Chordata > Aves > Passeriformes > Corvidae > Corvus > Corvus hawaiiensis. The sequence continues at coordinate 1,775,575 of NC_063214.1, forward strand.
TTTTCGGAGCGCACAGACAACTCTTGACCCTTGAGGTGGAAAGTACTGGGTGAATCTTGCTGCTGGTTCCAGTTGGGATCAGGAACTGGGCTGAGTGAGCGCCATCCTGCTCAGGTGAGGAGTAGCTGAAGACCAGGATTTTCCTGCAGAAGGTCAGTGGCTCCTGAGCAGGCTTCTCGTGAAGGTGTGGCTGAGAGCCTCAGCTTGGATAATAAAACTGGGAATCTTCCTCTGCTGGAGGGGGCTGCTGAGCCAAACTTCCTCTCCTGGCTGGCTGTTCCTCCCCTCTGGAATTTCCCTTGCCCCTGGGACAGTGGATGGCCCTCATGGAGACCTTGGCTTTCCGTGTGTGTCCGGCTGGCGTTGCAGTCAAGCCATTGTGTCCATCCCCCTCCGTGGCTTTGTCCCTGTCCCCTTCCCACCTTGGGAACTGGTTTGGAGAGAGGCTCTGGGAAGGTTCCAGACCTCCCAGCTCCCTGGGAGGGGGTGCTGCTGGGCTGGAGGGTTGTGGCCTTGTTGCCTGGGCAGAAGGACGGTGGCCTTCACCTTCCTGCATCCAGAAGAGGCATCACTGCAGCAATTTTGGCAGGGCTTCTGCTCCTCTCCTGAGCTTGCAGAGCAGCAGCAGCAGCTGCCTCGTGCCCTCTCCCAGCCAGGAGGGAGAAGTAGGTCAGGATTTGCATTCTTTGCCCGGATTCTCTGCATAACTTGAACACTTTTTCCCTTTTTTTTCCCCCCCCCTCTTTTAAATGCCCTGTTCCGTACATGCGAGTTCCTGGGGCTCCCCTGAATTAGAGGGTGAAGACTCAAACTCAGATGTATAATTGGGCTTTAATATCTGTCTTCCTTCCAAAAACACTTTTGGGAGACTCCTGACATGCTGACAGACCAATCCCAGTGTGTAAGAATCTGGAAGAAATGCTTGGGGGCAGCATCTTCCATTTTTGGCTGTTGTGTTGTCTAGATCAGGAGTTAAATTTTCTCCTGTCGTTCTTTCTTTGCATGACAAGAGCGAGGATTTGGGGTGAAATCATCTGTACTGCAGACTGGGATGGTGAGAGTTCTTTTCAGTGCTTCTCTGTATGGCTTTTTTTCTGGTTTGCAATGTCCTGATTGGGTGGGGGAGGAGAGATGGAGCACAGAAGGATTGTGGCAACGGGAGAAGCATCCAAGCATTGCTGCAGGGCACCGAAGGAAGATTTTGGCGTGGTTTTGTGCAGTGTGAGAAAAAAGAGCTTTGCTGTGATGAGCCAGATGAGATCTGATGTGATGGGACAGAAAAGTTGTGGCTGCCCCTGAACCCCTGGAAGTGTCCAAGGCCAGGCTGGACGGAGCTTGGGGCAGCCTGGGACAGTGGAAGGTGTCCCTGCCCATGGCAGGGTGCAATGGGATGAGCTTTAAGGTCCCTCCCAACCCAAACAAATCTGTGGTGATTCATGTGTGATTCAGCATCTCTGGCAGATTTTTCAGTAATCTGGCAAAAAAGGGAATGTCACATCCTGAGATTGGGTGATTTTTCCAGAGGGTGATGGAAAGACAGACCTGCTGCACGATTCTGGTCTTTCTCCATCTGTGCAGGTGATTTTTGATTTGGGCTTTTGTGGTTCAATCCTCCAGAGGCTTCGTTTGCATTATTGTCAGTCTGAAATAAAGCAGATTGTGTGGTCTGAAGGCAGGTGGATGGGTACAAGTGACAGAAATGCCATGACACAATCACTATTTTAATGAATTTCCACTACATTTTTAAAGTAAAATATTTTTAAATACTTCACTGAGATTTTGCCTTGTTTTTCTCACATGTACACGTTTTTAGCCAAACCCCCCTGTTTTCCCGAGGAGATTTCAGGCTTTTCTGCGGTGTCTGCTTCGTGCTGGTGAAGCTGCCACCTGGATCTGTCTGAGCCTTGTGCAGAGCAGGAATTGTCATGTCTGTTCCCACCTGTGCCCCCTTGAGCTGCCAAAAGGTGTCAGCAGCTCTGGGAGGGTTCTGCACAGGGATGATCTTTTGGGAGTTGAGCTTTTCCCCATCCTGCCTTTGCTGTTTGATCTCTTTCCTTGAGGCTTTGGCGTGTTCAAGCCTTGACAGTCGGAAGGCTGAGTAGAAATAAACAGAAGGTTGAGTCTTTTTCAAGTTCAATCCCAATTTTTGGGTTTAAACCCTACTTTTAAGTTGGATGAACTTTACTGGAGGGTAAATTTGGGAGTTGCAGTGAAATCACTTTGGATTTCTTTGTTCCCTCCTGTACCTGCTGTTTGCATAAATCCTACGGATGTCCCGTTGTTCCCCTGGGATTTGAGGGTGTCATATTCCTCCTCCGTTGTGTGTTCCTGTTTTCAGCAAACAAAAGGGGGAATTGAGTGTTGGTTTTGGAAATGTGGGATGTGGCTGGAATCCCTGGATCATGCTGTGGTCGACCCAGAGTGCTGCAAAGGTCTTGTTACCCTTCACTCGACACTCCTGTGTCTGTAAAGAGCTTTTCTTGGGCTGTACCTGACCTGCTCTTCACCTCCAGGTGGGGTTTAAGTAAACCAGTTAACCTCTGGCTTAAACTCAATCTAGGCCTAAACCTGCCATCCCCTGCCTCGATCTGGAATCTCCTCTCTGTGGGTAACAGCAGGCAGGATGCTTGGGCTGTTGTGTGCTGAAGTCTTGGCCACCTCGTGCTTGTCTCGTGAGCAGAATTTCCAAGCCCAACAAGATGAAAATACACAATGAAGCATTTTCTGTCCCTAGGACCTGATTTTAGCAGGAAATCGATGTGAACTTCGGCTTCCTTGTACAATCCTGTCTTGTAAGCAAGGGGATTGATGAATGGGTATCAGCTCAGCTCCTACCAGGCAATAACTGGAGCTGGAAATCCTTTGGACTAAGAAACTGCACTGTAACTTAAAGCAAAAATTCAGGATTGTCAGAATACAAAGATGGGGCCGATCCTGAACACAATTTATGGATCCTGAAAACGATTCCTGGCTGCCAAGCTAAAAATCAAGAGCGCAGTAGTGGGAAGCTGTTCTGGAAAGTATTTGCCCATAAAAAGGAGCAAAGCTGCTGACAGCTCCTGGTTTGGGGCATCCAGTGCTTCAGCCTCCCCAGCTGGTACAAAGCATGGATGTGAATTAAAAAATGAAAATCTCAGACTTCTTGTTGCAGCTGGGATTGTCTGGTGGGTGGTGGCACTGGATCTGCTGGAGCTGATCCTGTACCTGCTGTTACTGTTTTGTTCTTTGAGGTGGTGAAATGATTTCGGTTTTCTTTTGGGGCAAAAGAGATGATCCTGTTGGCTTTTCAACATGATAGGCGAGAGTAGTCTCCTTTGTGCTCAGCTCCTTCCTCCAGTGATATGCCTGGATTTCAGCAGGGGCTTGGAGCTGAAGCTCTGAGGATGTTGCTGTTTGTGTATTTTGCACATCCTAAAGCAATGTCAGTACCAGAAGCTCTGAGAATTAGGGGTATTGGCTCTTTCAAGATGATTAAGTTAGTAGCCACTTAGCTCACTCCTCTTAAAAAATAGTAATAATGAAAAAATAGAAATAAAAATATGAATATAATCCTGGATCTCTGTCCTTTTCTCCTTATCTTGACAAAGAATCCCATTACTCTGCATCTTGTCCAGTTCCTGAACTCTCTGACCAGGGAACTAGGCGCTGGGGAAGCTGAGGTGAAAGCTGGTGGCCCAGGGTTGGGGTTTCCCAGCTGAGAGTCAGATCAGCTCTTTTGATCTTACTCCAGAAGAAAGCAAAAGCATTTCCCTGGCCACCACCACTGACTGTTCCTGCCTGAAAGCTGAGCAGCCTTTTCTTTTTGGAAACTTTCCCAGAGATAAACATGGAGCCTGTGGTGTGGCGAGACTAAACTGGGGCTGGAAGCTTTAAACACCTTCATAGAAGGGTTTGGGTTGGAAGGGACTTTCAAGATCATCTCATTCCAACCCTTCTGCCACGGGCAGGGACACCTTCCACCGTCCCAGGCTGCTCCAAGCCCCGTCCAGGCTGGCCTTGGACACTGCCAGGGATCCAGGGGCAGCCACAGCTTCTCTTGGCACCCTGTGCCAGGGTCTCCCCACCCTCACAGGGAACAATTCCTTCCCAATATCCCATCTATCCCTCCCCTGTGTCCTGTCCCCCCACACCTTGTCCCCAGTCCCTCTCCAGCTCTCCTGGAGCCCCTTTAGGCACTGGAAGGGGCTCTGAGGTCTCCCTGGAGCCTTCTCTTCTCCAGGTGAGCACCCCCAGCTCTCCCAGGCTGGCTCCAGCCCCTGGAGCATCTCCATGGCCTCCTCTGCACCTCTTCCAGCTGTGTTCTGACCTCTCCTGCAGTACTGGGATTGTTGGACTTTCCTCCAGCATGTGGCAGGGAACTCCCTGTGCAGTGACTTCGTGATGTGACCTCCAGCAGCTGTTCTGTGGTGTTGGCTGGAGGGGGGGCTGGCATATCAGCCACATTAGTTGGGGAGAAAACATTCAGAAGCTTGTGTTTAAAATGCCTTTGTTGAGCTGAAGGAGAGATTTTAAGAGGAACCACACTCAAATCCCCACAAAACCTGAGCCACCTGCTGCAGGGAGAGGGCTCTGGAGCGGGGCTGAGCTGTGGCTTCACACCTGGGGGCTGAACAGGTTGGGTGGCAAGGATGATCTGGTGTGGGGGAGAGAATGTCCTTAAGCTGTGAAACAGCCTCTTGAGAGACAGAGCGAGACGAGACACGGAGCCGCCTCCGCGTCCTCGTTCCGCGGGGATCTTGTGGAGCCCAACAGATTTGGGGACCCAAGCGTGGGTGGTGTGTGAGGAAAGCACTTGGGTAATGTCCCTGGAATAGAAACTCAGCCTTGCTGCTGCAAGCAGGTGGTGTCAGCTGCCTGCCAAAACAAAAAGGGAAGGGTTTTTGGGGCTTCAGTCAGCCCATAGGAACTGGAATAAAATTGAAAAAAAGAGAAAACTTGAACTTCTCAAGGGCTTGGCAGAAGACTGAACAGCAAACAGCTCCATTGGAGAATACCTGGAATTCAAGAGGATTTTACTAGAAACGCTGGGACAGTGTGTTCATTTTTAGCTCAGTGAACATGTTCTCACCCTCTTTTAAGTACTGCTGAGGATGATCCAAGCTGAGGGATGAGGGCTTGAACTGAATCTCACAGGCTCCTCCGAAGCTTGCAGTTGCTAAAGAGAGAAATGAACCTTCTGGGAAAGCAGCATGGCCCAAACCCCCAGCTTGCTGGAATACGTAAAATTCCTTGGAAAGCTGGAAGTGAATAGCCAGGATTAAAGAGGAGAAGATGATGACTTGCAGCAGTTTTGCCAACATTGCTGGCTTGAGGGGTTTCTGCTGGGGAAAAAAAGAGATTTCCAACCTGAGCAGCCTTGCTCTGTTGGAGTTTAGATATTGGCTGTAAACCCCAGGCTGGTTTAAAACTTGAAGAAAGGCTTACTTTCTCCAAGGAGGGAAAGGGGTAAAATACAAAATTCCTGCTGCATCCTCTTTCCAGTGCCTTCCTTATGTTCCTTGAAGAAAGTGATTCCTGCTTATAAAAAAATCACATAACAAATAGTTCAGCTTGGGAGGGAGCTCAGCAGCCCAAGCAGCTGCTCAGGTCAGTTCTGGAATCATCTCAAGAGCAAGCTGATGGAAAAACCTTGGCAGCTGGATCCTGTGGATTGCCAGAGCCTGGTGTGACGTAGAAGGATGTGCAGGCTGATTCCAGAAGCACTGCATGGAGGATGAGCAGGAACCACCACAACCCCGGCCTGTATTAAAAGAGTGTGAGCCAAGGGGTCTGAGTCTGTAGGGTTTTTGTTTTTTTTTTTAATTTTGACTGATAGGCAATTCTCACCAGGATTCACAAAAATCACAAAATTAAATCAAGAATTGGTTGAAAAAGGTGTCTCCTAGCAGTTGCATGGTTTTCTTTTCTCCTCCTTAGAGATGAAAATAATATAATCACTGTATTTATTTTTATTCCTTTATTTTTATCCACTTCCATCTTTTTATCGAGCTGGAAAGGACAGGGAGAGAACATGGAAAGTTTGATTCATGTTTCTCACCTGTGGGCTTAGAGCCAAGGAAGGCAACCAGTCTAACTCCACTGGCTTTGGTTGGTGCAGAGGTTAAAATGGCTTTTTTTCCATGAATGCGGCACCTTCTGTCTCATCCATCCTTAGGATTTATTGGCCTGATTCTTGCTGCCTTGAGGATCCATGGATTTGTTTCTTCCCAGCTTTCTTGGCTGAAGAGCTGTACTGGACAAAGTAAGGCATTGCTTCGGGGGGCGTTTCTCAGTGCTTCCATCCAGTGCCTTGTCAGGAGAAACAGTCACAGTCTGCTTAGGAAACTGCTCTGGGGCCTCAAATACTGAATTTGGAAGGTGAAGCGTTTGGTTTCTGTCTCTGAATAAGGAGTTTCAGTAAGGCTGGGCTTGGTAAAGGTCTGGAAGAGGTGCTGATAATGCCAGGATTGAGGTCAGGGAGGAAAGTGCTTCCTTCTCCTTGTAACCCTGGAGGACTCTTACATAACTGTTCTAAACCAGCTTAGGAGAGAGCTGAGGTGGGGAGGGGAAATAAAAAAAGCACACTAGTGAAAGATTGCTGATAAGCCCAGAGAATCCAAAAATAGGATCAGGCTCCGGGGAACAAAGGAGAACCTGCTGGAGGTAATACCTGGAGATTGACAGAAATTCAAGGGACTCACATGAGCCCTGAGCCAGACAAACCCCAATCTTGGGCCCTAATCTTGCTGTGAGGATACCTGTGCTGTTTATAAATTGTGTCCTGGCTGGGGTGGACAAAGAAAAACCTCCTCAAGCTCTGGCCATGCCTCACCTGGACCAGGATGCTCCCATCCCAGGCATGCAGGGGGAGCTGGAGGGTCTGGCACTGCTGCAGTGGTGAAGCAGAATGAATGTTCAGATCCAGAGGATCATGGAATGGGGTGAGCTGGAAGAGACCTCGAAACTATCTTGTTGCAGCCCCCCTGCCACGGGGTTGGAACTAGATCATTTTGGGCTCCTTCCACTTGCTCCAAGTCCAATTTGGTCTTGAACACATCCATGGATTACTCTTTTCAGTTGAAAACGATTCCTGAAACACGGACAAAGAGCTACACTGCTAGATTTGGGAACCAAGACTTGCCTCTCCCCCTCTTCCCAATTGTCTTTGCCTTTTTTCCCCTTCCCTGTGACAGATTTGCCTGATGATTTGTTGTGCCATTTCCTTCTGCTTTCATATGGCACAGAGATTCCTTCTGTTTCCTGCTCCCATGTGTACTTTGCTAGTCTGGAAGTTAACACTTTCTCAGGGGAAAAAACCCTCCACTTCTCTACCTTTTGTTTTCATTCTTTCCTGGCCAGCTCTTTGCCTCTGGAATTGTGGTTTATCCAGTCTGGATTCTGGTGGCTTGGAACCCTGGTGTGCTCATCCAGGGAGCAGCAATTTTGATGTTGATTTGCCCTTGAGTCTCTGTAATGGATAAGACCCATTCCAGCAAAAAGAAGGGTATTGCTGGTGATCTTTTTTGTTTCCTTTGGGTTTGGGTTTGGTTTTTTTTTTGTTGTTTTATTTGCTTCTGATGCTTATGAAGCCTAATCCTGCAATTCCTTGCTGAAATTTCCCACTGGCAGCGATCGTTTTTTGGGTACTTGGTGTTTTCTCTTAATTTGATGAATATCCCAGTATTTTTCAGGACCTTTTCAGTCTGTTTAAAACAGTGGCAGGAACTGGCTTGGCCAGCAAATTATTCAGTGTGAAGTTAATTATTCAATGCCCTCTGTGTTTTCCTACTTAACCAAACAATATTGACTCAAGAGCAAGCGTGGTCCGGTTGCTTTGGGACTTACTTCAAATCTTTAATCTTCCCACTTCCATCCTTTCCCCTCTCCAGCTGTACTTGCTGATTAGTCTTTGACAGCAGGCTGGGCTAGAGCTGCTCTTCCTTTTGAGGGGAGGTTTATTTGATCTTTTCCCACCCAGCAGCAACTCTTGGAGAGCGTTCCAGCTGGGCTGCAAGAGGCTGAAGCTCCAGGGAATTGCTGCCTGGGGAGGGAAGGAAAGGTAGGAGAAAGCAAGGAACAGGAACAGAGGTACTTATGCAATCACACTGTGTTTTGGTAGGAAAATAAGCTGGAAATAAAGATATTTTGGCTCGTGGAAGGAAGGCTGCTTGTCTCCTACCCAGACAGTAGTTGTTCTCAAGGCAGGCTCTTAATCTGACTGGATTTAAGATGGAAATCTGGAGTGGCTTTCTGGAAGTGGGATAAAAGCTGTTTAATCCTGAAAGTGCTGTGTTTGTGTGGAGCTGGCTTGCCCTTTCAAGTTCCACGGGCTAATTTTCCTGGGAACCTCTTAAATAAATGGATATGATAATAATAAAAATAATAGTAATAACAGCTTTTCTGTGGGAGTTCTGTTCTCTGGAAAGCCCTTCTCTGCTTCCCTGGGATGTGGCTACTGTTTGGTCTGTATTCCAGGTGGGAGATGCCTGACCCACATGGGCAGGGGGTTCTGCCTTCAGAATGCATGTCACCTTGAAAATTGCACTTTTCTCATGCTTTCCTAGGGCTGGCTCATCAGAAGATGTGCAGGAAGCCTTTTCATTGAATTTTTTGCTTGTGTGATGCTCAAAGGTGTGCCTTGAGCAGTGTCCTGGTGTTTTGGTGCCATGGATGTGTTTCTGGGATGGACAGGGCAGGTCACTGTGGTGAATGGATGTGTTCCCTGTAGTCAGCCTCACTGACCTGGGGATGTTTGCAGAGCTGGTGTTGAGTGTGTGCTGCTGAGCACCTGCCCTGCTCCAGATCTCTTGGGTATTTGTATTTTCTTTTCGCTCCTCCAGCATCACAGAGCTACTTTAAAAAAATGAACTTCCAACTTGTCCTTTTTCCTAGGCCTTTTCCTAGAAAGCTTAGAGTGGTGTAGAGGAGAGGGAAATGCTGTTGCATCCTGGGCTCCTGTGGGATTTAGCTGCTCCAGATGTTTGGATGAGCTGCTCTGGGCTGGAAGCAGTTCCCACCAAACTGCTGTGTGTTAATGGACCCTTGGGGGTCTTGCTGCAGGGTTGTGTTCTCTGGAGCACGGGGCTGAGGGTCATAAATAATGACCTCACTGAGATTAGTGTTTCAGGAGTCCCAGATGGAGAGAGCTTTGTGCCAGCATCCCCAGCCCCCAGGCTCATCCTGACCCTGCAAAGGTTTGTTTTGGATGCCTTTGATATCAATCCCAGAATGGTTTGGGTTGGAGGGGACCTTCAAGCTCCACCCCCTGCCATGGACATCTTCCACTATCCCAGGTTGCTCCAAACCCTGTCCAACCTTGAACAATTCCGAGGATGAGGCAGCCACAGCTTCTCTGGGCAGCCTCTGAGGGAAGATGACCATCTCACTTTGAAGACAGATGCCTGCAGGTGTCCCTGTTTCACTCCAACACTGATTATATTGAAAACATCATTTTGCTGATAATGTGCCAGTGGTGACCATCTGGAAGAGTGTCACTGGTGCTGGAAAGGGCCCTGGGACACAGTGGGTTAATGCTCAGAGAATCAATGCTCATCCTATTAAAAGTTCTCAAAAAATGATTGAAAGCACTTGGACTAATAGGCCTTGGGTTTGCATCAGTAAATGAGTTTATGAATCCCTCATGACTGGGCCTTTCCATAAGGAAAACAAGATAGGAGCTGATGTAACTGGCAGATGGAGCCTTGTTTTTGTGTTTTTTTAGAGCAGGACTCTCCAGGCAGCAGCTGGAAATGCCCGTGAGCCTCCTCTTCGAACTCTGGGAGTGACCCTGTGGATGGAGGGGCGGTTCCCTTCCTGACTTCACCCTCTCTCCCACCCCTTGATGTGTCAGGGTGACCTTAGCCAGCATTTGGAGATGTTTTTTGGAAAGCAAGGAGCGTTTAAGACTGATGCGACTGCTTGCCAGGTGAATTGAGAAAATTCCTTTCTCCTGAAGGATTTATGCTGCAGCACACAGAGTGAAATCCCTTTGCCCTTATTCACATCTTCCTAAAGATCAACACCAGCTTTTGACAGGATACAGGAATCGTGGTCAGGCATTTACCTGGAGCTGAGTGACACTGGAATGGGGGGTTGTGACCTGTCTCTCGTTACCTGTTTGTTTCTTTGGATGCAATTTTCCTTTCCCTCATGACAGGGAAACTCTCCTGTCTGTCTCCTTGCATTGAGCAGAGACTGATTGGTGCAGAACTGGAAAAAAATCAGTAATAACTGGAAGGAGGCTTTAGGAACATGAGACAAACTTCTGCTTCATTGGAACAGAAGAGGGATCAAGTGGATGTTAGCCCTTCCCCTGGTAGAAATCAAATATCTTCTGTGCCCCAGGGGTAAGGAGGGGATGGGGGATGCATACATCTCATTTTTCCAATATTGTTTTTGCTTCCGTGTTTTTCAAGCGATCACAAAGCTGAAGTGGGGGTGATGAAGGGCTGACTTTGCTTCTTGAACCTCTCCTGGGCTTCATCAGTTACCTCATGGACCTGAAAGCTCATCCAGTTCCACCCCCTGCCATGGGCAGGGACACCTTCCACTATCCCAGGTTACTCAGGAAGGCAAAGCAGGTTTTTCCTTCTCTATTTATTTAGCTCCTCTGCTGCTTAAGAACATTTTTTTTCATGAATGATGTTTCTTGCAGCCACATGGAAGGAATCAATCATAGGAAATAAAGAGCCTGTAATCCATTTAACTAGGACTTTCCACCTCTCATTAAGCCAGAGACGTTCATGCCTAATTCTCTGGGTAGCAGTTGCACAGCAGATGTGCAGGGTATGGATTGGAAAATGAGTCTTGCTGGTTTTGTTCTCCTTGCTTCCCCCTCCCTCACTGTTTCCACTGGAGTGCGTGTGGTGGGTGTGGAGGCGCTTGGCTCCCTCTCCGGTGAGTGTCCGGGGCTTGTTCGTGCAGTTTTCTTTTCCTGCTGGCAGGAGCCAGGCTTTCAGCAGGGAATGTGTCTGAGGGAAGCTCTGCAGCCCTGTGTGGGACAGGCTCCAGCTGCTGGCACCTTGCAGGGAAGGTGGAACCTGCCCCTTGCAGGGCCAGCTGACACAATGCGTGGTGAGCTCTTCAGGGCTGTGTCTGGAAAGGGAAAACCAGGAGAGGGAGGAATGGTTGTCTGAAGAGGAAGCTGCTTGTCAGGGTGTGCATGCTCAAACCCAGCTCTATTTCCACTTAATTCCTCAGCAAAAACATGCTGGTAGTGGGTAAAGCTTGGTGCAAACTTCTGCTTTGCAGCTTGGTGAGGATGGCAAAGCTGCTGGAGTCTGTGGAGAGGAAAAATACTGTGTAATCTTTTTAATTCTTTGAATATTTTAAAATTCCTTGTTGGTACATGAGTTTTCTTTAGCATCCAGCTGTGCTTTCCTGGGTTATCTTCTCATTCTTCCACTGTTGGCTTTTCCTGGCTTGTCCTCACCTGGGCTGTCTCTGTTGAGCCCTGCTGATGTGGTGTCATCACCCAGACCATACCCCAACATCACAGGACATTCTCTGTCAGACGATCTTCAGACAGCAGAGGCTGAACATGGGGTCTCTTACTCGAACCTCTCCCTTTCCTTCCCACTTCTCCCAGACCTGTTTGGTGCTTTCCTGCATTTATCTTTGGGTTTGTGGCTCAGATTCCCTGCACTTCCCTGTCTTCTGCCAAGATCAACAGCGCTGTCTGGCTCCTGGTGGTGTCTCACCTACCTTAGCTGCTATTTTAGATTTTTTGCTGTTGAACTGCTGGGTTCTTGTGCTGCTCTGAATGTTTCTGGAATGCTGTCCCAAAGAGACTCCACCAGACATACCCTTGGAGAGGTGGAAAGGTTTGACTTTCTCTGCCAGAAACATGATTTCACGCACTTTGGGCTGCTTAACATTTCTCCTTGCTGCTTCTAGAAGCCAAGAGCCTCATTAGACTTAAGGTATGAGAAATTGATGAGTTGTTGCCCATCTCTCCACCAGCTCCCAGAAGATGAAGCTCTTTTTATACTCAGGTTGTCAGAAAGTCTTTGGCAGAGGGGACCTGAAGTGTCCCACGTTTTCCCTCGTGTCCCACCTGTGCTTTGTCTGCTGCTCGGAGTCACTTCAGAACCTGCTTGTGGATTCACCTCGTATTTTCGGATCTGCAGCAGATTTTGGGTTTTCAAAGCTGTGCCAACACCTTGACCTGCAAGGTTTGTGCAGAAAGCAGAGATTGTGTTTAATTATTGCTCTGCCAGAAGTTTACACAGGGTTTTCCGGTGCCCTGTTCCTCTTCTTCCACCCTTTCAAAATTCCAGGCACCCATTCCTGCCTCAGTTCGTGGAAAACATTAAGAAGCTCTGTTGCAGAGGGCGTTAGTCCGTCCTGTGCTTATTTATTTAGGGAGATTAAAGTCTAAGGTTTTCTTTTGTAATCCCTTTGAAGTATTTATCTTTTGAAGTCTGAATTTTCATTAACTGGAAGTGTACAAACCCCAAACTACATGCTGCCCTAGTTTCAAAGCTGTAATTTTTTTTGCAGAAAACATTTAAGAACAATAAACAACAGGTCAGACCCATCGGGGCTCCACGTCAGCCACATCCCAGTTAGGGTGTGTCTATTTGGGTCATCCCTTGCCACTCTGGGGAATCAAAGTGGCTCTGCAGGCTGTCTCCCTGGGCTGGGATGTAGCCATGGATTTTTGGGATCTCAGAGAGACAGTGATGTTCCCCTTCTGAGTGCTCTGCTAGACCAGCACGTGGCCTGTAGACCTTGCTTTCAGTTTTTTAATTTGCTCCCCCCCTCTCTCCCCCCCCAACCCCTCCTTATTTTCTGTCACTGAAGCAGCAGCACTCGGCTTCTAGGACAAGGATGTTGTGCTTTGCTGCCTGAGTTCTCATCCAAAGGATTCCATATATCCATATGCACGTGGCAAGGGATGCTTTGCTGCAGTTTATCTTTTCTGTTTGTTTGCCAGGGGGAAAAAAAAATATGGAAGCTGACTGGAGATTTGATCTATCTGCTGCTTTTATTTGTGCAGGATTATCAGTGTAAAAATGAATGTTTACAGCCTGGAAAAAGTGGGTGGGAGACCTCTGAGCCACCCTAATTTCCAGAGTGGGGAATAACAGTGCGTTGGAGAGAATAAGCCTGCTGGGTCATCACGGGGGTCGTTGCCTGGGCATCCTCCACCCCCAGAATGAATCACCTGAGGCTGTTTTATGGCTTTGGGGTGTCCCATTCCCACCTTGAAATGAAATCTGGGATCTTGCAAGTTGAGCTGCTTTGGGTTTGTGCCAGCAAAACGTGGAAAATGCTGCTCAGTGTGTGTTTGTGTGTGTGTGTGCTTCTCGATTTCCTCCCGTGGGAGTGGCCAGAGCAAACAGCCCTCAGTAACAGCTTGTTATTAAACAGATGGGGATATTGACCCTCTTCCATTTCCATTTTCCAAGTCAGGGAAAATGAAATTGCATTACTTTGCCTTGGAGGAGTTCAGTATGTTAATAAAAAGATGTATATGAAAACCAGTGGAGAGTCCATGAAAATCACAAGAATTTAGATAATTTACATGAATTCAGCCCTGGCTGGGCAATAGAGATTTCTCTTCTAATTGTCTTTTTTTTTTTTTTTTCCCCTTGTGCACAGAGCTGAGAGTTTGCTCTGGAATAGCCCAATTTGTTTAGAAAGTGTTTAAGGAAAATCGGGATTTTCCAGTGTAATTAGGGAAACGACTGACAAGCAGGCTTACAAGCATATCAGTAGGGCTAATTGATTATCAGGGATGTTCTCACCTAATTGGCATAGGAAATTATTTGCTTAACATGGCTTTAAGCATAATTAGATTGATATAAATTTTAGTAGAGACCGAGATGTTGAATTTACAGAGATTCTTGATAAACAGTGATCCCAGGAGTCACCAGCAAGAGGAAAAACATTTCTTTTAATATGGAAATCAGTAGAATCTGTCAAAGCTCTTTTTGAAATGAGTGAACTTAAAAAATTCATCTCAAACACCCCACGAGTCTCTATTTTTTATCTTTATTTACAGTGCAAGTGGGGTGTGTTTCCTTGGGCCTGCATTTTGGGAGGTGGGAGCCTGTGTGCTCAGGGCTTGCTTTGGTTTTGAGTGTCCCACTGCCTCTCCAGATACAGGGGGAGCACATGGTTCTCCCCACAATTTTGCCTCTCTGAAACCACGGGAGCCTCCTTGTGGAAGGCCAAGTTTTTCCATTGGATGGATGTTCCCAGCTGTGCCTTGGCAGATGGAGATGTTGTAGGAGACCACAGGTGTCTTCCACATCTGGAGGGATGGAGTTATTGGGGAAAAATGTGTGTCTGCCTCTTTCCAAGTGCTTGGCTTTGCTCCAATGTCTCCTGAGGCTTCAGGATTCCATGGGTTAGTTTATTCCAGGTGGACCTGGCAGTGCTGAGTTAATGGTTGGACTCCATTATCTTAGAGGGCTTCTCCAGCCTTAATGACTCTGTGATTTCATTATTCACAAGCCTCCATCAAAGCATCCTTGGCTGTGTTTTGGGTTTTCTCTTGGACATGCTGACCCAAGGCATCCTGAGCAAACCGTGGTGGGTGTTCAGAGCTGTCCATGTTGTGGCTGGAAATGCACTAAAGCTGCTTGTCCCTGGGCTGTTAAAAACTACAGAATATCCTGAGCAGGAAGGGCCCCACAGGGATCATCCAGTCCCACCCCAGGCCCTGCACAGACACCCCAACAATCCCACCCTGGGCATCCCTGGCAGCGCTGTCCAAATGCTCCTGGAGCTCTGGCAGCCTCGGGGCCGTGCCCATTCCCTGGGGAGCCTGGCCAGTGCCCGGCACCCTCTGGGGGAAGAGCCTTTCCCTGATACCCAACCTAAACCTGTCCTGCCCCAGCTCCAGCCGTTCCCTGGGTCCTGTCCCTGTCCCAGAGAGCAGAGATCAGAGCCTGCCCCTCCTCTTCCCCTCATGGGGAAGTTGTACCTGCAGTGAGGTCTCCCCTCAGTCTCCTCGAAGGGGGATCAAAGGGGAGGGCTTGGACTGTAGCAAGCCTTGGGAAAGGCTGTTAAACCTGCTCCTCTGGGGCTTCAGCCCCACTGTTTACTCAGTGCACTTGAGGACTTGTGCTGTTGCTCTTCCCTTCACTAAAATGAGGGCACTGAGATGCTTTAGTGATTGGTCTTGATTGCTGCCTTCCCTCTCCACTCCAGGTTTCTGAATATTGCCCGGAGACTACAGGGATGGAGGAGTTAACTCAGAGAGACAAAAATCAAAAATTTTTAGGCCAGATCTCCCCAGAGAGCTTCACTTTTAAATTTGCAACTCCAATTCTCCCTTCTTTCTTTTTCGCCAAAGCTGTTTGGAAAGGAATAATGTGTAACAGATACCTCCACTTCAGTATCTCAGAAGTGCAGTGTGTGCTAATTAGGCATCCTGGAGCCTTTGGAAAACGCTCCCATTGTATTTGCAGATGGAATCTACCCTGCTGCCCCTTTTTGGACAAGCGAGCTGGTTATTCAGCTCTGAGAAGCTCATAGCCATTGGCAGATGATGCATTTTTAAAGTCAAGGTTGAGAATGTGTGGGTTTGTGTTTTCTATTTCTTTTTTTCCCTCCTCCCTCCTGGTGCACGTTGCTGAATTTGAATAATTAATGCCTGTTGTCTTGCTTCCTGTTTTCATTACTGTATGTAATGCTAACCAGCAGTGGGCTGAATCATTCATAGGCTGCTTTCTCCACCTCGACAGCTGGAGATGTCATGGGAACAGTGATTGTGAGGTGCTGCAGACTTTCTAAATCCATTTCTGGAAGCAGGAGCAGTAAGTACTGAGTCCATGCTCTTGGCCAAGCGAGGTTCTCTGGGCAGATGGTATCAGTGTGGTTTCTCTCCCTGCAGCTCCTGTTCCTGCTCAGGTGTCCGTGTGTGTGGAGGGGAGGGTGGGTGCTGCGTTTTGTCCTTTCCCATCTATTTCGGACTTTTATGGATCTGTTTGTGATGCTCATGGAGAAGAGGGAATGGTTTTAGACTTGTTGGTTGTGCCTCATGCAATTACACTGTATTTAGGAAGGGATTATTTAAAACTCATCTTAGATTTTTTTGTCATTGTGCTTTTCCTGAGTTTCTGTGGAGAGCAGCCTGGAATTGTGGGCTCCCACAGTGCCTGCCTTTGCAGTGAGAGGAACCAGGGTGGGAGCTTCACTTGGTGCCTCACAGAGCCTTTTCAGTTGTTTTTTCCCTTGGACACTGCCAGGGATCCAGGGGCAGCCACAGCTTCTCTGGGCACCCTGTGCAAGGGCCTCCCCACCCTCCCAGGGAAGGATTTCTCCCTAACATCAAATCGACACAATTCTTGCAAGTGATCAAATAAAATACCCAGTGGAAGCTTTTGTAGGTGGAGGTGACCTGTCTGCCCTCTTGCCTTGCATGACTAAGGCAGGAAGAGGTGGAAATCAGGAGAGATGCTGTCCTTTGGAAGTTAATTCGTGCAGGATTACTTGAAACAACTGTTGGCTTCTAGGTTTTCAGGGTGGGAATAAGGGGTTTGGCTGGGAAGTTGTTAATAAGCTGTGAATGATTTTTACATCTTGCACAGATGCCGCAGCGTCTTGTGTATCACTCCATGCTTGGAATCTTCAGGGCAGAGAGGATGGTTTTGCCCAAGACCTTTAAGTAGCATCCAGTTTTGTGCATCCTCAGTGTTTCTGTCCCATTGTGATGGGTTTTCTGCATCCGTGGTGGGAAGGCAGAGGGGGGACTCATTTCCTAGGGATGGTCTTGAGGCTGAAGATAGGAGGCAACTTGAGCAGTGACTAATGCTGAGCTTTATAAATAGCAAGAGGAGAGGTGAAATGCGGGCAGGGAGGTGACCTCGACACGAGGCCACAGAGGTGGCACAGCAGAGCTGGGGGGGGCCGTGGTCAGCCCAAAACAGTGTCAGGCTGGCTGTGGCTGTGCCTCTGTCCTGCTTGTCACCCCCGAGGGCATGGGCAGAGCCACGTGGGGAGCTAGGCTGGCCACACACGGATGCGTGAGTGAGTCGTGCCCACCTCGTGTCCTCTGCCAGGGTCAGCGCCTCGAGCAGCACAGAGAGCTTTGCTGGAAGCACAAAGCTGCCCCTGTGTCCGGGGGACAGGAAGGCACAGGGCTGCGGGCTCTGGGGACAGCGGGGTGACACTCTGCTGGGCTTGGAGCCACCCCAGCCTCCTGCCTCCGGGCTGCTGAGTGCTGATTAGAGTCAGGGCAAGGCTGTCCTGGGCTGTCAGCACAGAGCGTGAATGGGCATAGACACGGGCAGGAGCTGGGAGGGTTGAGCTGTCCGTGTCCTTGCTGACATTTCTAGACTCCACCACCGTGTCTGCACTGCCTGCAGCATCCCCTTGTGCATCAGCTGGATTGAAAAATACGGTTAGCCCTGTTTTTGGAGGCTTCCTTCCATGGCATGTGTCAAGGAAAAGCTTTTAGGTGGCTGGCTTATCTCCCTAAGCCCAGCCACGCTTTGCTGATGCCAGCGAGGATGTTGCTACTCAGCTCTCGCAGCTTTTCCCAAGACCTGAGTGCTGGGAATCCCACATGTAAGGAAGTGTTTCCCCTGGAGAGGGGAGGATTTACTGCCCACATACCCTGCACTCAACTCTGCACTCTCGGGAAAGGTGGGCAAGCACTTTGCAAGCTCAGCCGCTGTCAAACTCCACTCCCAGCCCACTGATGATCCACACAGCAGCAGTGTGTGGGGCTGTGGGTGCACACCTGCGCTTCAGGAAGCTGTGGAAAACCTGCGGTGTGGGGTCAGGCACAGCATCCAGCTCTGCACCCCTGTGAGTGCTTGAGAGGTGTATAAAGGGAGAGGGTAATACCTGTATTGTATATTTTGTGTATACACACACTATATTCGATATTCTTGGGGTTGTCCTGTTCTGTCCAGGGCCAAAAGTTTGATCCTTGCTGGATCACTTCTAGCTCAGGATAGTCCATGATTCTATGATGCCCCTTCTGCAGGAGGCATGGAAGTGTTTATTCCTTGTCTGGGACTGTTTTGCAGGCTCCAGAGGATGCTGCAGATGAACTGCTTTAGCCTGGCTGGGTTTCAGCTTTGTGGAGGTCTCCGAATCGATTTTCAGGTTGTTCTTGCAGGGGCTCTGGGTCTTTACACTTCAGTCATTCATAAAAACCCAATCACCTGGGCTGCAGATCGTCGTCCTCCTGCTCTTGTCCTCACGTGGCTTTCCCTACCGATAACTCCTACGAACACATTTGCTTTTGGTGGTGTGGGAGAAGCTGCCCGAGGAAATCAAACTTGCAAACTAATTAAACTTCTTGGTCTTGTTGAGTTACGAGTGGGAGATGTTGGCAGGGCTGGGAATAGATCTGATTCTCATCTCTCCTCTCAGTAGCCAGAGGACACGGTTAATTATGAAATTGTGTGTTAATGTATTGAAATATCGCTCGGGATTTTAATTTCCTTTTTTTGTTGTTTTCTCTCTTTTGCCTCAGGGCGCTCCCAGGAGCTGATGGATTTGTGGTAGCTGGCTCCGGAGGGGCTGGAAGGAGCATGGTTAAACACCAACCCCTGCAGTACTACGAGCCCCAGCTATGTCTGTCCTGTCTGACCGGGATCTACGGCTGCCGCTGGAAACGGTACCAGCGGTCACATGATGACACCACCAAGGTGAGCAGGTGACAGCAGCTGGCTGGCACCTCTTCCCTGGGCTGCTGCGTTGTAGGTCTTCCTTGAAAGTGTTAAATATTTGGGGTTTTTCTTACTTATTGGCTTGGATGTTTGATGAGAGTCATTGACCCCATTGCAGGAGGTCTGAGATGTCCTCCCCACGTGGTTGATGTAGAGATGGGCACAGGGAGGTTGGTCATGGAGCTCCAGGGGATAGAATGTGCCCAAATCTGTCCATATTGTGGTCCTGGGGAACACTTTCCATGTGTTTTTTCTCTCCTTGCTCTGTGTCCTGCTGGTGCTTGCAGCACCCTTGGCTGGATCTGTAGGTCCTGTGTTTCTGCAGCATCTCTGCCTTTGTGGTGTGCCTTTAGTGGGCATGGTGGTATTTGGTCCAAGGGGCGACTTGATGATCTTGGAGGCCTTTTCCAACCTTCATGATTCTGTTCTTGCATGTGAAAATGAGTTTGTAGGTAGGGAACAGGGTGGGCTGTGGCTGCCCCATCCCTGCAAGTGTCCAAGGCCAGGCTGGACAGAGCTCTGAGCAGCCTGGGATAGTGGAAGGTGTCCCTGCCCATGGCAGGGGATGGGACTGGATGGGCTTTAAGGTCCTTTCCAACCTAAACCCTTCTGTGGTTTGATGGAAGGCAACAGAAGGTGAGAGCAAGCTGGGGGTAAATGGAAAAGCTGTTGCAGGTGACTCTTCCCTCCCCTGGATAAACATAGATTGTACGAGCTCTGGCAGAGGGAATCCAGGCAGTGAGGCTCGACTTGCACCTCCTCTCTTGTTCTGGGCTGGGAGATGAGGTCTTGTGATGTGTTGATAGGAGAAGTGTGAAAATATTGCTGTCAAAGCCCCCCCGTTACATCCTCTGGGCAAGGAGTTTGTATCACTCTTCTCTTGTACTCCCGTGTTGCCTGGGATGTTTTTTTAAGTGTGCTGACAAGTTAAATTTTGGGGGTTTTTTTCTTCTTTAAATCTCATTTCATCTGGAAGTGCTCCCTGGAGACCCTCTGGTTGCCTTCTGAATGCTTAATTTTGCTCTGGTATCGCTTGGCTCCTCTGTTCTGTTTTTAAGTCTATAACCAGGGATCTTCTTGGCTCTGGAGTGCTTTTCCTCTTGGAAAAGCAGCTGTGAAGGAGCAAACAGGGCTGTGTGGCAGATCCTGTGCCAGAAATGCTCCTGGTTGTGAATTGCAGCCATTGTTGGTGGTGCAGCTTGGCCAGGAGCTCCCCTGTGAGTTGGAAAGTCACGGCTTGAGTTTGTGCAGCCCAAAACAAATTTCCTTTTGCAGAGTAGGAATGTTGGTGCTGTTTTCACTCTGCTTTCAGCCTGGCCAGCTTGGTCTGGGTGACCACTTTGAGCCAGCAGAACATTACAGTTCTTAGCTAAAAATTTACAGGAAAGTTGCCATGAATTTTTTCAGTGAAATCTGCCTCTGCTTGCGCTACCAAAAAATATCAGTGGCAGCTTTCCAACTCTACTTGGAATTTCCATTGGTTTTTTCCTAGTGCTGGAAAGGAATTAGTTGTGTTTAAAGGTAGCTGATCCAGGCTTAAAAATATGTCCAGTCTGAGCTGCTCTTTTTAAAGTCTGTGTGAGGCCTCAACTTCCACTTTGGTGAAAGAGAGATGGAGACAACAGCAGAAGTAAGAGAAGAAAACCTAAAACGAGCTGCAAGCTGTGCAAAACAGAGAAGCCGTGGCTGCCCCATCCCTGAAAGTGTCCAAGGCCAGGTTGGATGGGGCTTGGAGCACCCTGGGATAGTGGAAGGTGTTGCTGCCCACGGCAGGGGGTGGCCCTGGATGGGCTTTAAGGTCCCTTCCAACCCAAACCACTCTGTGATTTTATTACTTTTTTAAAAAACACTGATCTGTAAAGGACAACAAAGAAAACACCACAACTTAGGAGCCTTTTTACTTGACACAAAGGCAGCGACACAGTGATGAAAACACCTCTTGTATGGCCTCACATGTGACCTTATCCTACCTCAGCCTCTGTAAACCCAGCAGCTGTAGCATCACGCATTTTCCTGAGCATAAAAATGGCCGTGGCACACCAGGGAGGTTCTCAAGTCTTGCAAAAATCCAGAGCTACCCGGAAAGGAAGGAACTGGACGTGCACGAGTTGTTTTCCTACTTTTTAATTCTCAGCAAGCAAGTCCTGCTTTCAAAGAGGAGTTTCTAGTGTAGACCACAGCGTGTTTATCTGCTTTTCTTGTTAAAGCATCAAACTCCCCAGAATGAAAGGCTTTCACCCCAATTTGGGGCATGAACCCAGCCTTGCCTCTGTGATATCTTCAGCTGATGCCTGTGAATGTTTGTTGTCTGAATTGTGCTGCACCTCAACAGCCAGAATTTTAATGATTCCTCTCTTTTTTCCTTCAAACGAATGCACATCAAGCTTTCTACTCCACATTTAAAATTTACATGAGAATGAGAATTTTAATTGGGACACCTGAGTTCTAGTTTTTCTGAGGCAGTTTTCTGGAATTGTCATTACCTCTTGCTTTACTCTGACCTTTGAGAATGGAAGAGTGGGGCTGAAGGCACACAACCCATAGAGTCCAATCTCCTTTTTAAATTTTGAACGTTTGCAAAATTCCTTTTTTCTGTTGTGGGCCCTCAGCTTTAACAGCAAGGCCCCCTCTCACATTTATCTTTTAAGTCTTTAGTGCTTTTTTAAATGAAAGACACATGAAGGAGGAGAAAATAGTCTTGCTGAGATTCAGATCATTATAATCTCTGTAGCTGGGGTGAAGAAGGATTTTCTGATCTAACCACAGCTTGTTCATCACATATTCCACCAAGGATATTATGAAGTCAGTGCATGGAACCATTTTTTTATTGCTTCCAAACCCCTGTTGTTTGTACACGGCAAATATCCCACCTTGGAAATCATCCTGGGTGAGAGAGGGGAAAGAGATTTCCTGCCAAAGGAAATGGCAATGATAATTTTTTATTCTATCCAGTAAAAAGAAGAAGCCACTCTGATTGACTGGCTGGGCTGAGCTATCAAAGCATGGTCTTTCTGTACATCACAAATCTCCTAATCCTCTTCTTAATTGCCAGTTGTCTGAACTGTGAGCATGTGGGAGGGGAGATGAGGGGAAATATCCAATAAAGCCTCTCCCTGCCTTCATCTGCTGCTGCTCATGTAGCTGCAAATGTATAAACGAGATCTCAACCCCTTCCCATGAATTGGGCAGTCCCTGTTAGGATTTATGCCCTTCAAGTGAAATGTGTGTGATTCAAGACAGTCCATTTGGTTAAATGCATCATGTGACCTCCAACTGAGGCTTCTGATGGCTTTTTGGGGTCCTTTTGTGCGAAGATAAATGAGGAGATGTGATCCATCAGCATAATGAATTGCAGAGCTGTGTCTGGGCTGCGTGTATTAATTCACTCTCTGGTGAAATGCTCTTGTAATTCCCGCTTGGCCAGAGCTGTGAAATGACCTGAACAGATGATCTCAGCCACAGGCTTTGGAGCTGGGACTTTGTCAGTGCTAATTCCCAAACGGCCAGAGGTCACTGGTCACAGAAATTGCTTGCTTTGCTGAAATCTGCTATTAGAGGATGGGTTAATTTGCCCTTTTCCATGTGTTTTTCAATTTGTGAGTGTTCCAGACCGTAGGCCTGAGGGCATAGGAGCTTTTGAGGGAAAGAGGCTCTTTCAAGGTTGTTTGATTGGAGGTTGGGCACTGAAGCATTGGATGCTGCACATTGGCCGTGACCAGTGATTCAGAGCTGAGTCCCCATGAATGGATGTGTCCAATCATGTTGGCTTCATGGGCTCAATGCAGGGAAATCCAGTCATTCCATTAAATATCGATGTGTTTTTTCCTTATTGTTCCTGAAGGTGCCCCCCTCACTAGAGGGGGCTGGACCAGATGGCTTTTAAAGGTCCCTTTCAACCCAAACTATTCTGCTTCTATGAATCTGGGTTTTTTTTTTCCCCTTGATGCTTGGAAATGAAAGCAAAACCTGTTTTGGTTTGTTTAGGGTTTTACACATCACTTAAACATCCTTTAAAATTGGCCTTGGAGTCCTTCATTTGACAGGGAGGCTGTGAGGTGGATGCTTATCCAGGGAAGCTGTTTGGGATCCACGTGTCAGCTGAGCCAGGCAGGAATTGCATTTGCTGTGTGTGGTGCCATCAGACCAGACTTTGCCGGGGTGTTACTGGGTCTGACTGGGAATGGCCTTTGTCATTTTGGCCTTCGTGAAGGAGCAAGACCTCTCTTAGACAGGGCAGGGTCCTGTGGAGGACTGGCAAGGAGCAGAGAGTTTTTCCAGCCTCAGGAACTCAGGGATTAACCTGCCAGGAGCTTGCTTCTCTTTGATTTCCACACCCTCACACAGCTCCTAGAAAGGCTGGGATGAACTTGCTTGTTCTGTGTCAAAGAGGTTCCCTATTTCGGCAATGCTGGTTTGAAGGATGGGAAATCCCACGTCCCTGAAACCCCAGTGTTAGTGCCTAATCTTGTGGTGCACCCTAAATATTGTCAGGGTGAGGCTGTTTGATTAATGCTGAATTTCTGGCGTAGTCCTGATGCAGGCAGAATGCCTGTGGGGGAGAGTCTGCAAAACCCATTGACTGTGGGGCCTGGGTTGGGATTATGGGCTCAGACTGGGGGATTAACGTGCCCTGGGATTTATAAAGCTTTAGAGGTGTCAAAGGCTTTTACTGCAGAGCATCTGCAAAATGGGGCTTTGGGCTCTGAACAGCCAGCACTGAACTGAGCTGCCTCTGGAGAAAGGGGGAAGAAGAGGGGACAAGGAGGGATTTTTGGGCCATGGTCCCTTAGAGCCAGCCCTGTGTTTAGCTGGCAGGTCCATCCCTGGGTTTTTCCGGGGATTTCTTTCCCCTGGACTCCTGGGTACAGCAGCACTCCTCCAGTGTCAGGAGAGTGGTGCAGCCGCTCTTGTAAAATCTCAAGTGGTTTGAAGGATGCCAAGTAAACTCCTGGTTTAACCCACATGGCAAAGCCTTTCCAGGCTCTCCCTGTGAGTTCCCTGGACTGGTTTTGACTGGGATACAGTTAATTTTCTGCGCAGCAGCTGCTATGGTGCTAAATTTTGGGGTTTTGACTGTAACAGTGTTACAGCTATTGCTGAAGATTGTTTACACAGCATCAAGGTACAATATTTTCTAAATTCCCTCCAAGAAGGGGAGAAATGAGGTGTTTTTTCTGCTTGTTTTCCTAAACAAGCATTTTTCTTCTCAGCTGTGTAGTTGTCACAGTTAGACTTTTACAATTGAATTATCTAACTCCTTTTCCCAAAGAGGCAGTGGGAACCTGTGAGCTAATTAATCCCAGGGTAATTCATTGTGTCTCTCTTTACTCTGATATTTAGTCCTTTCCCAGGGGTGGAGCCATGAGTGTGAATTTTGAGGAGAGAAAAGGGTAGAAGTGAAATGGCATTAACATCATGGGAGTTTGACTTGTGGGAGTCTTGATGTCAGAAGTTCTCTCTCTGATCTTGACAGAAGAGTGAAAAATTGTGGCCCTTTTCCAGAGGAGACTGGATTCTTCTCACCCAGAGGGAAGTGAGCCATGCCCTTGCTGCCCTTGAGTTGGACTCCAGTGATTTCCTTTACATTTGGGGTTGAATTTGCCAGTCTCCTGCTTCGCCAGCTCTGCTTTTCCAGCCTCTCTCGTGAATTCCCAGGTGTCCTGGAATAGATCCAAGGACGGTTGGGCGGTGACAGAGCAGAAAATGCTGGAGAGCAGCTTCGCAGTGTGTCCTTACTGGGTGGCTGGATGCGCTGGGGGAGTGCAGGCGCCAGTGGAAAAGGCTTTTTTTGGTCCTTTCTTTTTTTTCCCTATCCAAATAGAAGGTATTTTTTCCTGTCTTTCAAAAAAGCACTTTGTGGAAGTGCCTCAAGGATGCTTGTGGGTCCAAAATGACCGCGAAAATTACCTAGATAAGAAGGAAACCTGGCCCCAGTGGGAGTAAATGAATGACATGGAGGGGATAGGAGGGGAGCAGGATTAGCTTGTGGTGATGAGCCTTGAGAAGGGTGTGCAGAGGAAGAGGTGGAAGTTAGGAATAGTCTGGGAGTAAATCACAAACTGGTTTGTGTTGGGAAGGACCTTAAAGATCACCTAATTCCACCCCCTGCCAGGGGCAGGGACACCATCCACCATCCCAGGCTGCTCCAAGCTCCATCCAGGCTGGCCTTGGACACTGCCAGGGATCCAGGGGCAGCCACAGCTGCTCTGGGCACCCTGTGCCAGGGCCTCCCCACCCTCCCAGGGAACAATTCCTTCCGAATATCCCATCCATCCCTGCCCTCTTTCAGTTTAAAGCCATCCTCCTCTGTGCTGTTATTCCAGGCCCTTGTCAAATGCCCCTCTCTGAAATCATGGTCAGCAGGGAAGAACTTGGAAATACGTGAAGGTGTGGCTTTCCTGGAACTCATCACAAGGCATTTCAGTCATCTGCCAGTCTGTTGTTTTGGAGAGGACTCTGCTGCCTGTGGGGTCTGGGTGGGGATCCAAAGTGCTTGGGTTCCAGGAATGCTTGTGGTTTTTGAATTGGGAACCTTTGTGCTGCTGGCATGTCTTATTAACAAAATTGATTAGCAAAGCTGAAAAATATACTGACTCTTCTTTGTTGGCTGTGAAGCTGATTGGTGATTTTAATCTGTATTTGCTGTCTCGTGAGTCCTTCTGGGAAAGGGAACTTGGATTTAGGGGTGTTTGGTTGCAGATTTAAGCTTTTTCTCCAGGTTGTTTCCAGAAGAGCTATGGCCAAGCTCCAAAGTGTGGTTTCAAGGATATAACAGCAGCTGGAGATGTGCTTGTCCATGGCTGGAGGTTTTAATTGCTTTTTGGTTGTTATTCTTTGTACTCATCTCAACCTTGAAAATTATTCTAACTTTTTTTTTTTCTTTTTAACCTTTGTGCCACGTCTGCAGTGAGGTGTTAAGAGAGAGAGAAGCTCATGAACTGCCCTGGGCCCATCATTTCCACCTGATGTGCAGTTCTGAGCCTTTATTTGGCAGATACTTATTTGCAGGTGATGTCAGCAAGCACTTGAGAGTCAATTGCCTTCAGTGAAATCAGATGAGGCCCTTTTCCAGGGAGAACTATGGAACAAAAAATGAAACAACTGAGCTTGCAGCCTGTGACCCTTAGAAACTGAATCAGCTTCCTCGTGAACTCTCCTGGAGATGGTTGTAAAGTCAAGGTTGACTTTTGGGTGACCAACAAGTAAAGTTTGGGTGGGTGGTAAATCACTTTGCATGTGCCAAAGATGGCCTTGGGTCCCAGGAGAGCAGCTCTTACCTCCCTGCCCATCAGTTGGGTGTCTGAGGCTGCTGGGCAGGGACCAGGCTGTGACAGCTCTTGATCTGAGGGGGATGTGAACAGCAGGAGGCTGGTGACTTTAACATCCCCTTTATGCAAAAGTGTCGTAGCTGGGCTAAAATTCCCAAAATGATTTAAAACTCAGCCTTTTCAGTGGGATGAAATTAGCTGGATGCTTAGCAGAGGTAGAGGGGGGAGACCCAGCTCCTCTTCTCATCCCTTTTGGCAGGAACCAACCCTTCCCTTGATTGTAATCACAGAATGGTTTGGGTGGGAAGAGACCTTAAAGATGATGTAATTCCAACCTCCCACTATCCCAGGCTGCTCCAAGCCCCGTCCAGGCTGGCCTTGGACACTGCCAGAGATCCAGGGGCAGCCACAGCTTCTCTGGGCACCCTGTGCCAGGGCCTGCCCACCCTCCCAGGGAACAGTTCCTTCCCACTATCCCATCTAATAATGCTTGGGGGAGAGGTGGATGTTTTTGGTGCTGGTGACGTGTCGGCTCTTCCGCTGCCCCAGACTGCTCCTTTCACCACAAAGCTCTTTGGTTCTTGCTCACTGCTGTCCCTTCACGTGTGACGTTTTTTGACGTGACTTCTTGTGGCCTTTCTGGAAAAATGAACCTGGTTCCTGTAATTCAGAACTCGCTGTGGTGCCTTACTGGAGGCTTTGCTTACCACGCCTGCTTTGTCACCACTCAAACCAACCCACATCCTGAGCAAACCGGCCCTCTGTGACTGCGCCTCCTTGTCTGGGTGTTTTCCTTCCCCAAAAGGCTCAAGAGCATCAAGTTGTATCAGAAGTGGGGGTGGAACTTTTAGCTGAGCAGTATCTGGAAAGAGTTTCACTGCTTTTTTTTCCCTCGAGGTTGATGCAGAATTACTCTGTATGTGTTTGCAGGATTTAGTAGCTGTGTGCTGAAGTCTGACCAAACTATTTTGCTGCTCTTGTCTGCAGCCAGAAGCGAGGCATAAACACCACAAGGCAAAGAGGAACCTATGATGGGCCAGTGTCTGTCATGTGCTGGGCTTGCAATATCCATGTTCTTGTGTGATGAGCCAACTCCAGCATTTAAATTACTCCCAGGATGGCTGATTGTTTATTTTCTTTCCCCAGCACTTCACCCTTGAGATTTAAAAAACAGTAATGAATAAATAAGCCAAGCTTCTGCCTCCTCTCCAGAGGGATGCTGGCTTTGGACACCCAGCCACTGCTGGGCCTTGTTGGTTTCCCTCTGGCAGTGCACCGAACGCATTTAGAACTCTCTTAGGGAAAAACAGGTGAATGCCTTCCATATGTCAAGTATTAGAGAAATGCACGATTTCTGTGACTTGCACAAAGCATCCCCTTGTCTGGCAGATACAGGAACAAGTGCACCCTTGTTTCTGGGAAGCGAAGCCCTAACCTCCTGCTGGTAAATCTGACATGTCCACTGTTTCAGACAGCCTCTGTTCATGTCCGCTGCGCCTCTGGAGGCTGGGCAAGACCCTGATTTTATCAATTTTCCCCTTGAAAGAGAGGCACTTCAGTTTTTCCTTGCTCTAATTCTTTTTTTTATTCTAGGCCTTCAGGTCACTGGGTTGCCACCAAAGCTGGGGCAGAAAGCCTTTGGCACATTAGCCCATTCAGTGGCTTTTGTTACCAGATGTGTCTCTGCCCTCTGGACCATCCTGTGGGATAAATAAGTCTGTGTATTGATGGGGCAGCGTTTTGTGGAGCAAAATGTGAGCACTGAGGATTTGCCAGCTGGGTCAGACTCGAGGTCGTCCTGCCTGACATCCTGTCTGTGCCTGGGCACAGTGATGGGGCTGGGGAGGAGCAGGAGATCAGCCTGCTGGGCTCTGGGCTCCTTCCTTCCCCCTCCTGCCTTTGTGCAAGCAAGGGTTGAATAAAGATTGGATGTTGGGAAGGAACACCTTCCTGTGAGGGTGGGCAGGCCCTGGCACGGGGTGCCCAGAGCAGCTGTGGCTGCCCCTGGATCCCTGGCAGTGTCCAAGGCCAGGTTGGACATTGGGGCTTGGAGCAGCCTGGGACAGTGGAAGGTGTCTCTGCCCATGGCAGGGGTGGCATTGGATGGGCTTTAAGGTCTGTTCCAACCCAAAACATCCTGGGATTTTGTGGAAGAGGAGAGTGGAAAACTTAAGATACAGCCTAGGGAAGAGGAAGGGAGGATGAAGGGCAAGGAAATAAAGCAGTCCAGTAGTTGGATCCAATCTGATCCAATATTTGTCTGTTCTTCTTGATTTTAGCTATCTGATGTCCATCAGCTCACCTGAAGAGTGAGTGGAGAAACCTTTCCAGTTTAATAGATAAAATCTGACAAGTATCTTAATTGGAAAAAATGATGTTTTCTAGGGAGATTGCTTTGGGTGGTCACATGGACTTCTTAGAGAGATAAAAAGGCATTGCAGCTATTCCTGAGCACACTCCCTCTGAGAAACAGAGAACTGGAGATGGTCCCAGGGACCTCCTTCTATATATTGTATTTTCATATACTTCTTATTTTGGGATATTGTTCAGCTGCTCTGAGCCTTTTGTAGGACTCAGACAGAGCTTACCTGTTTGGGAGTCGAAATTAATTCAGGATCATCACCTTTTGGCTGTATTTTTGCTGGATTTCTGCTGTTGTTGCTTAAAGATTTTCTGTTTGTTGGTTGCTTTTGTTTATTTTGTGATGAACTTGCCCCAGCTGGTTGGGATTTTGGGTCTGGTAGCTGAGTAGTTGCCTGACAGCAGAAACACAGTAGGGGCGACATGAGCAGTGTCTGCCAGCCTGGGTCATCTTTGTAATGCTTGGCATGAAAAACAACCCAGGGCACCATTTATCCTCCACCAAACAGGTGAGCTGGGGAACCGGGCTCCTCTGAGAGCAAAAATTCCTTCAAAAGTCACTGAGTTATTCCTCTTCTGTTTAATCCTGTTGCTGAGTCTGAAACACAACTTCAAGTCTTTAAAGCTTCCAGCCAACCTGGGAAATTGTGATTGTTTTTTTCCTTCCCATTTTCCTTCCCTGCTCTGTGTTTCACTGGCTGTTCCTGCTGGGTTTACTTCCATCACCTCTGGCACCGGTTCCTCGCCAGGAGCCTGTCACTGTTTCCACAATATTTATAAATCTGTGAAAAGTTTGGGTTGGTTTTTTTTGCATATGTAGGAGCCCTCAAGCAGAGATCTGGGAAGAATTTTATATATTCAGTTGTTTAAGGTAGAACTTTATATTATTCTTATTTCAGGATAAGTAAAAAAATTGCTTTTCTTGCTTTCTTTGAGTTGGACAGTTTATGATTGTGGAATGTGAGAATTCATTGGAAAGAAGAGTGAAGTTACAGTTAATTTTCACCAGCAGCTGTTGAAAACTGGGGGTGCTGCTGCTTCAAACTTTATTATTGGTCTTGTGATGGGAGGATTTGGGGATGGGGCCAGTCTGCCCTGTGCAAGGATATTAAACCAAATGGGAGGTGGCTTGGTGTATTGTATAAAAGGAAACTGAGAAAATCAAATAAAAATAATCCTTCTGCTCAGCCTGGCCTGAAATGGCAGCCAAAAAATTTAAAGCAACCTCTGCTTTTATTTTGGCATCTTAGCACCAGTTTCACTGGGGTGAGCCCACAAAGCTGAACAGAGGAATGGGTAGTAAATTAATTTCTTTGGGATTGAAGAAAAATTTTACTCAGAGTTGTCTTTTAAATAGTTACTCAGCTGGAGTGAGCCTCTTGTAATGCTTAAGGGTTTTAATTGTCTTCAGTGGGAATAACTAATGAAGAGATGGATGTGAGTGTGGTATTTGCTTTCACAAGCTTCAGATTTGCAAGAGTTCTTAATTGCAAAGCAATACCTAAAGGGGGATTCAAGAGTGCTGGAGAAGGATGTGGGACAAGGGATGGAGGGACTGGCTTCCCACTGCCAGAGGGGAGGGATGGATGGGATATTAGGAAGGAATTGTTCCCTGTGAAGGTGGGGAGGCCCTGGCACAGGGTGCCCAGATTAGAAATTAGGATTAGAAATTCTGAAACTGCTATAGGAACCAATCAATCACCTATAAAAAGGTCGGTCCTGCTCAGAGGCCACTTGGAATATTATCCAGAGCCTGGATATGAAGGCAAACCAGCTAAAACTGCAGAGAAGACCCCTGTAAAACCTCCAGGTTAG
Source organism: Corvus hawaiiensis (assembly GCF_020740725.1). Classification (NCBI taxonomy): domain Eukaryota; kingdom Metazoa; phylum Chordata; class Aves; order Passeriformes; family Corvidae; genus Corvus; species Corvus hawaiiensis. The sequence goes on from NC_063214.1 coordinate 1,805,636, forward strand.
CTGTGATTCCTGGTGGCATCAGCCCCAGTGCCACACGCCTCACCTCCAAACCAACAGGCAGCACCACTGGGAAATGCTTGAGCACATTCCCAGGTTCCAGGGAGAAGGATGATCCCAGGGATTCAGAATTCATCACTGGTGACACCAGCAAGGTCTCTTCAATCCCAATCCATTCTGTGGTTCTGTAAAATGCTAATCTCAAGGTGTTTGGGGTTTTTTTCTTTGTATTTTCCCCCTCATGTCCTTTCCTGTTTCAGTCTCAGAGCAGCCCAAACGGACCTGAACTGGGGGAACTGGCAGAAGAAGGAACTGGGAGCTGTTTTCTGGCCCTGGCTCTGTTGTGCATCTTTGCAGAAGCCCCTTCCTAAGTGGGGGATGTGCAGTCAGGGCACTCAGTCTCACTTCCGTCTAGAACAGAGCTGGTTCAGTGGGGTCAGAGGAACTAATGAGGGGTGTTTCCCTTGGGATTCTGTCCCAGCCCTCCATCCTCGGAGATAAATGTGTGCTGGGAAAAGGGCGTTGTAATTCAGCAGTGTGACATGCCAGCCTGGAGGCCTCTTGATAGCATCGTCATTCAGGCAGGCAGAGTGCTTTGCCTTTCCTCTCCCCACTTCTGGAATGTGGGCAGAGCTGATGCAATGGATTTGTTGCCATTTCAACCCCCCAAGCTCTGATTTGGGTGTAGGATAATGCTCTTAACAACCCACACACTGAACTGTCACCACTTCTTGGGTGATGCAAACCCAAATGTTTGCATTTGGTGGTTCCTTTCAAGCCAAGTTCCTTATTCAGGTTTCTGTGTGGGTTTGGGATTTGCCAATGTGTGCTGCTTTTTGTAATATCTGGTATTCCTCTGGGCTTTTTCTTTTTAATTGTACTCAAAGCCCTGAATGATGGATATGATGAGATGAACTAAATGTAGGCTTGGGGTCTGGCCCACACCTCACCTGTCTTTGCCTTCAAAGGTGTCAGTGTTTCTTCGTCACGTCAATGAAGTGGAAATAGACATTTTCAGTTCCCTTCCAGGGCCTAAAGGGGCTCCAAAAGAGCTGGAGAGGGACTTGGGACAAGGGATGGAGGGACGGGACACAGGGAACGGCTTCCCATTGCCAGAGGGCAGGGATGGATGGGATACTGGGCAGGAATTGTTCCCTGGGAGGGTGGGGAGGCCCTGGCACAGGGTGCCCAGAGCAGCTGTGGCTGCCCCTGGATCCCTGGCAGTGTCCAAGGCCAGGTTGGACACTGGGGCTTGGAGCAGCCTGGGAGAGTGGAAGGTGTCCCTGCTCATTGCTGAGGAGGTTGGACTGGATGAGCTTTAGAAGGTCCCCTACAACTCAAACTATTGTATGTTTCCATGATTCTCACTCATTTTTCTAGAAAATCTTGCAAAATTCAGGAAAACACTTTTTTCTGCTCTGGAAAACAAGGCTTTCCTGGGCTGAATGTGTTCCTCCAAAGCAGATCCGTGTGAGAGCTTTAAAGCAGCTGCAGCTGGGGAAAAGTGACGGAGAGGTGACCCAGGCCTCACAGACTTGTCAGGATGTTTTAAGGTATTAAATCAACTGGTAACTGCTGCTGAACAATTATATTTTGCAGCAGGGTTAAAGTTGAGCAGTTCTTTGCCCTCTCTGTCTGGCTGTGATTCATGAGTTGATACGCTGCCTGTGCTCCCAAATTGTTTTCCTTATCAATTACCACTTGTTCTCCAGCCTGTCATTTCACGGAAGCTGGCCCCAGTGGCATCCCAAGGGAACGCATTTGCCTCTGAGGCTGCCAGCAGTGATGGATGGGCTCACCTCGAGTCAGGTGCTGCCTAGAAATGCTCCTGTCGCTCCTTTCAGAATGATGCTGGGCAGGCACATCAAACCCGATGGATGGGGCAGTCTGTTACTGCAGGGATGGGGTTTGCAGCAGCTCCTGGTGGAGGCTGCAGGGAATTTCTGGTTGCTTTTCTGGACCCTTTTTGGGCTTGTTTCTCTGCTGTGCACGAGATGCTCTTGCATCTGTTTTATTCTCAAATCTTGCACCCCCTTATTATTGAGGGCTTGTAAAGCACTGCAGGACAGCTTTGGAGATGAAGACTTGTCTTCCTCTCCTCCTTTCTGACTTATCTCCAAATGGGAATTGTCATCTTCCCCCTAAGATGCTGCTCTTACCTGTGCCTTGTAAATGGATCCCAGCGCCAACCTGGATACTGCGCCCCAGGGAGAATCTGGGAAGCATCTGCTGGTGCTGGCACATTAAGTGGTTTATGAGCACTAAAACAGCTTTATGAGAAGCCAGCACTTAGCTTCTTATTAGTCCAGTGCCTCTGTGGCTTGAAAACAAATTAAATTTGAGATTTTCAACACTTGCAACCAATGTTTAAAGCTATTAGAGGGGTAAAAAGCTGAAATGGCCTCCATTATAATTTCACCGCTGATTGAAGGGTTTTTCAGAGGTGGCAATAATGACTTTTTAAAGCAACTTCTGGACTTGCCTTCTTCAGAAGCCTTCAGTGAAGCTTGGGGGGTGGGGTGAATGTGGTCGGTGAGAAAGTTCTCCCATCGCTGGTACTGAAATGCTCTGTGAGGTGAGGGGACAGTGCCTTTGAAGCCTCCAGGGTGTTTGAAGTCAGGAAAAGAAACTCTCCAGTTTTTCCACGTCTGCATTGCTTCCACCAGCATGGGCTTGTTCAACAGCTAATCTTGCCCTGAGTGAACTCTTTTCTTCCTTTTTTCCCCCATTTCTTGGCAGTACAATGATTCATGTCGCTTTGTGGTTTTTATTTAATTGGTGTTCACCTCCTTCCCTCTCTTTTTAACCTATTCTGGTTTTCTTCCTCTTTCTGTGATCTCCTTTTTTTTTTTTTAATTTGCTTGAAAGGAGAGAAATACCCAAAATCTCTTTCCTAAGAGCTGCAGTAACACCAGACTGACTGCTCAAAGGCAACCCCTTTTAACTCAGGTATCTCATTTGCACCAGAGCTGGCTGAGGACAAGGAGTTCTTGTCCTCTTGTTCCTGATGATGCTGATTTAAAGACAACACAGGACTAAGAAAGAGATTTTATTTTGCCCTGCTCTGAGAGCTGTAAAGAAAAGATCTGGGTGATCAGAAACAGGCAGAGTGTGTTCCTTCTGCTATTCATGCTTTTCTTTTTTTTTTTTTTTTTTTCTATTTTACTTTTTCAGAACTGACCTGCTCAGAGGCTGCTGGGTGTTAAAATTGGGTGGGAACTCCTGGTGGAGAACAGAAAACTAAAATTTCAGATATCATTGTTTCCTCTGGACATGTTTTGTCCTCCTTGGAGCAGGTTAAAGTTTGTGGATGCCTTCAGAATCAGGAGATGCATTAAATGCCACCCAGTTACCTCTGGAAAGTCATTTTCCAGGTGGAAAATTGATATTTTCTGAATCACAGTGCCTTTTTAATGGAGGTCTTGATCTTGGCAGGCTCCACCTTCTACAAACACCTCAAAAGATGACCAGGAAGGAATTAGTAAGGGGAGAAAAAACAAATATGTGGACATACTTTGGGGAAAAATCATTCAATTCATGCACTCCAAAGTTTTTGGACTCTTGCCTTGCTTGTGGGGTTGGGATGAAATGCTTTTTGCATTGATGAAAAAGAGGCTTTGAGCTTAATAATTCATGTATGGACATCTTGAGCTTTGTTTAAACACTTTTGTCTGTCATCACAGTGCTGGCTTGAAATAGGATTAGGGTTTGTTTTCCTTGGCTTCCCGAAATTTTGCTTAAGGAGGACTTTAGCTCCATTATTAAGCCGTGTTTACTATGTAGGAACACTGACACTGGTGAGGAAAGCTGGGGAAATAAGTAATGTGCTCCTGGTGTGCTTGGCTGCTGCTTTTTGGTTGTTAGAACTTTCTACAGCGGATTTGCTTTCATATCATTTGGTGGGAGGAGGGTGATTTAAATATGAATTTAATTATTTCCAGTGGTAGGAAAGGAGTCCTCTGTAGCTGTGTGCTGTCACTTCTGCCTGCAAAATTGCAGCTATTTATCCTCCTCGAGGTCCTGCTGCAGTCAAATTCCAGATGTCAGAGTTTGCTGGGGTTTAAAAATGATTTTAATTTTCTCAGAGGTTTGGAGAGGGTGTCAGGATTGATTTGCTGTCTGCAAATAGAGGCTTTGGTTTTGTGGCTTCTGAGCATGAAAGACAAACTCAGGGTCACTGTTGGTCTCTTCAGAGGCTTTGTGAATATTGAAAACCAACTTATCCAGATCAGTCTCCTCCTGGAAACACTGCTTTTCAGGTAGGGATGATGAGAAGGCTGGTGGGCAAAATGGAATGGGTTGGCTTATCCTGATGCAATTGCTTGTGTCTGTAGCAAGTGCAGGACCCTGTAGTGGCCTCAACCTGAGCAGGAAATATTTTTAATTGTTTTCAGGGCTCACAAAGAGTATTGTGCCTTTTACAGGCAGCGAGATGGCAGTAACAATTCCAGATTTAACCTCGTTTCCCTGTTTTCTGAACTGCAGGATAGGGGCAAAAAGAAAATACAGATGCTTAGATGTTGTGTGAAGTTGTTGACTGTAATGATTCCTCTGGAGAAGCTTTGTGGTGGTGATTTTTAGGGAAAATCCCAGTGTTTTACTGGCAGGTTGGTTCTCCCTGGCTTCACTCTGTGTCCAGGGATGTTCAATCCAGTGGTTTCCAGTTGTTACTTACTGGCTGCTCCCTGAGCCTTGATGAGACCTGTTGATTCCTGTGGCCTCCCTGTGACTTTCCCTCTGGAGCATCTGATGATGGTTCACCTTTGGGAAAGGTTGAGGGGTTTTCTTTGAATATGTTACACTAAAAATGAACATTGAAGAGTGCAAGGCTAGAAGAGCAGGTACCCAAGGTGGTGGGGACTGGATCGACTGAATTCCTGGTAGGGCTCGGAAAGGGTGGAGAGCTGGCTGAGTTATGGACTAAACAAGCCCTAAATCTCTGCCCAGTGTCTGCCACGTGTCCAAACACTGCTGTGTCCTCAGGGGACAAAGGAACCTGTGTCAGCTCCACAGGATGACTGGAGATTTTCCCATCTGGGCTTCAGTAAAGCTTCCCACAGCATTTCCCAAGAGAAACTGGCTGCTCATGGCTTGTTTAGTGGGTCAAAAACCGGCTGGGCCCAGAGAGCAGAGGTGCCCTCCAGGGCTCAGGACTGGCGCCAGTCCTGGTTAATATCCATATCCATGATCTGGAGGAGGAGATTGAGGGCACCCTCAGTTCGCAGCCCCAGGTTGGGTGGGAATGTTGAGGGCAGGAATTCTCTGTAGAAGGGTCTGGACAGGCTGGATCCATGGACTGAGGCCAGTGGGATGAGGTTCAACAAGTCCAGTGCCCTTGGGTCCCCACAGTGCTCTGGGAGTGGGGATGAGTGGCCAGAGAGCTGCTGGACCCGGGGGTGCTGGTCCCAGTGTTCTCAGCCAGCAGAGAAGGATAATTTGGTTAAAAACAATGCTGTTGGAGGGAAGATTCACAAGCTGCAGGGTTCTTGTTGTAAAATTAAAGCACAGCCTTGATGTAACGAAGAATAAAAGAAGGGAGGTGCAATGTGTCACTATTTATGGCATTATAGTAATTCTGCTTCCAAAGCAGATCTTTGATTTGTACCCTGCTCGAGTTGTTGACTCTAATTTATAATCCAATAAACCCATAGATTGTTGCTCAGGGCAGGCCAGGGATATTACATCAGGCCAGGCCTAATAATTTAGGAGCAGTTCATTAAGCTCAATATCATCTAAGGTGCAATTGCTTTTATGGGCTGGTGTGTCCCATTTGGCACCACCTGGTTTATTCCCTGGGTGCTGCTGCGTCCTGAATCCATGGCTGCAGCCCAGCAGTAGCTCATCTGATTGCTCCTGGTGGGGGAATTGAGCTGTCCAGTGGTGACATGAGTTGCTTTCCTACACCTCTGCCCTCATGGCAGGGGTTTGGAGCTGGATTTTCCAACGCAAACCATTCTGTGATTCTCTTTGTGTGCCCTGCTGATTCTGAGTCTGTAACTGGTGTTCGTTGAGTTTTGGTTTGTGGGGTTTTTAGGTTTCTCTTTGGTTGGTTTATTTATTTGGTTGGCTTGTTTTGGGTTGGTTGGTTGTTTTTAGAAGCATTTTTTGTGTGCCACAGGCCGTAGTTTTGACAAGGCACTATCGATAAGGTTTATTTGCTTCTTTTAAACACCTGCCAGCAGAAAGCAGAGTTCAGCCCTGTCTGAGCTAATAAATAGTCATATTTATTCTGTGTTCCTGCACGGCCTCAGGCAGCTGCCACGTCTGTCTGCTGGTTTCCCACATGCATCAGCTGTGTGAGCTTGGGAGCACTGCATGTTGATAACTCAGTTCTGCACTCAGCATGGAGCACAGCAAGAGGAAAAAGACTTGGCCGCAGAAATAAATCTTCCAGTTCCTCTCAAGTCCAGATTTTCTGCTGGAGACCTTCTAATGCAGGTGGTGTGTGAGGAGAAGACATCAGGCTGTCTGATGGGCAGAGCCCAAACTTCTGGACAAGATTCTTCAGACAAAACCCCGAGAGAGCCTAAAGATCTCCCCTGAGCATCCTTTTCTCCAGGCTGAGCCCTCCCCAGCTCCCTCAGCCACTCCTGGTGCTGCAGCCCCTTCCTAGCCCCGTTCCCTTCCCTGGACATGCTCCAAAGTGTGATTTTTTTTAATGGATCATGTAAGTGACCTCAAGCTTGATCTGCTCCTGTAAATGGTCCAGATCTGTTCTATTGGAGACTTGGCCAAACTGGATGGTTCTGTGCCTGCCTCTGGCAACAGTTCTCCTGCTGGGAATGCCAACATCCATATGCAGTTCTCCCTGTGGCTTCCTAATTTGAGGTTGAGGTGGGGGCATATTCCACCTTTTTCCTGTCTCCTTCCTCCTGCGAGGTCAGCTGTAAATTAGGTTGGGTTGTGGTCACAGGCTGCTGCCAGGAGATTTGTTGACACTACTTCTATTATTTTTTTGGTTTTTTCCACTCTGGCATGGTGCAGTCATTGCTTTAGGCAGGACTTTTTGGAGGGGTGAGCCTAGGCTGGAGAAAATCAGTTCTGATGTTGTTTCCTTGATGGATGAACAGTTGGTAGGAAAGCTTTGCTCATCAAAGATTTGTGTGGTGGAAAAAAAAAATGTTTTAAATGTCAGGCCTCCCTGTTTTTGTCCTCTCCATCCTTTGTGTTGCTCCCAGAGCTGCTGGCTACAGCCCAGGAGATGCTTTGGGAAATGCCCCCGGTGATGAGACAGGTAAGGGAAAAATCAGCCAGGTTTGGGTATTAAATGCAACAAGAAAATGTAAAAGATCACATCCCTCAGGGAGTCTGCTCCTGCTTGGCGTCAGAGCTGTTGCTTTCCCTTTTCTCCTGGTTCTTCTGAAAGCTGCAGCCTGTTTGGTGCTGGAGTAAATCCAAGGCGAGGTTCCTTGTGGGCTGAAACAGCAGATGCACCTCCCACCTCTGAGCTTCCTGGCCTGCCTTCGGAGAGGAAGGAACAGAGAGTCCTTATGGATCTCTGTGAAATACTCCTGATATTCTCTCAGCAGATCTGGAGCAATAATAACCACACTGCTGACGAGGCTGTAAAAAATGGGAAATCTGGCTTAGCACGTGCTATATTTAGAAATGCCATCAGTCCCAGTGAAATGGGAGCCGTGGATAATCCTGGTATTTCCTGTGACAGAGGACTGGAGTTTTTGGGGTGGGTGTCCTGCAGGCAGACAGTTGACACCCTCAAGTGGGTTTGTAAATGAGGTTTTACTTTTCCTGTGCGTTGTGTAGGCAGTGCTGGCTGTATTTTCATTTTGAAAAACAAACAGGTGTTTTATACCAAATGTGCCTTGATATAATTAGTCATAATTAAGAACCATGACTGCTTTAGCTGTTGATTGAAAAATTAGGCATTTTTCTCACCAGCTGCTTCTCACTGAAGCTGCTTTGATGCTCTCAGATGCACTGAAAAAACCCAGCCCAGCCAAAGGCAGAAGAAGTTCAAGGCCATTCCTCCCCAGAATTCCCTTTCTCAATGGTACAAACCTCTGCTTAGTGATTGTGATGACAAAGCTCACAGAGGTGACAGATGACTTTGCAGTAACTCTGCAGGTGACTTCCCTGCCATGGGTTTTGCTGCACAAGCAGTTTTGCTCTTGCAGGAAGAAGGAGAGAAATGGGCTGGAAAGCTTTCTTTGCAGGGGAGGTAAAAATCACATTATTGTAAAATTCGACTTTTGTTTCTTTACTATGCATTTATCTCAGATTCCTTCAGGTCCAAGATGTTTGTCAAGATCTGAAGAGAGTAGGAAGAGAAAAAACTGGTTCTGAGTGTGGTCAGCAGCCCTTAGAGCATTTTGATGTCTGCCAGGGTTCCTTTCCAAGCAGTAGCTTGAAGAGCTGCTTTGCTCCATGAGAAAGGTGGAGAAGGATCACTGAATGCAGGTGTTACACCTTGGTATGGCACAGGTTGTGCCTCATTTTGGGCCACAGTCTCTTCCATAAGCAGGAGAGAGGTTGTGTGGTTGGGATAAAAGTTTCCTTTGGGATGGCATTGTGGACACTCTGGGCATGATCTATTCCTGTGCTTGGAAATATTTGTTACTAGCTTGGAAATTATTTTTTATCTATCCCAGATGTGAAGCCAAAAGCCACGTTTGCCATTGTCTGTAAAATTCCAGGCTGCAGACCAGTGATGCTGTGGGAATTCTTTCCCTGCATTCTTCCCCAAGCTGGGATCTGTCTGGTCCATCCCTCTCTTGGCCACCACAAGGGCTTTATCTCCAACTTGCTGAATTCCACGTTGGGTTGTGCAAAGAGATGGTTTGAGAGCAGTTTGCTCATCCAAATTGTCCCCAGTCATGTGGGAGAGCTGCAGGATTAGCACCTTTTTCCTGGCATGATTTATGATCAGGGAGTGATGGGGTAGGAAAAACCTTGAGCTTGGGGTTATTTTCAGTGCAGGGTTTTTTGAAATTGCTGAAATTGCCCTCTCCAGGTTGTCCTCTGAAAGGGGAGTGGAAAGTCAGGCTGGCTGTGCTGGTGTTTGACAAACTCTGGAGTGCAGCAAGGTGCAGGAGCAGCAGTTTGGCAGATTTGCTATTTCTGTGCCACCTTCCATTGGAGGCGCTTTAATCAACGTGCAGCTCTTGATGAGAGGGATAATTATTCCCACTTCCACAGAGCTGAGAACATGAGCCAGGTTAAAATGTCTTTTCTGGGATTGCAAACGACTTTGTGGCAAGGAAATGAACTGAGTTTCCTTCCCAAAGGGCAGCCCTCTGGGGTGCTGCTTTGCTTCCCAGCAGAGATTCCTGGGCTCATCTCACAGTGTGGGCAGCAGGGGAGGGGGGATTCTGCCCCTCAGGTGAGACCCCACCTGCAGAGCTGCCCCAGCCCTGGGGCCAGCAGCACAAGGACCTGGAGCTGCTGGAGAGAGCCCAGAGGAGGCCCCGGAGCTGCTCCAGGGCTGGAGCCCCTCTGCTCTGGAGCCAGGCTGGGAGAGCTGGGGGTGCTCACCTGGAGAGGAGAAGGCTCCAGGGAGAGCTCAGAGCTCCTTGCAGGGCCTAAAGGGGCTCCAGGAGAGCTGGAGAGGGACTGGGGACAAGGCATGGAGGGACAGGACACAGGGAATGGCTTCCCACTGGCAGAGGGCAGGGATGGATGGGATATTGGGAAGGAATTGTTCCCTGGGAGGGTGGGCAGGCCCTGGCACAGGGTGCCCAGAGCAGCTGTGGCTGCCCCTGGATCCCTGGCAGTGGCCAAGGCCAGGTTGGATGGAGGTCTGAGCAGCCTGGGACAGTGGAAGGTGTCCCTGCCCATGGTGTGTTCCAGCCCAAACCATTCTTTCATTCTGTGAAATGTTAAATTTGCTCTGGTTCCGGAAAGGTGACTCAGGAATGTTCCTCCCTTGGGAACTCCTCATCTCCCAGGCTGTGTCTCTTGCTCAAAGCCTGTCTTTGTGCTTTTGCTGCAGATGCTCCAACTTTAAGTGAAGAGAGAGAAAACAGATTTAACTGGGCATGGCCCCTCTCTTGGGCTTGGCACCATTCAGGTGCTGTCCTGGCCCTGGAAAGCAGCAGGAGATGAAGCAGTTGCAGGGCCTTTTTCAGCACATGCACTGAGGCATTTCAGGTTTTCAACAGAGAATTGAGGCTCTTGCTCCTGCTTAAAACAGGATGGTAACAACTTGTTCCTCTTGTCTGTGAGTTGGCTGCTTGCCTTTCAGCCATGGTGATGGGTACTGAGAGGGAATAGCTGCAGGGGAACCTCCTGGCTCCTGTCTAGACACGCACGGCAGAGTTGTTACATAATTCAACTTTGCCATGCCAGAATTTATCATCACATCACATAAGATGTCCTCTTGCAACAACAGTGATGTGAGTGTGATGTGTCAGAGCTGCTGGGAAGTGGGAAGGGGACTTTTTGTAAGTCAGACCTTCCATTTCTTTGATGCAGCTTTTATTAGCCTATAAATTTTGCTTATTTTAGTCCTCATTTTTGTGCCTCCCAGTGGTTTCTGAGTAACACAAACATTTAGACACCTACTGCTTTACCATTTTCCTTGCTGCTTCCTCAGCTGGAGACCAGCTGACCCTTCAGGCAGAATTGCTGGATGATCAACCCTTGCAAATGCTTTTCTAAGATGTCATTGCCTTGTCGCTTGCGCCACCAATGGAGGGAGAAGAACGAACCTGTGTGGGTTTCCACGTGGGGAAGTGTTCTGCTTTGCCTTTTGGTGTTGATGCTCCTGGTTTAGCATTGTCCTTCTGCATGTGCTGGTGTGGGCACTCTGCAGCCACACCAAAGTGACCACTGTGACACAAGGGGGGCTTTGGGGAGGGCAGATGTCACTTGCTGTGGAGGTACCACAGGCTGATATTTGTTGGTCATCCCAAGCAAGGTTTTCCTAGACCCAAACTGGGTGTAATCCAGGGAAAGTGGATATTGATACCAAGAATGGCACCCACTGCCTCTTTTACTGTCAGGACTTTGTCTTCCAGCACGGGCTGCTGATGCTCCTGCCCTTTCAACCAGCACAGAAATCCTTGGTTTGTTTTTGTTGTGCCAAGCATCATGACAAAATAGTATTTTTAGATGTTGTCTTGCAGACATTTGCTGCCAAGGGTAAGATGCAAGGGAAAAATTGTCCAAGGAATGAATTTACTGTGTGTTTCTTCTCCCAGTCCAATCATTTGCCCTTGGATCTATTTGACATCTATGTCAGATTATTTAGGATAGTTTACAGAGCATTTTACAACAGAATTCCTGTAAATGCTTCTGAAATATAGTAATTCTCTTGAAATAGGGATAAATATTCAGGATTTCTCTCATCCACTGTTCTTCCCATATTTAAGCCGTGCTTACTAAACTCATCAGCACCCAACAGGACAGAGCTGGGGACACATCTGAGCCTGAGCTGGACAAAGGGCAAAAGCAGTCTGGGGCCAGGACAGAGACAGGGTCAGCAAAGGCAAATGCAGAGCTGGTTCCCCTGGCACTGAGTGATCCACTGAGGTGCGGAGTGGTTGGGTCACAGCTTTGCTGAGGGTTTTTAGAGACTGCAATCTTCTCTAGGCCTGGTATAGGGCCCAAATGTCCTATTTCCACCTGGAGCCAGAAGCTGACCATTAAGGAAATGCCTTTAAAACCCCCAGGATACGCACAAAATGTTCCTCCCTGGTGATAATAATTTTCTTCTGAGATTTCTTGAGTAAAATGTAACACTGAGGCCATTGCATTTAATAGCCTTCATTGGCTGTGTTCTTAGGTAGCTTATATAGTCCTTTTTTTTTTTTTTTGAGCCTGCTTTTATTAAAGCTGCTTTTAATCCTCACCCCCTTGCCCCAGGATGCTGCTGCCTTAATTAAAGTGGACCATCAGCTGAATGCAAGTCAGCAACATCATGTGCCTTTGCAAAGGACTGTCAGGAGGCTGGGATGAGTTGGCAGGAATAACACCCACAGGAGGCACTGAGGATGAAATCCTCCTGCTGCTTGATGCTGATGAGTGCTCAGCAGGGATGCTGTGCCCAGCAAGGTGCCCCACTTCAGGCAAGCCTTGGACCTCAGCCAGTTGGTCTCTGCAAGAACCATGGGCTGTATTTTGTTTTCCTTCCCTAGATGAGCCTCATCAGTAATGACTGAAAAATCTGGACCTATTTCGTCTGGAAAGAAATCTGTCTCCCCTTGGCGTCTGAATATGCAAAGTGTTGGTGAAAAAAGGAGGTTGTAGTGCATTGTTAGCATCAGGAATGGGTTTGGAATACTTGGATCGTTCCATGAGTTTGCCCAGAAGCACTGGTTATGTTGGCTGGGCAGAATCCAGTCGGTTAAAAACACATCATCAGGAGCTGTGGGAGTAAATCATTCTGTGGGGGATAGATTGGGGATCCCCTATCACTCTGTCCTGTTTGCTCATGAATCAGAGGCTCCCTCAGGGATTTTTGTTTACCTCTGCCTTCAATGAAAGAGGGAGGATGTAATTGCTGGAGGCAGAGCTGGTCCAGGCCATGATTATTGCTGCTGAAGGTCCCCAGGGGCCACTAACAGCCAGAAAGAGCCCTGGCTCCAGCTGTGCTCTGTGTCTGGAACAGCACAGGAATTCCCATCTTGGTGCCATCAAGGGTTGCCTGTGCTTTTTGTGATGAATGCTGGGGACTCAGTGAAATGCCGCCTCTGTTGGGTGATGGACACCTAGAGAGAAACTGGTCCTCTGGCAGACTGTGTGGGGAGGGGGGGGCAGGCAGCTGTGGGTTATCCCTCAGTTTGGATCCCTTTATCCCTCTCCTTGCTATTTAGGCAAGGAAAACTGCCTGATTGCTCCCAGCTTTGTAAGCCCTGGAGCCCGGAGGGAATCAGCCCTACCCTTTCTGGTTGTGTTTTTGGAGTCTGGGAGCTCGAGGTGTTTTACAAAGTGTAACAATGATATTTTTAGAGATTTGGCTCTTTTTAGTTGCATCTGTTGAGCTGCAGTTCAGCTCCAGCAGCCCCAGCAGGAGCACATATTTCAGGAATATGTTCTCCGCCACTTTCTGTGACCTGCTAAATGGAATTGTAAATGGAGTGTGTCACAGCTCAGAAATCTCATTCATGGCCTTTTCTAACAAGGTGTGCAGAGAACCATTAGCCCAGCCTTTGCCAAAATCAAGTAAGATGTGTCTGAGATGTGCACTGACTTGCTTTAGGAAGCATCTGGTTAAGTGTCAAAGCCTCAGCAGCCAGAGCAGCAGGGTTTTCTTCTCTTTCCTCCTTACTTCAGACCCATTGTCCGTCAGACCCAATTTCTTCCTTTTTCTTCCCGTTTCTGTAATGATTGGCAGGTGCCTCTTATGCAAAACCACAGCGTGTTACAAGGAGTAAAAAACCTTGGCAGTGTTTCTGAAGTGACCACACTGGCTCAAATTGGCTGTGCTCCCAAATTTCTCCTTCCAGTCAGTCCCTCTCCTGCCTGGAGAGGGCCATAGCAAATGGGAAAAATCTCATTCCTTATGAAGTTTGAAGGAGTAAGCCAAGACAGGGAGAAGGCAGAAAGTTGAGGATGAGGAGTAAAAAGCAAGAGGTGGAGGAGGTGTTCAAGCAGAGCTTTGCACCAGATGGTCGCAGTTGCTGGATGAAGAGAAAACAAAACCATTGGGCAGGTTACAAAGTCCTGTGGGAGCTGCCTGATGCACTGTGGAGTCCTGCAGACTCCTCCTGCTCTCTTGTGTCCCTGAATCTTCAGTCCGAGAGAGGGATGAAAGCCTGATCCCTCTGCAGCCTGTCAAGGTGAGGGAATTTCATCCCAGGCACCTTGGCTCTGCTCCGGATGTGCACAGGGTCTGTTAGGCCAACATTTGCTGCTGAAGTATATTGATCTGCTCACTTAAATGCTTCAAATCCTTGGAGTGCAAGGTGCTTTCCATTAGTTCTGTTCCTCTGCAAGATGAGATTGAGCTGCTGGATGTGCTTTTGGCAAGGAAGGCTGATTGCATCCTGGGCTGTGACGATGACAGTGCAGCCGGATGTGGGTTTTCCTCTCCAGGGACACTTGAGAGAAGACATCTGAGCACTGAGGGCTCCCCATAACTAAGGCAGGCTTAGAACAGACAGAAGTGAACCCACTGGGGCCACCAAACTGTTTGGAACAGGAGCCAGGGGCAGAGAAGGAGGGGCTGAGAGCTGGGGTTGTGCAGCTGGAGGTGGGAAGAGAGGATTTTGCTGCTCTCGGCAGCTAAGGAGTAGCTGTAGAGAAAGTCACAGAATCATAATTTTTGGGGGGTTGGAAGGGACCTTAAAGATCATCCCATTCCAACCCCCTGTCATGGCAGGGACACCTTCCACTGGACCAAGCCCTATCCAAGCTGGCCTTGAGACCTTCAGCCGTAATGGCCCTTGGCAAGAGGCAACGGGAACAGTCTGCATCAAAGGAACATCCAGTCAGACAGTCGGGAAGTTTCTCCCCATGAGGGTGGTGGTGAAACCCTGGAGCAGAATCCAGAGGAGAGTGGGAATTGAAAACAAGCCACTGCTTTAAGGACTCCGCATTCACATACTGAGAGTTTGTAATGAAAGTTTGTAACTTCTCCTTAGGAATTGGGGTGTTGTTCCCATTGACAAAATGCTCCGGCTGACACTTGTTCTTGGTGATCCTCAGTTTCTGGTTCTGTTGGAGATGGAGTCATCCTTCATCCTCAGAGATGATTTAAGAACTTGCTTGAAGATAATCTTTTGTTTGTTTGGACGAGGTCTGATTGGGTAATCCCGAAATGAAGAATGTTGCCGTCAGTTTTTCCTTTGTATTCTCTGGATAAATGTTAGCTCTCCTCCTTTCCTCTCCAAACTAATACTGACAAATGCCTGCAGCAGACTGATTCTTGAAAATGTCAGAAAACAGTGAAGTGCAGACTCCTTAATAAACTCTTTTTTGTATCCAGGAGTGAATTAAAATGATCTGAAAACACTCTTGAGTGATGGTGGTGCTCCAGTCAGAGTCCAGCTCTTGGATTTGCTCCTGAGGTAGAGAGCGATTGCTCAGGACTGCATGGCCTTGATCCCTCAACAGACTCATTTATTTGCTAAAGGCAGGTGCCTGGGCTGGTGGATATTTAGTGACACAAGGATGGTGTGCACTGCAGGGAGATAAAACACCTTTGAGGCCTTGTTGCGTTTCCAAGTTGGAGGGTGTGGTTGTGTTGGATATCTCTGATTGTTGTCTGCACATAGAACTTCCAGCAGGGAGATTTACAGTGTGGAGCTGGAGGAAGATGCCCAAACTGGATTTTGTTTGTGTGATCAGCTCCACGTACTGTTGTTTTCCATCTGCTCGTGCATTGCCTGCCCAGTGCGCTGCCAGATTTTTGGGAGGGCTCAGTCTCCTTCCAGTTTCCTCTCAGCAGAAATTCCATCCTCAAGCCAAGATGCCCTTCAGCAAGAAATTGCTTTAAAATATTAGCTTTTCTATAAAAGGCTTCTGCTTTACAAAACTGGATTTTTTCTGATTTTAAAAAAAAAGCGGGGGGAGAGGAGGGGGCAGACATTGTTAAAAAGCTTCTTCCTGTTCTAGTTTGATTTTTATTTCGTTATTTAATTATTTTTAATGAATGAACAGGAGGTTTACTGTGCTCAGGAGACAGAGGATGGGTAGGGTCCTCCACAGGGACTGAAAGCCATGAATTCCCAGAGGCTTTGACTTGAATAAGAGCTTTCTTTGTGGTGGATGACTGGCAGTTCCAGAAACAAGAGGGTTGGCTTCCCCCTTACCCGCCGTTTCCCCCATTTTTCTTTCTTTTTCCCCAGTTTTTTCCCCTCTTTTTTTTTTTTTCCATTCCCCCCCCCCCCCCCTTTTCCCTTTTTCCTCTTTTTTCCTTTTTATTAAAACAAAAGGCATGCCCCAGTTGCTGCACTCATCTGACTTAAACTTCTGCACAACTTTAGGTTGTTTCCTCTGCCCAGCATCAGTGGTGGCTCCTTCTAAAGTTGGCAGGAGCCATAGAATCGTTTGGATTGGAAGAGACTTTAGGGATCATCTTGTTCCAGCCCCTGCCCGTGGGCCAGGACACCTTCCACCAGACCAGGTTGCTCCAAGCTGTTGATGTTCTCTGGTTTTCGGTCTTTGAAAGAAAATACCTTTTATTGAGGAAGATCCATCTGCTCTGAGGTGGATCTCCTCAATTCCAAGCACCCACAGCCTCCTCCCTGTATTTAAGGTGAAATCTTTAGGTGGCATCTTTAGGTGGACCCTTTGCTGTGGTTTCAGCTGCTCTGGGAGAGCTTGGGGGCAGAGCGGGGGTGACGTGAGCACGGCGCAATCCTCGCACTTGGATGTGAATCTAGGAGGGAATGTAAAATCCATCTGTTCCCATCTGAGCTGTACTGGGATGAACTGCAGCACGCTCCAGCAGTGACATTTGAGTTCCTTCACAGGAAAGCTCCTGTGGGTGCACACGTTGGACTTCACCCACGTTGATGGAATGGTTCCTGTGAGCTCATCTGTGTGGGAATGGAGCCCTAATCCATCCAGCACTGGCATTTCCTCAGACCCATTCCCAGTTCAAAGCAGGCTTCTCTCTTTCCAGTTCCTTTTCAAGCTCTGTGTGGGTTCTGGGTGCCAGGGCGGATGCTGGAGGCGTGGGTTTGCTTAGGACAGGGTTCTGCTGTTTCATCCCGAGGCTGGGAGGTGTAGGTGGATCTCAGGGATGCTAATCCTGCTTGGGATGAGCTGACAAGGACTCCAGGAACCAGCACAGGTGGAGGATGGCATTTCAGGACTGGTGTCAACTGGGGTGGCTCCAGCAGCTTCAGTGGAGCAAAATCCATCTGTTCTGTTTACTCCACGGACTGTCAGGGGATCATCTGGCTCTGGCCTTGGATTTTCTTGGCTTTCATGGATCAGACCTTGAGCCAAGAGTGCTGTACTGCCCCTGCTTCCCAGCTGGGTCCAAAGGAACAGTGAGGGGGCAGCTGAGCTCATGGGGCAGCATTTCAGCAACCTTGGGGAATATATGTGGTAGTAAATAAGGAATTTAATATGTCTCACATGTTGAACCCTCTGTTTTGCCTGCAGGCCCCAGGCAAGGTTTGGGACATACTTCTGATAGAACCAGCTTAATTATGTAATTTAAGTCAATGTTAATTCTAAATATATTGAATTTATTTATAACTTCTATCACTATATAAATATTAATTATATTACTCTTAAGACATACTATGAAGAATATTAATTATATTATACGGTTAAGCTTGTTGATCGTAGAGTTCTTTTCCAACCTTTCTAAGTCTATGATTAATAATCCTGTTAAAATATTTAAACCTCAGGAAGAGGGGCACATGTAAATGCAGTGATCACCACTTCAGAGCAATGCAGTCTCACCCTGGGCAGTCCTGGTTTTTAAGATCTGAAGTGTTGCTTCTCTGTTCTAAGTCCAAATCACGCTCTGAATCCTGAGACCGTGCTGATCTGCTTTATGGGAGGAAAGTGGGCAGTTTGGTGATCTGAAGCCTTGATAAGGAATCATCAAGTAGATATCAAATGGACCATGAGTGTGGCTTCTCTAGAATTCTCTAGAACTGTCTTGTGTTAAGCTGGGAATTCAGCCATAATTCAGCAGGGAACAGGTCTGGCAGACAAATCCATAGATTTGCAGAGTGGGTTGGGTTGGAAGGGACCTCAAAGCCCATCCAGTGCCACCCCCTGCCATGGCAGGGACACCTTCCACTATCCCAGGCTGTTCCCAGCCCCCTCCAGCCTGGCCTTGGACACTGCCAGGGATCCAGGGGCAGCCACAGCTGCTCTGGGCACCCTGTGCCAGGGCCTGCCCACCCTCCCAGGGAACAATTCCTTCCCAATCTCCCATCCATCCCTGCCCTCTGCCAGTGGGAAGCCATTCCCTGTGTCCTGTCCCTCCATGCCTTGTCCCCAGTCCCTCTCCAGCTCTCCTGGAGCCCCTTTAGGCCCTGCAAGGAGCTCTGAGCTCTCCCTGGAGCCTTCTCCTCTCCAGGTGAGCACCCCCAGCTCTCCCAGCCTGGCTCCAGAGCAGAGGGGCTCCAGCCCTGGAGCAGCTCCAGGGCCTCCTCTGGACTCTCTCCAGCAGCTCCAGGTCCTTGTGCTGTTGGCCCCAGGGCTGGGGCAGCTCTGCAGGTGGGGTCTCACCTGAGCAGGGCAGAGGCTAAACCTGCATTGGCTCTGCAGGTTGGATTTGGCAGAGGATAAATTTCTAGGAAAACCTCCTCTAAAGGAATTTTTTTTTTAGAAATCCTGGTCAAAGGATTTCTTTAGCTCACAAGTGGTACCATGCTGGGAGGTGTCTCCTGGCATATGTGTGGTCATCTGGAATGAAATAGGTGAGAAATAGGAGGAAGTTTGACTAAATTGAGAAAGTCCTCGTAGGAGGGGTTGGTGGGAGCATGTATAGTTAAACCTCATAACATCTCCTACAGATCTTAGAATAAATAAACTTCCTGAGCTCCTCTGCTTTGCTGTGCCACTGCAGTAAATAATGCTTTGTCTGGCTTGGAGAGTTGCAGCAAAAGAGACTGGCAGAGACTTCAGTTGACCAAAACTAATCCCTAAATTGGAAAATCTGTCCCCTGTGATAATGAATTTCAGTGCTGTTTTAAACAAGATTCAATCTTCCAGCACAAGAGTGGGTAAAATCCGTGAGCCAGCGTCACAGATGAATCAAACATTGGCTTTTCTGTGGCAAATTCCTTTAATTTGTGGGGTTTTTTTCCCCCTAAATCCCTTAACTTGGAGTTGGTTTTGCTCCCACCTGGCATAGTGTGGGGACTGGGGATGTGCAAAAGGGGTGGAGAATGTGTGTGAAACACTGATTGATTTATTTATTTCTTATTAAGGATTCTATGATTTTTTTTCTGACAAAAATTTTCTGGCAAACTACAACTTGGTAAAATGTCTCTGTCATCATTAATTTCCTTTTGGGGCTCTTCTGATTGTGTCTGTTGATCACTGGATCAGAGAATGGCTGGAGTGGACCTTAAAGATCAAATATTCTGTGTTTTTCTGAAAGCCCATCCAGAACTGTGCCTGAATTCACTGAAGGATGCCTTAAGATAGAAGAATTTGCCTGGGTTTTCACAAAACCAGCAAGGCATGGCAAGGGCACCCTCAAGGGCAGACCCAAAATAGCATTTGGAGAGCTTGCCACAAGCTCTGCTGCTTGCATGTAAATAAGAAGGGGGAAATTGTGTTTATATATATGGGGGAAAAAAGCTCAAAGGTTTTGAAATGTTTTCCTTGGCTTGTTTATCAAATCAGTGTCATCCACTGCACGAACATCAGCAGAGCTCAGCCCAGACTGACCTTTAAAGAGCTGGAGGGTGGGATTTTTTTAGCAATGTTGGTCTTCAGCATAAAAAGGGCATAAAACCTCACTTGCCTTGGAGAACCCCAAATATATATGGGAATATAACCCATATTTAACTTATATGTGCAAGGAGGTGTTAGACCCAAGCGGAGAGGGGGAAAGAGAATCCCAACAAACAATGGGGAAAGTGAGGTTTGGAATCCTGGAAATGTGCAGGCTGCAAGGCATCCAGAAGGAGGGGAATGGTTTGGATTGGAAGGGACCTTAAAGCTCATCCAGTCCCATGGGCAGGGGTACCTTCCAGTATCCCAGGTTGCTCCAAACCCTGTCCAACCTTTGGAACACTTCCAGGGATCCAGGGGCAGCCATGGCTTCTCTGGGCAAAATTGGGTGTCTTGATTTGGGTTATACAGCCAAGAATTTGGAATTTCTAGCAGAAAACATCATTTTTTGGCATAGCAAAAAATGAAACAATTCCAACCCTTTTTATTGCTTTCTTTTGGCTCTTTTTCCTGTGGTGGAGAATACAAGGAGGAGCTGTGTATCACAGGATTGGTATCCAGGGTGATGCAAAATAGTCAACACACAGTTAAGTAAATAACTCCAGCCCTTAGCATGGAAAGGGACGCAAAATTTAGTATTTTTTAGTGTTTCTATTCGCTATATTGGTTACAGTGTTTTGCATAATTAAAAATCCAGGAGAGCTCACCAGAGAAAAGAGCATTTTCCAAGAAGATCAATGTGTGCTTAGGGTCCAGAAGGCAATGACGGTGGTAGGGTTGCTCCTGTTCTTTTCCAGTTTTCATCCTTCCTTGCTCCTTGTGGGAAGAGAGGATTCATTAGAATATTTTCCATGCAGAATTCATTTCAACAAAAGACCCCTCACCAAACAAAACCCCAGCTCCATATCCAGAAGTGTTCCCTCTTCCCTGACAGCTGGAGAAATGCTCTTCCAGCCCTCCATAAGATGTATCTATATAAATGACCCTCTGCCCAGAGCTGGGGAGCAGGGTTGCATCTCCCAGGGAGCAGAGGTGTGAAATCTGCCCTTGGAAGTGCCTGTTTACTCCACAGCTGGGATCAAGTGGCATCCTATGGACACTGACTTCTCTTTTTCTCCGCAGTGGGAGCGCCTCTGGTTCCTCATCCTCACCTCATCCTTCTTCCTCACCCTGGTCTGGTTTTACTTCTGGTGGGAAGTTCACAATGACTACAATGAAATCAACTGGTGAGTAGAGCTTCCCTTAGGAAATCTGGTTGCCATCACGCACCTGCTCAACACAGCTTTGGATTCATCTGGATCCTTTGGATGGAGTTGCAATGATGATAAAGGGAAAATGAAGTGGGAAGTGGGACTGAAGGAGAGCTGCTTCTGCCTGGTCCATGTGTAGATGTAACGTGGCCTCACATCTCCACTGCGTGGCTGGGTTTTTGTTTGTTTGTCTCTATGGTCGGCTGGGTTTGGAAGTGGCTGAGCAATTTGGCTGCAACTATTCCACAACATATCCGTGGCAAAAATTCAGCCTGAAGCACATGGGTGTGGAAAATATTATACAAAGTTGGAAGGAGCTGAAAAGGAGCTTTGCAGTGGGATGTGCTGGAATTTAGGGTGTTGCCAGCTGCCTCCAATGCTGGAAATTATACTCCCTTTTATTATTCGCAGCATCTTAAAACATTTTGACAGCACCTTGGGCTGTGTTCTAACCAAACTGCTTTGACATCGTCTTCTTGTCAAACATAAGATGTAAAGTGTATTTTAAAACACAGTGGGGAGCTGATCCCTTAAATAAATCATCTGCTTTAGATGCTGGAGCTGTGCGAAGGGAGCGTGTTTACCAACATGGTGATGTGAGCTGGCTCCTCCCCGGAGGAAATGGGTTTTTCCTCTTTGCTCACACCCACACTGTGGCAAGTGAAACCATCACCATTGCTCTGAATTATTTGTAACAGCAGCATGATAAAAATGCCTTTTCTAAAATGGTGTTTTGGAACCTCTCTCTTCTTCAGTTAAACCTTCAGAGAGGATGTGAGAGCTCCAAGTCCGCCCCAGTGCGAGACCAACACTGAGCTCAAAGTTGTGAAAGGGCTAAAAACAATCCTGTAGAAATGAAGGAAAGCCCTGGGAATGCTGTGAATGGGCACTGGAGCTGCAGTGCTGCCAAGGCTTGGCTCCCCAGATATTCCTGCAGGAAAGGGGGGACATCTGCAGGTCTGCTCTGGATGCAAGAGGCAGTTGGGATTTAACACGTCCAGATGTCACCTGCAGCCCAAAGCCCTGTCCCTGCCGTGCAACCCAGGGTGCTGGAAGCACATCTGGATTGTGCACAACACTGGGAAAGGATTCCCTCTTGTGCACAAGTTTTGGAGAGGCTCTCTGGATGGAAAACAGCATTTCAGGCACTGCCATTCAGTGCTGGAAATGGGTTGGTGCTGTGTGTGTACTGTAACCCCAGTGAGATCCCTGCTCCATGCACTGGCACCAGAGGTTGAGCAGGGTTTCTGGGAACAGCTGTGGAAAGGCTGGAAAGGAGGAGGAGAACACGGGGTGAGGTTTTCATTACAGCCATGCCAGTTCCAGGCAAGGGGGAAGTAATGTCCACTGGGTCCATGCAGGCTGAGCCTGGCCCTCTTCCCTTCCAGCTGCGTGGGCTCCATGAAAACAGAGCCGTTTTGGCCAGACAGGGTGTGAGGGAGTTGAAAGCATCATTTTGTTCCCAGTGGGGCTGTGAACCTGTTGCCGATGAGGCACAGTGAGGGGCTGGTGTTTAGAAACGGCGCCTTTGCTGTTCCTCTGTGGTCGTCGCTTCTGGGCCGTGCTTTTGGACGAGGTTTCTTTGCTGCTTGTTCCTGCTGCCTTCCTCTCTGATTTACTGGGAAGCTGGGAGCTCCCCCAGAGGAGAGGAAGGGCTCTTTGGGGCAAACAGCACACTGAGTTGCTGCCAGGGCCTTCCAGAGGAACTGGGAGAAGGAATTGCTGTGATATTGGTGTCAGGAGCTGCTGAGCTTCTTCCCACCCTCCAGAGCTCATCCTTGGGAGCTCTCCTCTCTCATGTCATGTGCAGCTGCACTGAACTCCTTCAGCCTGTCCCACCAGGTGAAGAAAGACTGGAGGTGTCTGTCCAAGCAGCCCCTCAAGGAGGAGGACTGCCAGCAGCAGGTCGGCTTGAGGGCTGGATGAAGACTTCCCCCCGCTCTGGGACTTGTTCCAGCACTGCATCACCCTCTGGGAAGAGATTTTTCAACCCAGACCTCTAAGGGCCTTTTCCCTCTGCCACCCTTGAGGAGATTTTTTGTCTTTTTACCTGTCTGTCAGGCATCTTGGGCAGCAGTTGGGGCTTTTCAACTTGTAAGGACTAAAGGGACTATTCTGGGGTTGAAATGGGCTTTAGAAGGACAAGGCAAAATTGTGGCCCAGCATGTCTTGCTTCAGGCTTTTCAGCTTTTTTTTCCTTGAGGCTGGATATCAGTGAGGTCCTTGTTAGTGAAGGTGCTTTGTGTCCCTTAAGTAAATTTTTTTTTTAAATTTATTGCTTCTGGCATGTCCCTTTTTGGTGTCTACACTTGATTGCATTATAATTTAGATCTGCATTGTATAAGGTTTGTACTGCACCAGTTCTGGCTCGGGTGGGCTGTGGGGGATGCTGTAATTCGGGAACCTGGCTGTGTTCCCCTGGAGCAGGACCATAAATGCAAGGCTTGTAGCAAATGTGTTCCTCCTCAGTTCTGGAGAAAGCTTACCTGCTTCATAACTGCCATGGACACAGCATTTTAAAACATTCATTTGCACATCAAGTGAAGGCCTGGTGCTCTCAGAGGGGCACCGAAGGGACATCAGAGCAAAAACTTAAATGGACTGAGAGCTAAGGAAGCTCTGGGTGGTGGCATCAGCAAAGACTTCAGAGGAGCCCTCTTTCCTTTCTTCCCTCTTTTTTCCTAACAGCATGTCTGAATGCCTGCAGATCCCTGGTTTTGTGCTCTTTGACTTCCTGAGCAAAACCTGGACATGGGCCATGCCTGTTGAGCCCAAGGATTTGCTTTCCAGGTCTCACAGGGGAGCTTTACTCCTGGACAGAATTGGAATCAGAGAATATCCTGGATTATATCATGGATTCCAACTCCTGGCTCTGCACAGGACAGCCCCAAAAATCACCCCAGAGTTTGTCCAAACAGAGCAGATGTTCTGTCTGATGACTGATGCTGGATTTGAGTGCTGGGGAGGAGGTTGGCTCTTTGACCTGCATGTATGTAATGCAGCATTTCTGTCTGTTGTAACCAAAAAGCAGGCAACAAAAGAACCCAGCCAGTTCACTGCATGAGCTGATTCCCCCCAGAACCACCCTGTCCTTGTTGTGCCAAAGGGTTTGCATGGAGGTAACATCAACCCTAATCCAAGTTAGGGATGCTGTTGGGTTTTTTTTTTTTCCCTAAAAATCCATTGGAAAAACTTTAATCCAGGTCAGGTTTGAACTCTCAGAAGCTGCAAGGAGGGTTCTGAGGTTTCTCTGCCTCTCTCTATCCAGGTAATTTCCATAAGGGATTAAAGCACTGGGTTGTCACTTGTGCTTTTTGCTGCCTATCTCTTTTCTTGACAGATCTATTTTCTAAAGTCTTGTCTAATCCTAGTGAAGCTGTTCTGGTGTTGAATCCCTTCTTAATCTATCCTTCCCACTTCTCTTCCAGGTTTTTATATAACCGAATGGGATATTGGAGTGACTGGTCCATTCCAATCCTTGTAACAACTGCTGCTGGCTTTACCTACATTACAATGTTACTGGTGAGTAGAATGAAATCCCCTTTCTCAGAGGTTTGTGTGTTGGCTTTAAAAAGGCCACGAGCTTCTCAGGCCATCTGCAAGTTGAGCAATCTTCCCTCAGAAGTGATTTCTCTCTCTCTCTCTCTTTACTCTTTCTCTTTTTTCTCGTTCTCTTTCTCTCTTTCTTATTCTCTTTTTCTTAGCCTTAATTTGCATAAAATTGAAAGTGAAAAATAGACACTCTTAGGCCTCAGATGATCAAAAGACAGATACCTTCAGAGGAGGAATACAGCTCTTGTTTCCCATGGTATGGCCCAGTTTCTACTTCCAGGCACAAGGGGCACTTGTTGCCCTTCATCCCAGGGGGTTGGGACCTTCAGGGTGGTGTCCATTCAGGTGGCCACTGCTTCCTGCAGCCCCAGGGGCTGTGCACCCCTGGGCCAGACTCTGAGCTCCCTGCAAAGCCTTTTCCTTCACATCCTTGGCTTTGGAGAGGATCCGCTGGCCCATCCTGCCTCCCTTCTTGCTGGCTGCCCTGGCTTGTGTGGCTGTCCCCTCGTGTGGGTGACGTGTCCCTGTGTGCTCAAGCGCTTCAGGGTGGTGATGTGCCTCTGTCTGACTGCTGGTTTCTCCCTCCCAGATCCTGGCACTGTGTCACATAGCTGTGGGACAGCAGATGAACCTGCACTGGCTGCACAAGGTAAATCTCAGCTTCAAGGGGAGCAGGATCTCGGGAATGCGGGAGCCTGAGGAGCAGGCGGGGGGTGGCACTTGCTGTCACTGTGCCTTTGGGAAGAGCATAAAATGACTGTGGTGGATGAGCAGACTGCTCAGGAGAGGCCATCAAGGCCTGGGGACAAAGAATTTGGTGAAATGCTTTTGGCCCTTGCTGATAGAGAGGCCACCCATGGAGATGGAGAAACACCAGTGGTTAGAGCAGCCTGGTTCAGTCCCAGCTCAGGTGCTCCATGAACCTCTCTGGGGCTCTTTTCTGTGCTGAACCCAGCCCTGGAGAGGGGCTGAGCAGACGTGAAGCTCTTCAGAGTGTGCTTGGAGGGGACCAGCTGGAAAAGCCTTGGGAGAAGATGTAGCTGTTAAAACTGGGGGTGTGCAGCGTGCAGGGTGAGGTTTGCAGGGCCCAAGGAGATTTGTGTGTAAAGCAGCTTGAAAAACACTGCTGTGAAACACCAGAGAAGATCTTTGGAGCACAGAAGGGGAGAGGAAGGGTATGGAGGGAGAGAAAATGGGTTGGCAGGATCCCACTGTAGCAAGCAATCTGCTAATTGGAAATGAAGGGACCAGACCTGAATCTGCCAATACACGGCCCCTCCTGGAATTCTGCCCGTGATGAGGTATTGCAGGATCACAGCCTAAACACCTCCCAGGACAGGGAGAGCAGAGACCTCCCCACCCTTCCTTTTTCTTTATTTCTTTCCCTTAGAGATGGTAGAAGTTATGCTTCCTCAGGGGAGGAGGAGGATGCAATCAGAGAGAGGGGGCAGGGACTCTCTGACTGCTGCTGCAAATACTTTATCAGTTCTTGAGCCTGACATATGTTTCTTCATCAGGGAAAATGGTATTTCTCAGGCACCCTGGTGGGCTTAGATGAGTAAGTCCAGAAGAGGGGTGTGTTGGTGGAGATCAGTTCTACCCTGTGGGCCCCCCACATTTCCTCCCCTTCTTCCTAAGAAGCCCCCTTTTCATCACAGCTCAGATGTGTTGCTCTGTCTCTTCCCTTCCCCAACACCTCCCTCAGCTTCCTAAGGAGGTTGAGATACACGACTGGAATAAGTTAATATTTTTCTCTGAACTCTACTGAATTAACTTCAAATATAAAGTGTGGGGGAAAGGCTGTTATGTGCAAACCACACAACTCTGTCCAATTTTCTCCTGCAATTCTGTGCAAAGAGCTGAGGGTTGTAAGCCAAGTCGAAGATGGGTGTGAGGGGAGGGGTAGAAGCAATAAATTGGAGTTGATGGGAGGAGGAAAGGGAGGAGTGGAGATTTGTGTCCTGACACCTCTGTGCCGCAAAGGACGGCCACACCAAGGGCAATTAGGGCTGCAGAAAGAGGAATCCTGTTTATATGTACCAAAGTGATTTCTGTAAATGTTGGGAATGCGGGGTTTTATTTGCTGGTCTGAGATATTAAACCTGAAAGTGGCCTAGAGGTGCCCTGTGCAACCAAGACGATCAGTTCCTTCCTGGGGATCAGTTTCTGCCAAGTCTCCCCCACAGATTTTGGATCTGCAGCAGCATCCTTTGGCTCTGGCAGAACAGCAGGGGCTGGATACCAGACAGAGCAGAGAGTGGGAATTATTTTTAGACAGACAGCCCAGATTCTCAGTCTTTGCAGCTGGAGTTATTTCCGTGGCACTTTTGGATGGTTTGAACTTTTTACCTTCCCCTTGGAGGTCACGTTTTCATTTTGCCTGCTTTGCTCAGACCTCTGAGTGCTTCCATGTGAAAGGGCAGCTGGGGGAGGTCCTGATGGGCTGGGTCTTGGTCTGTCCTCTCCATGCCACCACTGTCCCATCCAAAGTCCTTTCTCAGGCCCTGGTATAACAGGTCACAACGTGACAGCACATGAGCCCAACCTCCTTCCCCGTGGGTCCTCGTGCTGCTTTTTTCAGGCCTTTTATTACATGCAAAGGTTTTCTCTCTCCATTTCCCAACCTATACAATTTATATAATAACCACAGTCTCCAGCCTGCAAATACTCTCTGATTTGTTGCAGATTGGCCTGGTGACAACCTTGATAACTACTGTGGTGACCATGTCATCGATAGCACAGCTTTGGGACGATGAGTGGGAGATGGTATTTATTTCATTGCAGGTAAGTTGTCTGCAAGGATGTTTCCCTGGGAGGGAAAAGGGGCCAGAGCAGCTGAATGCCGTGAGTGTTTTATGAATTTCTGTAAGATGAAACTCTGTCTTGATGGTCGGCACTCCCCAAATTGAAATCTTGGCAATGAGAAAATTGTTTTAAGAAAGACTTGTGGTATCCTGCAGGGCTGTAGAAGTGTCAGAGGAAAATACTTACAAACTTAATTTCTTTTAGATCTGCTCTCTGTTCCTTTTTGCCCTCTTCCTCAAAAAAAAAAGTCCCAAAATATTTTGCCCATCTTCCTTAAGACGTGATCACTGACATATATTTGGGAGTGTGCAAATCTATGCAAATACAGGGGGTGGAAGTGGCATTCACATGAATGACTAACATTTCTCAGAAGTGCTTTATTTTACTGGGGTTTTTTTTTAAGATTTAGGCAGGGAATTGGAGAGCAGAAGCACGACTCAGATGATACATCTCTAGCTTTGTGTCATGGTGATGCACCCTGGTGATTAACAGACCGGTGTGTTCAGAGAATTCCAGAAGAGTTTGGGTTGGAAGGGACCTTAGAGCTCATCTAATTCCCATCCCCTGCCATGAGCAGGGACACCTTCCACTATCCCAGGCTGCTCCAAGCCCTGTCCAGCCTGACCTTGGACACTGCCAGGGATCCAGGGGCAGCCACAGCTGCTCTGGGCACCCTGTGCCAGTGTTTTACCACCCTCATCATAATTTTTTTTTCCGCTCATATGTGGTGTGAATCTGCACTATCTCAGTTTAAAACCATTTCCCCGTGTCCTACTGCAGCTGGCCCTAATAAAGTCTGTCCACATTTCTCTTACAGACCCCCTTCAAGTGCTAAAAGGCCACAATAAGTTGTCCCTGGAGCCTTCTCCAGGTGAACACCCCCAGCTCGGCTCCAGAGCAGAGGGACTCCAACCCTTGGAGCAGCTCCGCGGCCTCCTCTGGACTCACTCCAGCAGCCCTTATTCCAAGTATCTCTGTTGTTGAGGGGGAAATTCCCCTAAAAGGGGGTTAGAGCTTTCCTCCTTTCCCTTCAGAGCAGCCAGAATGCCAGAGGCAATGGCAGGATTTGGAAGAAACAATGGCCAAAACAGCTGCAGGAGGCTGATGGAGGAACGCTGCAGAATCCACCTGGAAACAGAACCTGTGAAGTCAATGCATTTTCAAGGTGCTGGGGTGTTTTTAATCACATTTTCCTCTCCTGTTCTTGTGCCCTGCAGGCCACAGCCCCTTTCTTGCATATAGGAGCCCTGGCAGCTGTCACAGCACTGTCGTGGTTGGTGGCGGGGCAGTTTGCACGGACGGAGAAAGCCAGTGAGTACCTCCTGTGTCCCTGCAGGGTGGGGAGTGGCTGCTCCTCTTGCTTCTCTCTTTCCCCCCTTGATTCTGTTTTTTTTCCCCCTGTTTCTCCTTTACTTTTTACCTTTTTATTTTCTTTTGAATAAGCCAGGGAGCTGTTTTCCTTCTCTCTTTCTGTTCCTGGATTGTTTTGTTTGTTTTTAAGGAAAAACATTGGTATCACTTGATCTTAAGAGTATGTCAGACTCGTTTTACTCGTGGAAGGCATCTTACCTGGAATAGTTTACAGACTTTTTGGTGCAGACATGGTGGTGTTAAAAAAAGAAGAAAAAAACCAAAACATCTGTGAGAATGTGAACTACAGTCACTTTTAGTGGAAAATGGGATTTCAATCTTTTGGAAAAATGAGGTGCAGCTGCCGGCCTTGGTGCAAGCCTATTCTTGCCATTTCTTTGTGGCATTTCAGCTTTTTTTCTGAGCAAATTTTTTGGGGCTTTTTGTTCTGATTAGACTGAATTTTCAGAGCATGGTTGGTGTGTGGTGCTCCTGGGGTGAGCAGGAACTGGGTCAGGATCACATTCTGTGTCTGCCTGGAGGTTTGGGTGCTGGTGTGACGCCTTTAAGGTGCAGGACACGGCGTGAGTTCCCTTAGCAAGGTACCATTGAGTTCCTTGAGTGCTCCGTGAGTGATTGACATCTCTGCCAGAGAGGAGGAAAAAGCCCTGGCAGAGTTCCTAGAGTTACTTTCTGGCTTGTGGGAACATGTATGAATGAGCCTATTAGGTGCTGGAAGCAAAAAGTAGCCTATTTATGAGGGAAACCAGATCAGTTGTGGCCAGGAGCGGAGCTGGGCTGTTCTGTCCTTCCCTTAAAAAACACCCCACCTTCTCTATCTTGCATCCATTGCAAATATTTGTTTTAAGGGGTTTGGGGGTTTTTTTTTGGCTGTTATCCCTTAAGTTGCAAAGCCTTAATGAGTTTGCATAATAAATAATAATTTAAAAATTTAAACATCAAGTCTTTTGCTGTAACATCTGTGGTTTCTAGTGGCTCCAGATATCTTAGGAGTTCAAAGGTGCCTGTTGTTTTTTATAAGGAACACATGTCTGTGGGGTACAAGGGGTGATTCTGTTGCTCTGTCGGCACCTCCCAAAGATTCCCAGAGAGCCTGGACTTTGTGGGAAGTCGCTGATAAATGGAATTGGGTGGCTGATGGGTGGTGTGGGAGGCAGTGTGGGGGCTCCTCTGGCCCCAAGCACTGCAGCACCATCACAGCCCAGGGATTTATTTAAAGGTCTCCAACTTGATCAGTAAAGCATTACTACATTTTTCTGGCACAAATCTCAAGGCAGAAGCAGCTGAAGCGGCCTTGCCCTGGCTGAAGTGGGTGGTGGTGGTAAACCACCAATATAAGCTTTAATTGCACTGGTGTGGTGCCGTGGCTTATTTTTAGCTATGAGTGACTGATGAGTTATTTCTGTTGTCAGGCAGGGAAAAATTTGGTGCTGTCCCACTCAAAGAGTGGAAAAGCCAACAGTGTTTTGGGTGGCACTTCTGGGGTTTAAGTAATTCACTTAACTTACTGTTTCCCAAATACAAAATGAAGTGAAAACCTCCTTCAGGGCTTGATTTTTATTAAACAGAAGATGTTTTCCCCTAAACACAGAGCTCTGCTCTTACATTAGAGGCACTGACAGTAGATCAGTCCTCCCCTCCGGAGGAAGACAGAGGCATTCTAGAATGTGCTCCTGTGGCACAAGGAGGTCAGGGCCAGCAGTTTCACCAGCTCTTTGTCTCTCTCTCCATCCCAGCTTCCCAGATGCTGATGTTCACTGCATACCTGGCGGTTGTAGTTGCACTTTACCTCGTCCCCCTCACCATCTCCTCCCCCTGCATCATGGAGAAGAAGGCTCTGGGACCCAAGCCAGCCATCCTAGGGCACCGTGGGGCACCGATGGTGAGTAGTGACCAGAACCCTGTGCTCTGGCTCCTCTGCCCGTGCGAAGGGTGCTGCTGGATCTGGCAGTCTCCAGGCTGCTCTCCAGGGAATGGATACAACAAATACAACTTGGAGGCACTCCTGCCTAGGATTACCATGGAAGTAAAGCAGAGCTTGAACCCAGAGTCAAGTGACACCCCAGATGCTTTAGATACAAACAAAAGGGCAATTCTTGCCTTGCTCAGGCTGGTTTGTGCCATTGCATTATTTTGGCTGCTGCTTTTCGTAGAATTGTGGAATCCTTCCTTTCATCTTCTCTTAGGTACCAAAACATTGCCACCATCTTTGAGGGGGCCTTTTTTTCTTTTTGTGACTCTGAAGAGCTTTGGTTTGTGCTGCTTGTGCAGGTGAAATCAAGAAGCATTTGCTTTGCTGCACACGTTCTTTACATATTAAAAATAAGGGCAGTTAACCTGGCTGCTGGCCTGATTGATAGCAGCAAACACTCACAATAAACATCTTCTGCCAGAGCAGGAGAAAGGCTTGTCTGGGAAATAAATCTGTGTCAGGTCAGGTCAGCTTTTGTTAAATCAAGCTTCAGTTTTCTTGTGTGGGCAGTACAATAATGAGGTCTCATCTCCTGTATCTAGTTATTAAATCCCTAATGCCTTTTGCTTATGAGTTTATCCTCTTGTCCGTGGCAGGTTGTTTTTCCTGTTTGTTTTGTGCTTTTTCACTTCCTTTCAGTCCGGGTGAGCAATTTCCTGAAAAGTTAGGCCTCAGAATCCCAGAATGGTTTGGGTGGGAAGGGACCTTAAGGCCATTGAGTTCCAAGCCCCTGCCATGGGCAGGGTTAGTTATGGATGCTCTCTAAAATAGGGGGATTAAAGGTATGTTTTATTGTATGTTTTGAACAGAACTGTCACTGCCTTGGCGCGTTACTCACCTGGCATGATGGGACACTAATGCAGAAATCCAGTGGAGTGGCAGATCCCACACTAAGCCCCACACAGGGAACTTCCAAAGGGCATCGTTTTACACAAAAAGAAAATTCCATTTCTTAGGTATCACTTTAACCCTGACTTGTGGGGTTTTTCTGTCCAGTTTGTAGCTCACAAGGAGATTAATACGGGAAAGGAGAGATAAAGAGGAAAAATTAATAAAAAATAAATCAAAAGGATGGCCATATTTCCAAAAGGACAAGAAAATACCCTTAAATCTTGTTGATGAAACAAAAGATCAGATCCTTTAGTGCATAATCTCAGATTCCCAGAATGGTTTGGGCTGAAAGGGACCATAAAAACCTTGTTCCAACACTTTCCCCTAGACCATCCAGAGGTTTGCAGTGGCTGCAGTTAGTTTGGAATAAAATTGGGTTCTTCTGTCCAGGCTTCTTCATTAACCTCCCCAACAAATGATGCCATGAGTTTCTTTTTTAAGCCCTGGCTAATCAAGGGAAAAACACAATGTGGTGATGTCCAGCTGCAGCAAGGTTGTGCTGCTCTAACACAGTTTCATAATCTTCTTTAAGGAAGGTCCCCAAAGCTCCTGGCTCTGTTTGAATGCATTTGCAACTGATTTGTAAGCACAAAAATAACCAAAATGAGTTCATTCACGGTAATTTTCTACAAATTACTTGCTGTGTCTCTGCAGCAGGAAGAAATGAATAGTAGCCTGATTTTTGCGGGGGATGAGACTCTCAAACCAGGCACAGAGAGGTGGAAGAGCTCACAGAAATCCTGTGCTGGGTCTGTCTGGCTCTCAGTGACGTGGGCATGGCTTATAAAAGAGAGGAGGTTTGGAAATCATTGCTTTGTGCCCCAAGGTTTCTTTCCCTTCAAGAGTTGGTTGTGTCCCTTGATACAAACCTGGATTTTAGGTTTTAGGCATAGCACACCTGAATATATTGTGCCAAGGAGGTATCCCATAAAACAACTTGGAGAGAGGCAGCGAGAAACACAAACAGAAGGATTGTGCATTTTTGTAGTTATTTCAGTTTGGCTGTAAAGCCTTCTTAAAAAAATAACATTAATCCAAGCAATTAATTCCTGTACCAGCAGCTGCCCCGCTTGGATGCATCTTTGCCTTAAACATGCTTAATCTGGGGCTTCAGCTCCCTCTTAGCAGAATAGACAGGCTGGGAGGATGCAGATCCCTGTATCTCACATTGTCCTTTCTCGCAAAACCCCTCACATGGCAGGGTATATAAACTCCTGGTACAGAGCAATCCTGCCTCCAGAGTGGTGCCAGCTCTGGGAATAGGCAGCATCTGATATTGGTGGGAAGGGTTAAATTTGCTCTCCTGGCTTTTTGGCTGATCTTTACTGAGTTACATCATCGGTGTCAGTGGCCTGTGCAGTTCCCTCAGGGCTGGGATCGACCCAGAGGTTCAGGAGCCGGGGAGGGCAGGTTTTGGATTGATGATGGGAGAGGCACTCCACTGGGAGAGGCAATTATTTATGTGAGGGTGACAGGCTAGGGACTCGCCACATGCTCACAGGGAGAGCTGTCTTTGCCTGAAGGGTTATAATCACAGAATCACAGGGTGGTTTAGGTTGGAAGGGACCTTAAAGCTCATCTCATTCTTCTGCTCTGGAATGGGCAGGGACACCTTCCACTGTCCCAGGCTGCTCCAAGCCCTGTCCAGCCTGACCTTGGACACTGCCAGGGATCCAGGGGCAGCCACAGCTGCTCTGGGCACCCTGTGCCAGGGCCTGCCCACCCTCCCAGGGAACAATTCCTTCCCAGTATCCCATCCATCCCTGCCCTCTGTGACTTTAAAGCCATTCCCCCCTTGTTGTGTCACTGTCTGCCTGTGTAAAACGTGCTCTCCTTTTTTCCAGTCCCCCTTTAAGTACTGCAAGGCTGCAATGAGGTCTCCTCGGAGCTCCTTTAGGCACTGGGAGGCTCTCTGAGATCTCCCCAGAGTCTTGTCCAGGCTGAACAACCCCAGCTCTCCCGGCCTGTCTTTGTAGGAGATGTTTTCATAGGAGGGTGGGTGCAAAAGCAAATATTGAACTGTAGAGAGAGGATCACCTTGCAGGGTTGCCCTGCAGAAACCTGAGCTACTCGGGAAGGGACACCCGAGCTGGTGACAGCAACCCGAGGCCATCTGAGCAAGTCTGGCTGGGATTCTCCAGATCCTTGTGGCTGCTGCTCTCTGCTGGCGGCTCTGGGAATGTGTGGAGAACTCCTCTTGGAGCTCGACCTTGGGTGACCCAGCACGGGGCTGTGCGCTGGGGGTGTCGCCTCTGTCTTCGCCTAAACAAGTCTGGCTTTGATTGGGAGCTGTTTTAGGAAGATAATGTGGCTCTGTGCTGCCTTTGATGACCAAACGTAAAAATGAACTTGTGTTGATGTGTGGCTGGAGCCAGAGGAATTCAGTGCTGAGATACCGGAGCTGGGTGAAGGTTGGTGCTGATATTTGCTCTGATTGTTTTACTCTGAAGCTCTGCTGACCTGAGCCTGTGAAGTGATCAGAAAACAAATGTCACTTAGAGACACTCTAAATGCTTAAGCAAGTTTTTATATTTATCATTATATCTTGCTCACATGGTGCAGTTGGGCCTTTGCCCTTAATTATTGCTCTTTGCGGTCCCTGAGTAAATCATGGGCTGTTGAATGCTTATTATGTCCTGATGGAACTGATCCTGGTGGTGGAAAACCAGGGTGTTACAGGTGCTCCAAGCCTGAAAAAAAATGGGGGAAAAAGTAATTTATTTTTCAAAAATAACTTTATTTTGATGTGATTCAGTGCAGAAAACCTGCCAGGTTTCCTTTCCACAGTTGTATTTTTTTTTCTGGTCTTCCTGTTGTTGTTTCATGGGTGTTTTGGGAGTAGCTGTACTGTACTGCTTTTGTAGAAAAGCAAAGTATTTGTCTTCACACCATTTTTATTTTAAACGAACCCTAATTCTCTTACCATCTGCTCCTCAACAGGGAGGAATATCAAGTAAAATCTGAGTCCTTCTCTCTGGTAGCCTCAGGGATAAATTTTCTAGGCTTAAGGCTATTTTTTTAATTGTTGTTAAAACTAACTAGAACATTTGTTATTAGAGAAACTGTCTGATTTTTAGATTAATAGCTGACTTCATGGAATGGGTAGATGTGGGAGTAAAATGTATCTTACAGAATATGTGGTCTAGTTGTTCTCCATGGTATGGAAGAGACAGGAATTTTTGGGCATGGAGAGATGTGGAATAATAACATTTTGGGCCACTTAGGACACCCTGATATCTCCAAACCCTTCTCCCAGCATCCTCGCTGACACTGCTTTGTAAACTTCCCTCATGCTGCTGATCTCTCATTGCTTTTTTTGTGTGTTTTCCTAACAGCTGGCACCAGAAAACACTCTGATGTCCTTCCAGAAGGCAGTGGAGCAGAAGGTGCATGGAGTCCAGGCTGATGTGGTATTGAGGTAGGTCAGTGTGCTGGCTGCTCTGAGGCTGTCTGTGGGTAATCCAAGCCAGGAATGGTCCAGCATATCCAGTGTCTGGTCATTGCAGCTTTTTCCCATCGGGAAGGGCTGTCCTGGTGAACTCCTCCAGTAACTCCTGTGTCTCCATCAGATGCTGCTGATTATTTCACTGAGGTTATGGTTAAAGGTGGAGTTGTCCAAATGAGGGAACCTGGATCCCTTTGTCACCTTCATTTGCAGGAAGGCTGTAGTTGATCCTAGAGCCTGTTTTATTCCAGTGAAACAGCCTGGCCTTGGGAGGAGACAGAGCTGCTTAGATGTGACTTTTTCTGATGTACCCCAGGTGCAGACAGAGCAGAGATCCCAAATTGACTTTGTTGCACAGGAGGGTCTTCACCAACCTTGAAAAACCATCCCAAGAATGCACCAGGAGGAAACCCTTCCTTCTCCTCTTCCTCTCCCTCCCAAGGCATTAATCTTTAGGGAAGGAGGAACCTAGTGACTGTCAGAAAGTTGTTCCTTGCTGACAAGTGTTGAGCTGAGTGGACAAGACCAATTAAAAGAGAATTTAGAGAGGATTGTTTCAAGAGCTGTGCTTTGTTCCAGAAGTTTGATAGTTCCTTAATATTCCTTGATATTCCTGCTCCCAGTTTGTCCTGGTACCACTTATAAATACAAGAAAGACTCAAAGCAGGTATTTTATTTTTTTCCCTGACTGCTTTGGAGGTCTGTGTCAATGGAGAGATATTTTTGCCTGGTGGAAGGAAGTTGAATTGTTAATTGTTTCCTTTTTACTTCGCATCATTTTTTTTTTTTTGAGAGAAAATGATTTAAAAACTGAAGGAATTTCTTTCCACTGGTGAGTGGAAGGTCACTGTGGAAGGATGAATTGGGATGTATGTTATACAGTTCTTGTTTTTTTCCAAAATTAGTTCATCAGCTGTCGTGAGGGGACAAGTATTTGACTGTCCAGCTCCCAGATGAGCACTTGGCTCATGTGGCTGAATCCATTAACACTGGCCAAGGAGAAAGGTGGGCTTTGGGAGGAGGCGAGCTGGAAAAGCTCCAAGATCCTTCCCCATTGCCACTCATCAGCCATCCCAGAGGAGCATTCCAGGCTTAAACAATGCCCTTGATGGCCCAGTTTCCTAAGCCCTCTCCAAGAGACCCAAGTGCCTTCAGAAAAAGAGGATTCCATTGACTTTCAGACTGAAAAGTGGGATATTGGTGCAGCTGGCAGCACCCTCAGGAAGGGTTTGCAGCACAACACCCCTTGCTGTCCTTATCCCTCAGGAAGATGCTCTTTGTGCCTGTGGCTGGATGGGTCCATCCCTCCTGGAATACTTCCATGTTCTTCTAGGCATGTATCAGCATGGGTGGGCAGCTTGGACCTGCACTCAGAGCCATCACATCCTGCTCCATACCCATTCCATATCCCAAACCATTTACAAAGCCAGCTTTGCTCCAAGCAGCAGACGCCTGGAATTGCTGCCTGTTCCTCTCTCTCTTCTACCCCTTGCCACATCTCTTCTTCTAAAGCTCTGGTTCCTGTCTCTGAATTACTGCTTCAAACCTGGGCCTGCCAAGACGCTGTGGTTAGCCCTGAGTGGTGCTGGGTGACTCTGTGAGGGGAGGATTGGAAAGGAGGGAGCAAATGTCAAGTTGAGCCCCATAGGATTTCTGCACTGTGTTTAAGGCTTAGCAGTGCTCTGCTCTTCTATGAGATGTTAAACTCGAGCTCCTGTCTCTTTTAAACACTCCACACTCTTCATTCTGCAGTTGCTTGGCATTTTTTTTTAATTTTATTTTTAACTGTATTTATTAAACCCCTTCCGACTGCAGCAGTGTGGGATTGCCGTGTCAGCGGGTTGCTTTGGGCTGGGGGGAAGGAGTTGGCACAGCACAGGCCCGAAATAGCAAATAAAGATGCCAGTGACCTTTGTGAGAAGGGACTTGTGAGGGCAGTGGTAAAGCTGAGGCAATGTTTGCTCCATCATCTACAACTGGGTTTCATTTTCCCTCTGGGAAACAGCTCTGGATTATCTCCTAATTCAAATGGGATTTGTCATTTCGCTCCATCCTCTTTTCAGACTTCTTCTGCGTCTCCTTGCTTTGGAAAATGTCATTGTTATCAGGCTGGCTGCCCTGGGTTTGTCTTGATTTCTGGGTGCAGACAACTGCCCCCTGCCCTTGATAAAAACTGTCACTGCCCTGCGTGGTTTTACCACTGATCTGGTCCCAGAAAATTGAGTGGAAGAAAGCTTAGCAAGTTTTTTATGCTTTCCAGAACCATTATTCTGTAATATCTAGGTGACTTAAAAACCCCAGGGCATGCATTTGGCTGTTCAGTTTCGTCTGAGAGGTGATTTTTTTTTTTTTTTTTAAGCATCAACTTAACTCATGTGGGCATGAAACCAATTTTCAGTTGGAGAAGGCAATTTCAGAGCATTTTTGGTAGTTTGGAACCCTTGCATCTCACTGAAAGCCTGATGTTCACATATAGTCTGAGAGGCTTTGAAAATCTCCCTCCTGATCTGCTCTGGACAGATTGAGGAGAATTTGTGTGTGTGTGTGCATCCAGGGAAAACTCTGATGTTTTGGGGAGCTGCAGAAGCTTTGATGAGCCTTCAGGGTGGGTGTTCCTGTCAAAGCTACCTGAGCTGGAAATTTTTGAGGGGATAATGGAGAGGAGAGAGGGAGAGGTGGATGAGGCATGAATGGGGTTATGTCAGTGTAGCAATGACTGCCAACATCTCTTAGATGTTCTCCTCTGCGTGCACCTCAGGTGCTCTTGGGGATGGAGGGGGTTTGTTGGGCTGCTTGACACTTGGACAAGGATTTTGATGTGAAGCCAGCCTCTGGAGTGGGAAAGGGGCATTTCTCTCCTCCACCTGTAACAGGGCCTGTCTTTGCAGCTATGATGGGGTGCCCTTTCTGATGCATGACAAGACCCTCAGGAGAACAACAAACGTGGAGGAGGTGTTTCCAGAGCGGGCCTACGAGCACTCCTCCATGTTCAACTGGACTGACCTGGAAAAGCTTAATGCTGGGGAGTGGTTCCTGCAGGTGGGTGCCAAGGAGCCATGGGATCACAGCTCATTCCCAGGTCCTCTTTGAGGGGGAAAGGTGTAGATCCATCTCTTCAGTGATGTGGTGCAGCTAGACCAGGTGTCCATGGACCACGTTTAGTTCTGTCTCTACTAAACTTAGGCTTGGTCTAAGTTCTGTGCCTTTTCTGCCGCTTGGAAAAAGGGGCCTTAGGCCTGGCTGACACCACAAAGAACTTTAAGACCCCCAGGAGGGTGAATGTGGTTATAAGGAAGACAGAAAAAGCAGTGTGTTATACACTGTTCCCCTTCTGTTGAATTTAATTTTGGGACAATCATCTCCACAAGGATAAAGTAAGAAATTCAGCCTTTACACTGGGGGAGTCTGGGCTTTGTGGCAGTAATCCTGGGATGTGCTCTGCTTTCAGAATGACCCTTTCTGGACAGCAGGGTCTCTCTCAAGGGCTGATTACTTGGAGGCTGCCAACCAGTCAGTCTGCAAGCTGGAAGATATGCTGGAGGTGATCAAGGACAACACATCCCTCATCCTGAACTTCCAGGACCTGCCAGCAGCTCATCCCTACTACAGCACTTACATCAACATCACCCTGGAAACCATCCTGGCATCGGGAATTCGGCAGCAGGCTGTGAGTTCTGTGGGGTTGGGGATGTTTCCAGAATCAGCCTCCTTATGGTTTCCATGAATCCTTGGGTGTCTCCAGTTGGGCATCAATCCCTGGGTGATTCACTCTAATTTGAAATGCCACCCTGTGCCAGGAAGTTGTGCTGGGCACTGTACCAGTGGTCCCAGAGGCTGGAATGGACCACCTGGTACAGCTCAGGAGAGGTTCTCTCTGGGTATAAGGAAACTGGTTCTCCCTGTTTTTTTAAGCCCCCTCTAAGGCCACAACAGAGATGGAGCTGAAGAGCAAGAGAAAAATAGTTGAAACATAGATGTGGGGATGTGAAGTGGGATTTCTCCCTCAGGTTTTTGGTTCCCTATTGAAAATGCACATGGCTGTTTCTGTGCTACTCTGATGCTTTGGTAGATGAGTGTCACTGAGTTAAGACCAGGCTGGCTGGGGCTTGGAGCAGCCTGGTCTAGAGGAAGGTGTTGGAATGGCAAGGGGTTGGAACGAGATGACTTGGAAGGTCCCTTTCTACCCAAACCCCTCTGCGACCCAATGATCCACTTCACCTCTGGCAGCTGGCCGTGAGCTGTTGATTTGACATGCTTTGGAATCGTGGTATGAGCTCAGGGCTATTCCATGCCCCGCCCTGGAGTGTTCCCAGATCTGGGAGCCACGTTTGCCGTAACCGGTGCCCTGTCTCGCACCCCGCACAGGTGATGTGGCTGCCGGACGCGGAGCGGCAGCTGGTCCGACGGGTTGCTCCGGGTTTCCAGCAGACCTCTGGCCTCAAGCTGGATGCAGAGCGCCTGAGGGAGAAGGGCATCGTGAAGCTCA
The DNA here is from genome assembly GCF_020740725.1 of Corvus hawaiiensis. Lineage (NCBI taxonomy): Eukaryota > Metazoa > Chordata > Aves > Passeriformes > Corvidae > Corvus > Corvus hawaiiensis. The sequence goes on from NC_063214.1 coordinate 1,844,683, forward strand.
ACCTGCGCTACACCAAGGTCACGAACGAGGATGTCAGGTACTGCCTCTGTGAGAGCCCACGCCATCCTTTCCTGAGCGTCCCAGCCTGTCTGGCTGCACAGAGGGATCTTTTCAGATGGATTTGCTCTTGAAAGCTTGAGCTGTGCAAGCTTTTCACTACCCATCATCCAGAATCCAGGCTGTTTCTGGGAGTGCACAGCTGCCTCTGACATGTCTACATGCTGTCTCAGGATATGCTGATCCTCTTTGAAATACAAATGTGTGAATTGGCTGATTCTTATTATGCTCACAGCTCTGGGAAAAAGTGAAGGCCTTTCACACTGAGTTCCCTCCGAGTGCTGCTTCATCCTCATTAGCAGCTGCTCTTTGGGTCCATTTGTCTGCTCCAGAGCTGCTAGCACAGAATTTTGATTAGCCCGAAGTCTGGATGTGCTTTCAGAAAGTTCTCTTTGCAGGAAGAGGAATTCCTGTCCTGTATCATCCATTTAGACTGATCAGCTCTTCTCTGTAATGACCTTGGCACAGCAAGGGGTTCCTGTCCTGCCTGAGCCTGTATTTGAACTCTGTGGTGTTTCAGCTCCCAACTTTGCCCACCTTTCTCAGGGAGGGCAGATTGTTTCTAGTAGGGCTTTCCTGGTTTTTAAAATCTAAATTAAGCAGGTTTGCAGAAGAGAAATACCTCCAAAGGAGCTGTCTTGCTGCATGTTAGAGCTGGAAGTAGGGAAGAGCTGAGCCTGCAGCTGTTTGAGAGCATGGCCCTGTTCAGGGTGATCCAGCTGTGTCTTTCTGTGGCTGCCAGCAGTCAGTCCAGCTCCTTAAAACCAAGGTTCTGCTTTACCTGCAGGATCATTCCTGCTTATTTTTCCTCCTATTTTCTCTGTCCCATGGAGAGGGCTCTATGCTAACTTGCTCTTCTATCCCAGTTTATCAGCCTCAATCTCCCATCAATCCCACCTGAGCTGTAAGAGCTGTCACCTGAATGTTTCTTGAACCCTGTGGTGCCCAGTCAGATGTTGCTGCAGTCCTGGTTTAACACAGTTCTCTCAGTTCTCCCCAAATCCAGGACCTGGATGTAACATTGCTGCAACCACCCCTGCCCCTGAGAACCCCTTTGGAGCACCTTATTCCTGTTGTGAGCTTAGAGATGTCCATGTTTTGCACTGTGGCCTTCCACCTCAAAGTGTTTTGCCAGTGTTAAATTGCAGGGATTAACCTGTGCTGCCCGTGTGAGGGAGATTGTTGAGGCTTCTGCTTCACAGATAAGGAAACAGCAATTTATGTGTATTATCTGGGTACCAGGTAATTGGTAATCTGGCTGCCAGTGCTTGGTTTGCTGCTGGCAGCTCCTGGACCCCAGCTGGCAGTTTTAGGCACTTGGAAAATGACCTCAGGAGGCTGGGAGCTGTAACTCTGCAATTGTCCCCAAAACAAAGGCATGGAAGTTGTAGGAATTGATGTTGGAGACAGGTCTGTCAGTGTTTAATTAAGCAAATTGCTCCTGAAGTGTTACAGGCGTCTGAGGCAGATGCTAATTTTGCATCAGCATGGTGAGATGGTTGTTCCAGAAACACACCATGTCCATCATTCCTGGGGAGGCATCTGAGATGGGCTGTGGCCTGTGCCAGACAGCAGCCAAGAGGTGAGGAAAGCTGTCAGGATCAAACCATTGGCTTGCAGTGCCCTCGGCCTGCTCTTGAAGTGCCCACGCCCTGTTCAAAACTCTATTTCACACGTTTCAAACCACGTAAAGCTGTCTGTGGTCGATGGCAAGAGCAGCTCTTGGAGATGAGGTTTGGTGGGGTCCTGCATGTCACGCTGTGTGTCCCCTGGCAGGGACTATGCCATGGCCAACCTGAGTGTGAACCTGTACACGGTGAACGAGCCCTGGCTGTTCTCCATCCTGTGGTGCGCCGGCGTCCCCTCGGTCACCTCCGACAGCTCCCACGTCCTCCGCAAGGTGCCTTTCCCCATCTGGCTCATGGTAAGCACCACCCTGGGAGGGGCTGGGAGATCTGGGAGGAGGAAGTGCAGTGGGTGGGTGTAGAGGTGTTGGCCACTGCAGCCCTGTGCTCAGTGGGATTTTTCAGGGAGGTTTGGTTGGGCTTGAGGGTTTTCCCCCCTCTGTAGAGCTGAGCCCTGAGATGGTTATGAATTGATGCTCCTCTTGCACAGTCCTTTCAGTTTGGGTGGGATCCTTGGAGACTGCCTTGCATTCCCTGTTTAACCCACATGGTTTTTCCAGTTTTCCTCTGAGGGAAAACACCTTTGCAGACCTGCTGAGCAGCTGTTACAGTTGCAGGAGAAGCAGGCACGCAGGTGAACCAGCAAACCAGGCCTCTGTGTCTTGGCCAAGTTGCAAAATTAGGTTTTTGCCTGTTCTTAATCCCAAATTAAAGACAAGTTTTACCTCTAGCTACCCCATTGCTGAGCAAGAACAAGTAGAGACCCAGTGATGATGGTTCACCTGGCCTCAGCTGGTGTGATGACCACTTAGACTGGCACCTGGAACCACACCTACCAGTGCCTGAAAGGACAGAAACTGCATTTGCAGCATGGGCGCTGTGCCTAAAAGCTCCCATCTGCAGTTAAAATGGACCCTGCATGGATATATTTCCCTGTTTTCCTCCAGACCCGGACTGCCAAACAGCACCTTGCCCTCACCCTTAGGTAAAGCTGAGAAAGGAAACTTTCAGCCCAGAGAGCTCTGAGAAAATGTCAGCATACAAAAGGAGGGAGAGTTTCAAATTCTTCCCGTTCGCAGTTTTCCCTGATAGTTTTGGATGACAGCCTGGCATTAGGAAGGTCATAAATGTTGTGATTTATACCTGACCCCTGCAGCTCTGTGCTTTTCTTGCTCCTTGGTGGTAACTCCAGCCATGTGTGGTCTCCCTGTGATTGCACAAACCCAAATGTTTAAGGTCTGCTTCTGTTTTCTGTCTTGCAGCCTCCAGACGAGTACCACCTAATCTGGATCACGTCTGATCTCATTTCATTTCTCGTAATTGTAGGAGTTTTTATATTCCAGAAGTAAGTTTGTTACAGCTCTGCTCTTGGGTATTTGTGACCTGTGTTTTTGTCCAGATTGTTTGGTGGAGATGGGAGAGAGGAGCACCCTGACCCTCAGTTCTTGGATTGCAATAGCAGGGGAAATATTTATTAAAAAATCCTTGCAAACAATAATTTCACTCCCAAGATGGGATGTAGAATTGGATGCACCTTTTCAGAACAAGAGATCACAGATTAGTAGTGTCAGATGCCTTGCTTTGCTCCTAAAATCTGTGGAAGAGAAGCTGTAAATGCTTTAGGGAAATGGGTGTTGAGAAAGACATTACAGTGCTTTAAAGGGAGAAGAGGAGAGGGCTTTTGAGATTCCACCATTATAGTGTTCAAAAGGAACCCGTTACAGTTCTCTTAAATCAGTTCTTCCTGTTTGGATGAAGAACTAGAAATATTATGGAGTAATTGGAATAGTTTGGGTTGGAAGGGACCTTAAAGATCATTTAGTTCCAACCCCCCTGCCAGAGGCAGGGAATTATTATGGGAAATGTTACGATACTGCAACTCAAATCAGTTGCTTTGTTAGAAAGAAGGAGGGGAAGCTCTACTCCAGAAGCTGGACTTTCCTGCAGCAAAGGGCTTGCTCTTCCAAGAGCCTTTTGCAGGACAGACCCCTTTCCCTGATGTTCCACTTTCTCCACCACATGAAAGAATTGGTAGCAGCGTTGAGGATGTGTCAAAACCAAATCAGAGCAGGATTGCCCAATGACCACCTGCTGATGGGATTCAGCTCTGGGGAGCTGGGCTTGGCATTTAGCCTTCAGTGTCATGGTTGGTTTTTTTGGTGTGTTTTTGTTTCGTTTGGTTGGGTTTTTTCCCCCAAGTCCTTTTTAGGGCAAACCAGGGCTGCAGGATGAGGGGGTGGGTGGGAGCAGAGACACTGCTTCGATGTGCTCGTCCTCTCCTCCGCATGGCTTTTCTCTTCTCCGCAGCCGAGGGCAGGGGCTGCTCCTGCTCTTCTGCTCCAGCCCCGGTGACAGGATCGTGGCAGCCTCTCCAGAGGGGAAATACCAACTGTGATGACTTCTGACTAACCTTTTTTTGCCTCTTTGCCTTGTTATTTTCTTACTGCTCTGACTGTTGTGCATGTTCCTCCTCTTTCTCTCTCTGCTGCATTCTGGCATCTCACAGCTATCACATGATCAGGTAATTCTGGTGCTTTCCTCCTCTTTCTCTTTTTCATTCAATCTTCCTTTCTCTCTTTCTTTCTCCCTCTCTGCTATGGCTTCACTGCAGATGGACAGGGTAGGATGCAGCTTTTCCTGATGCTTTCCAACATCTGGCTTCAGGAAGGGACCATGAGGGTTTGAACATTGCATAGTCCATAGCCATGAGCCACCATGGAGGTCTGATGCTGAAGCCAGTGGATGTTTTGAAGGCAATCTGACCTTCTGTTACAATGATCTAAGTCACTGCCTTTTAAAACAGCCCAGTTCTGAGGTCTTGGGGCATGTTGTAATTGGGAGATTCCCAGAGGATGTAATGCTTTCTCTGCGGAAATAATCCCATGCAAAATATCCCCTTCCTTCCTGTATTTACCAGAGGCGTTTGAGATCAGCCTCTTCTGAACAGGCCTCTCCTAAAGAAAACCATGGAATCTAGTCAATTACATACGATAGTGCTTCTCTAATTAATTCTTTGAATTAATGGAGCTGATAACTGGAAAGGTTTGGCTCATCAATTGCTGCCCTCAGTGCTTGGGATCTTCCCAAGTTACACCACTGTGAAACGGGAAATACAGTGTGAACATACAGAGCACTGTGGTAGGGGAGGGAATTGAGCCTGGGGCGCTGGATTTGAAGTGCCAGCAGTCTGATTCCCAGATTTCTCCTGGCCTTGGCTGTTGCCATCCCTTTGGAGGGAAGCGCTGTCGCTTGTCTGCAGTAAAGCCTTCGCTGCTGCCCTACTCGGACCAAACTCTCCACGCGTTCCCTTCTCCATTGCTCCCGCTCTGTGCCATGGGCTTGTATTCCTGAGGAATTTGTTGCCCCCACCCACTGCCTCGGGGTCAGGGCTGGGCCTTGCAGGGGTCCATGAGGTGCTTTGGATCGCGGTGTTATGGCCTCGTGGCATCTCCCCGAAACAGGGCCTGGCTGTGGGGCTGGGCTGAGCCCTCCTGTGGGTGCAGGGAGGTCGGGTGGTTCCCCCTTCTCACCTTCCTGTTGCTCGTGGATGAAGAGAAGGCCAGCATGGAGGAGCTGGGCAGGCTTTAGGCAGGAGCAGGCACAGGAGGGGAACTCTTTGCAGCTGGCTTGGCTCTGTGCTCGCTCCATCTTATCACCTCAGTGCTGATCAACCCCACTTTTATCTCGACCCCTCTCCCAGCCCCTTTCCATGGCATTGAGCATCTCCCCTCCCACCCAGGGTCTGGCCGTGGCCCTAACCCGGTGTATGCTGTCTCTGTGTTGTTGTCCCAGTATTTTTTAGTCTGTTCCCACCCCGTGTCCGTCTGGTCTGCTCTGACGCCAGCCTCCCAGAACAGGACCTTCCTGCTGTCTCTCTGGCCTTTTTGCACGCTGCAGTCCCAAAGCTGGTCCATCACAACAGAGTCCAAGGGGGTAGGAGAGGTGCTATTTTCTATTCAACCAGCTTTTTGGAGACCCCAAGGCTACTGAGCGCAGCACAGAGTGTTTCACGTGGTGTTGGTTGGAGTTGCATCATGGTTAAATGTACTGGTGGCTCTTCTAAGAGGATATTTCAAAGCACCCCTGGAAGATGGGGTTACCCTCTCCTGGCTCAATCAGAGCAATGCAGCCCTGGGAGAGGAGCCATCATCTCCTTGTGCATGTTTTACCGCTCTGGGGCTGCCCACAGCTGCCACGGGAGATGGAGAGCACAGAGCACTGCTTGTTCCTCTTGGCAGGAGGAGAAAAGCCCTTGGTCCCTGCACATGTTTGAGGCTGGGTCTCTGTGCCTCAGAATGACCCGTGTCCTCCATGGAATGGCTGGGATCTGTGGGCAAGAGGTCGCCTTTGGCCACAGAATGACTTGATGCTGAAAAGCCTGGTGTGGTGGGCAAAGAAAAGGCTCATTGTTGTACCAATGTGTTTTGGTCCTGATTTAGAGTTTAAGGAGGGTCTTATCCTGTGTGATCTTGCAATCACATTGGCCTTAGTGGGATCTGCCTGCAGGGGACACTAAGGCCAAAAATATGTTCCAGGTCAGAGTGGCTCAGTTTAGATGATGATGATGATAGAAAAAAAAAAAAAAATTAATTTTTGTTTTATACTTTAATGTCTTTGCCTCCTTGTGCTTCCTCTTCATTGCTTCTGTCCATGGGTCTGTGAGTTGTGTCGTGTTGCCATCCCACCCCTTCTTTTCTGTGTAGCCTTCATCTGTACCCTGGTCAAAGCCTGATGGTCACCCAGTGTCAACCACTGGGATTTGGGAAGGGGGTCCACAAAACTGACACCAGCTAGATTTACCTGGGGGAAAAAAATTGCAGAACCTCTTTTGTGGATATTGATTTGTCAGGCTCATGCTGTAGACCCAGGCTGAAGATTTGTGAGCTCCTCAAATCTGCTGGGTAGGGGGGTTAGAAATTGAAGAGAAGGTGATTGTTTTGATCACCTTCTCTTGTGTGGGTGAGCCACTAGATGGTGCCAGCAGATCAGAAACTTCATAAGCCACCCTAAATCCCTGCTGTTTCTTTATTAAATAGCTTTAGAGCATCCCTGGCTCTGGCAGGGAGAGTGGGATTTACTGATGGGTCAGTGGGGTGTGGACTATGAAAGCCTGGCCTAAACATAATCCCATTGTGGTGGGCTCTTGGGTACAGGGGCCTTGGCTGAGCCCACCAGGCCGTGTTTTCCCTATTCCAGCAGCCCATCTTCCCCTCCTAATGAGGGTCTGCCACAGGGCTGCTCTCAGTGCCCCCAAGTGCCACATCCGCATGGCTGTTAAATCCCTCCAAAGATTAGCACTCCACTATGGCTCTGGACAGCTGTGCCGGGGTTGGACAGCCCCTTTTGGGGGAGGAATATTTCCTAATACCCAATCTAAACCTCTCCTGACACACTCTGAGACCATTTCCTTGCTGTGTCTCAGGTTTGAGACTTTAAATTGTCTCTGAGCTCTCTTCTCTCACAAGCCTGACTGGCACTCAGTGAGGGAAAGGTGGTGGTTTCTTTACTTGCCTTGTTCCCTTGTTTCTTCCCTCTCAAAGTTAAAACACCTCTGTCTCCATTGTACAGCAGGAGAGGGCTGTGGAAAAGCTGCAGTTCTTGGGGAAATTAGTTCATGGATATGTGAATGCATGGGTCAAATTCCCAGGTGGAATTTGGGTACTAAAGGTGGTTAAAGATTCCTGTGGTAACACTCTGATCTCTGAGCATCCTCCTGCCATGTGGGGTTGTGTAGGTGCAAGGGAGAAAAGGGACTTGGTGGCCTCTTGCACAGAGGATGCTCCTGTGTCTGGAGAGACCAGTCCCTGAAATCCTGCTCCTGTCTTGCAGGTGGCGCCTGGGAAGCATCAGGACCTACAACCCGGAGCAGATCATGCTCAGCGCTGCTGTCCGCCGCTCCAGCCAGGATGTCAAGATCATGAAGGAGAAGCTGATCTTCTCAGGTAGGAATGGGGCTGGTGGGTCCCTCCCTCAGCTGTCACCCTGCTGAGGGAGGAGCTGGTCTTGATTTGGGAGTCTTTTCCTGCTGTGGGTCAGAGGACTGGGCTGACCTTGCTGCATTGCACTTGAGGGATATGGGCAAGGCTCATGGGGGTTGGAATGAGGTGAGCCTTAAGGTCCTTTTCAACCCAAACCATTCTGTGATCCATCCCAAACTGGTTCATGTCTGAGCACTGATACGCTCAGAAGTCCTGCATTTAGCTTCCCAAGTTATCCCATCTTACACTGTCCCACATCTTCTCCACTCTCCATTGTCAAAAGCCATAAAACCCACTAATAATGGCACATGTGGCCACAGATACGGTGATGAGTTTGGGGTAGACCTGAAATTCAGTGGCATTAGAGATTGAGGGGTTCCTGATATCCTTGTGCTCCTTCCAGAGTTTATTTCTGTTGGAACACATTTGTAACGTGTCCATCACATGCCACCTCTAAGACAGATATCAAAAATGTGAGCAAAGATGGAAATGTTTAGCTTTAAAAGGTTAAATGTGGTGCATGAAGCTGAAAAACTCACCTTTGGAGGAATGTGAATATAATCCCTCCACCCCCTGAGCTTTGTTATGGGTTTTCTTTTTTTTTGTATTTAGGGTCGGGAGATGCCCAGCAGGGATCAGGGTTTAGTGCACTGGGCACAGACACAGCAAAAAGGCAACTTTGCTTATTGTGTGAAATGCCAGCCAGAGGTGGTGAAAATCGGGTGTAAATCCAGGGAACCCAGACAAGGAAAGCTTGGGCACAGCAGAATTAAGCTTATCTAACGTGTCCCAGACATAAAACATCCCAGACATAAAATATCCTTAAGGTGGGGGATGGGGATTGAAGTTTTGTGCCTCTGGAACAATTGTTCTTGCCTAGGGTGGATGTTTGCCATTAAAACATCAGTGGGTGTAGGTTTTTCCCAGTGAAACCAGGGACTAAAGGAGTCAGTCCTTTTCCAGGATGGCCATTTGGGCAGGGATTTGGTTCAGTACTTGGTACCACTCTCCCACAGGTGCCTTGCTCAGCCTGTGACAGTGACATCAGGTGTAGGGGGGGATCCAGCTCTGCCTCTGGTGGTGGCACCACGGTGAAGGGCTGAAATGTGGAGCTCCAAACTGGAGGCAGATCCTGTTCAGAAGTGGTTGGAAATGAGTGCAGTGTTCCTAAGTCCCTCTAGGATCTGATGGACCCCACGTGCTGGGATTGCAGGGCTGCTCAGCACCTCAGTTTCTCCATCCAGGGTGGATGCTCCTGCGGTGACATCCCTGCTTTTCTGCCCTTCCCAGAGATCAGCAACGGTGTGGAGACCACGGACGAGCTGTCCTTCTGTTCCGAGAACGGCTACGCCAACGAGATGGTGACACCCACGGACCACCGGGACACCAAACTCCGGCTCAACTGAGGACTCTGCTCCGGCCCTGCGCACGCTCTGGCAGCGAGAGCCGCGCTCTCCTGCTTCCTGTGGGATGGGAACCTCCGAGGAACTGCTGGTCGGGCAGAAACCCCCTCCCGCTCCCCACCACTGGCTGCTCCACCTCCCTGGTTGTGAGGCTGGGGGGCTTATTTTTGTAAATATGTAGAAAAAACGAATTTTTTGTCTTTTTTTTTTTGAGTGTAATTCTTTCCAGGGCATGAGTGGAAATACTGTGTTCATTAAATCCTCAACCTTATGGCTGAAGTTCTTTGGATCTTGATGTGAGAGCCTGAGTCCCCTTGGGGGGTTTTGGGAGCAACACGGTGGACGTGTGTCCCCTTTCTCCCCCGTTCCCTAATCCAGTCCTTCCCCGGTGCAGCGACTGTGTAGCTGAATGTCGTGATGTTCTTGTGAAGTGTTCCTTTTGTTATGGTTTATTTTCTTTTGGTTTTCCCTCATTCCCCTTTTCCTGGGCAATGGAAGTGTAGCTCTGATGCACCAGGAGGCTGTTGGGAGAAGAGAGGCTTGCCGAGGAGAGGAATTCACGCTGCTCCTCCCTGCTGAAGTTCAGAGCCGGGGAAGGGCCTGCACTGGCTCAGGCGCTCGGGCACCTGCTCCTTGTCCCATCCTCTTTCCCCAAAGCCTGGATGCTCGATGGGGAATGGCCTTCTTGGAATGTCCTGCCAGAGTTATGAAGGCAAATCCTGAGCATTTCCTGTAGATTGGGCTCTGCTGGCAGCAGGTTTGGAATTTTTTTTTTCTCCTTTTTTTCCTCTCTTCTCCCCAAGCTGGGCTCTGCTGGGAGCCCAGATGGCTTGTGACAGACAGGCAGTGCCATGGGCACCATCACTCCTGGCATCTGGCTGAAGTGCCTGCCACTCCAAGTGGCATTTGCAGTCACTCCTTGCTTCCCTTCTGGAAGAGGAGGTGGTGTGCAGTGGGAGATTCCCCTCTCTCTGGGCCAAGGCGATGCCCGTGGGTGAAGAAATTGTAAGTAGTTTGGAAGGCAAAACAACCCCGGGATATGATGTATTCCTGCAAGGAGACCTTTGGTCCTTGCTGTAAAAGCAGGATCTTTACAGCTGCAGGTTCATGTCCTCCAAAGGAGCGATGGTCTTGCAGCCAGTGCTGACGGGCTCTGAAGGCAGGAGCTCCCATCAGCAAGTTTCCAATGCAAAAGGCTTTAAACCAAAATCTTAGAGCAGAGGTTAAAAGTAAAAAAAAAGATAAATTGAAAAAGGAGAGGAGAAGGCAGTCTGGGGGGATGCCGATACACATCACATTCCACACCTAAAGGCAGGAGAGAAACAGCCCTGAGCAGTTTGTTCTTGCTTTGGAACTGCTCTGGCCTTTTCAGCTGAGATCCGGTGGCATTTTGAAGCCCTGGAGTTTAGGGCTTGGTGTGTAAGAGTTGGGGACAAAAGTGGCCGACTTATCTCTGTGAAAAACCCCATTGATAATGAAAGTGTGCATTTTGGTGCTCCACCACCTAAAAAAGCACCACGTAAAATCCAGACTTTATTCTTTTGCATCTTCCCTGGGTTTTTAGGAATGTATGTGGAACAAGGCCCTGGTCCATGCTCCCTCTTACCTTGCCCAAATACTCTCCTTCTCCATGGTGCTCCCCAGTCTGTGAAATACAGTGTGTCTTGTTCTGCAGAACTGCAAGATTTTGGTGGATTTGAAGGTATTTTGAGAACTGAGTTGCTTCTCCCTTTGATGTGGTGCTGTATTGAAACATTCCTGGTGGATTGTCATTGCCAAGTGAGAGATGTTGTTAAACCTCGGCATCTGTTGGTGATCACCTGCATGTTCTGTTTTTATCCTTGGAGATGACTTTATTGAGAGGTTAAGTGCTTAAAAGCTTGGAAGTGTTGAAAGCAAACCAACAAAGAATTGTTTTCACAATTAACTTTTTTTCTTTTTTTTATGACAAGACCCAAATTTCACGCATAATGCACTGACTGTTACTGTCCTGAATATTTGCTACCTTTTTTTTTCTTTTGGAAAAAAAGGAGGATGATACTTTTCTGATGAGAATAGAGCTAGACCAAAATAAACTCTGCAATGCTCTGTGAAATAAACTGTCAGTATTCCCCTGCCAGTCTATCGTTGTTTTGTGTTATGGCACTACACAGGGGCTCCACCGCCCGATCCAGGGAGTTCTCCCATTATTTTCTGTTGTTCTCAGCACCTTGCAGCTCATTTTAACCCCACAGGTTGAAAATCCCCTGGGAGCAGTTGGAATCAGAGCAAATCACACAAAAGCCAGGCTGGGAGAGAATGAGATGTTCCAGGTATTTCCTTTTCCCAGTGCGCTTTTAATTTAACGCAGAACCCCTCTCTTCCCCTCAGAGCCTCTATCTTCTAATTTGGAGTTTTTCTCAGAAAAGAATTCCCTGCCTAGGCTGGGAAAAAAGCCTCCAAATTATTTAGGGTGCTTTGGGATGGTGTCACATGGGTTCAGCTGGTCACTTGGAGCCCTTGGCAAGAAACCCGTCATCTCCTGTGCGCACGGAGAAGCTCAGCGTGACCGTAAGTGAATAAATAATAGCAACAAACCAATTAACCCCTGAAAGGCGCTGCCGTTCCGCCGCTGCCCACCGGAGGGCCCTGCTCGGCCCCGCCGCTCCGTGTCCGCCAGACGGCGCCCGCGGGGCTCCGTGGGGGGGTCCCGGGGCCCCGATCCCGCCTCGGTGCCGCGGGCCCGGGACCCGCGCTGCGCCCGGCGGACACCGGCAGGAGCGGGCCCGAGCCCCCGGAGCGATGCTCCCGCCGCATCCCGGCATGAGCGGCCGCTGCGGGAATGGAGGGGGTTTCAGTTCCGAACCTTCCCATTCCGGCAGCTCTTCCCACCTTTAGAAAAGGTACTAAAAGACAGATCCGCTGCCGGTCTGCAGCGTCCCCTTGTAACCACAGCGAACACGCCGCTGCGCTGCCTACTGCCCTTCTCGGCGACACGGACCGTAACATTCCCGGAATCGCGGAGTGCGAAGCTAAACCAAATTGCTCCCGGCTGAAAACTCGACAAGGAAAATGGGCCAGCACGGAAAGCTTCGCTGACCTTCCCCCTTAGGAGTGATCACTTGAAAAGTTTCCAGCTACATCTTGCAGAGAGATAAACGAGGACAAAACGTTTGCTCAGACCTTGCGCCTGATATTTGGAAACCTGTATTCACAACCAAATGACGATTTTCTTTCCTTTGCAGCCTGCAAACTGCACACAGCCCGTGGTGCTCTGCACGGCCTTTCTAGCTGTGCACTAACACTTAGATTCTCGCAGAGCCTGACGCACTTCTCGCACACAAGAATGTGCCGGGACACACACAGATGCTCCATTTCCCCTCCGCCTCGCAGCCTTCCACGAGCACACCACACCCTGGGGCTGTGCGCCTTCCTTCTCAGCTGGGTGCACCTCGCATTTTTTCACTGTCAGATCCCAGTGTCCAACCTTAAAACGTCCAGCAGGCGCTCCCATCAAAAAAACGGTGCTGTAACAGAACAGTTACTTGAAAAGATAAGAAAATCCAATCCTCTGCCCCCTCTAACCCTCACGAAACACGAGAAAATGAGCAGCTGGTAATGAAGAGATTTTTAAATGGCCCTTCCTTGCCCGTCTCCTGTGTAAAAGGCAGAGGCAGAGCTGTTGTTAAAGGTATAATAAAAAAGAGGGTGTGGCGATAAAAGTCGCAGTAGCTGAGTGTGGGAAGATTCCCCCAGCGTGGTACAGACACATTGGAGCTGTGGGCTCAGCTCTCTGCACTGCCCCAGGGAGCTCAGGACCGGATTTCCAGGCAGTGCAGGGAAAGAATTATTGGCATCGCTTCTGTAGGTGGCCCAGAACGATGCTGCTGTGCTGGGGCGCAGGAGCAGGGGAAGGCCAGGAACATCAGTATGGAGACTTACGATTGGGGTGAGAGGGTGGGCATAGGGAAAATGTGGTTGGGGAGTGGAGAGGAATGAAAAGGAAGCCCCACAGAGCAGTTGTATTCAGTTGTGGGGGGAGTTAGGGCTGTTTTATTTAGACTGAATAGCTTGAACCTGCCAGACATCCTCCTGCTAGCAATACCTGCAGTTACGCCTGGACTCTGGAACAGATCTTTTTGGGGAGGCATAGCACATCGATTGAACTTCCTCTTGGATTCCTGCTCTCCAGTCCTGAAGGCAAGGAAATCAGGAAGAGGTGAGGAAGGGCTGTCCCCATGTTTAATGATGTTTCTTTTCAGGAGGGAAAGGGCTTTTCTCTGCCTCATAAGGAACTGGCGTCATTTGGAGGTAACAACAGTCCCCCCAAGCTGAGGGCTGCATCGCTCACCTCTGGTGTCTGGTTTTGAGGGAGCATTTTCTTCCTCGGACTCCTCCATCGCTGTCCAAGCAGCCAGAGCCAGCCTCACCTGCAGGTTATTGACTGAACATCCTTGGGACATCGTGCATGTTTCTGAAAAGCGCGGGTGCAAAGGGACGGTGTCACTTTGTCACTTTGCTGATCTAATGAAATTCATCTGAGTTTGGGCCTGGAGGTACTGTTAGCACAGCGCCCAGAAATGCTGAGAGATGCAGGTACACACGCCTGTGCTCAAGCACAGGGTGATAAAACCCACCACGGCCATCTTTGCTGGTGGCTCTCTTGTTTTGGTGACAGCAGAAGAGCCCTTCCAGAAGCAGCAATGGATTTAAGGGAATGAGGAGGTTTTGCACCAGTTCCTGTGAAAACTGCTGTCAGACCATCGAGACAGGAGCTGGGAAACACCACAGAAGGCAGAAGGCTCAGTGCATCCCCGACAGCCTCGATTTGAACAGGAGTAAACCAAAATCAAAGGACACTGGTAGCTCAGTTTGCCCGCCCGTGGCTGGGGAAAGCTCTTCCCACTCAGACTTCACAGGGAGCACAAATAAATCTACCCTGCTGAAGTGAGGTGGTGTTCACCTGCCTGGGACTGGGGTGTGCAGGTCCCTCCAGTGCAGAGGGCAAACAGCTTCATTTTCTCCTTGAAAGACGAAACACCAGAAGATCTTTAGGTTGTGTGAGATACATTCCAACAAATACACCTTTTCTCCAGCATGGTGGGGGATTTTGTCTGGCTTGGGGCTTAGGGAAATTCCTGATTTCACTGTGACCCGTTTGTGCATCCCAGTCCTGGGGTTAAGTTCCCCATTTTGCAGAGGAAAGCCGGTGGACACAGAGGCACTGGCTGCAGCTCAGCCCACGGGGACCCGCCGCGCCCTCAGGCAAAGCGGGGCCTGGATTGTGTTTGTGTCCTGCAATTCCCTGGGAAAGGGGCTGGGTGTGCCCAGCAGCTCTGCGCCCTTTGGAATTCCCTGTCTGCTCTGGCAGAGGCGGTTCCACATCGGTGCTCCTGGTGGCACCCTGGCTCTGTGAGCTGCGGATGCGCAGGAACAGGGGAGGAGAATCCCAGGCTGCGATCTGCTGGCAGCTCCTGTGCCACCTCTGGAGTCCTGAGCTGACACAACGCGGGAGGTCTGAGCGTGCCGGAAACGAGAGAGCTTTTAAATAATTGTAGGTAATGGTTTTAATTACCCTTTAAAATCCTTGTTTTAATTAATCATAACCAGCACATATATAAATTATAAACAGGGTGTTATTCTTAGATTAATCTCAGCAAAGTTGTCATAAGCTACTTTTGTGGAAACACGGCTGAGAAAAATGACTGAAACTTTGACTTTTGATAAACTAACTCTGATGTGCTCTGATGAACAAAGCCTGGGAGAGGAAGATGGATTGGTGAGGTTGGACATCTGGAATGCAGAATTTATGGACCACAAGGACATTTTGCAGAAAGCAGAAGATAAAGGAGAGGCTAAAAAAGACTCAGTAGATGTCTTGGAAAGTGGAGGAAAAAGATACTAAAAATACAGACTAATTAGCATGAGAAGTGAGAAATAATAACCAATAGAGGATAGAATACTAATTATTGAAAGAGAATTCTGTAATCTAGAACCAATGAGCATGAATTTCTTCTTTTTTGCTAAAAATCCATAAATAAGTGAAAAAGTTCTGTATCAGTGTCCGTGTGGAGGCTGGAATTTTGTCAGCCACACACAAAAACTCTGGCCAGGAATAAAGTCATCCCTGACTCGCTGGCAGTGAAAAGGGGGTGTTAGAAGAGGGTTTGGTACCACGGGAGTGTTGACACAACCACTCAAAACCTGCCTTAGCAAATATATTTAGAGGGGCAGCAGCTCCCTACTAAATGGGAGAGCCTGGGCTGTGGAACTAAAGCTGCAGAGAATGGCAGAACCCATCCACCAGGAGCTGAGCTTTGGAGATGCTGAGCAGCTCAGCCCCAGCCCAGCCCCGAGCAGGGAGATAAACCCAGTAATTGTCCTGCAGGGATCCCCAAGGAAGGCACAGGAGATGCTCAGGGCTGCGTTCACAGCCCCTCCGGCTCCTTGTGTGGCCACAGCAGAGCTCAGGCCAACCCAGACTCCTCATTTTCCAGCAGAAGAGGAAAAAAATTATTAAAAAAGGTTTCTTCCTAAAAAAGGAAAGAAACAGTTGGATGTTTCTTAATCACTGCAGGCATGAATGGAAGAAAAATTGCTAATCAGGAGTCTATTGATGGGCACACAATTCACAATCATTCCATCTGCAGTGCCTGGAGCTGCGCTGCTGCCTTCGGTGCAGCAGGGAAAACCTGGCTGCCGGGAGGCTGGGAAAGAAGCCTGGAGGAGATAGGATGAGGGAGAACTTGGGCATTTTCCTTGGATGTTTACTGTAAGCACCTTTTTAATTCCTTCTTTTAGTTTTTTTTTCCTTTTGAAATGAACCTCTTGGTTCTGCTATCAGATTTCTGCACTTCACAACCTTCTCTCCCTCAAGAGAGGTGCTTATTCTCACTGTGAGGAAAAGAGGTGCTGCTGTGGCCATTCCCAGCTGGACACTGAAGGGAAGGAAACCTGGCACAGGGTGTCACTGGCAGACCAGAGGCTTAGCTTAGATATGACAAATCTCAGATCTGATCAATCTCAGCCAGAATCCTCCTGTGACAAACTTTGCATTGAGCAGAAAGACAGCTCTGTGACCCCCTTGTGCAGGGAGTGCTGCTGGCACAAAGGGGCAGCTTTAGGGGAGCTGTTCCTCAGAGGATGCACGGAGCAGCCCCTGATTTTACTTGGCCAACTGGGGGCTGGAGGTGCTGCACAAACCCTGTCCCAGGGCCAGGAGGAGCTGAGGGAAAGCAGCGCCTCACCTCAGCCTCCAGGAAAGCAGGACTGGTTGATTCCCTGCTTTGAAATGATTTGCAGTGATTCCAGCCTCTCACATCGGATCAGCAGCTGCACGAGCTCCAGGCACAGATTTCCCTTCATTTCCCAGCACTAAGTGGCTCTTCCCGAGCCATGGGGGCCTCAATGCAAAACAGAGCAGGGAGAGGATGCTGCTGTCCAAGAGGATAGTTGGTGCTCTGGGAAAGCAAGAGGACAGACAGCACTGCCATCAGACAGCTGCATTGCCAAGGGTTCCCTGAGGAGCCCAGCCGGGAGGAGCCAGGACAGACAAACAGAGCAGGCACCTCTTTTGAGACACTTTGGGAGTCTCATCTTCTGGGAAGGGATGGCTTCCAGAGAGAATTCCTAAGGCAGCATCCTTTACACCCGTGGCTGCAGCCATTCACCTGCTCCTGATGCTTTCCCGTTTATTTTTCATCCAAAGGCAGCTGTGACCCCGTGTGCCAAGATGTTCCACCTTTCCCAGAAGCAGCCCCAGAAGGGTGAGGATGTGATGCTACAGCTCAGCCCCAGGGTGCCTGAGGGGTTTGATGTCCCTGCTGCTCTCCAGGAGGGCCCCACTCCAGCAGATCAAAGAGACCCGAGGCCAGCAGTGACAGTTTTCATCACGCTTTTAAAAGAAGGATCATGTTATCACCTGAACTCAGGTGTTCAGCATCTCCTTTGTTCCAGGGCACACTGAGAGATCCGAGGGCCATTCCTGCCTCCTTTCTTGGGTTCTAACTGCAGTGCTGATCGATCTGGGGAGCTCTGGGCTAATTAAGACCTCAGCCTGCACTGCTTGGAAGCCAACATCCTGAGTGGGTTTGTTTGGGTGCTTTGCAGGAGGAGAATTAAGAAACGGTCAGGCAGAATTCATTAGAGCACATTTTGTTTCTGTCCCAGCTCTGCCTGACCCCGGTGCCTTCATTTGCTGCCTGGGTTTAGAAAAGCTGAGGCAGCCTGGTGTGAGGGTGGCTGAGTGGGAGGAGGTCTCTGAGAAACGATGAAACCAGGAAAGCTGAGGCCAAATTCCTGGAAATAAAAGCCTGAGGACTCATCAGTCACGGTAAATATTTTGCAGAGCTTTTGTAGATGAATCAGTGCAACACCGGCTGTCTTTGCTCACATAGAAACGTGGTTTGGGTTGGAGGGGACCTGGAAGCTCATCCCATTCCTGCCCCTGCCATGGGCAGGGACACCTTCCACTGTCCCAGGCTGCTCCAACCTGGCCTTGGGCACTGCCAGGGATCCAGGGGCAGCCACAGCTGCTCTGGGCACCCTGTGCCAGGGCCTCCCCACCCTCCCAGGGAACAATTCCTTCCCCAAATCCCATCTAAACCCACTCTCTTTCATTTTGCAGCCATTCCCTGTGTCCTGCTACTCCAAGCCCCTGTAAACAATCTCTCTCCATTTGACTTGTAGGTCCTGGAAGGCTGCAAGTATGAAGTCCTGATTATCTTTATGAGGAATTCGTGACTGAATGCACCTTCGGTGGTATTTTGGGATAATGAGAATTAATATTCATCAACAGTCGTAAATGAGAATTTGTAACAACAACCAAAGGAAAGCTTGTTTGAGATCTGTAATGATAATGTTCTTTCACAGCTGCTTTTGTGAGGGGGGAATAATTTAGCAGCACTAGAGCTGATGTTGACTCTCGGGCTTGTGGTGAAATTATGAAGTGAATGTTCCCTCCAGAGGACTCCAGAGCTGTTGGTGGGAGCTGGAGGCACGCTCTGGAGAGAGCCTGGAGTCTGCTGTGCTGCAGGATTGTAAATGGGTGTAATTTCACTGCACTGCCTCCATCCCGCCTGCATCCTATGGGAAGTAGCATTAAGCAAAAAATAAATGATGTGATCTTTCTTTAAGCTTTAGGAAAATGAATTCATGCTAAAATGGCCTTATCGTTTCTTTTTTCCCCCTGCGTGTAACGTGGGATCCTATGTGATGATTTCTCCACAGAAACACTTTGGTTTTCCCTACTCCTAATGGGAAATTTCTGCAGACAGAAAATCCTTAAATGCAAGGAGGCCGGAGGCTGGTACCAGCTAAACAGAGGAAGATTAAGATCAAGTACAAAACCACGGTGTAACAAGGTAAGAGGCAACACAGCTTCAGAATAAAATACTGAGATACGGATTGTTTGGGACACTGCAGGGGAGGGAAGAGAAGGGGTTGGAAGTGAAGGGCTCTGCTTTTCCTCCCCATGCTCCTCATCCCCTCCACCCCTCTCCAGCACATCCCTGTGTTTGTTCTCCTTGGAGCTGCACAAAAACTCTGTCACTGAGCGAGAACAGCACTGCAGAAGCCACCAAGGGAAGGAACCTGACCTGGCCGGTTTTTCACAAGAGCAATTCCCTGTCCCTGCTTCCCTACAGAGGGGAAACTGGGGGTTAATGACACCTGTGTCATAGATTTATTGATGTCAGTATTTTATAGAAAACAGGAATATAAAAATTATTTTATTATACAAATGTGGAAATGCAAAAACAAGGTAGATGAGAGTTTGCCATGGGTGCGAGCTGTTTCCCAGCCATTACCCATTTAATCTTTAATTTCATGATAGAAGCCAACACTCCTGATTTTGTCTAAGGCATTTGACCAAAAGGTAAATTTGGTTTTGTTTAAATCTGCCGAGGAGAGTGATTTTAGGGGCAGCAGTTTTTCAAGTCACTGGAGTGGAATTGGTCAGCATTGCCAGGAGGAGGAACGCTCTCACTGCTGCTGGCAGCGAACTGCTGCAGTGCTTGAGGAGCAGCACGTCAGGGCAGAGGAGCTGTGGGACAATTCCCTTGTGTTTCCTGTGAGACAGCGCTCCCAGGGACAGGGTGGCCTTGTTGGGGTGGCTGTGCAGGGCCCTGAGCCGGACTCGGTGATCCCTGTGGGGCCCTTCCAGCCCAGGACATTGCGTGTTTCCCTGGGCTCAGGGGATGCCAGGAACAGCTGTGGCTGTGTGAGCCCTCCCAGGAGCAGTCAGAGGCTGCCTTGGATCCCTGCTGCAGGTGTGCTCCTCGTCTGGGGGCTGAGGGAGGGCTCTCGTGTCTCAGATAAAAGCAGAGCTCCCCCTGTCAGGGCTGAGCTCTCGGAATGGTCCCACATGTGAACCTGCACTGCCCTGGAGCTGCTGTGCCCTCCCACTGGAGGGGTTCCACACCTGGGGGCAGAGCAGGGAAGGAGGTAGGGAGAAGCTTTCTCAGGAGAGGGCTTGGGCAGGTAACAGAGGCTTCTCTGGGCAAGCTGTGCCACTCCACCCTCCCAGGGAAGGATTCCTTCCTTAGCATCCATTCTAAGTCTACCTTTATTCAGTGGGAAGCCATTCCCTGTGTCCTGTCCCTCCATGCCTTGTCCCCAGTCCCTCTCCAGCTCTCCTGGAGCCCCTTTAGGCCCTGCAAGGGGCTCTGAGCTCTCCCTGGAGCCTTCTCCTCTCCAGGTGAGCACCCCCAGCTCTCCCAGCCTGGCTCCAGAGCAGAGGGGCTCCAGCCCTGGGGCAGCTCCGGGGCCTCCTCTGGACTCTCCAGCAGCTCCAGGTCCTTGTGCTGCTGGCCCCAGGGCTGGGGCAGCTCTGCAGGTGGGGTCTCACCTGAGCACAGGGGCTCTCCATCCGTTCTCTGCCCAGTCAGCATTTCCTCTGCTGAAATCCCAGTACAGGCTCTTGGCAAGCAGGTAAATAGGAAGTTTTGCTCTAATTCCCACCTGTGAAATCCTGCTGCAGCCACCTAGGCACTGGGGCTGTAACAGAAGGGCAGCCTTGCCAGTGGTTCTTATCTTCAATGAACTGTCATGTCACACTTGTGGAAGTGCTAGGAGGGCCCTTCAGGATGGGCAGCCCTTCACAGCAAGAATGTCAGGAAGGCTGAATGCCAAACCCTGGGGAGCTGTTAGAAAAGGAAATGAGATGTAACATGGTGTTGTGACCTCCAGTAGGCTGGGGCAGAAGGGCCACAAATGATCGGTTTTGTCCACAGATGTGAAACTTTTAATCAGATCAGCTCAGGCAGTGTCTGTATCCATCTGAGGCTGCAGCTCTGAGGCTTCAGGGAGTTGCAGCCTCTGAAGCTCTTTAGCCACTGTGTGCCTACAGAAATCCTATTTTGGAATGGGGTCCGTGTTTCAAGCCTGGAAAATGTCGTGTTTTAGCACCTCACAAAACACACAGAAGGTAAAACCAGGGAAACTGAATTTCCTGCACCATGTGTTGATCCAAGGGGGGCATCATCACTTTGTCACCTGTTTGATAGGTGGGATTTAAGTGGGGTTGTGGATTCCCAGGGGAGCTGTGAGAAAGGGGGCCGTGGCAGGGTTATCTCCTCCCCAAAGAGAGCAGCAGGGGAAGGAGAGCCATGAGGAGGGTGAGGAACAATCCCTTCTTGCTCCCACAGGAGGGGGTTAACCGGAATATGAAGTGCCAAAGGGGCAGGGAACAGAATGTCCTGACCATGGGGACCTGTTTGGAGCCAACACACACCAAAGCAGCCCTGAAATGTTGTGTATTCTCTGCCCAGGCAGAGCTGGAGTTGCTTTAGGCCCATATTTTTAGGACATTTTAGGTCCAAATATAGAGAATAAAAGTGCTGCAGCTCTCACCTGCTCTGGGGAGCAGGAAGGGGAGGAGGGCAGAGCTGGGAGCACAGAGCAGGAAAACACACAGGTTGTACAGAGAAGTTGGACACTGACTTCAGGGGTATTAATTCCTTAACGTAGTGGGAAAGGGAAGGCAAGGGAAGGAGGAAAGGAAAGGCTAGATTTTGCCTGGACATATTTGTTTTCTAACACACTGTTAGGATCCTGTGGCTGACAGTGAGCTGTGGTTAGCTACTCACAGGCATTTTTGATATTTCCCCATGATGAAATGACATGTTTGAATAGAGAGGAGAGCGAATAATGAGATTCCTCATTTGCCCCTTTCCTGTGTTTTAATTATAAACAAGCAGATGCAATTCATAACATTAAATAAGATTTCCCCTCATTTCCTTCCAAAAATGGTTTTGAGCAAGATAAGGCACTTAAATTTAATCCTTCCAAGAATGTACGAATACTGAATCCTTGGCTCAGACACAATCCCACCATGAATTTATATGGGAGCTTTAATGGGTTTGTAAATTAATCAATAACGTGGTTAAATTATATTTGCTCTGCTAATTATTTTCCATGTCCTGTAAATTAGAACTTCAGCAGTCTCTGAGAGAAATCAGCCCTGCTGTTTGCACCACGCTTGTGTTTACCTGCTGGAGTATTACTGAAGTGCCTGTTTATTGGTTCTGCTGGGGCTGGGAGCTCTTCCTTTGCTGTTTGAGTGGCAGCCACGGGGCTGCAGGGCCATGCCATGGTGGTTCCATTATTCTGTGTTGGCTGTGTCAAATCCTGGGAGGGCCGGCCCTGGGTGTCCATGCCTATGTGTAGGGGCTGCCCCTGGCCACGGAGCCAGGGAGTGCTCTGGGCTGCACAGGACCTTAGGGATCATCTCGTTCCAGCCCCTGCCATGGGCTCGGACACCTTCCACTGTCCCAGGCTGCTCCAAGCCCTGCCCAAGCTGGCCTTGGACACTGCCAGGGATGGGACATCCTGTGATCTTCCTACTTGACGTGTGCTGATTGACTCCTTAATTTACTTTCAGGCCTGTAATGGAGGAGTAATTTTGTTCCCTTGCTGTTTACTGTTGATGGGGATATCTGCTCTCTAACAGCCTGGCAGGAACTGTTCTTACACGGGTGTTTGGTTAGAGCACAGTCCCCATTTATTTGGGAATGAGGAAAGGCGTGGGGACAGCGGCAGTCAGGAGGCTCTCCGGGAAGATGAACAGCCTGTGCTGGGCTGGAGGGAAGGAGCTGCTGTGCAATATCCCACAGCCCTTCCCAGACCCCCGAGGTGCAAAGGGAGCAGGGCATTTCCCTCTGGAGTGGAGTGACTGCAAGGAGTGCTCTGGGGGAAGCGTGGGGCTGGCAGCACGGCTCAGTGAACGGAGAAGCCTGCAGCAATCCTGCTGCCAGTCCTGCACAGGGATGTTCGTGCTACCCCAGCAGAGGCCTCTGGGATTGTCCTTGGCATTCTCTGGTGCTTGTGGAGCTGGTGCATCCTCCTCATCTCCTCTGCAGGGCCCAGAACAGTCAGATTTTTAACCACTTCCCCAAAATGTGCCGTGAGAGTATTGGCTTCCTGCTGTTTGCTACCCCTCATCTTCCATGGCTTCTCCTGCTCTGCAGGCAGCACCTACTCCTCTGCAAAGCCCTAGCCTTGCTCTGGCTGTTTTGTGCTTGCCAGGCTGATTTGGGAATGCAGCTGGAGCAGCCTGATCCTGTCTGTCCATCCTGCAGGATCCAAGAGTGTTTGCAGCTGGGCATTTTATTATTCCCAGCTGAAAACCTTGGAATCTGCATTTGACGGTGTCTGTGGTGTTGATAAGTGCCCAAAGCAGGTCCAGCTCAGAAGGGTTTTTCTGGTTCTTTACCCAGCAGGGATGGATGGCAGCATTTAAGGGGTCATTTCGTGGCCCAGGGCTCAGCCTGAGCCTTTCTGTGCCTGTGGCTGGTGCTGTGGCAAGGCTGTAATGGCTGCTGGGGCTGAGGAGAGCAATGTCTCTGTGTGCTCATTTGACTGTTCAGTCTGAAAGGGAGCATGGAAAGGTGCCTGTAATTAAAGAAGCCTTTTATTAACTTGGCTTCAGATGAACTTAGATGAGACAGTGCAGTGCTCCACAGAAATTCATTACATGTATTCACTCATGAGCATCTGCATTGAGGACAGCCAGCTCAGATCTTGCAGTGGGAATTTTCTAGGCACCACAAAACAGGTGTGATGTGTCCAGCTTATCACTTGAGCAGTCGAATCAGCACTTACTAATTCTAGATGAAAATTGAAGAAAACAGTCATAAATAGGTTTTCTAGCACTAAGCCATATATTTTTTCTGTTGTCTTATGAAGTTTGTCACTGACAGCTGATTTCAGTGGAGTCATTCTGGTGTCTTTGGTAATAATTTCCTCTACCCTGAGGACCTCCACCTCCTATTTTATTATATTTTGATCCTATAAAGCATATTTCGTTTAATATGGAACTATTTGGTGAGTAAGCCAGAATTGCAGGTTTTGGAGTAATTTAGACATGACATTTGTGATTAACAAAGCAGAGGATGGAGATATTTACAATGCACATTTGATACATATTTATGTGTAGGTAATGGATTTAAATGATGATGGATTCAGTGTAATGCAACTTCATGCAGATGTAAGTGCTTAAGAAGTAATTAAGTACAGTTTTCTATAACATTAATTAGAGGCTCCTGAATGCTTCCACTATCAGTGGGCCCATCTAGGAATCACATTGGAACTGGGTGTGCCATTTGCACTGGTAACTTCATTTTCAAAGAGCGGAAAGATAAAACTGCTTTATTTGAGCATTTAACATCAATTTCAAAGAAAACCTGAGCTTTTTATGTCTGACATTAACACCTGATGACTACATATTGCCCCATTTCTCTCTTTTACCAGTTGATCAAAAGAGGAGCCCAAACAAAGTCTCTGAGCTCAGACAACCCAGTGCTCATGTGTGGGCTGGGAATCCAACCCTGATTCCGAGGGTAGAGCCAGGCTGGGTGGTGCTGGCACGTCCGGGGTTTGAGTGGCACAAATGGGGATTGCTGGTGGTGTGATGGAGCATTTTAGGCTCTCAGGAGTCTGTGGCACTATCACATCTGAGTGTGGTGCAGGAACAAATATCTCAGGAGGAGCTGATCTGCAGGAGAGGTAACTCAGGGGTTGCCTCCTCCTGCTGAGCCAAACTGAAATCCCCCATTGTGGATTCTGGTGGGGAAAAGCCCATTTAGAGGATTAGTGGATGTTTTATCTCTGTGTGCAAGGAAGGCATTTGGCACTGAATGGGTGCATTTGTGCCTGCTAAGGGATGCAGAGTTTTTCCTCTTCCTTCCCCTGCTCAGATGCTCTGAACTGACTCGGGAGCTGCAGTTTGGGAGCGGGAGCAGGAGAAGGGAGCTGTAAGAGTTCAGCAAAAACCCCTGCAGTTGAATTGTAAACTGAACTGCTGCTGTTGATGAGTTTTCTGAGGGTAACAGGCAAAGTTTGGCTTGAGGGGAGTGATGGAGGAGCTGGGACACATCCCTGTGCCCAAGGCTGGGTTATATCCAGCCAGATCCTGTCTCCAGGAACCCTGAATGTCCGAGGGGATTCTTGGAGCTTATTTGGATGGCTGAACGTGTCCTTCTGTGAGACAGGTGAGGAGAGGCTGCTCAGGAACACGAGAGGCTGCTCAGGAACACGAGTAGAGCAGCAAAGCCTTTTAGGGAAGGGAGGTCCAGGAGGGCCCTGGAGGAAGAGCTTGGTCACACTCTGTGGTGGAGGAAAGAAGGTGGGAATAATCACTCCAGACTGCACTTTTCTCTGGTAAGGAAAGGCCTGGGCTGAGGCTGTCACTTGCTGTGGATGGGCCAGGGGTGACTAAAATGTTGACTAAAATGTGACTAAAAAGGTTCTGGCATGCTGCAGCTCTGCTCTCCTGGAGGAGGGCAGGGTGGAAGCTGCCCTGGTGCTCTGTGCTCACAGGCACAACTGGCAGAGCCTTCAGCCTCCCTGGGCTGTTTGAAAGAGCTGAATAAATATCGTGGGTCAATCTCGGGTGTAGTAGCCTGATGCTATTGTATGCTTTCATGTTTGGTGGTTGCAGGACAAGGTGACTTTGGAAACAAATGTGTCCAGCTGCCATCTTGCTGTGTGTTTGAAATAAAGGCACAGACTTGTCAGGAAAATCCACCAGGGCCTGGGGTTTCTGTCCAAAAAGGAGACAGAGGAGCCCTGCAACTTTATTGGAGTCAAGGGAGAGAGGCCACCAGGGCACAGCCCGCGGGGTTTCTCTCTCCAGGTACCAGAGGGCGCAGCCTCCCTTTATCCCAAACTCCCGGCCGCACGGTGCCCTCTTCCCTTCCCCACTGCTGAGGTACCAGGAAGGTGCAGCCTTCCCGAGCTGCCTAGCCCACATTCCCCCTTGAACCTGGCATTTTCCCCCACAGTTCAGGCTCGTGCAGACCCCTGTGTGTTTCAGGAGCCAGGCTCCCTGGGCTCTGCACCAAAGGCAGTGCAGACAGTCAGACCCATTGCAAAGACGTTCACACCCTCGGCTTCACCCCTCGAATTGTTTGTGAAGACATCAGCACACATCTTTCCTCTCAACCCCTCCTCTTCTCATTTCTCCATTTGTCTTCACAAGCCCTAGTTATTGTTGCCTTAGCCCTTTTTAACAAGCTGGAACAGTGGGAACAGCCCCTCCTGGCTGTTCCACGGCTGCTCCCTGCAGCAGGGGCAGCAAGGGAACACAGACAATAAAGCAGGCACAGGTGGCTCATGTTAGCCCAGCAATCCCTTTCTTCCAGCTGGGAAGGCCAAATCTCCAGGCTTGGAGACCTCCACACCAGCGTGCTGGGTCCACGTGTGCCCAGCTGTCCTGGCTGCTGCCTCTGCTGTCTCTGCAGTCCTGGGTGGATGTTCTGGACAGCACAGTCCAAAGGCAGCGCCTGTGCTAACTGGGCTTCCTGACCAAGTCAGCCCAAAGGACCTCAAGCAACCCCTGGATGTATTTAAAAAGCCTCCAATGATCTCAAACACCCTTGTAACCTTAAGTAACACTGCTAAAGGCCTCAAATGGCCTCAAATAATCCCATGATCAATAAAAAAATATTCCAATGACCTCAAGTAAGCCCTAGAGCAATAAGGAAAGACTCAAATGACCTCAAGTGACCCCCAATGACCTCAAGTAACCCCAGTCAGGGCCTCAAATGACCTCAAGTGACCCCAATGACCTCAAGTAACCCAGTCAGGGCCTCAAATGACCTCAATTGACCCCAATGACCTCAAGTAACCCCTGAATCAGGGCCTCAAATGACCTCAAGTAACCCCGGATCAAATGAAAAATTCTCAAATGACCTCAAGTAACCTCTGTGACCTCAAGTGACCCCAATGACCCCAAGTAACCCCAGTCAGGGCCTCAAGTGACCTCAAGTGACCCCAATGACCTCAAGTAACCCCAGTCAGGGCCTCAAATGACCTCAAGTGACCTCAATGACCTCAAGTAACCCCTGAATCAGGGCCTCAAATGACCTCAAGTAACCCCGGATCAAATGAAACATTCTCAAATGACCTCAAGTAACCTCTGTGACCTCAAGTGACCCCAATGACCTCAAGTAACCCCTGAATCAGGGCCTCAAACGACCTCAAGTAACCCCAGATCAAATGAAAAATTCTCAAATGACCTCAAGTAACCCCTGTGACCTCAAGTGACCCCAATGACCTTAAGTAACCCTGGTCAGGGCCTCAAATGACCTCAATTGACCCCAATGACCTCAAGTAACCCCTGAATCAGGGCCTCAAATGACCTCAAGTAACCCCGGATCAAATGAAAAATTCTCAAATGACCTCAAGTAACCTCTGTGACCTCTAGTGACCCCAATGACCTCAAGTAACCCCGGTCAGGGCCTCAAATGACCTCAAGTGACCCCAATGACCTTAAGTAACCCTGGTCAGGGCCTCAAATGACCTCAAATGACCCCCAATGACCTCAAGTAACCCCTGAATCAGGGCCTCAAACGACCTCAAGTAACCCCGGATCAAACGAAAAATTCTCAAATGACCTCAAGTAACCCCTGTGACCTCAAGTGACCCCAATGACCTCAAGTAACCCCGGTCAGGGCCTCAAATGACCTCAAGTGACCCCAATGACCTCAAGTAACCCCAGTCAGGGCCTCAAATGACCTCAAGTGACCCCCAATGACCTCAAGTAACCCCGGTCAGAGCCTCAAACGACCTAAAGTAACCCCTGGATCAATTAACACAGCCTCCAATGACCTCAGGTAACCCCCACAGGGACTCCAATTGGTGCTGTGTTTGTTTTTCCTTTTTCCTTTCCCTTTCCAACGTTCTCTGCATTCTCTGCACACACAGTTGTAGCTCTGCGCCCTGCTGTGCTATCGGCTCCTTTTCCCAGTAGTTTTCCGTGCCCTTTCCCCAGGCAGAGAGAGAAAACACGCTCCAGGGCCCCTGTGCTGCCTGGGTTCCTCCTGGCTGCCGGGGCTGAGAGCAGCTCTTTGGGTTTCATTTTCACGAACAAAGTGCGGTGAGAACCAAGGGCAGGCTCCAGAGAAGGGGCTCGACCTAGGGGGGGAGGGAATTGAATCCCCTTTCATCCTCCTGATTGGTGCTTTTGGTCAATTAGGCTAATTGGCTGAACTTGCACAAGCTGTCCTCACCCCGTGTTCCAGTTTGGTCAAATTTGGAAAGACATCCTCTGAGAGAAGGCAGGCTACAACCACCCCTCCCCCACCAGGTTTGGGAAAAAGTAAATTATCCTCAAAGGAAAGACAAAGAGATAAAAACTATTTATTTAATAAATACACAGGAAAAGGATAATGATCCTAAATGATAAACCCTCCCACTCTGCTGAGAGAAACCTAGGGGAAAATTCAGAGTCCTTCCATAGATCTCCCTCTCCTTCCTTGGAGCTGGGATGGGGTGGTGGGCCCACCTTCAGGGCCAAGGCCTCGGTGGAAATTCCTCCCGATGTATTCTGATGTTGAAACCGTCCAGCAGAGAGAAAAGGGCAAAAAGCGAAGTCCCAGGAGAACAAAAGTTCAACTCTCCGAAGGAAAAGGAGCTGAGGAAAAAAAACCTGCCGAAAGCTGGCTGGAAAGGAAAGCAAGCTGGGTGCTTCCCTGCCCTCTCGCTCTCCTGCCGCAGCTGAAAAAAAGTCTCTCTCTCTCTGTGACCTTGAACAAGCTGCAAACTGCTTGGAAAAGTTTTTCTCAGTTTTTCCTCCCCCCTCCCAGGCTCAGTTTAAAGGCATAGAAAGGCACAGGAATTAATTTCTGGGCATAGGGCAGCGATATGGGATACACATCATAAAGTCACCCCAAGCCCCCCCACGTGGGCGGCTTTCGGGGGCATTGCCCAGAACTGCCCCCGGCGCCTCCAAAGAAAGGTTCCCTTGTCCACCACCTCCCACGCTGAGCTTAGCTCCCAAGTGTGCGTTGTCTCACTTCTGGGTTGCTAAAGGTGTCCCAATGACCTCAAGTAACCCCAAATGGCCTCAAGCAACCCCTGGATCAATTAAAAAAGACTCCGATGACCTCGAGAAACCCCAAAAGACCTCAAGTAATCCCGGTCAGGGACACCAATGATCACAAGTAACCCCAAATGACCTAAAGTAACCCTGGTCAGGGACACCAAATGACCTCAAGTAAACCCAGTCAGAGACTCCAGTGACCTCAAATAATCCCTAGCAGGGACTCCAATGACCTTGAGAAACCCCAAATGACCTCAAGTAACCCCTACCAGGGACTCCAATGACCTCAAGTTACCCCTACCAGGGACTCCAGTGTGACCTCAAGCAGCCCCCGAGGTTCTGCACCCTCATCTCTCAGGGAGGAGCAGCGTGCAGCACCCCGCAGCAGCACATCATAACCAGGCTGGCAGGGGCAGGGGTGCGGAGCAGACTCTCCCCCAGCTTCCCTCCCAGCCTGGTCCATCCATCCATCCTCTTCTCAAGGCGCTGGCTCCTCAGCAGCAGGATCTGAGCAAGCCAGAGAACTCACCTGGCTCATGGTAGCCCTTCAGTTTCGCTGCACACAGTCGGTGCAGAACCTTAAACTGAGTTTAAAAACCCCAAAAGGGATGAATACTGCTAAACAGAGAAAAAGCATAAAACAGCTCAGTGGGCACAAGCCAACTGAGTGCCCATGTCTCATTGTTCCTGGCCTCTCCCAGCCCTGTGCAATGCGTTTGGAGGGAATGGGCAAAGGCAGCTGTGAAGGTAACGCCCACGGTGGGAATTCCCATCCACACACACACAGTCTCCAGCAGTGGCTGAATAAAATGCACCTGCTCGTCTTTCCCACTTAGCAAAAGAGCATCTGGACAACTGCTCCCCCTTTGGCATAAAATTCCAATCAGACAGACAAGTTCCCGTGCCTGCTAGGAAACACACTTCAGGGTTCAGCAAGGGCTGCAGTGTGGTGAGCCCTGGTACAACAGCAGATCCCGACACCTTCACAATCCATTTCCAGTGCTCTTTTTTACAAATGGCACACTGATGCCTTCCCAATCGCTGTCCTGGCGGCCGCCCCCTTCCCTTTGCTCCTGGGGCTCCCTGCGCTTTTCCCGTCAGGGGTTGTAAAATCTGTGCCGTAATCCTTGCCTGTACCTTTACCTTGTTCTCATCCCTCCTTTCATATCTTTCATATCCCTGAGGTGCCTTTCTAGCCAGTTCCTGCAAGGGCCCACTCGGCCACCTCTCCAGCCCCTCCTCCCGCTGCCTGTGGGCTCTCACCCTCCCACAGCCACCAAATTCTTTGCAAAATCACTCATCTCCCCAGTGACCCAAACAAAATCCCTTCTTACATCGGGCCAGTCTTTGGTGACACTTTTGGCACACCAAAGCCGCTCCCTGTCCAGCCGCAGTGTCCAGAACTCCCCAGCACACCCGTCCAGGCCCCCGGGCCGCTCTCCCAGCACCACAACCTCTGTAAAGCACCAGGTCCCGACAGGCGAGCACAGCCACGGTGCCACAGGGATGCGCAGGTGAACGGAGTATCCCGCAGCCTCGTGGGGCCGGGGGACACTGCAGCCCCTGCCCGGGGGGTGCTGGGGTCAGGCACCGCCCGGCGCTGGGCCCCGGCCGCCCCACAGCCTCAGCTCGGTCCTGCGCCTCCCCACAGGCCCCAGCCCGTGCTACCAATCCCACCTTCCACACCTGGCCTCACACTCCTCACCATAGAGAAACCCCCTTAAGTCCTGAGTAAAAAGTGGGCAAACCCAAATCCTCCACCCTGGCTCCATAATGGCCCAGGGAGGGGTGGGGCTGTAGCAACAATGCCTCCCTGTTTTCCTTATCCTGGCAGCTGGGAGTACAAAACGCTTGCAGCTGGCCCTGTATCAGACTGCATGTTCTGAAGACAAGGCAGAGAACTTGCGAGTCCTCACTGTTCTCTCCTTGCCACACAGCCTCCCACTGCTATGTGCCTGAGCCAGATTTCTCCACACTCCCCTTTGGCCAGTCCTTTCCCAAACCAACGCCACACTGCCCGCTCTGGGGGCGGGTTGCCGAGACCCTTTCTCAGTGCCTCTTATTGCCCCCTCTGGGCGTCCATGTCCTGAGCTGCCTCTGGGACAATGTGCAAACCATCTCAACGTTCTCCCTTCAGAGGTATTTTGGGATTGCCATCCCTGTGGCCGACACCCTTTTTCGACTTTCCTTTGCTGCCCACCCAGGGCGCCCTGCCATGTTTTACTCCCTGAAGTTGTACTCACCGGTGGGATTTGCCAGGACCCTTGTTGACTTTCCCTTACTGCCCCCTCTGGGCATCCATGTCCAGTGGTCCTTCCCTGTGGACTTTTCACAGATCCCCCTGGGCCACCTCTCATCTCTCTCCTGGACAGTCTCGGGTACCGATCAATGCCCGGTGTTGGCCAGCGCCGAAGGGAGCTGCTCACCGAAACTGGGTGAGGCGCCTCCAGCTCCTCTCGCCACGTGCCGGACGGTGGAAGGATCCCGGACGAGCTCCCAGTTGTCAGGAAAATCCACCAACGCTTGAGGTTTCTGTCCAAAAAGGAGACAGAGGAGCCCTGCAACTTTATTGGAGTCAAGGGAGAGAGGCCACCAGGGCACAGCCCGCGGGGTTTCTCTCTCCAGGTACCAGAGGGCGCAGCCTCCCTTTATCCCAAACTCCCGGCCGCACGGTGCCCTCTTCCCTTCCCCACTGCTGAGGTACCAGGAAGGTGCAGCCTTCCCGAGCTGCCTAGCCCACATTCCCCCTTGAACCTGGCATTTTCCCCCACAGTTCAGGCTCGTGCAGACCCCTGTGTGTTTCAGGAGCCAGGCTCCCTGGGCTCTGCACCAAAGGCAGTGCAGACAATCAGACCCATTGCAAAGACGTTCATACCTGTGGCTTCACCCCTCGAATTGTTTGTGAAGACATCAGCTTTCCTCTCAGACTCTTCAGTTGGTTCTGGTTTTATTTCTTTACCATCGTATCATTTCTTTTTCATACTGAAGCGAAGGAATCTATTTCCCCATTGCCAGGGAAAGACAGCTTCAGTATTTTTATAATGCTCCTTTCTGATTTACTCCTGGTTTTTACATTCTGCTTGGGGTTTTGTGAGACAATAAACAAAGTGGGTCTGATTCCTTGGGAAATAAAATATACAGAAGTGATTTAGTGCTGGCTTCCCAGACTTGGTCATAAGAAGTTCCCTGAAGCAAGCTGGTATTTCAAAACCTGGTCCCGAAATGTATATTCATCTCTGAGATGAAAAGAAAAGATTCTGGAGCAAATCATCCACTACAAAGACGCAGCCACGGGAATATATTTATGGTAAAAACAATGGCTTAGCAAAACACTTCATTATAGCAGAGAGAGAAATCAGACAGGCTTTGAGACAAATAAATGCACGCAGCCCTCAGTCCTGAGGTGTGAGGGGCATTAAGACTAAATGAGTTTGTGTTCAGAAATGTCACAGCTCTCCTGCAAATCAGCGTGAGGCCTGACCCAGCCAGGCGTGGGAGCTCGACTGTGTCCTCCCGAGTGGCTGCAAGCAGCCTTTAGGAAAGGCACAAGAGGTCTTTTCAGGGGAGTCCTGCGTCATCCTGGAAAGCTGGGACAGGGCTGACCCACCGAATAAACAGCTCCTTGCCTTCGTCTCTGGCACGGAAATGCTCTCTGATTTATACACTTTGCTTGCCTGATTTCAGAGTCTGAGTAAGACTGACTTGACATTTTATGGCTACTTTTAGAAGCAAAGAGAAGAGAAAATGAGAAGTGCACTGGGCAGGGAAGGACATTTTCAGCTGGAGATTTCTGTCGGTGTTTCTTGTATTGGGTTGCCACTTGCAGAAAATGTTCCAGCTGACAATGAGGACAAACCAAACGTATTCAAAAGCGCAAATATTTTGTTTTTAGCAACATCAAGGAGCAGACGTGGCTGGGGAAAGGGTTGTGACAGCAGGGTTAACGAGCCATGTACACCCCCAGAGTTTGTTCCATTCCAGGGATCAGAAGGGACTGAAGCCAGTGTGTTCTCAGTGACAGTAAATACAACCAATTGCCTCATTTTAAAAACAATTAAGGGAAAAAGAGCAAATGCTGTATTGAACTCATTTGTCTGCACCAGAACAAAAGCAGAGCACAAATGGTTACCTGATGTCGGCGTTTTGGGCGCACGACAAACGGGACGGGGAGCTCGGACAAGCGTTCCAGGAGCTTTTTTATTATTTTATCAGTCTCACATGCAGAGCTGAGACAAGAGATGGTACGGAGCTCACGCTGTCCCAGAGACATCCAAAGATTTCCTGGTTGCAAAGCATTCTTAAAAGCCTTTTGTCCAATAGCGTGCTTCTAAAAGTTACAGACATCTGGCTTAACCAATCAACAATAGCACACGTACTCCAGTTACACACAATGCTGACTTGTTATGCCTTTTTAACAATAGACAATAATCCATTCTTAAACTTAAACTTATCTGTCATGCTAAGCATATTTTATTTTGCAACATCAAAATCTATTTAGGCCAGGCCTAGAGACTCTAACCATTGTCTTTAGTGTCCTTGCTGCTTATAATTCTAGTTTTCCCAGGCAAAGCTGAATCCTAACTTCTTTCTGACTTTATTTTCTGAAACTTGCTTTTATTTCTCACACCTAAGAACCTTTCACCTTTTGTGTTTCCCCACAATTCCCCTCTTGGTACAACCATAAAGAATCCTCTTAACTTTGTCGCTTATTGACTACCTCGCGTTTCATAGCTCCTCTATGTAAAGGCACTTCTTCTGCTCGCTCTAAGTGGTGCTATTTTACACCACAGCGATTTTAATCCTGTGAAAGGTCGAGTCTGTTTCAAGAATGTAGGTCAAATCCAGCATTACTTGTTTTGTATCATTCGAGTAAGTCTTGTCCATTCCAAGGCCTTAATTCAAAGCCTTCATCCATAACTGCCTGTGTAAGACTCTGAGAGCTTTCTGTGATCCCTTTTCCTACATCATTCTCTTGTACGACAAAAACTTCCTTAACAGATTTGTCTATCATTCGTCGCACACAGTGAAGTATACAAGGCACAACTATCAGTATCACCACCACAATCATCAACACATATAAACTTGCCTTGCAAAGCTCCTTCAACGAAGGTGCAGAGCTCCATCCCTCAAACAAGCCACTAGCCATGATCCACTGTCTCTTTGAATTTGAGATGTTAGGTCTTTCAGCTTTTGTATACTTTTGTGGATGGATTCAGAGCAGTCAGACAAGTTCATACAACACAATCCTTCAAATTCCTCACAACCATGTCCATGTGCCAGTAAAAGGAAATCAATTGGTGCTCTATTTTGAAGGGTAGCATGTCTAACACTGTTGACATCAGTCAGCATATCACTGATTGCAATGGATGTGGCATTGGTTTGTTTACTCGGCCAACATCCTACCCGATCCAATTGTTTCAATGCCATTGCTGAGGCAAGTTGGGGTATTAACACACTTGCTGGAACCCTTGCTGCATTTTTCCAGGGTCTAAAATCACTGTTACACTTCTCATCATACGGATGAGCAGATCTCTTCCCTCTTTGTTTTTTCTGAACGACTGTTTTAGCATTGGGTGCTAGCACAGTAAGTTGTCCAGTGCTACATGGACAACCTTCAAGGCATGATAGAATGCCTTGCCAAGCCCTATTTCCACAAATGAACCAATATCCTTTTGGTAATTGTCATGGATACTGATCAATTCCAGAGTGTCCACCCCGACTGCCTGAGCAATTACACCAAAAACTTGAGTTTTTGTAGACGGGGGGATTAGGAGTGACATTGTGTCTGGGAGGATCTCTCTTTTGCTGATTGCTATCTGGAAAGGTAACGCAGAAATCCATTGTCAAGGAGCGCAAAATTTCCAATTCCTGGGGTTCAGCAGTTGCTCTGGGGAGTTTTATGGTCCAAAGATCCCAATCTTTTACAGGATTGCTCCCACTAGCAATTTCACCTAGCTTGCTGTTAAGTTGCTTTTTAGTTAAGGGATCATGATACATGGGTATAGGCTAATTTTTTACTGAAAAAGTGACTAAACAGGTTGCAAAAGGGTTTTCTGGGTTTGAATTGCACAGGCATAAGGTATCTGAGCCTGCTGCCTTAGCTAAGGTGACCCAAACATCTGTTTTCAGTTGTGCCACAGGGAGATCTGCATTGCAAAAAGCAAGCAAAGCTAGCAAGCTCCAATAAAACATTTGATTTTGCTCCATTTCTGAGAGCTGCTTTTTGGCAAAAGACTTTCCCATATATTACAACTCGCAAATTCTGCTTTTGTTCCTTCCCAAGTTGCCGGGGAGCCAAATGGCAATGGTAAAACTCCCCAAGAGTGGGAATTTCACCTCTGCAGAACCAATGGGAGGACACACCTTTACTGAACACAATGGATACCACGCTTTTGCCAAAAGAGCTCTACGAAACCAACAGATCACTCATTTAACATGACATGAAATCAAGGTTTGCAAATCCCACGGGTGAGCAAGGAGCGTCAGGTGTGACTCACAGTCTCTCTGCTCGGCTCACATCTGCACGCCTGCTTCTTCGCTCGTGGCGTTGTCAGAGCGTTCTCGTGTGGGATATGGTTTGACGTTCCTTGCGGGGACCCACTTAGGTCCTGCACCTGTGGAAACATTTGCCCCAAGTTATTAGTTGAAAAGGACCTTCAGTTTGTCCTGTCTCAGGATTTCTGATTAAAACAGGAGGATTTTCTCTCAATTTTGCTTGTGTGTTATTTGAAAAATGCCTAAAAATTGGTGGATCAGGTTCTGCAAAAGAGCTGTTCAAAAAATTAAAAATATATAAAGCTTTACTCAACCTCATCTGTGGTGTTGCCTCCGTTTCCCCCTTCTATTGATCTAAAGTACGTTTTAGGGATGTTCTTTCAGTGATTGCTTGACCTGTGGGGGAGTGGGCAACACCAAAGGTGTGGCAAACACCCCAATCCATTAAAAACGTGGCCAATTTTTGGGATATGTACGCGGGGCCATTGTCTGTTTTGATTTCTTTGGGTATGCCTAGTGAAGCAGATGCTTGCAAAAAATGTTGACAGGCATGATTGGCAGTTTCTCCTGTGTGAACAGAGGCAAATGCCGCTCCTGAGAACATGTCCACTGATACATGGATGTTCTCAAATTTCCCAAGGGAGGGGTATTTGGTGATGTCTGTTTGCCA
Organism: Corvus hawaiiensis; assembly: GCF_020740725.1. NCBI lineage: Eukaryota > Metazoa > Chordata > Aves > Passeriformes > Corvidae > Corvus > Corvus hawaiiensis. The sequence goes on from NC_063214.1 coordinate 1,880,211, forward strand.
TAACTGCAGGCTTTGCAAACCCCGTGGATTAACAGCTCCTGTGGAAACAGGGGCTTGCACTGGCTGACAATCAGGGCAAGTACTAATGATAGTTTTGGCTTGACTTTTAGAAATGTGAAACATCCTCACAAGTGCTTGTGCATTTTGGTGGAAAAAGGCATGACTCAGTTTTGCTTGTTCAAAGCTGTTTGGCAACGTGTTTGAAGCAACCATTGTCAGGTTATCTGCTCGTGTGTTCCCTTCTGCCAGGAATCGGGAAGCGAGGAATGAGCCCTAATATGAGCAACAAAATATTGGTTAGTTCTGTGCAATCATCTCCAGAGTTGTAGAAATCGTCTTTGGAGACCTGTAAGGAAGAAAACCCCATTCCATTATTAACAAAGGATCCCTTCCAGAGGGGTCCCATTGAAAAATGAGACCATAAAGCTGCAATTTTGCCCCCAAAACTGCAAGGAAAAAAGGTTTTGATCGTCCATGTAGCGTAGAGTCCTGGATCGTGGGTGCTTTTGTCGAGCTGCAGACAGTGCTTGTGCAACAAAATACTGGCAAATTGCAGGAGAATTCTTCATTGCTTGGGGAAATGATTTCCAGTGATACCTCTGCAGTGGTTCACCTTGGTTGATGGCTGGAACCGAAAAGGCAAATCTCGGGGCATCCTCGGTATGTTGAAGAAACAGTCCTTTAAATCGATGATGATGAAAGGCTGGTCTCTGGGAATCATTGATAAGAGAAGGAAGTCCAGGCTGGAGGGGTCCCATACCTTTCTCAGATCATGAAGCAATCTCCAGGAACCTGAAGTCTTCTTTTGTATGATAAACACTGGTGAATTCCAGGGACTATTCTGTGGGGGGGATGTGGTCTTTTTGTAGTTGCTCCTTTACTAAGTTTTTGAGGATATTTAATTTTTTCTCTGGTAAAGGCCATTGATTGATCCAGACAGAATTTTCAGTTTTCCAGGACAGGTTTTGATTGGTTGCCATCACAGGCCCACTTCCAGTCTCGCTCCCCACTGGGACAGTACGTCTCTCCCCCACACGGTGAGGGGTTTCTGCACGATGAAGGGACGAACTGTCACTGCCTTCGCTTCAGGACCTGTAATGGTAATCATGGATTCACTCTGCAAACATACAGCGCTCCCTCCGATCCCTGTGAGTGCACCCCCAGGCGCCACCAGATTCCAGTCGCTTGGCCAAAACAGAGGTGGTGAAAATCAGGTGTAAATCCAGGGAACCCAGACAAGGAAAGCTTGGGCACAGCAGAATTAAGCTTCCCTAACGTGTCCCAGACATAAAATATCCCAGACATAAAATATCCTTAAGGTGCGGGGTGGAGATTGAAGTTTTGTGCCTCTGGAACAATTGTTCTTGCCTAGGGTGGATGTTTGCCATTAAAACATCAGTGGGTGTAGGTTTTTCCCAGTGAAACCAGGGACTAAAGGAGTCAGTCCTTTTCCAGGATGGCCATTTGGGCAGGGATTTGGTTCAGTACTTGGTACCACTCTCCCACAGGTGCCTTGCTCAGCCTGTGACAGTGACATCAGGTGTAGGGGGGGATCCAGCTCTGCCTCTGGTGGTGGCACCACGGTGAAGGGCTGAAATGTGGAGCTCCAAACTGGAGGCAGATCCTGTTCAGAAGTGGTTGGAAATGAGTGCAGTGTTCCTAAGTCCCTCTAGGATCTGATGGACCCCACGTGCTGGGATTGCAGGGCTGCTCAGCACCTCAGTTTCTCCATCCAGGGTGGATGCTCCTGCGGTGACATCCCTGCTTTTCTGCCCTTCCCAGAGATCAGCAACGGTGTGGAGACCACGGACGAGCTGTCCTTCTGTTCCGAGAACGGCTACGCCAACGAGATGGTGACACCCACGGACCACCGGGACACCAAACTCCGGCTCAACTGAGGACTCTGCTCCGGCCCTGCGCACGCTCTGGCAGCGAGAGCCGCGCTCTCCTGCTTCCTGCGGGATGGGAACCTCCGAGGAACTGCTGGTCGGGCAGAAACCCCCTCCCGCTCCCCACCACTGGCTGCTCCACCTCCCTGGTTGTGAGGCTGGGGGGCTTATTTTTGTAAATATGTAGAAAAAACGAATTTTTTGTCTTTTTTTTTTTGAGTGTAATTCTTTCCAGGGCATGAGTGGAAATACTGTGTTCATTAAATCCTCAACCTTATGGCTGAAGTTCTTTGGATCTTGATGTGAGAGCCTGAGTCCCCTTGGGGGGTTTTGGGAGCAACACGGTGGACGTGTGTCCCCTTTCTCCCCCGTTCCCTAATCCAGTCCTTCCCCGGTGCAGCGACTGTGTAGCTGAATGTCGTGATGTTCTTGTGAAGTGTTCCTTTTGTTATGGTTTATTTTCTTTTGGTTTTCCCTCATTCCCCTTTTCCTGGGCAATGGAAGTGTAGCTCTGATGCACCAGGAGGCTGTTGGGAGAAGAGAGGCTTGCCGAGGAGAGGAATTCACGCTGCTCCTCCCTGCTGAAGTTCAGAGCCGGGGAAGGGCCTGCACTGGCTCAGGCGCTCGGGCACCTGCTCCTTGTCCCATCCTCTTTCCCCAAAGCCTGGATGCTCGATGGGGAATGGCCTTCTTGGAATGTCCTGCCAGAGTTGTGAAGGCAAATCCTGAGCATTTCCTGTAGATTGGGCTCTGCTGGCAGCAGGTTTGGATTTTTTTTTTCTCCTTTTTTTCCTCTCTTCTCCCCAAGCTGGGCTCTGCTGGGAGCCCAGATGGCTTGTGACAGACAGGCAGTGCCATGGGCACCATCACTCCTGGCATCTGGCTGAAGTGCCTGCCACTCCAAGTGGCATTTGCAGTCACTCCTTGCTTCCCTTCTGGAAGAGGAGGTGGTGGTGCAGGAGGAGATTCCCCTCTCTCTGGGCCAAGGCGATGCCCGTGGGTGAAGAAATTGTAAGTAGTTTGGAAGGCAAAACAACCCCGGGATATGATGTATTCCTGCAAGGAGACCTTTGGTCCTTGCTGTAAAAGCAGGATCTTTACAGCTGCAGGTTCATGTCCTCCAAAGGAGCGATGGTCTTGCAGCCAGTGCTGACGGGCTCTGAAGGCAGGAGCTCCCATCAGCAAGTTTCCAATGCAAAAGGCTTTAAACCAAAATCTTAGAGCAGAGGTTAAAAGTAAAAAAAAAGATAAATTGAAAAAGGAGAGGAGAAGGCAGTCTGGGGGGATGCCGATACACATCACATTCCACACCTAAAGGCAGGAGAGAAACAGCCCTGAGCAGTTTGTTCTTGCTTTGGAACTGCTCTGGCCTTTTCAGCTGAGATCCGGTGGCATTTTGAAGCCCTGGAGTTTAGGGCTTGGTGTGTAAGAGTTGGGGGCAAAAGTGGCCGACTTATCTCTGTGAAAAACCCCATTGATAATGAAAGTGTGCATTTTGGTGCTCCACCACCTAAAAAAGCACCACGTAAAATCCAGACTTTATTCTTTTGCATCTTCCCTGGGTTTTTAGGAATGTATGTGGAACAAGGCCCTGGTCCATGCTCCCTCTTACCTTGCCCAAATACTCTCCTTCTCCATGGTGCTCCCCAGTCTGTGAAATACAGTGTGTCTTGTTCTGCAGAACTGCAAGATTTTGGTGGATTTGAAGGTATTTTGAGAACTGAGTTGCTTCTCCCTTTGATGTGGTGCTGTATTGAAACATTCCTGGTGGATTGTCATTGCCAAGTGAGAGATGTTGTTAAACCTCGGCATCTGTTGGTGATCACCTGCATGTTCTGTTTTTATCCTTGGAGATGACTTTATTGAGAGGTTAAGTGCTTAAAAGCTTGGAAGTGTTGAAAGCAAACCAACAAAGAATTGTTTTCACAATTAACTTTTTTTCTTTTTTTTATGACAAGACCCAAATTTCACGCATAATGCACTGACTGTTACTGTCCTGAATATTTGCTACCTTTTTTTTTCTTTTGGAAAAAAAGGAGGATGATACTTTTCTGATGAGAATAGAGCTAGACCAAAATAAACTCTGCAATGCTCTGTGAAATAAACTGTCAGTATTCCCCTGCCAGTCTATCGTTGTTTTGTGTTATGGCACTACACAGGGGCTCCACCGCCCGATCCAGGGAGTTCTCCCATTATTTTCTGTTGTTCTCAGCACCTGGCAGCTCATTTTAACCCCACAGGTTGAAAATCCCCTGGGAGCAGTTGGAATCAGAGCAAATCACACAAAAGCCAGGCTGGGAGAGAATGAGATGTTCCAGGTATTTCCTTTTCCCAGTGCGCTTTTAATTTAACGCAGAACCCCTCTCTTCCCCTCAGAGCCTCTATCTTCTAATTTGGAGTTTTTCTCAGAAAAGAATTCCCTGCCTAGGCTGGGAAAAAAGCCTCCAAATTATTTAGGGTGCTTTGGGATGGTGTCACATGGGTTCAGCTGGTCACTTGGAGCCCTTGGCAAGAAACCCGTCATCTCCTGTGCGCACGGAGAAGCTCAGCGTGACCGTAAGTGAATAAATAATAGCAACAAACCAATTAACCCCTGAAAGGCGCTGCCGTTCCGCCGCTGCCCACCGGAGGGCCCTGCTCGGCCCCGCCGCTCCGTGTCCGCCAGACGGCGCCCGCGGGGCTCCGTGGGGGGGTCCCGGGGCCCCGATCCCGCCTCGGTGCCGCGGGCCCGGGACCCGCGCTGCGCCCGGCGGACACCGGCAGGAGCGGGCCCGAGCCCCCGGAGCGATGCTCCCGCCGCATCCCGGCATGAGCGGCCGCTGCGGGAATGGAGGGGGTTTCAGTTCCGAACCTTCCCATTCCGGCAGCTCTTCCCACCTTTAGAAAAGGTACTAAAAGACAGATCCGCTGCCGGTCTGCAGCGTCCCCTTGTAACCACAGCGAACACGCCGCTGCGCTGCCTACTGCCCTTCTCGGCGACACGGACCGTAACATTCCCGGAATCGCGGAGTGCGAAGCTAAACCAAATTGCTCCCGGCTGAAAACTCGACAAGGAAAATGGGCCAGCACGGAAAGCTTCGCTGACCTTCCCCCTTAGGAGTGATCACTTGAAAAGTTTCCAGCTACATCTTGCAGAGAGATAAACGAGGACAAAACGTTTGCTCAGACCTTGCGCCTGATATTTGGAAACCTGTATTCACAACCAAATGACGATTTTCTTTCCTTTGCAGCCTGCAAACTGCACACAGCCCGTGGTGCTCTGCACGGCCTTTCTAGCTGTGCACTAACACTTAGATTCTCGCAGAGCCTGACGCACTTCTCGCACACAAGAATGTGCCGGGACACACACAGATGCTCCATTTCCCCTCCGCCTCGCAGCCTTCCATGAGCACACCACACCCTGGGGCTGTGCGCCTTCCTTCTCAGCTGGGTGCACCTCGCATTTTTTCACTGTCAGATCCCAGTGTCCAACCTTAAAACGTCCAGCAAAAAACCCCGGTGCTAGAACAGAAGGCCAGCGGTGGCGTTCCCCTGCTGCCTATAAACTACGGCAAACACAGCGCTGCTGTGCACTTTCCTCCTCAGCTACTCACACACTTCTGCAGTCAGTCTAAACCGAAAATTGCTGAGCTACAGCTGGCACAGATCAATTGCCAGGACAGAGAGCTCGCTCGGACCTTTCCCATGACGTTGGGAAACTCTAATTTGCATCGCAGTCAAGTGACAGTCACTCTCTCCTGGCAGGTCGTGAACTGCAGTCACGCTCTGGTGCTCAGCTAAATGTCCCGTCACCCAATTTTAGTCATGCAGACACCAAATTTGTGCCAGGACGGAAGCAACAGGAGGGTAGTTCCTCCTCCTGGCACCACACTGGGGTTGGGCACCTTCCTCCTCAGCTCGATTCCACCTCCAAAATTCAACACATCCAAGGATCGCTCCCACACAAAAGCCGCCACGACCGACATCAGAATTCAATGATATTTAAGGGCCCTTTTAATGCAATTCTCTGATTCTGTGATGATTCTATGAAGTATTTGTGGGTTTTTTTTTCCAGCAGGCATCAAGGACAAGGTAGTTCTACAATATGATATGTTTGCTTTTGCTTTGCATATAATTTAGATCCTTAGTACCCAAGTAAGAGAGAAAATAATTAGAAGTGAGTTGAAATCTGAAGGAAGTTGAGAAATAGAGCTGGAGGCTGAAACGCAGTTCTAGGAAAGGTACATGAGAGAGGCAGGAGTAAGAAGTAAAAAATAATCACAGCAGGAATAAAAAACATAAGAAAAAAGACAAGGAAAGGTGGGGTGGAGAAATCCAGATAGTATAGAAAATGAAATGCCCACTTAATCCTTAAGGCTTTCCTTTCAGGTCAGCCAAGAAGAATCCCAGCAGGAAGCTAATTAAAATTTGTGCCTTTTCAGATTTCACAGAGGAAAGAAGCTCCTGCATTATTTTGGCAACCTTTTAAAAAGCCAAATTTACTCCAAACCATTTTCCCTACCCATATCATTGGGCTTCCTACCTGCAGTTTCAGAGATGTGTGGCTCCACCAGTGCCAGCTCCAAGCTGCTCTTCCAAGGAGCCAAAAGGCAAAATAACCCGAGGACTGGATATTTAAGCAACTGAAACCCACCGGGTATTTAGAATACACATTTTATCCAGGACCCAGCTTCAGGCAATGAGGAGAATGAGGTGTCTTCAGCAGGTGATTAATTTAACTCATCAGCTCTCTAACAACCAGCCTGTGATGGGTGTTTTTGAATTTAGGAGCTGGGTCTCAGATAGCCTAAACAAAGCCTATTATAAAAGAGATGTGCAAATACCTTCTAATGCTGTGAAGATCAGGGAATTTCATATTTGTCTGCTTAAAAGAAAATAGCAAGAAAAAAAATAGTAATAATAAAAAAAGGCAGAATAAAAAAGCTGAAGTAAAAAAATCCCAGCCCTTGAAAAATCAGGTCATAGTTCCTGTTCAGATAATTTATTTTTTATAGGCAGTATTTTTCTCTTTCTAGTGAAGTATTTAAGTCAGAGAAGACTGACAGCATAGGCAACATGACTTATGTAGCTTTTATTTATTTTCCTGTTTGCTTTCATAGCACCAGGATGAGTTGCCCCTTGCATGAAGGTCATTTCAGTGGCCTTAAAAAAAAAAAAAAAAAAAAACACCAACAAAAACCAAACTAAAAGCAAGGTGCCAAATTGACAGTGACTTGAACAAAAGCCAGGAACCAATTATTCTGCTACCAAATATCAAACGATATTTTTGTTACCATGCATCCCTGAGTACCTAAACCTCAAATATTGTGGAGAATTTCAAGCAAAGAAATAATAATAAAAAAATCTATTTGTTTGGTGTACAAATATACGTACATAAATATATATATGTATCAGAACTAGAGAAAGGAGGAAAAAAACAGTCTTTCTTTCAATTGTGTACAGCGTGACTACTAAGAAACACACACTTGTAAAGAAATAGCTGTAACAAATAGCTGCATATTCCCAGATGATCAAAGGAATGTTAAATGCTACCATTTAATGCAGTCAGTATCCAAATCCGAATGTACAGTAGCACTGATTAATAACATCAATCAATCGCTATTTTTACATCAGCTGAGCTTAAAAAAAGCAACCAACCAACCAACCTGGCCTTTTTTGCGCCAGTTTCCGAAGGGCAGGCGGCTTTTGGCTCGCTATTGACGCTTTGCGGGGAATTTAAAGCAGAAATGCGGGGCCGCGCTGGGCCGCGGGCCTGAGGGGCAGCGCCGTGCCCTGGCTGCCCCCTAGCGGCCGCGGGCCGCACCCTCCGCGCCAGCGCTCCTGAGCTGATTAGAATGTAATTACAATTTAATTAACCGCTGGCTGTGGGAAAGAACCGTGAGGCCGCCGGTGGCACCCGCGCAGCGACCCTGAGCTTCCTCCTGCAGTGGCGCTGTATATGTGCTCTGTCGCCACTGGTCAGAAAACAGCTGGATTCTTCGGCTGAAGCTTAGTTCAAATGTGTCTTCTGTGCATGGTAGTGCTGTATTTATTTATCATGGTTTATTAATTTTACTTTGTCCAGTTCTGGGCTTCTCAGGACATGGAGCTCCTGGAGCACGTCCAGCCGAGGGATGCAGAGATGCTGAAGGGACTGGAGCACCTCCCTGCCGAGGAAAGGCTGACGGAGCTGGGGCTGTCCAGCTGTTTGTGCAGCCATTCAGGCAAACAATTCCTATTTCAACGCACAAGAACCTCTTGCTTTATTTATAGCTTTACAAATCGTGCAGGAGCTTTTATTTTTGATAAACACCGGATGCTGGTGGTTACCAAATATCCTGTATTTGGATTGTTTTGCTAAAAATAGCTTCAGAGAAAGCAGGTCCAGCACTGGTAGTGATTATTCTGACAAACCCCTGGTTTGGCTACAGCAGAGGATCCTTTCTGAACCTGCAAACCTCTCCCAGCAGCTTTGTTACTATTAAGTGCACCCACAATGCTGCTCAATCAGGTGCTACACATTAACAGCTAACTTGTCCTTTTTCCCACCTTTTTCTCCCAAAAAAGAGAACAGGGTTGACTTTGCTTTTCTTAGATGTACAATAATCTATATCTCCAAAGTTAAGAACCCAGAGAATCTGCTCCAACACTTGTCTTCTATATCTTCCCACTAAAAAAAAACCCAAATAAGCAAAACTCCACAAAAGATTCAGTGCTGTCTCAGTGTCCTGTTTTGTCTCTTGACACTCACATCCAAAATAATACATGTTGTCACACATGCAGGTAAATAGCTGTAAAGAGTTATAAACGAAAATAAAGTAGTATGTATAATGTATAATATGACTAACATGTAGACAGAGAACCATAATGGTCTATAATGGTAGAAAGGCTTATTGAGAGAGACCCTATCTTTTACTAGAACAACAGAGAGCTAGAAAAAGCCCCACACAGGCTTTTCTTCAGGTTTGAAATGTGTAAAAACCTTTGCAGTCCAGACTACAGTTGGCAAATTTTACCAGCAAACCTTGAGAAATGCAGTTTTAGGGCAGACAAAAACCTTTGCCAAATCTGAAGTACTCACCATGAGTTAGAGCCAAGAAGAGAAAGAGCTAGAATGTCAAAAGGATTTATCTTATTTCTTCTGAAATGGAAACAGTGACCGAAGTCATAAACAAAAGCCCTGACACAGCCACATGCAAACAGCTCTCGTTCCATTCACAAACCAGCAGGCAGCACTCCCTGAGCTAAAGCAGGGCAGCTGCGAGGTTTGAGTGTCCTCCTCATTTTGTGACAGCTGATTTTTCCATGGACAGCATCCTGACTGTCTTTGGACAGTCCTGAGGTGCAGCTTGTCTGCTTGCACTGTTAAACTGTGTTATATTTTAACCTCATTAGTGAAGGGACCGAGTCAAGCTCAGATTTTGTGTCACCATATCCAAGAGTGGGGGGGGGGGGAGGGGAAGAGGTAAACCACCCAAACTGATTGCATTTCCATGCCACAGCTTTCAAAAAGATCATTTGGCTTTAAAAAAAATAATAAAAAGTAAAGTGCTTTTTAAACTTCAACTCTTAACTCCCTCATGTTCAAAATACCTGTTTCAACATGATGTTCTAATATATGTGCAACCAAATACCTGCATGCAGCAGCATTTCTTGTAGAATCTTGCAGAATTAAATAGAGATTTATTTTTTAAAAGTGTCCATTTTCAAGCCATGAGTTGGAGCACCTTCATATGATTGGAATCAGCAGAGAGCCAAGGTGGACCAAGAAACAGTGTAAGCAAAATAGATATTTAGATGACATAATATATAAAATGAGACTGATTTACTGTTGGAAATTTATAAAAAGGAAAATAATCACAACAGCGGCATTGTAAATCTTGGTTTCTGGTGCATTTTTAACCTCAGGATATAAATGCTGTACAAAATGAACTCTTGAACTCCTAACTCTTCTTCCTCATCCAAGCCGATCCCACCTCCAACACTGATGAGGTCTAGAAGGGACTAAATGCTCAGGAACACAGATGCAAACCTGCCTCGTGGTTTTCCCTGGGAAAACAGCAGGAGAAAGTGCCAGGGATATTCTCCACAGCTCAGAGGGTGAAACTGGGAGGCTCTTGCTTGGCGAGGACAGTGCCAAACCCCCTCAGGACAGGGCTTATGACCTGACAGGTTTCTAAGACACACACGAACTGCACCTGAGCCCTTCCCACCATCCCCAGCCCCACCCCCCAGCTGGGCCTATTTAACACTACAGTTTTCAGGACTTGTACGGGGTCAGGTCAAATCCATCTCTAAGAAGTAGTATTACTGAGTTTGTGATGCTCATCCCTTTCCCTCAGGTTAAACCCTTAAGCTACACAGGAGCACAGGATGGTATCAGCTAATAGAGGGGGGGGAGTTTTATCCCAGAATTTTCCTCTTGGACTCCAAACAGCTCATTTTCAGAAGGGAGAGCAATGACACAGCAGCACTGTCTTGTTCTCAACACCTCCAGCATACACCAGACACAGAAATCAGCTTGCAACAAGCAGAAATATTTCCTGACCCAGATTCAGGCATTTTATGAACTTTGAGCCTCTTTCTGGCTGCAGAGATAAAATGCTGTGCTGAAAGTAAGAAACACTGATAGCTGTCAGAAGCAAAGGTCTTTGCCCTCCCTCACTGTGTGTGGTTAAGGACATTTATATGGGATTTCACAACAAAAATGAATGCATTTTTCGGCCCTGAGAGCCTCTCCACTCCACTTGATTTGTTCCATTGCTTCTGCTGCGCAGCGCAGCACTGACTGCAAAATGTTACACAACAAGTGTTTGCTGAGTGCTCCAACAGAAAGACACCTGAGCAGAGAAGTGGCATCCTCCCAAGTGACACGTCCTCCTGCCCGAACTGCCTGGTGCCTCCAGGCATCTCCGCCTGCTCACCCTGTGGAGGTCACAGGGAGAAAGGCAGGGGCTTCACACCCAGAGCACTGAAGCAGGAAAGACCAAGAAGTGTATGAAAGACGAACATGAGGGGTTAATGAAAATGAAATAAATCAGTGTTAAATAATCCCTGTTTAAACCCAAATAACAGCACTGCAGATAGCAAAAATAGAAATTACCCTGGACTGTTGTTCTTTATTTTGAAGCTAGGGAATACATTTAATTGTACTGTGTTTGAAAATTTCCTAGTGTTTTCTAACAACAGATGTCCAGTTTTCTGAAGAAGGCAATGTGGTCCATTATTGGCCCCATTCACGACCCATAACAAGAGGGTCTTTATACATGGCTACAACACGAATGCTAATCGACACTTGGGGGGGAAATTGTATGGAATTGCTTCAGAGATTTTCTTTATTTATTTATTAGCTAACAGAGTGTTCTATATTTATTCCTTCTAAACGAAAATGGTTTGTTCCGAAATTCTGAAGACAATTCTGGTGGTACTGGTGTGTCATTTTACAGTCAGTGTTACAAGGCCATCTGGCACGCTGAATTTTTCCTGCCATTGCTAAAATGAAAGGTACCCCGTTATCTCAGCCAACATGAATGATAAAGTTTGGTTTCCCACTTCCACATCCCCCATCCTTTTCCTTTTTCCTGCTGCAATGCCCCCACCGCCCATCCCAGGGTGGCCCAAGCTCCGTCCTGTCCTGTGTGGGATGAGCCCTGCACTCCCTGTCTGGCCAGGGGGAGCTGCCCCAGTCTGCCCTGCCCGTGGTTTCCAAAGGAAAAAAAACCCCACCTGAGCCAGGAGGGGCTCTTGAGCAGAGCTGGGAGTCAGCAGGGTGAAAACTCCCCTTGCTTTCCCCATAGCAGAGCCACGTTTTTCAATAAATTCAGTCAAAAACCCAAAGAACCAAAAAATGCGGCAGGGGCTGAAAATGACCCAGCTGAAAGAGTATAATTGGATTTGGAGAGGGGAAGCCTGTTTCAAAAGAAAATTCCTGGGATGCTTGTTTTTAAAGGGGTAGCAGCAACCTCAAGAAAACAACGAAGCAGCTGCTAGAAAATGAAGGGTAAAGTGAGGTCTGACCTCAGGACTTGCCCTGGTTCTGCAAATCCCTCACATCCTTGGGAGCAAAATAATCCTCAGCACAACAGAACCCAGGTGAATTGCTCCAGACGCTGCTGAGAGCACGAGATTCCCACTGAGGTAAAAAGGGCAAATGTAGAACAAGACAGGGAGACAGCTTTCAGCCACCTAAGGCAGGCAACATTTCTGGGACAAGTTTTTAATATGATTTTTTGGATGCTTGTGACTTAACCATGTTCCAGTGCTGCTGAAAGCAGGTTGTTTGTAGTTGCAATGCACAGCTGAAGGAGCAAGGCTCTATTTACACAACAATTCTGTGGAACTACCACACTGAACACACTATGGGACAAATCCTAGAAAAAATGATAAATCTGTACAAACAAGACAAGCAGAAAAAGTATTAGCATTAATGCTTCGTCTTCAGAGCAAGAGACTGCGACAGAGCCTGCCTTGAATCTAAATTAAAAAGCTTCCAGGAGACTGCATAGTTTTGTTCAGAGAGAAACAGGGTGAGCCAAAATTAGAGGCAAATTTAAGAGATGACAAAGTGCTGAATGTCTCTATTACCCAAGCAATTTCTTCAGAGGGCCAAATTATTTCTAACCTCTGGGGGGATTGGGTCTGCACTACAGTATCCATATTTTGTACAGGAAAGCCACAGTTAAACGCTGCCTCACTGAGGGGTTCAATGAATGCTTCTGCAGAGCCACGAGTTTCTTTTGAATTTGCTTTTTTTTTTATCAGTTGATTTGCTTTCAGATCACACATGGTAACTGCAGAAGAGTTTTTTACTGTAAGAACATACATGAAACACACAGAGGAAAAATTTCATTGCTGTTCGGCTGGATAAATGTGGGGGGGAAACGGGATTTTCCTCATGATATTCATTCTCCTCAGGCCATCACTTTAAAGTCAACCCTATCTGCCACAAACTGTGCTAATTCACAAAGGAATTCATAAATTCATAATGCAAAGTAAAGAACTTCTGCATAAAAATTTTCAGCCTGGACACGAAGATACCCTGTGTTATATATGACTTCCCAGTTCCAGGGGACAGCAATGAAAGAAAAAACAATAGATGGATATATTGCAATATATAGACATAATAAAAAAGAAAAGGCTGATAAAATCTTTCGATTGCAGCAGTTCCAGTATATGGTTTGTGTTCACTACACCCTCTTCCTGTTTGCCTGAGAGCTTATCTTTGACCAAAACCATCATTGTTTAAGGTCTGACTAATACCCACAAAAACAAGGACAGGCTGAGAAGGACACGAGAGCTTTGATTTCTGTATGGGAATTGCTCAAGTTAGCCTTCTTTTTTTGCCTAGAATAGGACCACTCTTTACATATATAGGTAAAATTTATCACCAATCATACAAAAGCAAACAGTTCCTATTGGGTTACTTGCAATGATTAATGATAAGTGTATCCCTAACTGTCTTCGGTATGGATTTAGGCTCACGTATAAAACAGGCTTCTTCTCTTCTTTTAAGACCTGAAGGACATTTAAATTAGGTGTCTCAGCAAGCTTTTGTAGGGATTTGTTTGTATTGAAATCTAGGGTTTCCAATATTTACTTTGCCTAAATAACCTCTTTAAAATTTTCTGTTTCTTTGCACTTCTCTGCAGGAAAAACAATTTGCTAATATCAAGTATTAAGGGAAATTTGCACAGGAAGAGGCAATCAAATCTCTGATTTGTTCAAACAAGACACTCCCTTCCTCAATTTCCTACCTCCTTTCATTGAAGACTACTAAATTCAAATTACATGCTACAAATTGAATGAAACAGAATTCCTCTCTTACCAGTTCCAACTTCATGAGTAACCCCGTAGAGACACACACCCAATCATCTCAAAATTTATACAAAGGCTTAGCTTCAGCTATATTTGTCTTCAGTGTATTTACTCGTGTCTAAATGTAAATGGGTCCCAAAGCACTTAAAGAATCAGAGGTCTGAGTTGCCACAAGTGCTTCTTTTTCCTTCTTTCTTTCCTCTGGAATTCTTCCTGTCCTCCCTGGTACACTGAATGTGTCTGAGCACGTTCTGCAGGGTCAAACACTGCCCTGCAAAATCACACGGCAATGTGACTTTGCTGTTTGCAGCCCCCCTGACAGGTTTGTCACAGGGCACGTTGGGAAAGCACCCAGCTACTTCACCAGCAGCGAAAAGAGGGGTTTAAAAGAGTCAGATTAATTGGATCATTCATCACCAAATTTGTCTTTGGAGCATAGTTAGTACTTGCCTCACAGCTGATCATTGTTTACTTTATGGGGATGAATAGCTTTATTCAAAAATACTATTGCACTATATTCTTACAGTTTAGCTTCTGCACTCTAACATCTCTATTTTTATTTTTTTTTTTTTATTACTCTGCATTTTCACAACCTCTGTCTTTGAAGGGGGAGGAAAAGGAGGACTCTGGTCCCCTATAACTCATTTGCCAAGCTGTGCTAGCTAATCCCTTTAAAGAATAACCTGCTGGCCAAGGCTCTTCTGGAGCAAAGCAAAGACTTGATATCGCCAGCCCCATGGAGCACCCACGAGTTCAAGGGGCAGGGGACCAGAGGTCACTGCTGAGCCTTCACCTCTCTGACAACGGCACGCAGAACCAATTTCCTCTGGGCTTTATTTAGCAGGCATGAGGCCAGCATGGGAAGCAGCCCTTCCCCCAGATGTGCAGCGTAAAAGGAGTTATTTATCAGTGAGCTCCAGAGCCAGGCTGTGATCAGCACAGAGCAGGCCTCTGTGTGACACAGCAGCTCTCCTGTTCCCTGAAACAATGCCTTACAACAGCTAAATTAAAGCTAATCTGTGCCTGGAGCCTGTTTTCTGGCATTATTCTCTTTTAGAGGACACTGCTTTACACCCATTTCTCACCAGGATTCCTGGAAGAATGGGAAGATTCACAGGGGAGGTGGTGGCACTGTCCAAGGTGAGCAGCTGAAGGGACCTTGGGCAAACACCAGGGGTTTCTGACAGCCCAAGCCCCTTCTCTGCTGACCATTCCAGCAGTCTCTTCAACACAAGCATTTTTCTTCCCAAAAAACCTCCTAAAATGGTGGTCTCCTTGCTCTCCTTGTTGCCCCCCCCCTCCCCCCCCCCAAATAAACAGATATTAAATAATGCCTGTTCTTCTAAGTTCCTTTCCCAAAACAATTGGGTCTCTCCTCTCCCATCTTTGCCCTTTGTTAGGGGAAGTACCATTGCACTTGTTTTGCATGGAAAAAATATGTCACATATAAACCATGAGATTCTTCTGGGACTACAAGGACCACAGGTATTAATCCATGGTAAATTGTGGGATTGGGCAAATTCTCTTCATTAGGCCTGTTCCAGTATTCTTAATTCTGTCCTTCACTCTAAAGCCACAGGGGTCCTTTACAACCTGGAAGAACAAGACAACTTCTCTTCTAAAGCCTTGCAACTGTAATAAATATAAGGAAATTTACAGATTTACTGGACTGATAGACTGAAAACAGTGTAAAATCATCCTTCCAGCACTTGCAATTAGAAGAAAAAAAAAAATCTTTCTGGAGCAGGAAGGGGGGACTGGCATGAGTTTAAGCAGAACATTTCAAGTACTGGGACTATAACTGAGCCATCCTAAACCTGGGCGCTTTCAGAGCCCAGGCTTTAAAACTAATCCTTGCAGATGGCTTTGAGAAACTGATGTTTTTATCCTCATTTTACTAAATTCTAGAGATCTTTTTAAACTGTAGAGCATTTCAAAGCATCCAGGCTTTGGTCTGAGTCAGAAAAAGTAGGGCTACAGAAATCTCAGTCCCACCAGCTTCATCCTTTTTCTGAGACATTATGACACAATTATCTTGAGAGTAGATGACTTCTTTTCTACGTTTGGTTTTTGAGTTTTTTTTCAGAAATGTTAAAAAACCACACCAATAGCTGTAAGATGAAACTGCAAGTATTCACTGGCTGAGACAGAGGCCTGACATAAGAAATTTCAGAGCACTGAAAAATAATTTACCCCAGCAGGAGCAGGATTTTACAAGGGAAGCTGTTGGCCAAGTGTAACTCTTGGCAGCACTGCCAGCTCCACTTAGAAGAAATAACGTGCCTATGCAAATCAGCCAGCTCTTGAAAATTCACAAGCCTCAAAAGCTGCACCTCAGTCGTGCAGCCAAAAGGAAAGGCTATTCCTTCAATGTTAGCCATATTTTGAGTAATTTCCAAAAGGATCCATTTTGCCAATCTTTTACGTCTTTGAATGAATTAGAATTAGGGAAGAGGGATCATTACACCCTAATTCTGCTCTCAGACTTTCTACAGTGCCATATTTCTTTCTCCCTTGCTTCTGAGCCACACCTTTAATGTCATCGGGGTAAGGGAAGGGGTTCAGTGTCATGGGGAGAGGATGTTCTGACACTTTGAGAACAGGGATTTGCGTGTCTGGACTTGGCTTGTCTCACCTTGTCCCACAAAGGCCGAGCAGTGTGGCCCCAGGAAGAGGAGACATGAGTGAGGGGAGGCAGAAGTCTCGATGGTCTGAATTTCTACACCTCCATCCCCTTCCAACATGCCCATCTTTCTCCCCTGAGGATACTGGGAAGTGCAGTTTAGGAAGAGAATCATTAAATACCTGCTGTGCAGCTTTTCTCCCTTCCTGCAGTGCAGTGCTTGCCTGGCTCTCCACCCAGGAGCAGATGAAGGATGCTTGTTTTAGCTCTTCCTTTGTCCCAATGCCTGGATCTCTGCAGGTTTGGATTTGGATGCTGCTCCACATGGACCCTCAGCAGCAGAGAAGCACAAAACAATCTCTGCTTCCCTTCCAACCTCAGCCAGTCTGTGATAAGAAGTCATATCAAGATGCAAATTAAAAAATGAAAGCTTAATTCTTCTACTGCAGGGACAAAAGCATCTCGATGATTTTAAAATGAAACTCATCCTTAATCTCACCAGGGAGTTTGAATTTTTGCTTCAAAACAGATGTCACATTATCTCACCCAATAAATTTACTTTCTCTCTCTCCCTTTCATTTAGCACTCTTTGCCCAAGCAAAGTGCAAATTTCACGGATAGAAAGAAAAAAATATTAAAAAAAGCAAGCAGAAAGAGAATGAAGGAGAAAGAGAAAATCACGTGGCTCAGATACCAGGGCGGCTTATTGTACAAGGCAGACTGTATTGCTCTGCTCTTGTGCTTGAATAACACAAGGACATTTTGTTAATGTAGAGCCCATCACATCTGAAAGGCCTACTCAACCTTGGGCAAATTTTAAAAAATCACCTTCACCAATTTTAAACTAAAAACCACAATAAAAATACAATGCTTCCTTATTTGTCCCACTACTGAGATTAATTATTTATATTAATTATTAATACAAACCGTAAAAGATAAATTATCTTTACCAGCCATGACAATACCCAGTATTTCTTTTAGCACCTGCTAACAGCTTTTAAGAATACCTAATGTTTGCAGCCTTGCACAATATTTACATTTCAAACAAAACAGGAAAACTTCCTGCCTCAAAAACAGTCGTTTCTGATAAAGCCACTTCAAATAATCCTCTACCTCTCCATCTCAAACTCAACAGCATCATTTCACCACTTAGTACGCACATAAAAGAACAAAGGCTGTAAGGTAAGTACCCAAAAGGCAGGAAATTTAGTAACCAAAGAGTGCGTCACAAAACATCTTAACCCCCGTCACTTACAGCAAACACCGGCCTGCAATGAGCTCCATTATTGCAGGTCTGCAGCACAAAGCACTTTGCAGGGACAGGGACAGGGAGAGAAAGACACCACTCCAAGTCCAACCAGCCGCTCCTAATCCAAGGGCTGCAGCCAGCGAGGCTTTTCTTCCGAGGCGTATTTGCTGTATCTGCCACCTGGGTGACATTAAATTAATCAGCATGGACTGGGCAGGGAAGGTGCAGCAACCTCCCGGCCTGGGATGCTCTGCATTTTTCCCCTGCTTTTCCCCTGCTGCTGGGCCATCCTTGCAGATACAACTGGAGTAGATTGGGGAATGTGGAATATTTCAAACTCTACTCGATACGTGGTTCCAGTCATAATTTTTACTTCAGCATTTCTGGGCTGAAACCTCCTTGCTGTGACTTTGCAAAGGGGAATGGGCTGATTTTATTCCACATATAAACTGAATCTCATTGACCTCAGGAAGCTCTGCCGTTATCAGTGTGTCCACAGGGCTGGATTCCTTAATCAAGACACCAATGAGTGCATTTATTGTTACTCTGTAATGCTACCACATTCATTTCACTCCCCAGTCTCTCCTCATCTGCCAGTGAGCAAAGTGTTGTGGAAAATCACTTCATCAGGAAGGAATCAAAGGCCATTGCGAAATTTTCCTTGGAGTAATCCCTTAATCTGGCAGTTTTCTGAAGAAGCCGTGCATCTGTGATGTGCAGACATCTCATTGCTAGGGAACAAAGCTCGCCTGTAGTTACTGCTTGATGTTAAATTCAAGCTTAAACAACACTGCTGTAACTGTTGCTCCTGCATGACACAGCCTTCACATTTGGTTGACATTAAATTGTTTAAACCCAGCATTTATTGTTTCCCCAAACAATGCTGCCATTCTCAGATTTTAAAGTGCTGCTAACTGTGCTTTTTCTTCTTAGACTTCCTCAGCTTTTCCATCCCAGACCCTGCTGAGGAGTGTGTGGGGTGGGTTTATCATCTCCAGCCAGCTCCAGTGGCAAGTGAGGCGAAATTTTGACTCTCCTGGGTGTTGGATGCTTATTTGTGAAAATTTATGCTCATCAAGGCAGAGGCATCAGCAAACCTCATATTCTACTCTGTTCCTGAAATGTTTTGAAATTTCTGATAGCCCAAATATTTCAAGGCAGTGGATATGTTAGAGAATGTGTGTAACGCCCACCCTCCTTAGTTTGACATGATGGGGGAAGAGCAGGATTTTTCCTGCCCAAGAGGATTTCCGATTTCTTGAAGCACGCACGAAAAAAAAGGCTATTTAATTATTTTCTGTAGGTAAATGCATTTGCCAGCACGGCTGTAACCAGTGAAGCTATTTCAGTCCATGCGAAAATGCAAATCTAATTCAGTTCAGCAAATTAAACTGCCTTGTAGGTGCAGCCTAGATATAGCTCTCAGAATAGAATAAAGGACTTGGGCCAGTATAAATGCGTCTTCATGAGGATTTTGTGCTGTTGCAGCTACAACAAACCGGGCTGTGCTTTCCTTTCCCTTGTTCTCCAGTGACATGACTATGCCAGCAATGCTTTTAAGAGCAAGCCCGACTCAGGCAGGTCTTGTGTGAGTCTGTCAAACAGCCCCCAGCAAAAGCAAACAAGCTCTCGCTGGTGAGACAAGGAGGGAACTGGCTACAGCCTACATCAGGCTCCACTGAAGGCTAACATGAAGGAGATTTAGGCCACTGGACTGGATTCAGGATACTCAGGCAAAACCCATGGTCACGTGAATTGTGTCAAAAAGCAGCTTGCCCCAAAGCTAAAGGCTCTCCTCTGGAGTCTCAAAAACATATGTGCCAAAAACTTATCTTTTAGTAGCTCAGGTCTTGAGTAACAAATTCTTTCCATTCTTGGAAGCACTTTCCTGGCATTCAGCTGAAATTGAATGCGAATTGTAGGATCCATTTTTCCTGGCGCTGAAAAAAATCCACCATCTTTGTGTTTTCCACCACACAGCCCCACAACAGGCCAGGTCTTCAGGGGAGCAGAGCTGGGACTGTCTGGATAACACCAGGTCAAACCTCATTCCTCAACTTGGTTCTCCTAAAGAACCCTCCATCATCACTGACATTAAAAAAAAAAATTATTCTCCCTCAGAAGAGACAGATGGAAACACCTGGGCAATAAGTTTAGTTACTTTATGAAGTTGCATTTTCTGCTCTCTGACACAGTGTTCCTCTTCAGGCCAGGGTACTAAAACAAATCTCTGCTAAGTCTAAACTAAATTTTGTCCCCTCCTGATTTAGCAAGGTCCTTTACAAAGCTTTTGTTTGGGCTGCATGACCGGGAGCTGCTCCCTGTTCTTGGAAATTAACCCCTAATCATCCACACTAGCAACTTTGTCGCTCCACAGTCATCAGAACAACCCTTTCCAGTGGGAAGCTCTTTCCTAGGATCTCATGGGAACGTAGCATGCAAATCTTGGCTTCATTTTCTGTTTTTTTTTTTTTTTAACAAATAACCAGGGATGCCAAACACACAAGCCCTGCAGTAGCTCGGAGCTCAGAGCAGGTTCACTGCAGGCCCCACGCTGGAGGGGGTTTTGATTGTTCTGTGGCTCAGGGACAGCCCTGCTTCCCCATGGAAATTCCTGGAGCTGGGAAGGGGAACCTGGCTAGAGAGGCTGCTTTGCAAAGCCCCAAAGTGATGTCACCACTTTGCTTTAAACCACCCGATGTTGCCAGTATCTCCATCTCCTCCTTCAAGCCTTGACACGACCCCTCAATATTCGAAAGTGAAATTGCCGAACTGCCCTGAGCAACCCAGAGCCTGTTACACACCTGTCAAACATTCTGTCCATGTCAGCCATGAACCTTCATCCAGAGGCTCTCCAGAGCTCATCTCGCAGCAGGAGAGCCCAGCTGCAAACCCTGCTCCTGTCCTTCCAGGACTGGGGGTGTCTCCAGCAGGATGGAGTCAGCACCTGTCTCCTCCTCTGGGCTACACCCCACTCTCTCATTCATTCCTTGCAGTCATGCAAGTGATGAGAACATCTGTGGCACAGACTTAAATAATATCAGCCTACTGATTTTTCAAGTCAGACCAACAGGAATCTGATTTAAACCCTGGAATAAATTTGTAAGTAAATGGCTTAGCCTCCCTAAAGCCAGTGTCCTCATGTGGGCAATATCCATCACTTCAGCCTGAGCTTTGGGAACAGGATTATACAGATTTTTGTCCCCATGCAAATGGCAGCATTAGCCCTGAATTGCCTGGCTTTTGCTAGCTTAGATCAGATTCAAAATTATTTTATGCAGGATTTTGACATTTATATTCTTTAATGCCTCTGACTGACCCTCTTGTCTGCCAGGCAGCTGTTCCTGTTGGCTCTCCTTTCTGACATCAGCTATTATGCCTTTAAAAGTGCAAATAAATAAAACTATAAATTAAAAGAGTGAAGAGGAAACATGTGCAGAGGACTTTTTAAATTTTTTTTTTTAGTCATCAAAGGCAGCTGACCCCCTCTATGCTTCCATGTTGTGCTTTGCATTTGTTCCAGCAGAAGGACAATGAGAAATGGAAAACACCAGTGTTCATTATTTTAGCGTCTCCCCAAATGTGTGTATTGGTTCACCAGGAGAAAAAAAGGAGATGGACTTTGCACTGCATTTAATTCACTTCTAAATCTGCCCAGGCCTGATTCTGAAATCTAATCTCCAACATAAGTTTCAAGTTTCCACAATTAACAATTCCACAAAAGTCCTCTTACCTCCCTTTTTGCCCTCTCCCTCTCTCTTCCCTTTTCCTCACAGTTTCATCTCTGTGAAAAACCTCTCACCAAAGCTTCACCTCTGGGGTTAATTCAACATGTAATTAAGACTCAGATTAAACACAAGAAGGCAAATTTTTCTTTGGTCTCAGGTTTAACCAGGGCTGTCCTGAGCCAGGATGGGTATAGGTATTCCATTCGAAAGACAAATTAGAAAATATTCTGTTAACTTGTGCTGCTTGACAGAGAAATTTTAAATCAGAATATCTGAATTTCAGTTGTTTTCTTCCATCATCTCCAGTTTTGTACATGAAAAATCATACGAAGTGGCAGCAGACAAATTGTTTGGGACAAGCATATTGTCTTAGTTATACTGAAAAAAAATATATTTGGTGCACAATTAAAATGGCCACTGCTCTCAGTTTGCCTGATTATAATCTTTACCATATGACTTCCCTCTTGGAACATGCAGCTCCTTTTTGTGTGTTTGTAGGAAAGTATCTTATAACTGAGGGCAGCTAATATTGGAGAAAATACTAATTTCCAACTGGAATATGTGTGAAGGATCATAAGATGGGAGAAACTCAGATTTGCAGCATTATGACACAAAAATACAATGTATTAAAGATGACAGATTCAGCAACTTAGCCTCTGGGTGTTTAAATTCAGATGTTGTCCAGGGGTCTGGAATCTCATCAGCTGCTGGTCCTGGGCTGCAATAGCACCAAGGAGGATCCTTTATCCCAGTGAGGTTGTCAAGCACAGAGTCCAGGCAGAGGGACTGTAGGAAACTGCACTTCTCTTGCCCAACATTAAATCCGTTTTGCACAAGCCTCTCTTGCACTGTTGTGGGCTTTAAACTCACCTGCAACGCTGCTTCCTACAGTCCCTCTGCCCCAGGCATCGGGAGCACAAAGAGGTGCTAAAACACGCCGTGCACAGCACCACCTGTGAACCTGTTAACTGTGTTTTGGCTTCCCTTCTGTCCTGTTCTGCGTTCCGAGGGGGAATATTGGGCATGAGTAAGTGTTTGGAGCTGTTTTGCTAGGAAAGCATGGGATAGATCACCGTGGAAGGGACAGCCAGCGGGTGCAATCTCCTGGGCTGTTCTTCTGCCTCCACATGTTGTAACAGAGAGCTCTGCTTGTGCAGAACAGGGCAAAATGCAAATATTTAAGCTAAATGAGGCTGCTGCTGAATGCTCTCTTACACTTCTATTGTAGCCTGGACATGTCCGAGGGATCTGTCTGCCAGGACATCCCTTTGCTATATTTGAGTGACCTTTGCTAGGGATGAAACTTCACCTAATTACACCCCCTGTGCCTCGAGGGTTCAGCAGCCGTGGCCACATCCCACAGGACTGATCTCTGCTCCAAATGGTGCTTGGCAGGCAGGTCTGCCACTCCAGGGGCTGAGCAGCCTTCCAGGTGGATGAGCTGGGATAACACCGGGCTGTGGGAGCAGAGCTGGGCAAACAATTTCACAGGGAGCCGATAAACAGAGCCCAGCCAGAACTCTGGGACTGTCTGCTGAGCAGCCTGGGTTATTCCTCTGAAGATGCCTTTCTGAATTTCTCCAAGAGTATTTACTTCTCCATTCCCTAATTTCCCTAGTGGGTTAAGATATTTTGTCCAAAATACCTCTATTTGTCCTACAAAATTCAATAAATCACCACTTTGCTTCTGCTGACCCACTTGTGATGTGAAAATGATAAAAGCAAAAGTCTCACTTGTTACAGAAACATCTCCAGGGTTTGGAGATGTTGATTTGAATGAGTTTTGAGGTTTTTTCCCATTTACTGTTAGGACAATTTCAAGCAGTAAGTCATATTATTATTTGAGCAGCACCAGAGGAAAAGAGCTACTCCACATTTCCTAGTTAGACCATTTGCCGTGCTCACCCAGCAGATACCATAATTTCACATCTCATCAACCTGGCAGGCTCCAGCATAGTTCTTCTCTTCAAACTCCCAGTTATTTTCTAGCCTACGTGGTGAATAAAATATATATGTACATATACATATATAAAAATAGTTATTTCTTGTATTTATAAATACTCTTAACTGTTTATAAAACCAAAAAGGGACTGGCTGCCTCCTGAACAATGTTAGCAATAAAATATTCCCCAGCATTCCTGCACATCAAAGCAATGCCCAGCGAAGTGTGACATGATGAGAACTCTGTGATTCAGAGGGGCCAGGACTTTATCCACGGAATAAAACGGGAACTATTTCTGCAGAGACAGAGTCCAAACATTGGCAAAGGAAGTTGTAATAGACTTTTACATGACACAAAGCCAAAAGGATCCAGAAATGACTGATGTCTCAAATTCCATAGCAAAAATCCGACAGAGCCCAACAGAAGATTTTCCCTTGACTGCAGTGGTGATGAGATCAGGTATGAGGGAACAAAAATCAGTTTTTGATGCTTAGTATCCATTTTAACATAATGAAACGTGCTACCAACAGCATTCGAACAGCTCCTTCACACAGTGCTTCTTGGAAAAGTAGAATCAGGAGAAAATCACAGAGGAAAAGGGAAACCTCTGACTGCTCATGAACAGCTCTGGATTTTCACTGCTCCCTTCCCACCAGAGTAAGGCAAAACTGCTGCTTTTGTATGTATTTTATTGGTTCTAAACACGACTGACAGCACTGCTCCCTCTGCAAGCTGTTACTACAACCAGTGGCATCAGTTTAGTTGCACTCCATTTTCTGAAAGAGATGAGTTAGTGGTTAAGTAATAAAATACAGAATGACCTCTTTTAAGGTGGTGTGGGATATTATGGGGAGAGTTCTCCAAACCTCTTCACTAACACAGGTAATGAGTTGCCTTTTGCTTAATATTTTCCTCAGATTCCAAGCTGTTTCTGCTCCATGGACTGGTTTTAGTCCAGTGAAATAAAGACACTCCATTTCCAAAATTTATAGGGTTCATTTATTACCTCTAGTAACATATTATACTGTATAAATACTCTATCCTTGTTATATGTCCTTTTAAAAAAGCGATAACTTAGAAGATCACATTAGACAAGAAGTATAAAAATAAATACACTCATTATATGCATTTATTACAAATTATAACCCTTCCCAGAAGGGAAAGAAATATGAAATACTTATGAAGTATATAAAATCTATAGTAATATATTTTACTATATACATCTGGAAAGCCATATTCTCTTATGGTCTATGGACTGGCACAATCTTCAATGATGTGAATGCTGGCGTTTTGCTGTGGATGGACCTGCTATCCCTCAGCTTTGCCTTCCCACCTGATCAGTGACTGAGCTCTACAAACCCAGCAGAGGCCACAGAGGATGTTCCCATTTGTAATGGGATTCTTTTTTTTTTCCTTTTTAACTCACGTAATATCCATTGGCTAGGGTAAGGCCAAAGGTCTGAGTGTGAAAGCACGACTGGAATGCTCACACACTCCATGAATCTGTTAGGCAGGAAGGCAGCACCAAGCCAGAATCAGAAAAGCCAGCAGAAGGTAGGCAGAAGGCACAAAGAGCAACTACTCAGACTCGGATTTCTGCTTTTCCAAGCCTCTGGATTACACATGTCACCACAACGGCACTGGAGTGGCTGAGAGAAATGGACAGGCACATTGGGATGACATAAAGGTACTTTAAAAGAAACATGAAACTCTAGTGATTTGTGGAGTTGATATTTGTT
Organism: Corvus hawaiiensis; assembly: GCF_020740725.1. NCBI lineage: Eukaryota > Metazoa > Chordata > Aves > Passeriformes > Corvidae > Corvus > Corvus hawaiiensis. The sequence continues at coordinate 1,905,174 of NC_063214.1, forward strand.
CTTGGTATTTCTTACTCTTGACAGGTAGAGAATATGGCTTTATTTTTATATAAAACTATTCTCTGAAACAATAGCAGCCATGAATGACATAGTTAAAGCTCCTTTTCCAATCTTTTTTTTTTGCCCTTTGTGAGGTAGGTAAGCCCTGACCAATTATTTTAAGCTTTTTCTCTCCCCTTCCTACACGTGGGGATTTGATCAGTACCACAAGATAAATCCAAAAGAAGGGAGAAATAAGGGAACCCCAAAATGTTTGCCTGAATGTGTCTCACTGCTCACGTTTGGCTTAATTTGTAACAGGCAGAAAAAAAGGCAATTGTGATGCCTTTGGGCCTTATCTGCTGAAGACAAATGAGTGACATGGGTCTGCTATCCCATCCAATTTTCAGTTGGCAGGGGATTTTTGGGAGGCAAAGCCAACTCAAGCTGTTTGCACTGTCCCACCTCAATGGATCCTCACCATGAATTTTTTACGCAAAAACACGCGCGCTGCCTCTAGCCCTCTTTTGTGTTTTTCAGTGCACTGGTCTGAAGGAAAAAATAAAATAATAAAAAAAACTTTCTCGCTTTCCCAAGTCGTCCTATCTAGCTGCAGTCCGTGGCGTTGCAGAAGTCTATCAGGTGCTTGGGTTTCTTGGAGGGCTCACAGCTTTCCTGGGGCAGCACGCTGCCGTCCGAAGAGACACATTTCAACAACCTCTTCTTGAAGCCCTTCCCACACGTCTTGGAGCAGGGGGACCAGTCCCCCAGCTGCCACTGCGGGCAGGGCACGTCGGCGCAGGGCCGCAGGTTGCTGGGCTTCAGCTCGCGGGCGCAGTCGGCGGCCGGCCGGCCCCGCGGGTCCCGGCACTCCACCGCCCGCCGCTGCCAGCCCGAGCCGCACGACTTGGAGCACTCGCCCCACTCCTCGATCACCCACTCCGAGGAGATGATCTCCCTGATGGCGTTGAAGGATTCCTTCTTCCTGCCGGGCGCCTTGTCCGTGCCGGGCTGCGCCGGCTTCTTCACGAAATAGGTGAACTTGATCTTGGGCTGCGGCAGGTCCCCCACCGTCAGCACCTGGATGGTCAGGGGCTCCTTCAGGGGGCTGAAGCTGCGGATGCGCTCCAGGGCGGCCGAGGAGCCGCTGTAGCGCAGCACGCTGCCCTTGTAGGTAATGTCCTGCTCCAGCGTGGACAGGGTGTAGTCACCGTTGAGGATGTAGGTGCCGTCGGCGGCTTTGATGGCCAGGAAGCTGCCGTCGTGCCTCGCGCCCCGGTGGTTCCGCTGCTTCACCTCGATGTTGGTGGCCCCCGCCGGGATGGTGACCACATCGTGGTAGCCAGGTCTGCCCGGGAGAAAAGACAAACACTGAATCTTCTGCTCTTCCCTGGGAAAGGAAAAAGCCTCCGAGCACAAGACTAAACTTTGTCTGAAGTCAAGGCATTTAACTCATTAGTAGATGAATCCCACATTGGCAGAGGGGCTTTCTTTTGTGCTGGGATCTCCCTGCAAGTTATCCCCAATCAGACAGATAAATAAACGCTCAGTTCTAATGACAAACTCAGGCAACATCCACTGGAAAGCCAGAGCTTCCACCCACAAAGCACCCACAAGGAGAAGGTGAAGCAGCAGCCCTACACTCACTTGGCTCTAACGAGGGTGCCAGACACTTTCTTGCAGGTGGAGCCGTTGCCTCCGCAGATGCCGCACTTGTCGAACTTCTTGTTGGAGCCGATGGTGCGGTCACAGCCGGCCTTCACACACTGCCCCTGCACGCACACCGACGTGGAGTCGGGGCTGCACGGGGTGCCATCCACCACCTTGGGGACACAAGGAGTCTGGTTACAACATGCACAGTGCTCTGAAACTGCCTAACACAAAATATGGACAGGTGGAAAACTTGCAGCACTGGTCATTTTCAGGGCTTTTGGAATTAAAAACCAGAGTAGCCCACAGGTAGCTGGAGGTATGTGGTGCTACTTCATCTCACTTGCAAAAATGATGCCATGGTGAGAGGAGAAAATGATCTCAGTCTTCATTAATACACCCCCCCCAAAAAAAACCTACAAAACTGTTTTATTGATTTCATATAAAAAAGCCCCATTGCTTTCTAGTGTCACCAGAAGGCAGCCATGTCCTCAAAGCACACTGCCAGGGTTGCTTTTAATGCTGTTCAGCACATCCTTTATTTCTAGGAGTGCTGTTCCACAAAAACCCTCTGTGTCATCGCCCTGGTAGTTCCTGGCTCTCACCATCTGATGACAGCAAATTCAAGTAGCTATGCAAGATGAACATTTTTCCTCGTGTTTATTTTAAGCTGTCAGCATATTAGTAACCAGTATGAGAAAGCACCAATGTTCTGGCAAAGATCCCTCAGAGTTTTCCAAACCTATCTCAATGCAATCAGATTGGTAGAAGGAGAGGGAAGGAAACCAGGGTGGAGTGGGAGTAGAGGAGGTGGAAGAATTGTGCCGGAACACTTAAAACATGCCTGCAATGATCCAGCTGTACTTGGAGGAATAATCCAGTTTAAATATGAGAAAGACATAACTTCAGATTTCTACACTGCATGACTCTTCACATAAAGAGAGAAAATAAAAATCCTCCTCATGATCAGAGGGAAGGGGTGCAGTTTCAAAATACCTTTGGCTGTAGAACAAAGAAGTATCCCGTTCCTTTGGCTCGGCAAACCAGCTTGCATCTGTCCTTTGGAGACACACCGGCAAACTTGGGTGTCCACTCCACTGCAGGTCCACTTCCAAAGGGAGACTTGGAAAACTCGTTGTGCTTTTCACACTGTTCCTCCCTGAACGTTTTGCCTGCAGGCAGAGAAAAGACAGGTGGGCATGAGACCATCTCTGTCCGTGCTCTTCCTCCACAACACACCAATCCCGGGTGTCAAAAATGGGGAAAAATTACCGTTGTTGTCTGGGCAGTCCTCGATGTTACAGGACCTGTACTGCACCCGCTTCCCTTCGCAGTATTTGCCCCCGTTCCTCGGGATGGGGTTGTCACACTCCCTGAAGGAATACTGCACTCCCCCGCCACAGCTGCGGGAGCACTCGCCCCACGCCCCCCAGGACCCCCAGCTCCCATGCACTGGAGTCTGGAATGACAACAAAAGCAGGACACAAGTTAAGACAGGAAAATCCATACAAAGCCACACCATAAAAACCATCATCATGCTCCTTTTCACCCAAACTCGTTAAAAAGCCTGCCCTAAGTTTGTTTATTAGCATTGAATCAACCCCTTCTAACAGATCCCTTCCATTGCAGCATTCTCCCAGCGGCTCTGCAACCCAAGCTGCGCCGATTTCTTTTTCACTACTTACATCATAATGCTTCTTCTCAGTCTTATTCACACACTTGCCATTCATGCACCACTTCCCTTCCCCGCAGCTGGTGCCGTCTGCCCAGGGGAAGTGTTTGGTTTGGCACACGAGCAGCCCTCCGGAGGTGCCGGTGCACCACAGCGTCGTGCACGTACTGGCTGCGTCGGGGCAGTGCTTGGACTCATCTCCAAACGTGAACTGGCACTGCCTGTTGGCATCGTACAGCGTGCCGGGCAAGTCAGAAGGGAGCTGGATGGGCCTGTGGGGCTTGTCCAACAAACACTCCCCTGAAAAAGTCGGAAAAAAAAGGAAAAAAAAACCAAGTCAGATGATGCTGTGGGTTCAGTTTTAAAAGGGATCTGCATTTGCTTTCTAACAGAAGCCTTTGAGCCCACTTGTGCCAGCATTTTTGTAAAAGTAAGGCTCTTCTAAACTCACTGACAGCACGCCAAAGGTTAAGTCTGTGCTGAAGCACTCTCGTTGAAAAAAAAGCAAAGCAGTAAAGCACAAGAGCTCAAACGCCACATGAATGGAAAGCTTAATAACCTTACCATGACCGTTATCCAAAAATGTTGTAATCATGTAGGCACTGCATGGAGACCAGGGCTGGCTGCGGTCCAGGTTGGAGAGCATGGATGCCATCATGTGGAAATCCCGGCTCATTCCATTGATGCCAGCACACTGCTTTGCATCGTCATGAGGCATGTTAAACACGTGGCCTTCGAGAAAGGGAGAAAGGGAAAGTCTGTGACTTTAGGAAGTCTGTCCTACGCATTACCAACAGTATTTTAAATATTGCTCTAGAGCTGCTCATAGCCCGGTCTGTAATTAATAACCCGAATCTGAACGCTCCCAGATTTCAAGCAGATGGCACTGGATCTTCTTTCCCCTTTTTTTTCCTGCAGGCACACACACAGCTCTTGCAGACAATGCTGTGCAGGCCGGATTTGCTTTCCAGAGTCCAACCCTGCTCCAAGGCAGGGCTTTGCCTCCTCCCGACTGCTCCGGGGAGGTGCAGGCTGGGCTTTACGGCATCAAGCTGGCTTCAATTAATCCCAGGGAATAGCTTTGCAAAGTTTCAAGTACCTAATTCGTGGGCTGTTGTGAAGGCAGCCTGCAAACCATCGTCTTCTATGATAGAGCAACTGCGGTTTAGATCACAAACTGTTCCCACATCAGCCATCCCAAGAGTATCACATGTCTTGGCACCGCACAGGTCCTGTAAAAAAAGGCAGTTTCATTATTAATCAGATCAGAGACTTAACCTTGGCAAGAGCCATCCAGCCCTGGCAGTTTGCCTTTACTTATGGAAAGAGCATAAATATTCAGCACTTCAATGGGTATGATGGCAAAAATCTGTCTCTGGAACATAGGCGAGGGTTACACGTAGAAATAAAATGCATAATTTCCATCTGAAATCTGCTAAAAATATATGGCGCAGGAACACAGTGCACAAACTGTGAGTTCAGAAAGACAGTGCACAAACTGAGTTTCACCCGACATGGTGCAAACAGCAAAAAAAAAATCAACAAAATAAAAAGCAGCTCAGCTGCTTTTAGCCTGCTTCACTGCAGCCGTGGTGACACACGACTGCCTCTGGACACTCTTTTTTGGAGGTCTCCTGGCAGAGGGGGCAGGGAGCAGTGGGGCTAGATGTGACCTCGGTGTCCCTCACCTGCCTGGTGAAGAGGATGGCCGTGTCGTAGTGCTCGGCGTGCCGGTCGCTGGGCGGGTTGTGCTGCTTCTGCCAGCTGCAGAAGTTCCTCAGAGTCAGGGCGGCGTTGGAGGAGATATCCGGGCCCTTGCGCTCCTCGTAAATGACCATGATCTTCACCACCACGAGGCTGATGGAGTTGCGGATGCTGGGGTGCTTGTACAGCTTGGCGGCCACGGAGAGCAGGGTCAGCAGGTAGTGCTTCAGCCCGCTGCCGTGGAACTCGGCCATGGACTGGTCTGCCACCAGCAGGGTCTCCACGTAGCGGGGGCTGGACACGAACCTCTTCTTCCTCCTGCTTCTCGTTTCTGCGTTAAAAATAAGGGAAGGGAACGCGCAGGTGAGCACAGAAAGAGACCACGGTTTAAAAAAGACCAGACCCACTCAAGATGTGCACCCAAGGTTTGTGCTCCCGCCCCCGAAGCCCGGCGATCCCGCAACCAGGCGGGCACCTCGAGGTGGGCACCTCGGGGTGGGCTGCGGGGCAAGCAGCGGCCAGGCATCCCCGCCAGACGCCCCTCTCCTCCCCGTCCCTGCGGAGGCCGGCGCGGCATCCCCACGGTACCTGCGGGCTCGGCGGGCTCCGGCCCCTCCGCCTCGGCCCCCGCCTCGGCCACGGCGCAGCGGGCGGCAGGGGCGGCCCGCGGGACGCCGCGGAGGCGCAGGAGGTGCGGCCCGTGGCGGTGCGCGGTGCCGGGCGCCGGCTGGATGAGGTACTGGCGGCCCCGCAGCGAGAAGGCGCCGCGCAGCCCCGCGCACAGGCTGAGCGCGGCCGCCGAGCCGGGGTCCCGGTTCACGGTGCCGGAGTAGAAGCAGCGGGAGAGGTCGTCCTCGGGCGGCGGCGGCGGCCCGCCCAGGTACTGCAGGGTGAAGTCCGGGGCCAGGAAGCTGCTGTCGGGCTCCAGCTCCAGCGTCAGGCGCTCCCCGAAGGCCTCCAGGCGGAAGCGCTCGCGGGCGCCGGGCGCGCCCAGGCGCCGCGGCAGCACCAGCGCCCTGCGCTCGGCGCTGCACAGCCCCAGCAGCGCCGCCAGCACCGGCGCCAGCGCCGGCAGCCGCCCCCCGCTCCTCATCGCTCGGCGCAGCCCTTCTCCTCTCTTTATTTCACTTTATATGGAAATGGATATGGAGATGTGGGTTTTTGCTTTCAGGTTTTGGGGGGTATCTGAGTCTTTCTGCCGGCAGAGGACCGCGCGGGAGCCGCGTCCCGCGGTCACTGGAGAGGCGGCGTCGGCTTCCCCATGGCCGGGGCGCGGCGGCGATGCCGGGGAGCGCGGCTCTGCGGGGGCAGCGCTGCCCCTCGCTCCGTCCCTCTGTCTTCTGTCCTGCTCTGGCTGCCGCTTCTCCTGCCCGCCTCCTCCTCAGCCTTCCCCGGCAGCAGCAGCGGCGGGCGGGGAGGACGCTCCGGCGAGTCTCCGGCAGCCCCGGGACGGTCCCGCCTGCACTTCCAGGGCGCCGAGGAGCCTCCCGTGCTTTGCGGAGCGGAGCGCCGCGGGCCCGTCCGCCTCCGCCGTGCGGGTGAATGCGGGAGCGGGGCTCGCCGCCGCCCTTTATGGGGTCCAGCCGTGCCGCCCCCAGCCCGGCGCTGCCGCCGCGCCCGCGCCGCTGAGATCACTGCGTGCGTAACGCGCCCGCGGGCGGCCCCCGCCGCGCCGCCCTCCCGCCGCCCCCGACGGGGCGGGACGGCTCCGACACGGCCCGGGGTCGGCCCCCGCTGCCGGCCCCCGCTGCCGCAGCGGGCTGGGCTGCGCCCCTTCCCTGCCCCGGGGGTGCTTTGTGCCCGGCTCCGAGCGCTGCGCCCCGCGGGGACCGCTCGTGGGAGCGCCGGGATGCGCTGCGGGTCCGTTCCCTGCCCCGCGGGGCTCGGGGAGCGGCAGGTGGACGGTCTGGAGCTCCTGGGGCGGGGGGGGGAGGGGGGAAGGGACACACCCCTGCGCGCCTTCGTGGCTTTTCCTTCTATTTTTCTTCTACTTCTTTTTTTTTTTTTTTTTTTAATTTTAATCCCCCCCCCTTTTCCCCCTTCCCAAGCAATTCCTGCCCTTTCTCGGCCCTAATAGCTGCAGTCGGTCATGCACCTGTACTTCTGAGAAATGGTTCCTTTCCAATCACTTAAACAGGGGCATTTACGTAGGTGCAGCCAATGTTTTGCTTTGAAGCCATAACCCAAGCATGGTGGTGCTGCTAATCCCCTTAATTCCTATGTGTGCAGCCCCAGCTTTCTGCTTCTGAAGGCCTTTTTGGAGGAGGAGGGCAAAGAAGTGGCGTGAATAAAACCAGAATGTGTGTACCTGTTAGTAACAACTCCTGGGCTTCCCAGTTAAGCAAAGACGCTTGTGTGTCTGTCAACACATCATTCAATACAGGTGTGAAACTCGGAGGCTGAAAACAGAAGGCACAGAACCTTGGGATAGGGCAAACGTTTCTAAAATTTTATGTATCCACTGTTTTCTTGGGATGGAGCGTCCCATTTATGGCACTAAATCTAATAACCCTAAGGCTTTTCTTCCTAATTTAAACCATGTCAGACAAACTTGGAACCACATGTGTGTGTCAATAGCACAGTCTGACTGCCTGCTAAGTTCTGACAATACATCCATTTCCCATGGCGTTCTGTAAATCTTGCAAGTTTAGAATTGCTCATTGTTTGAAGTTGTGCAAAAAAAAAAAAAAAAAACCATAAGGGAAGATGAACCCAGTTTCCCAGCTACTTGCTCAACAAAAGTGCTCTTGTCCCACAGAGTGATGAGCAAAATCAGAACTAGGCCTCAAATGTGGGATTTTCTTTGGGACACAGCAGGAAATGCTGGATTGACTTCCAGAGGCTGCGACTGCTGCCCTTTAATACTTCAGCAGCAGCAAAGTCCATTCAGTTATGAATAATTTTTCACTTGAGTTGGAAATGTGTGTCAGTCTCTACCCTTATCTTTGAGATCTGTCTGTGCCCAGCTCTGCTGGGCTTTTCCTAGGATAGAACACAACAAAGGTACTATTCATTCATGCTGTTAATTAATTGGTGTTGCACGTGATACCTAATATAGGGAATTACCAGTTTAAAAGCCTCGAAATAGAAACGTGGAGTGGAAAGGAAAGCATCTTCGTAATTTTTTTTTGAACTAGCATTGGTTCAAGATAGAAACTCTTGCTAATAGCTGAATTAAAAATATGAAAACCTCCTTGTTTGTCAGCATAGTCAGTGTCACTCGGATCAGCAAGGACCAGAGCAAGGCCACCAAAGGTGTGTCCACGCAGCTGCCAGCTGCGCCTTTGGTTTTGCTGCTGGTTTTTGATGTTAATTCTCCGATTTGAAAAGATCCTGACCACCTTAAAACAGCTTTTTCAGGCTGAAAAGTCTTCCCCATATCCCACCAGGTGGCACTCGCCTATAAAAATTTGTTCTGGGAGTTTCGTGGTTGATCTCCAGCTTTCCTGGTGCAAAGGCTTACATTTTTGCAGCGAGCTTTACAGTTCCCTGATTAGCACAGAAGTTTTCCTGGCCTTTATGTAATATCCAGGGAAGTGTTTCAGCAAAGAACTCAACTGTTCTGTTGCACTACCTGAACACAAATCGTGTTGGGAAGCAACTTCTGCAACAGGTTTGCTGGCTGTCACACCTGGATCACCACCTGGATCATCTTGTAAGTGCTTGACGTGCTTCCTCTGACCAACTTCAGTGAGTTTAGCTGGATTATTCAGGACACTGAAGCCTCTGTACACATATTTTTAAGCTGCATTGTACCAAATCTGTGCCAGCTCCAATCACAGTTTATGTGAATTAAGACTTAGAAACGCACTGACCTTTCTCAGGATTTCACTTAGAGAAAGACCCAGAAAAGGCATAAAATTTGTCTTTTGAAAGAAACTTCTAGTGCTTGGAGAAAAAACCAAATCCAGTCAGGGATGCAAGATGCTGTAACTCCAAGTAAGCCACCAGATAGCGCCACCACATCATCGTTTTGGGGTCAGATCATCGTATTTTGCTCTGCAAGAATAGTTTTTACGGCTCAGACCCAAGCGCTGTCGGTCTCTGAGCAGGATTAACAATACTGAAGCTTTAATTTCTTCACCACTGTTTGCATAAACGGCTGCTTCCAAAATCTAAAAATCTAAACATGCAACACAAACAACTACCCCAACCTTATTTGTTTAAATGCTGCAGAATGATTGCTTGTTTCAGAAACTGTTATACTTTAAGAATTAAAACAGCAGATGGCACATTAGGCCCATTGAATAGGGGATAAAAGACTTGATGCTGTTGAAAAAGTCCTCTGAGAAACACTTCCAAGATTATTTCTGGAGATTGTTTCTCTATGATGTCTTTGTGTTACGTGTGATTAATTTATATTTTTCCATTTATTGTTCATTTTGAGGCCATTAACCGTTGGGCTTTGTTAGTAGGATAACAGGGCTAAGAGAGAAAACCTCTAATTTTGCCTGTTTTGATAATCAGCAGAAATATTAAAAAGCAAAACAATGTCCATCGTCACCTTAATGAGAAGTACACATTTTTATTTTGGAGGAGAATCATGGGATTTAACATGGTGATGCGTTTCTATGTAATTTCTGCTTGTACATTGCTGGTTATCAAAGTTGCCTTAAAAAAAATAGATGCAGAAATTTGGGCAGCCTCCAAATTTTATTGCTAAATAGCCCACAGAGGCCTCTCTGCGCTCAAAATGAGCTGCTCCCTATTCTTTCTACTTTCCATTATAAGCTCTTATCAAAATGGGATTCAGCAGGAACTTGGGCTGACACTCCTGGCTTCGTGAGTCAAATACTTTGCTATTTAAAAAGGAGGTGGTTTGCGTGAGAATATGAATTCAGACCTGGCCATATCCCACATAAATCCACGGTAAGTGGTTTAAAAGAGTTGAGGTCTGACTCTGTGTCTCACTTGCTCATAGTAGAAGTATTCCTGCTGAAGAATTTGTGCCACCATCTAAATTTCTTGTGAACAGCTGACTTAAATACGAATTTTCATGGTCAAAACAACTGCCAGGGATCAAATAAAAGCAGTCAGGCAAAACAGAACACTGCATTATGGCATGTCTGCTTTAAAAGTCTTTCACAAGTTAAATACAGCTTTGACGAAGGCTCCAAAGTCCCTTGGCAAATGGCAAGGAGCACATTCATAGTGCCCTGAGCTCCACTGACATTTTGATATTTTTATCACACTGGGATTTCAACAGATCCCACACTTTCTCCTGTGCTGTGGACAGGGGGTTGCACAAGCACTGCAAGACATGATACAGTTTCTGTGGAATTCCTCCTAATGAAAACTCATCACTGCATGTATTAATTTCTTACCTTGGAGACTTCTGTGAGTGATGCCACACTCCTTCCAAAGCCACTGTCCAGTAAGATTTCCATGCTGTCCTGCCTGGATGTGCTGGTCATTCTTTCTGAGCAGAGCCCATATAATGCTGATACACCTGCCAAGAAGTTTGAATATTAGCAGCAAGCATTTTCAGTGGAGTTAAATATCAAACTGGGCGTTGCCTCACCCTGGCTCATCTCCTCTTCCCCCAGCCTTCCTCCTTGTTATGCTGGGTAATCAAAAGTTGGCCATGAGTGTATTTAACGAAGGGCACAAACCTTTAAGGAAAGTGATTAACCACTCTCCACTCTCCACTCTCCAAACAATTTATACACGTGTTTAGACTCATCTAATCCATGCTTTGCTAAAAGCTTGGATGGGCTTTCCTCTTGGTTTGTAGGGATGTGGCTCAAATGAGCAACTCACTGCCATTAAGGAGCATCTCCTAAAATCCCCTAGTGAGTGTTACCCTTCTTTAACTGGTAAAATCCTGAGGTACAAAGAGATTAAGCGATTTCTTAGCAAAAAGACAAAATACCTTTGTTACATCAATGCAATTCTTAGACATTTGCAGAACCTGTAGCTCTGCCAGAATTTTCAGGACGGGGCTCATGATGTTGCTGATCCGTTCTTGCTTTTTGGCAGTTTTATCCACATTTTGATCAGAACATTGGTTGCTACCTCTTTTTTTTCCTCATGCTTCCAATCCCCCTTGTTTCCTAACGTTAGGCTCCAATTTCAGATTGCTTTTTGCTTCTCTTTTAATGTCGGGGATGAAGTACATGGGAAATCTTTGCTTGCCATCAGGTACAAGGGCATGTAAGTCAGTAAGACTTGTTTAGGTGTCTTGGGATGGAACAAAGTCCAAAAAGCTCTCCCTAAATCCTGGATTTAGGTCTCCCTAAAGCCACATAATTTCTATATGTCAACACTGATATGCTCTTTTAATCACAAGGTCAGCTGAGCTGGAGGCAAGACATCACCACATATTTTGCCTGACATAGCAGGATGCCTAATATTTCCATTTTATCACCGAAAAGAGTGAAATAAAAGGTTGTAACACTGATCTTAGGCAAAGAACTGCAGGATATTGTGGTGGGCTGACCTTGGCTGGATGTCAGCTGATCCCTCATTCCTCCTCCAGAACAGGAGGATGAAAACAAGATAGAAAAGCTCATGAATTGACATAAAGGTGGGGAGATCAATTACCAGTTACTGCCATAAGCAAAGCGGAGTTATCTTGGGGCAAGTTAATTTAATTTATTGCCAATTAGAGTGGGATGGTGAGAAGAAAAGACAAGATCTAACCCCTGCTTGCATTAGTTTTTCCCCCCTTAGTTCCTGCCTCCTCTGCCTCGCTCCCACGTGGTGCAGGAGGATGGGGAATGGAGGGCTGTCCTAAGCCCGCGAGAGCTCCTCTTTCACGCCGTATGATTTTCCCAAGCCATGCCAGAACCTACCACCAGGAACTGACAAAATAGATCAAGCTGTTCCATCAGGTTTGAGTCGACGCTGCCCCTTCCTGGCTGTCCCTCGCTGACACGTCCCCCAGGAGGTGTGTGAGGTGAGGAAGCCTCTGGCTGCCCAGGCAGGTGTTGCGGGCAGAGGAGCTGAGCAGTGGCAGCCAGAGCCTCCCTTTGCTGCTGCCTCCCGTTTTTGGAAGGTTTGACCTCTCTGGCTGTCCCAGTTGCCTGCAGAGGCCTGGTTGTGTCTCCCTGGCTGAGCTCAGGGAGCCCCTCTGGCACAAAACCTCTCTTGCACAACTGCAATTCCCACTGTTAATACCTTCCCCCCAGGAGCAGCCCCCCCCGCGGCAATGGGACACGGAGCTGGGGCACAAAATAGGAACAAAGGGGACTCAGCAGACACGTAGGCCCCGCTCCTGGGAATATTTATAGTCAGGCTTAACTCAGCATCGTGCTAACCCCTCACAGGATCCAAAGCTTCATAAAAACTTGGCCGAAATGCTCTGTTTACAAATGATATCCAGAGGAAGCATGTGCAGTGTCTTCCACAAGAAATGAAGCTTTCAAACAAAACACCCATCCATCGCCCATGTCAGCTTGTCCCGCAGACACAGCAGGAAATCAACAGACAGTAGTAAACCCACGCAAACAGAATTTCTATTTTCACTCTTGCTGCTCTTAGGTCTTCTGAAAGAAACATTGTTGCTGCTTAAGACCAAACATCAAAAAGTTGGTTGACAAAACATGTAACTTCCATTTAGCATGACTCAATTTCTCCTCTTGCTTTGATACGCAAACCCTTATGCAAAGCCCTTGCTGTTGGGGACCTAAGAAAAGAGGGAAGAGGTGAAATAGGCATGGGGAAAGCTTTTGCCAGTATTATTATATCTAGCAGTTAATCTCAGTATTTTGACTCATTCTCTCCTAGTTGTTTCCCACCTTCTGTTTAATTGGAGGATTAGAAGTTTTAATTCCAAATATATTTCGATATGCTGTTAAAATATTGCAGGGAGAAAGATGAATCATTGTTTCACATGGAATATTTTTTAGCATAATAATTAATTTAATTGCTTGCACAAGCTCAGCCATCCTTTCTGACCATAAGATGGACATGACTGGAAGGTGGACATCATATCCCCTTTCCCTCTGGCATTGCCCTCTCCTGTTGGGAAAGAGGGCTGGCTCTTGTGCCCGGTTTGGATCCATGGGGAACACAGCTGAGGCAACCCCAAATTCTTTGGGTTGCAGCTGGCTCTGCCTGCCTCTGTTGCATGCTGGGCAGAGGGACATCTGCATGTCCCTTGGGAAATACAAGTGGGCAAGAGGATGCAAAGTCCTCTCTGTGGCTGATCTGGGCTGGTTTGGGCTCTGTGGAGGTGCTGGTTGAGGTCATGTGCCTGCTGATGGGCTGATCCTCAGGGATGCACTGGCAAGAGCAGGGCAGAGTTGGGCTAGTCCCCGTTAAGTGTGGGATTTAACGAGGGATGTGGATTGGAGGAGACTTCTTGGGCTTCTGAGGCTGACATTCCAATTATTTCAATTATGCCAGTAACCATTCTGCTTATATGTTATGTGTCTTCAAAGCCGTCTAGGGAAGCCCCTTCCCTGAGACCTCCAAGCTCCCAGAGTAGAACAGCACAATTTCCAAGCTTCCCTGACCCACTTTTCCTTTCTTGATTATTTAAAAATCTCAGAAGCTTTTGCTCAATACCATTTATGAACTGCGTGTGGTATAGAAATCCCCGGTCCAGTGCAAATAGGCACAGCTGTCACATAGAACACACTTTTTAAAACCAAGGCACCATCAGGTATTTTAGCAAACAGGTAAAAATTTTCCACTTTATAAAAACATACATTTATGTAATCCTAGTGATGCCAGCTGAGCTGGCTTTGCTTTATATGGTAAATACACCAGCTAAAACAGGTTGTGCAAGAAATTGCTAATAAGGCAGAAAAGTGAACCCAAATTTAACTGAGAGGGCCCTGCCAGCTTTGCAATTTGGATTTCAAAGCTCTCCAAGAAAAATATTCTCTTTTTACCTCCTCAAAAGGATCCAAACTCAAACATGGTGTCGGAAATGAATTGAAACGCTATGAACACTCCAGCTATGACGTCAGGCACTCACAAACTGCAAGCAGTGACAACATTAACTCGTGATTTTTGCTTCAGGGAGGGCACGTGTGTAGATGTGCTTTCCAGCAGGAGGGATGGAGACAGAGGGCTGTAAAATTGAATTTGATGAATTTCAGGACTGCATTACGTGTATCTACCTCGCACCCCAGCAATGGAAAGGACGCGCTGGTGAAGGAAGCAGCTTCCAGACCCCTGTCCCTAAAACGCCGCAAACCATCCATGCACAAACGCCCTGCCTGGGCTTGTTTCAACATCCGAACAAATTTGCAAGCAGTTTTGATTATCCAAGAGTAGGGGAATGCAAGCCTTCTGACACTTCTAGAAAGCCTCCAACAAGCACTTGGAGCAGGAATCAGTGCCTGGGGAACATTACCACACAGAGATAAGTTTAATTACAGACATCAGCATTTTGCTGGAGAGGCTGCCTTGTCCAAAATTTTGCTCTGTATGTCATTTCAACCCTCAGAGATAGCACAAAAAGGATCAGCTGGTGTTCTAGACTCCAGGGCCAAGTGGTGTAAATAAATGCTGCTCCACACATGAGTAATTCCTTTGGCTCTGTGTGTGCTGCCTCTGGGTCAGGGAACATAGGAAAAATGCTGACCTGGTCTTTGTACTCCTAAGGGGTACTCAAAGCCCAGCTACCTCCAAGACCTCTGCTCTCCCTACCAGGTGGAATTAGGCTTTGCTATGGGAAGTGTCTCATTTGTCCAGGAGTTGGGGCAGAAAGGCCTCTCACCCCATTAAGGCAAAAGAAAAAGCATTACCTACTCCAGTACACTCAATTTCTTCTCATTAAGGTGAAATTAGTTGACCACCAACCTTTTCAAAGGGACATTGTAATCTAATCGTATTTAAAATCCTATTAGAAGCATTGGTTTATGGCTAGATTTTGTAATTTTCATGTACCAGGTAGCATGGGAGCAGTATTTTATGTACACTTTCAATTCTGTGTTGTCAGAGCAGGCGTTACTTTGGATTTCCGGATGCTTGGGTTTTGTCTGGTTTTGACATAGATCTACTTTTAGAGCTAGCAAGGAATATTGAATTAAGACCGAATATAAACAATTAAATTAATGAGCATATTGTTGATCATACATTAAGAGTCAGGAGGAAGAAATTTGGTGCTATAGGGTGTGACTGAACACATAGATAATTATCTTATAAAGTAGCACAAACATTGGCCAGAGCTGGAAAAAAGCAGTGCTTCTAAAGAGGAAAATATTTTGCTGCTGGGGATTTGGGGATTTGTGTGCTAAGAAAGGGCTGGAGCAGGCGGTTCTTTATGCAGCATGGAAACACTCCCAGCCATTCCTGCTCCCATTGAGTTTTTTGTCGTCCCCGCGCTCTCTAGAAACAAGTGACACGTGGCTTCCCAGGCACAGAAATGGTGGCAAGTCTATAGTTGCTTTGATTAAGCTGTTCTGTAGTATTAGGACCACCCAAAAGATGGCACTAAACAACTTTTAGTCCTGCTCACATGCACCCACACACGCGAAATAATACTCAGAAATAGCTCACTAGCTTAATTCTGTAATTTTGTGTGCAAAAGTAGGAATCATTTTAGATAATTCTATGTTAGACCCAACAGGAAAATTGAGGAGACTTTTATATAAGCAGGTAAACTTTGCACTGCAAATACGACTTCCCATGGCCCACATGAAAGCATTCATGCTCTTGTAAACATGACAATGTGACATTTGGTGAGCTGTGAAAGGGGCTTAAGATTACCCAGGAGTTAGGCACTGCACTTAAAATATTTGTTTCTTTAGAAGCCGTACATTGACCTTTATAAATCTGTGGTTATTGGGCCCAAAGTATTTTTATTTATGTGGGTGCAATGTGGAGCCATCTCACCAAAGCCCACGGAGCTCTGTGGAATGATGAGGGTTAGCAAGGGGCTGATGGTCACTACCTTTTTTAATAGGTAGGGCTGATGGTTTTGATTTTTAAATTAGCTTATTTTCTGCAATAGGAAGAACAAGACATGTTTTTGCTAGTCACTTTTCATTTTATGATGTAATAGTTGAAGGAGGAAAAAGAAAATCCTTTCATATTTGTAACCTCTAAAAGCTCAGAAGTGGCCTCTAATTTACACCAAACCATAAAGATGAGAGTGTTCCGAGAAAACGCTAGAGGAGGAATCCTCACATCCTGTGGGAGTAATTTTCTACAATTACTTCAGTTTCATGATTCTAATCAAATACATGTTAATAATAAACGATATGAATGAAAGAACACTGAGCACCACCTTTGCTTGGAGCAGAAATCATTTGGGTAGCAAAAGAAGTTGAGAGATCCAACACCTTCCACAAATATTTGACTCCCCTTTTTATGAGGCTCCTCTTTTGAATGTGGTTGCCTGTAAAACTACAGCTAAAGTAGGAGGATAAAAAGAAACTTCCCAGGAACTAGACAGAAAAGCTTGCACCAGTTGCTCCAAAGCTTGTCCCCTCCATGAGTTGAGCAATTCACTCACTTCTGCCTTTCTTACTGCCTAACTATCTGGTTATAATCAAAATAAGAAACTTGGATGTTGGGGTTCTCTTCAGGGAATGAGCTGGAGCACATTCAAGAGGATTGAGTGCCACCTGCAGAAAAACTGCACAGACATGAAAGCAGCAGCTGGCTCAATTACACTTATTCACCACGGAGTAAAGAAGGCCAAAAAAAGAGAGATAGTGGAAATACACACACAGCAACTGGGTGAGGAGCTGGGCTCCCTTTGTGCTGGTAGCACAGCAACAAGAGTTCCCCACCAAGAGATTCTGCACAATGCAGAACAGTCAAAGCCTCTGTGTATTTCATGGTTACATTTTGGATCTCACAGTCCCAGCTCCTTGAAGCTAAAGGCTTGCCAATATTGGATGTGCAATAGGGATACTGAGTTCTAATAACCACTGCTAATATATAATTCAATAGACTCTAAAAGCTCTGTAGTTACAGTTTTGATGTTGTGTATCAAGGCCAAGTGAAGCAAATATTTACCATCTCTCCAAGGCCTTCCTAATTTGATTTTAAACAACTTCACATTTTAATTAAAAAAAACCCAAAACCAAAACAACTGAAAATAAGTTGCAGCATAAATATTAGGTCACTCCACAGGAGTATATCTTGGGCAGGGGTAGGTGAGCAAAGCATTTTTCTGACAGTCATTGCAACCTTCACATTCTGAGGGGATTTGAATGCACTGCAGATATTTTCTATAGCAGAGAGGAGGTACAGTTTCTTACTTTGAGCTTGAAGATAACTTTGCAATGAAGTAAGAGCTGGAGGACGTCAAGGGGAGGGATGATAGGGAGGGAAAGAGGCTGAATTGGAACATTACTAATTCTCACAATGGTAGCTCAGTGAAAAAAAATGCTGCAGAACAAACCTACCTTCATCCAGTCAATTTTTGGGAAAGAATTATGGTCATTTGGAACTGAGTTCTTACTTGAAAACTCTTTGGAAACAGGATACTGCTCCCAAGCACTTTGAGCCCTTTGAGACCTGGAATGAGATTCATCTCACTCAGCCTCAGACATCTGCATTGTGCCTGTCTGCATCTGAACCCCGAGTCCCTTTGTCCCTGGAAAGGAATACATATTTGGAATGTGCAATCCAGCTCACCCACCATGGACATCCCCTGTAGGCTGAAAAGAAGAGCACAAGTGAAGTGCCCGTTCTCTCCCTGCTGAATCCAAAAGGTACCTATAAACACTGTTCAGAAGCACATCCAAAAGTCCTGGGAGAAATCCCTTCCCCAGTGTCAAAATATTTTTTTTACATTCTTGAAAGTCCATTAAACAGTTGCAACAGCTTTATATATTTAGACTTTAAAAAATAAATAAATAAGAGGAGCAGTGTAATGCAGCCTTGGCAGACAATGTGGCACTGGAATAAATTATGACAGCAGTGTTTGTCTTCATAGATCTGCTCCCAGAGAAGTCAGCCATTGTTCCATAATGCAGCCTGTAGAGCAGTCTGAGCCCAGGGATGGATTTGTCTGGTCAAAGGGAGAAACATTTTCCATCTATAAGGACCTAGACCACTGAGGACAAGCAAGAGCCTGTGGGGCACGGTTCACCTGATCCTAAGGCCAGTGGCAAAAGCCACAAGCATTGTACCTCTTAGGTGCCTGCCTGTCAGTCCTGTTTGATCTCTTCAGTCCTGTTTAGTACCTTTACAGGCGATCTGGATAAGGGGATTGAGTGCAGCCTCAGTTGCAGAAGAAACCAAACTGGACAGTTCTGGGCCCCTCACCATGAGGACGTTGAGGTTCTGGAGTGTGTCCAGGGAAGGGAACGGAGCTGGGAAGGGGTTGAAGCCCCAGGAGCGGCTGAGGGAGCTGGGAAAGGGGCTCAGCCTGGAGCAAAGGAGGCTCAGGGGGGACCTTGTGGCTCTGCACAACTCCCTGACAGGAGGGGGCAGCCGGGGGGGTCGGGCTCTGCTCCCAGGGAACAGGGACAGGAGGAGAGGGAATGGCCTCAGGCTGGGCCAGGGGAGGCTCAGGGTGGAGATCAGCAGGAATTTCTCCATGGAAAGGGCGCTCAGGCCTTGGCAGGGGCTGCCCAGGAAGGTCTGGAGTCCCCATCCCTGGAGGTGTCCAAGGAAGGCCTGGAGGTGGCACTCAGTGCTCTGGGCTGAGGACAAAGTGGCATCGGGCACAGCTTGGACTCAGTGATCTTGGAAGTCTTTTCCAAGCTCAGCGATTCTGGGATTCTCTGTCAATTAGCAAAGGTGCCTGCGTTGACTAATTAAAGGTGCTGTAGGCAGGGCCAGTGCTCCTGTCTGCAGTGTGGAGCTGCTTCTGTGGATGCAGCTGCAAGAGGTGGCTGGAATGAAAACATAGCTGCAAACGTAAACCTGATGCTGAAAGCAGCTGTAAAAAATCCTGGTAACAGAGGAACAGTTGTTTTATATCACTATTTTGGAGCCTAGAAGCCCACGGTACATTCCTGGCTGTGGTTCTGCTCACTGTGTGACTTAAACCAGGATAATTATGACTTTTATGTCTTCCAGTTGCTTCAGCAGGGAAACAGGGGGAAGGGTATCTGCTGGTACCTATTTGTCACCACTTCATTTGACCTGTGCAAGCCTAGACAAATTCTGAAATCTTGCAGCTCAACTTCACAGTTAAGGGGAACTTGGGGATATTCGATTAGGATTAGGCTTTGAATGGCAGCACTATCTTTTAGCTAGGCTAGGCCTGGATCAAGCCAGCGTAACTTACCTGGGAGAAAGTCCAACCAATGAATTAATCAGTCAATCCTTGGACATGCAAACTTCAATTTACTTCATGGCATCATATGCGTGAGCTTCGCCTTCTCATTTCTTTTGCTTCTCCTGTTACTGCAATGTGTTGCTGAACCTGGAAGTAAAACCATGAAAATATTGACCTCAAAGGATTGGATCCTTGTCTCTGCTGTTACCTTCCCTTCTATTTCCCATGATTTCCAGCTTTTATGTGTGTTTGGGTGCCCACACTGTGCTTCTGCCATTTGTTTGCAAAATATCTCATAGGCTGAAGCTACTGTGGTGGAAATTATTAATGACCCCAATGCGTGCCATGCCTAATTAGACCTGGAACTCGTGCCTTATCTTCTCAGAGGCAGCTAAAAATCTCCAAGGGAGTTGAATCATGA
Source organism: Corvus hawaiiensis (assembly GCF_020740725.1). Lineage (NCBI taxonomy): Eukaryota > Metazoa > Chordata > Aves > Passeriformes > Corvidae > Corvus > Corvus hawaiiensis. The sequence continues at coordinate 1,924,740 of NC_063214.1, forward strand.
TGGTTGTGGTGCATTTTGATAAAACTTCCAAATTCAGTCCATATTAGAGAATTCCTGCTTTATAAGCATCTGTTCGTTCTTGATTCCCTTCATTTTTGACATTCTTGTAAATTTAAGTTCCTTTGCCACACAGGGGCTTGAAAGAACAGCACATTGAGCTGTTTGCTCCAATGCTCTGTTACAATGTTTTCCCATAATAAGAGGGCATGAAAACATCCAGCTATCTGCTGGAAAATGTACTAATTATTTTCTGAGTGGTGAAAGGTCACAGCCGACAAAGCAAGGGAAAGACAAGCAAGATCCACATAGCTCTGCACTGGAATTACACCTTGGGAGGGAAAATAATAGTTATTAATACAGCCCATAAAAGCAATTGTAAAGCTTTTCTAAAAGCATGTTGTCAAACAAGGAATTTAAGACTTATTTTGTGTCACGACCAGGAAGAACTGCCCATAGAAACAGAGTTATGGGACTAGCAAAGAATAGGAACATTTTATTTTCCAATTCATTCAGCAAACTTTGATCATCGTGCAGGAAATAGCCCAGACTTGAGAAATCCTGCCACTGACCTCGAAGGTAGAGTAAAACTAAGGGAAAAGGGGAAATAACTCACCAATTTTTTAATTAGTATTATGCCAAGACTTTTAAGAGTTTGAATTCCAAACATGTGTTCTAAGAAAGGAAAACATTTTCTTTCAGTGAACAGCCCTGGGGGTTCACTACCTTTTTCTCCCCCTCAACTCTCCCTGAGAGATGTTCTTATTTCTTGTCTCTTGCATGTATGTGTAAAAATACAAAGTCATTTGTAAGGAGTTCACTTAACTCCTCACTCTTAGCTCACATTCGTTACACATTTTGTTTGGCAGAAGAGAAAGGAAGAGTGTGCTCCAGCCAGGGAATGCTGCTGTCCACTGAAAAATGCATTTGGATGGAGGAGCTCTTTTTCATGGATGGATTGTGGCTTTTGGCAGCAGAGGTGGCAGGAAGCAGTTGCCATAACTACTATACCATTAAAAAAAAAAAGGCTTTAAGTAAAGAACCGTTTTTGAAATGATGGTTTTGTTACCGATCCTGGTAGAATCCATCAGTTCAATATGATGGGTGGCAGGATCCTGAATGTGGTCTCCTGAGTGTATGCTCAGGATATGCTTTTAGGGCTAAATTCAGGCTTTGGCTTGTAAGCTACATAGAAGAGGAAAATACACAGCCAGCCAGAGAGCTGAACATAATCTGCCTTGCATGGGATTTCAGGTTTTGGCTGGAACCACACTCCGGTGTTAAATAGCAGAATAAAAAAAGAGTATGTTTTTCAAAAGCTTTAAGGATGGGATTTACAAATTCGCTGGAATGAGTTAGAAATGGAAGTTACATTTTAAGTGTAAATCTAGTTGTAGACATAATTTAATATTTATCTCTATTCAAGTGACAGATACTACCCAGATAAAAAGCCCAGATATAGTTGATAAACACTGCAAACAACTGGAGTAGAACCCAGGGATGGTTTATACTGGGTCAAACCCAGCTGAAGGCTTTTCATCCTCAGCATTACACCACACATTATTGTCCCTGGCAAATTACTCTGGCACTATTTGCATGCTGTTGGAATCCAAAAACATTTCACACTGCTAAAATAACCTCTGTCTGTTGCCATATAGACACCAATGTAGTTTTGGTGGTCCTCCAGCTACTTCCCTGCAGTGCTTTGAGCTGTGTCCCAAATTATGTACTCACAGGACCAAGTCAGGTGAATTGGCCTCACACATCGGCTCAAGTACTGGCTCCCAGGCAGGATTTATCCCTTCCTCCTCACAAATTTCTGGGGTCAGCACCTACGTTGTCCCTCAAAGAGCCTCTGCAACCTCTGGTCATAATGCACCTTCAGCTGGGGCCCTCCCCCTGGTCCCAGGCTTTCTACATTGACCAAGGGCCCTTGGGGCTAATCTCGTTAACCAAGCTAATGCCTAAATCCTGTGTCTCTGAGGTGCAGCTTCCTGGGAAGAGCAGGTGTCCAAAGAAATTCTCTTTTCCCTGCTAACCCTTTGCTCTGAAAAGTGTTCCATTCAGAGGTACCTTAGGAGTGACTGACTCACTCCCACCCCTTTGTGAGTTGTAATGCACATAGTGGCTACCATTGCTTCCACGCAGGAGTAGGAGCCTCCTGGAATATGTAATTAAATAAATCAACTGGGCTTTAAAAAGGCCTAAAATGATAAACCCATCTGGGCTGCAGCCTTTAGTTTTTTAGTAACAATATCCACATTCTCTTAAAAAAATGGGCTATGAATTCTTCAGCTAATGCTTCTAATGGAAATCCATATTTATCCTATTGGAATAAAAATTTTTGTTCCTTATATTTATCTGTTAAGTTTAACCTTGTATGAAATTATCCTACACCATCTGGGCTCCCTTCTTAGTTAATTCTCCCTCCTTGCTGTATCTAATTGAAAATTAAGGCATTTTTTCCTCTATCACCTCTCCATTCTCTTATTTTAGCTGTTCTGCTTTATTAAAGCTTACCCCAAGATATTGAGTTCTGTGAGATCTAAATTAACTCCCTGAGTTTTCCAGAGCTTTTGGATGCTGCCTGGTTATGGCTCACATCCAGATTCAAGAGAGAAGAGATACAGTTCATAGATAATGTTCCTTCTTGGAGTTTTCCCCTTCTTTTTCTCTTTTGTAGTTGTAAATGAGAAGAAACTACATCTCCTAATTTTTTTTTCTGATGTGTTTTTCTTCTTGATCTAACTGGTATTAGACATCCTCTTTTCCATATTTCTAGAAACCTGACCAGCTCTGAAAGCAAACCAGGTGATGATTTAAATACGCATTATGAATGCAGCCAAAGGAAATGGCTCTGGGGTAGAAGATGTGGGCTCTGGGGAAGCAGAGCCCAAAACTGGAGCCATACTGGGGAAGCCTTGAGCAGGCTGAGGCAGGCAGAGACCTTCTGGAGGCAAAGCTGTTCCACAGCAATATTACAACTTGCCTTAGGTTCCGGCTTCATCTCTGCCTGGCCTATTTTGGGGTAAAAATAGCAAAAAATGCACAACAAACTCATCCCAAAATACTAAATGCTCTGATAGAGAGGGAAGCAAAGCATCCTTCGGTTCTTTCTTCTGTCCTCTGAAGGAAAAGTTCTCCATATAGAATTCTTCGGCATTTGATTTGATCCCGACAAAGGGGTGGTGTTGTGATGGAGATTTTTTATTTCCTGCATGCGTGGAGAGGCTGAGGTTTCCACAGCCAGGTCCTGCCACTTCCCTTCTCCCTTTGAAACCAAGCTGAGGAGCATTACAGCGTGCCTGTGCAGCCAAGTCTGCCTGTGTATTTTGGCATCTGAATGCCAGACTGGTTGGTAATTTCCCCTTAAATCCTTTCATAGCTCAAATTCCTGTCGAAACAACCTCTATCTCTGGTTTGCCATACAGAGCCTGTCTCGGCTCTGCTGCTCAGGTCAGCCCTCACAAGCAATGCCATCACATGTTGCTTTTCTTCCTCTGTGTGCAGCGTGTATTTAAAATGAAATATTGGCCCCAAACCCCCCTCTGGATGGCTGTCAGATCTTAGCATGCCACATAAATATCAGTGAGAAAACATTCCTCCCAGCCCACACAGAATGCGCCCAGCGCTGTTTGTTCTGGACAAAACCCGGCCCAGCGCAGCGAGGCCTTCGGCAAAGGCCTGCATCCAGTGGGCAGGGCCCTGCCTCAAATCGACCACTTTAAAGTGCTCTCGGAAAGTTTCCAGTGTAATTTTTGCTCCCCTTTAGTTACAGACCACCTTTACTAGGTAACTAAGGCTGTTTGTTGGGCAGCTGCCATCTCAGCCCTTGCATGGGTGGCCTGCTGCCAGCTCTCAACTCTTTCAAGATGTGAGTTCCCCGGTGCTCTGGGGCACGGCAGGACCGTCCTGGTGCTCATTGTGACATTCCTCTCGGGTACCAACGTGGCTTTGTGGGGCTGCTTTCCAATGGGCTTCTCCGCTGCATTGCCAGTCAGGTGCAATTTGCACGTTTTTTGTCCCCAAAATGTAGTTTATGTGCACTAACACATGTGTATGGCCCTTATGGGGTTACTAGGGCAGAATTCACATCTGCAAACCTCACCAGGGCATTTGGCCTTGGATCGTAAGCAAAATGTTCCATGGGCATGGGACGCATCCCATTGGGAGAGGGCACAGCGCCTGCTACCCAGCAGCTTAAAGCTTAAAAGGAGTAAGGGCCTTACACCCTTCTTTCTCCCACACCTACGTGTTCCAGAATTTCATCCAACTTCCTTGTCTCGCTGTATTTCTTTAGCAACACTTGGAGCAGTCAGGCTACGGTGGCAATGGCCAAAATGGTTGTTTTAATAAGCTCAGCCTTAGATTACTACAACAAAGCCTTCTTGAGCAGCTGCTTAAGAAAATGTCTGTGAGTTTTCACTTAGATGTGGGTTTTTTCCCCAGAATAATCAAGAGAAAGCAAAGAGATTGCCGCCCTGGCCCTCCAAGCGTGGAAAATAATATTTTTTCCTTGGCTTTTGTTAAATTATTTTCCCACGCAATTACTCTTCAATCCTGTCCTTGGGTCAGCTTAGAATGGTGAGTGGTCTAAGCATGATGAATTTATTGCTTTAAACTTCACAGAGTGCTGGAGAATGAGGTAACAGCATAAGCAATGTGGAAAGACTTGTACATTTTCTAGTTTGATTACTGGATGTGCTTGGAGGCGTACAAAACTTATGGGGTTTTTTTTTCTTAAAAAAAAAAATTTGGTTTGGCTAGAAGACTGAAATTGGATCAAATCCATCTTGCATCCCCACCTAGAAATGAGACTTGGGTGTACAAGTTGAGAATCTTGGGAATAGACACGTCCCTCCTCACATGTAATTACGGATAGTTTCTGAAGAGGTGAAATGTCACAGTATGATGAGATGGAAAATGCATTAAGAGAGAATGAGTTCATCTTCCTGATACAGAACAGTCCCGCACAGTTAATGGGATTATGGCAGCACTGGACATTTGGGAAAGTCTGTAATGCTGTGTCTGCCTCCATTTGATTTGTACACCAATGGATTTCCCTTGCCAGTAATGGCTTTCTCGGAGCTACTGCAAACTCTAAAGTGGGAAAGAAAAATGGAATTTTGGGAAGACAGGACCTGCCATGATCACAGGGACATTGCAGTTTGTTATGCAAAGCTGTGGAGGAGGCACTCATGTATCCACCAGGTGATAACACTTTTTTGGGAAGAGCTTGGGCCCCTCTATAGGTACTGACAGCTCTGTAAAGCTGCACTGCCATTGTTTAACAGCCTAGGAAAAAAAGCTGTTCCTAGGCACATGTAGACTGTTTCTGTAAATAAGAACTGATTTCATTCATGATTTGTAAAACACAAGAAAGCAAAACCTCCAAGTTAATAAAAGACAAAATACTAAATTCATAAAGACGCCAGCAATCAATGGATTAGACACACACATGAGGAAAGATTTAGACAGGATAGGTTTGCTTTTCCTTCTAGGAAGAAAATCTTTCTGCAAAACACTGTTTTCAGGAACAAGAAAAACTCCAACTTAGTGTTGTGGAATGTGAAAGGATAAGCGAGAAATCAGCATGAAAATGAATTGTAAGATTCTATTAGAAAAGGATATTTTTAATAGTGCCTTCAAAGAGCCTCATTTCAACTGGAGTTTGTCTGCAGCTCTGTCTCCCCAAAAAACCTCTCCCCTTCCTGTGCCACCACCTCAGCACACAGAGTGCTCCAACATCAGCACTTCTGGCAGGTCTTTACTGATCTGAGATTGGTTTAGATGGATAATTATGAATCTTATAACAAACACCACCTTCTGCACTTTCCTGCTGTTTTGTGACTCTCCAAAACACTTTAGAACTCCACCCCACCACAACTAAAATGCAGTGGTCACATACAGAAAGAGTATTTACGCCTTAAATTTATGCTCAAGCTCTTTATGCTCATCTGCCTGCAGTGGGGCACAAACAGCAAACAGAGGCCCCCAAATATACCATATAAACAAATATTTTGGACCTATGATACAGTTTGTATTTATTACTTTTACTGAAATCACAGAGTCAAGTGTTTTAGGATTACAACTGGTAAATTATACATATGTAATAGTTTACAAAACAAATTATTGGCCTTCCATGTATCATAGTACAGTGTAGACCTTGCACAGTTCAGTTCAAATGAATTTATATTTTGCTTAACATGTTTTTATGATGTAAACTGGCTGACACAGTAGTGCTCTAAAAATACTCCCTCTGATTAGACACACACTAGGATGAAAAATAAATTTTTGTGACACATCTTGGTTTCTCAAAAGGTTCTGGTATTTCAGCCAGGTGACAAAGTGACTTCCCACAATATGCTGACACCAACAGTGCATAAAGAGGCACACAAAGTAAACTAAGCAACCGCTAACTTTGTGCTTTCCCCTTGTCTTCTCTGCAATACCTCATTCGTTTTCTCTTATCTGATGCTAAGCAGATGACCTGGCAATAGAAGTTACATTTATTGCTCTGCAGAATTATACCCTATCTCCAACTTACTTAATTCAGCACATTATTTCCTGTATCTGATGGGATTTGAACAATGCCTGTATGCCTGTCACAATGTTTCATAAGATAAACTATTTGCAGATTTCACAGTTCACATGATAAATTGTGTAAACCAGTTACTATAAATAAAGAACTATGCTGTCACTTACAGTGGTGTAAGTCTGAAGCTCCTCCTGCAAAGCCAAGTGATGCCACGAAGTAACTCTAAACTTACATAGGCATAACTAAACCCAGTGTAACTTTTTTTTCCCTGTGAGTGGGAGGAATGGAGACCCAAGTACTCACATACCCAAGCACACACATGAAATACGCACCTGCACTTAGCCACGGGTGTCTGAACACGGGCTATGCCAGGCTGATGTTTGTGGAGAGGATTTTACTGTCCTTACACTGACTCTGAGCCTCCACTGACAACTTCCAGGGCAAAAGATGCTGTGAGTTTTGTCCTGTGACTCACAGAGTGCACAGCAGTGGGATGGTGTTGGGATGTTTGGTGAGGTGTGGGGAGAAGCTCTTACACCACTCACCTGTGTTTGGGGCTTTTCAAATTTTATCACTGAAAATTTGTGCTTGTGGTTAAACCTTCTAAGTCCCAAAGCACTTTTTGGGGTGGCAGCTGAGGATCTAATAATCTCTCTTACATTAAGAGTCATTGCTGGTGGGTGTGATAAACCAGAAATATCTGCATTTGCAATGTTACTTGAAACAAGAATTGAACTAGCTTTACTATACCAGTTAGTATCAGGGCACCCATAGGAAAAAACCCCTTGAAAATGCTGCACATGGCAAGTATGAATGCACTCTGGCAGCTCTATAAAAATGAATCACTTCATGAATAAAAGGAACAAACCCCTCCAAACCAAGCAACAATTTTTTGTCCTGACAACTGCAGTCTATGCCCAGAGAATCTAATTTTGCCTCTTGCCATAGGCTCCATCTTCCTCAGTGACAACAGCATGGCATGAGGAGAAACGTTCACCTGAACATACTGCTGAAAGTCCACAATTAATGATCCATTAAACCCTGTTCAAAGCCTGCCCTTAAGATCATCAAAGCCCAGGCTTGTATTCCCTGGGGTTTTGGATTGGGCCTTGAGTGAGGAAGCATCCCCCACTAGCCATCCCTAATTCCTCTCAAGCCTCGTGGCTGACTCCGGCCTTGGACAGCGCCTGGGTGGCAGAAGAGAGGCTGAGCTGGAATTTAACTCAGGTGAACGTGGGCACTGGGGAGCGAGGTGACTTCCAGCAGTTTGGAATTGTTCATGTGCAGTCTGTAGCACCGCCCTTGCAGAGCAGGGGCTACAGGTAAATGAACTGACTGCAGGAAAGCCGAAGGTTTGGCCACGTCGCATTTCTCCCCTCACACTGCACCCAATTCTAGTTCCCTTGAGGTCTGCAGGAGTTGAACTGGATGAAAAGTGGAAACAAACAGGTATTATTCTCATGGAAACATGCTTTGCTGGCTTTTTTCATCTAACTTTGCCTGATGTGGTACAAAGAGCTGAAATACAATGAAGTAAAACATTGCAAAGGCTTCCAAGTTGGGCTTTTGACTTTTTATAGCCATATATACATATTTATATATGCATATAAACAGCAAAAACACGGAAAAACCAGCTTTTTAATGGTTCAGTCCTCATAAACCAAATCATATGCTGTTCAAGCTATTTTATAAAGAGACACCCAGGAGCTTTCTCTTTAGTGTTGTCACTTAAATGTAAGAAGCTGCATGAGAGAAGAGTCCTGGCAACTCAGAATAACTTCATTCCCATCGAGAGGACTCCCAGCTACTGAAAATCTGCTACAACTAAAGCAAGGGGGTAGGGTCAGCCTCGGGGGTCAATCACTGAGGCCTCTAGCATGAATTGCATGTGCCTTTGAGACACAAGTCTGTCTTCTGACTTCTTTAGGAGCCATTACGGGGCTTGTTTTGGTCCACAGACCTTTGGGACTTACTTGTTGAGAGCTTTTTGAAATGTTAACAAGGAGCTTGGAGCACGAGGCGTCATGGAATTAAAAATCTACAACTTCTCTAAGGAAAAGATGGCAGCAGAAAAAGAATATACATCTATACATGTGTGTACACATATACTCCTGTTCCATGCAAAGTCCTCTAAATAAAATCATACAAAAAATGACCAGTGCCATATATTATGTAAACTCACAAGGTGTACTTCCAACACAAATCCGAAGCATAAATTAAAAGAGAGCCAGAAAGAGAGCCAGAGACGATAGCAAAACATTTTAAATATAGAATTTGCACAATTGGTATTTTGTTAAATAAGAATAAATAAATTCATTACATCCGTTCACATACCAGTTGTAAAAACAATAAATTATTTTATTTTTTTCAGTGCTGTGTTGCTTTTTTTTTTTTTTTTTTTTTTTAACAGTTGTTATTAATCCACAAGATTATTCCCTCTTCCCCTTGTGATAAAACTGTTTCCACAGGAGGGCAGCTAAACTTAATTTCTTGTACAAAGTCAAACCAAAGATGCCAGGCTTTTTCCTAACGAGAATATCCTACTTGAAAAGCAGATGCTGTTAAACCCACTGATGCTCAGGGGTCCAAACTCACCTAAGGGCACTGGATGGAAGTGTGTCCCAAAGTCAGCGTGAATTTAACACTGAGATTGTTCCTGGCCGTGCCAAAAGCAGAACTCCAGGTTTCCATCCCTCGGTGCATTTCCTGAATCCAGCTGTACAACACTGGGTAGAAATGTAAACAATGATGTCACAGTGTGAGTGACACAGAATTCAGCTGAGAACAGACCTTGCACCAATTCTTCATTCATTAGGTGCATGGGACAGCTACAACTGGCACAGGCAAGATTTGGAACTGGAGTGTGATTTAGGAACACCTGAAACAGCAAGTGTTAACTTACCCTTTATCTTACACTTTTAGGGTCCTGCCTTGGTCTGTCCCCTTTGCCCCCTCACATCTTTGCTTGTGTGAATTCGCTTCATTGCTACACTGGTGACAAAAGTCACTGCAGTGGTTTGTTCTTGTATTTATTTCTAAGTAAACTCTTTCCTTTTTAAAAGATACTCCTAATCTAAGGAAGCTTTGAATTTATACCCGCATATGGCACGCCTAGATAGCATCCAGAAGCTTTACTCAGCCTGCTGAATATATAATAAATTATTACCATGATGCACACACAAATACTTGCACATTCTGTCTCTATTATGACAGAACACAAATACCACTTAATGCAGCAGCTGTATGCTGAGACAAATGTTAAGTCTATGCTGAGACACATTAAATCTCCTGATTTTTCCTCTCATGATGGTTTCTATTTGTTATGGATTTTTGGAGAGGTTCTAGGACATGTGTAATACATATATAAGCATCAAAATTAGATTACTTGAAAGGAAAAATAAGGCATTTCAAAGTGATCTTATTTTAATAGGCAGAGGAGGCATAAATGTTTACTTTCCAGCACCATGCAAATATTCTGAGCCTTGATCTCAGTTCTTAGGTTGGGATCAAGATTAGATGGGGAGTATTCCTCAAGATCCACAGTTTTGCACACAGACTACTCCTGAACAGAAGGCCACACCATTTTTGAATGCTGATTAATAACATTTGTTGGCAATCCATTTAACAGAGGAGGAGGCCCTGCCCTTGGTACTGTTTATTTAAAACAGGGTAAAAACCAGATCCTTCTCCAGATTTCACAGTTGTAGATGTAGCAACTCTATGCTGTTTTGAAATCATCACATGATTTTTGAGAGTTCACACAAACATGCAACAGTTGCAAAAACATGTTTGTGTCAGCCTGGAGTCAGACCTGCCCTTCTTGCTCCACACTCCAACAAGTTTTCCCTGCTGATTTCATGCCTGGGATTTTCAGAAGAGCCTGAGGTGTTTCAGTGCTCAAGTACCACTGACTTACAGCTGAGGCTTGTCTGAAAATCCTCCTGCAGTCTCCTACTCTCCTGTGTGGATGAACAAAGGAGTAAAAAATGGGGTTCTGCTTTGATCAGTGGTTTTTTACCATTTCTTTTGGTACCTGTTATCTTAGGGCCTAATTCAAAGCCTGCTGATATTGAAGAGAGTGATTTTAACAGGGTTGCTCCTGGGCCTCCACCTGCACAAGGTGAAATGCCCATCCTCAGTCACAGAACTTCCACAAGACAATAACGGGATTCAGGAACTGCTGCCAAGGAAAACTGTTACCAGCTACTGCCTGTGCTGTGGAAACAGTTTTATTGATATTGGACAAGTCCTCCACATCCTGATGTGGTTTGACTTCCTAGTGACCCCTCTTCCTCCCCAATGTGGTAGATATACAAAACGTGAATGCCTTCTATAGCTTTAAAAAAACCCCAAAACACACACAAAAAAAAAAAAAAAAAAAAAAAAAAAAAAAAAAAAAAAAGACAAATAGTTATAAACTTTTGCTGGTAAGATGAATACCAGAGTTAGACATGATGGACAAAACAGTGATAAAATATTAACTGTTTGCTGTGTTTTTTTGACCTTTATAGCCTCTTGAAAAGATGTAGGTACATTACACATTGTTAAGTTCAAGGTGGAAGCCATAGAGAAAATAACAGAGAAAGCAGCTGAACACAGCCTCAGAACATCTGAGTCAGAAGACACTTGAATACCTCACCTGTAATTTTTGGTTCTCTTAACTAGTTTTCTACAAAATACAGTATGCCTTTGTTTCATGGAGAGGAGCAGCTCGAGCAGCTATTGTTCAGTGACAACAAGGACCCCAGGCTGGGACACAGCTGGAACGGGGGAGGTTTACAAGCACAGTGTACACAAACTCCTCCTGGCAGCCAACTCCTCCTTTGGTGCATGCCTGACACACACATGAGGAGGAGCTGCTGATGCTCCTGCTGTTGGAGCAATGTGGGGTTCCCTGCTCTGCAAGCTGCTGCAAGGCTCCTCCTGAGAATTTCTGGGTGGAAACATAGGATTTGTCAGAGATAATTGATATGCTGTCAGGAAATTCCTACCACAAAAACCTATTTCCTTTTGTCAAAACCAAAAGGTATCACTTTTTAAAACCAGCAGCAAGCTCTTCATTTTCCAGTAAAACATCTGTGGCCCTTTCTGAAGGATGGACCAAGTCCACAAGGGCTGCAGATATACTTTGGTCAATCATTTTGCTTATGTAGTTTGTCTTTTGATTTCTTTAATAGAAGGAAGTGATATCAAGTGATATACCAAATGAAAGATATTTACAAAACAGTATAAAATAAGCTACTGTGGGATCATGGGGATGTGTGACGTTTCCTAAGGACATACTGTAGTAGAGGTAGGTGAAAAAGGGGAGATGATTCTGTAACCTTCAAATATCCCAGGATCCTCCATTCACTAGTTTTTCTTCTTTTGCATTATTTTATTTTACATTTTTGCAGACACAGAGGGCTTATAACAACTTTAATGCTTACTTTCTTTGACATATTAAGACCACCCTACTATTATTTAAAGCAGTGCACATCTTCATTTGGTCCAAATAGGCAGATTCTGCCCATAATTAGAGACTGAACGCAAGTACATTGAAGCCTTTGCTTCTCTCTGTCTGGGCAGACCTGACACCAGTATGTCAACAATGGCTTACTCAAACCTCTTAGAAAGAAGGTCACCACCACAGGTTAGCACTTTTTCAGCAAGCACTGTTTGAATGCTGAGGGTCTCTGGGAGAGCAGGCATCCCTTGGCCAGTTTCCCGTGCCCATCCTTGCACTGGACAGTCCTGGTGTGCCAGCCCGTGTCGCACGTTCGCGAGCAGGAGAGCCAGGGCCCCGTCACCCAGCGGGGCTGCGTGGCCGGCGCAGTCACTTTGCTGCCGCCACCGCTGCTGGGGACAGAGTTTGCCAGCTGCCCCTGTTTCTTTGGCACGAAGAAGCTGTAGCGCACGTCCACGGGCTGCGTGGGGTCGGTGGCCAGGATCTGCACGATCAGGATCTCCTTGGTGGCCGAGTGGCCCATGGCGTGCAGGAAATCATCCTTGTGGCTCCAGCCGCTGTAGTTCATGACGGTGCCGTTGATGTCGATGATGGTTTCCGAGGTGGAGATCATGTACTTCCCATTGACCAGGTACTCCCCGCTCTTCTTCTTCAGGGCCAGGTAGGCCGTGAACCTGCTCTGGTCCTTGCTCTTGAACTGCCGCACTTTGATGTGCGTTGCCCCTTCCGGGATCTTCACCACGTCCGTGTAGCCCTTGCTGAAGGAAGGGAAAGAAGGAAGAGTCTCACTGGCATGACACAGAATCACTGAATCAACTAGGCTGGAAGGGACCTTTAAGTCCGACCTATGGACAACAACATCTTGCTTCATTTCAGCTCAGGCCACCTGGATTTTCCCTAAGATTAATTTAACCAGGTTCCGCTCTTGGCCTACTGTGCTGTTCTTCGTGTTCTCCAAGAAATTCCTACTGCACTTCTTGCAGATTGCTTCATCTTTAGCTTTAGGGACAGTCTGACGTGGGTCAGATACCAGAGGAATGAAAAATAACAGATAGCTTATAGATTTCAGCAAAGGGTGGGAGATATGAAATACGATGCGTGCGCTGCCTGCCAAGGAAAAGATAGTGAGATATGCATTGGTTACAGCTGTTTCTTGCTGTCTTTGCTATAATGATGATTAAGGAAAGCACGAGCAGAGGAACAGCTGGGTAGAGGTACCTTGGGAACATTTAAAAATAATCTTGATCACCGAGAAAAAATTTGTTTACTTTGAAATTCATAAAGCCGCAGATTAATCGTCAAGTGTCTAATAAGAGGGGCACCCAATGGCTTCATTTGTACCATCACTGAGTTCACTACTACTTATGAAGTATCTTAACTGGGATTTAGAAAAGGAGATTAAACTCTTTTACCAAAAGTGACAAGCGTTCAAAACCTGCAAGTGTGCTGGAATTTATCACTATCTCAAGTATGTTATTTTAACTTTACTGATATATAGAAGAAAATCTAAAGGCTTTACACAGCTGTAAGCTACCAGCTGGACTTTGGAGATGTGTTTTCATTCCTAAACCTGTGACAAAGCCATCCTTCAAGTACCTCGTATCTGAAAGGTTTAATGAGAAAAATTAAAAATACATGAAAGTGATGGCATCTCCTTTGGGATTGTTTAAAGAACAGACTGCTAATTTTGAGAACTTTTGGCTGCACAAGTAGAGACTGCACATATTACAGATGAAACATTTGTGCTGCTCCCCTGCTATTTCCAGCAGTTATGGGACAATGACTTAAGACTCCATTGATTTAGCACCTCCATAAAGCTGGAGGAATATGGTGCGAACCCAGCCTGGGGACTGCTCTACAGCACTGCACAAATATTTTTACACAACAGTTGCCAGAATAACTCAGTGCAAACATGTCATTAAAGTTACAAAATCATTTGTTCAAAACCTACAAGCAGTCCTGGAGAATTCAAGTTGTCTGCACGAAGAGCTGTAATGCTCCATGTGCACAGAGAAGCATCTGCAGCATTAATTCTCCTCTTTCCCAACTTCTGATAACTTGGCTTTATAGCTTTTTAAACAAAAATCTTAGGAAGCAAATTTCCCAGAAGATTCTGTTTTGCCTGCTTTAAAAGAAAAAAGAAGTACAAACAAATGTTGTTACGGCAATTGTCTGCAATGGGAAATACTGATTTTGCCCTGTAAATTTAAGTTTCCTCTACGCTTAATGTACAGATTGCTAAAATTTGGTTTATAATGGACAGCAACAAGGGAGCTGCCATTTTTCAGTGGAGGAAAGAAAATTTTCCTACCAGCACTGCCCTTTCATACAAAACTGTAACAACAGTTTACAGACAATTAAGATTTCACTATTTTAACCGGGGGTTTATTTTAATGTCAATTACTCGCAGAGAAGAATCGCCTCAAACAACTTTTCCAGTAAAAATAAATCAGCAGTCCAAAATCCAATCAAAATCATATTAGAACACAATTTTACCCTCTAGCCAGTCTCATGACACTTAAAGGCATGATTTGAGGAGAAAGATGGTAACTTCACAGGGATCATTATAATAAATCTCTCCATTTCCAAATGTATCTATTATACAAATCTGGCCTCCCTGAAACTCATGGGCCCCTCTAACACTTTTCCTGGAGCTTGATTATTACTGGATCACGTGAAATGTATCTCCCACTGTCATCTTCATTTAGACATCCCAGACATTCCAGTATTTACAAATTGGAAAAGGTTTGGTTTATATAATTACTAATTTGGATGGAAAGCCATTCTTTTTGGCAGAGGTGTTTTGGCGTCGTTAGGTGAGCAGTCATTGGTTTACCAGGATGGAGATTAGTTATGTTTATTTTTAGAATAAATTCACTCTCCAAGTCCTTTTTGACTGCTATTAATCAGTCTGTTGAAATGTACAGAAATAAAAGATCATTTCAGGAATCAGATTTCAACTTCTGGTAGCTTTCAATATGCCATGTAAGAATTTGGAAGGTATAAAACAAAATCAAGTTTATATATAAAAGATGTTTAATGCAGTCACTGACTCTGAGTAGAAATCGTGAACTAAAAGTTTCTATGCATAGATCAGTCCTTTGAGACTTTGGCATCTGTATAAACGATGATGAAAAATCCCCATTTTTCTATGAATCTTAAGAATTGAGGAGGAAAAAAATTAGTTCAGACAGAAAGGACTTGAGGTTGTTCTATTAGTACTGCCCCCACAATGGGGTGAGAGAAAACCATGGCAGCAGTTCCTTTTATTTTACTAGTATTAAGTTTTATTACAGTGAAAAGGTGAACTCTGACAGAAAAATGGCTCATGGATAACTGCTCTAAATATTTTGACTTTAAAATATCCATCTGGAGATTGATATTATGCCAATGGACATGAAGGGATATGAAGGCATATGAAGGGATATAGTCATGCTTACGCCTAAGATATTTCTGGTATCTCATCTGTTTACTTGATCTCCACACATACTCAGCAGTGGGAAAAGGTAATTTTAGGGTATAACCTCTCTCAGCTATTAAGGAAGCTGTTTACTGCTGCCTGCTTCTCTCCACCACTTATACAAGGAATGTGTGTCACAAAATCAGGTGGGGTGTCCTCAGTGTCACTCAAAAGAGATGAGATGAAAAAACATTGCTAATGCAGCAACAAGTGGGAAAGGCAAAATTTCAGAGATGCAGGTAATTCTGATCCAAACAACTCTGATTCACTCCTGTCCCTTTTTCTCTGTCCTCTAGGAGCCACAGTCCATCTGGCACAGCAAGATCTGCAAGTGGCACGAGTTGCTGTGCCTTATTCCTGTTGATGCTCACCTGCATCACTGGCGCTTTGTGTCAGAAATGAGCTGGGTGCAGTGTTTTGCCAGTTGATGCTTTGCCAATTTCAGGGTAATGCTAAGAGCCAGCTGCACACATCTGGAAACTGCAATAATCTACAGGCAATGTGGTTTTTTCCCCCACGTGAAAGCAAACTGCGTTCCGAGACAGAAAGCAAGCAGCACGTGGCAGAGTTACTATTTGCACAACAAGATGCATTTACTACTGAGATCAGTACCTCTTTTTGGTGAAGGTTCCCATGACTTTAGTGCAGCTGGAATTGTCTCCTCCACACACCCCACACTTGTCATACTGGAGCTTGGATCCGATGATCCCGTCACAGCCCGTTCGGATGCACTTCCCTCGGACACAAACTGAGTTGCTGTAGGGTCGACACTCCGTGCCATCAGTGACCTGAGCAAGCAAATAAAACTTGGTTCAAACTGCCACAGAAATTTGCCTTTTTGGATCCACTTGGCAAAACCCAGTTCCTTATTTAAGTCACCAACTCAGAGCAGGTCACCTCCCCTGACAGACAAGACTGATCTTCTCCCATATTCTTGGCACAAATCAGATGAAATTTAGCAAAAGGACAAAAGCAAGGACAGATAACTTTCAGTTTGGATTGCATCTGATAGAAGTGACCACAAGTCACATCTCTACTACTTGGCTAATTATGCCATATTAATTGCTTCTGTAAGAGTTACTCTGGACTCCTTAAACATAGTTCAGGGTTTGACTTATTCTTTTCTCCTAATACTCTTTCTCCTCCAGAAAACCCCAGAATGACAGAAAATTCCAGGCAGAAACTCCTCTATCCACTCCTGAAAACAAACTAGCGCAGAGAGGCCCATATTCTTCATGAATTCACATACTGAGAGGTGGAAAAACTGCTCTCATCTTAGAAGCCAGTTCTGGCCCTAATGTACAACTACTGGATTGAACCATTAAATCTAATCACACAGTTAAATCTTTGAATCATATGATTAACTTCTTTTCCCTGGTGGTAGAGAAAGATTTCTAAAATATGGGACACTTCTAAAGAGGAGCATGAAACCCTGACTGGAGCTGCCATTACCTTCTGAGAAAATACCACGTAATAGCCGGTTCCTTTGGCTCGGCAGGTGAGCTTGCAGACGTCTCCAGGCAGTACTCCAGCATACTTGGGGACCCATTCCACAAAAGTCTTGACACCCTTTGCATCAGACTGATAGCCATTTCTTGCTTCACACTGCTCTTGTCGGAAGGATTTAGCTGTGGAATTATTCACATCATCAGTGGCTATTTCAGACCACGCTGCAAATATCATTATGTCCATCTATTATTCCGATTTCTTTCCTACATCATTTTTAAGTTATGTCACGCCACTTCTTTACTTAGAACTGGCCTTCCAATCCCTCTACTGTTTTAGCTTGGAAATCTCCCCATGGCATAACAAGCATTAAAGGTCTAAAGTTTGCATTATGTTTCATTTTAGAGGACTGACTTTTTTTCGCTCAAGCGTCCTTTCTCTACCACGTCCAGGGTGAGGTGTAGGTGAAGAATTAGGATATTGTACTAATGCTGAATGTCTTGCCTTGATAAATACATTTTGGGGAGGCTACAGTGGGCCTTTGCTGTGTGGTTTCAGGCAGACAATCAGTATTCAGTGTCTGCGAAGGGAGGGCTGGAGCAGGAGGGCACTCACCGTTGGCGGGGCAGGGCGTGACGTTGCAGGAGCGGTAGATGGCCCTCTTGCCCGTGCAGTACCTCCCGTTGTTCCTGGGGGCTGGGTTGTTGCAGTGACGATAGGCAAACTGAACTCCCCCCCCACAGGTACGGGAGCACTGTCCCCAGGGTCCCCAGGACCCCCAGTTGCCATGGCTTGAAGCCTGAAAAACACACGAACAGTGGGAGGTGAGTGCGTCATCCAAGTGCGAATGGAGTCCTTGCATCTCAAAGTCACTGCTAATGCTTTCCTCAACTGAAGGCAATTCTTTGGCCATTTTATCAGGGATAACAGGTCTTAGGAACCTTCCTTCTCCCAGCAGAGTTAATTTCTATCTTTTATTTGCACACTGATGACATCTCATTTGCACTGTGGGTGCAAAGGCAATACCGGGCCTTGCTCTGCACAGCCGCCTTCAGCCTCTTCACAGAACACACTCACATTTTCATGTGCTGTTCTCTTATTTTTTGCTATTCCTACCAAAAAGGCCCCTTAAACTGGCTCCAAGGGGTTCAGCTCCCAGGACATATCCGTAGTGCTAATCTGAGATGAATTAAATCCAGCTATTGTGATGTGTAGGCATTGCCTGGAATTACTGGCAAGAGGTGGAATTGTCAACTCTGCTGCATTGGCTACAGTATTGCAATATCAGGTAGAAGTATATAAATCCATGAAAAAGGGTATAGAAATCCATTTTAAAAGGGTGTTATAAAGGCTGTAGCTTGATTTGAAAGGCTCCCATAGTTTGCAAATATTTTCACGAAGCTCTACAAGTCTGTGGATCTTCTGTGGGTGAAACAGAAGGGGCTACAGTCTACCCAGTGAATTTAGAAGTATCTGAACTGTGCAGCTGACAGCTCTCATGAGCCTGGGGACTCTGCAGAGGTATAAAGTAGACATAGGTTCTCTGTCACTGGAAGCATAAACTTCTCTGCTCCAAAGATTATATTCTGGATTAATTTAATCTGCCTTTTTCTTCATTAGAATTAGGGCCCTGGGGCCTTTCAGATGAGGGCTGTAAATTAAATTTAGAGGTGTAATTTGTCTTGCATTCCATGGCCAAGAAGCCCTGATAACTGATTTACTGAATGGGCAAATCACCTCCTCTGAAAGGATGTTCCCAGTTTTCCAGGAATGAAGGCTCTCCTTAAAGAAGAAAATACATTTCCTGAACCTCAGCAGCATTTTTCCTACACCCTCACCAACAACACCCCAATTACGTGCTAAAAAAACAAGGCAGCTTTCAATCTGGCTTCCACACAGCCCATTTCACACCCACAAAAATCAGCACCTCTGAGGGATCACCTTTCAGAACTCCCCCTGGGGTCACGGCCGCTAACTTACTGAGTAGTATTTCTTCTTGGTTTTGTCCACGCATTTCCCCTGGAGGCAGATCCTTCCCTTGCCGCAGGGGGTGCCCTCGACGGCGGGCAGCTTCTTGGTGAGGCACACCATCTGTCCCTGGCGCACCACGGCGCACCAGAGGCGGGAGCACACGTCCATGCCGGGGCACACGGTGTACTCGGCGCCGAACGCCAGCTTGCACTGCCGGATGGCGTCGTACGTCTGCCCCGGCAGCTCCTCAGGGCCCACGATGTGCTTCCTGGGCTGGTCCAGCAGGCAGTTCCCTAGAAGAGAAGGCCAAGCTGTTGTTTACTCAGTTATTTACTGCTATTTCCCAGTTTTCTCCGCAGTGCTGCAAAGTCGTTCGGGTGACAGAGAACTTCCTTCGAAGGATGGTGACATGAAGGCTGTGAGGTGACACCAGATCTTGCATGAGGTCAGACTGCTGCCACCGTGTTCTCACCCTGCTGTTGAGCTGCCTATTCCCACCCTGAGGTGTAAATGAGTTTTACCCAGGTCCTTTTGGCATTTCAATCCTCTGTGCAAGACTCAGAACTCATTCTGAGCTATTTATTGGTTTGTGATTTAAGGACTGAGCAAGACTCACGTAAGCAAGACTCAAAGTAAGCAGAGTTGTCATTTGAGTTTTAAATCAGGATGTCAGAAATGGTAAAGCTTCTAAAGGAATGCCAAAAATATCAAAAACCACAGACTTGTAGCCAATGAGGCCAAAAAACCCAAACAAAACAGAACAAAAAATAAAGAATTCTCCCAGGCCAAAGGAAAAATAAAAGCTGCGTATCAAAACTAATGTTGGCATTAAAGCTGGATTGGACTTTACTTCTAAGGAATGATACTTGGCTGCTTGTCCACAAGTTTGAAAAGGGCTATCCATTTAATACAGAAAACCATAAATAACAGGAAGAAAAAATTGCATGAATGTAAAGATTTGTATGTGTTTTAAGGTCTGCAGTGCTCAAGATTTGTCTGGAATGCTCTAAAAATGAGAATTCCCATTTATGTTCTAGCTATCTTCTGATAGCTGTTTGTTTTACTATTGAAAACCTCACTTGTTGACATGCAGAACTATTATTCAGTGTAACCTCTTTCACACTTCATGAAGGGGATATGTGGTCTCGGCAAGCTTCACTCATCCTCGGCCAAAATAACTCACCACAATTTACCTCACTTTGGAATCCACACCAGCGTTCTTCACTTGCATCATGGCTGAAAAAAGCCTATCTATAAAACCCTCACTATTTACACAAAATGGAATAGAATTTCAAGCTATGGCAGGGATTTAAGCAAACCAAATACCCCATTTCTCAATAGCTTGAGTGCTCCTTCCAAAACACACACTTACTGCAACTGTTCTTCTGTCCTTCTAAAGACTAATGCCAATTAGCCAAATTAGCCAAAAATTCTTTCTGCATGATGACTTGCAACCAAAAACTCTCTGTCTTGTTAATAAACCTGTTCTATTTGCTGACCCTGATTTACCCTAGCCTTATATTTAATCTGGATTATGCTGAATTTTTAATGCAGACAAGGTGTGCCAATGCTAGATGTCATGAGATAAAGATAATTAAAGGTACCCTGAGTTGCTGTAGTATAAAATATGAGAGACATGACGAGGAGTGAGGAAGCACCTATCTTTTTCCTGGAGTTTCTGGACATAATTTGCAGAAGTTCTGGCAAAAATACACTTTGTAAAAAGTACGTAACAGTGGAAATCCTCCTTCATATTCCTTGTGAGGATGGAGGAAGCCACTGAAATGTGAGGGCAGTGATGGGAAGGCTGTAGAATGTCAATGTTTAGTTTATATACTGCTCTTGTACCTACACTGAAGTTTATCAAACTCCCAAGTAGGGCTGTTATTCAGTATTTTAAAACATCATATTAACACTTCATTTTGGCTGGAAATAAAAATTTAGAGAAAAAAGGAAGAAAAGTCTCATCCTTGCATATACTCATCTGTCAATCATTTCAGTTAAAACCCATTCATATGTGAATAACAAACAGGTTTCACAAGCTTGCACAGCAAATACAGCATTCTTGCCCCTCCAGAACACAGGGGAAGGAGATCCAAACCTCTCCTTTACTGAGGAAAGGTGTCTAATTTCTACAAAGCCAGGTGCTCCCGCTGATCTCACACGATAAATTCAGAACTGAAGACAGGGAAGGCCCCTAAGGATTTCCCATGGGAAAAAACCCCCGTATTTATATAGGTAGACTGTAGCAGTGTCTGTGTTTGGACAGGCTGCAATGAAGTGAGGTGTTTTTAACACCAGCTGGTCCAACCTCCTGCTTGTCATGGTCAGAAAGGACAGAGCGGGCCCCTGGCTGGGAGGGCAGGCAGGGCTTCCATTCACTGCGTTCTATTTCAACATCCAGAGCATGTACGTACTGCTATTCCCATTTTTTTTGTCCTGGGCACCAAAGAACATCTTTGTGCCCTGGAATAGAGCAACATTGTTGGCTGATGACAGTGCTAATTAAGCCATCTCATTATCTCTCTCAATGCTATGTGTAATGTATCTTGGGGGGGAAGAAAAAAAAAGGCGGAACAAGATCTGTGCAGGAAGCAGATAAGCAGGATATAAATTAATTAAAATACAAACAGTCCTTGTTCCAGGTTGCACAGAGCACTGGGACTGAACACAGTTGGTCCCAAGCAACCATCCCACAGCCTGGTGGTTGGCATGACAATAAAGGCAATTAGTACCTTTGGAAAGGCTTTGCTAAAAGCAGCTGGATATAAATGTCACTCTCCTCTGGACACGAACCGAGCCTTTTCTTCCTAAATGTCAAACTGTTGTCTGGGGTCATCTCATGAGTGTAAAACAAATGGTGATATCATGACAGAGCTGTTTATTGTTCTCAGAGCAGGCCCCAGGAGACAGAGAATCAGCACCTTGATCCTCCCCAGCCCCCTGGCTGACCTTGGACGAGACATTTCTGTTGGGATTTATTCAGCTGACTTCATGTAATGCTGGTGTCTGCAGTGCACTCAGCTGTCAGGTGTTTCCCTACTGAGAAAAATGAGCTTATGGTGTCATTCAGCATCACCCATGCACCCAGTGCTGCTGAGGCCATTGACTGTCAAATCAAGTCTCCAAATCATTTGAAGTCAAATCATGGACTTCCATTTCTACCTCATGGATGGCGTTTGTGTTCTGTTAGGACAGATGTGTGATTTAAAACAAATAGCTGGAAAATTGTAAATTTCTACAGAAAAGAAGAGTGTTACTTAAAAAAGGTCTCTGAAGGGGTGATCCATCAAGAAAAGAGACTCCCTAAACATTTTGTATTTGAAATCACACCAATAGCATCAGTAATAAAATTAATTCCCAGAGGACTATGGACCTCTATGATGAGAGGTTCAAATTTTCTATTAATAATTTAATCATACCAATAACTCCTGAAGACTACACACCTGAGTGATAACTACTCATGAACTGAGGAGAAAACAGTTCAGAGTTCCTTACACTCTCTGAGAGGTCATTCATGGATGGTGGGAGAGTTACCTCAGGAACTCAAAAGGGAAAGTTCTGTTCATTTGTGGAAACTAATTTGGTAATATTAAATCAATGCCAGAGCAATATGGACCATAAAACAGGATAGTATAGATTAATGGATCTAATAAAATTGAGAGAAGAAATTAAGTCATTCAGAGAAAAATGTTTCAGAGAGCACTGAAATCAGCCGACAAAATATTTGAAAGCAAACCTTGACATTCAGCAGACACACCATACTTTTTATCCATAAGCATTTTGGTTACCACAACAACTTGATCCATTCACTCAATTATGTCATTTTTATCTCAGCATTTTGGAATTTGAGTGGTTTGTTTAATAACTGCAGTTGCTTTGGGAGCACAGGGAAGACTTTAAAATTCATTAAAGAGTGAAGATTATGCTTTTTTATTTCTACTTTCGGAAAACGGAATTTTTGTACTTATTCCCCAAGGGGTAAATGTCATATTAAGCAAATAAGCTGCCATAAAATGTTCTTATTAAAAAAATATAGATTCACTGTAAAAAGTACCATGTAGCTGACACAAGGAGTGATAACACATACCATGGCCATCATCAAAGAATTCTGTGATAGTTGCTGAAGTGCACTTGGACCAGGGTTTTGAAGCATCAATGCTGGTCAGAATGGAGGACATCAGGCGCTTGTCTTCCATGGAGCCAAAGTTCTCCTCACAGAACTTGGAGTCATCATGGGAAAGCCCAAGCAAGTGCCCTGTGGAAATGAAGCAAATAAATAACATTATATGACTATCCAGAGTTGACCAGCTGGAGCTTACAGCCATGTGGGGGAAGGGAACTGTACTCATTTATATTTATCAACAATTGGCTTCTTACTGTTTTTCCAAATCATCTTCGGCAAGAAAAACTTCGTGAAGACGTTCTGCAACTGTCTAGAAAGGTGCTGCGTCTTTTTTAAGAGATAAAAATAAAAGCATTTATGACGCAGCTAAACAAATGGTAAAAGAATGAATGGGAATAAAGCTGCAGAGAGCTCAAGCCTGAACTTAACACTCAAAAAAAAAAAAAGTCCAACCTAAGCCAGAAGTTGATTAGTAAAATATGCAGGGCTAAACTAAGAGCGCTATAACAACAGGGACAAGATCACCCATCAAGGCCACTACAGAAAAAAAGCCTGATGCCCTGAAAGGAAC
Source organism: Corvus hawaiiensis (assembly GCF_020740725.1). Taxonomy (NCBI): domain Eukaryota; kingdom Metazoa; phylum Chordata; class Aves; order Passeriformes; family Corvidae; genus Corvus; species Corvus hawaiiensis. Next base: position 1,948,295 of record NC_063214.1, read on the forward strand.
ACATTCTGCAAGATTTGGCCTTTTTCTTTTTTTCAGGCAGGTAAAACCGTTTTTATTTGGCAATACTTTCTACGTAAGGCCAGATAATGCTGTTCTGCTGCACTCAGACATGGCTGTCAGGAGGTACATGTCATGCTTAAATCTGACACAGAACTACATAAAGACTTGCTCTGAAGAGATGACAACAGCTTTGTTTCGTTTCAGACAAATGCTGGTATTGAGTAAAACAATTCACTGCTAAGATTATTATTTCAAACGGCTGGATTCCTCTGACAGAGTAACCAAATAATCAGTGCATCACTTATAACCTACAAAGCAAATTCTCTGGAAGTGGGCTGAGGATTTAATACATTGTATTTACATTGTATTTACTGATCCAAGACTGCTCACAGTTGTAGAAATTACCTCACTGCAGAATGTTTGTGAAATAAGGCAATGAGGGTCTCTCAGTGGAAAAGGATTTTCATTTCTGAGTCACTGCCTTGGTACTGAACAGCTCTGGGTGAATGAAAAAAGCTGGAGCATTGATCCAAAGAGTTTGGCTGAGTAACATCCCATGGCACTCAGCACTGGTTCAGAGTGGGATATGAATGATAGTTGGGTGCACACCAGAAACTCGAGGATGTAATTTTTCGGAGTGCTCAGCATTTTACAGCACCATTCAGAACTACCCAGAACTCTGTGGCATGAAGCTTCCAGTCTTTTAGGGCAGAATCCCAGTTTGCCACAGCCTCTGGTACCACTCTGCAGCACTTCACCCATGTAAGATGCACTTTTGCTCTCTGCACAAATCCCTTCTTGCATAACTGTCCTTCACCCTTCAGAACGGCCCATTTTATGTGAAGGACATCCCATGTAAGTGCACAATTAAACACTTAACACAGTGCACATATTCACAGGCCTGTTAATGCTTCTGCAACTTGGGCAGCTCTTGAGTTTCTCTCCTACCTATGACATCTTTCTTTTTTCTCCTCGAGCCAAATAACAAAATATGCTTTGGATATGAGGAAGCTTGCAGGCAAATTTCAAGCTCTTCACTTGGAGCAGAGAGACTGAGGATTTCTTCATAACACTGTTGCAATTTAGTCTCCCTCCTCAGAAAAAGGCTGGCCAGCCTCTGTGGAGAAGTTCAGAGTAAATAAATAAAATGAAATGCTTCTCAGGCCATTGTTCAGCACAGAACATTTCATCCCAAATACTTTGGCAAAAGCAGAGGAACCTGAAACAGGGTCATCTCCTGGAAAGTGTCAGGCTACTGAATTCACCTTTAATGAGAGAGCAGCATAACTTCTATGCTTTACAGTGATAAATGGGGTGAGCTGAGGACACACCTCATTAGCAGCATCTACTTTGTCATATTAAATCAGGCCATTGTTCCAGTGCATGACGAGAACTAAGTCACTTACTTGGCAGACTTCAGCCTTTTGGAGGAGAAGCTTCCCAAAGGATTTGTGAATCTCCCTTGTTATGTTTAAAATTTTCAGAAATAATTTTAAAAAGCCATCATGACAAGGATGCAGTAAGTAGCATATAATTTCCAAAATACATAATTCTGATTGTCAGTATTTGAGCTTCTAAATTAGCCACCAGTGATGTTAGTGAGGATAATAGCATTAAATATATGGATTTTAGCTCTCCATACTGATTTGCCAGTTAACTTTTTATGCATGCTTACAAACACCGTGAATGCAACTCTCAAAGGATTTTATGGAGCTAAAATTCCTAATTCTTACCACAACCTAAATTTCTCCCTGTCCTAACTTTGCCTTTTAAGGCACTCTGACCAGACTTAGAAGTGATTAAAGCATATGACAAACTCCCAATGATGCTGAAACCTGGCTTTGCATTTCATTAAAAAAAATCAAAATTCAAAATATCACACGGCTCTGTAATCTCTAAGTACTGCCTGGCTAAGTTTTGTTCTTTTTAGCACAGAAGTGAGAGCAGCAAAGTCCTTCAACACCTGTGCCCTTCATCCTTTTGCACCCAAAAATTAAGGATGGGACACTTCCCTTCCTATTTCAAGAAGTCTCTCCCCACCACGCCTCACGTGCATGACCGTGCTGGTGTTATTACATGATATTAGGGTGGTTTCTGGCATTTTCTGGTGGGGTGCTTCCCTTCCAAATTGGAAAGGCTGATCCTTCAAGTGACCCTGTATGGAAGCAGAGCTCTGGAGAAACCTCTGGACAGAAGTAAAGACTCGAGGAATACAAATCTTATGAAGAAGGCTTTTAAAAACAATGCCAATTTTAGCCCCACCCCATTTTGTATGACTCTGAATGTCAAACCAGGCTGTTGAAGAAAAAGAAAAGGCTCCCAGCAGCTGTGTGAAATGATGACTGATTGAGAATGGGTTCGTAGATCATCTGCTGTTTTCTACTTAATGAAGCATCTTACTGGTGCTGACAGTTCCCACCGAGTGAAAATGACATAATATAATTTTACCAGCAGGATGGTGTTTAGTTAAGTTATGCTGTAGGAATGCATGAAATGGTGAAGGAAACAGATGGAGAGGAGGCAGGGTTTGCCCTCTTGTAGCCAAGGAGGAGGTGGCCTGCTTGTAAATTCATCTCAAACTCCAAAGAGACCAACGACCTACATGGAGTAACATCCTCCCCTCACAGCTTTCCCTGCTGAAGGCCAACACCTGCTACAGCCCAACAGGAAACAATACCTTCCATGTGTTCAAAAATGATCTCTGTACCTTGCAGGAATGGGGTGTATCTCCCTATACAAGGTGGGAATACTCCAGAGCAATTAAGTTAAAACTTTCATCCTCTCTGAGGAACAGGACACGAGAGCCCTACAGGGAAACCAAGAGTGCAACAGAGCTGGGCTGGATGTGTGGTGAAGCAACTCTCATATTCCCAGGAGCACTGGGAAGCAAACCAGAACCACAGGATGTCCTGAGCTGGAAAGGACTCACAAGGATCATTCAAGTCCAGCTCCTGGCCCTGCACAGGACAGCTCCATGAATCCCACCCTGTGCCTGAGAGTGTTGTCCAAACATTTCTTGAAGTTTCTGGTTTTCCTTAATACACAGTTCTAGACTATCTGCAGAGTTTCTCTGAGTGAACAGCAGGCAAAATTACTCTCATTCATTTTTCACTGGTATTTCAAGCATAAGAAACAAGAAAACAGAAAATATCCACAACATAGAGCAAGCCAACCCCAGCTTTTGCTAAAGCACAAACCAAGGTGGGTCTCCTGGAAAAAAGCCACCAATCCCTGCTTATGGCCAAGAACTTGAACAGCATGTCAAAGAGCAGCTCTTGCACTCCATCTGACCACAGGACACATGCAAGGTGACACAGCAGGCTGAAAAATGCTGCAGGCACTGTAATTTGTTTTCTCAGAGAAGCTCAGCTCGGATGAAGCATGTGTTTGCCAGTGAGGTCATGCCTTTCACCTAATTTCCAGTTGGGACAACTGGGCTGCAAAAGAAGGTCAAGAGGTTTGCCCCAGGTTACCCCGTGAGTCGGTGGCTCTCAAGGGATCAGGGCTCAGGAAGCTCCTGGCTCAACATTCCTCAGGCTAATCACCAGCCCAGACCTTCTGCATTAGCCTCCTGCCCTCCCCTCGCTAAACTAAGATTTCATGAGGGAACTCTGTCAAAATAAAACCATTTCTTCTGGCATGGGCTCTTTTTCCAACTCCTGTGAGTATGTGACTCCTTCTTAAGAAATTCATGCTGGTATCACTCAGGAATCCTCCTGAAGTCATGATGGACCTAAGCAATAACAATTAATAAAGCTGGTGTTTTTATAAAACAGAAGTGATTTGAATTACACAAGCTTACAAAAAGATTGCATTGAATATAAAACTGGCCATTCCTCTTTTTTATATTATTGAGCTTTCCTTCCAGTTTTCTTTTCTTTGACTGCTATCAGCCACTTACGAAAGAAAAAGGATTAAAAAAAATCACTCTCTCTTTTCAATCTCCAGCCCAGAAGCAGTTTTTAATATTTCTGGCTTAAAAGAGTTCTTCAGACTCAACAAAACAATAGTCTGGAGTGCAGCTTCTTCTCAGGAGCAGACATAAAAAAAAAAGCCCCAATCAGACATTCACCCACCAGTGCTGCAGACTTTACACAAAACAAACCTGTGCTGAGCTGGCTCATTGTAACAGACTTGTGGGAGATCACAGACACATCACCCCTGTCAGACAGGCAATTCCCAGGCAAGATTCTGCCCAGCCACTGTGGGCCAGGCAATCACAGACTGCTGTGTCCACACAGACTTAAATAATCATTAAAAAGATGTGGCCTTGGAGGTCCCCACTACATCTGCTGCACTAATTAATGGGGCATGTAGAAGAGAAATGTTCATTTTAATGAAGAAGTGGGAGAGGGTGACACCTATTTCACACCTGTTCAACTCAGAGGAACTTGGAAAGAATGTAATTCACAGCAGTTCATGGTAAATGAATGAACTCTGTGGGAGTACACAGTGCAGGAATGTAAAAATTGTATTGCCTGCTGCCTTTTATTGGGCAATTCTGCCTTCCTACTCTGTACCAGAAGCACCTTCCCCACAAAAGTTACCTTATTGTATCGGTATTGTCTACCTGCCAAGGAGGAAAGCAATCCCTACTCTACCCTGCAGTCTGGAAGGCTGGAGGCACAGGCTGAACACTGAGCTTCTTTTAGGATCATAAAATCAGAGATCACTTAGGTTGGAAAAGACCATTGGGTACAACCATAAACCTGACACTGCCAAAGCCACCACTAAACCATGTCCTTAACATATTTTTTGATAAGGACTGCTGTGAAATATTAGGCAAAACACAGAGTTTTACAGTTTGCTTTAAGCACCACGTCTGCTGCAGGTGGAACGATGATATATTTTATATTACAAGTTAATAAAAATATTTCTGGGCAAGCCAAGAATTTTTATTCTAAATTTTAACCAGCAACCTTTTAGACAGCTGATGTTTGCTTTTTGAGGCATCAGCTTAATTTTCTGCCCCACCTTCAGCTCTTGTGAAGGCTTAGCTTTGTCTGCCCATCTCTTCATCAAAAGGGGTACGTTCATGGAGGCTTAATTTGAGAGCTTTTGCAAGCAGAAGTTAAAACAGAACTTTGAAAAAAGGTTCAAAGAGGAGGAATCAAGTAATTTTCCTGATGCATGTCAGCAGAGAAGGCTTGGATGAGTGTACTCTCTCGGTTTTTTGTTGTTTTAAGAAAGCAAATCTGCCTAATTATGATTACCTGGATATTCGTCTAAACATCATCTGTCATGAAGGAAACATAATATGAGACTCAGACAACCTCCACTGTTTTTTTCATGTGGCTGTGAGACTCTGTGCCCTTGGCAATGTATCCCCCTTGAAATGAAAGGCTACAGGAGATTTGTAGCTGTCAGGTCTAAAGCTTGCCTTTATCTGCTTTATCTTGACAGCCTTGAAATCAAAGGGCTGCATGTTCAGCAGAACATGGGGAAGAAGAGATTGCTGTATTTAGTTACTTTTGAGTGTACACAAAATGAGCACATGTGGTAAAACAAGGAGTGGGAGTATCTTTTGACTCTTCTATGGACATCAAAAGAAAGACTCCTTTAAGTATCACACACGTTGTTCTCGGTTTCATTTGTCACTGAAGAAGGGTCAGAATCAGAGTCTGCTGTGAGTTAGACATGGTATTCCTTCCTCAGTGGCCTACAGCTCCAACACAGCTCAGGCTCTGAATAAATAGCTCCAATCCACTCATAGTTCATGGTATTCTGATGTTATTTCAGTGAACCAGGTGAACAGAGATGCCAGGAGGGATACCTCACTTCTAAAATGCCTTTTTTTACAGAAAATTATGCTCTCAAATACATTTTGCTGATGTAGCTCGTGACACTTTTGTCCTCAGTGGTGACAGAGGCCACAGAATGATGCCATGCTGGAAAAGATTTGGTATCATACTCCTTACTTAATATATGAAGAAAATTCTTGGCTGTGAGGATGGTGAGGCCCTGGCACAGGGAAGCTGTGGCTGGCCCCATCCCTGGAAGTGTCCAAGGCCAGCTTGGAGCAACCTGGGACAGTAGAAGGTGTCACTGCCCATGGCAGGGGTGGGACTGGATCATTTTTAAGGCCCCTTCCAATCCAAACCATTCCATGATTTTCTAGCTTTAGTTTCTGTGCAGTCCCTTGGTTTCAGGCATTACACAGCCCAGCTGTGGAGGATGTTGTGATAACTCCTCATAACCACAGAAAATGATGCTGAGCAGGGACCTTGAAAAGGCATCCTGTGCATCCCTCTGCCCTGGGGTAGGATCAGCATCCCCTGAGCCACAGCTGCTTCAGCCAGCTGGCTCCTGTGAGCCTCCAGAAACAGAGCCTCCCCAAGCACTTCAGTCCTGCCCTCAACTGTCCTGCTTAGATGATTTTGGCTAATGCTTAAAGCAAATCTTCCCTGCTGCAATTGCAGGCCATTACCCCTTGTGCTGTCCCAGGTGGACAGGCGGAATGATTTATTATGCAAATTTTTGCAGTGATTTTTTAAACATATTTGAAGGCTGCTTTTATCCCACCCTTTGGTCTTCCCTCCCCAAAAGTCACATGTGAAAGATAAAAGGAAACTAATGAACAAAGGTTTAATGAGTTCCACGTAGCAATGCTAAAGCTATAGCCTAAAAATAAAATACTTGGAAAGAACATCAGTAAACCATATTACTCAGGAGGACAGAAGGAGTAACTGCCTGCCAGAGTGTTTGTGTAACAGAGGAGTAGGAACATTGCAAAAGGTCAAATGAACATTATCACTGAGAAAAAAGGCTGTATTGGCTCTTTTTTTAAAAGTAAGTTTCTCAAGATTGATGGAAAGAACAAAGATAGATCGATTTAAGCTGTTAGACCCATGTAACTCCCACGGAGCTGAACTGGAGCTTTGCCTGCTTGAAGGCTGCAGGAAGGATGCTTTTGTATTTAAGGACTAGATCAAAACTCAAGAGACTCTAGGTCAAAACTCAAGTTTAATTCTTGGCTTTCCCTGGGATCCTTTTGTGATTTGGGGAAACTTCCTATTGATAAAACAAGCAGTAGCTTCATCTATATCCCCTTGAACTCTCCTCATTTTGCTTTTGTAGATAGCAAACTGTTTAAGGTGGTGGGCTGTCTGCTGAAGCATGTGAGACTCCAGCAGAAACCTTCTGACCATGACTGTACCTCAAAACACAGCACCAAGCTGCCAAACATGGATATAACCCATCACAAAATACGTTAAATGTAATTCCAACAGATTGACTGTGCCTGTTGCTGATGCTGGATCATGCTTATCTTCACTTTATAGCTCAGCACTGTCAAAGCAACAAATCTTCAACCCAAAAGTCCAGAGTATCAGAGTGAAAATCTCATTGTTTTTGTTTCCTGATGGTTATTTTAATAAGGGATATATGGAGAAGCAATACAGTGCTGCCCTATGAAAAACATTAAAGAACTTGAGATTATGAGCAATCTCAGGTTCTTCAATGCTCTCCTCCACATGTCCCCAAGAGGCAGGGAAGTGCGTGAAGCAAGGAAACATCATTTTTACAGACAACAAGCTGCTGATAACAAAGGCTTGGAGAATGCTACACACTGTGCCTAAGCTCAGACAGCTCTGCAGAGCTGTGGAGGTGTAGCTGAAGGAGCTGCTAGGAGTAAAAAAAAGCATCCATATGCCACAACATGGTGATGAACTGATGATTGCAGGCAAGAATCCAGGGGGTTATTTTTGTGAAAATGAAGCTGCTGTTGTCCCAGCTGACAGCAGCATGTCCCCTGCTAGAAAATAACCAGATATGGATTTACTGTTGGTGGCTGGATGTCTTGGCAGGCTATGATTTCAAAATAACATTTATGGTATTATCAGGGCCCCCCTGTATTCTCAGGAGAAACAGGATTACCAGATTTTAAGTTACAAGGTTTCTTCCTGATGCTTTTATGTTGCATTATCCTCTTTTTTTCCCCATTTGACTTTGGAGTCAAGCTATTACTGATTTTCCTACATGCAAGTAGGACAAGATTCAGGTCCTACCTTATCAAACTTTATATAAAGATCTCTACCTCTTATTGCCAGCTAATCAGTTGTACCAAGAATTTGGCTGCATCTATTCCTTCCTGTGCTCTCCTTTACAGGCCTGTGGAGGTTTTGCCTGTTGCTGCCCATCCATTCTCTCCCCCTCAAAAACCACTAGTCAAAATCTATCTATTTTATCTGAAAGAAATAAAACAAACATCTCACGCGTGATGTGGCACAAACCCTGGCAACTGAAGCAGCAGGTTTATTCTGCAGCAAGCTGCTTTTTGGCTTCCTGTGCACCAATCCAACCTGAGCCCCTGGGCTGGGCATCCATCCTCCTGTCAGGTTTAGCTGCAGTTCAATTTACTTTGGTTGCCTTCCAGAGAAAGAATTTGAGCCTGGAAAATGCTCTTGGATCCTTCACAGGGGAAACAAGAGCAATCACATCCCCCTGGAAGCCACAGCGAGGACACTCTGAGAATCAAGTCCATGTTAATGGTGCTGCATCTGCTCCCCATGCACAAAAACAGCTGAGAGTGACTCTCCTTCACTCAGTGGCTCACCTTGACCTTCCTACTGCCAGAAAAGAACATCTCAGGCTCAGAGCATCCCCTCTGACTGAGGAACTGAGCCACTGTAAAATTAAAGCTACACCCTGCCCACAGGATAGGGGGAACTTGAAGATTTCTGGATTGTAGGAAGAAACCTGGTCTCCAAATAAAATAAAGCAAGGTTTTCCCCAAAGTGCTTAACTAAAGGATATCCATGCCACACTTTTATTTTTCATCCTTTTTTGACCTTTGATTTAAGTACTCAAGCAATTTTAGCTGTTTTTTCTTCTCAGCTTCTCCTACTTCAGGCCACACACACAAAGATCATTCTGTGACCTGACACCCCTCCTTTCTTAAAAACTTCTGGTGAGGAGGAAAAAAAAGGATGTTATTTTAAACAGCCTCAAAGTAGAGGTTTTATGTCCATTAGGGTTCTTATTTATTCATTTCAATTCATACCTTTTTTACATTGAAAATTATAGTTTTTAGAGATTCCTGTAAATTCCTAGGTATGAAAATGGCCTTTCTCCAAAATGTGCTTCTAGATCACTAAAAATAATTCACTTTTGCTTATATTTTCTCTGTGTGGAATTCAAGGTAACAATGTGAACATTAGCTGCTCATCCCTGTCTTTACTGATCTGTGTTCTTTCATTTTTAATCTACCTAAAAATGTATTTATTGCTGATAAAATGGCAGGAAAGACATTGCTTTCCTCTTCACACACCAGGTCCATCAACACTGGCACCACGAGGCAGCTCCTCACCCAACCCTGCCCACTGACCCTCAGCAGAGGCATCACTTCTGGGTGCAAGGGGACACAAGCAGTGTCCCCAGCACGCTGGCTCTGAATGACAGGCTAAGTTTGCCATCTAACACATCCCAGGTTTGTGACGGCTCATTCACAGCATCCACATCCCATGTGAACCTGTCTTTCTGCACTGCTGTAGCTATCTCCAAATGCACTGAATTAGTGACTCCAGAGGAGTTTTTATTTTGTTTTGACAAAATTGCTTACTAAAATAAAACTTCTGCTTTGGGGGTTCATCTTGACACAGTATTTCATGTTTTCATGCAACGCCCGATCCCCTCTCCAGCCACTACTGATGTAACTCCTTTGCAGAGCTATAAGAGGAGCAGGGTTAGGATCACTTGTCACTGAACAGTCAGGTCATTTTCCATCCTTGGTGACCTCTGTTTCCTGAGCTATATGTATAAGGCACTCAGATCTCAGCCTCTACCTGCAAGCTCCTTGAAAATGGAACCACTGCAATGATACTCCCAAAGCAAACTTTACTTCGGTTTGGCACGAGGTACAAGGCAATTCAGCAGCTGGCTCTCTGTGGAAGTTCTCCTTTCCTTGTTATTTCCTTCCAAGAATATTACAAAAAAAAAGAAAAAAGAAAAAAAGAACATTCTCCACTTTTAAATTGCGGTTCACTCCCCAAAGTGAATAGCCCTTATAGCAAATGCATTTCCAGCGAACACAGTTCACAAAATACCAGTAAATTAAACGTGATCAAGATGGCAGCAGTCACTCTGAAGGGATATATCATGACAGATGTAATATACAAGACCACAAACTTTCTTCTGTCACTAATTCTATCTTAAACCCTTCTGAAGGGTACATGCAAGGCTCCTGATTTAATTGCTGTCCACTGAGGTAGAAACTGAAACAAAGCTGAACAGGTTTTTTGACCAAACCTTTACACCTAAATACTATTTAACTTATTATAGGATTCATAAAGGTGGAATTTCCATACATTTACGAAGATATTAGAATTATGTTGGTTTTGTTGCCACAACAGCTTTTCTCTGCAGGTAATACAAGGGAAAAAATCTTCCTAACGGTAGCACATGCAACAAGTTGAAAAATGTGACTTATTTTCCAATAAATAAACGCATGCAAATGACAACAGATGGGCCAAAAGCTTTCTCAGGAGGGCCATGCATTGACATCTTTGGGCAGTAGCAGCAGCCTTTGAATTTTCACTTCAACTGCTGCTTAGAAAGGCCACTGTCAGGGAGGAAACACCTACTGTGCGCCTTCCCCTGCCTTCTGATCCCTTATTAGTTAACCCTGAAGTGCATATGTACACAGCCCTAATCCCCAGGCGGGGCTCTGGGCCGGGGGAAATCTGGAATTAATTGCGGGGTATTTTGGTTCCTAATGCAGCTGTTGCGAGTGTTTGGCTTGGCGGGGGAACAGAAAAGGCACTGCATACCAATTTCGTGAGCCACCGTAAATGCTGCGTGGAGGCCGTCGTCTTCAATCACCGCGCAGCTGCGCTCGGGGGAGCAGATGGTCCCAACGTCTGCCATTCCCAGGGTATCACAGGAATGATGCCCACACAAATCCTGCCCCAGAAGGGAGAAAAAAAAATTCAAAAAATCATTAAATTAAGTTTTGGCACTCAGCAGTAACAACCGGTTAAAGTCGCCTTCGGCAACAGCAGGACCTGGATGAAAATATCAACGTAAGGTTCCAGCTAAAGATGTTAAAGGCACAGCAAGCCAGTCTATGGTAAGGTCAGTGGGAGTATTTTTATGGACTTTAACAGAATTTGGATACATTCTGAAGCTAATTGCTGTTAGTTACATTTGTATTTCTGCGGTGCTCACACTTGCATTGAGGTAGGTACCTCAAACATTCTGTGAAAGCATTTCCTCATGGACAATAAAACCAGAAAATTCTTTTTATTTACACTGACAGAAAGCTTCAGCTTTCTGATCAGTCCTTGAGCCAGAGATCACCTTGCTTTTCTGAAGCAAATCTTATACCTGCACTTAAAAGAAATGACATTGTTACGCGTGAAACCTCCTTTTGCATCTGTAAAGCAGTACAATTAATAGTGTGTTACCCAATAATATACCAAGCACTTAAGCAATTCTCAGAGATTGCTGAGAGTCAGTGATACGAGAGAGTGCAAAATCCCAACAACTCAACCACTTCTCCCACACGTAGATATGGGGTGTCTCCAAAAACCGTGCAGGTAGCATTAGGTTTTTCCTTTCAGCTTTGGTCAGACATTGTGGTTTTATCACCAGCAGTAACTTTTCTGTGCTTCTGTTGGAGCAGAGGGAAGAATATTAGTGTGAATGTGCATATGTCTACATCTTTTGGATGAGAAGGAAAAGTAGGGGCCATGCTATTTGGAACACTTCAACGTTTCATTGTGGTTGAATGAAACTGTCATTTTCAAGGCATGACAAATGGTATTATCAAAATGATCAAAGAGCACTTTTTTCCCTTCATTTTTAAGATTCTCTTCTTCCCTTCTGATCTCTTTCTATAAAGACTTTCTTTAATGAAGCCTTTCATAATTAATCCATCTGAATAAGAGACACCTTGCAGGAGGCTTCAGAGCAGCAGTTCACTGATTATGACAGGTTAGGCAAACTTGGAAATGCAGAGGATTCAAATCCCACTGAAGTCAAAGAAAACCACACAGAGTTCACAGATACTGTGACAGAGCATCTCTTTACAAACATACACACAAAAAAAGAAAAAAGGTGTTGGGTTTTTTTTCCAAAGAAAGAAATTTTTCAAGCTGAAATACAAAGCAATATTACATATATGGAGGAGAAATTTCAGGCTCAGTTCTGGCTTCCAGGTATCTGGGAACTCTTGGTAAATTCACTCTTGTTGCTACTTAACACCAAGCTTTAAATGCCTCACTACCAATGACCAAAACAGCCTGGCAAGAAGAGAGGGAATGTAGTTGGAAAGTATTGAATTTCCAAATTTTCACAGGTGTAATCCATGGTTTAAGGAAAACTTCCATTCTGTACCACTGCAGATAATATGCAGACAATTTTCTAAGCCCCCAGGCCCCAAGACTTTGCCTCTTGCTCTGCATGGGTTATGGGAAGTATGGGATGCATATTTCAAAGTATTTTAAAAGAAATGCACAATTTTTCCAGTTCTGTTTAGGCAAATAAGCTTTGCATCATTTTCAGCAGCTCTCAACCAGCGTTGGGAGAGGCCGCAAGTGAGGTCATGTTATTCTTATGTCACATATCTGGGGCATATTCAACAAAGAAGACACCATCCTTAAACTCCTACTACTTTTGTTTGGGTTCATATCCGATTAACCCTTTACACTGAACTTGGTCCTTCTCACCCTCCACAACTCCCTGACAGGAGGGTGCAGCTGGGTGGGGCCAGGCTCTGCTCCCAAGGAACTATCAATGGGACAAGGAGACACAGTCTTAAACTGGATGTGTAGGCTGGACATTAAGAAGAATTTCTTCATAAAAAGGGTGATTAGATATTGGAAAGGGCTGCCCAGGGAGGTTTGGTGTCCCCATCCCTGGAGGTGTCCAAGGAATGACTGTATGTGGACTCAGTGCCATGGTCTGGTTTACAAGGTGGTGTTCAGCCACAGGTTGGACTCAATGATTTCAGAGGTCATTTCCAACCTAACTGATCCTGTGATTCTGTGACAGAGCAATCTGACCTGAATCCACACAAGCAGCTGAACTGAAATTCTTACACAAGTACCAAAAAGCACATAAATCAGACAGAAAGCAACTTACTGGAGGAGGGCAGGACAGGTTGACAGTGCCAGTAATAGTATAAACTGCATTAATTCAGGCTTTGCCTCTGCAGGCAGATTCTATATCACTCATCTGCTCTTGTATTTGGGTGTCATTATCACGTAGATTCTGACATCAGTGCTGCTCCCAGTGTAGGCACAATGGTATCAGCACCCAGATGCCTCATGCCAGTCAGGATTTACTCCCATTTGCACACAAGAAGCAGCTATGCTGGGAATTTACACCAGCAGGCACAGCCAGACCTCACAATGATTCACCAGATTTCATGACACAAATACAACTAAAAGAATATAATTTCTCTAAGTAGGCACTCTCATAAACTTCCATAGAGCTAATTCTGATGGGATGTGTAGAGCCGGGAACATTAGGGCAGGGATGTTACCATAGTCTCACCTCAGCATTTCAAAAGCTGTGCACAGGACTGCATTACACTGTCTTCCCTAGACATTAGGGCTGTACCAGAGGCTGGTCCTAGGAAATCCCACAGCAGGAAAGACATGATTCTGCAAACTGCTTCTATGTAAAATCACCTAGCTCCTCCAATTCCTCAAAGACAGCTGGAAAACAGGTGTCCTCAGACAGTGTGCGACCAGCCATCCCCAGAAAGGAGAAGAGTGACCACTCTGGGGTCAGAAAGTGGTGGCCAGTGCTGCAGCAAAGCAGCCCAGCAGCTCCGTGGCCAAGTCCTTGTGGCCCCCCAGCAGTCGGTGTGGGAGTCCTGCAGCCGCTGCCAAATCCCAGCTGGGAAACAGCAGAGGGGCTTGTAAAGGATTCTGGGAACAAGGACAGGAAATATTTTCTGGCATTAGCTCCTTTGTAAGAAGCTGTTAGGGGGATGTCTGTGGGTTGCCCATCTGCTGCTAGAGCAGGGCATGCCATGGCTGTGCTTTGAGCAGAGCACGGATTGAGCATCATGGTTCTCCCTGCCAATTCCAGCCCTTGGATGCTCATTTGCAGCTAAGGCTGATATTGTCAATAACCATTTAGGCAGATTACTGAAAGCTCAGCTCCTCTGTGTTGTCATTGTCTCACTCATTCTTTCCTTCTCCTGCCTCTGCACGATTTGAACTGGAATATATTTCTATTCATGGTATATACTATAAACAGAACTGCAGCCTATCAAGCAGCATTTCTGAGACAAATACTCTGAAAAGTTTGCTTTTGGGTCAATTCACCAATACTAGCTTCTAAACAGCTTTATTTCAAACGATGTTACTGAAAATCATGCCTGCTTACCCATCAAACACTGGCTTATGGATTATTTGTTACCAAAATCAATAATTACGTTGTTTTTTGCTTTCCTGGGCAGTCCTGGAAAGCAGTCTACTACTTTCATGAAGTAAACTTTCTGGGAGTACACTAAAAGGTTTTATTTTCCTGGAAAATATTTTAATTTTTTGTTAAAAACAGGCTTCAGTGTAATGATGCAATCCTAAAAAATCTGTGTGGGTAGCCTCAACTTTTCATACTCCAGCTAAAGCACGAGGAAAGAGGCGACTCATGATACATAAAATCAGTTTCCAATTATTATTTCACTCTGTTTCTTTTAGAAAAAGAAAGTTACTCAGTTCTGTATACTCAATTGCCTTGAATCAGTGGCAGAAGCTTTAAAGAATGTTTTTTGATATTTCTAAAGAAGGAAAGCAGCCTGGCCCTTGATCCGCTTTACAGTAGTTTCATAGCAGAAGAATGACAAGGAAATGCATTTGCTATGCAGGAGGCAATAGATGCTAAGACTTAAGCTTTGGCAAAGGAGTGGCTTAGTAAAGCTAAGCTGTACATCACAAGTCTGGTAGTTAATTAGACAGCTCATTAGAGGCCAAGATTTCTTGGCATTCTAAATCCATCAGGAGCAGCTGGCTGGCTGCCATGTATACATGGCATTTTTGTGAAGGGAGATAAGTGTCACCATGTCCTGGCTGGAGCAGGGAGTTTATTTCACCTGAAACGTGTTCAGTAGGTTTCAGAACAAGAACAAACTGTTTAGTGAAACCTGGTATTAGGTCAGAGCCTGCTGACCAGATCTAAACCAGGATGTGAGCACCAACGAGGACAATTTGGTGGAAGGTAAGGGTGGAAGAACACGTCCTCAGGTGTTTTATCTACCCCTCATAGGGCTTGCAGTTTGGGATCCTGTGGGCCTCTAAGTGCCACAGTTTCACAGTCTGGAACAGCTGGGCACTTTGCTTACTGGGGTTCAGATGTTTCATGTTTCTCCACCTTTGCCCCTGAGGGATGCTGAGCCTACAGAGCTTCTCAGATCAGAATGAGAGGAACCCACAGGATTAGGCTTTGTACCAGGCCAAGCTGCACATCACCTTCTTGTAATGCACAGCTAAAACCTTTACAGTTCTGTTCACTTGCTCTTCTGGTTCCTTTACAACAGCTCATCAGCTAAAGCCTTTTCCCAGTAAGAATGTGATCCAGCTACAAATTCCTTCCAGGGATGAGGCCAGCTAGAAGAATGTTTCTTAGGAGAGCACTGTATGGTCTACACCAGGCTACTGCCATGCACACAGGGAGCTCTGGCTCCTCCTGAAGCAGCCCCTGTGCCCAAGGTTTCTCTAGCCCAGGCTGCACCTGAAGTGCAGTCAGTGAAGTGATCCAATTTTTGGTCCCTATTGCTCATCCTCCTTCTTTCCCACTGAACAGCCTGTGGTAAATTACAGAAACAGCCTTCTCTCCATGCTTGAGGAACCCAGACCACCTCAGTCCAAGTGCTGCACTCCACTCAGCGGCTTCAGGTCATGATTCCTCTCGTTCTCACCATATGAATTACTCACTACACAGTGACAGACCTTTGGTCAGAGGGGTGGAAAGTTTCCTTAACACCTGGAACAGCTTACGACCTCCTGGTTAAGGACCCCTCCTGGGAGGTGGGCGATACAGACCTAAAACCCCTCAAGCAGAGGAAGGAATTAAGCACGACTTTCCGACTTCCAGCAGCAGCGTTCCCACCGCAGCCCTGGGCAGGGAGGCTGGGCGAGGTGGTGTTAGGAACACACACATCCACCCTCCCTTGTGCTCCTCGGCAAAGTGGGTGAACTTTTATTGATGTCACAGCAACGTGGAATGGCACACGTGGTTTAAAGAAGTAATGTTGAACAAACAGAAAGGATTCAGGGTGAGGAAGGACTCCTGTCAGACTCACTGGGTTACTGCTCTGGGCTTTCCTGGCCACATTCTGAGAGAGTGGCCAAAACCTGGCTCCCTTCTGAGGAAAACCACAAGGGTGATACCTGCCATATCTACCAAAACAAAACCCACATGTTTTTCTCCAGTAGGTTAGCTTAAAAATTGAGGTCGTTTGCTTTTGGGGTTCATGTGATAAATACGGGCCTGAGGCTTAGGCATTTGAAAGAAAACACAGCAGAGTTATGCAAACCACAGATTATTTAAAAATATGGACAAAATGCACATAAAGCATTTGGAATCTGCATGGGGAGGAGAAGTTTCAGTTACAAAACTGGTGACTGGTGACCAAGTAAAAATGTGTGATTTAACCTGCCTAAGCCACAATTCCTTTGTGGGAAAACTCCACACCATCTCTCTAGATCAGGGTGAATCAAACTTCTCCTCTATCAGTTATGTCCCACTTTATTTTCCCTAGGGACATTATTTAAATGTATTAGACGTGCAACAAAGTTGGTGAAAACACTGTGAAACTGCTAGACACATCACACTACCATTTCTTCAGAGTAATAATAACAACCAGTGAAATCTATTCTATTGATCATTGGTACAGTGACTTGTTTTACTACTAGGGGATAATAATTGTTGGAAGATGGTAATAGAGAAAAGAAGAAAAAAAAAAAAAGAAAAAGAAGAAGAAAGAAGTAGAGCTAAAGAAAGCATGTGCGCCATGCAATGAAATAATCATCTACAGAGCTGAGATAATACAAAGCTTGCTGTTAAATTTCAACAGCACTGCCAGATGGACAGTTAAACTAAATCAAACATACCAGCCCCATATAATTACTGTGTAGGAAAAGGCAGGACAGTGGCCTTTGGCTTTAGCATGAACTCTAGCTTGAGCCAGGCATGATGGAACTATCACAGATGATGCTAACAAGCACTTAGGAAAGGATTTTTTCTTGCTCCTAATGTCTGTATCTACTGTGAGAAACATCTATTTTAATCTTCAGATGATTCAGAACTGGGGGGAGAGGAAGAGAGCTGGATTTTGTCCAAATGCATTCAATAGTTCACTTGAAATTTAACTAAGGGCCATTAATGAAACAGATTGGATGAATTCTAGAGGATAATTGCAGAGCAGGCTGGACCTCAGAAAAAAGATCAGTGTGAGTTCAACTGCAGATTGCAAGTCCCATCTAATCTGTTTTGCTACTGTGACAAATAATCTGGCAAGTGTTTTGTTGCACCCATAAAAATCTGAAGATTGTCTGCTTCCAGCTTCTGCAAACTGTTCACAATAAAAAAGGCTGAAACAGACTAAACTCTAAATTTGCTGTTGACTTCACTGCCACTGAGAACCAGTGATGAAACACTGAATTCTAAATTTGCTGTTGACTCCATTGCCACTGAGAGCAAGTGATCTAATCTCCAGGGAAGGAGGGCTTTGCAAGCTCTTCCTCCTCCCCACCACACAGCCACTTCCCTATGGGGTGGAGAACTCACGTGGCCACCAGAATTGAATCCCTGCACCACCATATTCCATGGAGGATGCTCTAAGATTCACGCGGCCCTAAGATTTACAGCTGCTGTCAAGGACTCAACCACAAAGTTGTTCAACAGCAGGGGACCCGTGAACTCTTCAAGGCTGTTATGGTCAAGCTGCCTTGAGGAAATTTAGAAATATCAGAAAATTATCACGTTTTCTGACTGTTAAGTCAGAGCTCTGTCGTGCTTGATCCTGCTCATCGTAGGTCAAAATGAGAGATGGGATCACTGGGAAAATACACTTGTCATTATCAGATTTAAATAATCATTGTGGAACCCAACTAAATTCCTGCAATATTTAGTGACAGATAATTTCTGTGTCCACTGCAGGTTTTCACAACGGCCAGGCATGTTCCTCTAGTGCTCCTTTCATCTACAGAGTAAACATAAGGACCCACTGCAGCTAATGGACCCTTGCCATCACTGATAAGCAACACAAAGCCTAAAACCAGCTTTAACATGTTGCCTGTATCATCCCAAACTGAATTCATGTTCACAGTGATTTACTATGGTCTGCAGCATAATTGCTTTAAAGCCCTTATCCAATTAAATACAGATTATGACCAGAAGGAAGTGGCTGTTTTAACTCAGAATCAGTAAATTTCCTTCTAAATTTTTTCGCATGGGAAGTGCTTCCTAGTATGAATGATGATGATGACCATAATTTGAACTTATATAACATAATTTGAACCACTACTAATTTAATAATAAAGGAGAGCTGCCAATGCACTCTCAGTCTATCAATGGTTACTAATTTATCTTTGAAGAAGTAAAGACAACCACAGAGGGCAAAGCAACACTGCTGAATTCTGTCGGGATTCTTCCCTCACGAGGAACTCAAATAAAGCCCTCTTTTGGTGTAAAAAAACAACATCCAAGCAAATGTCACTCTGGAACAAAGATAATTATTATATTAGGGATTTGTATGGCACCAGCCATGCACAATGCAGATTCTATCTACACAAAACCAGTTCCATACAGCCGAGGCCAGGCATTCAGCTGACAAACGATCTGCAAATATTATTCTATTGACGGAGAGACACGAAGCTCAAGGTGGCCTCAGTTAGTAAACAACGATGGAAAATGTACCTCACACGTTTGCCCAAGGCCTGAAACCCGCAGCACTTAGAAAGAGACATCTGGATGTTTAAAAATCAGCATGACGATATTCAGAGCCCATCAAAACACGCAGCCACGGCTTGGCGTCGTGTAGCTTAGCAACCAACTTCATCCATCCAAAACAGAGTTGTAAAAGTGGTGCTCTCCTGCCAACTGCTGCCACTCTCATTGAAAAGCTAAACTGGAAAAAATCTCTCCTTTAGTTCAAAGTGGGGCTGTTTTCTCCAGGAAACATGTCCACTGCTTTTTCATCCTTTAACCCTTTTCGTGTTTACATTCCACGGGGAGCAAATAGATTCATGTTGACATTTCAAGGGTAAGCATATAAAAATCGTGTGGGCTCACACACACTCCCTGCAAAGAACATCATGAACACATGTAGCAAGAAACTCCAGTCTGGTTCTTAGTTCAGTCAAACACTGCCAAACAATGTTCGTGTGCACACAGCAAAGCATTAAAGCAGATTAAGTTGTCCTGAATTGCATCTAGGAGCTAATCCCAGAGTTAAAGCTGTTAAAATGTAAACCAAGAGAACACAAGCCTGTGCTTTTTTTCTCATAAAGCAGCCCTGAGCAGCAGTACAAGCAACATTTGCATCTTAAGAGTGGAAGCAGATCACAGGAACTACGGTGTTTTGCTGATTTTGAGTACTACTTACATCCCAAAGAAGTAACTCTATGCATTGCTCACGAGTCTTTGACAGTGGATTATTGATTAACAGCACCCTCTCACTCTGACAGGAGGGTGTCCATGCAAAGAAATACAGCTGAGCATCTATAAAGCAGGTGCACTTTAGAGTCGTATCCTATCTCAATCCAAATTAACTTAATAATTGATGTTACGTTAATTAATTGTCCGAATTGTCATACAGCCCAGGGAAATAAGTGGGAATACTGGCAGGGAGAAACACTCTTCAGAGAGAAATGATGGATGCTGGCCCGGGCTTAATAAGCCATTAGATAAGATGTTTATATCAAAACCCAGAAGCTTTCTGACCCAGTCCAGGTAGCCTGCTTTCATTCAGGTTATAGTGATAAAAAAATGAAAGCTTGCACATTATACTGATGGGCTTTAAACTGCTAAAAGAGGCTCCTGTTGTACAAGCGATGCCTGACTGACACAGAACCTAATGTCTCAACTATTTACAGCTAGAAAAGCGAGCCAGGCGCTTTTTTTCCCCCTTCTGGAGCAACTCCTTCCACAAACCATCCAAAGCATCCTTTTTGGCAGGCTCCTGCGATGTAGCAAAGCCGGAGAACTCAAATGAACGGAAAGTCATGCAGTTATTTTTTTCGTACTTGGGGAAAGGGAAAAAAAGAAAACACCAAACCCAAACCGCTGCAGGGATATTCTTACAGAAGAACTTCATTGCATAAACTCGGCCACATGTCTACCAGAGCAATGTCCCTTAACGACCTCTGGCAACGCAATTAATCAACAACCCAGCGTGGAGCAACAGGACACACCTTTGCATGGGCAACACCGGCCACATCCAACCCACAACTGATCAGGGCACTCACCTGGGGGACAAGACAGGGACTGCAGTCCCTTGCCACCAGCCCAACTCAGCTTGTGCAGCTCTGTTTACCTGCGGTCTGCATTTACGTCCTACACTTGAACCACAAGTGCTGCCGGCTTCCAGCGCGGTGGAGCTATTCTTGCTGGAAATAGCGTCCCAATGTGCTCCACAAGCAGGACGTCTGTACTCTTAAGGTGCTCTCCACCACTTTCACTAGCAGGTTTGTTTGGGGACTAATTTAGTTTAGGAAGTACTATCAGCCCTTCCTGCCTGGACCACCTCTGCAGAGAGAGAGGAGCCACTGGGACAGACAGGACAAAGTCACGTCTCAAGCAGAGGGACTTTAGGCTGAGTCCCACGACCAAAGTTCCCACCTCTCCACCTGGCTGGGGTCCCAGCACTGCACTGGTGCACCCACAGCAGGGCTGACAGCACAGGACAGGGGACGCACACATCTCAACCCCTCTGCCACGCCGGCAGCTGTGCACGGGTGCCGGTCCCTGATGGAAGAGCTGGATCCACGAGAGGGGAGGCAACCCGTGGGCAAAGCCGAGCAGGGCGACTGGAGGTCCACCAGCCCGGCCACCCCACGCTCGAGGGACACCTCGTCGCTGTCACGGCCATGCCTGTGGCCAGGGCCATGCCTACCTCGCGGGTGAAGAGGATGGCGGCATCGTAGTGCTCCTCGTGGTCGTCGTCGAGGCGGTTGTGCTGGTGCTGCCACTTGCAGAAGTTCTTGAGCGTGGTGGCGGCGTTCCTGTTGACCTCCAGCCCCTTCTCCTTGTCGCCCAGCGCCACCACCTTCACCACGGCCAGCCGCACGTGGTTCTCCAGGCTGGCGTGCGCGTAGAGCCGGGAGGCGATGGAGGCCAGGGTGAGCAGGTAGTGCTGCAGCCCCTTCCCGTACTTGCGCACCATGGAGGCGTCGGCCACCAGCAGCAGCTCCACCTGCCGGGCCCGGGACACGGAGCGCCGCCGCCGCCGCCGCCGCCCGTCCCCGCCCGCCGGCCCGGCGGGGTCTCGGGTCTCGCAGCTGGTGCGGGCCGGCACCGTCTCGAAGCTGAAGCTCTCCCTGCGGAAGACGTGAGGGGTGCGGGCCGGGCCCTCGCCATAGATCCGCGCTCCGGCCTCTCCCCGCGGGCCGCGGCGCGCCGGGCGCACGGTGTAGCGGGAGCGGCCCACGGCGAAGAAGCCGTCGAGGCCGCCGCAGAGGTTGAAGACGGCGAGCGAACGCGGGCTGCCGTCCACCGTGCCGCGGTAGTGGCAGCGCGGCCCGTCGCGCTCCAGGTCGAGCAGGAAGCGCTGTCCCCCGGCGTAGAGCACGTAGCCCGCCCTGCCGCCCCCCGCGTAGGTCGGGTCGAGGCGCCGCACGGCCCCGCGGGGCGGCCCGGGGGCGGGGGGCCGGGCGGGCGGCGCGCCGGGCTCGGCAGGTGCGGGCGGCGGCGGCGCGGCGCGGCCGGCACGGGCGGCCAGCAGCAGCCACAGCAGCGCCGGCAGCATCCTCGCCTCGGCGCGGGGCAGCGGGGTGGCGGTGATAGTAATTATAGTAGTAATAATGATGATAATAACGGGAGACGGCGTTGGAAGGAGCCCGCCGGCGGAGCGCGGCAGCGTAGTTAAGGGATGGGAAGAAAAGGGGAGATGCGGGGAAGGGAAAAAAGAAAGAACAAAAAAAAAGAAGAAGAAGAAAAAAGTTCTCCCTCCCGAAGTCAAGTGTGAGTGGGAGAGAAAAAAATGTCAACAAAAGCCGCTCGCGTGTGAACTTTGTGTTTCTCTGCAGGGAAGAGCCGGGAGCACATGGAAGGAGAGAGAGAGAGAGGCAAAAAAAAAAAAAAAAAAAAAAAAATTAAAAAAAAAAAAAAAAATCCCAAATCGCTGCTGCCGGGGAGGCAAAGTGAGGAGAGAGGAAAAGGAGGAGAGACGGCTCGGAGCCGGCAAGTAGAGAAGTTTGAGCACTTCCCACTCCTCTTCCACTTCTCTGCTGTAGTCACCGGATCATCACCAGCAGCTGCAGCAGGGGCAGGTCTGCTGCGACTCGGCACTTTCTCGGGGCTCCGGTGGGCTCCTTTCCTTCTTTTGCCCTCTTTTGTTTTGAAGAGAAGGAGGAGTAGGGGAGAGAAGAAATTCAGGCACCCAAAACCGCCTCGATCGTCTCCGGTGAGATGGTTAAAAAGAAAAAAAAAAAAAAAAAAAAAGAAAAAAGCCCAAGAAGCGGAAAACGTCCTGGATTTCTGTAAAAGCCCCCTCCCTGTATCTTTCCTGTTGTTGTTGTTGTTATCCCCAGTCTGTCGATGTGAACAAGAGGAGAAGGGAGAGAAATGTGAAGATGAGAGGAGGTGGAACAATGAATTTATAGCGGAATGCCATCCTGCAATGGCAATTTCAACAATTCGTCACTGCAGGCTGCCTCTTAAAGGGAGAGCTTCAAAACCACCACTCCCACACTTCCTTCTCATTTAATCAGACAGAAGGAGAAACTTGAGGGGAGGCGGAAAGGGGGAGGGGGGGCGGCTTCGGGAGGAGGAGAAAACCAGCTAGAGTGAGCGGGAGAGAGGGAAGCAGGAGAGGAGAAGAGCCGGAGGAAGCCGGGAACGCGAAGAGAGGGACCGGCAGGAGAAAGATGTTCGTGTGTGTGTGTGAAAAACGCGAGGTTTGCCCCGAATCGCTGGGAGCCGCAGAGCCACGCGGGGCTCGGGATGTCCCCGGGCCGGCAGGGCTGTGCTTACCTCGCGTCCTGCCGGGGCTGCGGCTCGCAGTGCTCGGGGAGGAGGAGGAGAGGTCCGTGCCTGGCTCCGGAGGCAGCGAGGGAGCGGCCGCGGCTCTGCCGGGTTGATGGAGCGGCGGGGGCAGCGGGGAGGGGGTCCCGCCGTGTCCCCGCTCGGCCCCGGCCCCTGCCCCGGGCAGCGCCGAACTTCCCGTCTTTGTCTGGGCAGCCGGTCTGCACCCAGCCTGTCATTAAGGGCCGGCAAGCTGTCATCCACTTGGGCGGACTGTGATTCCCCCGAGCCCCGGCAGCAGGGTGGGCGGGGAGGAGGTAATGCTTGCTCTGACCTTCGAGGTGACTTCGGACCCTTAGATCTCCCCCCCGCTGTCACACAGACCCACTAACCCGGTCCACTCGTCTGCCACTCCCTGCTCGGGGCTCCGGCAGGGGCACCGCAGAGGGCAGGTGACTGCAGTCACCTTTGCACCTAAACATTGCCAATGGAGTGAGGGGAGATGGCAAACAGCTCATTCCCTGCCGAGGTCATGGGCTGGAAGGGCTCTGGGAAGGTGAGAGCAACGGGGCTCCTGAGGATTCTGACTCATTTCCCCTTGCTGAGGTCCAGACCCCCCACTGAGAAACAAAAGTGTGTGTTTGTCCCATGTTTCCTCTCCACATCCCAAGACAGTGCCAGGAACAGGTGTTCTCTGGCTGCAGGACTCCACAGGGCTGCAGGTCTCCAACCTCATCCTCACCTGCAAGCAGCAACTCAGCCTGACCACTCTGTCTGGAAGAGAAGGACGTGCACACCTGTAATGCTTGGCAGGGTCAGGATGGGGGCTGGGATGCACAGACCTGCCCCAGTAGCTTCCAGGGGTTGCTTTGTGAGTCCACCGCTTCTCTAAGGGACAGCTTAACTAAAGCCACAAAGGCTCCAAAAATTAATATTCCCATGTTAATGATTGCATTAACATAACCCTGAGGTTGTGCTTATGAAATAAGCACCGAAGTTTTGCAGGTGTTCATTCTTCTTTTTCCATTTTTCTGGAAATGGTGATACCTGCGAATTAAAGTTCATTTCTCAACCTCCTGGTGGTTTCTTTTTCTGCATTTCAGTGTTCTATCATCACCAAAAATTCTTGACTGGAGTCAGTAAGTTTCAAAATTAATAAGAGTTATATTTTAGGAAGGACACGTTAACTTTTTTGGGCATTGGGCCAGGACTATTCAACATTTAAAAATTTAAACATTTTCTCAGTTACTTTAAACTTGTTATAAAGTTAAAAGACCAGAAAAAAAATTTAAAGGGAGAGAGAGAGAAGACATATTTTGATTGAAAAAAGAACCTGTGATTTTCTTGGATGGGTTTTACTTTTCCTTTGAGCCTAATGCATGTCTGCTCAGCACCAACAATATTTTTATTGACTTCACTGGGACCTGATCAAGCCCTGGATTTGCAAATATGTCTGGGTCCAAAATCCCAGATACCCCTGGGAGAGGTGCTAGAGATGAGATCTGGGATAAGGAATGTATTTTGGATAAGAACCTCAGCAAGTCTCATTAAAGAAGTGTTAGTTTGTCAATGAAAAGGCATATGGTGCACAAGAGGCCAGTGTAATGTTCTCCCAGGCTGCAGCCTAATTCCAACTGTCCGGCCATATAACCTTGGAAAAACAGGAATGCTTAGAAAGGCTGGTGATAATTAAATGGTGTGTCCCACTGCTCATCTCTGGAGTTGTCTTTAATTTCCCAAATGACAGAAGAAGTTGGCTGGGCTGCCCTGTTTCACTGAGCAAGGATCCAGGCTTTCCAGGAAGGTACAAATTAGTTTGTGCAAATTACCTCACAGATTAGGAAATCTGTCCTGTTTACATTTCAAAACTGCAATAACTCAGCACAGCAGTGCAATAATGGAAAGAGGGGCCAGTCATGCCTCGTGCAAGGAGAGGGAGCATCTTTTAGTCTGAGAGCCTGGAAGTGCAAGGATAAATCACTAGAATGAATCATCTCTTTCCTCACAGTTTTGCCCTCTTAGCCTCTTTTTACAGTTACAGCACTGCCTTTAAACAAGAAATCCTGTTAGCATGTCCCAAGTTGTGGATGACACTAAATCCTTGTCAAACAGTTCTGACCTGGAAATTTCAAGGCTGACCTTCCCCAACTGAGAGATAGAGAGCCACAAATCCTCAATTAGCTTTGAGGCACAACACAAGTTTTGTACACTTTGGATCAAATTCAATCCCGATGAAAGACGACGCAATCCTCTGGAGTGTCTGTGAGCTACGAGCTGCTGTCATTACAGTTGTGTTCCACCCCCTGCGTTCGTCCATGAAACCCTTCAAATAAGTGCCTGGGTAGCAGGGCATTCCTGATCCTACAGTGTTTTAGCCACATAAGAAACTGCTCTGAGCATTATAAACACTCACATGAAGGAGTAGCTTGAGAGATGTGGAGATGCTGGCAAAGATGTTAATGATTTTATCCAGGTGTCCTTCCAATTCTTTATAAAAAGGTCCTGTTTTACATCACCTCTTTTTCAATTTTCAGGCACATTAGAAGGGGTAGAAAACCATAAATCCAAGGTCCTGTGTCTGCCCACAGCCCCCTGACAGTAGTCAAGGCCTAGCAGGGATGTCCCACCCAACACACCTGTCTTTCACCATGAATTTAACTCTTCCTTCCTGGAAATTAAAATACTTCTGTTCAGCTTTCATTGTTCTGGTGTTAGGGCTGTCTGGCATTTCTCTGTCATTGCACAGGGAGGATGGCAATTACTGTGGGAAGTAACATTTGTTCTGTAAAATTACAAGAAGGCCGAATCACACCCAAGAAATTTGCCCGCCCAACATGTTCTAAATACCAACAAGTCAGCATTTGATAGATCACGATCGACACAGAGCTACAGCTGGGAATGGACCCGGGCTTGGGTAAGATCCTATCCAAAAATCTACCTGTAGGAACACAATTCTTAACATAGGGCAGCTTTCTCCCTCCTGAGGGTCAAAAGCCTCTGTTCTGTTAACTTGATAGGAAATTTTATGATGATGATGATCAGAGGGATGGAGCAGCTCTGCTAATGAGGAGAGGCTGAGAAAACTGGGATTGTTCAGCCTGGAGAGAGAAGATTTTGGGGTGACCTAATGCAGCCTTCCAGTCCCTGAAGGGAACGTAGAGGAAAGATGGAGCAAGATTATTTATAAGAGCCTGTAATGACAAGACAAGGGGGAATTACTTCAAATCAAAAGAGAGTATGTTTAGATTAGATATTAGGAAAAAATTTATACTCTGAGAGTGGTGAGGCACTTGAGCAGGTTGCCCAGAGAAACTGTGGGTGCCTCATCCCTGGAAGCATCCAAGGCCATGGTTTCTTGGTCTTGCAGCAGTTTTAACAATGCAAACATTATGATTACAGTGCTCAAGGCTGCTCATTTTAAAGCTTCCCTACAGTGATGCACTAAAACCACTGAAGAAATTTATTTCTAAAGAGCTCATTATGAAATAAAATCCTCATTATAAGTAATTCTGCAAAGTACTCTTACAGATTAATATTTTAGGCTAGTGTTCTGGATATTCCAGCATTCAGAATAAGTTAAACAGCCTTTAACCCCCACCCTAAGATGGCAACACAATCAATATTACCTCTTTTTTTGGACCATGTGTCTTTCTTTCTGTGGCTTGGATGCTGTGAAAACCCACTCAGATGGAGACCTCCTGGCAGCTGTTTTGAGTGACTCTATCTTGCATGTTGATATTGAAATGGGTTTGTGGTTGACAAATAAGACAACACCACCATTATTGGTGCATCCTTCCTGCCAGTCTCACCAGATGTGTTGGGAGTTGAGTGCTCCTGGAGACTGAGGTAACTTCTGCATCCTTCTCCTCTTGCCTGTGGCAAAGGCAGCTCGCTGTGGGCTGCACCTTCTCCCATTTCCACAGTTGGCATTCCCTCCACACACAGCTGGCATTTCCAAGGAGTCCAGGACAAAGTTTTTACAGGCCTGTAGTGGTTTATTTAAAGGTAAAGTAACATCTACCTCAGAAAAACAATCAGGAAGTATTTTCACAAGGAAGACACAGGCTGGTGCTCCTCAGTTTCTTGGATGCCATTAGCCAGGTTGTGCCCCTCACAAGCCACCCCTGCATTTGGCCACCACCCATAGCTGTTGTAACTGGCCAGGCTCTTCAGTTTAAACAAAACCATGAACTTAAAGCCGTCACATTTGGTGAGGAATGCAAATGTTTTTGGTGTGAACACTGTGGCTCTAAGGCAAAATGTTTTACTTGCTTCTTTATGGTCAACAACATCTTCAAGGGAGCAAAGGAGACGCCTTTGGCTTGGGGTTTGTGTTTTTGTAAGTGGCATGTGCAAGCACTTGATCAAGGGTATCACAGTTCAAGCAGGCTGAAAATTTTACATTTAACACCAGCTTCATTTTTCTGTCAGAGCTGAGGAGGCGGCCCTGAGGGGTGTGGAGTTAAGTGGGTTGGGCACTTCTAAAATACCGCGTTGTTTTACTGTAACAACACAAGAATATTATGCGTTTGTGGGTACCGTATCAAATTAAAATAGGAAACTGCCCGAGGCCTGGCTAGAAATCAGATTGTTGAGGTATCAGCTCATGGAGGAGGAAAAGAGATTTCTGCAAGATTAATCACATATAAAAATATATCACGTAATAAAAGTACACCTCTTACAGGTATCTAGGGGAGGGGTGAGCTGACTGATAAAAGAAGCAATGAGATTGTCCAGTTAAGAGGAAAAGGAGCTGTAAATGACAAATTGTATTTCTTACATTTTCAGGCATTAACCTGGAGAATAGACTGGAATGGGGTCCTCACCTTCCAACAACTGCTGCAAGAAATGGACTCATATAAGCCGTAACACAAGTGAATAATTGTGACCATTGAACCTACCATGAATTTTGTTTAAAAACACATGTCGGGTGGAGGCAGTGCTCTGCAGGAAGTATCACATGTTAGTAGAATAAGCATCAGACCCTTCTCCTTTTTTGTTTTCTGAACAGCAGCAAGATAATCAGAGGAAGGGTAAAATGTTAAAATTTCCTTGTAAAAAAATGACACTTGTTATAAAAATACATTTTAAGGGTGCAAGATATGCATGTGATGTATTCTACAGCTGTTCCTTCAGAGGAGTAGAAGGCCTGAAAAACTCTCGAGTGTAGTTTATATGAGGAGCAGCAGACATTTAATTAATCTCAGCCCTAGAATTTTACAGCCAATATGTGGTCTCTGAACATCTCTGCTCTAGTTAGCAGAACATCTGTAGTAGAAAAACAGAGCTCAAATAAATCTGCATTCTCTTGCACCCCTCCAAACCTTACCACTTTTTGTCATTATTTCTTTAAATATTTTTCCAAAGATTTGAATGTTCAGCTTCTCCCTGTCCTCCCAGCCCTTCTTTTGCGCACAGCCTGGATATAGATCCTATATTCTGAAATAGCTAGGTCTGAAATTCTGGGGCAATGATAATAAAAGAAATGCCTCAAATGTTCTTTGTCTTTTCTTTCTTTTCTTTTTCAGTCAAGTTCTCAGTTGCTGCAAATTGGGACGGTTCCACGTGGGCAAATTGTTAGAGGCATAGCTTTATGAATTTACACATCTATAAATGATATTCCAGTGCTGGAGGTGGAATATCTTTTTCCACGTCATCTGAGGCATAAACCAGAAAATGTACTTCCCTAGACTTCAAAGTCGAAACTGTAAGAGTGATTAAAGAGAAATTTAAAACAAACATTGGCTTGCCAGATCTCACCTGGCATTAATACACACGCTCCACCACTTCAGAGATTGAGTTCTGGTTGCTGTGTGCACAGATTTTTCCATCTCAGTCCTGGTTGTACTGAAACTGGGGGAGGAAGGACTTTGCAGGTCCTGTGAGGAAGGAGGGAATGCTCTCAGGTGGCACCACTGCCCGGCCCAGAGCTTCTTCTGGCTTGTCCTCACTCCAAAGAGGAATTTTTGCCATGAAAGGGAAAGGTGGAGAACCTACAGCTTGCTCTCCCAACATTAATCCCAAAGTTGGATAATTTTGAGAGCTCTTGCTGTCTAAGAGGGCGTGTAGGTGCTCCCAGGGTGCTTTTAGGGTAGGATCATGAACCTGCTTTTGGATTCTCCTGTTATCTCCTGACTGTGCTTTGGTTTGCACCAGGGAGGGGTCACGGAGGATTCCTTTGGGATGAAACTAAACCAGAAATATGATCCCATGGGCACACAGGGCACAGGAAGAGATAGAGCTAGACCAAATGAATCCACCTAGAGATGGATGCACATCCTGAGCCAACTGTTCACGTCCACATCTCCCACCTAGCTGCTTTCCTTCCTAGAGCAGCCAGTCCTGCTAATTTTGAGAAACATCAGGACACAAACAGGCTGCCGTGTCAGCTGAGCCCTATGCAACCTTCCTTTTTAAAGGTTTTAGACACTGTGCAGGCTGAGATGTTGCATCTGTAAGACATGGATGCAGATTTTGGGATATATTTTCCTGTCCTTAGCAGTGGAAAGCTTCAATTTAATGATTAGCAGACATGTTAATGATCAGCACATACATTTTAATGTTTAGCACATACCTTGCAGAGCACTCACTTCCCTCAGAAGGGCTGGGAGGTCCGTGTGACATTTAAATGCTATTTTAGTCTTATTTTAAGGGCTGAAACGGGTCTCAAATGATGCATTAGGCTCAGGCTGGCCTTGGGCGTAAGGGCGCGATTCACCCCGAAAGAAGAGCCCAAACACAAGTCTCATCACAGCTGCAATATTCATTTCTGGAAGGCGCCCAGCAGGTCTTATCCAAGCCATTACAGACAGGCAGTTTGAGTTTTTCCAGTTCCTAATGATTACACAGTATCCTGGAGTCAGTTGGACAACTTCCACCGAGAGTGAAACTCCTTGTATTTAATATCCCCCGAAAATAAAAGTGGTATAAGAGAAGGGCCTCAGTCTTTTTCTTCTTTTATTGCTGCTGTTGAAAAGGTTTAGCCCACAGGGATTGGAGCACTGGGCAAAAATACAAAATATGCAGTACATCCTGTTACACCAAAGCAGGCAGATCCTCTCCCGTAACAACCAGACCGGTACAATGGGAGACTTTGTCTGGTTTTCCTGACCATGCAGCCTGCATGGGCTGTCATTAGGGTTTCCATTTCAGGAAGTTAAATGGTGGAAATTGATAAATATCACGACTCCTTTTTCACCATTGTTCCGGGAGGGTGTGTGCTCGAAAGGGATGGGGGAGTTCTATTACCTGATACTGCAACGGGCCACAGGAAATTATTTCCCTCTTTGCTGGACACCCAGAATATCATCAGATATGGCTCTTGGAAATCTTCAGCAGCCATGATACAAAGAAATTTATAAATAAATAAATAAATAAATGCAGTGTTTAACAGATATAATAGATGGGCAGAGCAGAGAACAGCTTGATCTTGAGTTGATGTGAACAACTGTCCTTTCAAAATCCATCTATCCTGACTTTCAGTAGGAGAAAAACCAGAGCAGGTCCCCTAGACAAAAACACCCTTCCACTCTACATCATGCTATAACATCTCTTGTGGCCTGGAATGGATTTGCAAAGCAGTACCAAAACACCCAGCCCACCTTTCAGGGCATTGGAACAGAGCAAGAAACTTCCCAACCAACCCAAACTTTTGCTCTCCCATGTTGTCTGAGTTGCAGAGATTTCGTCATAGCCTCAGGGCTGTTATCCAAGTCACCTACTCTCTCTCAGAACACTTCTGCTTCTCTGCTGCCTTGCCTGCAATATTTTCAGATTTTTTTTCTCCCCTTGGAACATTTTGAAATGTTCATGTCATGGTCTAGATCATAACCACACCGGGCAACCTTATTTCCTTCCTGATGTTTACTGGGGTTTATATGCTCCAGTATGAACTGACAAATGTGTGTACTCAAGCCCTTGCCAGTGAACAGCACGACTTTCCACGCTTCATAAAAACTCACCCATCCCCGGTGTAGCAGAACCATTCTCCTCTGCTCAGAGCAGGAGTTCACCACTTCCAAACACAGAAACCATATGGTGACATGTTTTAAGAGAAAACATAACCAAGCAATGTCCCACCCATGACCTTTCCCAACAAAAACCTCCCCTTTCCATGCTGGAACTCCATTCAGGACAGGCACCTGGTGCCCCACAAGGTGCCAGCTGCTGTTGTGTGAGGAAGATGAGTGTTGGCACTATGTTTTTGCCATGTGTTCACACCCAAAACACTCAGCTTGACCCATTTGACTCATTAAAATTTGGTATTTTCAGGGAAGAAAATGAGAGCTTTTGTAAAGGTGTTCCAATGCTTATTAACCTTAAAGAGTAGCATCTAACTCCTAATCTGGATCCCTTTAGCTGCAGTGCCCAGACATCACACCTTATTAAACATTTTCCTGCCAGTCTGAAGAGTCTGCTACTTCTTTTTCCTAGTCAGTCAAATTATAGATAATAGCTCGTCACTCTGGCCCTTCCCTTGAGAGGCTTAAGCACAGTAAGGACCTTGTGCGTATGCAAAGAACAATTTTTCAATATTCCAGTCCATGTCTTGGCCTCCTTCAGCTAATCAAAAATATCTCTAAGCTGTAGATATTGCTGCTGGACAAAGCTATGCTGCAACTTGACTTCCATAACTCTGTTGGGCAGAGACCACACCAGGAACTCATTACCAAGATGATCAGAGGGCTGGAGCAGCTCTGCTGGGAGGAAAGGCTGGGAGAGGTGGGATTGTTCAGCCTGGAGAAGAAAAGCTTTGGAGTGACTTCAGTGTGGCCTTCCAGGACCTGAAGGGAGCCTACAAGAAAGATGGAGAGAGACTCTTTACAAGGGCCTGGAGTGACAGGACAAGGGGGAATGGCTTCAAACTGACAGAGAGTAGGTTTAGAGTGAATATCAGGAAGAAATTCTTCCCTGTGAGGGTGGGGAGGCCCTGGCACAGGTTGCTCAGAGAAGCTGTGGCTGCCCCATCCCTGGAAGTGTCCAAGGCCAGGTTGGATGAAGCTCTGAGCAACCTGGGATAGTGAAAGGTATCCCTATCCACAACAGTGGGGTTGGAACAGATGATCTTTAAGGTCCCTTCCAACCAAGGTTATTTTATGACTCCATGATTCTCTGTCTATTTGCAGGCCGCTGATAAAATTATTAAACTGTGTAGTGCTAAGAGTTGTGTATTTTGGTATAGAGCAGGAAAGTCTTGCTTGATACTGTCTCTTTACCGTCACACATTGAGGTCTCTCAATTTCCAATCTAGTCACTGTTTGCTGTTTTCTACACCTCAGCAAATCCACATGCACAACATTGAGCAACCACAGTATAATGAGGATGAATAACAGTTCTTGGTTGTACAGTCACTTCCTCCCTATCCCCTGCGTGCTGCGGCGTTTGCCTTCCAGCCCCAGGGCTGCTGTGTAGGACGTGGCTGTTGGGGTCCCTCAGAGTGAAGTCAGGCTTCCTGAGTGCCACTGACAAAGACATGACCTCACTCCAGCCCTGTTTTGGCTGCTTGGACACGTTTCTACTTATAGGGCTTAGGTAGCACCTCCCTCCTGCACTTCACAGAGACATAAACACCCCCTGTCCTTTCCTGCTTGCATCTTCTGAAGAGCTCATTTTGGTAAATTCTAATTGCAGGGGATTTTTTGTCTTACTTAGAACAGTCTGTCTGCAGTTTGGTGTAGATGAGGTCAGACCAATTTTGTAGGGAAGAGCATTATAGCAGTCTTGCTTTCTCACTCCCCCATCAGCGGGATCAGGAGAGAATTGGAAGGGTAAAAGCTGGAAAACTTGTGGGTTGAGATTAAGACAATTCAATGGGGAAAGGAAAACCCACACACAAGCAAACCAAAACAAGGAATTAACTGACTTTTTCCCATGGGCAGGTGCTCAGCATCCCCAGGAGAGCAGGGATCCCCATCACATGTAATGGTGACTTGGGAAGACAAACCCCATCACTCCAGATGTCCCCTCTTCCTCCGTCTTCCCCCTACTTTATATCCTGAGTAGGATGTCACAGGGTCTGGGATATCCCTTTGGTCAGTTGGGGTCACCTGTCCTGGCTGTGTCCCCCTGCACCCCCAATCTCCTCCCCAGGAGCACGAAAAGCAGGAAAGGCCTTGGCTCTGTGTGAGCCCTGCTCAGCAATAACAAAAACATCTCTGTATTATCAACTCTGTGCTCAGCACAACCCCAAAACTCAGCCCCACACCAGCCACTGGGAAGAAAATTAACTACCCCAGCTGGAACCAGCACAAGGAGAAAACATTTGGTGGCTGAGGAAAATCTGCAAGTCCTTGACAAAAAGCCTCACTGCACATCACTGTGCACAAGCTGTACTTGTCCTTGGAAGCAAACCCTGACTGAGGCACAGTATGTTACTGGTTTTGTTTTGGTTTTGGTGGTTTTTTTGACCTGTGTGTTCTTTTACAGTGATATGGAGTAGTCCCCATTCTAAATAGTCAAGGAATGCTGCAAGAATGCAGCCTTCATGCACATATGGAAATGAATGACTGCACGACATGCAAGGCCCATCAGACTGTCTGCTGTCTGCAGTGTAACCCCTGTGGCCCTCTCTCCTCCCTCATTTGCCTAACCCTGTTTTAACAAGCACCTGGAATGGTTCAGCTGTGATGTTCCTGCTGTTCCTGCTCTGCAGGCCCAGAGGACTCCCTCACATACTTCTCTTGACACAGTGACTCGTGTGGGGCAGAGGCAGAATTCCAAAACAAAGCCGGCAGATGCTGTGGGTCCATGAAAGCCACATGAAGTTGGAGCCCTGATGGTTTTCATTATGTTGTGGTGTGAGTGCCCTGCGTTCACATGGCCTGGTGGATTTTAGCAATGCCCTTAGTTTGAGTTTCAGGCTCTTTCTGCAGATTTGAGGGCACTCTGTGTGCATGTAATGGGGGGGATTTTATTTTATTTTTTAATGTTGGCAAGCGAAACACTCTTTTTCTCCAGCCTCTTTACTTGCACTTTGCTGTGCTACCAGGAAAACACTGGGAGAGTTATTGGTCAATGCCTCAGAGTAAAAGTTAGTAATGTTTCCCAGTAGTAAATGTTCTGGGAAAGACATGAATTCCTTTCAAGCTCTGAATCAGATTCTTTTTTTCCCTTCAAACCACCGCTCAGATCTGAGGAATTCCGAAAAGAAAGGTTTTCATACTGAACCCAGAACTCTCTGTATTGTTCATGGGACTGTCAAGGTGCTGTTTTTACAAGGTGTGATTCAGAGAGCCCAGCCACCCACACGGCAACTGCAACCACAAGAGGCAACACTTCAGAGCATCCTATCTGAGAATCCATCTAGAGGACATTTCAGACAGACCTGAGGCTCCTCTGCTCGTGCTTGGAACCGTCTGGACACGAGCCAGCTCTCATTTAGAAGTCCTGCAGACATGTTAGCTCAGTTCTGTGTTTGAGCTAATATCAAAGCCCTTGCAATCATCTGCCTTGAGATGATGCCTTGTAGGTAAAGCTCAGTCCTCAGGTGATCCGGGGTTTTGTTGCCTCCGTGGATGTCAGAGGAATTTCGCCTCAGAATAAAAGCACTCAGGGGAGGAGGTGTTTTTCTGCTTTCTGTTATGCCATAACCATTGCTCTGGCCCAGCAGAATTTTCTACAGAGCCTACAGCTGGTTTCAGGGAGCCTCTTTGGACCCTGTTGAACACAAAGCAGGTTTTTAACAACCTCCACCAGCCTTCTCTGCCTTGCTTTGCACCCTCTCAGGCCTGGCCAAAATCTAGCCCTTAGCCAAAGCCTGTAGGACTCCTTTCCTATTGCATGTACTTTGCAGATAAAAGAATAACTTGAATCAGAAGAAAACCAGGCAGAACCTCCTGCCTGCAGTCACGTGTCACACCCAAAGCAGTACCAAGGGTTCTTGGCTCTTGGTCTCAGCAGACAACAAGTTTGCACCTGGAAAATTTTGGAAGCAAAATCTTTTCAGGAAAAAGGCATCTGGCTCAAAACGTAGTATGGATTCCTTTGTTGAGTTTAGCTGAATCCCACGGTTTTGCATTTTCATCCCTCAATCCTCCCTACCAGAGGAACAAATCTCTGGTAATTTGAACACATGTATGCTCTGCACTGACTCCCGACTCTGGTAACTTGTTCCATATTCTCAGCACCATTTGCATTAAACAGTTCTGCCACGTTTCCCCTGTGCTCCAAGTGCAGAGAAACAGATGGGCAAACAAAGCAAGGAACGGCCCTGCCTCGCTGCACCTGAATTTTAGTTTGAAATCTATGCAAACTTGGGGACTAATTAGGTCATTTTAAAATAAGGGAAATTCCTGAAAAATGTTTCTTTTTTTCTACTTCTTCAAACGAAATGAAATGTGAAACCACTCCAGATTACAGCATGTAAATTGATGTGGAGATAAGATTTGTTTTGTTTGAGACTCAGAAAGATACTTTAGGTAAAGCTCCTTGTTGTTGGCAGTCTACTTTCTTTGCTGAAACAGGATTTAAAGTCATCATTTACCAGCTTTTTTTCACAACACTTTGATGGGAGTAGGAGGAAGGTGGTAGTGGGAAATATTTCCATGAGAGGTTTACTGAATGGTTATGAAAATGTTGTTGGATTTAAAGCCCTGTGCAGGACAACCTCTCTGCTTGGTTTTTTTCTAAAAATCAGACCCATGGTTGACTGTGTCTTTCACAACAGGTTGATAAAGCCTGTACCTTTGCAAAGAAACACTCAAAAATGAATGTAGAAAGAATGAAACCTCTCTTCTGTTAAAGAATGCTGTCCCAAAGGCTGTTAGGCAGTGTTTTAATCTGAGACAACTGGTATTTTACTGACTCAGGCAGCAGTGCTTAATGATTGTTAACAGTATTTAGTGACTGTGAATGTTCAACCTGTATTTGCTTTGCTTTCTGTTTTGTCTGACTCCCTTCACTAAAGGCTGAAAAGCTCCTGAAAAGATGGGAAATAGTTTTGCAAAATCTTTGCTAAAAGGCTGGGAGATCTTTGTGATGTTGAGTGTGTTTGTTACCTGCCCTTTCCAGCTTTTCTGCCTCCAGGAGCAAGAATGAGATGGAACCTGCTGATTGTTGGAAAGCCCCACACCAACTGCTGAACGTTAACTTCACAAAATAAATAAATTGCCTTCAGCTTAATGTCTACCCTAGTGATTTCGTGGGGGTTTTTTTGTTTGTTTAGTTGGTTGGTTTGGGGTTTTTTTTAAGGGCTGGAACTTTTTCTTGCTTTTTAGCATAACAGCAATAAAAGTCCCTCAGTTAAAAATAAATACAGATTTGGTACCCGAATTGCTACTTAGATAAATTTAAAAGACTGAAACTCTTGATGAGAGGTTTTCTGGAAACCAGACAGCAAGCTGAAGCCACACAGCAGAGTGGTCTTGAAATGTTCAGTGCCTCTCATATGTACATAAAAATCAGGTTTTCTGTTCTTTTGGTTTGGTTTTTGGGCTTATTCGGGATGAGTTGGACATGGCAGATCCTTATCCAACTGCCTTAAGCATCCATACTTGCGGAGAGCTGGAGCTGGAGCACCTACAAATGACCTGCAAGTCTTGGGAAATGGCAGCAGAACCATCCCCACAGGTTCCCACAGTTGCATTCCAGAGAAGTGCCTGAGGCTGTCCCGGAAATCCTAAATACCGTTGAAAGTCACTGACAAATGGCTGTGGAGTTTTGTAAAACCCCCCAAATAATTTAGGAATAGGTTTAGTAATCCCCTGAAATTGCATGCTTTGGAAAATCCCAGCAATGTGGATTTACCATTACAAATGAGAGACAACTGTGGAAAATCTGTGAAAAGGAAAGTCTTTTTCGTTGTCCTGGAAGATCTCAGCTATCACATTTTATCTTCTGCTGCATCTCCACCTCAATTTGTTCTGAAATCTTGGAACAAAAGAGCACTTTGGTGCCCAAGCCATTCAAGAACAGTTTCCTTACAGATGAAATGACAAGTCTGAAAGCATCTTGAACCTCTTAATATTATTGCTGGGACACTGAAAAGGTTCTCTTTCATGTATTTGATATTGGGACAGTGCTGACAGATCCACAGCCTCACCTAATAACAGTGCTTCAAGAAGTGAGATTTCACTAACCATTCATCCTACATGACACAATTTTATTTTTATCATTCTGTTTGCCTAAACAAAAGCAAACTTGCCTAATTTTTCCTGTACTGCTGTTAGCTGTACAAACATTTACTGACTCACCTAAGCCAGGGTTTCCACTCAAACAGTTTTTACCCAGCTGAATGAGGTAATTTAAATGGTCATTTACAACTAAAAAGAATTTTCTCGTACATCAAAACATAAGTTTTACTTTTGGTGGAAGGGAGGGTAATTTGCTACAATCAGTCTTGAGCTAGGCTTTATTTTATACTGCAGTAAATGTTGCTACCCATCAACGCCAACCAATTAAAATGGCATGGGTGTATGAGCAGCCTGTCCACAACTTCATTCTGCTGCTTTTGTTCAGGGGAAAAGGATGAGTAAAATGTCTCCAAAGGGTATTTTATCGAGGCTGACACTGCAAAATGAGCACTGTGAGGGTTTTGTTTGTTTTGCTGGAGGTGTGGAGTTGTATCCAGGTTCCCAAATGATGGAAAAATTCAATCTCCTCTGTTGAAAGATTCACAGGGTGCAGCAGTCTTTGAACCACAAGCAACCAGGGAAGTGGAGGTACAGGAGGAAGGAGTGAGGGAAGCACTCACTGTGCAGGCTGCCTGAGAGGCCATGAGCAAAAGGGACCATCATCTTTTTGCAAGGATTCTTTTCTCCTCTTCCCTCATTTTAGTTTTTCTTTAAAGAAATAGGATAAAAAGGTATTAGTCCCAGCTTTTTTAGAAGGAAGCCAGCACTAAATCTTGCTTCCTTCTAGGCTCTGCTTTCTATTTTGGTGATGTGAGTAATGGGATCTGAATGCCCATGGGCCCACTATTTATTCTGATCTTCTTTCCTATTTTTCCTCTACATTTTTAGTTTAAATGCAGTCCTGATTGTCTGTTTCTAAGACCTTGATTAATGGGAGCAGCCCACATCCTTAGCAAAGCCAGGAATGCCTCTGTGACACTCTCCAAGCTTACCCCAGGTAGGATATTCCCTGAACTGCAGTGGAGTCAGCCAGCTGCCCTCGGTGGTTTGGAGCTCAGACCCAAGGTGTGTGGTGGAATGTGCAGGAGAAATCTGGATCAAATTCCTCTTCGGCGTCTGTTTTATAGAGGAAGGAATTGGTTACTGGGGCTTCCCAGCCCAGGTCTCAGTGCTCAAGCATATCATCAGCCAAAAAGGGAAGAGTTATGAAGAGCCTCTGACTGCTGTTTTCAAAAGAAATGCCTTTCTCAGGCCTCTGCACTGGAAGCATCTGTTCTTATTTATGCAGTTTTTCATATACAAGAGGATATCATACATATTCATTCTGGAGAGATTATTCCTGATTGAAAAAAAAACCAAACCAAAATCCAACCCAAACCAATCAAACCTACAGCCCTCCCCCCACCCCCCGCAACTTTTGAAAGGAAAATAAAAATCTCATACCTTGAAAATGTCTCCAAAGAAGGTGAGTCTGGCTCCTAGGTGAGATGTTTTCACGCAGGCTGGCCCTGCTTCAGCAAAGCACTCAAGTGCATCCATAAGCCCTGTTCACTCCAGTGGGAAG
Source organism: Corvus hawaiiensis (assembly GCF_020740725.1). NCBI lineage: Eukaryota > Metazoa > Chordata > Aves > Passeriformes > Corvidae > Corvus > Corvus hawaiiensis. The sequence continues at coordinate 1,987,064 of NC_063214.1, forward strand.
CCTGGATTTTGACTGGATTCTGTGGAACAGCTGCCAAACAAACTCGTGGTGCATCCTCGCCCTCAATGGTGCAGGAATGAACCTGATTAAAGCTGTTCGGAGAGTCCACTGGAGAAAGCCAAGTGCTCTGTACAACAACAACAACAACTTTTATTGATCCCATAAAACTCAGGAACACTCCTCTTAGCCAGGCACCTATTTTTGCCTGCTATTTACAGAAAATGAACCCTGTTATTCACACATCTAAAGCCAAAGAGTGCTCTTGCAATAAGTCCCAGCACTTAAAGTACTCCATGAAAGAAACATCAGTGCTCTCCCCACTTGTGCAGCCACAGAAAATGCCTCTCTCCTTTGGAGCGAGATAAGAGTGATTCATGGTGATGGAGAGAGGAGAATTTATCCTGATGATTCAGGGAGCTCTGTAACCAATCTAGCTCCCTAATAGCTGAGTGGGAAATGAGCAATTGAACCATGTACCAGTGGGATCCTGGGCTGCAGGGGGAAGGGTGTGGCCAGCAGGCTGACGGAGACGATCCTCCCCTCTTCTCTGCGAACTGCTGTGTCCAGTTCTGGCTCCCTGGTTCAAGAAAGACAAGGAATTACTGGGGCAGGTCCAGCTGAGGTCAGTGGAGATAATGAAGGGCCTGGAGCATCTCCCTTATGAGGAAAGGCTGAGGGAGCTGGGGCTGTTCAGCCTCGAGAGGAGACAATCAAGAGATCAGACAGATCCAGTGGTGCCCAGAGACAGGGCAAGGGGCAGAAGGCACATCCTGAAACACAACAAGTTTGTTAGGAGGAAAATAGGAGGAAAATCTTCCTTACAGTGAGGGTAACAGAGCACTTGGAACAGGCTGCCCAGAGAGATTGGAGTCTGCTCCTCTGGGGATATTCCAAAGCTGCCTGGATCCTGCGTAACCTGCTCTGGGTGAACCTCCTTTAGCAGGGGAGTTGGGGGATGATCTCCAGTGTTCCGTGATTCTGTGAATCACTGCAGGTTTTAAAGCTAGGCTGCTCTTTGGGCAGTATTCAGACACGTGTGATTTCCAAATTGGCACTACGGAGACAAACATGGCTTTATTAGGGAGTGACACAGGATGGTGGAGAGAAAAAGGATGAAGAAGAGAAACCCAGTTCTAGTATGCCACCCACTTAATCCACAATTATTGCCTGTATACTCCTATTTATTCATGACTAGCTCAGCTGTTTCATTGCTCCTGTCCCAGTTGTCTTGTTCCTTGCCCTGACAGATTCCAGCTGAAATCAGACCCTAGAGGAAATGAATTGGGTTTATGCCTGTGTAGAAGGGTTGCTCAAGCAGGATATCTGTTTATTAAAGCACAGTCTGGCAATTCTCATAGGGTGTCTAAAACTTGTAAACTTTTAATACAAAAGGAAATTCAAAATGCAATCAAGAATACAATGGGGTTTGCAGGTTCATGCAGTTATCCCTCTCCAATCCTATAATCCATCCTTCCGTGGTGACTTGCATGGTTCTGGCCTGATCCTACAACCTTATTCACATGGCAATACATATATTCCCATTAATAACCGTTTAAAATCAATATATTTTATTACACGGTCTATACATTTCAGAATCAGACCTTCTGAGAAAAAGATAGTATTGTTTGCAGACAAAAGAGTCAAGAGAGTAAAATATTATTTATGCTGAAATGACCTAATGGGAGATTCTATATTAATTTCTCTCATATGGAGAAAACATATTTTATATAATTTTTCTAAACTGAGAGGAGAAACCTTAAAAAAAATTGTTCAATTTAATTTAGAGGCATAAAACTGAGCCTTGTAGAGGTGTGAAGTCATCATCTGGTCCATGTTGCTGTTGAGGACTGGCTTGTAAGAAGAAACAATTAAAGAAAAACTTTGTCTGTCCATGTTGCTGTTGAGGACTGGCTTGTAAGGAGAAACAATTAAAGAAAAACTTTGTCTGGTGTTCATTAATTGTATTAACATAAAATACACTTTTACTAGTTGGTTCTTACATTTTTAGGAGAAAAAGACAGCTCTGTCACTAGATGTTGGATAAAGGACGTCATCAGCATGTGATTTCTTTGAATATCTTTTATTTTTAATGTTTTTCTATTTCTGAACCAAGGATAATTCCTGTTGACTGGTTATCCCAGCACAGAAATCTTAAGAGTGGGCAGGCAATTGTATTTTCATTTCTGTTTGATTGCTTCTCCTCATTCTATTAGAAAAGTTAGACTCCCTCACACAGCAATGTAATCAGCTCTTCTAAGCAGATAATTTATGAGCAAGCCCAGATTACATTTGGGATGAAACGACCATAAATCTGTAGTATCTAATAACATGGCTTTGAGAAGAAAAAGTAATTTGGAATTGGTAACCTTAAGCGCAAATTTGCCTCTGATACCAATAAACCCCTTTTCCCTAGGAAGAGCTAATTCTGTGGCAATCAGCTTCTCTTCTGAGCCTGGAAAGAAAAACAGAGTCTCACTTCCACTAAAGTGAATACTGAAACAGGATTTTCACCTTCCCACCAGTGCTGATCCAGACTCTGGAATAAATTAAACCCTGAAACTTTTAACTGGGGAGGGCTTGCAGTGTCTGAGGCTGCTTGAAACAACAGATTCTTGGCACTAGACGTTTCTTGAGATGCTCTTTCCATTGTAAAAAGGATTAATAATAACCAAACATCGCTGGTTAATTTCTCCAGAGTCCTTAAAGGGTGGAAACAGTGTGTAGATGAGGTAGAACCCGTCACTACTCTCAGCATTCAAAACCCTGCTGGGTATTCATAGCCTTTGAAATGTCTGCTTTTAATTATGCACATTGCCTTTCTGCCAGGGAGCAGGTGGAACAGCTTTCAGCTCGACTGGGAGCTCACATAAACTCCTCTCAGCAAAGCCTCTTCAAGAGCATTCTCGTTCAGGGCTGCCTGTGTCAAGCTGAGACTTCAGGTATGCACAGGAGAATTTTCTCCTTCCAGTTAACTGTACAAGAAGTAGCTGGGAATTCAGTGGAACCTGCACTTCCCTTCTTGCTCTGCTATCTGCCCAGCAGCCAGCTCTGTGGCTGTACTGTGCTTTGGTGTAAAAAACCTCTCTCTTTGTATCCAGCCTGGCATGGAATCATAAATTCATAGAATGTCTCAAGTTGGAAGGGACCCATCACAGAATCCAACTCCCCATTCCTTACAGGACTTCCTAAAATGAGACCATATGACTATCAAAAAAAAAAAAAAAAAAAAAAAAAAAAAAAAAAATTAAAGGAATGTTAACTGGGAATGTCCTTCAGAAAATGTCACGCTAGTTTTCTTTTTATAGCCACATCCAGCAAGGTATTACATATCCAAGGTATACGCACCTGTGTGCTTCACTGTGGGATTGTTCAGCCTGGAGAAGGGAAGCTTTGTGGCCTTGCAGTGCCTGAAGGAGCTACAAGAAAGATGGAGAGAGACAATTGACAAGAAAGGGAGTGACAGGATGAGGGGGAATGGCTTCAGACAGAAAGAGAGTGGGTTTAGATTGGATATTGGGAAGAAATTCTTTTACTGTGAGGGTGGGGAGGCCTTGGCACAGGTTGCCCAGAGTTCTTGGATTCCCCATCCCTGGAAGTGTTTAAAGCCAGGTTGGATGGAGCTCTGAGCAGCCTGGGATAGTGGAAGGGGTCTCTGCCCATGGCACAGGGTTGGAACTGGAGGATCTTTAAGGTCCCTTCCAACCCAAGCCATCCTGTGATTCCACGACAGAAATTCAAACAACGCGTTCATGAAAAATGTCAACATCAAGCTTGTCCAAGCACCCAGCAGTCATTCTTATCTCTCCCCTATCTTTTTGTCACTCTTTGTTCCAATGGCAAGAATAACTCCTGTACAACAAACACAGACCTGCCATTTGTTCTTATTCCTTCTCAAACGGAATCTGTCAGGGCAGCTCTTCCCCCTTTTGTGGCAGTTTTTTTCCCAGGTTTTCCCTGCGTTGTTTATGGGCAGAGTGAACACAGCTGTACATGCAGGCATGACTGAAAGTCAGGCATCCAAGCTCCCTGCCTCGTTACGAGTCTGCATGTGCCAAGGGGCTCTGGTGCACAAGCTGTTTGTTGACAGACATAAGGAGGTGGAGGTTTGAAAATTCTTGCAGATATTGTTACACTATACCAGGAATATCTGTCAACAATCAGGAGAAATCCTACAGACCCAAGGTCTGCTCCTTGAAAATGATTCACAGAAACTTTGGTAAAGTTTGGTTAAAGAAGACAAAGATATTTACAGGCTGAAAGAATATTATATTTTTAAGTTCTGATTTGAGAAACAGCCCTAAATATATGTAATTGTGGTTTTTTAGTAAGTGTAAATGTAGATAAAACTCCAGTCTAGTCAAATGAAAACAATCCAATAGCCCCAACCTGCCCTAAGCCTCTCATCCCCTTTGGTTTCATCTGCAGCTCTTGAACAGGGGAGAGGAGAGATTGTGAAAAGACAGCATGGGCTGGGCACAGCCACAGCTTTAAAAACTCTTAATATTTGTCCTGAAAATGAAAAGTATGGGCTACTGCCACTCAGTACCTGGATTTTGCTGAGCAAACTGTAATCACCCATCCTACTTTTCTTCTGTTGGCTTCACTGTCAGGAGGTTCTCCAGTACAAGGCTTTGGTTTTGCAAGCAGTGCAGGGACAGCTCTCAAGGGCAGGGCTATAAAAGCTGCAGATACTCCACACCACAGACTCCTTCTTCATTTGAGAAGAAACTTTCTCCGGAAGAGACAAGATTTGTGGTGCTACAAGGTTGTAATTAAGGAGAATGCAGACAGGAACTTATTGTCTGTGTAACACAAGCAGAACAGCAAAATTAAGTGGAGGGAGGACTAGTAAAAGTAAGAGTGAAGGAGGGCATTTTTTCAACAAGGCTGTTGAAAAAAAACCCTGAAATAACACCAGTTCTTACCTTCAGCATCCTGAGGTTAGTACATTTCTACCACAAACCCTTACAAAGGCAGCTCTTTACACAGGTGTTAGCATTTCTCAGATCAAGTGACCAGCTCCTCACAGCTATTGCACAGAGATGTCACTGTCAGTTTTCATTAGCTGGAGATGCAGCAAAAAAATCAAAGTAGGGCTTAAGTGGGGTTTAAGATGGGTCTAAGCTCCTTGCAAAGCCTGAGGAACAGCTGGCATGCAATGTAAGCATTGTTCATCCAGCATGGAACAATCGTGGGTCTTCTCCCCTTACAGGAACTCCCTCCTGAAGAGCCTGTTAATCCCTACTGGGGCACTGAGCACCAGCAACACCATGAGAAACACAAAAGACATCACTGAAACATGTGCTGGTCTGTGAAAATACCCATGTGGGACAGTGAAACCTTGCAAACTGTAAAAAAACCCACCCCAAAATGTCGGCTAGGGTAGGAGGAGTGATCCTAATGCTCTTAAAGGCTCCCTCTGTCTTCAGCACTGTGATGGAATTTCACATGTCCCTCAGACTCCTCCCGAAGCATGATCCAATGCCATGTTTTTCCACATGTACCCATCTCATGCTTTTAATAATTAGAGGAAATAGGTTCTCTGACGTGCAAAACCCAGTTGAAAGTAGCTATTTACACTTGAAACAGCCTTCAACCCATTAATTGCTTCCCTCTCTCACCCTCTTGTACTGAAATTGTGGCATGTTAAGAATAATCTAAGAAAAACTCACGCCACAAATAGTGATAAAATATCTGCTGCTTTCCTTTAATACTATTCTGGTCCTACCAAAGTGCAGCTTAAAATACTTGGTTTTTATCCCCCTCTCTTTGTTTAAGTCAGAAGTGTAATGGCATTTGAGCTCTTTTTTCAAAGACTTGTAATTGCCCAGATGATAAAGCTGGACACTGTGGCAAAAGGCATAATGGAAGGAATGTGTTTCACTTCTCACCTGTCTTTCCCAAAATGTGCTGGCAGCCAAGGATGATATTTGAGAGCCTTTCAAAAGAATGCTTCTCTTCTCTAATAAAAGGAAGCTTTATTCGGATACTCTTTTTAATTCCAAGGTCCAAAAGAGCTCTCAACATCCTCAGAAGCTCAGCTGGATTGAAATGGAAATGTTGGAGCCAGCACATGTGTTGCTACTTCTTTTGGCTCAATATTTCAAAAAGAAAAATATAAAAATCGTTATTAAATCTGCTAAAGGGCTCAGTTTTGCCTGGTCCTCGGTGACCTGAAACTCCCGGAAGGCGATAAAATGGAGTGCTCAGCCCCTTTTGGGATTCTCCACATGGGCCCTGCCAAGCACATGACTTCCTGACATCTGCTGAAGCAGCAGTACCTGCAAAGCCATGACACTGCTTGAGGTACTGGGAGAGTGCTGGAATCCAGCCCTTTACAGATGAACATCACAAATATCCCAATATTTCAAGTAACTCCTGACATCTGCAGACAGGAGAACCTCTCAGCCTTGCAACACTGGGCAGGAACAAGCACAGAAATACTAAATAGAGGTAATGAAGCACAGAAATAATAAATCTTTAAATTTAAATGGAAGCAGACATTGTGTTCATCTTGCTCAGCTTTACCCCCCAAATTTCCAGTCACTTCGGTGGCTTGCAGACAACTCTATTGCCCTTGCAAGAGGTTATTCAAGACCAAAGAATAAGTTCTGATATTTGATCAGACTTGGAAATTACCTCCCTAAGCTTTTTTGGGAACAAAAATGTCACAAAATCATCCAGGGTAGTCATCAAGCTGTATAAGACAACATTTACACAGGTCACTGAGAAATGTCTCAAGATTTACCAGTGCATCTCTTTGTTTTTGGTTTCCCACACCTCCATCCCTTCAGAAAGTTGTGAGTTTTCACAGAAAACACCCAAATCCTGTGAACATGTGCTTGCCTTCCAAAAAAATAACAACAAAAAATTCTTAAAAACCCCAAATGCTTTCAGCTGCAAACTCATTTTTGCATGGTTTCCACAGATTTAAACTATCTATGTTTTCCTTATGGCTGCCAGCATCTCTATTTTTTTTTTTTTCTTTTTTTCCCACAAACCAGGCCTAGTTTTAGGCCAAATAAAACCCCTCTGTCACTCACCATGTACACGTAGGGACTGACAACCCCTTCCCTTACAAAGCCCAACTAATGTAAAGTACCCAGAAAGCATTAAAAATGTTTTTTAAAAAGCATTAAAACGTATTTCCAGAATTGGCCAAAAAATTTCTTCTCTGCTGGGGAGTTTAAGCTCTCAATTTAAACCCTTTAATAACAATGACATGATCACTGTTATTAAAACCCCATTATTTTTATTTTACGCCTGCTACTGAGCAGTTATTACCCTATAGAGTACTTTCATAACTAAAATCCTTGTCAAGGGGTGGGTTTTCCTGTGTATTATCTGTGTCTCCTTTCACTGACTTCAACTCCCCCCCACATTTCTCGAGGCAGCTGTGTTGCACCAGGCATCCCATGACTGACAGGGAGCCTTTGCTCTGCCCTGCACCTTCCAGAGGAGCCCGAGATTTGAATTATTTCTCTGCCTTTACCTCTCTACTTTTGAAAGTCTTTCCTCTCACCATCCCTTCCAGCTCCAAATGTTCTTGTCTTGCTATTCCTTCTTTTTCACCTGCAGATTTCTTTGCAGTTACCGAAGAATTAAAAATATAATGTCACTGTAGACCTCCTTGTGATAGAGAGTGGCCAACATCAGCCACTGTCCCAGTGAAACAAGGCCATACTCCTTCTTCCAGAGTAGTGGATCTCCAAAAACCATGTAAACCTGGACAATAAAACACCTGGAACTACATGCCCATCACTGGTTTAATTCAAACACCAATTAATGACATTCAAAACTGAAAAACCCCCAAACCTTTAGGAGTAGCTGCACCTCTGTGCCACTGAAAATGCTTTGGGTAGCTGTGATATCTCTGCAGGGTTGGCAGCAGCAGCAAAGGTCCTTTGGGAAATTTGTGTCCTTTTGGATCAGCAGAGAGAGGCCAGGTGGGATCCCCAGGGCTTCTCAGATATCTCCAAAACACACCCGTGTTTTGGCACCTGAAGGGCAGCACTCCCGTTCCTGATTAAACTGAGGCTGATGCCACTCCTGGTAGAGCCCAGGAGATAAGGACCAGTTTTTCAACCTCACAAGCTCTAAAGAACTACTCTGAAAAGTGAAAAAAAATTTCACCAGGTTTTTAAATGTATAAAACAACTTCACTTCTTCTTTGAAATCATTACACTTTATAAAAAGCAAATCACAATCTTGTTCTAATTTCTTAGGTTATTTCTAAAACATTCTTGCTGTGTTTTCCAGCTTTTCTACAATTATAACTGCTTGGAAACTCTTTGTTTACTGTTAAGTGTTCCAGGACATGCATGATTCTAGGAGATATGAGTTTAAAAAAGAAAAATTGCAAAACTTACAATATGAAACATTCTAAAAACCCCACAAGTCTTTGCAACCCTGGAGCTGTCCTGATTAAACCTGACTTTGTACAGCTCAAGACTTAGAAGAACTGGATGTTAGAATAAGATTTTCAGGAAGGCTTGCATTTGTTTTGGAGATTTTTGCTAAAACTTTATTCCCGGTTATATTGCCTTTAAGTGAAACGCAAATAAATGACTTTTGGAGTGAAAAGAGGTCGAGTGAAGCATCACTTCTGATCCTGATTTGATTATTTCAAGAAGGTGCAGAGCAATTTGCAGCAGTTGTGGGTGGGTAGCATCCACTTTTGGTTTGTATTCACTACCTCTGTAGCAGAAGTGTGGAGGGTACTTATGAAACTGGAAAGTCAGAAAAACATAAACTTTTAAGAGCATGTAAAAAGGCTGAAAGAGTATTTTTTTTTTTCAATGAATAAAAATGAAAAACAGGCTTTATGGAAAGTGCCAAGGAGGCCCAGAAACCCCCACCCCCCACTTTATAACTCCTGCCTTGCTGCCAGGGCTTCTATCAAGAAATCTTTTTATCAGACAGGTGACCCTGACAAAGAAGGGGCACTTGATGGTAATCTAATCTCTGAGAGTGTTTTCAGTTGCAGGGAAGATGAGAATTATTTAAAAAACTCTCTCAGCGAGAAAATTAAGGAGAGACCAAAAACATCTATTTAAAACTAATCATAAACCAAACTAATAATGAGCAGAAAATGCTGTGTGAAGCTGCACTGCAAATGGTGCTAACTGTTTAAAAATAACTTCCATTAAAAGGAATTTCTCAAATTGCCAAGCTGCCTGTCTTCAAGAAGAAATAAAGTTATCAAGGTTGCCTTGCTTTTGAGTGAAGCATTGTCAGCTTTTCTATTGCAAAGATTATTTTAAATTTGGATTGTGCTGCTGTCCATGAATGGCTGGGGAACATGGTGGGCTGGGAAAGGAGTAGTTCTTGCAACCACTGAATCACATTTCTGATCAAAATAGTTAAATCATATCTGCATGGCCTTATTCTTTATATATTTTTCACTTCAGCATAGACAGAGCCTTAGGAGTACAGCTCTAACATCTAAAACAGTTATTAAAGCAAGTTCTTTTAAAGCTCTCTTACTCACATTTTTGCCACCTTGCTACTGCCTCCCTCAGTTATTCGACCCACATTTGATGTAAGACAGCTATAAAGAGAAGAAAAATATTACACAAATTGGCTCTAGCAGACAAGCTCAACTCTGCTCCCACATAATTGTGAAAACAGGGATTTTCTGCTGGCTGGGAGCAGCCTCAGCACTGATGTATGGCTTTGCCCTGATTTTCCTTTAGTTATGCTCAGAACAGATATTTTGTTTCAATCAGGTACCAAATCCATCTGTTTCTCAAAAGCTGAAGCTTTAGGCTTTCCACATGTAACAAAAGCAGTCTCTAGCTCTGACTCAGGCATATATGTTCAAAGCAGAAATCTGGGAGAATGGCAGCTTGGTTAAAGTGGAAAACCTGGAAAAGCCTGGAAGCGTGATTTAGCTGTCTCAATTTCCTTCTTTCCCCCGCAAGTATCATTTTTTACAGCTGCTTTCATCCCAAATTCAGGTTCAGGTGCCCAACAGAGCCCATGGTGAGGCAGCTCTGGTCACCCACCCCAGCTCCCTCCTGGGCAGGAGAACCATCTGCAGCACAGCTCCAGGGTGACTGCATCACTTTCCTGGGAAAGGTCCCGCTTCCTTCCCAGCTTTCCATGAGACAATACCCAGCTCCGTGGTCAGGAACAGAGCTGGCATCTTCTCAGGAAGCAAAATCCTGTGGGATGGTGTAATTCATCCCTGAGCACCTGCAAATTATTATTGTTCATGATGAGATTATATCTTTTGGTGTTTTTTTTTTTTTTTTTTAATATTTGGTGACTTTCTGGCAGGTGCATTTGAGGGAAACACATGTTATTAGTCATTAAAGGACGTAACCTTAGTGGTGGACCTGGCAGTGTGACATTTTTGATTGAACTTGATGTCAGAGGTCTTTCCAACCTTTATAACCCTGATTCTTTGTGATTCTTTATCGTCCTGCCTCTCAAGGTCTGTGGGATTTGATTTGGGTGGAATCCTGACCTGCTCTGGCACTGATGAGGGTGGACATGTCCCCTCACACAGCCCCTGGAATGCTCTGCTCCTGCCCTGCTGGAAATTTCCAGGGAGCTGGAAATGAGGCAAGAGGATTTAGTGTGCTTATTTAGATTCAAAATGTATCTTACAGTTAAAAAAAATAAATTACATACTCAAAAGTTAAATTAATCTTTAGCAAATAGGAACATAACATTGCAGTAGCAGTGTCTCAGATGAGTTCACTGGACTTTGAATCATTGAAACCCACCTGCCCCAAGCCCCTTTGGCCATCTTTTTAGAGTATGAAAATTTTGCTACTTTTTTAGAGTATTTTCCTTTTTCATGACTGTCTCATGGAAACAAAAATGTGAAAACTTTGCAGTTTTAGACTTTTCCTACAAGGTCTCTCATTTATAGTTCTATTCTTACTCCAGAACCTACAAACTATTTTCTGTTCAATTTTACTCTTAAAAGAAATTATTGGAGACCCTTCTCCAGATGCTAAAGCAGCAACAGAAGAAACAGACGTTTTGTAAAAAAAAGAGTCAAACAAAGAATCAAACTAAAGATAACCTAAAAATATTTCCCCTGTTACTTAGAGCAAACTTGCACATACCTCTTTAGAATATATCCTTTATTTTTGAAATAACGCTTCCTCTTTAACTAAAATTACCTTCTAGCATGCTCGGAAAATTCAAGATCATTTACATCTTGTTTTACATCATCTTTTAATGCTGTAAGATGAGAAGAAAATAGTGTCTGCTACACAGAGGTCTATCTGAGAGCCTCTGCATTTGTTCTCCTACAACAGTCACTGTAAAATGATCCCTCTGCTCATGGCTGGGAAGTTTTGAAAGCCCAATTTTCCTCCTCCTCAAGGCTTCCTGCACTGTACTTTTACTACAAAATCCAACTTGCAGTGATGTTGCTTTGTAAAAATGCAAGGAAAGGATTTGGAGTAGGTTTTAAGTGAATTGCTTTGCATGCCCTGCTGTAGTTTGTTGGAAGGCTCTTCTCATTATCCTGGTTTTTATCACAGCTATTAACATTTATCAGTGGGTGCTCGATATAAAGATTGCTCCTGTATAATGAGCAGGATGAAAGGCCCGTTTGTGTCTCTCCTGTCGAGCACTCTGGAGATCTCTTGCAAACTAATTACCTTGATGAGAGCAGCTTGCAAACACAAAGCACTCCAAAACCCGGGGCTCATATTTCTCAATTTGTATGAAAATGCACTCAAACCTTAGCCTTAAACGAACTCTGCTTTAATTTACACCTAAATATACACCAAGAATAACTTCGCCAGCTCCAGCGCTGCTTTGTTCAATCCTAGGGATCTTCCCAAACAGATGTAATTGGAAGGTTCAGGGCTTTATGTGTTACCTCAACATCAACATGCTCATGAGTCATCACTGTTAGAGCCCTAAAATTACACACAACTAAGGCTCCTTTTCCTTCTCATCCTGATCCCATACTGCTGCGATCTGATGGATTCCCACCTAAAAGAAGAGCAGTTTTAGACCAGAAACGTCATGGTGGCATCAAGCCAAGGCCCTTCTGATGAAAGGCAAAATGCAAAATGAACAGCTGATATTTGTTGCTCCTTGAAGTAAGTCCAAAGCAATTTAACAAAAGCCTGTGAGCATAAATTGTGATAAAGTAACACTGTTGATTTTAAAATCCTTGTATCAAATCACAGCTCGTAGTCTTTCAGGAATTTTGGATTTACAAAATAAACTGGAAAGGAAATAAATCCCAAAGTGTTCCAGGGCAGGTTGGATGGGGCTCTGAGCATCCTGGTCTAGTGAAAGGCGTCCCTTGGCAGGGGATTGCAAAGTGGATCTTTAAGGTCCCTTCCAACCCCAATCTTTCTGTGATTCTATGGAAAGTTTCCTCTCCGAGTGATTTTCCCTCCAGAGATCTGGTTTTCTCCCTCAGGTGTTGCATCTCTCCTCTAGATCTTAAACTCCCTGTAGCAGAAACTGCAAAATAGTACAGCAGCAGAGTAAAAAGAAAACATTTTAAAGATCAAGATGCCAGATGCGTAGCAAAGAGGACAGGACAGGTCCATGAGTAAAGGAATGGTGTTGATGTGAATTAGTAGGGTCACTGTCTGAACTGTGTGATGACACTGACTTAAAAAGAGGTGTGTTCTTCAAACAGTAGCAAGTGATTTGATTTAAAGTCCAGATACTGGTAGTACTATCAAACTGCTTTTTAGTCCCTTTAGAGGAGGACCAGAACGTGGCTTTTGTACAGCAGTATAAAAACATCACCCCTTGTGCAGGAGTACAGGATCAATGGCAACAGGAGAGCTCTCATGGCTGGCAGGGGAGAATCCGTGGGAGCAGGACAGGAAGGAACTTCAGGAAGGAGAGAGCTTCCTGGCATTCAGTGAGAGCTTAAACAGATCAGGGAGTGAAAGGAAAGGCAGCGGAGGGCCTGAGCAGCCAGGTTTGACAGGCAGAGAGAGCAGCACGGAAGATGATTTTGGCAGAAAGTGCTCGTGCGCTCATGCATTCAAGAGGAGGGAGAGCTCTGATGGGGAGAGATGAGGGAAGAGAGAGAAAAACTGTTTAGCCAGTGGAACAAGGCCTTGGAAATAGTTTGAGAGCAGAGCTGGATGTATGGGGTGATGGAGAAAGCAGCCACAGATGATATTTTTTTCTAATTCAGTAGGATGGAAGGGCAGTAATATTTCTAACAGTGATAAAGAGGTCGGAACATGAAGTGGGATAGAACCTTGGCCATCATATATCCAGGATAAACTCCTCAGGAGTAACTGTCAGGAATACACTGATAGGAAACAATGAAGGGAGGCAGTTAAAAAAAAAATAAAATAAAAATTCAAAGTTTGTCTTTTCTTCTGTTCATGTTTGCTTCAATTCCAAGTGGGTAAGCAAGGAGTTTGTTTGCCCATATCAGATCACAAAATCACAATGTTCTCCCTCATTAACCTCAGAAAGGGGGAGAAGGACAGAATGAACAGCTTTGTGACAAAGGTAATTTTGCTGCTGCTGCCCATGAATCAAGAGGATTGCTATACCTGTCCAGTGTATCCTGCACTGCACATTTCCACCTTTTTTGTTCAGCTGAGCAGGATTTTATTAATTTTCACATTTTCATGCTTCAGGTCTGCAAGATACACACCGTGCTCCAGCATAAGAATTTCCTTCTAACCGTCAACCAAGAGCACACATGGCACTTCACACAGTGTGTGTCAAAGCGAGTCAGAACTCATTACACATTCAAGAGTGGCCAGATACTGTTTTCTTTAGGCACTCAATTAAAGGCAGGTGTCTGGCCCCTCATCAGTTCTAGGTGGTCTTTTCCTCTTGGGTTGTTTTCCTTTTCTTGGTGGTGACTCAGGCGCTTTCTTCACTTTTGAAATCTGTAAAACTCCCCACGATCATTTCATATTCTCTCTGGTTACATGTGCAAAAGTTTCCAGGGAACAGTCAGAGCTTGGTAAGTAATTTTTCTTTCTTCTTCTGCTAGGTATAGTTTTATTCCAAATTTCTAGTGGTGGTTAGTGATCTCAAAAGAAATGGAATTACAGATGCAGGAGTGTGGATGGCAAGATGGGCCATTTTCCACTGATGAGTTCAGAGGACACTGAATTCTGTCCACTGCTGGAAGACCCCAGAAACAGAACAGTGATGAGGACTCCTGCTTTGTTTATGCTCTAATTTTGGGACTTGAAATTTAACTCCTCTCTCTGTCTCATCCTCTCCACAGAAAAGCTGAGAAGGCACCAAGTGTTCACATTTAGCTGCTTCTGGATGTAATTGCACGAAACTCACATTGACTCTGGGATCTCTGCCAGGGTACATGCTGACAGAAGACAGCACAGACCTTGGGTTGATAATGAACCTCTCTTCAGTCATCAATATTTTACATTAAATAATCATAGAGTGAGGTCAAGAACTGCAGAGGGCAGAGGGATGTAGAGGGAAAAGATCAGAAAACGCTCGTGAGACTATGTGATGAGGATCATTTGGTGTGAGGAAAAAACATTTTAAAATGGATTTTTTACCTGTACCAGTCTACTAGAGACAAGCTGCCATCTTTGGGAAAACACTGCTCCCCAGGAAACAGCCACCTGCTCGTGGTGGAGCCACATCACCCTTGAATAAAAAGCACAAACACTTGCTCCAGCAAGTGTTTTCAGCAGCGGTGCAAGAGCAAGCTTTGCCCGGTCTTTGTGCAGCTGTGCCCTGCAGGAATGGTGGATGGAGCTCGAGTGTGCCAAGATCACGGGCTCTTCATGCTCTGGAATTGCAGAGCTCACTCCTCCAAAGCTTCCTCGGCGCACAAAGGGAGGAGCAGGGAGGGAGCAGAGGGTGGGGATCAGAGGGAGAAGGGTCTGGCTGTGTGTCAGGGGGTTCCAGATGGCAGGCAGGCCAGCTGGGGCACGGACAAACCAGGCTGCCTGACACCCAGAAGTGCAGGACAAGCAGCTGCTGCATGTGCACGGTGTGCCCAGAGCACATCGGATTTGTCATGCGTGTGCAGGCCATCTGTGAGGCAAATGCTCAGCAGCCCCAGCGAGCTGGGATGGAAGCAGGAGGGCTGATGAGGAGCACCACTGTCACAGGGCAGCAGCTCCCTCCTGAGCTGGGGGAGGAATGGCTCTGCCCCCCTGTAGTCCAGGCTGCTGGCATTTAAAGGGTTTTTCCAGGGAGAGCATGGCCATAAGAACATTGCACACAGCTGTGGAAGGAGATGGATGTTAAATTGTGCCCACAAAACACATCTGTTCTGGAAAGTGGGCAGCTGCACATGCCAACAGCTCATTTAGAGAAACCAAAGTAGCCATTCTTTCACCATCCTTTATACAATGCCAGCTGCTGGCAGGGAAATACTCACATTTCTTGCCCTCCCACCCTTACAGGGCACTGCTGGAGTGTAAGGAAAGCACAGCCAGTGGTCTGTTTGGGATTTAACCTGTACCTAGTTTGGATGCTCCAGAACTGAGTTTAGTAAGGTATTCCAGAATTTTAAAAAACAGGTTGGAAAGGACCTCTGGAGGCTCTGTATTCTAAACTCCAGGCTAATTACAGACTTGACAGGGTTTTTTCCAGTTGAATTTTAAAAATCTCTGAGGATGGAGGGACTTCACAGCTCCCTGGCACCTGTGCCAGTGCTTGGCCACTCTCAGAATGAAGAAGTCTAATACTCCTTTAAACAGGAAGGGAAGAACTTTAAATCACATTTATACCCCGCTAGTTTTTCTCCACTTAAAATCTTGTACCCTATTTGTTCATCCTTTCACCATCAGTTAATGCAGTTTGCATTTAGCATTTCATATACAGGCCCATTTCTTCACCATATCGGAGTAAGATTATAATCAGGAAATACGAAGTGAGAACTATGCCTAAATATTAGAACCAAACGCAGGTTTTAAACTTCTTAGCAATTGCTTTTTCGTTTGAGGGAGGAATAATATCTGTATAATCTGACTAAGCGCTGCACTACCTTCTCCTTCTGTCTTTTTATTCGCATGGAATTTCCCAGATGTATCATTACCCTCACTATTTTAGCTTGGATAAAGGGCATTCCTTTACATAGGATTTTTCCTACTTCACAGGGACTTCATGAGTTTAAATGTAAAACCAAATTTCTGTGGGTGCCTAACGCTGTCCCCAGCTCGCTGGCACGAGCCGTGGCGTGTCCTCAGTCAGAGGGGACACAGCGTCGCTGCTGCGACGTCCTTCGGGACCGGCTTCGGCAGCAGAAAGGCGCCGGCTCCTCCAGGGAGGAGAAATCTCAGGGGCGATGGTCTGGGCTCGCGTTAGTCCGGAGGCAAAGGAAAAGAGAGGGGCAATGGTCTGAGTTCCACCAACCAGAAAATGGCAGCGAGGGGCTTTCGCCCTCACTTTTATAGGGGGTTTGAAACCGGCGGGGAGAGGGAAGGAAGCCAATGAGATACAAGCCGGGGGAGGATACAATTCAACAAGAGCCAGTGGGGGAAACCAGGAGATACAACAAGGAGCCCATGAACAACCGAGTAACAGAGAACTTTCCCGAGCAGTGTGAACCCGGGTACTGCCCAGGGGGATGCGGCTTAGGTCACTGTCCTGGGTGGGGAATTCCACCCCAGGGAGAGCCCTGAACTGGTTGGCATTCAGCTGCCCCCGCCCAACAGCGGGCTGGGCCACCGCAACAGAGAGCTCGGAGGAGAAACAACGAAAGGGTGCCGTAACAAAAGAATTTGGGCATTTTTTTTCCTAGTATTCTACCTTTCCTGAATCCAGCTAGCAAGATTTTAGAAGGGCCAAAACAACCACTGAAATACACTGGGATTTATACCACTACTCGTCTCTTCGAAAATATTTTTTTCCTTTTCTCACAATTCTTTGCTACCTCTAATTCAAACCAGCCCCCTCAGCTGTGTGTTAAGTTTCATGAGATGGCAATGCTGCCTCATGATTCAAAGAGCCACGACACAAAGGTCTTGTCCTCTTGTTCAACATGATCTTAACCCGACATCAGAAAAGATGGAAATGATGTCCTATGAAACAAAGTTTTATCCTTTTAAACAACTGCAAAAAATGCCTTGCAGCTTGAGTGAACACTTGTTTGTCGTCCCAAAGTCACAAAAGTTGACTTTTTTTCATGTGGCCTTTCATTTTTAATCTTTGCAACAGAGCTGTGATGCCCACAATGAAAGGTGACATCCCTCAGGCTACTGGGAATGTTTGAAGTAGGAGCAGAAGCAGGAACCAGGTAAACAGAGACTATTTATACCCTGCTGGAGACAAGTCATGAGGCTGTAATGGACAGCTATAGACAGGCAATGACATAGTGGCTAATGAAAAGAAATAGGAAAAAGCAATTGGAAAATTTTCTTCCTTATTCCTTCTATGTAAAATAAGTAGGAAAAACACCCGTGTAACTGGGAAAAAATGCAAATCTTAAAGGTGTCTGATACCCTTCCTGTTATGCTGAAAGAAATGGGGAACTGGAAGCAAGCGAGAGGGGAAGAAAAAAACCCAAAGCAAATAATCAGCTTGTTTACAAGGAAGATCCCAGCAGCTGGATGAGCAGCAGGAATGGAATGGGACGGGGTGGTCTGGCCCAAGCCCACGTTCCCCACAGGCGCAGCCTCCTCACAGGAGTGACAGCATCCCCAGCCAGTGACCTCTCAGACAAAAACACAGCTTCGCTGCTCCCCGGGGCTGGGGAGCGATGCTGGGCACGGGGCCGGACACCTCCTCATGCTGAATTAACTGTGCTGGAGCTTTCCTTCTCTGCTTTCCCTTTTGTTTTCAGGTTTACCTACTCCTGGTCATGCAGTTAGGTCCTTCCCATACCATCCTGAGCTTGCTGGTTCCTAAATCAGCTGCGATGGATTCCGATGTCCCAGCAGAGTGAGGCGTTTTCCCTGTGATCCTGGCTGGGACCACACCTGCTGGAGGTGCTGTTGGAACAGCCTCGGGAGCAGCCTGGAAATTTCTCAGGCGCTTTGTCTACTCCAAAGGAAAGTTTTGGGGTGATTTCCTTTGCTCCCTCTGAATCCATTTTCCCTTGATTTTACCTCTCTGTGTCTCTTTTTTCCTTTTCCTTCTCAGTATCCCCTCAGTTGATCCATGCTCACTGTGCTGCTGCTGCCATGTATTTTCCTCTTTCCCCTTGTACTCCTTCCCACTTTCTCCTTTTATGTCCCTTTTGCTTTATTCATTCACCTTTCCTGTTACCTCCTCTCAGTTACCCTCACCTCATTCCTGACAGGTGGCACTTCTTTTTTTTTTTTGCTAAGTTGCTCCCTTTATTTTCAAAATCGCTTTTCATGGCTAAAGACACACAGCAAACCCCTTACATACTACATAACGAGCCAGAGGACATAAACCAGCTGAATTTGCTTTTCCTGAGAAGGCTCCATGTCACATCAGTCCTGTGATAACACAATGACATGGAAATGAGGGACAGTTGGGCACAGTGACCTCCATCACTGCACTCCCACTGCCCTCCCACATCCATTGTCCTCTCCTGCTGGCTGTGGTGGGGTGCTGAGGTGGTTAAAGCACAAAATCTCTGATTTTGGCTCACAGAATGTGGTGGCACTAGGGCAGTTCAGTGCTCAGATACTCAGCAGATGAGTCAGGGAGGCAAAAGTTCAAAGAAGGGCAACATCTACAATCAGAAACATGCTTTGGGCCTGAGGACTAGAGGAGTTAAAAATAGGGACATGTGGGCTTAATTACAGAACAAAGGGAAAAGGGGCTAGAAAAAGGAACAATTTGGGGAAATTAGGAACAGTTGATCAACCAGAGCATTGCAAACAGCCTCAGACACCGCTCCTGCTTTCCCTACGCAAGCGATCCAAATCATGTAACAGATGACCCGTGCTCTGCATGGCAGTCAGATGCATGGGGGGCTAAAAACTCAAGATGTGCAGCTGAAAAGGTGATTCTTGCATGGTAAAGATAGGGGTTAACTCTGTCCTTGCAGGAACTGTGCAGGCACACAAGCTGTACAGCCTTCAAACCCACAAAATACAAGACCTGCCTGATCTCTCTTTGATCAGGCTAATTCATGCCCTCTTCCTCAGGCCCTCACAGCCTTGCTCCCCTGTAAATTGAGTGGATTCTCTTCAATTTTCTCTGCTTAATGAAATATATATTTGAGCAATACTAGGGCTCTGAAGATATTCAACTGTATTGGCTCTTTTTGAATACTGTATTTCATTGGGTATATCTGTATGTACATAACTGTTTCTAGATATTAAAACTCTAATCAAGGCAATAATAAGTCGGTGGCAGCTGTGCTACAATTTGAAAATGGGCTAATGGGGGTACGCTGACTTGGGCCTAAACCCTGCATTAGCCCTGAGATTTCTTGACCCAATTCTGTTTGCCTGTTTTGAACAGCCTTGGTGCTTGTACAGATGGTAGGAGATTGTCTCAGCTCTGAGGCAAAGAAGAAACCTACCACAGCAGAGCAGTGGCCAAAGCAAGCATGGAAATTACTGGATCAGTGTATTTGACTGCTGCTTTCCTTTCTTCTTGCTCTGATTCCAGCAGGGATGTTTAAACATGCCTGGCTCTGTGCATTGTCCAGTGCTCCAGCTGGACTTGGATTTCACATTTGCCAGCAGCACTTGGGAGTAAGTGCGGTGGCTTCCTGGCTGTGTCTTATTTTGCAGCATTGAAACACCATTTTAAACATTATCTTTTTGTTCCAGCATTTATAATTCAAATTTCTGAATACTGAACATAGATTAAGATGAGAATTTTAAGCAGAACTGTTTCTTTCCATTAAAATGTTCCCAACAGAAACCAGAGAAATGCCATGGTAAATTCAGAGGCTTCATATAGCACAAGGAGCCTTTATGGCAGAGATCTCACTGTGTCATCAAACTGATAAAGAAGCAATAAAAAAAGTGGGTGATCAGTTTTGGTGATTTGTTGTGGTGATTACACGGAAAAAAGGAACTGATTTTCCCTCCCAGCCCATTTGATTAACGTAAGAACTTTCCCCTCAGAACACAAAGAAATATCAGCCAACCTTGAGGACTTGCAGTCCTGAGCAAACCCTGTCCCATACAGAATAAGAACCTACTCTTATTACCTAACCATGCAACAACTCGTGTGTTTTGTCACAATTGTTCTTGGACACAGAGATATTTCATCCAGTGCTGATAATTTACAGTCATTTTATCACTTAAACCTGTTTGCTTTTCTGATTTGAGCCACTCAGATATGGCAGAGATCAGTACTTTGAAGGAATCTGAGGATATTTGTTTTGGATCACATTTTCTTGGACGATAGCAAAGAAAAAAACCCTTTTTCTTTTTTTTTAAAACCTCTCTGACTCAGCAATCACAGAAATTATAAGAGCCACTGAAACCTATCACAGAAACCTACAAGGATAATTTTTTTTAACTACCTGATTTTTATATGGTCGTTGTGTCATCTGCATGTTATTCCTGACATCTAGAATGGGTGGAAGATAAAGAAAAAAAAAATCTGTACTTGAACTAACAGAATAATGATCATCTTTCCTCTAAATAATAAACCTTATTTGCTCCAAATAACAAACAAGGACATGAGAAAACACTCTTCTGGGCCCAAAGGGTCTCCATGGCCAACCTGACTTCCTTTTTCACCCATCTGTATCTTGGATGCCACCAGTGCCTATAAGAAAATGATCCTTTCTCCCAAGATGCATCAGTGGAGAGCTCTAGGATCTTTATGCTGCAGGAATTATTTCTGGTCACCAAAAAAAGGGAGAACAGTTTTAGAGTGCAGCATATAAATTGGTTCCTGTGGACATTATGGAATGGTAGGGAACAGCTTGAAAATAGCGTTTTCTAATTTCCAAAGCAATATTTGAAATAAACTTTCCTCTTTCTCCCCTGAGGTATTACTGAAATGATGATTTCTTTCTGTTTCCAAGCAAAGAACGTTTCCAAAAATATTTTCTTGCTTAACCCCAACATGCTGCTGAGACATAAAGTTATAAATGTTTATTTTCTGCAACTCCCAGAGTTTTATTTCTCCTTCTTTTATGTAGGCCTGTTTTGCAAAACTTGATCTCCAGTGCCCAAATGTGGAAAGGCTGATAATATACACTGGAACCAGCATTTGGGGAACTTGTATATCTGGAGAGCTGGTTTGAATAGAAATTGTAAAAATGCACTAAAGAGGAAAATTGACTGCCAAAATTAGACTGGCACACTTCAGGACTTTAAAGGCCAAGCTTATTGCAGAATGGCCTGATTAGCTCTGTCTAAATTCATTATTGAAATACAGTTAATGTTGGTGTTCTTCAAAACTCTGAAAGATGAAACATGCAGCAAACATTTGAATGCACAGACTTCAGCTTTAGGGTATTCTTTTGGAATATAGAGTGTGTTAAGTGTTAGAAAGCACTGGACATGTTCAGACAATGCTCTGCTAGGAGGGTGGCTGAATATTCTCTTCAGTTTGACCTCAGGGCTCTCTTCTTGGTTGAAGCTTTTCTTTTCCCCCGGTAGTTGTGGTGCTCAACTTTGCTTCAGTGGGAACGTATTTAGTAGCAGGCTGGGAGTTTTCCTTCCTTGTTCCTCCAACAGATTTTAGAATTTCAGTCCAGCCCTTGATAACAAGGTTTCCAAGTACCACAAGAAAGTTTGATGTCCAGGCACTTCAACAACAAAATGCTGTTTCAGTTACTGCCTTGAGGGCTGGATGGGAACTGATGGTGAAGGAAGGCAAAGCTCAAGATCCCAGCCTGAATCCAGCAATTCACAGAATTGTTGGAAGTTCAGGCCCTCTGCTGCCCCAGGTATTATTTACAGAAGCAAGGAGTGCCAGGATGTCAGGGAATGTCTTCAAACTGCCAGAGGACAGGGATAGATGGGATGTTGGGAAGGAATTGTTCCCTGTGAGGGTGCTGAGGCCCTGGCACAGGGTGCCCAGAGCAGCTGTAGCTGCCCCTGGATCCCTGGAAGTGTCCAAGGCCAGGCTGGACGGGGCTTGGAGCAACCTGGGACAGTGGAAGGTGTCCCTGTCCATGACTCTGGTGGCACTGGATCATCTTGAAGGTCCCTTCCAACCCAAACCATTCTGTGTTTCTGTAGTTCTCCATCTGCCCCTCACCTCCCTCTGAAAACCCCCAGCCATCAATTAGTATCTGACTGTGAGCTTCAGGAGCACTGCTTCAAGCAAGGAGAGATTTGTATTTGCTAAAAGGCAGCTTACCCAGTTTTTACCCAAATTCTCCATTTGGCCTTTAATCACAAAATTTCATTCACAAATCTATTCCCAGGAGAAAATCCAGAACATACAGTTTCAACTTTCCCTTGTACAGCATGTGGATCCATTCCTGGCTCTGCTGGGAAAAAGAAACCCCTTTGAGCTAAAGAGGGCAGTAATAGAAATTCCATGCTCACACGTGCTAGGGTTTCATTTCAGTGACATCATTTATCAGTTTGACTTTGCCAAAGGGAAGAAGTTCACGTTGTAGGATTCAAAAGCAGCATCTAGGATGAGATGGGTTAGAAAGGCCTCAGGTTTCAAAAGGACATACCAGACGTGAGCCTTCAGTCTACTCACTCGAGTTCATTCCTGGAGATTTGCATTTGTAACCAAAACTTTCTTCGTTTCAACCTTGAAATGCACTTAGAAAATGAAAACACATTCCAGACAGTAAAAAAGGCTGTGTTAAAAAAGCTCATATTATTTTTTGGAAAGACATGAAGAGAATTTAGGGGGATTTCATGCAGATTCTCTAGTGAAAAGGCATGCCAGATAAAAAGCTTAATCACGTTAACTCTCTGGAAGACAAAAGGACTGGCACACTTTGTGTATGTCAACTTATAGAAATCCAAAAACTCCACAGAAGGATTCTTGTAACTTAATACACTCTGCAGCCTCTTTTTAGTTCCTGGGATACATTTTCTAATATTCATTTTCTTTTTTCACCTTGCTATGTATAACTTAAGCAGAAGCTGGACAAATGTCAGTGACTCAAACACACAAACACAGGTGACTAATCTAGCTAAGCCTTGGAAATAACTGTGTGAATAAAATATAAACCAGTTGGGCTAATCTAGGAAAGAAGAAAAGGAGATCTCCAAGCAGCAGAGATGAATTCTATTCCTGCTCCAAACATCGAATGAATGAAAGAAAAGAAAATTGGCGTGTGAGGATCTCCTTTTCCCTTCTGTTCAGAGCTGGTGTTACATTTCTCTCTGATTGTGTCCCTTATGGTTTGGTGCCCTTTTGTGCACCCTTGCTCCCCCTTAGACAGCTTGTTCAGGCACATGTGACAGCAGGAAGAACAAGTGAGCAGAGCAGAGGGCGAAAAGGAAAGCTGGTGAGAGCGTAGCAGATGGCGCACTTCTGCTCGGGACTGGTGTCCCTGAAAGGCTCATTTAGACACCAGCCTAGGAACAAGGAATCCCATAGGATTTTCTGTTGGTTGTCTCTAGACATTATCAAAAGTGTTGTTTTCTACTTTAAAGGGACTGCGTTGGGAAATTGAACCTTGTGAAATCAGCCAACTCTAAAACTCACTAGAGGTGGGAAAGCGTCAGATTACTCGATCCAGGATCCAGACGTTTTCCCCTCGTGCAAATGGTCACCATTTGGTGAAGTTCTCTTACATAACCATTGTTTTCCTAGATCACGGCAAATCTTCCTCCAAAGCTCTTTCTTTTATTGTGACTAATGCAGGAAGGACCATGATAATGGGTGTGGAGGCTTCCTTCCCTCCAGGACTCGATTTCAGCCTCTCGCAATTTGTAGCTGAGAAATATTCGAACACTCCACGAATGTTCTTGTGCTTAAAGACCTTCGGTGAGAGCCTTATTCCAGGATTTTACCAGCTGCTTTCTGAATCCATATGAACTCTCAGGATCCACAAAGAATTCCCCAGGTCATCTAGGAAATAGATGAAGAAATGTAATATTTTGGGGGGGTTTTGCTGTGTTTTTTTCCTGTTTCTGTTTGAATCTTCCACCAGTTGGTTAAAGTCAGGTCTCCTATAACAGGTGCCTACACCTGAGCAAGTAGAATTTTCCACAGAAGGCCCTCAAAAGGCAGCTCTGGGTCTTCCTAAAAGCAGGGTCCTCTTTGCACTTAAGGCAGCGGGGAATTTGTATGAGCTGGGACTTATGGGATGATGCTTTAATAGGATTAGGGAGCAGTAACAGAATCCACAGCTGGAGATATCTGGGGAAAGACTGCAGAAGGGTGTACGTTTCTATTGTCATTTGATTTGAGGAGGGAGAAGAGCACAGAGTAGTCCTGTCTCTTCCTTACCTCTCCTTTTTGTGGCTCTGTGAGTTTTTGACAATTCTTCTGGGTTTGGACTCCACACAGACGAAAGGAGCCTTTTCCATACTGATGAAAACAGAGAAGGGAAAATTGGTATAGCTCTTCTGATGGGAAAATGAAGATCAAGAATGCTGTTAAATTATAATATAGGCCTAAGAGAAAATAGAGAATGCTGGAAAATACTGGCAGTGTAGCTGGCTTTTAATGAAGGACAACATTTTCCATTACAGGAAACGTAAAGCACTGGAAAACATTTTGAACAGCTATCATTTAAAGTTTTGGGTTTTAGTGGGAAATATCTCCGCTCAAATTGTAGTCATGATACAATCTCATAAATACGGGAACATAAGTTGCCTTTAAAGTTTTGGCCTTTCTTCAGCATGTATTTTTTTTTATCCTTTTATATTGTATTAACTTTTTGTTTGCTTTGAAGAGGAAAACACACTCCTCTCTGTGTTTCCATTCCCCTCCCAGTTCTCTTCTTTTAATGAGATGTTTGACTCAAATATCATCCTTCATGTTACCCTCCTAAATTTTTATGTTCTCTCTGTTCTTGTTCCTGGCAACATCAGAGTCTGCCTTCTCCCTTTGTAGAGCTAAATAGCCTTCTTAAACCCAAAAATTCTCAAATCAACATCTAAACTGATGTTTCTGTCACCTCTTGAGCATACACCCCTTTTAATTTGTATCACTTGAGTTTTAATCAATTCTTTCCTGATTACCCAATTTAATTTAAGCTGTTCTGCTGCTGCGTCCCTCCATAGATGAAAATGAAATTAAAGTAACAAAATCCCATTGAGCAGTTTATCAATAAATCTGCTTAACATAGAAACGTCCTGTAAAGAAAATGAAAATAGTTTGCATTTGTCCAAAGTGGATAAAGATGGTTCAGATGCTCTGACCTAATTCCAATTCAGCTACCAAATGTAGGCATTTTTTGTGAGTATACACCTTGCTAAATAAGTTTCTTTGTGATGAAATTAAGCTCTTCTGATTAAAGGGGATAATTTGTGTACCATTAAAGATGCATTTTTATGTTAACAGCTTACAGCACTGAGAAGTTCAAATTCCTTTGTTTACTGTCAAAGTCATGGCAAGAGGAAGATAAGGTGAAGATGAATAACACAGACCACCAAAGCAACTTCTTTTTCTGAAGTTCACTGGGTTTAAATTTACCAACCTTTTGCAAAAGCTGACCCTTAATTCCTCTTGAGAAGCTATAATTTACAACTGTTATTTAAATCAAATTATTGCCACTGAAACAGGTGAAGGTGCAGTTAATGTGGATATGAAGTTCACAAAACACACTGTGTATTTTAGTAATGAAAAATGAGGTGGTTTGGTTTTTTTTTTTTTTGGTCTAGCTGAAAGCTCCATGGCTCTACCAGCAAACTGCTTTTCTAGTCCCAGCTCTATCCAGTGGTATCTGAGATTCTGGATTACTTCTTTAAAGTTCTGTTTTTCTAGAATTTCATTACTTGGGGAATATTTACTGTCTTACTGCAATATTTGGAGTTATTTACACAGCCCAGCAGACAACTGTGCAAAGATCCTGGGGCTGGTGGGAAGCTGAGCCAGTAATTCCATGTGATCCAGTGAATCGTCCAGTCCTGTGTGACTGGGAGCAGCCTGACCACTATTAAGTGGCAATTTGCCAGGGGCTGGCTCTGGAACCCTCACAATGGCAATAATTATGTTTAATTAAGCCTTTTGATC
This sequence comes from Corvus hawaiiensis, assembly GCF_020740725.1. Classification (NCBI taxonomy): domain Eukaryota; kingdom Metazoa; phylum Chordata; class Aves; order Passeriformes; family Corvidae; genus Corvus; species Corvus hawaiiensis. The sequence continues at coordinate 2,013,011 of NC_063214.1, forward strand.
ATGCAGAAATCGCATTATGCTGGCACACCAGGGCTGTACAAGCCCCTCATCAGAAGCTGTGCTTTAAATTTGATTTATTACAGGCAAACTCCAAAGCTTCCACACAAAATCCACTGATATGGCCTTTATATCTGGCCCTCCTCTCCCACCCACCCCAGCTCAAACATGCTAAACACAGTCCCTGCTATCCCTAACCTTGTCATAATTATTGTTATTATGTCTTTTATAAGATAAAACTGACATTACCTCAATGGTGCAAAACCTGCACAGGCTCAGTAGGACCAAAAGTTCATTCTTGGCAGAGCAGAATTACCTGTAGGTGTTTCACAAGACGAAACACAAACTTTCAATTGCCTGTCACATTCAAAGATATTTCAGATAAGACTCCAATTTGCCTGAAATATTCTCACTAAAAATTGAGGAATGTTGTCACCCCACCACGAGCACAGTTAAACCCTGCCAAGAAATCTCTGCTAAAGACTGAGCCATTACTCCATTTTGTTTGTAAGGCGGGAAGATTTTCCACAAGCATGAGCCTTAAAAATCCATTTTAAATGAGAAACAAAATTTCAAATTGACAAAATCAAGTGCAGTAGAAAGTTCTTGCTTCTTTTTCTTACAAGTCACCAAAGTGCACAAGTATTTCAAACAGCTTGACATCTGTATTACATAAGCAGAAAGCAATTCAGCTGCTTGCAGAATATAAAAAACAACTTTGACCTTACACTGGAGTCATGCTTCAAAAGACTGATTATTCATACGAGGAAAATTGCTCAAAAACAACTGCTTGGAAATATTCTCAGAAAGAAAATAGATCGATTGTTCTGAGGCAATAATATAATTATGGTATAACAAACTGCATTTTAAAAAAAAATTACTCCTAAGGCTTTTTCTTTTTTCACAATAAGTGCTTCATCTGTTAGTATTTGAAATATTTTATCTTCCAAAATGTTTCCCTTGTTTGCTCAGCGTATTTTTTAGCTTGATTGAACGTAACTCTTCAAGAAGACTGAAAGTTGCTGCTAATGGGAGAATTTCAGGCCATGTTGCCCCTCATTAATTCTGACCCCACTATGGCCAGGAACCGTATCACTGTAGGGTTAAAAATGTGCTGTGTTGGTAGAAAATACTGTAAAAGTGTCCATTAAAATAAAAGTAAATTGTGATTAAATAAATTTTCAAAGTATTCTTGATATCATATTAAATTACATAAATTCTGGATTTATTTTTGGGTAATACTTATTTTCAGGTAATATTTTCTCTCTGAAGGAGGAGGTGCAGTCATCTGGCTGAGGGGCTGAGTGGAAGTTCAGGAAATCTGGGTTCAATTCCCAGCATTGCTCCCAGTTTCCCCCACAGTGCTGGGTGGAGAGCTCAGGCCCTGTTCCTGAAATCTCTTGTGCAGATCCCCAACTCCACTGCTGTGAGCAGTTGAGGATTTCACCAGCTCAGATCATTACCTGGTTAAATGTTAAAGACTGAGGCCATTTCTCCTCAGCTTTCCTCTGAAAACTGTAGATTTCTGTTCTTCCCACCCATTCTCCTTCTGCCCCTGGAGCTTTTAAAATCCATGGATCCAGGTCTGGGCTTGGGCTTCTCCATCCAAGCAAACTGAGGTGTCTGAGCCTTGCCTGTGCTCTTGGAGCAGCACATCTCCCACACTGTGCTCGGTTCTTACAGCACATAGAATTAAACTGGGCTCCAGAATCTCTGGAAGAATCATAAAGTTTGGAAATCACCCCTAAGGTCATCGAGTCCAACCATTAACCCAGCACTGCCAAATCCACCACTAGCCCATGTCCCTTAGCATCCTTAGCAAAATCTACAAGTTTTTAGAACACTTTCAGGGATGATGATTCCACCACTCCCCTGGACAGCCCCTTCCTGTGCTTGGCAATCCTTTCTGTGAGGAGTTTTATCCTAATCTCCAATCTAAACCTCCCCTGATACAGCTCGAGGCCTTTTCTGTCTTGTCCTGTCCCTGTTCCCTGGGAGCAGAGCCCGACCCCCACCCGGCTGCCCCCTCCTGTCAGGGAGTTGTGCAGAGCCACAAGGTCCCCCCTGAGCCTCCTTTGCTCCAGGCTCAGCCCCTTTCCCAGCTCCCTCAGCAGCTCCTGGGGCTTCAGCCCTTTCCCAGCTCTGTTCCCTTCCCTGGACATGCTCCAGCCCCTCAGCATCTCTCCTGGAGTGAGGACCCAGAAATGGACACGGGATTTGAGGTGTGACCTCACCAGTACCTATTACAGGGGACAATCAGTGCCCTGGCCCTGCTGCCACACCATTCCTGATCCCAGCCAGAATTCCACTGGCCTTCCTGGCCACCTGGGCACACTGAAGACTCACAGCAATTAATTTAGTCCATAAGCAAATCTTGTCATTTGGGTTACAGGATCTGGTTCACACCCAAGTACTGGAGTTCAATTTTTCTTCAAATCCCCTTTACAGTTGTCCAAATTCTCTCCTAGCTCTACTGTTTTTACACAGTTTATTAATGAAGTCGAACTAAAAAGCTGCCATGTATTCCACATGGGAAGTTTCTGGGGAAAACCAGAGGGTTTTCTCCAAGTAATCTGTGATTCTTCTCAGTGGATCCATTTCAAACAAGGATTTTGCCTTAGTGATCTGGTCACAGAGCTCTGGACAGTAACATGACATAACGTTACATCAGTTTTAAAAGGTAATTCACTTAGTGCTTCTGATGTGTATCCTAATTTTATCACTACAGAATCACAGTTCAATGGGCTGCTTCTTGTCAAGCTCAGAGCTATTCTTTTCCTACCTTACATTTTTCAAATAGTTTCTAAACCAAGGGAAGGAATTTCACACCACCAATCAAAATAGGCCACTCAGCAGAAAAGTTTCAATTTCCAGCTCTTAATAAATCACACAGATTTAGATCAGATTCACGAATTCCAGAGAAGTTATGCATTTATGTTCTCAATTTCCATAACAGAAGTTGCAACTCAATAGGAAAATCTGAACTCTCTAATAGTTACCTGCTGAACTTAATTTTGGGCAGAACCCATTTGTTTATGTCTGCTGGTCCCTCGCTAGAGAAATGTTAACCATAGTACAATATTGACATAAACTTCAGCTCATTCACTTTTGAGCTAAATAAGCAAAACAAACTATTTAAATCTTTAAATCTAACACTGATGGCTATTTATTGCACAGCATATCTTGCTATTAACAGAGGCAAAACAAGGACCATAAAAAAAATCAGATGAATTAATTTACAAAAGACGTGTGGGGCTGGGAATTTCCTTGAAAACTTCCCTCCATCAAGACACCGTGGTGTCTGTAAGGTGTGTGGCATGACCCCTTCTTGTGCCAGTGATCACCTCCCCATTTTGCATCCTTGATAATTAACTTCTACATTTTGGTGAGCACTGCTGCTCCTCTCTGAAGGCTGACACTGCTGGGGCCTTCTCCCCAGAGCCAAAAGGAAGCTGCTCCAGGAGGTTTTTTGCCAGGGATGCTGCAAGCGAAGCCCCACCCTTCCCCTGCGCTGAGGAGGGGGCTGAGGAATGCAGATGGATTCATTCCACGGCTGAGGTCTCTGAGTTCACAGCAGAAAGTGCTGCAGTCATGTCCCCAAACTGACTTCTTGTCAGATTTTAAAATGAAGCACTGTGCTTTTTCTCTTCGATGCTAACTTGGCCAGAAGGGGCTTTTTCATTTAAAAACATTTAAAAAACAAAACGCTCTGTGTGTGTGGGTAGAAATACTGGGAACCAATAACATCTGTGACCTGATACCTGTGTGTCAGGAGTGATTGGTGATGCTGAGGGTGCATAAACACATGTAGCAATTAATGCAGCTTCTCCCTGACCACCACCATCACATTTGCTTTTTCTTCTGTTGATTACAAATGTTGCGTGATTGCTTTTAATCCAAAAGTAATAAATTTGTCCTGACTGCTTAATCTCATCTGTAAATGGAGCTCTTTGGTTTTATCAGCCCCTAATTTATTGCAGTTTTGAGATAAAACAGCCAATGTTTGATTCTGTTTGGCTTTAGTGTGCTGCATCTTTTTCAATTCTTACTTTTACTATGTTTGTGTTTACTTAAATTTCTTCTGCAGATAAATTAAAACAGTAAGATCTTTAGAGTTCCAAATCTAATTCTTGCTTATAATTTTTTTTCTTCCCCCCCTCTCCCCCCCCGCCCCTCGTTTTCCATTTGAGGTGCATAAAGAGTACCAAAGACATCTCAGATGGTGCAGCATTAATTGAACCTCAAGATGTGTTTCAGCTCTCACTTTGCAGTTCTATTGGCCAAATCCAACATTTTGCTCCGCCAGAAAATGCCAGGTGGTAACAGAGAATAATTTTAGGTACTTTTTTAGCTGTGCACCAGATGGTGATAACACAAGTAATAATATCAAACAAGTATTAGCTTGTTACTAACCCCTGCCTCCACATGCTACAGATGCAAAAGGTCATCTACATGAAGTACTCACCATGTGCTGTGCAAAACATAACAGAAATTCCAGCCAAACTGGTCCCTGGGGTGTCCAGGAAGCACCCTGGTGGAAATTCCCCAATACCTGTGGAAAAGGCAATAGAAAAAAAAAAATTAAACAGAACTATTATTGATCTTTTGTGATTCTGATTTGGAATGAACCCTGTCAAGCAAGTACTTCATAGTGTTATGTCAGTGCATTGCCCGTCAAATAAATGTGACATAATTAAAGCAATTAAAGGCTGTGTCTTTATTTAAGGCTTACCTGCTTAGAGGGATATTTGATGTGAAACAAAAAACCCCCCCAAACCTATGCAAGCAATGATCTAAAATTAAAACCAAATTATTTCTCCCTTTACCTTCCATTAAAAGGAGTGGTTAGAGCTTTCTACTTCCTGTAGAAATAGATAAAACAGAGGTGCCTTCTGTCTTAATTTCCCCATGCACATTTCCAGATCCTGACGTTTTATTTCCCTCAGCAAAATCAGACCTGAAATTATGGCATCTCCATGCTGTATTGCAAGTCTTAAGAAAGAATTCTGGACTTCTTCAGACACTGTATTGGAATAAAGTCACCCAAATTGCAATGTCAGATTGCTTTGCTTTTAATTTGAATACGAGAGTGATCCATTCCAAATGCTCCAGAAAAATATTTCCTTGTTCAGCCCCCTCTTACTTCCCCCTCAGCTCCTCCTCCAGGCTTCCTCAGGTCATTTCCAGTTTGCTTTTAATAGAAATTCCTTCTGACCCCAATCTTCTGCCTGATGAATTCAACCTTTTGCATGTATCAATCATACAAGCCTTTAATCCAATTTATAGGGGGCTGGGGAGAACAGGAAGAAGCAAATATATGGGGATCAGTGGAATCACAGCATGGTGCTCAAAACCCACCCCCAAATGGCTGAAATTAAGCAGTCTTCTGACTCTGAGAGCTGAGAGGCTTTTTTGTGTCTTGCTGCTTCTTACCTGAGTTGGAGCCAATGCTCAGGACCTTTTAGACTCATCAAATTATGGGTTATTGTTCTGCTTCCAAGGTCTGCCTGGCAATGTCTCCTCAGTGCTTGTGTAGTCAAGGTCTCAGAAGCATTAATGGCCTCTGGCTGATCTCTCCTTGTGGATGCATAGTTTGCATGCCTGCCTGCAGGAGAAGTCCTCCTGCCTGACCTCTGTTCCAGCCAAGAACGTGGCCGGCCAGCCAGCCAGCCATCAGCACCATCTTGTGGTGCTGGCATCTCCAAACCTCTCAGTGCTGTCATGGCATAAAAGTGGGAAGAGCAATCCTTGAATAATCCAGTAGGCAACGCCTGAAAGTCACACTCTGAATTTGAAAGTGACTTTGACCTACAGAGCTGTTAATGTCCTGTCCCATGGCTTCTACACGTAAAACCAGATATATTTCAAAATAAGCAGAGATTAATTATACCAATAATTGGCATTTCTCCCCTCATAGTCATCTAAACCCATTTATTTCTGCTGTCACACCTTTAATTGGTTGAGTAAGAAAATCTTGCTCATAGAATCCCAGAACGTGTAGGTTGGGAAAGACCACAGTGGGGCATCTGGTGCCACCTCCCTGCTCCAGCAGGGCCATCCCAGAGCACAGGATTGTGTCCAGAGGGCTCTGAAATATCCCCAGGGAGAAGACCGCACAGCCTCTCTGGACAATCTCTTCAGGGCTGGGCACTGCCCAGGGCAGAAGTTCTGCCTCGTGTGCAGGGGGAATTGCTGGGCTCAGGCCCTGCCCATTACTCCTGTGCCATTGCTGGGCCCCAGAGCAGAGCCTGGGCCCTGCTTGGAGCCCTCCCTTCAAATCCTTCCCCAGCAGTTCAACTGATTTTCTCACTCTTGCTTTATTCTATCACAAAGAGCTGATAGCTCTTGAGAAAAGAAAAATACCCTTCAAGCTCATGATTGAGGCAAACTTGTAACTCCCACTTTTATGAGATGCAACTCAAAAAACTGCCAGGTTTCTTGTTAAAATGAAGTACTTCCATTTTCCCTCGCTTCCCCTGCTCATAATCATTTGATTCTTTAAAATTGAAGTGGAAAGGATTTGTTTTCAAAGCAAGTAAAGTTGAATAGGAAAACTAACTGGGGTAACTGTAGCAGTATCCTTCAGTAGTAGCTTCAGCACACCCCCATCCCCTGGGAACATTATATCTGGAATATTACTTTATTCCAGAATAATCAGTATGCTTTGAAAGCAAAGTAATTCTTCTTGGGAGGAATAAGGGAGAGGGGGAGGGAGTCCAAGCCACTTTCACTCTGGATTAGAATTCCCCACCAGTTGTTCCTTGCTGCTCAACAGAGAAAAGAAGCCTGGACACAAATGTGCTTTTCTGGGACTCCGAGTGGACAAAGACTTACCATTAAAGAAGCTGGATAAGAAGTTAAAATTGAAAAGAGAGAAAACACCCAACCTCAATGTACATTGCCCTCATACAAAGACTTCTTATCAACAGCAGCAGCTGTTGCCCAAAATAACTGCTTTACTTTAGCAATAATCCTGAACCGGAAGACCAACTCAAACCATCTTTGGAAAAGAAACACACGTATTATTTAAGGCTTAGATAACACACCAGTGCTTAATTTGAGCCAATGCGGGTTTCTGAACAGTGTGCAAAGCAAGAGATGCTCACGAAATGTGTTAAAGCACTTTCCTTTCTGTTGGTTTGGAGCTGAATCCATGACCACAGCTGTTTCTGCAAAATATTCTTTGACTTTAGTTAAAAAACACCAAAATTTTAATAAATGTAATGATGTGAAAAGTTTTGAGGAAAATATATTCTCCCTGTTTTTCCTTCACACTAAAAGTTGCAGTGAAAAGAACCCCCCAAAGCCCAAACCTTTAAATGCATGAGAAATGCTTCTGTGAAAAATTCTTGATTAATTTTATGAAGGGAAAAAAAAAAAATACAGATATATTGCAGGAAGCCTCGTTGCTGTGCAAGAACAAGGCTTGAAGGAAATGGTTCCTCAGTCATAATTTCTCACCCTTCTTGATTCACTGGTGACTTTGAAACTCAAACCTGGTTTTGGCATTATCCCACTGTGCAGACTGATTTTCATGGTTTCTCATGGGAGGCCATTATTAATGCAGGTTAAATTTCAGTGAGTGGTAAAACAATCTCTCTCGTGACAGTCTGTCCTCTCCAGGAGCAAGGAGCCTGCTCAGACACTCAGATGTCCATGGAAGCACCACAGTTAATCAGCAGGAGCAGGGAACTAATCGGATTATATTGTCTGATCCTATTTTCTAATCACAAGAATTTGTGATGGAAAGAAAACCAGAGCACATGTTCTAATTAATACACCCAGAATTTGCTCTGGAAGGTGCTTCAGCAGGGCTAAACATGACAAGATACAAAATAATCTAGAGTTCAAGGACTTATATGAAATTTAAGAAATGTATCAAGACTACATTGTGGAAACACCTGTAGCATTTTATTCCCTGCACTCTCCTTTTTTTTTTGGATGCAAAAAGGTGTTGGTTGTGATGATGGTGATGGTGGTGGTGAGAGGGAAAGAAATGAAAAATGGAAGGAGAACCTTCAAGGCTCTTAATAACTCACCCTGGTTTCACACTCAGTATTAACTGTGTAGAGCAATAAAGAGGGATGGGAGTCAAGCAGCAAAAGCAGGATTTTTGGAGACTGCTGCTAATACAAAACCTACAGTACCTGGTGCCTATTGGGCTGAATTTTATCTTGGACTGGTGAATTGTGGTTTTTAGTTGCCTCTCTGCTCTTCTCTTTTCTGCTCTGCTCGTGCTTGGCTTTGCTGTGTCTTAGGAAAGAAAAATCCTGATGTCTCAAAGAGAGAATATAATTCAGTAAGTAAATGATCTGTAAATCATTATTAATAAATCTCTATTGAATTACAGTTTTGCCAGTTTTCAGAGGGGGTACTAACGTGAAAATAAAAATACAGTTCAATTAAAAGGCCACGGAGCTGAATTTTCACCTGGAGTTTTAAGTGGCATAGGTAGAAGAAGCAGCTGTAGAAGCACCATGATCACCCCTGATTAAATATACTCCAAAAAGCTGAGGGCTGGGTTTTTCTTCCCCTATGTAAGTGTGGCACAACATTAATGGAATAGGAATTTATAGCCCTGTAACAGTTTACAGCTCCTAAATTGAACCTCCTGACTTTGCCTCAGCAAATGTCTGTCAGTGGCAGGATTTGAATTGCAAACTCTATTCCATTAATTTTTTTCAATGTAGAATATGAAAGTGCCATAAATGACATTTTAGGACATATTCCACCAGCTTAGCAAAGATGGAAGAAACAGAGACTGAATAATGTTGGGAGGAAAAGCCAGAGGAAATCCAGATGGACCTTTTACATCCACAGTTTGGTATAAAAGTTGTTGAGAGAGTGGGGGATTACGCAGTGACACCTGTACAATATAATATGTAAGGTACTGATAAGTTATGAAGGAGCTGTTTTTGAATGACTTTTTGGAGCTTCCCCTTAAAGAAGTCTGTGTTTTGTTATTGCAAAGAGAAAGGTGGGGACAGCTTTATGTATGCTCTTTTGCCATGTGTATTGCCTGGTTAACTCTTTCCTGAAACGCAGGCCATGTGCCAGAGCTTTTCAGGAAGCATTACGTGAAATTTAAGGTCTCCCGAGTTTTAACATGGTGTGAATAGTTCCTAATGGGCTTCCAAAGAGGGACTATCAAACAATTCTTAAATAAACATGCTTTGAGCACCGCAGAGCATCCACTGTAGGCAGTAGAGTAGATAACAAGTAGTATCTGCTCAAACAAAAAGGAGAGCCTGGGCCAGGGAAAAACTTGTTTCATTCAAGGAGGAAAGTAGAAATACAGGGCCTGTGCCACAGGTTGTTTTCCCTCTTCTTCCTGCTCCTTCTGCCTCATCCTGCAGTGTCCTTGTGGGATCTTCTGGAGGAAAATGAGTCCACCAAGTTGGTTAGAGAGAAAGGCTGAGACAACTGGGATTGTTCAGCCTGTTCTGTTCTCGGAAGAGAAGCTTTGGGGTGACCTCATTGCAGCCCTTCAGTACGTGAAGAGAACCTTCAAGAAAGATGGAGAGAGACTCTTTGTGAGGGTCTGGAGTGACAGGACAAGGGGAAAGAGCTTCCCACTGCCAGAGGGCAGGGTTACATGGGATATTGGGAAGGAATTCTTCCCTGTGAGGGTGGTGAGGCCCTGGCACAGGGTGCCCAGAGAAGCTGTGGCTGCCCCTGGATCCCTGGCAGTGTCCAAGGCCAGGTTGGATGCACTTTAAGCAACCTGGTTTAGGGAAAAGTATCCCCGCCCATGGCACGAGGGTTGGAACTGCATAATCTTTAATCCCTTTGAACCTGAACACCTCTGTGATTCTCGGATTCCTTGTACAAGCACCGAGCAAAACTCCCAGCTCTCTTCATTAAGAGCCAAATCGAACAGAAGCTCAGAAACAAACAGTATGTTCATCACACAGCCTTAAACTTACCCAAGAGCCTGTCCCTGGGAGAACCCCGTCGACAAAGCAGCAATTCTGCCCATTTGCAGTTCCTCAGGGATCAATTAAGAGACTATTATACTCTTCACTGCTGCTGCAAGATGAAAACAGCCAGCATCTCCAAGGGAACTTCTTGTAAAACCCAAATTGAGCTTAATGAGAAAAGACTTTTGACAAATGCTGTTAGATGTGAGATGCATTTAGCACTTGTCAGGAGCTGTATTCATGACTTAATGAATTTATAAGTTAAGTCATGCTCCAATGTTGATGTGAAGAAGACTGAGAGCCTTGGCTTTGACAAGGCTTGAAGGCACTGAGTACAGAGAAGAGGCCAAATTAATGGGATTCACATTAACCTCCATTAAATATATGAAGATGAACAGCCATAGCCTGGGTTGAGCTGAATTTTAAAGCAGGTTTTCTCTCTTTAATATGTGAGAATACACAATTCTTTTGGAAAATAATAAAAAAAATATCAAAGTATAGATAAAAAAGAACTGTGGACAAGCCTTAGAAGAATTTGCTCAGGAAGAATGACCAGCAGTCAGGTTTGGTCATTCAGGAGTACATTTGTCACCAGGCAGGGCAGTCTGTCATCCCTCCCTGTGAACTCCAATATCAGCGAATTTTACAGGCTTTGTGTGTATTTGAAGGACACAGTGCAGTCACGAAACCAGGATGTGCCAGGTCTGCGAATTCTCCCGTTTTGAGCTCTATTCAAGCCAAAAAGGTGGGAAGGGAGAGGGAGGAAATGTCAACTGTCTCATCCTACAGCTGCTGTGGTCCTGGCTCTGAGGCAGACAGGCATCAAACTCCATGGCAGTCTCAGAGATCTGTCAAGATCTTTCTGAAAGTGCTGTCAAGTTTTGCCATCTTTCAAAACACAGGAGGTGGATTGTGCCCGTATCCTTGTGCTGCCATGTCTTCAGGACATTTTTAAGTGCAACCAAAGTAAAGAGCAACTGCATTGTAAGAGATTTTAGGGTCAAGTGTTTAGTACAGCTGGAACAGCCTTTATGCCTCTCCAATGCAGGCACGAGTACCAGAAAGGTGAATTAAAAATATCACACAATTTCTTCCACTGTATGGGAAGATTTTTTCATCCCTAAAGCAAAAAGGGGTATCTGGGCCCTTCTGTCTCCAGAGCAAGGTGCAATTCCCACAATCCCTGGTACAAAGAGGGGCTCCTGCCCAGTCAGCTCCAAAACAGAGGCATTAAAAGATTCAGAGGCCTTAATAAAGCTGCTCTGTCTGCACATTTAAAGTTATATCCAAAGGTCCTTTTTTAAAATTTCTGGTTTTCTCCATCCTTAAATACATCCAGTTTCTCTCCCATCTCAGCAATCTCATGTGTTCGTGTGCCTGACTTCCATGGCAGGCAGGACAAAGGGGGCTGTCATAAACCCAGTCCCAGCCAGCCCTTGCTCACAGGCCTCACACCTACATTTCTTCCATAAATTCCAGTCAAATCTCTATTCTAAGAGGCAACTGCTGAGTTGGCTGCTGGCCCTGGAAACCACATTTTCAAATAAAATGCAATAGAGGAGAGAAGAAAACTACTTTTCTTTTTAAGGACAACAAAACGAAACTAACTACTGCTAAAAAAAAAAAAAAAAAAATAAAAAGAACGATTTTAGGTAATGGCAATAAAAATAGGTTCAAATTTAAACCAGAGTTAGAAATCATTCTCAAAAAAGGTTCCTATTTGAAGACCAATGGGGCAAGAGTCTCAAAAAAGTGGGAAAGCTCCTTAAAGGTAATGGGTCCCTGACTATTTATTCCAGAGATGAATCAATGTCTCTTCTCAAGACAATCCCCTCTGTACCTGTGAGCTGTAGTGAGCTTCCCCCTCCCAGCTTCACGTTTTGATTGATTTAGCAGCCACCTGGCCTAAGTGGCAGAAATAGAACGAGAAACATTTAATGAGCCTGACAGAAAATGCTGCAAGTGTGCTTGGAAATAGCGGGGATAACATTAACATGTCAGTAAATATTTCATGGATTTACAATCCTTTCAATTTAGGCTTTTATTGACTTAACAAACAAGGATATCCCTGTGCTGCCTTTAATCCATTTACAGTTGGTTGGGTTTTTTAATCAAAGATATGGATAAGGGTAATGGGAGACTACTCATTTCACACTTGGAGGTATGAAGTGCTCAGAGAACCAGCCAATCCTCAGAATATTTCGCAAAATGTTTATTATCTAGGGCTGGAAAGAATCCCTGATATTCAGATTCTACATCATGCTATGGAAATATATCTGATAGACAGAAAAAAAGCAATGAAGGAAATGGAAGAAAATTTGAGTCCTCTTTTTAAAAATGTTATTTTTAAAGAAAATAAAACATCACCTTGTTCACAGAAGATATTTGTTCTTCTGAATCATGAATCTGCAAATTATTTTCAACTATTCTAAATTTCAACAAGACCAAAACCACCAGACCCAGCATTTTTACAAGAAAGAGAAAAGTCTAACAGTGTGAACATCTCTTGCTTGGAAAGCCAGGCTTTTATTAGTCTGTATTTCCACTAATTGCAAAGGCTTCTCTGCTAATCAGAAATATCAAATTTTGCAGTCAATATTTGTTATAAGACAAGCACAGAATTTAGAAAAGCCTAAGTATTCAATAGCAGCAATCAAGAAAAGAAAGAATGTAGCACTTTTACAGAAGATTGGAACATTTTTTTCTGGTGTATTAGATAATTGAGCGAACAGCCCCACTGGATTATTTCGTGTGTAAAGTGCTGAAAAAGCCTCCCAGTGCTCCATGCTGAGCACGACAAATTCTGTGGAGGAAACCAAATTTCTCTTAACTCTGCTCTTATCAGCCCCTGGTGCCAGCAGGAACAGCTCTAGCTCGCTCTGAGGAAAAACACTTGGACACAGCATACCAACACCTCATTTTATGATGCCTTTTCCTGAGGAAAAGTTAAACCAGTTCACTCCATAAAGGCAGCTGAAAGGTACACAAGTTATTGTTGTGCAGATGGGGTGCGTGTGAAATGAAATATGAAATCCATTTGCCAGTGGAATGGAAAAGCAGGCATGGTAGGAGCTGTAGGAGTAAAACACTGGAATTACTCAGATTGCTTTCTGATACAACACACAGAGGCCTCAGCCTTTCAAATAACCCATCTTTGGCCTCTGGAAAGGCCCCCTCCAGGATGATTTTTGTTTATATTCAAGCTGGCCACAATTATAATAGTAAATGTCTTGAAAGTATGCAAGGGTCAGGCTTTACTGCTGATTGGGAAAATCAGTGTTTAGAAATTTGAGAGCTTCCTCAAGTGTTTCATGAGGGGAGTTGCTTAATTAATTGAACTCTGGCATTTTAGCCACCAGTCTGCAGCAACAAGAGGAGAGGCTGCACAGGTGTAGGAGGCACTGGTGTTGCAGTGGTTCAAAGGCTCTAACAGGGAACTGGAATCTCCAGGTACACACCTATGGTCCTATCAGGAATCACAGCTGAGACACTTCAGCCACTATCAGCTGCAGAAGCAACAAAGTAATTTCAACGACATTTGTTTCCTAGACACACATTAGTGTTCTCCTAATTATAGAACCTGATTTTTAATCTTTTTTTTCTTGAGAAGGAGAGACCTGTGAGCTCTGACCCACTGGCCTGAATCAGGAAGCTTTAAATACCTTTGTCAGTGTTCTCTAGTTCTTCTGCCAAGGCCATGGCCTCCTTTGCAAGGGCCAAATAAAAGTCAAAAGCAGATAAATTCTCAAAGAACTGTAAGACTGAAGAAGCTGTTCCTTTTCCAGAAAGGGTAACAAAGGTATCTTTATATATCCTGCTCAAACAACAGGAGCTGTGGGAAGAGGAGGGGGAGCAGGAGCAGAACAAGAGATTCCAGATATTAAGTAGGCCTTTATATATTTTTATACACTGATTTGAGGAAGGAAGAGAAAATATAGCCCATGAGGGCGAGTTCAAAGCAGCAGCTGATATTGTCCAGGATGTTCAAAGAGTGCTTTAAGGAGCTCTCTGAAATTCTGATGACAGCTCTTTTTTGCACCTCAAATCTAAGATATAGGTGACAAAAAAACCCAGGTAGATTTGGAGTATTTTAAAGGTGAAGAAACAGTTCCTGAGCTGTGGCCTATAGATAGCTACGTGTTCCCAAACTCCTTGGTGAAAGGCTTTTGAGAGGTTGCTGTTGAAATGTGAGGCTTCTTCCTTGTTTCCAACTGCAAAAATGGATAGCTGGAGTTGGGCCTGAAAAAGACATGAAATACATGAAAATCCCCCCCAGCACTACAGTTCTGTTGGAGGTCACCCTGAAGGATGTGACCTGATCTTTAGGAGGAAGGGAACGGGTACTTGATGTGAATTCAAGCAATCTCTGCATTAAGGTGCTGTTTGTACTCCAACAACCTGTCCTGAAGTATCATTCCAAGGAAAAAAATCAGTATACACATTTGTTAGGTGCATGGCCTGTTGGTTTTGGGTTTTTTTTTTTCCTTTTGTCCTTATAATCACATGAAGCAACCATAGCTGCAATCTTCTTGATAAGCATCAAATCACATCTTTATCTTGCTCCTTCGAGTTCCATAGCCTCATTCCAATTCCATAAGGGCACCTGGGAAGGCAGGAGAGGCCAGGGGAGGATGAGAAAGGACCTGTTTCCATCCCTCTCCATCTTTTAGGTCCTTCTGCCTAACAGCAGTCAGGGCTCCTCTGACTCTTGCCAAACCTCCTTTTTTTTTTCAGGAAAAATCAAGGAATTTCCACCCTTATTAAGTAAAATCTTATTTCAATAGGAAAGACCAAGAAAATTCTGAACAAAAATATTTGTGAAGTGGTAAATCCAGCCCACGTGTTAATAGGAGAATGTGTGCCCGTGTCAATGTGTATAAATTGTTCTGAACAGGAGTATAGGGCACATTTGCAGGATAATATATTTTCATTTTTCAGAGTGTGAGAACAATGAAATAATCACCTTTTGCAATGTAAGCAAGCACTGTGGATTTTGTTCCAACTTCACGTTTTAGCACTTTGTCCTGAAATGTTTAGGAATACATAGAAAGAGAACAAATCTGAAATTTTCTAGTATTAAGTAGGCCTTTAATTATTTTTATATAGATATAGAATAGAATATGAAGAGATTATAATTTCTACCTGCTAAAGAGTAACAATTTTCACAGTTACAACTTCAATAGTAATATATTTATTCTAAGGTATTCAGCACTAAAGAAGAGCATTTCTATCTGTCTGCTACCACGTCTTTGAGCATTTTTTTCTCTTAAGTTTTTTGATTTATGTTTTGATTAGCTATCGAATATTCCCTGACTATTTCTATTTATTCTTTCTTGATTTGTTTTCTTTGTCTGTTGTTCACAAATAGCCTTTTGTCTCTTTCGTTTTGCTTTTTTTTCCAAGCAGAATCTTTGCAGATACTGTGTCATAAATGGAGCTGGTAAAACATTCCTGCTCTGAGAAGGCTCAATTCCTAACCCACTAATTTAGTGGTGGAACTATTTCTGGGGATGTTACGAGTCTGTGTACTAAAGAACCTCTTTTCTGTGAGTGCAAAGGCATCAACAATGATACAAATGGCCTGTGCTCAGATGTTTTCCCTACATGGTGGGCTGGTTTTAATGAAATTCTCCTAAAAATATGTATCTCATTAAATTTTCCTGCTGATTTTGACATCCAGTTTTTAAAAGCAGTCAGTGAGGAGTACATACAACTGCTTTATCTTATTCAAGGATGTGTAATTCCTCTTTCTTCAAGCCTGCAAGTGGGGTAAGTGTTGGAGGACTTGGTCCATTTTTCTGTCACTTGAAGTGTTTTAAAGAAAGAAGAGTGTCAAAAGTTTTGGAGTCTGTGAAACAGAATGTGCTATTTTTTCTTTTCTTTTTGTTTCTCCAGGATTGAAACAGAAGAACGCGATTTTAGGAAGAAATGATGGTACTGACCACTAAAAGTCAAATCCCAGGACACTTGGGCAAGTCACACCCTCTCTGATCCAGTGAAGAGAGGGTGTGACTTGGAGGTAAAGGAGGTAAAAATTCCAGGTAGAGAGTTCCAAGAGAAATGGATTTTGATTGCTGCTGTCAACTTGCTTTTTCTGTAGAAGGCTTTTCATCACTCTCCTCCTACTCTAATGTGGTTCATGGTGGCTAAGAAGAACAGAATTCAGTCAGAAAAAAAGAAATATAAGCAGTCTTTGGGCAGTATTTCACCTTTTTTATGTTGGAACTTACCTGAAAAATGAGATTCTCAGGAAAAAAAAAAATCCCAAACTTGTTCTTTCTTTAAAGTCTTGTATAATACAAGGTGAGGGACAGGGACACAGTAATGTTGGTAAAAGAGCTGATCAGCCCAGCCTCCTCTCAGTTCTCGTCTGAGAGGAGTTTGATATCTGGATCTTATCCTTTAAACCTTGGCTTTCCCCATTTTAAACGAGGATTTAATGCCTGTGAAAGGTGTTAGGCTGATGGTCCAAGGAGCAGGGAAATAACCTCAAATAGTGCACGCATCACACCCTTCATAAAAATATCACAGCACACTGTAAAATTAAATTAGACTCCTTGTTTTGCCCACAGATCAAATACACCACAAGGCAGAGGAATGCAGGGGATTTTTTCTCCTGCAAAAAGAGCTTCAACACCAACTCCCAAGACTTCCTCAAAGGCGTGTGGCTAATCCCAGTTGGTCTCCAGTACTCTTTAATAAGCCTGAAAAAAATTAGGTGGCCACAGCCAGTACAAGTAAAGCTGGTGTTTTCTGTGGTGTAAACATCTAATGGGAATTGGTGTGTACCAGTTCTTCCTCTCCAAGGTGAGGGATCATGAAATGGCAGCACAAAACATGTGTGATTCAAAGCCTGATGGGTTTGGAGGAGTGACCTAAAAGGGGATAAGACACCACAATGGATAGCCAGTAACCTAATCTGAAGAATCACAGCCACTTTGAGGAAAATACTTAGGCAATTGTAATTTTCTCCAGCGTTTCAGTTACAGGAGAAGAACACTAACTCTGTCAAAAAATGTGGTTTTTTGGGTTGTTTTTCTAGAAGAACAATTAAAAGCTAATGCACAACACTTCAGTTTACACTAAAAACCAGAAAAGCCACTGGGTGTTAGGATAAACAGGATTTAAAAAATGAATCAACCATATTTCAGAGGCTGTCACTATGGGGAAGGACTTGGCTACTGCTTAGCAACTGCCCATATTAAAACATTTATGCCAATAAAACATTTACACTCCTATTTTTATTTGGAGACTTTAAATGTATTTTTGTGCCTGGTATACTCTGGCATTCCCCTGCTAGGGAGGTAAAGAAGGTAGGAACTGTGGTCTAGCCCTAACCAGGAACTTTGTACACCCAGATCCCTGCCAATTCTCACCCGACATCTCGCCCACCTTTTCTTGGAACGAGCTTTTATATCCTCAAATTCCTTGGACCCCAATCAGTCAGACCACAGAGTGAGGCAGGGCATGGAAACAGCAATCCTTGCTTTGGTCTGCAAGCTCCCCAGGGCAGGGAGAGACCAAAGCGTTTTGGTGCTGTGACTTGGCCTCGTGCTGACCCCTTGTTCCAGCCCTTTGCTGGTGGCTCAGCTGGGGATTCTCCTCTGGCCGAGCAGGAAATCCATTGAGGGAATGTGGGGCGGCCCCACCTCGAGTTCTGGGGGCAATTTTGGGAGCCATAATATAAGAAAGACATAAAGGTGTTAGAAAGAGTCCACAGAAGTGCTGTGAGGGTGGTGCAGGGCCTGGAGGGGAAGCCTTGTGAGGAGTGGCTGAGGGCATTGACCTGTTCAGCCTGGAGGAGACTGAGGAGACCTCATTGAAGTCTTCGTCATCCTTGTGAGGAGAAGAGGAGGGGCAGGCTCTGATCTCTGCTCTCTGGGACAGGACCCGAGGGAATATCTGGAGCTGTGCCAGGGGAGGTTTAGGTTGGGTATCAGGGAAAGGTTCTTCCCCCAGAGGGTGCTGGGCACTGCCCAGGCTCCCCCAGGGAATGGGCACGGCCCCGAGGCTGCCGGAGCTCCAGGAGCGTTTGGACAGCGCTGCCAGGGATGCCCAGGGTGGGGTTGTTGGGGTGTCTGTGCAGGGCCAGGGGCTGGACTGGATGATCCCTGTGGGGCCCTTCCAACTCAACATGTTCTATGACTCTCCTTCTTGCTCTCAGCAGGGATCTTTGAGAGGGTGCTGTGCATTCATTCCTACCTTCTGGATTTTTGTTAGACCCAAAACACAAAGTTTTCTCTGAGAAAATATTATAGGTTTGATTGACAAGAAAAGCCTCGTCTTTCATTTTTAGTAGGAATCCTTGCAATTTTCTCCTGGCTTCTTTTCACTGGAAGAAAGGAGGAAGAAACCAGGAGGAAGAAAAGAAGAAAAAAAATTGTATGGGTCCAACTGAATACGTATTATTTAGTTGTAGAAATGCCATAAAATAATAGAACAATACTTAGAAAAAAATGGAAATATTTTGATTAGTTCTACATAAAATTTTTTGTGTGATTTAAGAGTGTATAATAGTTACTAAGAACAACATAACTTGATGGTATCAAAGATACAGGTGCCTGCAGTGATTGAAACACAGTAAGTGTTTTGAATGTGTGATTTCAAAGCAACTGATCTAGAGGAACAACTCTGTTGTCCAGTACAGGATCTGGTCAATAAAATGGCAGCAACTCCCATGCAATTATTAAATCAACATATTGATGCCTTTCAGCCTTTCTATATCTTGTCTAATTAGGCAAGGTGCAGATGATGATTATAAAATATGGAATCTATTATGTCATGGCCTGTTTAATCTGGTTATTACCCAATGAACCAAAGTTTTGTGAAATCCATCCAGGATTCAAATGGCTTTTTCACATGAGCTCAGAGCTATTTTACTGTTGCAAGCAGGCCACTTAATTCCCAGCGAAGGGAGTGGTCTGGAAAGCAATATGGAAACGAGCCTTTCTCTTTTGGGGAGCCAGTGGTCATATTCCCCTAATAAAAAGTAACCTGTAGCTGTGGCGGAAAAGACATTTACCAAGAGAAAGCTGCTTAAGTAAGAAAGTACAAGAAGTGTTGCTCAGCATGTATTTTGACCTGGGAATACCATACTAGTTTAGCTTAAAAAGGACAAGAGCTCTCTTTTTACCTCATGAAAAAAGTGCATCATTAACAAGTCAACTGCACCAATTGGGCTGCTGTGTGTCAGCACAAAGTTTCCATTCTGGCACACAGCTGTCTCAGCACAGGTGAAAACACCTAAAGGGAGACAACAAGACCAGGGATATGGCTGGAGATCCATATTTCCAGGTGTCACTCTTTCAAGGATATACATATGAAAATTTTTTTTCTTGTTTTGTACATTAGTTTCTTGTTCAAGAAACACCACTGATGTGAGAGCGATGGCTGGGCCTAAAATTAAAGCACACATCAGAAATGTTGCTTCAATGAAGGCTAAAATTATGGAGCAATCAAGGGAACAGAGCAGGAAGAAATCTCACTTAGATTATAGTGAATGTTATATAAGAAATACAATCTACTAAGTGAAAAGGTTGTTACTGTTGATATCTGCCCAGTGAAAAGAAACGCCTGATATTTCTCCCAACAAAGCGTTAAAATGAATCAATGTTAAAGGAAAAAAAGTCGATAGGAAAGCAAAAAAAAAAAAAATTATATTATGAAAATACTAAATCACCACAAGAAAGAAAAGTACTGTGTGTACTATATTTTATCTGGTTCCTTTACAATCCTTTAACAGAGAAATAGAGAGGTAAAATATCAGATTGGAACAGTTATTTTCCCTGATTTCAAAAAGGTCAAATAGAGCTAAAAGACCTAACCCAGATCCTTGCTTTCTCATTTCAAATAAATCACATTAATGATTTTTTTTTTTTCAGCTATGGATATGGTACTTTCTCTTCTCCCCCTTCCATTTGAAAGAGCTGATTTAGCAAATTCTCATTTTTCTTTCTTAGGTTTGCAGGATTAATTTTAAGTATATACTAAAATATTTTGCTACATTAGGGTTACACATGGTAGTACTTTTAGCAAATTATTGAAGGAAAAATGAAGAAGGAGCTTCCAAGACACGGCTTGAGCAATCCCAATGAAGGCAGAGCTTGTTGCTGGAAAGCTGAAAGCTTAAATTTTTGGAGGGGAGGGACTCATAAAGGAAGAGCATCAGTGATAAAGAATTCAGCCCCTTGGAGAATTAATATTAATAATTACAAGTCCTGCCAATATGCAAACAGCCTGGTGGAATTTGTCAGGTTCTGTCCTATCAGCAGATGCAATCTCCTTATAAAGATTAACACCACCTATTTATCATAAGTAGCTGAGCTATAAATCAGACAGCACAGAAAGGAACTGTAATAAATTGCTCAGAACCGAGTTATATTTTGGAGAAAATCCACTGTCTCGTCCCAACAGTAGAAACACACTTTGGCAGGCCAGTGCTTTACACATTTGTGTTCAGTCCCTTGCAGAATAAGATGTTTTCCTTCCTACCTCTACCACTGCAATTAAAAAAATGCTATTAAAATTAAAATTATTTATTCTTTATTCATGGTCTGACATTGTCCATAAAGAAGGAAAGAGTGCAAAGTGTGTTTCTCAGTTGGTGTTTGTGGATTGTTTTCCCGAGTGCTGACTTCAGTGAACATGTCCCAAGCCACAGGGCCAGTGAGGTGGATGAGTTCATCTCTGTACCTTATGGCCCTATAAAAACACAAATGGCTTAAAAACCCCCAAAACACTCCCCAGCTTAGAAAAAGGCATTTTTCCAGGGAAGTCTAAAAGTTATTAAGCAAAGCTTTCCCTGCCTGTAAGTTGGACTCTGCTCTGCCAAGCACTGGAAAGGGAAATTCTCCTTTGCCCTGGGGCCAGGACAGGTTGCTGGGCCAGACTCGATGTTTCTCTTCCCTTCAGGACAGCCTGGGATGGCTGGGAGCTTCCAGGGGTGATGGATCCCTTCCCATCCCTGCTGTCGTCTCAGAGGGGAGGGAGGGGTCCTCTGCTCCAGGCTTTGCATATGAGGACAGGGCTGAACAGGTTGGCAGGAGAGCAATTTCAATGTTCTCTTCAAAACTTTTTGGGTTTGCCTGCATAGAAAAGCTGTCCACAAAATATGTTCATGCGTCAGTTCAGAATTAATTTAAAAAATCTGGGTTTACTGATCATAATCTGGATTTGGAGAACATTGAAAACACAGAATTTGCAGCATGGAGATAGGTAGCAGAGGAAGTACCTAATACTTATTTCTGTCCACTTTCTGGAAGTCTTTTGAAGGTGGGTAGCAGGCCCTGGGCTCAGAAGTTAAAACGATACACAAACCCATTTTCTTGCAGGGGATGTTCATCAGGATAATTTCATAGAATCCTAGAATGGTTTGGGTTGGAAGGGATCTTAAATCATCCAGTTCCACCCCCTGCCAGGGGCAGGGACACCTTCCACTATCCCAGGTTGCTCCAAGCCCCGTCCAACCTGGCCTGGAACACTTCCAGGGATGGGGCAGCCACAAAAATAATTCCTTCTCTCACTCCATAACAAATTACATGTTGGATCTTGAAACGGGTGTCAGAATCAAAGCTATAGCGTCTAAAATATCACAAAGTGGTGTGGCCTGTCCTAATCCAGTGGAGGTGCCAGGAAGTGGAAGCACAAGCTGTTCATGTGTAGATCTGGCTTTACAGGGAGGACTGGAAATGACTGCACTGGTCATCCCAAAGCCTGGCTTAAGTTTCACACAACCACCACAGCTCATGTGGACACTCTGGGTAAATCACCTTCCATAACCCAGAGCCCCTTCGGTGGTGCTCAAAGATATGCACGAGCTTTTGCTTAGTATTTAAAGATTATCGGATGGGCACGGAGAAAGGATTTGGAGCGCTGGAATGCATCTCCTTGATCTGTTAAGCTCCAGCTGTAAAGGACTTGTTTAACCAGATCCTCATTATTTTATTGACTGCAGGGAGGAGAAAAAATTTCCTTAATACCACCAGGAGTTAATTAACAGGAGTAAATCACTACTTTCCACCAGAAGCTGCTGCAACTGCACACAACCTTGCACCTCACCCAGCCTCACCAGGAATTCCTACTTTATCTCTGGAAATATTCCATGCTTCATATGGGCTGCAGTGAAAGTAAACAACAGTTTAGTGAGAAGATGTGATGGAGCATCCAGAACCCAAATATCTCAGGGTACCTCATTTAGTGGTAGACAGGGAGGGATTTAAATGTCTAAGCATTGTTTCCTGGTTACTTCAGCCTCCTGCATGGAAGAGTTCAGTGGCTGCAGCATCCCCCACTCCACAGCTGCTGTACAAGGAAAAGGAATGCTCTCCGTTTCCATCACTGATTAGTTTTTTGCTATAACAACTTCCCTATCTTGACAGGCAGAGATGGGATATCTGTCAGTCACACTGTGTGTGCCTCAGGATCTCCGAGAGAACCGTTTGAGATTAGGCTGAAACTTTTTGCAACCAGTTTTACCTCAGAACAGCTGTACCTTGCTCACGAAATGGTGAAGTCTTCCTTAGTTCCCTCCATTTTCCTGTTCTCTTTGTTTCCTTGTCCTGTTATCCTCTTCTTTTGGAATAGTTGCAGTCCATTTGACTGGATTTCTTTGCTAAAGGTGCTCCTGGGGATTTTCACACAGATTTGCATCGCAGGAGGACTGAACAGTTTGGTCCTCCTTATTATCCCATCCACTCCCTGGGTGGGTGGGTGGGGAAAAGTCCTCCTGAAGATGCACAGGAGGAGCTGCAGAGGCTGAAGAGCAACTTCCAGGTTTTATATCTGCAGGTTTATAATGAAATATTAATAAAGTGACTGCACTGAAAAGCAAAAGAAGGGAAACGCTCTTTGGTGTGCCCCAGCCAAGCTGAGAACACTGCAATCACAGCATATGTTTTCTCTCTTCTTAAAGACTGCAGATTATTACAGGCAGGCTTTATTGTGGTCTGTAATTTTGGTTTTCTACCTCCGACTATGCCAAACAGCATTTCTTGTTTTGTTCAAGCAGCAATCAAGAATGGTATTTTATCAAGCCACAGCGCTGTGACCTTTGGATTCAAAGAGAATATTCCAGCTACTTGGAGCCAACACATATATTAAATTCTAAGGCTGGAGGAAGGGTGAAAAACAGAGGACATGTTTTTTAAGATGTCTTGCAACCCTGAAGCTCAGTTCTTCATTTCTCTTCAAGATTTATCGATTTTGGTGCACGACTACAGATTTTACAAGGATGTTACACAAAGGGCATTCCATTTATTTTGGTCGGCAGCCAGACAGTTAAATTTCTAAACAGCTGTCTGGGACTCGATGAACACGTGGACTCAAGATGTCTTAAAATAAAAAAAAGAGAAGACTTGAATGCTGTTTCTTCCAGTATAGGTGTGGTATAAATAAACAATTAAAATATTCTTCTTTTGTGTGTACATGGGGAAGAAAAAGAAAGTTTCTGAAAGATAATATTAAATCCTACCTTCAGGACAATTAAATGTATCAGGTTACTAATTAATTTCCTTCCTGGGAGAACACTTAACAATGCTGGAGAACTTTCACACAAAATGTCTAATCAGTGTTCTATAATACATCAAAAAACAACCCCACTGTGGAACAAATCATTGATTCTTACATATATTATAACCTTTCTGCTTTTTTCAGTCTCTTTTTTTATTGCAATAAAAGACAAAATTGCCATCCATAGTCCTTTGTCTCTCAAAATACAGTGTACTAATTTAACTGCATTAGGTGGATATCTCATTAATTAAGGTATATGGAATTCTTGGTTTGTTGTTGTCTTCCTTGCAAGTAATATGTTTGGGAAGTATTGCTTGCATCAGTGTGTAGCTTCCCATTATTCATATCCTGACAGCTTTAAAGGTGACTGAAGCACTGAAAATTATCAAGCTATCAGAAAACAGTGAGAAATTGAAGAAGACTAGAGCTCACTGCACATTTCTTACACTGAATAAATACCTGAACACCTGATCCACAATAAGGGCAGCTTGGGATGGGCCTTGACCCAGGCTGAGGGAGTTATTGGACAAGGTTTTTGGTGATCGGATGCACGTATACAGTTGGTATCTCTCTAAATTCTGCCATCTCTGTTGTGCCAGCAAAATAATTAAATTTTTTTTTGAGCAGGAGGCAAGGAGGGGGTAGATTGGACTTTATTTCAGTCAGATTAGTCTCCCATTCCATCTCCCTGTGTGCAAGTAGAAGTATTTGCCACAGAATAATCAAAGGGATCATGTAGGAAGGAATACGTGGCTAGAAAAGAGGGAGATTGCTTACACAGAACTCCAGGAACCACAAAACCAATCAGGTCAGTACAGGCTTTACAGAATCCAGCACCAATACTTCTAATTTGGACTAGAGAAGGAGCAGTGCTACAATTAAAACCCAACAAACCCCAAACTTCAAGCTAAATCTAATCTGAGTATGGCTGCGTGCACATCTCTGTGGAGCTTGACTCTATTACAATCAGATGCTTCTGAGGAATAAACCAAAGCTCTCTTCTTTATAACAGCAGAACCAAAATGCTTCTGCTTCTTGCTGTAGAGAATACAGGGAGAGGCACCTCCCAAAGGCTGGTTTTAAGGACCTGAGGCTTAAATGTCTGCTTGTAGCTGCTTATTGAAAGGTACAAATTAAACAAGTTACATTCCATAGCTACTCACAGAATTCACCACGCTTTAAGACTGGTTCTAAATTACACACGAGGTTCAAGCCAAACCAGACTACAAAGTCATGATGAGAACAAAATGCCCTGAGGAACATTTATCATCCTTTTTTTACCCCCAAGAACAGTTCAGTGATTTAAACACTGCTCAAGACTGAGGGACATAGGCCTACCATGAGAGATAAGAAGAAGATAACCCAGTCAAGGTCATACAGATCCTTGCAAGAGTAGTAAAATTTAGGCAGTTTTCTAATCCTTTCTGGCTTAAACATGTTTTTGAAGTATTCCTGTGTGGGTTGCAAAATCTGCTGTGTATCCCTGTGCTGGCTGTTGGGAAGAGTCACTGAAGAAAGGTTTCCCTTAAAGCCAATTGTGAAAGGGGTTTTGGGAAATGTGATTATTCACGAGCATTTATAGGGTCTCTCTGTAGATTCCCTCCTAATGAGATCAGATTTTCAGATGTGAGGTGAGCTTTAGCCCGAATTCTTACCTGATTTGAGTTTACGACTGAGATCTTTGCATGTGAAACTTAAATGCTGGGAAATTAAAATACAGCTGCCTGTATTGTAATCACAGAACTGTACAGAGAAATGTTTTCATTAATTCCTGATCTGCCTGTTTTGACAGCAGCTTAGTTGTCTGATAACGGCAACGAGACAAATTAAATCCTGCTGCAGGCAGTACACAGACCACATTACTCAAAAAGAGAAATTAAAAACTGTTGAACATCTGTTATTGCTGTGAACTTAATCTGTAGAACAACTTCATTATTTTACTTCACATATTTAACTTTATTATTGAGGAAAAAGAGAGCGTCTTTGTGGTTTTAACATTGCTTTTTGGGGTAAAAAAATTCTGTTATTTATTCTCCTATTTACCATCGATTCTGGAGTGACTTTCTACAAATAAATTAGTCTGTTTGTATCTTAGCTATCCCATCAGCAAAATGGAAATACTATTAATGGGAGTACTATTGCTGCTCTCTTCATGAGGTGCTAGGAATATTAATTAGTTTCAGATTTGCCCCATCAGGAAATGGCAGAAACTACTTCCCAGTATAGAAAATGCTTTGTCCCGTTTTGTAGCTGAGAATTATTGTGGATTGGATCCACCCATGGGTACCAATCAGAACACGAAACTATTAAAAAAAAAAAAAAAAAAAAGAGTTTCCAGAGATGTAAAGAACACAAATAAGACATAAACACGAAAGAGAGAAAACGGGAAAGTGAAATTCAGAATTTTGTGTGCAGCTGTAACATGAAGGGAAGTCTTCAGTCTTGATGGAGGGTACAAATCAGAGGTACATCTTCTAACTGAGTTTTGTTAGAATTGGCTTGATATGATTAAACCCAGCTATATTTCAGCTGTTACACATGGTATAGATGTGCCAGCAAAGCACTGTAAATGCCAATAAATGGAAATCTGGATTGCAAGATGGGAAACGCTGATGACTTGCAGAAATAAAGACCATGACTTAATCAGAATTACAGAAGGCAGGTTTAAATAATAATCCAGCCTGTAAAACGTGCAGTAATGATACACATAATTTTATATGTTATATATAGAAAGGAAAGCTATAAACAATATTGCAAAATAGCAGATACAGATATTCATAGATAAAACTGCTCTATACAGACTTCCTATGAGTTTGCATTAACAGGTATATGCTCTCTTTCCCAAAATACTGTGGAATATTATCTAGGATTTCCTAACGACCATCAGCTGGAGAGCACAGGAGCACAGCTGATAACACTTTTGGAACAAAGCATGGTCTGTGATGGAGGGGCCAAGCATTGTGATGAGTCTCCAGTGTTTGTAGGTTTTAATGCTGCTTTCAAAAGGAGCAGGACACCTACAATGAGCTCCTTGTTTGCCATGAATTAACCACCCTCTCCCAGCCTTTCCTATTTGTCAAGAGGTAGACATGAATCAAACTCTGGAGGTGTAATAAAGAGCTGGTAACTCTTTCTTCCTTCCTCCCCCCGCCCCCAAGCTCCCCTTTCTTTTTTGAGATCCTCAGAACTTCAGTTAAAGAAGTTCTGTATGAACAGATCATGTGACAGCAAATGATGATATGCCACAAAGTGCTCCTTTATTCACCATCTCAGCCACTTGCAAGCAGACCGAAACTACATCCTCTGCCTCAGAAATGCCCGGATACCTTCCGTTCCTGCCTCCTCACGGAATGAAATGAAGTAAAATAATATTAAATGCTTCCTGAACAGTGAAGAAAGAGCAGATTTAAGCAATTTTACTGTACCTATAAGCACATTCACCATCTGAACTACATAATAATTTCCACCATATCTCCCTAAATCTCTGCTCTCTGTGAAGTTTTTTGCTACCTCAAGTCAAAGAGATTGTCCCTTTTCAATAGCTGCACTCACTATTTTCCTTTTTATGAGCTTTTAATGAGTCTGGCAATTATTTGTCCATTCACAAGAGTGATAGCTGATCTGAAGAAAAATAGGAGGTAAAAGACCAGCTATTTCAGGAAGATTTAAAAGATTTAAAAGTTTTTTCAGCTTCACGCCTGATGTATTAGCTGATAAATTACCAAAACCTGCTAGAGCAAGAAGGCAGAGGTGCACAAAAGCATTATTTGTGCAATATGCTGCTTTTGTGAAAAGGACACCCTTTTCTAGGATCTGGGACAACTAATCTGACACAAACCCCCTTCTAGCAAATGATGGGATGCCGAGCATAGCTACTTTTTCTATCTACTGGAAAGGTGACTGTACACCTTAGTAAAACAATGTTTATGCAGTTAAATAATTTATCTCTCTATTTTATTTCTCACTTTAGTTCTTTAGGAATTACAAATTGCAGCTCTCCAGGGACTGACTGCTACTCTAGAACTTACGTTATACTATTTTCACAACAAAACCTCGTGTCTTCTTCACCAGTTCTTGTGTCCAGGAATGTTTTAGGCTGACCTCCAGCTATGACTGAAGCTTCAGAAATATTTAACTAGGCAATAAACCTTTTATTTTACTTCTTAACAGTAGTGTTTCACTAAAATGAAAATACCTTCAAATTGCTGTTGTATGCTATTTTTTATTTCCAAACAGTTTTTCAGGTTTTCATCATAGCTTTTAGAGTAAATATTAATGGAATCATGGAATGGTTTGGGTTTGAAGTGACTTAAAAATAATTCAGTCCCACCCCCTGCCATGGGCAGGGACACCTTCCACTGGCCCAGGCTGCTCCAAGCCCCGTCCAGCCCAGCCTTGGACACTTCCAGGGATCCAGGGGCAGCCACAGCTTCCCTGGGCACCCTGTGCCAGGGCCTCCCCACCCTCACAGGGAAGGATTATCCCACCTAAATATCCCACCTAAACTTAATATCCCATCTAAATATCCCTATTTAAATTTAAATATTATGAAAACTTCTCTGACCATTCATTAAAGAAGTGAAGATTAGTAAGGAAATATCAGCTAACTGATACTGTGGGCTAAATTTCAAATATCAGAGTCAGTTCATCCTTTCTATAGAAAGTTATGGTCTACACATCTAATAGGAAATGTAAGAAATTGGTGATGACAATAAACTTCACCACGTGGCGACAAAGAGAAAACAATAAGATTTCAATATAAATTCTTTCTAATGTAGACTCCAGGCATATATTGCTGTCCAGTCGTTGCTACATAAAAGCTATAGAATCAGATTTGCTTCAATAAAATTTCTTTGCAGATCTAGGAAGCTGCCTCTTGCCTTCCTACAATGGGAGCATTTTACTCTCATCTTCCTTTCTGGAGGCACTTTCTATGTGTTTGTCCAAGTTCTTTGTAGTTCTGATTAACTATAGTCACCTATTTCATGTCACAGTACACAATAAGATATTCCTCCCTCAGACTTTTTGCACACCCTCCTCTGATTCTAATCAGTTTTAACATAATTAACTCCCAAAGAGATTTAGTACAGCAACAAGTTATATAAAGCAGCAGTTGATTGTTAAAGATGACAGACAAGCCCTGTTGCATGCGCTTCCAAGCAGTGATTCTATACAAAAACCTGGTTAATTGGTTAATTACAATAAGATAGGGGTGTATCATCCATAGCTACCCATCACTCAAAAAAGTTTTAGCTGTGGCATCAACTTCAAATTACAATGAACCCTATTTTCAACCCTGTGCAATAAATTCAGCATTGCAAGTGAAAGAGAAAAGGAGCATTTGGGCATTTCCAAAATATAAATAAATTATCCCAACTGAATGTTCAAAGAATAGCACTGCTTCTGAGGAAAAAAATATTTTTTCCCTTTCCTGGAGTCCAGCAGAATCCATTTTTAACAAGCCCTCTAACTAAGTGCACACCATCTAAGCAATATTTGGAGTTCCTCTGAGCGTTTCCAACTTGAACCCAGTTAACTGCAGTTTACCTCTTGGAAAATAGTTGCTCTTTTGCCTCAGATGTCTTTGCCATGAATCACAGGTGGATACTCACAGCCACTATTTGTTTTGAAAGCAGAGAATGTTTCTCTACTGAGCTCTATCTGAAGTAATTCAAATATTCTTTAACATGAGCTACATGTAAGTTAGTTTGCAACTGCAGGCCAGACCTAAATTATGAGGCCTTTAGAGCTGTAGTGTTGCAGTGGGGATACTGCAACACGCATATATCAAACCAGGAGTCCCGTGGAAAGGAAATATATATTGGACAGACAGATTCTTGCTAGCTGTTTCAGAGATGTTTATTTCTCCAGCCGCATGGCCGGAGCTCTGCCCAGGAACTGTTCCAGTCACGGGACCAAGGGTCCTTCTGCCCGCGCAGGGAACACAAACCAACCAATGGGAACGAGGCTGAGCAGGGGCAGGGAACCCCGTGTCTGTGCCCTCAGGGCCCCTCTCCCAGGGCTACACGGCAGGGGAGGGACCCCAACACTGTAGGAAACCTTGTGTTCTTCAAGATTGGCCAAAGAAATCAGTTTAAACACACCAACATGAGTTACTTGATGTTTCTCCCTCTTTTTCTCATTATATGTTACAAAATTAAAGGCTCATTAACAAATATTTGTATAGCATGGGCCTGAATGCTTGTACTTACTGTTTGTAATTATAAGCTAAATAGGATTCCTACTGAATACCTTCAAATAAAAATATGAGGGGGGAAAAGTCTCTGTAGAGCAGGGAGGAATAAGAAATAACATTACTGAAGTAATAGACAGAAAACAAGCAAACTCAGAGATCCCCAAGAGTCTGCTGGTTTTTAATCCTGAGGGCAATGAATCCCTTAGAACAGTTGCACTAAGGACATACTTCATTTTGTGTTACTTGGAGTGTTGGGATCAAGATAAATTTCTGCAGGACAAGCTGTAACTCCCCCAACAGTCATGGGCTGAACACGCTGTGAAGTTCACATGAAGTGAGTTAAATTTTTTTTTGTATCAAAGGTCACATTTTTTGGCCTTCCTGCTCTTAATATTTATGTTGTTTTTAAAAACCTGTCTTTAAAAAGCCATAAGTGTCCAAAGTAAAATTTTGGAGGTAATTTGATGAAAATTCTTTGTTCTGCCTCCTGCAGAATACACTTTCTGACAAAGCCCTTATAACCAAAAGGAAATTTGGATATGTTCTACAGTCTAGTTTACAATTTAGAAAGATTATTTGATTATTAAGAACCCAGAAGCCTCCACAACTGAACTGCTGGGGGGCATTTGGATCGCTTATTAATCAGTAAAGAGGTTGGAGGTTTTGTGGTGGTGTTTTTCTTGTTTTTTTTTTTTATTATTATTATATTTTTAAGCCTTATGAAGGACAAGAAGTCTAAAACCTGCAACTGCCCTAATCTTTCATGACGTTTATTTGTATTTAAATCCCTTGCTTTTGCACTCCTGCTTCTATACAGCCAAGCTTATTTGCCTTTTTATCTCCGTGTTTTTCATGAACCTATCGTGAAGAAATCTAAGAGGAGTACAAGCTCTGGGCCATTTGGATTCTGTTCCCAGAAAAAGAGAGGTAGCAATGTGTGTTGCCCAATTCTCAGTAGCTTTTTCCCTGAGAGATGTTTGTATCTCTGTCACAGCATTCATTTTTTTTCCTCTGTCTTTCCAGAAATAAAAACAAATACACCTGGTATGGAAAAAGTTGTGTATAAATACAGGAAAAAGGGATACCCCTTGGCAGTTCATAAGGAAGGTCAGACTGAGGCTAAATAAACAGGATAGTTTTCTCTCCCACTCAAATAATGAATTCTAAGTGTTTCATGCCTTAATCAAATTAAGGAATGAATTCTGTATTAGTCCCTGAATGCCCTAATTCCAGAAAGTCTCATTTCTCCTGGGGTTTTCACCAGTTCATCCAGCTCATGCACCACATATCAAACCACCCTTCTTGCAAGTTCTTTTCAGTGTTTCTACTCATAGCATTTGGGTTTCAAAACTTGACTGTTTCCTCAATTACCAAACCAATATGAATCATAGCTTTTTTTTTTAAAAAAAAAAAAAGTTATCTTCCCATCCTCTTGGTTGAAGCAGGGAGGAAGAAACTTTTTTTATGTGAACTTTATCTTGACCCAGTGGTTTCTGGTGTTTGGCATTCCTGTTGTGTCCACCTTTCCACTGAGGGGCAGGAAATGAGGGAGAGAACAGCTGCCTTCTTAAACAGACTGACTCCAACCAAAATCTCCCACTTGGGGGTTTCAGTTCCCTTAAACCAGGCTGATTCAGGAGCAAATTTTGCACTGAGTCAAAGTTTTCTCTTCCAAATGGCTGCAAAGTCACAGCTGCGCTGCTGTCTCAGGTGTGTCCTGCAGTGCAGGTCACCTCTTATGATCCACACTCCTTATGCACTTTCCTTATTCCTATTCCTTATTCCTTAATTTATTTTGCTCAGAGAAGCAACTCAGTTCCAGTCCTGACAAGGCACAACTTTAATTATGAGTTTAGTCATATTCTCAAAACTACTCTGCACAAATTTTGTCCCCTGTCTTTAGCCAAATGTAGCCCATTCTTTTTGGTTTTAGAATCATAGATTAGTAGAATCATGGAATCTTAAAATCTTTTAGGTTGGGAAAGACCTTTAAGATCATCGAGTCCAACCTGTTTTGAGAAGCAGGAGATTATAATTAAACAATAAAGTTGTACTAAATGGCATCCCTGAAATTATTCAGTGTCTTTGGACTATTTTTTCCCCCTGAATTTATAATGTTCTTTTAATACTTAAATATAGAGAATGCTGCATAAAATGGTTTTATTTATTTTTTGCTGAATATTCAAAATCTACATGTGCATCTAAAAAAGGATATAAATATTAGTAATACGAGGAAAGTCATACATAGGAAGGGAAAAAACAGATTTCAAGTAAATGTTTTTTGTTAAAAACTTTGCTCAGTTTCCTCCTTTGATTGTGTTGCATACGCAGGCATCCTGCACTCCACTTTTGGGTTTGATGCATTCTAAACCTTGAGGTCCTGAGAGCCTGAGAACTGGAAAACCAAGTGATTTACTGACAAGATTTCAGTGTTCTTAGGTCAGTTCATTGTGTTCCTGGCTTTTCTCTGGCTTTTCTGCCTAGACGTGCAGAGTTCATATCTGTGACAAGCCCCATTTAATAACTTGCATCTGTCTGCCTTTGCTAGCCTAGAAAATGATTGCTCCAGTTTGGCTAATGACCTCGGTGTTCTAAAGCACTCAAAACATCCTCAGTATTTTGTTTATCCCAATAAAGAGCAGCAATACACTGAGCATGGTGTTTTGAATTCTGGAGTCAACATTTCTGTCATGATCTATGTGAGGGCTGGCAACTTGCAAAAAGTTGCTTAGAAAGCTGCAAGTCTCATCCTGGAGTCCAGCTAAATTAACCTCCTTGGTCAAACCCTCACCTTACATTAATCATTAGCTCTACAAGCAGATTAAACTCTCAAAATGAGCAACATGGGGGAAAGAATGACATTTGGAGATAGCAGGGGAAGATAGGAAGCATTGCTATCACATACTTAATCGCAGAGGATTTGGGAGAAAATATGGCAAGGAGACCACAGGCTGCACAATTGCAGGAAACTGAGAGATGCAAGGGGATCTTTCACAGTAATTAGGACAAATGGGACTCATCCATCACTGCATTTCCCCCTGAATTTAAGGGCTTACACGTGCAGAGCTGAAATTACTTGGGGGTATCTCAGCTCCATTATCCTACTTAAGACATAAAAATATGTTTTCCTGACTTGTGAACAGCCGTGACTTTGCTATCTATCTTGCTGGTCTGATAGAAAAATCCTGTGATCCAGGCAAAGCTTTCAGAGGAACCACTACCTAGAAGTGTAATTGTTCCTCCTTCAGTTCATCTGATTGCACTCTCAGGCTTTTTGGAGCATGTTTGTTTTATTTCTCTGCTTTGCCTCCTAAATCAACAGCCTGGAAACAGACACTGTTTTCTTTTTATGACATCTTGTGTTTTCCATGTTTCAGAGACGAGCAAACAGCTCAGGGCTGGAGAGTGCTGACACACAGCAATTGCTCAACAGGGACACGTTTGATGTGGGGGGAATTGGCTTTTTAAGGCGGTGGGAGCAAGACAGTGCAAATACCACTCGTGCTCGGTGGGATTTCTGGTGGTTGGACACCTATTGGCCTCTGCTGACACCATCAAAGCTGCTGAGACCCACCTGTCACCTCCCAGAGAAACACAGGCAGCTCCTGCCTCCTTTCACAACAATCTCCTGAGGTGGGGCTGAGCTCAGGAGAAGTTAGTTAAGGGAGTGCTGGTCAGCTCAGGGGAAATGTCAGCCTCCTTATGCACATCAAACAACCTTGGGGACTCTGGAGGGGCTTTCTTTTTTGTGGGAAGATGCTGAGATTCCTAGAGAATTAAAGCCAAAGGACATAAACATTATATACCCACCTAAATCAGTGAGGCTGTCATGCAAAATTTCTCAAGAGTAAATATTTGCCAAATGTTCCTGGGTTTGATGAGCTCTGTCAGTCCAAACCCCTTTGGCTTCAACCACCACAAACAGGCCCTGCTCTGTTTTTACCATTGGTAAAAATTGTAGCCACAGATAAGATGAAAAAACAATGTTGGGAAAGTAGAAATTTAAAATTCTAATGACTGCTTAGGAAGAAAAGCCAAACCCTGACATGCAGTAATCAAATAGAGGTCAGAGTTTAATAATGCAGGACACTTTTGCAGATAATGTCAGATACAGGCTTTCAAAAGTACATTAATTTGATTTTTCCTGTCTTGCCCTCCTCCCTCTGCCAGGGAACCATCAAAATGAGGGAAACTTAAAATCTGCTGTAAGCTGAAACACGTCAGCAGCTGATGCGACACTGAAACGGCTGCAAATACGGTCTCACATCTTTTGCAGATGTAGTTTTAAATGAAAACATGTTCTGCCAGGTCCGTTTATGAAAGGAATAGGTTAAACCAGGTGAGGGACTGTGATTAAATGCGTTATCCTTACAGCGTACTTTGGGAGATATGAAAAAACCCAGAATCTTTCTCAAGAGTGCTACTACCCTGAACAAAGATCAGAATGAAAATGAGTGACATATGTGTAAGTCAAATAAAAATCAATTATAAATGCAGGTCAAATTGATTTACATCGTGGAAGGCTTATTAGTGATGTAAACTTATCTTGAGCCATCTCTTCATTGTAATTTTAAAAACTATCTCTTCTTTTTCTTGCTGTGAAACCTGTAGGATTCCCTGATGTTTGACTTGGCGTCCTGAGTGTTCACACCAGGCTGTTGTAGCAAACTCTTAAAATATTTGGAGTGGATTGTAAAAATAGGAATGAAAATTGTTCTTGGTAGGCCTCAGCTTCCTCCTGCACACTTCCTTTGCTCCTCTGGCTTTGGCAGACCTGGAAGTTGTTAGCAGCAGTGAGGGATATTCTGCATTTAGAAGGGGATCCATTGTTTGCATGCAGGGTGAGACCAGTCTGCAAAAGTGCTCATGAAATGGGAAAGGAAGCCTTCACCTGCCAGGCAAAGGTAAAAGGATGGTGTTGCATTGCTTTTATTTTCAGTCAGTTCTAACTGCATACCTCAGAAATGCACATTTTCCTTCTATGATATGTAAGATACAGCTGTCAAATGTCCTTGTTGTGTGTTATGACTGCTGCAGGAATGGCTGAGCACTGGATGAGCTTCCTACAGGAACACCCAGAGCTGTGGGGCAGGAAACCTTGGGGACTTGAGATGCAGCATTTCACTTCTGAAGGAGTGAAATCATCACAGACTCATGGAATAATGGTTTGGGTTGGAAGGGGCCTTAAAGCCCATCCCATTCCACTATCCCAGGGTGCTCCAAGCCCTGTCCAGCCTGGCCTTGGACACTTCCAGGGATCCAGGGGCAGCCACAGCTGCTCTGGGCCCTCTGTGCCAGGGCCTGCCCACCCTCACAGCCTCATCAGAAGTTGGCAAGGTCATGCCTTGACTTTTCAGACTTCAAACTCAAGAAGTGATGCTTCAGCTAAAGAAGGACAACACCACACCGGGGCTGCTGCATCCACCTTTCATTCCTCCGCATGGTTTAAGTAGTATCTGGGCTCCTGCCTTCAAAGATATATCCCTAATATATCTTTTAAAAGGTTTCAGGATCAAAGGCAAGTCAAATCCAATGTGGTTTAGTGCTTGTGAAACTCTGGAACATCTTTAGGGTTCACAAAGCTTGTTTTAACTGGCAAAATATTTTCCCTTTAATTAAACCCTGTATTTCCCAGCCAGGGTGATTCAGTTTTATATTCAGCTGAAGTGAGAGAGTGCTGTGTGTTCATATAATCTAAAACAACAGAATGGGAACAGAAAACTGGATGCTAAAAGCCTTCAGACATAAAACAGCAAATTGCTCATTAGCAAACAAAGTGAAATAGCAACTAAAAAGG
The DNA here is from genome assembly GCF_020740725.1 of Corvus hawaiiensis. Lineage (NCBI taxonomy): Eukaryota > Metazoa > Chordata > Aves > Passeriformes > Corvidae > Corvus > Corvus hawaiiensis. The sequence goes on from NC_063214.1 coordinate 2,048,427, forward strand.
CAGAACAAGACTTGACTACTCTTGCCACAAAATCACGGGGCAGAAGTGTGATGTCATTAACTTGCTTTAATAAGCAGAGTTGCCATTTAAGGTGCTGCTGTTCAGCCAGAGGAAATCGTCATAGAATTTTATAGATCCATATAAGTTCATATCTGCTGAAAGCTTCCCCTGAAAAACACTGGGTCAATTTCTGGAATTTTTATTTTTGGGAGGAGACAAGTGAAGAGATTTCAGAGGAGGAAAAAAGGAAAGAAATTTGAGGAATCAACTCCCAAAGCTAAACAGGTAATAGCACACTTAACTTACACAGAACTGAGCTGCAGCCATGTGATAAATAAAGAAAAAGGGAAAACCTACTCAGAATATTCTTACCCAGAGACATGAGTAGTTGTGGCATCCTGTCCTGTGGTGCACTCCAAGAACTGAAACAGCAGCTGCTCAATGATATCCCAGCTGCACTTGAAAATTCCCACTTAGTGCATCATTCCATGGACCTCACACTTGACTCTGCTGGCTTGATTGCCCTCCCTTTTTAGGAAGAACAGAAATAGGATGTGACAAGCTCTAATACCATTCAAGGCTAACTCTGGAGACAGGAAAGATACTCTGGAGAGGACAACTAAACTGCTTTTGACAAGTAAGAAAAATCCACCTGCAGTGACAGATTGTTCACTTTAAAAACTCAGCTTGAGAGAGGAGAAAATTCAAAGAGGTGTCCAGTCACAAAAGTGTGAATGGGAGAAACAACTGGGAAAGATTTGGGAGCATCCTATTCCTTTATATCTATACTTGAAGAATGTGGGAAACAGAGGAGCAGAAACTCCCACAGGCATTAATGAGTTTGATTTACAGCCCTGGAAAGAGCTTGGGTTGATGTATTGATAAAGATACAAGACCTTAAGCAGAAGAATTATAAACCTATGTATTCTATAGTTATAAATAACAATATGTATTGGGTGATATGGTGAAGAGTTCTTAAGTATAGTAATGGGATTTTATAGTTTAAGAATTTAGATGTTATAGTAGAAGTATATGTGTGTATGTGAGCTAACAAGTCATTGGTTGCGAAACAGATGCAATGCAGTAAAAAGTACCAAAGGTGATCGGTTATAGAGTCATAGCAAAGCTTCATGTTAACTGCTCATTGGGCCAAAAAGTTATAAATTGCCATGTAACTCTGAAACTTGTGACTGTCTTCAGTTATGGTGACTTGTTACTAAATATATGGCCTCTGAGACTGATGCCTGGTTTGATTTTTCAAGGAATAAATCGTGATAACCGTGACTGTCCCATCTCTTGGATAAGGCGCCAACAGAAAAATATTCCAAATCTGGTCAGATAGATTTGTATTCTTCAATAAGGTTCAGGGAAGAGAAAGACAAAAACCTTGGCTATTCTAGATCTGCTGCTACACATTTAAGCTGAGGCTGACCTTAAAGCAGAGAATCAAATAGAACCAGACAGAAATCTGCCTTTCTGAGTGGAGATTTACCTTGGACACTGCCCTGGGAAGTGTCATCAAGAGTTTCCTGTTGGGTACTTTGGAGTTTTTAGAGCTTTTTTTTTGCTCACCAGACCCCTGCCAACTTTTAGCATTTCTTGCAGACCACACTGTATTCTTACCCTTGCTCTGAAAACTGTGCTTCTTTGGTTTTTCCTGGCTTTCAGAGTAGGGATTATCCTTAAAGGTATGCAAACTCCATCTGGCCTGATGTTTGGAAACCTTTGCTTTGCTTCACCAGTGCCTGTGGGAATTCTCAAAGTGGCTTCTTTCTAAACTACAGGAGTAACCATAGAGTAAAGTGATAATATCTCTACTACTAGACTAAAGCAGTCTTTCCTCACCATCCTTCTGCCTATTGCCAAACCACTGAGCTGTTCCCGTTTATTTTAAAAACTTATTTAGAAATCTGAATCTGGATGGGGATAGGAAAGTAAAGTCAACATGAGGTAAGGAGACGGCGTTTCAGTTACTTAGCTTGCACTAGATTCACCCTTATTTGTTATTGCTAAATTAACTCTGGGCTGGAAAGAAGAGGAAAGCTATAATCAGTTGCTTTTAACTCAGGCTTAAAAATTGTGGCCAAAGTTTTTTAGTATTCTGGATTCCTTTGCCTAAGTGCAATCCCGCAGTGGCAACTGCACTTAGAGAAATCCAAAGAAGTTGTTTATAGGGCAAAACTTTCCTTCCATGGCAGTGAAAATTAAATCTTGAGATAGGTGGTGGTTTTTATTTTTGTTTGTTTGGGGTTTTTGTTGTTGCTTTTGGTTGCTTGTTTGGTTGGTTGTGGTTTTTTTGTTTTGTTTTGGGCTTTTACTGTAACATATCTCATCTCTGAAGGCTCAGCTTCACTCTGCAGAGTTGTTATTTATGGTCAGTGCATAACATTTTATCCCTTCTGAAAAGCTGACTTGGATTTGTCCAAATGCCCGGTAAATGCTGTTCCCTAAATGTTTGTATTTCTTGCAACAGCAAAGGCCACAGACCCAGTATAGAGAACATGCATCCACAACATTTTCCTTTGACCTGCCATTCCAGTGGAGCTAAGTGGCAGAACTTGCTGGACACAGCATAATTAGTAATCTTGCTCATATATTTTGTTTCACTTCGCTGCTAAGAAAGTTAACAGTGCAAAACTGATTCCTTTTTTTTCTTAAAGGAAGTCCCAAGTTTCTCCTCAGCTGCACTGGTCAAGGATGATGTGGTAGCTCCACAACTGTTTTCCTACTGAGATCTGATGCTGACTGGATGCCCAAGAGCCTCTCTCTGGCTGTTTAACCATTCCCTTACAAAGCTTGAAGCCTGATGGCCTCAGGTCCCATTCAGGTACAGAGGTGAGGGCAACACAAAGAGTTTTCCTGCCACGCCTTGCCTTGCCAAAGCCCCAAACAGGGTCCTATTCTTTTTCCTCCCTAGAAGTGCTCAGCTGCTCCAATTTAGCCCTGATCTTGCAGCGTGAGGAGCAGTGGGTGGAGGTTCAGTTGTGCTTCTCTGCTGGCTGGTACTTTTAGGAGAGGCTGACCAGGCGCTTTAACATTTAAAAAGTGAATAAAAGCAAAGTGTAATTGTGAAGATGCCTGGAAATTTGGAAGGCATTTTTTCAGGCACAAGAATTCTTCGCCTCCCCTTCCCTAACGCAGGCTAAGAAGGATGTTCAAGGTGTTGCTGAATGTCCAAACTTGACCAAAAATTTGAATGAAAACTTAGCAGCCTCACAAAAACAGATTGCCGTGAAACTCTTTTAAATGACTTTCTTGATGCTCTTGCTTACAGGTGAGTGACCAGACCCCCATGTTGCAGGACAAAGAGGACATATTCTCCTGAAAAAAGACATTTTAGGGGCTGTGTTTGCACACATAGTTAAGGACGGAAGCAATCCTGATACGAAATAGTTCTTCCAGGGAACTGTTGGGTTCCTGTCTTTCTCTCTGGTGAATATGCATCCCTAAGTGGAAGATTCCTTGCATGTGAGAAGAACTGCTTGCAAATTTAGTTGAAAATGTAGCTTTAAATCCATAGATGCAGAAAGCACAAAGACTGTGTTCATGTCAAGAATCTGCTGAATCCTGTGTTATCCATCTGCCCATGTGTAATTTAATCTGGCACCATTTCCAGTGATGTCATGCCTGGAACGTCCAGCCCCGTGGAGAGAGGCTCCCTGGGATGGAGCTGCTGCATGAGGTGGAGAGATTAGCAGATGTGGTAATTCACTCCTGGCATGGTGTTCACATCTAGTTGCATATTTGAGTAAAGGCAGTTTCTGTTCTTTAATCCATGTAGTTTTGGAGCAGGCACGTGTTCAAAAGACAGGTAGGTGAGCCAGGCAGTTCCACAGCCAGTTCTTCTGGCGGAATATTGCAGTTTTAAGGGGAAGTGTTCCATGATGTCATTCCATTTCGTGTCATTTCTAGGCAACTGGCTTTGCAACTGCACGATAAGGAGTGTTTGGCAAAGTCTGTTCCATGTAGATAAAGTTCTGCTGCATGAGGAGTCTTCCCCCAGCCCAGCTGAGAAAAACTGGGGTCAGTTGTAGCCCCATGTGTAGCTGAGGAGACACAGCCACCACTGGAGTGGTGATTTATTAATTTCTCTAGAATTTGTCCAGCAAAATTTCAGACATACCAGCATTAGGCTGAGAAATCCAACACTGCTGTCCAGAAAAACCTGGTAATCACAAAGTTTTATCCAGAATTGAGACAGCTGTTCATCATTTTTGGAAAATGGACCAAAATATGGCAGTCAGCATTTCTTGGAAAATTTAATGTGAATTTTTATAGTATCATAGTCAAACATATCATGTACCATTATTCAAGTCCTGCTGTCATAGTGGGGACCATGTGGAGATATGGGAGAATTAAATGCTTGGAGATCAAAACAAAATCCAAGAAGAGTTTAGCATAAGATTCAATTCATGCCACATTAAAGGAATTCTAGGCAAGAGGTTTTTTTCAATTCAAGCCATTATCATTCAACATCGTTACGTAATAATTTTTAAGACTTCCTAAAAGTTGTCCCTTGAGGTAGACACCACAAGTGGAAATTATTTCAAGGCAGCAGCGAGGGGCTTTGGAAGTCAGGTTTTTTTCTTTTTAATGTAGAGTAGTTGAAGATACAGAGTGCTGCTTTTAGCAAGAAAAGAGCAAAAAGAAAAAAACTAGCAAATGCTTATGGCTGAGAAGTCTTCTGGAATGCTAACTTAGATAAGAGAAGTGACAAACATGCCCTTGATATTTATAATTTTCGTCTTCTTTGTGGCAGCTTTTGACTTCATGACATTTGAATCTGTTACTGTGAAATGGATTCAGATGTTGCAAAAACACACCAGATTTTCCAGAGCGTAAAATTAATTGTCTCTAGCACAGAAAGCTGTTATTTTTGTTGCACCAAATAAATCAAAAGCAACGTTAGACTAATAATAAATAAAGCTACAGTCATAAACAATCTGTTCCCTTTGTTAGGTTTTATGTCGCGTTTTGCGTGAGAAGTTCAAACAACAACAAAAAGTTCTGAAAGCTCCTCTCATGGAAATGACTTTCGTCAACAGTGCAAAACCCATTGGAATGAATCTACAATGATCTCCTGCACTGAAGCCTAATTCCTCAAGAAAGGGCAGAATACTCAAATAAGACCCCCAAATATATTTGAGGCTTGTAAAAATCTTGTACAGAACAAAAAAATCTTTCACTGGAGGACTGACATTCTGTCCCATAAGCAAAGAAATTCCATAAGAACAGGGTTGGTTCAGAGAAGTCGGTTCAGAGATTGACAAAGTTCAGAGAAATTGGTTCAGAGATTGAAAAAGCTCATAAAAGTTCATAAAGTGAAGTCTCTGAAAAGCAAATGGGTTAATGATGCAAGAAATGAGACTGTAAGAAAGGAGAATTTATGTTTGGTTCAGAGCTGCTCAATGAGATGTGGAACTCTGCGTCCTTGCACTCCAGCAAAGCTCTCATTAAAGGGAGACTCTTTGATTACTAAGTGTTAAAAACTAGGAACCCTAGGATTCAGTCATCAGACAGCATCAGGAGTGTCACATCTTCAGGCTCCTGCTGCCAGCCTCATGTCACCTGCTGGTAGGACCTTCCACCAAGAGCCAGGTTTGACAGCAAAAGCAAACCCAGCCCTTTTCCAGTTAGCAACTCCTTCACATTCCTGCTCTTTCAGTGATGCAGACATGCAAGATTTAGAAATCCCTTTTCCAGAGGGAAGGAGCCTCTGCCTCCTCTCAGTTTCTCCACCCAGCACCACACTGACAGATCACATCAGTTTCATGAATAGCCCTGCTCAGTTCAATTTTTAAGATCCTCATTGCATATCAATCTCTAATTTGAAGGGCACACTTAGAGGATTTTTTCAGATTTTTGCATACTCTGAGCCAGTCATACCCATGTAGCTGTAATTTCATCTGTGACAGGTCTAAACTAAGGATTTCTCTTGAGATTGTGAGGTACATTAACTTAGAAATGGTGTCACCAACACAAATATGTGGCTTTGGTTTGCCTACAAAATCCTGTGAGTGCTGAACTTGTAGAGCTATTCCTCTTAAGATCTTACTCAAACTGAATTCTTTTGACTTTTACATCATCAGAGGTGACTTTCCAATTCCCACTTCCAAGTTTCCAGCGGTGGCACCAGAAGCACTTAGGCTAATCCTCATGTTTGCAGGCCAATTCAGCATCTTGACACAAGCACTTCTGTCTGTCTGCTGAAACTCCTTTTAAATCCTTCTGGATGTGACACCGGGGTTATGGTTTAGGGGTGAGGTGCTTGTGGTGGTGCTGAGGTAAGGGTTGGACCAGATAATCTTGAAGGTCTCTTTGAGCTGCACCTCTATGTACAGTTTGCTGCCCCTGATTGCTGCTATTGCAGGACAAATAAAGTCTTGACACATTGGTGGGGCTGGGAGGACTCAGTAGACAAAAATAATTACAGGGCTACAAAAATTTAATAGACTACACTGGCCTAAATCCCACCTCCCTGCTTCCACGCTTTCACCCCCCCCCCCCCCCCCTTTTTTTTTTTTTTTGTACAAACTCATTAGAAGAGGATTAATTTCATATAGATTTAGTGGTGGCTGAAGGTGCAGTGAGGGTAGCTGTCCATAAGGAAAAAAGAAAAGCTGAAGGGGAAAACTGATTACATTTCAAGCAGAGCACCTTCGTTTCCAGCAAGATCTCTGCTGTTTCTCAAAGTTTTGGAAAGGTTTTCTGATGACAGCATGGATTGTTTTTCCTGTTGCACTTTCCTTCAGTCTGTCTACAAGCAGTTGTTGAAGTGGATTTAAATGTGCAAATGGTATTTTGAGTAGAGTCTGGAAACCGTAACACAACAGAAACGACAAAGAGAAAACTCTTTAAACTGGGGAGGAATGCAAAACAGGACAGGCAACCGTGCCAGCCGTGAGAAGAACTGAAAAGCTCCTTCTGGTGTTTGCTGTAGCAAAAATTTTGTTCTTTCCAGAACTTCAGGAGATATTTATGCTCAGTAGGAACTGAATACCCAATAGGAATTGGGAACATGAATGTTTATTCGTTGACAATGGCACACATGCAGAAACTTTGTGTCTAAGGTCCGCTGTAATAACTGGAGGTCAAGATTATTTCTCTTTTCCTGTTTGGATGAATAACAAGACTGCCATCTCCTAGGTACAGACCTAATAGCTTTGTGGAAGACATAAAAATCAAGTTTTTGTGCCTTTCCACAGAGAAAGGAAACGAGTAATTCTCATCCAAGTTCATTAAAACTTCTAAGGAGACACTATCATGCAGGCTTTGTGCTACATTTTTTTAAACTATTAAACTATCACAAGGCTTAGACAATTAGGCTGCGAATTAATTTCTCAGAGACAGCAGGGAACTCTGAGACTGGCACCTCTGTCTGCTTTAGTGAGAAGAGAAAAAGCTGAGAGTATCATCAAAGCAGCCTTCATGGGGCTCTGAGGTTTCTGTGACTGAGGTCCAGCTAACTACTGACATTGCCCAATTTCCTCATGGAGGTACTTAACATCATGTACTGAAAATCAGAGCCTGTGAACAACAAAGGTTTGGAGAGACAACACTCAGTGTGCAAGGTCTGCCTGGAGAAATAAAATTCCAGCCAGAACCTCGCTCCCTGGATCCTCACAAAGGGAATCCAGAGGGGAGAAAGTGAGGAGCTATGTGATGAAAATTAAAACCATCAGCATATTCAGAGGGAAACAAAGGCATAAGCAGTTCCCTCAGTAGCCCTGTCCTCACTGCAGATATGGTGTTAGCAAATTCCCCCCTGCTACAGAAAGCAATTATGTTGTTTCAACGTAATTGTTCTTCCTTGCTGCTGTACATTGCCGATAAAGCAACCATTACGTAACAATTAACCAATGTGGATAATATTTACCATAAACAACTGCACCAAGGACTCAGCTTGGACAGAGAGTCTGTGAAAAGTTGTCCACTGATGGTTCTGACTCCTCAAGAAGCTGCCCTGAAAATGCACCCAGACCCCAACACGGTGTTCTTGATAACTGCTACCAGGGTGTTCTTCACGTCCTTTCACAACTTTGTCTACGCAGCGAATGCATCCCTACCCCTCAAATCCAGGAAAAATAGCTGGACGTCATTTTTGATCAGTCCTGCATTTCCCTAGAGGCCTGAAAATTCTTCTGCTCTGTCCTTAGTATCTGAATGCTTGTCCTTTTATGAGCTTCAGCTATATCCAGCTTTGTTAATTTGACAATGATGTAAGGCAAGAAGCGTCCCTATGAAAGGGGAAAATCCACAGTAAAGTGACCCACTCACTCCTAAATATCTTAAAATGTTTGGCCCACGTGCTTAGGAAACAGCTGAATAGGAGCAAGCAAAAAAAAGTTTCCAGGAGGCTGTCTTGAGTCAATTATATCACAGATCTGTTTCAAGGGCTCCCTCTCCCATTTGCAATTCATCAAGAATGCTGGAAGCTTGACAAAGATCTTGGGCCAGAATTGCAGGTACCAGCCATATCCCTCAACAAATCTCCCTTCCATTTAAAGGAGAGAATGCATGAAAAGCACTTTGCTCCCACTGGTACTTAGGAAAGAGAAAAACCCTTTCAACCAAGGCCCCAGAAACCCCCAAAACAAAGCACAAGATTAATTAGATACGTATCCCTGCTCTTCTAAAAGCACTTCACTCAGAAGTCCGTGGAAGAACACCCGAGACATGTTTATCATGTTATCATGGCCATGACATGCTGCTTGTGAGTTGTGTATATAAATAAATGAATGTGTGCTGGGAAGGAATTCCTCCCTGGGAGGGTGGGAAGGCCCTGGCACAGAGAAGCTGTGGCTACCCCATCCCTGGAAGTGCCCAAGCTGGTTGTAAGACTTTTTAAAGCACAGAAGAATTAAAATGCTTCTTATGAGAGTCATGTAGGAGCAGAACGTGCCAGGTGTGAGGCTGTACATCTCACCTTGTTGATATGGCCAAGGTGGGGACAAATAGTTTTCAAAAATCAACAGAGAACAATCCAAATTCAATCATTAAATACTGGAAAATGAAAGAACTTGACTATGTTGCTTAAAATAAATTCCAAATTATGACATCTATAAAAAAATCTATATTTTAAGACTTCAACGTTAACAGTTTTATTTTCCAAACAGTTATTAATAAAACTGATTTTACTCCAACATACATCAAATGAAATACCCTAGAGTTCTTTTCTTCAGCATTCCAGATATTAATTGGTTCTGCTCCTTAGCATTTCAAATTGTTTCCATCGGCACTAACTTGACATTAAAAATGTATAAACCAGGGGTACAAAAATGCCAAGAAACAAAAAACCCTCCCAAATCTGACAATTCTTTGGATATTATAGTGAAGTTGAACACTAATTAACATGCAGGCAGATGAGGTGCTAATCAATAAACCAGACATCAACAAGGTACCTGTTAGCAGGGCTAAAAATACACAGTTGTAAAAGTTCCAAGGATCAGCCTTTTGAAGACACTTTCCATAAAAAAATGTAAGCACTGGAAATTGCTTTTGATAGGTGATTTGTATGGCTTACAAATCCAAAATTCCTAAGAAAATCCCATGAAGAAGACTTTGATTCCAAAGGTCTCTGAAAGCTCCGTGTATCTTGAAACAATAAAGGATGTGCACCAGAACTTAATTTATTGCTTTGTTAAATGAATTGCTTCCATGCAACTTTCCTTCTATTCAGATGTAAGTGTGGGAAATAGAAGGTGGAAGCTGAAAATATCACAGGAGAATTCCTCCCCGAAGGAGGAATCTGAGCCTTGTCCTTACCACCTGTGAGATATTAGCAGCAAGTTGTGAATAGATCTGATAAAATTAGTGTATATTGGTAGGATAATGCAGCTGTTGCAATGTAACTTTTGGCTTACACCAGGCTTACTCATAATCTATTTTTATGGTTTTCAAAATCCAGCAAAATAAAAAAGGACCACTGGCTAATTGTTACCATACTGTTGATTCAAAGAGCTATTTGCAGTGCACTCCAGAAACAATTCCCTCTCCTGTCCTCCCCCTCTCCAGCCCTCGAGTGCTTCTAGTTATAGCATTTGATTTCTAAAATTAAACTTGGATCCACCTTAAAGCTCATAGTTTAGAGAATCTGGATAAATGAAATGCCATTTAAAACATCCCTGTGCCATCCCTTTCCTGTGCTATTCCTTTCCTGTACTCTAGCAGACTGTAACTTCTTCACTGCCTAAATGTTTAAGGCAGCATTTACTTTTATGGCTTTCTTTTTTATTTAATTTAAGTATTTACCTTTGTTGTTGTTGTTCTCCATATGCAAGAAAACACAAATGAATTGCACCTATGACTATGGGTATTCAGTAGTGATTTGATTTCTAAACTCAAGCCATTCTATAATCCTATCAAACAAATAATAATGCTAAAGGTGACAAATGGGCCCAGAACCCTTATAATTACCCCATTGTTATCTCATCAAAATAAAGAAAGGCAATTCCTGTTTGCACTACCATAACTGAGAAGATTCACAAGAGTTCCCAAGTGGATGGAGTTTCTAAGCTTGGTTACATTGCCTCAAAGTAATTACAGAATTCCTATTTTTGATAGAAATGAAAAATGTGTGTATTTAATTCTACAATAATCTGACTATTTTCTCATACCTGTTTGATTGACCTAATAATTCACAGTTGGATGATTTTACTGGCAAGGATGTTTTTAGCTATTTTTTAATTCCTTCTGTTAGGTCCCTAAAAGGCACCTGGGCTCAACAGGCACCCTAAAAAAAGAGCATAATCTGTAGGAATTCTTCATCTGGCACGTGCGTATCAAAGCCTCCTCCTTATCACCACAATCCCAAGGAAATCAACTCATGCAGTGGGTACTTTATAGGAAATAAAACTTTAAAATCTGATTCACAGATCCCAAGTGCAGTTTTATCATAGGCAGTGCATTTAAATTTAAATGCAAGGAAGGCTTTCTGGGTTGACAGGAGGGAGCTGAAATCTTTCTTGCAGTCTTAAAAGTCTCATGAGAAAAAAAAAAAAAGAACCATGAATTTTCTGTGCTGTTCTTATGATGTGGGAAACCACCTGAGCCTGGTTTCTCCTGACCTGAGGAACAGGTACATTCAGGGGTTCTGACCAGGAAAAAAAGACAAATCCTGCTCCATTCCATGGCAGCACTGCAGGGAATTTGCAAGCAAACACTGTAGTAATTTCCCTGTTTCCAAATGCCTATTCTAGTCTATTTTTGTCTTACTAAAATACTTAATTTCCTCTCCAGAGTCATCTGTAAAATTCATTTTTGATCTCCTTGGTCCCCTTTTTGGGTAATTTGTGTATTCCAATGTCTGTGTCCTATTTAGTGACTTGTATAGTGCTTTGTTTTGCAGTTGCATTAACACTCACGGTCTAAAAATACAAAGTCTGTTCACCAGCTTTCTTGAGCCTTTGCCCAAAACTCTTTTTTCATATGACAGTAGGCAAACTTACCACAGGAAAAGAAGAAGAACAGATTTCTTTGTCCCACTTTTTGTCTCAATATAGGTAAATCAAAAATTGGATCCCTTGCAAGGGATGATCCTTCTTAGAAATAATAATTTAAGCCTTAACAAGCACTAGATAACTGAATGTGGTTGTGAAAATTAATTAGATTTAAATATACAGTGTGAATGTTTTCATAGCTTTGACCTTTAGGGAACTATCAGAAAAATCTTTGTGGGATATCTCCTAATTTTTCTTTTCTAGATGTTTCAGCTAATAAATTGATCTTCTGTGTGTGTTTCTTTCCAACAGACCAGGGCAAATGACTCCTTTTTCAATGAAACTTACCACTTCGTTGAAAGTAAGCCTTTGAACTCATTTCCAATCAAAAATTTCTAGACCTGCTGCCTAATTCAAAAGTTAAAAATATATTCTACAGATATTATTTGAAATGAAATGTTTTCAGTTGCATGGTGCTTTTATTTATTGCAGACTTTGCAATGACCTTGTCTTCTTGTCATGAAAGAGTGTGGAATTTTGATGATTTATTTACTAATAAAAGCACCTTTTATATTTACTCAAGAAAGTGTTTATGTCAAAAATACTGTTGAATTTCTCCAATGAACATGAAGCAAGTGAACATTCTCTCTACTAATTGCTGAAAAAGGGATGCAGGTTCAATCCAAAAACATTTCAAAAACCTGAACGAAATGACATGGAATTAATCTGAGGAATTAATCTGAGGAAATCACAACCTGCCCATGGGTAGTGAGTGAAGAAAAGCAGATTGAATATGTCCAAAATACATTATTCAATACACAGGGCAGATCATCCAGGCATATTTTACCTCACTCTACATTGTTGAACTTCATTAGGTTCTCCTTCTTGCCCCTTTGGAAGATGGGAGTGATTTTGGCCTTCTGCCAACCATCAGGCACCTCTCCCCTTCTCCATGATTTGTCAAAGACGACGGAGAGTGGCAGAACAACAACATCTGACAGCTCCCTCAGCATCCGTGGGTGCATCCCACCAGGACTGACGGATTTGTGGGTGCCAAGCTGATCTGTAACCCAGGAGGAAGTGTTCCTTTCTCTGGGAGGGTTCCTTTCTCTGGCCTGCTCTAGCCTCTGAGCTCTGGGCCTCCCAAGAGCTGGCCTCAGCAGTGACAACTGAGGTCAATAAGTAATTCAGTAATTCCACCTTCTCTATGTTTTCCTTCACCAGGACACCCATATGATTCAGCAGCAGCCCCACATTCTCCCTAGATTAGATTGGATATTAGGAAGGATTGTTCCCTGGGAGGGTGGGGAGGCCCTGGCACAGGGTGCCCAGAGCAGCTGTGGCTGCCCCTGGATCCCTGGCAGTGTCCAAGGCCAGGTTGGATGGAGGTCTGAGCAGCCTGGGACAGTGGAAAGTGTCCCTGCCCGTGGCAGGGGGTGGAACTGGATGAGCTTTAAAGCCCCTCCCAAACCAAACCATTCTGGGATTCTATGAAATTACCCTGATGGACACCCCCGACAAGAAAATGGGTTTGTGTATCATGTCAACTTCTGAGCCCAGGGCCTGCTACCCACCTTCAAAAGACTTCCAGAAAATGGACACTGGATGAGCCTTAAAATCCCTCCCAAGCCAGGCCATTCTGTGATTTAATGATTCTCTTCTGGAAAAACTGGAAAGTTATCCAGCTGAAGCCACTCCTGGCTCTGTGCTTTCTGGTGGTTCATCTGCAGATTATTTCTCACAACAAGGAAGTGTTTATTTGAAAATAAGCACCTTTTATGAGCATTGAACTCTCCTCTCCTCTAGCACTTGCCACATATGTTCATAATAAAAAGCAAGTCATGCACGCCAATTTTTTCATCCATTAAAAACACTTTTTGATTCATCCTACCTTTGCAGAAGGAAGCAGTGAGTTTAAAATCCCACTTCCTTGATATTTTAGTAATATGATGAATGACTTTGCCTATTGACCTCTGCATTGTCTCACTTTCAATGAAACTTTCAGTTAAAATTAATATAAAAATCAAAAATTGTTCCACCTGCTGGATTTGGAACATTTTTTGTCTTCTGATTTAGAAAGAAACAAAGCTATCAATGGGGATTAGAAAAACACCAGAGGAGATCTGATGAGTCAGTGATAAATCTACTTAATGTTTGCCACTGAGCAATTTCTGTTCTGACAAATTTAATGGCTGACAATAAAGTGCTTTTTAATGGAATAAATTGGGTAAAACTCAATCCCTAAAGGCTTCAGGCAAGCCCTGGTAAGCATCTCACATCTTCATGAGATCATATAGCTCTTGATTTAACTCAAAACAAACCTGACTGTAGCTTTTTAAAGTATATAAAGAAATCTGTCTCTACCCCTAGCAGGCTCTCTTATCCTAATAAATTATAAAGAAAACAGGAGTCCAAACTACAATTTCTTTCACAGCTTCCTGTAACTATTCTAAGTGTAACAGCCAAGTTTTAGGGGCACATCAAAAACAGTAGCAAAGACCTTTTTGCTTTTTCCCCAAAGATTGTGAAGAAGCCTCAACCATTATTGTCCCCCCAATGTGATTTTCAGGTTCCTTGTCAGACCTCTGCATTTCCCCTGGCATTATTGACCTAGACCACAACCACTTAGAACATCCCACAAATGGGATTGGACTGTCTTGGAACAATCGAACGTATGAATTTAAAAAAAATCAAAACCATATATATATATAGATATAAGAAGGTGAAGACGTGTATCTGTATAACCAGAAACACCTTGAAAGAGAGGAATATAAATACAAATATCTTGTCTGTTCTAACACAATTGGATTGTTAATGACATCCTGATTCTAGACACTTCATTTAGGGTAAACCTGTTGCTATCTCAGAGATGTGAGAACACAAATCTGTTCTATCTCTACTTCTTTTATCTTTTTACTTCCAGGCTCAGAAAGGTTTCAAGGCATGTTGAGAAAAAATTTCACATCATTAAATGATTTTAACCTGAGTTTGCTGCAGCTGGGGGAAACTCTTCCCTACCTCTCCCAACTGTGAGCTCCAAACAGGCATACTGAGGATAGCAGGAATTAATTTGGAGTATGGAGCATGACATAGCATTTTAATTGGACTCCTTTATCAAGATGGTGATAGTGCCATGATTCTCATATCTTCTGAGGATATGCTGTTTAAGGTTCCCATCCTTACAGACGGGGTTAGGAGGAAAAAACAGTCTTTCCTTTCAACTGAGCAGTCCTGGGAACTATTGTAAGATGCCATCTCCTGGATAACCTCCAGGGAGTGGGTTAAAGGACATATGAATCTTACATAACACACAAGTGCTGAAGAACTATTCTTAAAAGAAAGAATTATTTATGCAATTTTTTTCCCCAGAAAAAAAATGTGGTCTGAATTTAATGTAACTTCCCTCTGCAAAATGAAAAAATGCTAGCATATGCCTCTTGCGAATTTGGAAGAAAGCAAAAGAGAGTTTGAGTGATATATAGGAAAATTATTGTATTTAATCAATAATCAAAAATTACTGAGGAGACCAATTTAGCAACAGGCTTCCTCTGTTTTAGCCATTTAAAAGTAAATTTCAAATATAAAGAAGCTCAGAACAAAACGCCTCATTGAGAATGTGGTATTTCATTACGATTATTCTTCCAAGTTCTAAAAAGTGTCAGCTATTGCATCTGTGAGATTAAATTTTCAGTACTGGTGGTATGAGAGGGAGCTCACAAAAGGTGGGAGGAAATCTATTTAGCTGTACTAGAGATCAGCACAAAGTTCTTGAAGGGAATTTGATGCCACAGCCTATTTCTGTCTGAAGAATGGCTGAAAGTCTTGACTCTGTCAAGATTAAATCAGAGAACCAGGGGCCCTGAAGGAAATTTGGAGCTTGTTACAGACTTCTATTTCCTTCAGGAGCTTCCTCCAAGAGCTACATGGAAGTGTGCAACAACCCAGCCCTCCTGAAATCTGATTACTTTGTTTGCTGCAGGAGAAAGCTTTTGGGCAAGGAGCATCATCAGGAGAAATTGCAGGGCTCAAAAGCCGACAAGGCAAGAACTTGGATGAAATCTACTGCTCCAAATGTGTCACTGACATGGGGGACCCAGTTCTAAAAATCCAGGCTGCAGGAGGAGATGTTATTTCTGTCAGCAGTAAGGAACATTTGTGTAGAAGTGTCTGTACACGGTGCTCACACTGAAACACTGTGTTACATTTCAATGGCACGGCTGCTCATGCACAAACTTTTCTCATTAGGAATTAATCACTTCTGGGGTTTCTAATTACTGTGGATTAAACATTTTGCCGTGGCCTGGGACACATGTGCTGTCCTTATGTTTTTTCACCACTACTGAAAATGTGTAATTTATTGTTATTACTACCGCTTGAATTATCAAAGTGCCCACGAACCCCAGTTATGGGCTTGGATCCCAATGTACTAGGTGCTGTTAAATTTGGGAAGGACATCCAAAATTCTTTAAAATTTGGGAACAAGTTGATAGACAGCAACTGAATACAAGCCAGGAAGACTTGTCAGCACACCTGACAATGCCTTAATTTCACCAACAGCCTGTTGGATCTAGCTGTCAACATCTGAAATACTGAAATTTTTCATTAATTTTAAAGATTCTTTTTTAACTTCATCAGTCTTCAGTGTTGGCAATACTACTGCACCTAGAACATAGACCTACATGGAATATACACAGTTTCTGACTTGCCACCCAGTCTTTCCAAGTAAGAAGGTGCTTAAGAACTCTCAAAACAATCCAGGCAACAAAATAGGTAGGTATGTGGTCTCTGCTTCCCAGAAAATCTTAAGAGTTGCAAGCTTTATAGTTAAGCAAAGAAATCTGGATACACCATATCATCTATTGTCATATATCTATGTCTCTATATCTATCACTTGGCCAGAGGAAAGATTCTCAGGAATATTAGACACTATTTTTTGTGTTATGCATCTGTGTGAATGCATGTGAATGTGTCCTTTTGTTCTTCCTGTTCCTGATACCCAGACCTGTAATTCTCTGTCTTCCTTGGTGTGAGTGAATACTGGGGCAACAAAAACTCGGTAGACTGTGTAGTAGGGAAACACTTCGGAACAGAAGCTGGGTTTGTTTTCATTTCAGAGCACAGGAAAGAGACATTCTCGCCTCTGTACCTTGTGTTTAATATATGGAAGACATCCGTGCATATAATTTAAGATACTAAGAGCACCACGATATAGGAGTTCTGCAAGCAGAACTTGTTAAACTTGCCCAAGAAATTTTGAGAGAACACCACCATGTCAATCTAAACCATGGCACTGAGTGCCACATCCAGTCCTTCCTTGAACACTTCCAGGAATAGGAAATCCACTCCCTGGGCAGCCCCTTCCAGTGCCTGAGAACCCTTTCTGTGAAGAAATTCCTCTGGATGTCCAGCCTGAACCTCCCCGGCACAGACTGAGGCCGTTTCCTCTTGCCCTGTTGATGTTGAGATAAATTTAAAAATTGACCTCAGAAATAAAAACCCCTTACTGGTAGAAAGCCTGTATTTCCTTTAGATAGCTTGACAGACTTGAGAAAGGCAAATGCAGAAAAGGTTGTCATTAATTTTGGTCAATTAAATCTCTGCCAGGTGTTTAGAATGTCAGGTACTGTCCGTACCAGGCATTTGTTTCTGTTGCCTTTGTGGCAGTGCATGACACAGCTGGCTGAGTAATAGTGCTGGCAAGATCGAAAATTCAGGTTACCTCTGGGTTCAAAATCCTCAAAAGACTGTTCCTGATATGACATAACCCTGGATGTGATAATCTGGGGAGTCTGGAAGAACCGGTTTTGCTCACTGAGAAGCAGAGCAGCACTGAACAGTGTGAGGACTCTGCGTGTGTTAAAACAAGACTTAGAAAAACACTTGGCCATTAAAGTGAAATGCAAACCTGCTGCCTCCACATCAGCATGAACACATGTTATACAAGCATAACAGAAATCGCTAAACAAACTCTGAAGCAGCTTCACTGTTTAAAATGAAAAGAATCCAGCAAAAGGAGTGTCTAGTACAGCTCCCAAACAAAATCTCCCACTTGCCAGAATGTGCCCGAGCTGGTTTGGTTTGCTGTATCCAAATGCCACAAGTGCATTTGTCTGCTCGAGCTAAGAGCTTCTTTCCAAACTGTGTGTCTGGGTTGAGGGCATTAAACATCCCACACCTCACCCAAGGTAGCAAACTGTACTACCTTGCTAAATTTGGAAATTATCTTACTCTTTTTGAAAATTATTTTTGCAAAGATGCAATTGGAAATGCTGCTGCCAAGACTCAAAGGAGTGACACTGACCTTTATGAAAAGATCAGGTCTTTAGGAGAATAAATCAGAGACTATAATTCTATAAATTAGAGACTATAAAGAGAAAAATTCCAGATTATATCCCAGTCGTTGTGTGCAAATGGAGCAACAAACTGCCATGTTTAAACCCTGGCAGGTATAACCCATAGTGGGAGGTAAACAGAGGAATATAGAAATATAGAAAAATGAGAAAAAGGCACTGACTCTCTATAACTTCTCTGTACCTCAGAGAATTTTGGTTATAGATGGCACTACCACTGCAGTAACTCAAGGAAATAACTGAAAAACAAACCTCAAGTTCTGAGATCAACTGCATTTTTTGTAGATATTTCCAGTGATGTCTTTGTAGATATCTTCATTATGTCCTTGGTCCCACCCCAAACTGGATTATCTGACACATACCATATGCTGCAAGGGGGTTGAGTCCCTCACAATTTTGTACAACTTTCAAGATCTAGACTGCTCTCAGATTTAGGCTTCTAAAACAAATTCCTATTTTTTTATCCAGTTTTGTAACCCAGCCAACATAAGTAATTCTCTGTGTGTATATGATCTATAAACACCTTAACACACCAAAAACTGAAGATGTGGAGAATTTGAAGCAACAAAATTACTGACATTTCCACAGCCTCCTTCCCTTTGATTCTGCCTTGACATTCTAAAGCACACTAATAAAATAATGCTAAAAAATAAATTCCTCTCTTTATTTTATATGAAAAATACAGAATGGGGAGCACTGAGCTAAAAGGCTTCAGCACAGAATGAAGTAAAAAGTCTTTTGATTGTCAGTTGAGAACACTGAAATACTGAAATTTCTAAAAGTACTGTTCACCAATCTTTCCTAAAATCATCAGAATAACATTTAGAAGAAGATATTCTATTTTTTTTTTGTTTGTTTTATTATTAATGCTGTTCCTCAGCCTTACCTCCAAGAGAGTTTGCAAGGTAAATTGTGAGCACAAGGGGAGGCAAGGCCAGGGATTGCCTTGCAGGGCTGCCCTGCAGCACAGCTGGCAGCCCTTCTGCTCAGCCCTGTGATGTGGTTACCCCTTCCTCTCCTAAGCACCAGATTCCTGCTCCTGGAATGTGCCAAAATAAACAGCTGGGGTTTAAAAGGAATCCTTCTGTGAGAGTGCTTCATCACATCTGAGCTGCTGGGGAGGAGGTGAGAGTCACCATGGGGACACAGGGCAGAGAAGGCAGGAAACTATGGCAAGAATGATTTTTTTCCCCCCCGTATATATTTTTGTAGTGAATTGGTATTTATTATATGTTCATGTTGTGTGTAATGTGAGATGCTGTGGCAAGAGAGCCAATCAGAGATGGACAAATCCTGATAGAAGAACAAGTGGTCCAAAATGTAGAAGAATTGCAAATTGGGAGAAAAACCACAGAAATGTTAAAGGACAGAAATGTAAATCCATTACGGCCAAGATAAAGTGCCAAAATAGGACAAATGAGGCCAAAAATACCAGAAGAACCCATACTTTTATGTATTTTGGCAATTCTGCCTCTCACCTGGCTCTAACTGGAAAATGTAAAGGAATATGAATTTAATAATAAAAAAGAGAAGCAAACATTGCTACAGAATTCCTCCACAAAAAGTTCGTTTCATGCTTGGTATATAAAACACAGTTCAGGTGTATCAGAAATTATCCAGCTGTCACTAAATTTTGACAATGATGTTGATAGGATAATCCATGTTCAAAAATCCCCTGAAGTGCTGCCTAACTGCTAAATCTTCAATCTTACTCCAACTGTAAAATTTTAGATACCTGGCACCAGAGAAGAGTAACAAGGGACAAAGTATTGATGCTAAATATTTGAAATCATGCAATACCTTCATGTCACTCATAACATTAAATGCATTCTATTGCATTTGTCGTTATCACAATTTATCAGCACTGTGCAGCTGAAACATAGTTAAGCCACAAGTAATTTCTAATTTTTTTCTTTCTGCTCTTTTTTCTTTTTAATACCTATGCTCTTTCTTAAAAAAAAAGTCATGTTTTTAGGCCAGAGATACTTTTATTTCAGTATGCAAAGGACAGAGAAGTCAGCTGAGTTGTGCCAAAAAGTTAGATGACCTTAACTGGCTGGCAGTACAGGAAAACAAAAATATAAATCAGGTTTATCACTTGGAATTTTCATTGTCATCACACGGAGTTTGATAGGCATATTACTATTGCATAAAAGTGATAAATCTGAGGGGTTTTTCCTATGTTTCCAGCCAAGAAATTCTAAATTTCCTCCTCATGCACCTTTAATTCTTTCAGTCATTCTTCTTCCTTTGATTGGATACCATGCATTATTTTCCCAGACATATTATCACTCCTTTGGTTCTAGCCTATTTTATTTGTTGCCATAGTAGTGTCTATAAATATTTTCCTTATCTATTTTTTATTTATATTTTTTTTCCTCCCTGTTTCTGTTTGTGTCCTTTCTCCTTTTTTGTTCTCTCTGCTCTGCTACCCCTCTAACATCTGTCTGCTTAAACAATTCCCCCTTTCTATCCTTTGGGCAGAGCCCTTAACCATCTGTACACTTCTCCATTTGGGGGAAGAAGGGAACTCTCTTTACCACTTAGAACACATCAACTTATTAAAGATTTCCAGGAAAAACTCCCCACAGAAGCCGTGTGTTTTCCTTTATCTCTCTTCACTGGGCTGCCCTCCATTTTCTTTTTTTTTTCCTTTTTTTGGTAAAACTCTTTATTTGAGTGAGCTACAAGCAATATCCTGAACAAAATAATGCTTCTGATGTCTGTTTCCTATCCAGCAGCTATGCAAACAATCCTCACCCATTTGCAATTCAAGGGCAATGTCTGTACAGTCAGATATTTAAATGAGTATTTAGGTATTTAAATGCCTTTCAGAGGTCCCTGAAAATCCCAGACATGGAGGGATGTCTGTAGAAATGAGACAAAAGCTACCACGAAGAGAAGGGAGGGTTTAAAGTAACTCATTTGTGGGTGGGAGGAGTTTCCTCCTGTGGCCAGGATGACCAGATTCACCCAGCCATCCCTCTGGCTGTGCTGTTCTGTGCCTTTTGGGGCTCCTTGTCACCACTTCTGATCCAGCAGCAGCTGGATTCAGACACGATTTCAGACACTCAAAAGATCTGTGCTACTCCACAGGGGCTGCATGTCCAGCTCTCCTGATTCCTTTCTATCCTGCAGGGACAATCTTTTGAGTGCATTTACTCAGTTAGAATCAGAGTTATAGAATATTCTGGGCTGGAAGGGATGTCACCAAATCCAACTCCTGGCCCTGCACTGGGCACCCCAAGAATCACTCCATGTCCCTCAAAGCATTGTCCAAAACTCAGCAAGTTTAGTGATGATAATTCCAACAGTTCCTCTTTTATTGCACTCCTCAAAGGGGGTTGATTTTTTTTCCCCCAGCCTTTGGCAACATTTAAAAAGATAACAACTATTTACATGAACTTGTCTCCATGGGCAATTTCCCCAGCAAATAAGGGAGCTCATTAATGCACCTTGGAGACATGGCTGTGTGCTTTGACTTCTTATTTTTTCTAGGCACTCCACCAAGCTCTCCAACTCATCCTTTCACCCAAATTATTTTGTCAGAGATATTTAGCCCCGCCATCCGTTTGTTCTTGTAAATGCCATCTGTTCCACAAACCAAACCCAGTGACCCTTCTGCAGCCCCTGCTGCTGGGATTGTGTTGCCTCCTGCATCTGCATCAGATCCTTGGACTGCAGTCAGCTCAGCTGACATGACCCCCATAATTGTGCATCACAACCCTTAGGAAGAGAAACTAAACTTGTAAAGTTCCATTGCAGTCAAGATGATTTCCAACAACTCCAGCTTTGTCAATCCCTAATCCTAAACTCCCTGCTCCCTGGCATGGGTTTTGAATGGAAATAACAAGACCCCTGCCCTTTTCCTTCAGTAGCCACACAGAAAGCAGTCCATTGCTTCACAGTTCCTTCAGAGCTGTGCTTGGCATCCTATCATAAAAGTCTTCCTCTAGGTCCCAGACATATTGCACAAGATTCAAAGGATAAAGGCAATATAAAACTGGAAGATGGCCAGTGAGGAAAAACCTATTTATTTCACTGGCCTGATGAACATTCATTAATTTAAGACCAGGCTGAAATAGGTCCCTGAAGGATGATCTAATGAACCTTTAAAAGTGTCACCTTGCAGTCAGCTTGCTTTATTGTCAATAAGTCAGTGATGGGATACAGAGCAGATTCTGAACAGCCAGCACAATGATTTAAACATCCATTAAAGGGAGGTTTCACTGGTGCTTGCCACCACTTCTACATGGGCAATATGTGTTATTTCTTGTGTTTTTATGAGGTTACATAGCATCAAGTTCATGTGGTTTGCTTAATGCGGGTACAAAACACAGTTTAGGAAGATGCAGCACAAAATCTGTTTTTGCAGATGTTTGATCTTGCATTTCCTAGCTAGCTTGGGTTTTCATGCATGAGTGGAGGGAGGTGGTGGTTTCAGAGCTTTCTCTGCTGATGATCATGTTTACTGCAAATTACAGGGTAATAATTCCATCAGAGCCTGCTATCAAGGACAAAGTATGATGAGAGACTCCATAACTAAAACTCTCTTCTGACTGGTTGCAGGTGAAGGTAGTGGCTTCTTTCTTTTTAAGGTCACCTAATACCACCCAACTTCCATGAAAAGAATTTTACCAGACCATTTAAAAAGAGGTTTCCACAACATGTTTCCAAATGCCTTGGAATTCAAACCACATAATTCAAATTTTTCTGAGACATTCTTGTCAAAGATATATATTCTGCTAGCCCCCAATAGTGTCCACATCGTGGCAAAGGCAGGTTTTTAAAAGTTTGTTCACACTCAGGAAAAATTTCTTAGACCTGCTAGTCCATATTTTGTTTGGGCACTGAACCACCACTGAAGTGGAGACTCATCCATCTTTTCAGCTTCTCCATCACTAGTTTGAAAAGGGTAGGACAAAAGCAATTTTGGAAAGATAAAGACTTTTTAGAGGACCTGTCATTGCAGGTAGAACAGAGGATCTGAAAAGAGCAGGAGGGAGAGCTGGCATTGGGGAGGAAAAGAAATAGAAACCAGAGATTTGTACTGGAGACAGAAAATGAGATGTGGGCAAGTGAGGGAAGAGGGCATGAATGAGGTTTCTATCCAAGAGGAAAAGGGAGAAGGAAGAAAGGCAGCTAAGAGAGGGGATTACTCACTCTTAGGTAATCTTAGGTACTCCCTCTTAGAATCCATTAGACCAGGATTTTTTAGCCTATGAGACTGAGAAAATCTAGGAAACACAGGAAACAAGGGTCCAGATCTTAGATTCTGGGATAACTGCTGAACCAGAACGTCACAATATCTAATGTTGTGGTATTTTTGCAACACAATCTGAAGTTTCTATAGGTAATTATTTCAATGCCCTGATATTACAGCTGTCCTGCAAACCTCACCTCTGGTTTGTCCAGGGAAGCAAAATCCTAACTTTAGGAAACACTGGGCTGCGAAGAGAGATGAAAAGGCTCTGTGGGGGTGATATAAACCAGTTCAGAACAGGTGAGCTCAAAGTTATTCCATCAGGTTAATATCCCACTGAAGTCAGGGAGCCTGGTTATATTTTAGTGGTCAGATGTTAAACTTCAGGAAGCCACCTGTTTTTCTGTGCTATTGGCATTAGTCAAAAATTTATCCTTGGACTTTTTAGCAAAATGATGGGTGATATTTTCACATTTTAATATTAAAGCTGTTGGAGCTGGTTCTGGGAATTTGAATGGTGAAATTGTTGTCATCCAATCAAGAAACAGAAGCAGCAAGAAGTGATTCATACCCAATTGTAAGCCCTCACATTTCTGAGGATCACAGTTGACCAAAATACATTTTCACAAAGCATTTTACAAAGAATTTTGAGTAAATAGGAGTATTCAGCCTGCAGAAACCTAGTTCTGCACACATTGGCCATTCACAGTTGAAAGCAGGGCTAAAAATACCTCTTAAAATTATGAGGTATTTTTCTAATTCTTCCATTTCTCCTGTATCTAAATGCAGTCAGACACTACAGCAATGAGCCCCAACACATATTATATCATGTATGTACAGAGGCAGAATATTTTTTTCAGTTATTAATGATACTTTTAAAGAGTGTCTTCATTGTATCCCCATAGCTGAATTGCTGGCAAGAACAAGTAACAAGCACTGTGGAGCTCTTAAATGCTGATCTGTATTTTGGCTGCATATACCCATTTTTTAACATACATCTCAAACCACCACCAATTCATGCTCCATTTAATGTGAGTATTCTTACCACTGTAACAAAAAATAATGGGAAATTGAGGGCCAAATTTTTCTCCTCAGACCAGCAGCATAGCAGCCCAATGTGTTCCCTCCTTAGTTTGACCTCTAAATGCAAGCTCTGCATGCACTCAGGCCAAAACAGGTTATTCCTGGTTTCTGCTTTTGCTGCAGCTACACCCTTACCTCCACACACACTCACTGGATGCAGAGAGAGGTGGTAAAGCATTAAGAATTTTAGTTACACTTAGATTTTTCTTCTCCTGTGAAAGCTGTCAGTGTTCAGCAATGGTAGCACTCACAGTACTCCAACATTTAAAAATACCTCCCTTTGTCCACAGCAATTACCAAGAATGAAGATAAAGCTGCAGAAGACACTTGCTTTATTCCCACAGAAGCAGTACCTCATCAATTTGAGGTCGAACATCAAGTTAGAGGTGTTTCATTAAAATTTAACCTCTGGTTCTGAACTGTCTCACGTGAGCATGCAGGCCAGTCACGCACACCACCATGGGAGTGATGCAGAGACACTTAAATCATTGACCTGTAACCTGGGAATGACTTTGCTGGTAAAACATTGGCTTTCCTGGTTAAAAAACCCCAGAGGACATCATTTGAGGGCAGGCAGGAGGGGAATGGCAATGTCATTTTCATATCTGCCAGGGGAGGGGCTGCAACTCTCTCAGCTTTGTGCATAAAGCACAAAATGTGCAGAAATAACTGAGGACATTCAGAGGTGCAGCAGTCAATAACCCCAACCCAAACATCACTTCACTGTCAGGATTCCAGAGATTAGGTGTGTTGTGGCCCAGCTAGAAATGAAACTGCTTTTCTGCTCTTTTAGCTCTAACCCTTGCACCTTGAGGACAAGTGTTTTTGTAACTTTGCTGTGACGCCCAGACCACAGATCCGGGCTGCAGATGCCATCCTGACATTCCATACTTCATTTACAAGGCCAGATAATCCAGTAGTTTGTGGGAAAACACCAGCTCTGTCAGACAGCAAGACAATACTTGGCACCTGTACATCTTTTTCTCCTCTCTCCTCTCTCTCTGGTTGATTCATGGCTCAGCTAATTCAATTTTTATATATTAATAATTCAGTTTGTATTTATTTTCAGTGAAAATTGTGAGTTCAAGTCCACATTTACTATTCCTGATTGTGACTCAAACTAGGCTCTACACATAATTTTTTGCACAGGTTTATTTCCTGATGCCACCTGGAGAATTCCTGCAAACCTTCCCTGATGCAGCCATTCCCAAGAAACAAACAGCTCTGGCTGCTTCACACATAAAACCACATGAGTCTCATACAATGTTTTATGATATTAGTATTTGAAACTAAAATATTTCTAAGAACATTACATAATGATTTTTGGGGAAAAAAAATCCACTTGTTTGCCTAGTACTGCAATTCTCATGACTCCTGCCAGCAGCCAAGTGCAGCAGCAGACCGTGAAGTTTTTGCTAGTTCTCTAAAAAATTGCTCCATCTTTTGCTTCATTGACTTCTAAACATCAAAGCAATTATATTATCTGCTGTATTTTACCACATTTCTTTTTCTCTATTAAAATTTGCACACTTTTTATGTGAATTTTGATATGGTTTATTTTCATATTTGCCCACAGGCCTATTCTGGTTCTCTCTCTACACCTAGGAAATATTAGCTAAAACAAAGTATCACATCATCATGACCCTGTTGTGAGCTGGAAATCAGCTATGTGGGCTAATACAGTCATTTGTCAGGGGGAAAAAAAGGAAGAAAATGGACATCAGTCTATAAACTCCCAGAAATGTGCTTTTATAAAGGAGAGGACAGTTTGAAGGCAGCTGATGGATTGCTGCAGCCCACAAGTAACTCCTGTGAGCAGAGTCACATTGGCATTGACCACTGAAAATCAGCTTGACAGAAAGGCTGAGAGAGAACCCTAAACTTTCCACTGCCTTTTGGTTCTGTAAAAGCTCTTCCTGTTAAATATTAGCACATTGAAGTGGTGGAACAAAGAGAAGGATGACCAAGAGAAGGATGACAAAGTGTGTGTGTGTGTGTGTGTGTGGGAGCTGTTTGTTTAACTGCTTGGCTTTCTTTAGAAATGAATCTCCAGAAAGACTTCCCTGCAACCTCTTTGAAAACATAAGATAGTGGTTCTCTTTTGCTCCAGCAATGTTCCTGGGGGAATTCAGTTGTTCCCAGCAGCAGAGCCTGGCCCACAAAAGCATCATCAGCCTTTCAGATTGTGAGCGATGACACAAGCTCCAACAATGATCTGATATGGCCTCACTCCGAGGTTCTCTGGGGAAAATGAGTGCTTTGCTACTTTATTTCACTAATTAAACCCGCAATGTCCGTGTCCTGGCTGCTGGTTGGGCTGCCAAGATTCAGTGCTCTTCTTTTGTGTGTTCCTGACCTGCCATTGATGTCAGCTGCCTCAATTAGCCTGCCAAAAAAATCATAGGGCAGGGGGGACCCTGCCAGACACGCAGCGTCCTTCCACTCCTCTGTTTGCTGCTCAGAACAAGAGGAAAACAATCATTTAACTCTTTTATGCGTCTCCATCCTCTGCTGCTTTCCTTTTGCAAGATCAGTTCATGTGCCAATGGTCTCCCACCAGGTATTTTGTTCCTTTTTGTCCTTACAGACATGATTTTTTCACAAAGTGGAACACCAGACTGGCAGAATTTCCAGCAAGAAAGGCAGATTTAATGTTTTTATTTCTACAAAACTGTGCTCCAGAACCCACAGCACAAACAAACAAACAAGTCCAGTACCCTGGGAGGGGCCATGAGCAGAAGTTCATATAGATATATTCCCTCTAGCTATTTTCCTTTTGGAGATAAATCACCCAAATCTCTATAGTCTCATGATAGGCTGAACCTCTGGAGAAAATCTCCATCTCTTAGACAGATGCAGTTATAGAAAAACCTCTTCATCTTCTAGTGCAGATTTTGAGAAGATTACCTGAGTTTTCCAATAAAGCAGGATCTAATTCAAAAGATAATCAATGTTTGGTTATATTGTGGAATTTGTGTTTGGTACGTTTAATAAACCTGTTCAATAATGTTGCTTGGTCTGAGGTTATCAAACTAAAAATGCCTTCTTTTGATGGCACTGGTTTCTGAGAACATATTTTTCAAGTAACAAATGCTTTTTATAGAAATTCTATCCTAGTAAACACATCTGTAGCTTTTGATAAACAAAGAAAAAGAATAATTAAAGAAAAAGGGGAAAAAAGAATTTTAATCCTTGAATTGCACAGATATCCTACATTTGGCAAGCAATTTTAGGCTCCAGCCAAGTTTTGATGACTGAGAAAGATCTCTGTGTGAGTTTCATTAGTGGGAAGACTTAGTCCTATAAATCCCCTGGGTACTGACAGAAAACAAAACAATCCATGCTTGTTAAAATAGATTGGAGTTGAAATATCTGAAATATCTGAACTTGAGATAAATATCGGTAACCTAATTTGCCATCTCTTGGCTAAAAGCACAAATTATATGCTCTGTCTTTAGTCTTTCAAGCAAGGAGGGTGCAGCCAGCACTCCTGAGCAAAATCCTTCCAACGCACAGCAAGATTTGCCTGGAATTACTGAGTTTGCTTGCTGATGTAAGTAGTGAATATATTTCCCTCCTTGACGGCCATCACACCTTCTTCTGACACAATGCCCTGACTCTTTGGGTGGGTCTCCCAGATCTGGCTGAGATAATTAATTCTCTACTTGGAAGCTGGTCTGGTTTGGATTTAGAATGAGAATGGTGTTGATAACGACGTTTTAGTTGCTGTCAGGGTTAAACCACAGCACTTGTCACTTCTAAAGCTGTCACCACAGAACTTGTCACCTCCAAACTCGCTCCTCTCCCTTCCCCAGAGCTCTTCTCAGCAGCCCATGGCAAAGATCCCATAAAACACACAGAAATAGGACATTTTTGTGCTCGGGGTTCTGCGAGGGTCCTAAATTTAGGATTTTTTAACACACAATAGTGCCGAAGGTGCTTGTACTGGGCAAGGCTACAGCAAATTTTGTGTGTCCAGCCCATTTTGCCCTCAGCCACAGCTCAGTCACCACCCCTGAGCACAGATTTCAGTGTCTCAGGTGATTTTGTCTCACTGATTTATTCCACTGACCTGTTATTCTGCAGTGAATTAGTTCTGAAATACTTAGTTTGTGAATCAGAGTGAACATTCATTGAAGCATTTACAGCTCAATGCCATGCCATGGGTTTTCTCTGAAACAAACCCAGCCAAAAAAAAAAATTTAACCTCAGAATGCAGTAAGTTTTCCTTATTTTGTCTCCAATTTTTACAGTGCAGAATCTTTGAGAGGAGTAGCCAAAGGGAAAAAATGGATTCAAGTCACAGCTTTCAATTGTTCCAGTTGTAACTGAAACAAAATGAAAACTGATACAGAAAACATCCAGACTCTCTCCAGAGCAACTCTTGCTGCACCAACAAAGCTGATGCTTGTTTAAATATTAAAGGGTGGATAACAGAATAAAATTACCTAAAGCATTTTGTTACATGTTGACACAATCTTAATTAACTCAATATCAACAAAACTCAAACACACATGAAAAGTAGTTTAAGAGAGACTTTAAATAGAAGGAATAATAAACAGCATTTATGCAAAGAAGATAAAGCAAAATATTTTTAGGATTTAAATGTATTTAACACCCTAAACAACGTTGGTTTATTTAAAAACACATTATAAATTCTAGGTATGGGGATTATGTTGATACAATTTAAAAGGAAAAAAAGAGAAAAAAATCATAAGTGGTGTGACTCTATCACCTATAAAGAGGTGCCATAAATTTACAATTCTAACCTTCATGTCGTCATAAATCAGAATTATATTGATACTGAATTAGGATGATGGAAACAAACAGGGGTGAATTAGCATGGGTAGAAAGAATTAGGCAAGATGAGAACAAAATAATGGAAGAGCAGGGACATGGAAAATATGAGCCCTGCAATAGGTAATGTATTGAAAAGCAGAGCAGACAAAAGTTGTGTATATATATACATTAAAAAATTCTCACAGTTGCTGCCAGGAATCTTAATTTTGCCCAGAGCCACGGGTTATTAATAAAATAGCCCAATCTAAACACGAATAAATCCATTGTGTTCAGAAGATGAAAGAATTATAAATTGTTGTAAAATATCATTTCTCTGAATTGAGCAGCATCCAAGTCAACTTTATAAGCAACAGCTGTGAAAAAATTTGCATGGCAAAAAAAAAAAGAAAAAAAAGAATTCAGAAACAAAAGCAGCCACACAGTTGGGGAATAGATGTTTTGGGCTGTTGTTCTCTTGGCTGCCAGAGCAAATATTTGGTGTCAACACAGACAAATAAATATTGTGTGTCTGAGTCACCACTTCAAGCACAGAACTGCTCAATCAATGGCAATGTATATTAATAGGATTGCAATTCTTTCCCAGCATTTTCACTGTATAAGCAAGAGCCTTCAGGAAAAATAAACAATTGAGGTTGTCTATGTGTAAAATGTGATGGGAAAGGTTTTGGTTTGCCAACAATGTTGCTGATTTCTACTATTTAGGTGTGCACTTTCACTTATTGGTATTTTTAGAGAAGTGTCTCTGCCTGAATTAAGGTGCAAATGAAGTCAGTAGTGTGGATTTTATTTAATAGTAAATGTGAAAGATTGAGAGAGAGAAAGAAATAGGAAAAGAGGTGGTGGGGGGGGGAGAGAAAGAGAGTGACAGAAACAGATTAAGTAGAAAATATCACCACTCCATGGATCCCAAGTAGTTGTTTTTCTCTCTATTTTTTGGTTGAATTTTAGTGGGCTTGAACACTTGTACAGATTCAACAATGATTTTATTCTTTTTTTTTTTTTTCCCCAAGCCTTCATTACATCACTTGGTGCTCTCTGGTACCAGGCTGATAAAGGAATAAAAGGCATTGCTAAACTCTCCAGAATGCTGAGAATGCTTTCACTTTCCATTTTATGGCCAGTCTGCATTTGTATTTGAAAATTTCGGTTCAAGAAACTTGTCCATGTTGACTGGGTTAGCAACTATTTTCTGGTAAAATGAGTTCAGGATCAGTATAAATTCATCTTCCTTGGGTTTCCTGAGTCTGTAAACTGATAAATCTCTACTTTTGTTGGTCTAATGATTCACAGACAGAAAGTACATTCTCTTTTCTTCTAAGAAAATCATAAGAAAGAGGATTTTCATGCACATGGCACAGCATAACAAACAACCTCACCAACAAAAAACCAAAGCCAAAACACTCTCACAGCGATATTCCCTATTTGCAAAACTTTGGGGTTTCATTCTTAAACCAGGAGCAAGAATTTTCCTCAGTGAAAAATATAGTAGGACTTTTTTTTAAGCTCAGGAGATATTTCCTTTATCCTCCTGGAAATTGTATCCCACATTTCAACCTTTTTCTTTTATTGCCTCACAAGCTGGTGAAACAAAATTTTTACATAGACACCTGGACATCTGACACCAGAATAATATCAACAAAGTTATGAATATAAAAGAGTTTGACAGTGGAAGCAAAGGGCAATTTCAGTAGCAGATAGCACTTCTTTGGTTACATAGGTGTCTACAGCATCTTCCCAAAACAAAGGAGAAAAAGGAGTGGAACTCAAGTTTTGAAAAAGCAAAACTAGTCTGCTTTATTTTTGCTGTACAAAACCTTCAGTGTTTACCCTCAGTCCTGTGGGGCCCAGGACTGAGAAATCCACGCTCAGTTCCCTACACCCCTTAAAGACTGAAACTTAATAAAATGTATTTCCTAAATATAGTGTAGGTTTTTTCAAGTTTTCCCCCAGTCCTTTGCAGATGATGCTCTCTCAGAGTTGTGCCTTCCCAAGCTCTTTCTGAACACTGAGCAGGAATTACCCTGAATCTCCCTTACGTATTTTGATGCCTATTCTGCAAGGAAATGAAACTCTCCATCTATTCCCAGGATTTTCATGAGTTTCCCACACAGTTCCCTGCTCAGGACATCTTGAGCAGCTTAGCCCAGCCTCAGATCTCAGGGTAACAGAGCTGCACATGTTTGACATTCATGGAAAGCATTAACAGCTGAGGCTTTAGGAAGTCTATTCACAAGCAGGAGAGCCTGACAATAGTGGGTACACGTGGACATTTCTGAAACATCCAGCAGCTAATTTAGAGGTTTCTGGGGCTTAGCAAAGGTCTGTTACAGAAGCTTCAACATTTTTACAACATAATCTGTTCCTTTCCATTACCTCACACTCCAGTGGCTGCAGGGATTTGAATCTGGGTTCATCCTCGTTTGTGCAGGGGAAATCCAGACAAGGAGTCAGAGGCTGCCTTGGCCAGCCCACTTTTCCAGAAGGCCTAACCTTGCCATGAGAAGTTTTCCAAGACACCCTTTTGCCAGGTCTCTATATCTTTCAAGTTTGTTTGAATACAGATGGGATA
The DNA here is from genome assembly GCF_020740725.1 of Corvus hawaiiensis. NCBI lineage: Eukaryota > Metazoa > Chordata > Aves > Passeriformes > Corvidae > Corvus > Corvus hawaiiensis. The sequence goes on from NC_063214.1 coordinate 2,079,870, forward strand.
TAAGAACAGTTTCTAAGAAATCAGAGTCTCCCAACTCCCTCCATAGGGACAAAACTCCAGGGTTGTTAGTTCTGGTTTTACATCATTGCCTTTGATTTATGTCAGTCACACTTCTTCTAAATGTTTTTAACTTGCACATCACTAATTTCCTCTAATTCCAGACTTATCTGAGGACTCTCAAAGTGTTACCTCTAATTTGTCAAAACAGAAGTGGAAAGCTGGATGGCTCCTTTGTCATTGTCTCCATGCTGGGCAAGCAACACAGACCCCTCATCCCAGCCCACAAAAAAGCACTGGAGCTCCTTTATTTCTGCCATTTTTTGAGGATTAGGAGATGATGGAATCCAGGGACATCCTTACAGTCCTGTCCTTCTGCACTGATGTTAGAGAAGATGTGCAGACTTTGAGTAGCCACCTCCTGAAACAACTCCTAGAGAAAAAGCCTCTGTGCCTTACCAAGACAATTCAAGAACAAGGTAAGAGTGACAACGTTTCATTATTGCTTACAGCCACAATAAATGTGACAACAATTTCCCCTTATTGGATTGTCAGTGAAGAGGGAATAAACCTTTGTGGGGACAAAAACACATTTAGGGGCTCTGGCAAGGTCTCAGAGGGACCAGAAGCATTAATATGTTACATTTACACAGTGAAGTCTCTTCTAAGAGGAACTGGTTGTCCCTGACATGAGCAGTTACAGATTTAATAACAATGCTTGTTGCACCCTTTGGGGCAAAACCCCTTTCCTGGTATTTTTGTTCTAAGTAAATTTCACACAGATCCAAATATTCCTTCTTTTTTGACCTACAACACTCTTTTTTTAGTCTCAAATGCAAGGCTCCAGTCATACAATTGACACATCATTTGGTTTAAAGAACAGCAGGTGTTTGATTTTGCTTAAAACTTTTAAAACTTGCTACAGATTTTAGGAAAGTATTATGTAAACACACCTGTAACCTCAGGTGAAAAAAAGCCTCATCGTATATCAAAGCATCCCAGAAGAAAGATAAAATCACTGATATTTATGTTGAAACTGCAGATAGGCAAATATTAGTCTTTTCTGTACAAGCAATTTAACATATAGGCACAAGAATGCACATAAGGCTAAGATTTAAATTTAAACTCAGATTACTTTTGTGTAAAAAAAAAAGAAATTTTAGGAAATTAAGTCCTGCTGCAGGTGGGAATGAGGTTTGTTGGCCACCATGTAGGACATAAATTAGGTTCTGACATGTGACTCACAGAGTGGTAACATCAAAACTCATTTCACATTTCTGAATATTCTGAATAGAAAGAGATCTTGCATTGAGGCCTTCAAAGTACATGTATGATGAAAGAATGCACAGCTTCTTTAGAGAAGTGCTTTATATGATTTGAGGCCTGTAATCTCTTTGATAGTCAATAAGACAGAACTGCTTCTGGAACTTCTCCTCATTTCTTTTTAAGTGAAAGGTGGCTTGCTGGAGCCAACTCCAGTTTTCCTACACAAACCATTCTAAGAAGTTTCTTAAATGAATTTAGAAGATTCTTAAATGAATTAAGAATCCCAGAGGGAGGAAGAAGAAGGGAAGGTAAGAGAGAGTGGTGTACTGAAGCAGAATCTTTTCCCACTAAAAAAGCTGGACTGATACTTAAAATAACTATTTAATTGTAGTGAACTTTTGCATGAAATGACTTGAAAGCTTTTCATATATGAAGCTGCACCAATTGCCAGAGTGTATTGAAAGAATTTTTTCCATTGTCTTCAGGTTTCACTCCACAGGCTCTGTGTGACCTCACATCTGTTTCCATACACTGAGTTGCCATGGAGCTTCCTGGTGATGGAAAGCTCAAACGGGCTAAGACAGAAAACATGCACGTGCATCAGTATCCTGGAAAAAGTGACTGGATACCTTTTGACTTCCTCTGGACAGAGCAGAATTAAAATTAAATCCAGCAAAAAGTTAATGTGCATGCTCGCCTAGTGCTGAAATTAAAGCAAGGAAAGGGGATATTTGCTGAATAAGAATATGGCACATGAAACTGTACCCTTATTTATGTCAGTAGAAGGTCTAGTCCAAAAAGAACACCTATTCGTTAAAGTAATTCAGTAATAAGTGGCAGAACTTCACACTAAAGGACAAGTTTTACAGAACAGAGTCCCTCATTTTTTTATTGTCTCTAATTAAAAAGAATATTAACCACGAAAGAAAAAGAGCTGACAGTACACAAGCAAAGAAAATGTTAATTCCAAGATGGGCAAAGACATGGCCTAAAATCAACAGCATCTCTTTGAAAAACACTGATTGTTTTTTGTTGTAGCAACAAATCAAAATGATAGGGAATAAGGAAGGAAAACAATTTAATATATTATTTATATCCAGGATTTTATTTTGACTCCGGTTCTGGTATCCCTCAGTAAATCCAAAAGCAGATGCAACCAGCTTTATCTGTTTCTGTGTAAGACAGACCTTTGCTCTAAACAAAGTTCAGTCAAAAGATGCCTGGGAGAAAGTGCATTTACATTTATATTTACATTTACCAGGGAGGATCAGACCACCGTGACTTCCTCCTTCATTCCCTCCTCCTGCTGGAGACTGGGAATTAAGGAAACAGCAAGGCCTAACACCACCCTCCTAGGATCCTGCAAATTGCTCTTAACTGGATGCAAATTCTGGCTAAATCTGCCTCAGTTCTGGTTTAATTACAGCCCTAAATCCTGGCCTTGCTTCAAACGAGCTCTCTGAAGAGCTGGGCTGAGTCCTGAGTGTCCCACTCGCAGAGCACGAGGAGTGCTCTGATGCATCCCCGCAAAGGTGAAGGATTTACGTGTCTGGATCTCGCCCAAACCAAATTTGGAAGGCACCACTCAAATTTGCTTTGAACCCTGCATTTCATGCAAACCTGGTGAAATTCCAGGTGAATCAAAACCGGTGCAAAAACCTGTTTCTGTATCCTCTTGTGAACCCACGCTAATTCAGCATTCTAAATCCATATAAAATAAATTCACGTGGTTCTGCAAGGGCAAGGACCTGGCCCTGTAAAGGGAGAGGCCTGACGTGGTCATATTGAAAGAAATTCAATAGGAAATAAAACTGCAATGCAATGTCTTGTCTAACATCAAAACTGTGTTTAATCTCTAAGTCTAAGGACAAGAATTGTTTTCCTTCTTTTCTTTCTCTGTCGGGATTTTACTTTGATATAGAGTTGAAAAATTGAATGAGAGCCAATAGAAAATGAGAAGTTATGTGGCAAGAATGTTGCAGTCTTTGATGAATGAAACATTCGGTGGATGCAAATCATTCTTTACAAGGGATTGGAAACAAACAAAAAAAAAATCGTCTTGATTAGGCATGGGCCTAAAAATGTGGAAGATTCATATAATTTGTTGCCAGTAGGATGGCTCATCCTCTATTCCTTTTCCACAAAGTGTTACTGGGAATCACTTTCTTTATATTTTTTAATATAAACCTCAGGTAAAAAAAAGCCTCATCCTTTATTCCTTTTCCACAAAGTGTTACTGGGAATTGCTTTCTTTATATTTTTTAATTCAGGTTGTGGCCCTTTTCTCTTCTTCTTTCTCTTCTGGCTTCTCTCTCAGATGGAATCTCCTCCTGCTAATCTTTGTATTGCTTTAATATAGATTGGAGTGAGCTTTACCAAAGAAGAAGAAGAAGCAGATTTTTGAACTCTTTTTGGAGTAAGTTCCATTAGCACATTATCCAGCTGCCATGCACTGCATCATGATGTCACCCAGAATATAATAAGAAAGACTAAAATGTGAATATATTTTCACTCTATGTTTTTAAAGCTACAGCCTTGATGGCTTTAGCAGACATCAACTCATTATATTTATTACCTCTGGTATTACTTTAGCTGCCCAGAGCTGATTTAAATTCAATATTTGGAACGGCATTTTCTAATATGAGGAAATGTGCTAAAATCTCTTTCTTTCCATATCACACTCTATAATGTATTGCTTTGTTTCCAACAGGTCAGATATTGAAAAATACTACACAAAATTCTGAATCCAAGGATCCAGACATAGTCTGTCATGTTGCCCAAACAAGAAAAATTGGGCCTGATGCTGTTATTTTCATTTGCTGTATAAATGCTCTACTTAAAATATTTTAGCATCAAGTTTCTTTTGTGCCTGCAGCTCTCCCAAATGTCTTGATGAAGTTGATGTCAAACTTGGTTGCTGTGTAGTGACAAAGGTGCATCGGATCCCAGGGGTTTATCAGGAAAGAAATTGCAGTGGGAGATGTTTCAAAAGTTGTCTTTTAGAGTAAAAAATATTTAAGAGTTCACCTGCACAGCGAACACAGCAAAACCCCAAGAAACGGCATCCACAGGTGCTGTGTTCCAAAATGCCCCAAAGAGAGAGACACAGATTCCCGACAGGCATGAAATAAGTGTTGGCACTTCTTGCAGAAGTATTTTAGGACATTCCAGCCCAGCAGATGCCACATAAAAGTTCCTTAAGAAAACAGTTACATAAGATCTATTATGATGTTAAATCTGAATATAAAAATAGGTTGCCTAAGGCAACAGGAGGCAGATAATAAAAGACAGTGCGGGAGTGGCTGAAAATAGGTTTGTTGACTTAAAAAAATCATTTAGAAATCTATTTGTTTTTATAATAACACTAAAGATGGAGAAAAAAAACCCCAACCAACAACAACCACTGGAAGAACTGCTGTGTTCTCTAAAGTGGGGCAGAGAGTCATAGGTTTTATCAGTACAAAGTAATCCAAGATTTTGATTAAAAAATAAAACCATTCCCCAAAGGATAATAATGACAATGTATGAGCTTGTCTCAAAGTGCAGTGGATTTGTCAAGAAGTCTTGATTTTTAACATCTTATCTTGCAAATGATTTTCTTTAATTTTGTTGGTGATGTTAGGGAATAGTTGTCATTTATGGTAAGGAAAATGAATTTGGTGTGTGAACAGTCTGATACTGAAAATTGAGGTTGCATTGTGGAAAGATCCGTGCAGATGCTTTGCACTAATATAAGCAGTACTCCTCATTTAGTGAAAGCCACTACAGGCAAAATATAAAATCAAATGTTTGAGCTTTACTGATGATGGAAAACCCTGTTCTTCCAACTTTAAGTTTTAAGCTTCATTTCTCAATATCTCAAACTTCTTATTGCATTTATCACTGATCTAGAAGAGAGAAAGTGGCTAATAAAAATATTACAGAAATGCCTGAGATTCCACTGGATTAAACCTTTATGAATGGCAGCGAGGAGACCACCCCCAGTGGTTTATGACGAAAACTGCTTCAAGAAGAGAGTTCAGGACAAAATTTTGGCTTTATTCAAGTAATTAAACTCCTTTCCTTCTCCTAGGACTGCACATTCTTTATGTTCACTTCTTTAATTGCTTTGGGCTTGACCTCATGAAGAGACCCCACATAAATCTGAGGCTCTGCATTGCTCTGCTGAAATCAGCAGGTTTGTGGGATCAAGGTCTCGCTTGGAGGGACCTGTTCCTTACCCAAGGAATGTTACCTCCATGTGGGATGTCTGAAGTAGGCATGAGGTTGAAAAGAACATCCTGGGCAAACCATATTCCCAAAGCTGTGCAGGCACTTTCCTCTCATTTGGGAAATCTCAAAGGGCCATTCAATCAATTAGGTTTTAATGACTCTCCCTGTCAGTCTAGAGGATATGGGATGAAATTCCTCACTGGATCAGAGAAGAATAATTAATAAATATTAATTACCAGCTGGGGTTAAACCACTACAGCATGAAATAACTGCAAGGCTTGTTTAAGATGAGATACGAAACCAGAAACTCCAGTGAGAGTTACCCATGGGCAGAGGCACAACCAGCAACAAAAAACTGCTCTGCTCACTTCCCTGGGTCTGCTGCATGAGCTGGCACCAACTCCAAAGGAATTGTTCCTGTTTATATATTAATTGTGAAGTAATTAAATAATCTTATTCCTAGTTTGGAAAGGCCTGTTAAAATCATAGAACGGTTTGGGTTGAAAAGGACTTAAAGGTCATCCAGTTCCAATCCCCCTGCCATGGGCAGGGACACCTTTCACTATCCCAGGTTGCTCCAAGCCCCCTCCAGCCTGGCCTTGGACACCACCAGGGATCCAGGGGCAGCCACAGCTTCTCTGTGCCAGGGCCTCCCCACCCTCACAGGGAAGGATTTCTTCCTCTTATCTGATCATAACCAAAGCTGAAGTCCCAGGTTTGACTTACAAAAGTGTGTTTTTGAGGATGTCTGTAAAGGCTACTTCTTCAAATCTTCCCAACCTTGTTACCCAGGGAAAGACCAAACAGCAACAGCAACACCCTTAAATACTACTGAACTTCTGGATTTTCCATTGCTGCACCAAAACCAATGCATACCAATGGTGTGAAATCAAATTAATCTATTTTCCACTGAGTTAAAAAAAATTGGGGGCTTACAACCCTAGCTGGGCATTTAGCAATGTATAAGTATCTCAGAAGTGTCAACACACTCCAGTGGTTACATCACTGTGCAAACAAAGGCTACTGAATTGCAGTTTCATCTCTTGAAGAAGGCAGAACACAATTGCGTATGGTACTTTGGTGCTAGAAATAACCTCAGCTTTAACTGCTCCCTGCTTTCCGTGTCCCATTTGCCTCTGAAAGCGAGCCCACAGCTGGAACACTCTTCACCCTCCACACCAGTATCCCAGCAGGACCTGTTCTGAGCAAGGCTGTGGGAAGCCCAGACAGCCCAGCACAGCGGAGAGCTGACCTCCTTCCAAAAGCAAACAGCCCCAAACAGCCAGCAAGGATTCCACTGAAATGGAGCTCCCACCAGATCCTGGACTTGTGCTTTCCTTGGCTGCAGCACAGGCAGCCTGCCCTGCACTTGGGAAAGAGTTGCAGGAGCAGTTTTAGCTGCTGTGAACTGCACTGTAAATGTCTTCTCTAGTCTGGCTGGAAATGTGTGGCCCTTCATGTGATGGGCCTACAGATGAATGGCCCACCTTCAAACTAAAGTCAAGCTTTCCCTGCAATTATTCAGGAAAAACCCCACTGTTTTCTAAGAAATCAGGTGAATTAAATGTCAGTTCTGACTTCTTCTGTGTTTCAGATGTCCATTAAAGCCCCTAATGACATAAACTACTTTTCTGCCAATATGTATATCAAATAGTGTCCCTCATTTCTGTTTTCTCTGAGAAATCTGGATACAAATTGCTGCTAAATATGAATATCTCTTTAAATAAATTCAAAACTGTGGCGGACAGAGAATATTTTTCAGTTTCCTACACAATACTCTCGGATAATAAATGCAATGGATAATGGACAATTATTTTTCTTTATGCAGTTGAGTGGAAAAAAAATGTAGAGTGTAAAGCGTAAATTCAAATGTTTTCTATAGGTATTGAAATAATTGTTAAAACCCAAAATATGAACTAAATGAATACAATCTATATTGCAACTTGTCAAACCACTGAATCAGCAGAATAATTAAAAAAAAAAAAAAAAAAGCCAAAGAACAGCTGCTATGTTTGAAGTTTGGTGGGAAAAGAGCACTTTGTGTATTTTCAATGGCTTATGTCTTTCTGAAGCCCTTTGGATGATTTATGTTAAAGATTGACTAAAGTTAGGTGGGTTCAAGTTGCTGTGTGAAAACCTGCCAAGCAAAGCACAGAGAATTCCATAACTCCTTTATGAGATGGCTTTTTTTTCCTTCTCAAATACTCTGGAAAATAAAATAGCAAAGCTGCAAACACAGACAAACCAACCTGTGTACAAATACAACAGAAAAGTCTCTTATTTGTTCTTCCCAGATATCTTCCACTGCTCCAAGGTTGTCCCTTGCTGCATCAAATCTCACATTGTAAGCAAACACACCTCAAGCCCATTAGTAACTAAATGCATTTTCAGCATTGTTCCTGTCAAAACTGTCTTGCACCAAAGGAATTAATTTCTGCTACAAACTCACAGGCTCACAGGAAACTCTCCTGGGACGTGATCCCTTGCTTCAGCCCATTTCCTAAAGAGAAGGAATGACAGCAGGTGGATAATTTCTGAAGTCTGCCCTGCCAAAATGAAGTTCCCCACATTGTGTCAGCCACGTGGGCAAGAGGTTTTTTCCTGCGATGAGAAATGCACACTCATTTCTGCAGATAAACTCCTTTACTCAGTACTAAATCCACATCAGCATCGTTCCCTTGCTCTTTTACACCTGCTGGAGGTGACACTGAGCATCAGCAGAATTCCAGGGATGGACAGAGGTTGGACAGAGAAACTGCTATGTTTGGAAACATTCAAACTGATCTCATCCTTCTCCATCCCCTCCTCCTGTCACCACACCTGATGGCTCCAGCAAGACATCAAGACCTGAATGCTCCTTAAAAGCATGCAGATGATTTTTGGGACCCCAACCTGAGTGCCTGGAGCATTTGTGCACCCCTCTAATCTGCTTATTTTGTTATCCTGATTGCCACAAGCAATCCCAGCTTGCTCTCATGGGATGTTCCTTCCTCAGCACTTTGCAGGGTTCCCTTAGTGGGAGGCCACTTGTCAATCAAAATTAAATTCCAGGCCTCATTCTGCCAGTGGCTCAGAACTACCCACCAGAGACTCAAGGAAGGTCAAACAAGATTTATCCTTTACAGCTTAACTGAAAGTGTCTTTTCCTGCCAAATAATTCTGTTATGTTTTTATGGCCCAGATCTCCATCCTCAGCTGTTTATTTACAGATACCAGCAGTGCCACAGGCAATTACCTTTAAACATCCTATAGCAATGTTAGATAAACAGAAAAGAATTGTGTCTGTAGGTGTTTTTTTTCAACATTCTAAGTATTTCTTTAATGCTTTTAAAGGCTTTTTGCTCAACCAGGCCCCAAGAAAAAGATGATATTGCTTCTAATTTGAATAAGGAAGTTCTGCAGTCGATTTAGGAAACAAGTAAGGACTAGCTGACCTTTGGGCAATGTAATCAATATCCTGTTCTGAAAATAACAACTCACTGTCCTGGAATAGAGGCCAAGTTTGGGCCTTTTGTCCCTTGGTTCTTGGAATATTTTAGTGAAGAGCTCATTGCTTGGTTTTTATCTGTGAGAATTTCTGATGTATCTGTGGGTTCCTGATATTTCTGGAATATTGCTGGGAAAAATGCAATTTTTAAATTTTGGGGGTTATTTTTAATGTCTCCTTTACTTTTGCATTTAATTTCTAACAATAAACTTTATTGACAGAAAAGCTTCAAGAAGATAACTGTGATACTGAAGAGTATTTACCAACTTAGAATGTATTTTTCATGGTGATATGTATTTACACTAAATCATAGCTGTCTGTCACAAATCTTAAAGAAAAGATATAATCCAAGCAATCTTTTATAGCTTTATCTTTTATATATAAAGGGCGAAAGAGGAAAGAACCTTTATAAAGAGTTTATCTCTGCTGTCATTCAACCCAAAGAGAGTTTTCTGTTACTGAAACCAGGGAAAACAAATAAACCTGCATGAATAGTGCAGTGATCCAATAAGATTTTGGAGATTAGATGAAGATCTCAGTGAGCTATTTGTATATTGAAGTTAGGCAACTTTGGGTAATGCATATTAAGAGTTATGTATTAATTTTGTATTGTGTTTGATTTCAAAGGAAGTAATAATAAATCCAGAGTTTGAAATCACACAGGGCCAGATACAGTCTCAATCTTCTTTCAGAAATCAGATAAATTATGGCACTGAGGAATTCTTTTCTTAACTGCAGGAAATACTACAAAAATAAATAAAAAGGAATAGATCTTTCTCTGATTGTTGAGAAACTTAGGAAAGCTCCATTAATTCAATTTGAGGTATTTAGATGTAAAGGGAAATGTGAAGATGTAAAGACACAAAGAACACCAGATATTCCAAACGTTTTTAGCCACTTAACAGGTAATTAATTGCCTGTAATTCCAAAAAGTGATCGTTGCAGTTCCTCACTACTTGTTGCCTTGTAATCCACAGAAAAAAACTTGCAGCTTAAAGGAAGTTAGAACAGAGGATAACCATGAACCCATTAATGAAAATTTGCTACAGAAGATTTGGTCTTGAAGACTTTTTCCAGTGTTTCCTCATTACCATTTTTGCTACATTGATCCATACCTTAAAATGTATAGTTTTCTCTTCCATATATACTTGATGAAGCAAGGACTTAGTGAAGTATTTATATTTTTTTTAAGTATGGAACTTTGTTTGAAGGGGAAACTATTTGTTTGGAAGCTTATTTGAACCTGGAGGTCACAGAGCACAGAAATACTGCAGCAAATTAGTTAATGATGCTGGCTCCTTGCCAGGAAATACTACAGTAAAATGAACAGGAAGAGGGCTGGATCCTGTGCCTCCAGACTTCCTAGAATATTGGTTCTGAGGAATACTAAAAGCAGCTTTTCAATAAATTTCAGGAATGGCAAGAGTGGCCAGAATTCATACTTGTAATTCTCAATTTCCCACTTTCACAATGGAAGTTTTTTAGACTGTTTCAATTCAGATCCTTTTCTAAATGTTGTTTCTAACAGGGAACTGCTTCTCATTTGAATATTTTTTTAAGCTTTCTGTTCCTAAGGAAAGTACCTGAATGGAAGAAGATTCTGGAACCCTTTTCAGAGAACACCCTTTGGTATTATTTGCATCTGGTTTATTCTTGATAGAAGAAAAAACAAAGTGTAAGTGAATCAGTATCTTTATCTCTCAACTGTAGGACTATGAGTAAACAAAACCCCCAAAGCCTTCTATACACTGCCATCCCTCCTTGAGCTCTTATAGGTCTAAATCCATTCTAATATGAAAAAGAAAGAACAAAATTACAGATGTGTTTTTCAGAACAACATGTAATTCCACATGTCTAAGAACGATGCCTTCCTAAACTGCAATCATTAAAGACTTTTATTTTTTTAAATTCTTCTGGGATGTTTCTCCATTTGTAGAGGTATTAAATGAAGGTAATAAGTCAGCAACCTTTCTGTTTTCTGAACATGACTCTACTCCTGCCCATTTACAACTCTCATTTTACTCTGCTCTTACATTCAAGTAACTTTTGTCCTTTCGTTCATTTTTTTTCTCCATTTAATAATCTTTCTTTGACTGCAAAGACTTGGAACATCTCCCGTCATGGTGGTTCTGCTTTTCTTTGGATTATGAACTCCTGCACCATAGAACACAAAAGACATTTGCTTTCCAAGAGGAAAAAGAGATTGATGAATTGTAGTGAGAATTTCTTTATGAAGCAAAGTGCATTCCAAACATTTTTCCCATGACAAAAATGTTGAATTTTCATGCATAGACTGTGTGGACACAGCATATATACACAGAATAATCTTGAATAGATCTTTGAGGACATAAATTTCTCCCACGACCTGATCTCTCCCCATGTTCAAAAATTCTAATGCACCAGGAAACTCCAAAGATATTGAGAGTTCCAGCTAACCACATAATTCTAAATGGAAATATTGCAGGCATCAAGGAAGGTTATTTCTGATAAGAAGATATTAGGAATGATAAAAAAGGAAACAATCCATCACCAAGACTCACTGAGCTCTTTCCTGCACTCTTATAATATATATGATACAGTTTTACATATACCCCTTAAGACAGAAATTATAGTATTTTTCCTTTTAAAATTAATAAAAATCCCTTCCCAAAAGGAACTGTGGTCTCTCTATAACTTTCATCTAGCAATAATAATTAAATTTTATATTTTGCACGTTTTTAATGTTTAAAATTGATGGAAACTTAATGTTTAAAGTGGGTTGAAAACTGCTCTGATTAAAAAAATATTCTCTGTACTTTCTTCCTTGAGTCACTACACGATTTATCTTGCTGCTACTCCTGTCTCTTTTTCCCAGAGTGACAAAAACCTGAAACTGGGTTGTTCCCTTGTACAAAGTGAGTGGATATCATGATCCCAAATCAAGGAGAGGTTGAACCTTTATGGGAGGTGGAAATTTTTGCCATCAGTCACTCCCTCGCACAGTACTTGCAAAAAACTTGGACATCGAGATGGAAAGGAGAGGGGGAAACCCAAAAACAACCTCAAAACAAAACACAACCCAAAAACCAGATACCAGAAGGAAAGCCAACTCTCTCCATCTTTAATTATCAGGTACAAGGCCTGAAAGGCGACTTCCAGATCCCACTGAAATTCAGGAGGATGTTTGCAACCAACAGCAGACCATTATTTTTCTAGCTCTGGTTAACCAGAAATATTAGAAAACAAAATGACGGCAGACTTATTTAAGGAAAAGTGCATTGGGGCATTTTTTTTTAGAAGATTCTACTATTCCTTTATCTCACTCCCTCTTCTTTTTGATGCCCTTGTTGTTGGCTTTCTCATGTAGAAACCCAAGTATTTCCAACCAAATAAACAACTTCAGCAGGAGTACTTTGAAGGGAATATTTATGTATAAAATACCATAAAATATATAACACAAACAACAAAGGTATTGCAGTAAATGCAGACCTTTCCTGATGGGGTGTCACTGGCAATGCTGGGCACACGACACTGCTCCAAGGAATTTCAGGCTGAAGAATGGTAGGAAAAAGAAGGGAAAAGCCCAAGAAAGTTCTCTCCTTGCTCCTGCTCTTGAGGTGCCACCGCCACCTCCTTCCAGCCATATTTTCCTTCAGCAGCTCAGTTTTCAGTGCCCCAGGACACTGAACAACCTCTCTGACTTGTGTGTTTTTACATATATTTATATGATTTATATGATTTATATTTATTGTTCCATTTGTATTCCCTGGGAAAAGCATGTGTTGCGGAGAAGGGGGTGAGCAATGGAGCAGAGTGGCATGTGGGAAAGCAGACAGAGAAGCAGTGACCTCTGCCAGGATAAATGTGATTGAAAATATCCCAGTTTGATAGAACAGGCTGACAACACGGATATTTCAGGGAACTACACCCTGCCACACTGGGGTATTTTTGCTGCTTTGTACCTTGAATATGGCAGGTTGTTTGCACATTCCCAGTTTCTGTTTTCACAGTCCTGGCTAGGAACATATGAAGAAGCTGAGAATAGGCAGGACATAAAATATTTGGCCACAGAAATTCTGTATATGAGTATTACTTATTTTCCTTTTCATATATGTGCAGTCAGCTCTAGTGGCTCAGTTTATATTTTGGCTTCAAATGCCAAGTTTAACTTGGCTCTCCAGCCAAGGATTTTGGTTTACCAAAGGTTAATGGCAGCTTTTCATTAAAGTTGTCCATATAAAGACACTTGAATGAAAAGTTTAGGATGTTTGACATAGTTTTCTGATATTTCTTTTGGTTGCAAAATTGAAACCATTAATATTAATGCTCAAATGTTTGAGAAAACAAGAATGTAAAATACCAGACATGGTCCAGGTGTTCACATAACTTTCAGACTGAGTTTCCTTTCCTTGCATCTCTTCTGTGAGGGACAATTCATAAATCTCGAAGTGGCACATCTGTAGAAGCCTGTTCACTCAGAAAAGAGTGAGGCTTCCTAAGCAGAACATTTTAGGAGGTGACATAAAAAGCAATTTTTATAAAGAGTTTATCACTTCACATCAAGCCTTAAGTGTCATTCTGGCTCACCACTGTCTAGATGCTCACACTTGTGCATGATTTGCATCTGCACTGTCAAATAAGAAAGAAAAATGAACAGGTTCATGGGACTGATGAGATTCATCTGTAAACGAAAAGAATATGTGGCAAATGCTGTTACAACCCCTATTTCCCACCACTGAAAATGACAGCCTGTTGGAGAGGTTTCTGAAGACTGGGGAAAAATGAAGAAATTCTTGAAGCAATTGGGAAACTATATTTTTTCCATACTCTTTGCATGCCTGAACACTTTCACCTTTCTTCTCCAACTTAATTTAAGAAAGAAGGATATGGATTATATCAGACATCCAAGATTTAGTCTGATCCTTCCTAATAGTTATCTTGTGGTGTTATCAAATGATGTGCAAAGGTATTTTTCATGGGAGGATATTAAACTTTCTTTAAAATGCAGTTATCAGCTCAAGGAGCTCATGATATTAGAAACAAAAGTTCAGCCAAAAGATAAGGATCACTGATGCCTGTGGATCACTGGTATTAACACAAACTCTCTAATTGTCTCTGCTTTCCAAAAAAAAAAAAAAAGCAGCTCCATATTATTTCCTGCTGTGTTCAAAGTCAATACTTGGCATTATTTGACAGAGAGCCCTTAATCATGGTAATTAGCAATTTCTTTCCAGTATTTATGATACTAGAAATGAGCAAAGAAGAGGCATAAAGAGAATCCCTTCCCTTCCCTCTGAAGGAGGAGAAGTAAAGTAAGAAGGAAGAACTGAAATAATTGAAGTAATTTGAAGAAACAACTCAAAAGAGAGAAAATATATCACAAGTTTTCCTCCACAGTTCAATATAAATTGACTTTTCCCTGCTTTCTCTCTGCTCTTTCATATTTGCTTGGCTTAGTTTCTTTCTGGTTTAGAAAGAAAGCAAATTCTTATCCAGATACCAAGTTCTTCAGGCTGAAACCATTTCTGGAATTGTATATTCCATGATAATAACACTGACAGACCACCGCCATGCAGTGTTGTCCAATTTTTCTCACTTTAATTCCTAAAATAAAGATACCATTTTAACCCACGTGTGAAGGTCTACCCTAAATTGCGTCCTGGAAAATACTTTGATTTCAGCAATTTATGCTTCTATGTATTAAAAAAAAAAAAGAAAAAGGAACTGTTCAGGTGGTTCAGCTACTTTTTCTCTCTGTGTTCCTACATTAAGTTGTCCTACAATGAAAACAGTGGATAAATTATAATTAAAACTACAAGAGAGAGGTACTGAGGAATTATGAGAAATGCAGAAGATACTGGACAACCAAATTAATTTTTGGGTAATAGGAAAGGAGAAAATTTGGGTCCATATTACTAAACCTAATCAGATCTGGAAGAGAGGAGTCTGCATGAGAGGACAATCCCCTCCCTTGTTCTGAACCAGGGATGGTGACCAACAGTGATCATCACACAAGGACTGACGTCATGGAAGGGACACAACTGACCCAGCAGTGTCCACATTGGGGCTCAGGAGTATGGGACAGTGTGGGAACTCTGGAAATGGGGAAGTGCCATCATGAATTCAAAAGCCTTTCAAAAAAAAAACCCCAAACAACCAGAAAAAAGTTATACAAGTGCCTGTGTGCAAAATAAAAAGCCTGAACTAAAGTCCATTGAAAGCAACGTTGGTCTTCCAATTAACTCCAGCAGGCATTTCATGGATCCTATTTGTGATCATTAGGAATGAAAAACAGGAGTCTCATGATTCATCCCTAATTACCCCAAATACTCATTTAATGAAATCCTGACTGAAGAGGAGTGGGTGAAGCTCTGCCATTGACTTACAAGAAGCCAGGAGCCCTGCCAGGATTACACAAAACAGAATTAATTGAGGAACATTCTGCTCTTATTTTCAGCACAGGTAGCAAATCTGAATTTAATTATCACAAAAGCGGAGGCAACAACTCAGGAATAATCAAAACTATTCTCTTAAAAATCTAGATATCTGGTTTTTATTAATTTTAGAACAATCATTAAGGTTGGAAGAGTCAAAGTGAGCAACCTTAGGAAACTCATCTTTATTCAGCTCTTGAGGCCACCAGAATGTTTTGCTAAACTTGTTGGCAATTCATGAGAACTGAAGACAGTGCAGGGTTATTTTTCTGCTCACAGTCTAAAAGCCATCAGGAAAGATCAATCCTTTTGGAAATCAGCTTTTGTTTTGCCAACTACTACTGAAACTACTATTCATTTGGCTGTATCTCTCATGCTGTTCGCACAATGCAAACAAATAAAAATAAATAAATAAATACATACATGCATAAAACTGTTTTCTGCCACCTGTCCCACAGACAAATCTCGAGGTACAAGAGCTTGGTTTGGTTATTGTGGGCCTGTGTCTGGTTACAAGCTTTGGCCTTTGATTATCAAAACAAGCACCTGTAGCCCAGAACAGGCATAGTGTTATCTGAGGGTGTTTAAAGACAAGAAAATTGTCTGGATTTGTTCATGTAGGCATTTAACTCCATTCAGTGCAGGGTGGGGAGGCAGAAAACTTTGCTATCAGAGCAGACTACGACTCCCTCCCCAGCTGTTTCCTCACAGATAGGAGGACAGACCTGAACTGGATGTTTTACAGTATTTGTTGGCAAACAAAACTGCTGTTTTTCCTCAGAAGGTAATTCCTAACCTTAATTCCCTCCCAGATTTACTGAGAAAACTGGGGGGGAAAAAAAAAAGAAGGTGAAATTTGCTCTTCATAATTTTTTTTTTTAAATTAAAAAAGCAAGGTTATAAAGCATTCTTGTGAAGTCCCCCATAGAAGGTAGATCAGGAGGAGCACAAGGAATATTGTGAGTGCAATTTTGGGGAGTCAAACACTGGCTGGACATTTGAGGCAAATAATTTTATATGTTTTATTTCCCTTAAAATGAAAAAAAAAAAATTCTCGCGCTTCACCCAAAATTCTCTCCCTTCACCCTCCCCTTTTAAATGGGGAGGAACATTTTTGTGTCAGCTACTGCTCATTAAACAGACCTCTCCCGTCAGGGGTGATCTCCTGGTACTCAGAAAGGTTTAATGTAATTTAAAATCACTGCTTTTAATCTCAGCTGAGTTTAGATCAATATGAAACAACATAACATTGGTTAACATGACGATAAATTCTTCCCAGATATTTTTGCCAGTTTCCTCTTGCTTTTCTGAAAATGCTGTCTGCATCAGGGACACAACCCATGAGATTTTAGAGATCATCACAAACTTCATATAAGGAAAAAATATTAGAGGAAGGTATTTATGAAGTAAACTGTGCCTGAACACATCCATTGGTTTGAGTATTTCCTCAGTAAGTCACTTTTGACTCAGTATTCAAATAATTCAATTTTCCATTTAGATTGTTTAAGCTCATGGAATATTTCTTACTACAATTTAGCAATAAATTATGAAAGTATATTCATACCTTCTCAAAAACATCAATCATCATTATGGCTTTATCCTTGTCTCTGCTTTATCCCTCAATTGATTTTCTGATGTTGGCTTCTGCAATTGTCCTATTTCATCTATTACACTTTCTAAAATTTACAACATGTGGAATGAAAATGTTCTAATGTGCCTCTTCAAATTGCATGTTGAGAGGGAAGTCCTTGTGTTTAACAAATATTATTTTTATATTTTCTTGTCTGCAAAATCTCTTTATTTACAAATGGTATTCACTCAAACAAAGCCAGTGCTGTATTATATAAACTTGTTTTACAGGCAGAGCTTTTGCTGTTCCACCCTGCTGGGAGTTAACTGTGGACAAGTTTCCTGGAAGGCAGTGCCCGTTTGGGATCCCCTTTCAGGGAATGGACACTCAGAGGACACACACAGCTCATGACCTCATGCCATACTCAGATGAATTCTGATCATTCCATCTTCATTTTCAAATAAATAAATAAGTAAATAAATAAATACCCTACAGTTACAGCATCTCAACCTGCCCTTTGTCACGCATCCAGCCAGAGGAATATTTCAGATAACGCAATCAATGCCAAGAAAAAAATTCCTTGCGAGGCAAAGCAGTTTATTCAGACCATGAGAGGGTCAGGCCATTTTCCTGGCCTAGGACGATCCTTGTGCTGCGAATTTCAGTGTAATCTGTACATTCCATCACATCACTGATGGCAAGTCTTTGGGGTATACACAGAGCAGAGGCACAGAAGGAGATAACCAGCCCTTCATATCTGCACATTCCTCAGCCATGGCCTTGTTCCAATTCTTTGTTATCTTGAAAGAATCCTGACTTGCCTAGTGCTGGGGTGGCAAAGGTCATTTTTGTAGATCAAGCTGGTTTCCTTTGTGCTGGGATATCCTGCAGAGTGCTGTTTGTTAATTGATAATTATACTTCCTTTCAAATTTGTCAGGCACTGATACATAAGTCTTACAGAGACATCAGAGTTAAAAAGAAATTAAATTAAGCAAAAATGCATTCAGTCTGTTATATTTAGATAAAATCAAAGTGTTTGGAGACTTGAAGAGGTCTTAGGCTCAGCAGATTTGCTAAAAGAAGCTTAAGCTGTGTATAGTCACAGTAAAATTTAGGATTGTAAATATAATTTTAGGTGGCCTGTAGGGACTTTTTAATATTTCCTACTGTGTGTCACTTAATTAATTGATTAACTGATGAAAATCTCTACCGGAACTCCCTCATTGTTCAACTTCAAAAAAAAATTTATTCACAAAAAGAGTCTTCATTCTAGTCCTCAAGACTTCAGGATGGACCTGCCTTCATAATTTCTCCCAGTGTTTAATAGAGGGGTTTAGAGAATAGATACAGAAATATCACTCCAAGGACAGAATGAAGAGGAGAAATCTCCAGAAATGTGGTTCCTCTTGGTCTGGCTGAATGCCAGACTGTGAGGAGATAGCAGGAATGGCAGCAGGTGTTGTACCCACCTATAAATGATCTATATCTAGGGAATGGAGCTGTCTCTTATTGCTCTGGATCTTTCTTATTTTCAGAAGGGAAAATTGAAGAGGAAAGTTGGATTAGCTTTTAAAATGTTTCTCTAAAATAAAAAAAAAAAAAACCCTCAGAATTCCTCAAAAAAGACCGAGAACAAAGGGGAAGCTGAAGAGAATTCCTTTTCATCCAAATACCACCATCAACAAATATATTCCTGGCACATTCTTAGTGAATGTGTTAAAAACCAAACACTGCATTATTTGATTCAAATTAAGATTCGCCACCTTGTGCTGCTTCTGAGCCAGACACGAGAAAGCTGATGACTATACCAAATTTTAGACCTCTGAACTCAAAGTTACTTCAAGTCACACCTCAATATTGGACCACAGTCTAGAAAAAACCCCATGCCTTGTGGAGGTTAAACTTCATGGAGGATTGAATAGCTCTCAAATATTCCTTTTTTGTTGTGGCTCTCTTAAACAGATAAATATTGTGATAGTAGGGTGAAGATGGCTTATTTAGAACAGCAGTTCTCTTTACCTTATGATTATGTGGGTATTTAGAAAGACGAAGAATTCTGGAATGTTCAACAAGGCCACAGAGATACTACAGAATTCTTCTGGTAAACTGAAAGAGAGGAATGCTTCATTCCTGACAATAATGATGAGAAACATCAAGGTGCCACTGAGCAGCATCAGGCACTGGGCATCCTGAGCTGTGAACAACAGAGAACAACTGCCTCAAAAAGATGTGCTCTTCCAGCACAGTTTAACAACTTCTGTTGTTATTATTAAAAAAGCTGAAGGATTAAAAGATGTGCATAACACAATGGAGAAGAAAGAATTCCTGAGGCCTTTTGGAAACAGTGTTCTTAAACTATATAAATTTGTTCATAAATATTTTCTTTTTAAGAGTGAAAAAAAGGGACCCTGGCATCTATGAAACTATAATTTCTTTTTGCCGAAATTGTGAAGGAAAAAGTGTTTAGAAAATTGTGACATCTGCAAGATCATTACACTGCCATTTTAAATTCAAGTTTTCCTTCCAGTTTCACTTCAGAGTTCACTAACAGCAAATCTGATAGAATTCATTTTCTCTGTATAAAATTTTCTTTCCCCTTTGTATTTCCCTGTAGGATGCTCTCTTCCCTATCAATCTGTTTCTGCACCACTCAGAGCATTATTTCCCTCTGTCTCTTGTGCGTGCTTTGCTCTTCCCAGTGTCAAAGCCTTGACAAAGAGCACTGAGCTGGGAACCTTTTGGAGCTGCTGTTTAATTGTAGCAGCCGTGCCAATTCAGGATGCCAACAATAACATACAGTAGATGCTGTGTGTGGCTTTCCCCTTACTCTTGGGATAGTGTTTCTTTGACAGACTAGATAATGAAGCGGGATGCAGTGGAGGGCAACTTCTGCTAGACATGTGTACGTGTTAGAAGCCATGAGGCTGAACATTCAAACAGCTTTTAAAGGAAAAACAACAAAAATTGTGCTGCTAAAATGCTCCCAGTGTCATTTTTAATTACAAGAGCCTTGACAATACGTGGTGGTTCATCCATTTAGCGAAACACACAAGATTTAGCCTTGAAAAACTTGCTAAAGTCACTGACTTTGGGGTCCACTTGTCATGTATGGATTCAAGAGTTATATAGTTTTAACATGGACCAAAAGTTGTTTTTCCCTTCTTTGAAGAGAATTTTGCTGGAAGTCTTTGTACTTAAAACACCTGAAGCTTTGGCCCTCATAAATCTGGAGTTAAGCAGAACTTTACCAGCTTTCAAACCATCTGACTGAGAGTGGTTACACACCACCAACTTGAGGAGCAAACATGAGGAATCAGTACTAATAAAATATTCCATTTTATCCATTGATGTTCTGTTCAACCTCTGAGTCATCCTGCAAAGGTAATATTCAATATATGTACCTATAGTCCATGAAAGGTGTAACAACCCGATTTTAGAAAAATTTAACTGGCAAAAGAAACCATTGACAATGAGGTTTTGCTGTTGTTTTGCCACGACAAACAGCACTTGATGTGTGCACAGCAGGCCTTTCCTTTCTCTGGTGACTTTATTTAGTCCCCTGTGCTCCTTTCCATGTTTCCAGAGATACTGGCCTTTAGCTTGCCCCCTGCTCATGCACACTGCTGAGCAAATAAACAGAGGCTGCAAAAGACAATTTCCCTAATCGGGATATCTCCATCCAGCTGCCTGCTGAATTTCAACAGCTCCTGAGGCAGCACAGAAGTCACAAAGTTCATGACATGCCTTTGACAATGACAAACCTACTGAAGACAGCTTAGAACTGATGGCCCAGACTGAATGAAATGAGAGAAATAAGTATTGGCAATATTTGTTAATGCGCAGTCATTCCAAATAGCCACAGTCACAATCTTGGTAGGACTTCACCGTGTTTGAGATAAGGATTATCTCATGCCCAAGGACAAGTTACAACCCTCTTTGAGGGGCATTTTTAATGCATAGAACAGAATATTATTTAAAAAAAAAAAAGAGAATCACTTTTCAAAGTCAAAAGTCCGTGGCTGCCCTCATACAAGGCAAGAAATACATGAATAAAATAAGGAAAGCCCATGCTAAACTTGTCAAATACCTTGAAACTGGTGAACTAGATAAAGACAAATAAATTCTTTCAGTAAAACAGGCTATGAAATATTTTTCATTAAACTGTTTTTCACTTTCCTGGCACTTTTTAAATACTTTTGTCATCCAAGCACATGAGACCACTACTTGAAACTGCCTAAATACAAGGCTCAATAGTGTGCTCTGTAGCATTTTTCATCAATTCCTCCTATCTGCCTGCCAAATTTTTAGATGAAAATTCTTATGTTTAGCCCTCTGGTAATCTGTTTATTTTTGGGGTTTCCCCCCATCTTGAAGCTGGGAAAAACAGCAGCACACGTCGCACTTAATCTACAGACCTGCTCCCTCTTTTTGCCATTCCCCAGTGCCTCAGAAAACAATGTTTCAAAATACACCCTGTCCTTTCTAATTAAAATTCATATGGCTAAATTTAAGATAAATATGAATGGTTTTTGTCCTGCCCTTGCCATATGCCTTCAATCAAATTTTGTTAGGACTGACACATTATTCTCTGGGTCCATGAGTACAAAAAGGCTCAGCCTTTCTCAAACCATTAGAGTGACCCATGGCCGTGTTGATTCTGGACTTACCAGTGTTATCAGAGAAACAGTTCAGCACTTCAGTCTGCTTTTGCTGAGATATCTACAACTATCACATCAAACCTCTCTGTTCCAAGCATGTGATATCTCTTTTTTTCCCCTGCAATAACACCAACAGCACCAAAAGTAATGACATTTCTCCCAGTAAAGGCATTGAAGGAGTTCAGCACCATTAATACAAACTTATTAAGGAAATCTCATATGAAATCTGCTACATAACAGGCAAAATTATTACCCTCCCTCAAAAATCCCTTATGGGGTAGCAGAGGTTTAAAAGTAGCACTTCTTAATGAAGAAAGGAACTCATCCTTTAGCCATTCTTCTGACTTTTTTATCCTTTGCAAGGGAAGTGCCACAGATCTGGTGACTGTTCCTAAATGAAACCTGTTTTTCCCTCATATCCTATCCAGCTCTCCATAGAGAGAGTCTCCCTGTGAGGATGGACAATAAACATTTTGAGATTCACAGCTCCTGTCTTACACAGAATTTTCCCCAAAAAGGTAGGAGCAGGACTATTAAATGCTTTCTTTTTCTAGTCGGACCTGAATGCATGAGATGGGAAAAAGAAAGTCACTGGCATTTTTAAGCTCAACTCCACGGGAAAAATAAAGGTAGTGAAACCTGTGCCTAATGCTGTAAAATTTTGACTGCTGGATGCTGTGACATTATTTATTTCTCTGTGCTTCTGGGTAATTTTGAATATAAGTTCATCTGCAATTTTAAAATATATATAAAATATGATTAACCGACCACTTGCAGAAGTCAGTCATTAATGAACAGTGCTTGAAAAGTGTAAAATACAGCAAAAACCCTTCTGCTTCCAAAGCAGCTGGTAATGTACTACATTTTATTAAAAATTCCCTAGAATGAATCCTCTCATGACACCAAGGAACTGGTAATTTCTTAGTCTCCTCAGATAATGATCTTTCTGGAATATAAAAAGTACCTTCCAGACGGACCAGTTTTGTTTCACACAGCATCAAACCTCTCATTTCCTTAATACATTTATCTGGAATGTATTCCTGGAAAATTGATCAGCTACTGAGGAAGATGGTTTGAGTCCTGCTGATTTATCAGCTGGTGAATGATTAAAAACTGGAACAAAACCCCAGGTATGAGAAGGGTGCAAAGGCCAGTGAGAAACCATACACAGAATGAGGTAAATCAATGAGAACTCTGAATGCCATGATTGTAAAAATGCAATAGGGTGAACTTTGAAAATTAGGAAATCAGAGTCTAAAACGTTTTAAATGTGGAAACAATTCAGGGAAACAAAACCTTCAAGAATAGAAATGTCCTGGGAGAAGCTTTAACAAGAGTCTTTTCTGAGAGAAGAAAATAAGGTTTTACTTCACGGTGGCTGTTTGGTGTTGCAGAAGCACAACCACCACCCCCAGAGCCTTCTCCCTGCCAAACTCCCTGTGCCTTCTCCTTCCTAACCCACAATACATTTATTGTTGTGCAAGCAGGAACAAGTTATCAGCTTTATTTCAATTTGGATTCTGCAGATAATATTTTCATTGAGCCACCTTTGTGCACTGGGAAAGGCAGTTGGAATCTCATAAAGAAAATGCATTTTTAGTTTCATGACTTATTTTTTTTAGCCACACATTACATCAGAGCAGTGGAACAAAACTGAAGAAGGAGCAGTTTAAAGTTATTTTAATAATAATTCCCTATTACACTACTTCGAACCTCAGAGGACGGGAAGAATAAAACCTGGTACTAAGTTCTTACAAATAAAGACACCATAAAATAATTTCAAAAATACTTTTTCAAGGGGGAAAAAAGAGCTAATGTCAAATGGCTGAGGAGGCTAAGATGAAATTAAGAAAATTATTTGTTGTAATGGATTATAAAAAGAATATATATTTTCATAATATGCTAGAAAATTAATGAACAAACTATATTTTATTATATGCATTACACGTCCCTGGATTTTCTCAATAGTTGGTCCAGCAAATTGTTGGTGAATCTTTCCTCTCCAGTGAGACACACAAAATCTGGAAACTAAACCACTCCCTGGATAAAAGAGTGATTGATTTTCAGTCATGTTCAGGAGACTGCCAAATGTTTTCATGAAAAACATATTTCTACTATACAAAATCCTCTTGGAAAAATCAAGCAGTTCACATTGAATTTTAAGCTTCTAATGTGAAAACAAAAAATATTCCACTAGAAATTTTCCTCCAGACTTCTGCTACTTGCATTTTTTGTTTTAAATGTTTCCTCAGATTTTTTTTGGTTCTTTGTTGCCAGAAAATAAAAGTGTTGGAGATTGTCAACACTAAGTAGAGCTCCAAGCCCTTGACTTCATATTTGAATGCAGAAACCCTCAAATTAATTTCTCAAATGCTCATCCAGAAGTTTAAAAACTGTGCCCATGACTTCTTCTTATTACCACAAGGAACCCAAAGGAAGGATGAATTCAGCTTGGATGATTTAGAACATAAGAGTAGATGTGAAGAGAAATATTGTGTGAAAGAGTTAATTTTAAGGACCACATGCTTGCAACAAAACCAGAGCTCCCCCATTTAGACTTACAGTACCTTAATACCCGTGTAAAGGTTTAAACCAGATGTTTAAAGCCATAATGGTATTTTAGTAAAGATTTTACGCAGCAGGATTTGTAAAACTGGCAGTGGTGTTCTACACTTGTGTGTGTTTTAGCTTTAAGAAGTCTGTTTGTCACTAAAAGAAAGCCCCGAGCCTCAAAATGTCCTTAACACAACCACAGTTTTTATAAAAATGAAAGATAAACGAGAGGCAGCTCAAATTATTTGAAGAGTTTTGGGAACAAAAATCTATGAAATCCAATTTTCTTCCTTTCTGTGTTCCCAGAGCAAGAGAATATTTGTCACAGCCTAAGAAAACTGCGGCATTCCTGAGAAACATGACAGCCAAGTAGAATTTGTGGAGATGTGTTTCCAAAGCTCATAAATGGGTTAAACCCTCAAAATTCCAAATTCCTTGAAACCAGGCCAAGGCAAATAAAATAAAAAAAAAAGAAAAAAAAAAAAAAAGAAAAGAAGAAAAAAAAGAGAGGGGCAGAGGAGGAAGAAGAAGGCTTTCCCAACTGCTTGACACTTTCCAACATGCTACTGTGTATTGGCTATTTGCATAGCAGTGCCCTGCACTCCCCAAAGGTACTGCACCATAAAAGTAATGAAAATATAATAAATTGTTCACCGTGGGTGTTATGGGCACGTAAAAACTAATTACATCTCATTACATTTGGTGGAACTGCCACATGTTCAGATTCTGGGATTTGACACTTTGCATGTTAAGGGCCTTTATGTTTTGCTTTATTCTTCTGGATAGAGGGGAATAACCCAGAATTAATTCTGCTAATGCATGACATGGTGACTTGTGACTACTTATGGAAATTGCCTGACACTTCTGCTAGAAAAACCCATTTTCAGATCCTTAAACTTTACTGTCAGATGTAGGCTGGTATTTTTCATGCCACTCCAAGGTTGATTTTTTGTTTTACACACCAGCCATTTCTGAGAACAAGAGAAGAGAAAATGTGTTTTTCTACCCACATAAATTGCAGTTAATAATAATAATAATAATAATAATATTGTTTGAAAGCAGGAAAAAAAAGAAAACAGAACAGCTGGAAAGACCTGGCACTGCTGAAAAGCAATTTCACAATGATACCACTGAAGGTCAGATGTGCCTGTCCTGATCATTCCCAGTAAGATGCAGCCAGATTTAAACAAGTTCAAAGAATTACAAGCACAGCTCAACAGGACCAACACCAGATTCCTGCACAGGAAAAGAGAGTTTTCCTCTCAGCAAAAGAGCACTTCAGACTCTGTGAACATCCCATTTGTCCCACCTGTGAAAATCTTAGAATTGCAGAAAACTGAAAGGTCTTTGGGTTGTTGTGAACTGGAGCGGGACGAGGATTGGAACATGAATATCAAACAAGGAGCCAGTGGGAATGGAGAGTGCTCAGGTGGCTAGAAGGTGACCACATGCAAATAAAGCAGGGAAAAAATGCATTATGACTCAGGAAGAACAGGCACTACCTAAGCAGACTGAGGCAAGGAGGAGAAAATTAAGCTTGAAGGAGTGAGTGGAGTGGTGAAAAAGCCAGGAAAACTGAGTCAGGAAAAGAGAAAGATCTGCTGGGGACAATGGAACACAGGTCAGCTGTGGAAGCAGGAATTCACACCCTTGCATGTCACATTTCCTTCCCACAGCTTGTAAGACACTTAAAACTACAGATATATTTGTATATTATGTATTATTTATATATAAAAATTGCTGCTAATCCAGCCATCAAAGTGTCCCCCAGTGGCCCTGGGCCCTGCAGAGCAGGCAGGTCTCTGCTCAAGGCTTCCTCCTCTGCCTCCAGAGTGAGCAGCAGAGCTCTGAGCTCTGGATTTTGCAGCTCCATGCTGCTCCCGGAGGTTTTCTTTCCTGCCGTAAGATGCCCACGGACTAGAACCACTTCCACATTGCTTCTGGAGGGCCTCACTCGCTTGTTTTGTGGCCTTTCTCTCTCCCTCATGCACACACATGCACATACACACACACACAGGGTAAAATTAGATCTGACAAGGCAGGCAGATGAAAGCTGGGAAATGCTGCAATTATCGTTTCCCACGTAATCTTAATTCAGGCTTTTGTACACGGATTTTAGGGTACAGTTCCCAAAACTGCTGTGTCACTTGAACAAAGAATGGGCCCACTCTGGGAAAGAATGAGAGTCATGACATGACTGCTGTGTTACCTACAGAGATTAAAAGGCAAATGAGGCACAACCTCAGGAAAACTGGTTATAAATGCCAAGATCAGTAAAGAAAAGTTCAATTCCCTTGAAACCTGATAGTCTTCTTGGCTTTTTGCAGTTATGGTTTCAAATAAATTCACAACATTCTTCATTTGACAAAAGACAATTACAACTTCTTTGCCCTTTTTATTCAATTAGATATTATTCAAAGAGGATGGAAGATATGTTGGGAAGCCCTTTACTACAAAAATAATTAATAAAAAAATTGAAATGCTTAAATCCAGACACATCAAGCAGTACTTGTTGCTAAATGATGAAACTCTATTCCTTTTTTACCCCATGTTCTGAGCAGACTTTGGAGAAAATAAAGATAAAATCTTGAGAAGCCTTTTGATTTCAAACGATTCTCCAAGTCCTGGTCTCTTGACTTGTACAGCTGAATCCTGCCTTGGGGAAAGGAATGAGACAATAACATGCTCCAGACTTTTAGTGTGGTGCTGGACAACTCCCTGAAGCTGAACTTTTCCTAGGTCAGCTGCTGATGGGCTGTTCTGCATTTTCTGTTTGTCTAGACTGACGCTCCTGGATGTGACCCACAAAATAACTGCACTCTCATGGTGACAACTGGAGGTGGTAGGGATTTTACTGGGAATGTTCCACATCTGTCAAAATAGCTGGAAAAAAAAAAAAATTCCAGACCCTGCCTGTCTTAAATTTGGCACCAAAAATGAGTGGCCAGTCAATCTCCATGTCTGTACTGTGGTTTACAATTTTCACTGTGGGAATGACTATAACACCGCACTGTGAAAATGAAATGTTTGTGAAGTGGTTCTTCTCCACTGACACATCTCTTAATAAATCTCAGGAGAAAATGGATAGCATTGTTTTCAGATGTGGCTTTGACCAGCACACAGTAAAAGGGCCACACAATGAGCAGAAGGAAGAATTATTGGACAGTTGCTAATTAAACCAAGTGGAGCCATCCCAATCTGTCTGGTCTGTGCACAGAATTATGCAGAAATCTTGTGAGGGGAAGAGAGGAAAACAACTCTCCTAGAACCCATGCAGAAGAAACAGAAACTGAATTCATGTGGGAAACTTCAGCTTCTATATTTCCTGCTTTTCAGGCTTTGAGTTTACATGTTGTACTTTCCCTATTCCTTCCTAACAACATCATTTTAGGGGAACAGGCTCCCAATTCTCATATTTAATGTTGGAATTGCAGTGTGCCATGTTCTACGGGCAGATGCAACCACTTCAGCAAATCAACTTTTTTCCTTTCCACAATGTTGTAGAAGGTTTCTGGCCCAAATCACCCAGATTTCTGGCATCTGGGTGTAGGATACACTATGAGGGTCTTTTGAAGGTCGTTTTTATATGTGGGCACTGTATTGATTTTGTTTATGTAGTCTGCCTCAGAAGCAGTGCCAGTTGTGAAAGAAGGCCTCTATAACTGGTTAAAAAAAGGAAGAAGGAACAGTTACAACCCTTCCAGAAAGTATCAATCTGAGCAAATATTCTCCTAACACAACTGCTTCCAAGCCACCTTCTTGGTTCAGGATACCAAGTATATCAATATTTTCTCCAGAGTTCCTGCCTAGTTTCAGCCAAAAACTTAAGAAATTTGTAAAACTACTTTCTCAGCTTTGCTAGACTCCATTTTCCTACTCTAACATCTAAGAACAAAGCAATGAAGATGAAGAATTCTACCACACCTGTTTTCTGGAGAGAAGAATGTATTCCAAATCAATCAATCAATCAGTCAGTCAATTAATCATAATTTAACTTCTCTGTAGAACAGAACTCCTACTATCAGATAGCAGCACATTTTCCTCCTGGGCCTGGCAAACCAGCAGCCCTGCAGATTTTCCCTGGCATTTCTTTGTCTGCAAGTTGGTATGAAAACAGAAACAACTTTCATTAGCTGCAGTGGCTATTGGAAAGCTCATGTGATTCAAGGGTTAGACAAAAATGAACAATGCTCGGTGACCTAAATTCCTCTCATATTAACACAAAGCATATTTTTGTTATAAGCCAATATTCTTCGAAATTGTTGGAAAAGGCTGGAAATCCAAAGGAGCAGGGAAGGGAACAAACACTGTTTTATATGAAAACACTGATGCCATTCCTTCTGTCCCTTTCTTCCCTTCACCACTGCACCAGAATTCCTTCAGGGATAATTGCAGGATACTCTTTACTTTGGCATCTCAGTTGCCTTATAAAACACACAGTGTCACTTACAAGTCCGAATGCTCTTGACAAACATTATTTTCAAAGCTACTCAGTGTGTGGAGATACTGAAGCTCCAGGGATCTCCCAGTCTGTGTCCAAAAAATGTGCAGCAAAACAAGATGTTCCTTAAAAATGTGTTTAACAAGTAGCCTGCAAGGAGTACTGAGAAGAGACAGCCTGTTTAATAAAATCTCGATTAAATAATAGATGTTTCTGAACTGAGATTTCTCAGACACTATGAATTCATGCTTCTATTCACTCTTTGACAGAAAGAAAAATAGCTGCTATGTAAGCAAAGAGTATTTATTTTGTACTTCCATTCATTTCAGTGAAAGTATGGCAAATCCAACAGATGTTGAAAGTGGTAGAGAAAATCTGGTTATAGCCATATCATTGGATTCAGGCTCTTTGGTATAAATTGCACAGGGAGAGGGAAATGGGAACTAGAGACGAGAAAGGAAATTAAAGTTTCAAAGCAATTTATAAGAGAGTGGATGCATTGGTAAAGAAAAAGGCAACATTGAAATTGGTAAAATAAGTTAAAGGAAGATCAATATTTTAAAGACAGTATTAAAATGGCAACTTCAAAATATTTCATACGGCTGTACACAACTTCCTTGTTTCAAACCTAGGATGGGAAACCATTTGTGGAACAGATCCTCACTTAGAGGAAAAAAAAAATCTAAATGCAAAACTAAAACAATCACAGGTATGAAATAATTTTCTACAGTTCTCCTCAGTTGTGCAATAACACTAAGTTATCATGGTCCTACTAGATGGATTGTCAGTTCTAAAGTACTCCAATTGGGACATTTAGAAGTTATTTAATAGGATCACAGTTTTCAGAAAGACTTTCTCTCAATTAATTTACACTGGCTTGAAAATCTGACCTGCAGAAAATAGATTTCAGTTCTGACAAAATTTTTGATTTATGATGAATTACCTAATTTTTTATTTGTTCTCAATCTGTTTGCAATGCTTCTTTAAAAGAGGACAGAGTAGACCAGGTAGGAACTCTTAGAAAAAATGCACTAAGATTGTGCCTTGTCTTGGGGAAATAAACATGTCTGAATAAAGATGCTTTAGGGTGGCAGAGGGAACTCAAAGGAATGCCAGGAAAGGTCTCAAATTCTGTTGATTACTGAAAGGAGGAGGGAGCACCCACTGGGATTTAGAGACTGTGAGGAAGATGGTGAAAAGAACTTTCCTGGGAAGCAGAAAAGAGTGTGAGGATCTTACAGCAAGGTAAAAGACTTAAAGGAAGATATAAATTAAACCTTGGATGGAAAGAACTGTCTTCAAGGAAATTTGGCAGGAAAAGAACCAAGTATAACCTCTTTGTTTTTATTATTCCTTCCCAGCTGACCCAGGGTCATTGGGTCAGAGTTTAGTGGCAATTATGTGTCCTCAAAAGAAATAAAAGGACAAGGCATAAGACACCTGCCAAAGGATCTGCCTGTCTGTGAAGGGGGAAGAAAAGGTGCCCACTTGTATCTTAAAGGAAATCTGCAGCACTCAGGGTGTTCTTGGTAAAGTTCTGCCATCCTCCAGGAATCCAGATACTGCTGGTGGTCAGAAATCTCAGGAGGAGGTTTGTCAGGAAGGAGCTTTTGTTCAGTTGTTGCTTTAAAACAAGTCAGTTTACACCTAAATAATTCAGCAATTATGTCCTCAATTCACTCAGGGCATGTTTTTAACACCAGGATCAGAATCAGCTGTGCCTTATAACATTCCCTGTTTGTGCTGTCTTATTTAGAGACAATATCATGTTTAACCAGTTTAATATTTCCCAATCATACAGATTTCAGGCAGAAATTATTTATGTTTCTGCTTCCATTCTCACTGGAGGCACTGGCATTTCTCCATCTTTAGCATGGAGCAGATTCAGACATACACACTGTGGTTATGAAGATTAAATTAAATCATATTCTTGTGCTGAATTTCTGCTGCAAATTAGCACTTAGAGTTTGTTAACAATTGCTGCAGATAGTACATTTAATCATCAGCAAATTAGCATTGCTTCAAATTTTCTAATTAAGCTGTTTTTTCAGAATGCTTGTAAAGCATTTTATAATCAAGGGTTACTGGCTGAGCTGAAGCAAAATTTAGTTCCAAACAGTGTTTATATTCAACAGTTATTTGTTACAGCTACAGCAGAAAACATTGGAATTAGCAGGAATTTTAGGTCTTGTTTCAAAACAAAATATTGTGAGAAGTAATCTTTTTTTATTCCTCTGTACACTTTTTTCAATTCAGTAACATGTAGAAACAGAGGTATTTAATACAAGAATAACTTTCTATTCTGGAAAATGAAGAGTCTTGTTTTCATAGGAAGTATCAGTTTTTTGCCAGGAAGAGAAATATTTTTATAGGTGTTATTTTGGTCAATTAGACGATAAACAAAAAATATATCAGAAAACCATATTGTTTATAAGAATCAGAGCATTTTATCTGCTCAATTTAACAAAACCAAAATAAAGTGGAAACTGACATAGTTCTAAATTCAACAGAATGGAGTGTCATTGGATTCCTGTAGAGCTGTTTGGCCCATCTTGTCTAATTGGAGGAAAGATTGAGAGAGAGTTTATAACAGCCTGTAGTGACAAGGCAGGAGGGAATGGCTTCAAATTGACAGAGAGGAGGTTTAGATGGGATATTGGGATTGAATTCTTCCCTGTGAGGGTGGGGAGACCCTGGCACAGGGTGCCCAGAGAAGCTGTGGCTGCCCCTGGATCCCTGGAAGTGTCCAAGGCCAGGCTGGATGGGGCTTGGAGCAGCCTGGGATAGTGGAAGGTGTCCCTGCCATGGTAGGGGTGCCACTGGATGGGCTTTAAGGTCCCTTCCAACCTAAGCCATGATTATGTAAACCTTCAGCTGATGTAATCCTTCCTGAGCTGTTACAGTCTGGATGGGTGGGTGCATTTATGTCAGCTTGTATGGCACAGACTTTTCCAAATGCTGCCTCAATTTTAGGAATTTTAAGTGCAGAGCTAACTTGTGAGCACTGATGTAATAATGCTGTGGGGCAGATTGGGCAGGTCCCCCCTCTGGCACACACAGCTCAGCAGTGCCCCTGGTCTTTTCAATATTTGCTTCCTCTCCCTTTGACACATTAATCTGCTGCTGGAGGAGTCAGACATTCCCTCCCCCTTCTTTGGCTGATGTCTTTAGCTCTGTCAGCTAAATTATGAAATTATACAGAGCCGTCAGCTGCATCCATAGAATAAATGCACACCCTGCAAGTTATGGACATGCAGCATTGTTCCACAGAAATGTCCTTATCTCCAACATGTTATTGAATGCATTCCTCTGATCAAACAAATGTTTTGTACAGCTTTGGACAAAAGTTGGGTGTTGCAGTGGGGATCCTGCAACACGCATATATCAAACCAGGAGTCCCGTGGAAAGGAAATATATACGGACAGACAGATTCTTGATAGCTGTTTCAGAGATGTTTATTTCTCCAGCCGCATGGCCGGAGCTCTGCCGAGGAACTGTCCCAGTCACGGGACCAAGGGTCCTTCTGCCCGCGCAGGGAACACAAACCAACCAATGGGAACGAGGCTGAGCAGGGGCAGGGAAGCCCCGTGTCTGTGCCCTCAGGGCCCCTCTCCCAGGGCTACACGGCAGGGGAGGGACCCCAACACCTCACCCGTTTTATTTTAATAAAAGGAGAATGAAAACAACTGGATAAACATAACAAGAACAGATTCAAAACAAAACAAGCCACCCTCCTGAGTCTTTAAATGTCCAAACAGATTCTGTGGAACATCTTAGGGCTGACAGAAGGGAGACAGAACTCTGAGCATGCTTTGTGGGGAAACTGAGGCAGGAGAGGGTTTAACTTCTTCCCTCCCCCTTTTCATCCCCCACTCGGCATTGGAAAGGGATTTTTGGGGAAACAATTGGCAAAAGCATGGTTTTGTGAGGGAAACCATGGATGAAAAAACGGACTGGGAATACACTGGGGGTAATAGGACATAGGGTAAAAGGGAAAGGTGGGATTAGGAAAGGGAAACTGTAGGGGGGGCTTACAATGGAGATACTGTCTAACATGACTACGATTTTTTGCATATATACTGCCTTTTACAGGAACACCATCAGGCCCAGTGACCTGCGATGCTTGTAACCCTTTTCTCCCTAGTACAATATTAAATTCCACCACCTCTCCATCTCCCAAGCTTGGGATCCATTTTTCAGGGTTATTCTTTTTAATAGCAGTTCTATGCACGAATATGTCTTGCTGGTTGTCACACCTTGTTATAAAACCATAATTTTGCTTAACATTATACCATTTTACTATCCCTAAGATCTTAGGTACTACGATCTTTTCCTTTTTCCGAGTGGCTGCTGTTTTCTGTCTCGCTGCGTCTTTGCTCTCTCTTTCGGTCGCTCCCATGTTGGAATTGTCGGGGCTGCTGGTGCCTGCGCGCTCTTCCCGGGGTCGCGTTCGGGGCTGCGCGGGCCGGGCCGGGCCACGCCGCTCAGTTCTCCGTGCGTCGCCTCCTCTGGTCGCAGCTTCGCTGCCGCTGCCGGGCGCTGCACCCACATCTCGGCCGGGCCCCCGAGCGACGACTCCCCCGTGCCCTGCTCCGGCGCGCGTCTCGGCTGGGCGCGGCTCCGTTCCATCGCCACCGCCGCCAGCCGCCGCCCGCGTGCCGCCCCTCTCAGTCGGGCGTTCACGGGGCTCGCTCCACCACGCGCTGCACAGGACCGGGCGGGCACTGCCGGGTCCCGCCGCTCCCCGCTCCGCCACCGCGGCTCGCGTGGCTCCGCCCGCGCGCGGGAACTGCCTCGCTGCTGCTCGCAGAGCGCTCGGTGCACGTGGCCTGGGCCGCACGGTCCCTGCGCCACGCTTCCCTTCACCAGGACACAGCTGACATTGCTCAACAGTCTCGGTAACTAAATAATATTCACGAAAATATTCTTCCATCGGCATATATTTTGACTCCAGTATTAACTGTGTCCAAACGGTTTTCCAAAAGCCCTTGGTAAGAATTAAATCCCAAGAAACATAGAAAAAGTTCTTAAACAACCATGCCAGGAAGTGTTTCAGTTCTTTTTGAGCTTGAATCAAGCTAAAATTTACAAATCGTTGTTCAAGAATCATTTTAAGTTTAAGATAAATGTCCATATGCGGCTCTGAGAGCCAAGAGTCTTCCCACGGTTCCTCCATAGTTTAGATACGGAATAGCAAAGCAAAACCAAGAAGAGGAATCCAAAGTTTCCAGGGTTTACTCACACAAATCAGTCGCTTAGGGATCGGGGATCGTTCTGCTCACAAATCTCCACCATTTGTTGCAGTGGGGATACTGCAACACGCATATATCAAACCAGGAGTCCCGTGGAAAGGAAATATATACGGACAGACAGATTCTTGATAGCTGTTTCAGAGATGTTTATTTCTCCAGCCGCATGGCCGGGGCTCTGCCGAGGAACTGTTACAGTCACGGGACCAAGGGTCCTTCTGCCCGCGCAGGGGAACACAAACGAACCAATGGGAACGAGGCTGAGCAGGGACAGGGAAGCCCCGTGTCTGTGCCCTCAGGGCCCCTCTCCCAGGGCTACACGGCGGGGGAGGGACCCCAACAGTTGGGTTTATGCTGTCATATGCTGTGAATTGTTCCACCTTTCTGATGTTGAGCATTGGGAGAAAGTGATATTTTATACACATCTTCAGAGTCCAGAAAGAAATAACAATATTCCATCCTTATTACTGCTGTACTCTATAGCATAACAAACCCTTCTGCAGCTTCAGGAAAGGAGGAAGGACAAGTCATGTTCACTCTAGAAAAGCACTTCAGGTGAAATTACTTTATGTCATAAAACATCATTCATTTTTTAACAGAAGTAACATAAATAAAGGCCTTGCTATTATAAAGTGCTTTACAGAGAGGGGCAGGAGTCCATGTCTTCACCTTAATAATTCATTTTTCTCACTGTGACAATCAGCTGTTCCCACATCTGAAGTCCAAGGGAAAAAATCCTAGGAATACAGTAAAAGAGTTGTTCTCCTCCACTGAAAGATAATCACCTGAAAGTAATTGGAACACCTGAATAAAAGTGGCCCTATTTTCCAAATTTCTCAGGGGTGTAAATCCTACATACTTGAAGTTTCTTAATAGCAAAAGCTTGAACTTTAGCTATAATTATATTTATAGGCAGAAAATTTTGGTAACGTACAGGACCAAAGTAATGTAGGACTTCTGTCTTTCCAATAGTCTTTGTAAAAAATCATATGCCAAAGCTGTAGTTTGTTGTAGAAACATCCATTTTACCCAAAGTGGCAAAAGGCTGCAGTAAGGACAGGAAAATCAAGATCAGAACACTCTGGGAAACCAACTTATCACTGGGTGTATTCTTACAATTAACCCACCATGGAAGTTCAACCTGAAAAACTTTCAAGGCCTGGACTTAGAGAACTTGAGTGCCACCTCCCATCTCTCTTTCCTGTCTTGGCAGATATGATGAGAAGAATAGTTTGGTTTTTTGCTGAGAGTGAAAATAAATGATTTCTTTCCCCTCCACATTCCCATTGTCACAGAAGGCACACACATGATTAGGAAAAAGCATCTGTGAAAGTGGCCAACAGCTCATATTTACCAAACATCGGCCTAGGTTAAAGATAAGATCAAGATTAGAGGCTTAACAGTCTGGCAGGGAACTCTGGCATTTCCCATTCATAGTGTTCTGGTCACACTGATTCATGATTAGATCAGTTCTACAATTCAGCAGTCTCTGGGATTATAAATTATAAATCCCAGTGGTTGCTGGAAGGGCTCCCAGGGGATGGCAGAATTCGGCCTCTCAACCTCTTGACTGCTCTGTGTTTGCAGATAGAGAAACCCAGACTCCACTGTGCTCTGCAGTCTAAAGCAGCCCTTTGGAGGCACATTCCTAATGGAAAAAATCCTCTTGCATTCTGTGGGAGACCCCATCCAGTGAAAATAGCCCTCTGTCCTCCGTGAGCTGAGCAGCACTGAAACACCAGAGTCAAGGATAAGCCAAGCTTTCACTGCACAAACTGTGGTTTGTGAACGCAACTGAGTAGGTCCAGACAAATTTTCTTGGCTTCCAAAAGCTCTGGAGACATTATTCTTATTTTTCATGGAAGATTTATGTACCTCTAGAACCTAATGGCTCATTACATCAATAGATTGGTGCTAGGATCCTGCCAGAAGCTTTTTGGTTATTGAAAGACCTGAGCTGAGGACAGAGGTGAGCAGAACAATGTTTTCCTGCAGTGGTTTGCATTTGTTTCATGCGAAGGCACTGCACTGCAAGATAACTGGGGTAAATATAGCTAAACAGGCAGAAATTCAAGGATGTTCTCTAGATCACTGGGACATCAATTATCCTCACATCCAGCAGTTTCCTGTGTATTTACGTAAATCTGGGACACATCCAGACTAAACACGTTCCTGCCTGTGCTGCCTTTTTATTTCCAGATTGTTCCACTGGAACTTGCCCAGGCCAATTCATCCTGGCTGACTTTGTACCTTCCCCTCACAATATTTCTTCTACAAAGGCAGGCTTACAAAAAAGATCAGGCTTTACCTGTCTTTTTTTTCTCCAATAGCTGCTTCCCTCCCTTTATTTTCAGTGGCAAATTAATAAATGCATTTGTTGGGGAAAAATATCCAACCATAGCGTTCTCTGACTGAAGTGAGACAACATTGTAAAAATTTTTAAAAATCAAGAAGCAATTTGAAAATGCTCTTGAATGCAGTTGAATTTACTTTGTTCCTTACATCCGCCACAGAACCAATGTGAAAACAAGGACTGATATTTAGATTGCCAATTCAATCAACGATGCGGAGTCTTTATATCAATGAATACCTCCCATACTTCCATTGTAAGAGTTTAACTGGGAGGTACCTTTCTGCATGTGTCCTTGACAGAGCTGAATTCTGAGGATGAGTGTGACTGTGGCTATTCCGGACAGCGAACAATGCACTAGAAACACTTTTACTGTCTTGTTTAGAGACAGAAGAACTGGATTGTGCTTTCAGTACTGCTTTATATTTTATTATTTAGCTTATCTATTTTTAAATTTTATACTAAATTCTCCACAGATCTGAAGAGAAAATAGCGGGCAGGTCTGTTTTATTGGGCCTTCCAGAATGAGAAAAATAAATGGAAGCGTGTCCCACTGATCTGACAAACATTAGTGGCAAAACCAGAATATTCTGACTTATAAACTCTTCTAACTTGTGTTCTCATCAGGAACAGGTTGACAAGCTTGAAACCATGAGTTTGTTAACAAAACAATCGCCAATAAGCTTTATCTCCACATATATTTGGCATTTTTTTTGTCTCAGTGTTGTCTCTGCAGCTCAGAGAATACAGAGGAAGGAGGAGCTAATGGTGTGGAGTTATGATTTCCTTGCATAATTAAGGCTAAGAAACCAAAGAAGTATAACTGTATCAGCAAATATTCCACAAATATAAAACATTATTCTTATCTGCACCAAAACCTTAAGCTATTGAATCAAATGAAGACTGTGACAGTCCACTGGAAAGTGTCTTAGTGCTAGTCACTTAGTCTAGACCTAGATTAGTGAAAAAAAGGACATAACCTTGTCAACTGGACTGAGGTTTTGTTATTATTACATTTATTATTTTTATTATTTGTTGAGAGTTTCATAGTAACCAAGCTAATCTGAAAACCAAGGGTTGACAATGCACCATAGGGTGCTCATTGCAGAACTGAATGCAAACCACAACGTGGAGTGTTTTGTTTCTAACTGTAACCACAGAGTGATGTAATACAAGAGTTTGATATCTTATCTGCCTATGGACCTGTAATCAGCAGTAACTATCATATTTATTAGTTTTTGCTGGAGAACTAGAAAACTGTTGACAGGCCTGAATTGCTGCTTTTTCTATGATTAAAAATTCAAGGGAAGAGCAGCATAGCAACTCTGAAGGTCCTTACTTAAAAACACAACACCTCCAGAAATAAAGAACAAATAATAATATACATGAAGGGAGGAAAACTTACAAAAGTATCTCACATAAAGCATTTGTATTTCTGTTGCTGTTGGTGTTAGATTAAGCTGAAAGCAGTGGAGCCACCGTTCCTCTTTTCAAGAAATAAGAGGTTTAAATATTGATTGGAACCAACTGATTAATTAGTACTAACAGTATTCATTGACCCTGGTAGGCCTTAGATGCTGATCCCGCCACTCCTGCCCTCAAATTTCCCTTTCCCTACTCTTTTTTTCCAAAGAAAGAGAAGCTCATTGGAAATCATCCTGATGAGACATTAAGCAACAGATTTGTAACAATATGGATCACAGTCTGTTCTCATTTACTTTCTTCCTTGGCCTTAATCCCACTGAAATCCCAAGAATTGCTTAGAGTTACACCCTTAAAATTAAAACCAGAGTGAGATCTATCTGTGGATTTTACAGACCAAGCCACATTAGCAGTTAGTCAGAATTTTCTGTGTATAGGCACTGAAATCATAAACCTCTTACAAGAGCTGAGGATTTTCACCAGTTTTGATCATTTTTTAATACCAGATATCCACCTTCCACTATCCCAGGTTGCTCCAAGCCCCATCCAGCCTGGCCTTGGACATTTCCAGGGATCCAGGGGCAGCCACAGCTTCTCTGGGCACCCTGTGCCAGGGCCTCCCCACTCTCACAGGTAGGAATTAACAAAATTACAGGCCAACACAGATTTAGAAGACTAAAATTCTGGATCACCCTCCGGCTCACCTCCAACAGAGCTGTTCTTAAGCAATCATTAATGCTCTTAAGTGATAAAGCACCATGAGGATGAAGTGCCATGGATTTGCTCTCCTACAGTGCAAGGTGTTTTAAAGATTCCCAAAGATCATCAGGAACAACCCTAGAAGACGCCGCCTTTCTGGTAGTACGGGGAGGCAGATGATGTGCAATTGAGAGTTTTACATTAAAGCTCCATTTCTGATTCCAGAATGATTCAGCAGATGAGGTGCAAATTTTACACAACCCAGGTGATGTCACTGCACCACACTTGAGGCTCTGGAAGGAGACCCTGGCAACACAGGTAATGATGTTACTGTACTCAAAGAAAGCCAAATACAGTTTGAGAACTTCTACCACAGATTTCCCAACTGCAAGCCAAATGCACATGCCAAAAAGTCCTCCTAAGGCTTCATAAATAATATGTGAACTGTGATATTTGTGTATAAAAGAGCTGAATCAGGCTTTATGGCTCTGGAGAGGATGCAGCAACACAACAAACGCTCAGGTGACTTACCTAGCAACACTCTATAAGTCAATCCTTGTGCTGGCAGGAGCCAAGTAAAGGCTCCACCGTGTTATTTTTATTCATACGGGTATGTGCAGAATGTCTGAGAGGAAGAGTCTTCATCATCCCCATATTTCACAAGGAAAAGTGCAGATGTAAATTAGGAGCAGTGAAGAACAAACCCCACCATCTCAGGGAGAAGAGACTTTCTGGTGAGGTGTGCACTCCCAAGGCAGAGAATTTTATAGAGCTTAAGTGCAGATATTTAATATTTGACTGGAAAGCTTCCTGGCTGAGTTAGTGTTTCCTACCCAGACAGCTGCTGTCTCTCTGCTTTCAAAAGCCTTGATTGAAGAATGAGCACAACTGATGCTGTGCCAAGTGATAGGACAGAATTCTCCTGTGCTTTCAATACTTCCCTTTCTGATGGAGCAAGAAACTGCTGTGCCATGAAGACTCCACTGTATCAGAGAATATTCTTTCTTACGACTCAAGAATAAAATCCCTAAACAGGTTTCTTACATCCTTCTATTCTGAAGACCTAACTTAAATTTGAATTTGATTTTCAATAAGTTTTCTTTGTATTTTTTATTTATTTCATGCAAACTAAAGCTATGGCAAGTCCTAAAATGTGACCAGCCCCTAAAATTCTGTTTCATTTCTTAATTTTTCAATGCGTCTTAAATATTAATTGAGTTTTAAAAAATTGAGGCCAACCATTCAAAACCAACTTCCTCTCCAATAGCCAGACACAAGATACTTAAGCCAGATCTTATTCAAATCCTTGCTTATTCACATAAGAACAGAACTTTTCTTTCTAGTCATATCAGAAATTCTGCAGCAATTGAGGCTATTGTTATATCTCAATATCTTAAATCTCCAGCACGAATCAGAAAAATAACAATTAACCTAAAATATTTTAATAAGTTACTTATTCTCCAGTTGAACATTAGAGAAAACAAAAAAAGATTGAAATATTTTTATCTGAATACTTTAAATATCTTAATTTTCTTATTGAAAAATAAGCTTGTTTTTCTTATCTTTGATCGTATAAAACAAAACTGTCTCAAAGGTTAAATATTTGTGTGTTTAAAATAACCTTGATAGTTTATTTTTTGTTTTGTACACCATTCAGTCTTTCAAATATATATTTTGTTCTATCTCAAAACTGGAAGAATTTTCAAAGTATCAGTATGTCCTGCAAAATGAAATAAAAATAGTTCTTAGTAGGTTTGCCAGAATTGGGCTTGTTTGCTTTGAAAGCAAAATTCAGTGGATTACATGTACCATGCTGCAGCTGCCACAGCCAAGGGTGACCTCTGCTTAAACAAACACATCTCTCGTTGTAAAATTTGGGGTGATGTATTTGACTTATTCCCTGTCAGGACACTTCCAGAGGTTGTTCCTGCACTCTTCAGCTGGCCAAGCAGAAGAGCG
Source organism: Corvus hawaiiensis (assembly GCF_020740725.1). Classification (NCBI taxonomy): domain Eukaryota; kingdom Metazoa; phylum Chordata; class Aves; order Passeriformes; family Corvidae; genus Corvus; species Corvus hawaiiensis. Next base: position 2,120,147 of record NC_063214.1, read on the forward strand.
GGAGGAGACATTCCAGTCACAGCAAATGGAGGAGAAATGAGATTGTATTGAACAGTATAAAAAGTATCGATTCTCAGAATCGCAAAGTTTTAACCATTTCTAGCACAATTCATTTAATGTTATCTTAGAAAGCAGCTTTTTGTCCACTTCCACCTAACCTTGCCTTTGATACATCAAAGAAAACACCCAAGGAAAACCAGGCAGACATCAGCACCTGCCTTCAAAACTCTCAGCAGCTGTGGAGCTTGAAAACTCAAAGAAACCTAACCCCAGAGTTCTGAATTTTGTATGTAGTGTACAAATTTGGACAGGCAAAGGTCACCCTGCCCATCCTCTGCGCCTCTACAGATCAGAGTGACACCTGCCCATGTTTTCCCTCACATTCCTGAGGGATGTGGGGCTACTTTTTTGATGCTGTTATGTAGTCGTCAGGGAATGGGGCTCCAAGTGTTCATTTTTTCTAAATGAAACTGACTGGTGTTTCTCCTCATTTTCTTGGACTCCTGTCCTCACCAAACTGGTTTATTTGGTGCATAAGCCTGATTAACTTTAGACAATCTCTTAGATGAAATACAAAGTACCTTTGTACAATGTTCAGCACAGCGTAGTTTTTATTCCTGTTGTGATGACAGTGTAACACAAAGAGAGATGTTCCCAATACAGAAAGACTTAACCTGAGGAATATTTAACATCTGTGATAAAAGCACCTTTGTACTTGTAAACTATCAAAAGCACAGCAGACAGATGATGCTGTAGAAAAGATGAGTGAGGCAGGGATGTGTTATGACAGCTGTACCTCACAGAACAAATAGCTGCTCTTCTTTCCTTATACCCGCTACAGGAAAAAGGAATTATATTTGTCCCTGTCTACGGTTCTGGGAGCTTGTGGCCTAAAAGTGCACTGTGTTACACTTCCAACATGCTTATGGAGAGTTCCTGAGCAGAGCAGCAATCTAGAAGTTGTATTTTATTGCTTATGTACAAAAGTGGGACAAATGGAACCCAAAATCTGCTTGTTAACAGAAATTCTGAGAGGATACTTGCTCTTAGCTATGTAGTATCAATAAGCCCACCACCAGATCTGTAGTTTTGCATGGTTATCTCTGAAATACCTAAATGTCTGCTGCTATAGCCCCAGCCTGGCTAAGTTGGCCCAAGGGTGGATAAATTTACAGATCCCAAATTTCCTTACTGTGGTGCCAGACTTTGCATAAGACAAGAAACACATTAGTTCCCTTGGATTCGTTAACTACTGCTGTACGTGAAAAAACCTTCCAGGTTGTCTTTTGTTATTTGCCTAAAATCAGAGCTGTCTTTATCCAAGTGTGAGGTAAAGGGGAAGGAGAACTGTGCTTAATATTTCCTAAAGTAATCATTTTTATTCTTTATCACTTTGAAATTCTGTCAATACATGCTGCATTGTAGGATTGTTTTCCATCCCTTATTTTCAGAACTGTCCGTCTTTCTGAAATACAAATTTGAAGAAGTAAAACCTCCTGGCAGAGGAAATTCTGTCCCACAGTTGCTGTGGAAGATGTTCAACCACCATGAACTGACACCACAGGGTGTGATTTTCCCTGTCTATACCAGGAAGTCAATCAGATGCTCAGAATTCAGTCTGAGAATTCAGAATCCTTGAAATTCTAGCCAAGTGTTTGTATAGCTGCCTGCACACTCGGGTTGCTGGAAAAGAAAGGTGCTTTAAGGCAATGGGATGGGAAATGGAGTCCAATTTTCCCACAGGATTTCCTGTTCATGATGCATTCTTGTAAATTCAAGCATACGTAAAGACACCAATGGAAATTTTACAGGAACAGGCAGCTTGTAGGAAGTCGATTTTGTATTTTCAAAGCTACATCAATATTTCAAGGAAATGCTTTCAAAGCTCACTAGATTGAAATAAATCCCAAATCAGACAAATGTCTGAAAAAGTGGTGCTTGATATTTTTTGTAGTCTAAGCCCTGAGCAAAGATGTATTTTGGCTTGTACTGGATATGCAATTTGAACATGATATCATGCGTTTCTTACTGCCCTCCCCCATCCACTGTCACCAGCAAGCTGCTTAGCTTTATTGTCAGTAACTTTGATAGTCAAGCTTGCTCTTACATTTTCAAGTTTACTTTTGGAGCATTCCCTGGAGAGTGTCTCAACTGAACCAAGATTTGAATTCTATGGAAAAAAAAATCCACATAGAGAGATCTATTGTTTTCTTCTTATTACTGAGCTGACATGCCTGCTATGTCCCACAGGTCTCGGTCAGCTGTCATGTACATAGTTGTAGACCTGAAGCTTTCCATTAAATCAAAAGATCTCTTCCCTTTCTCTCCTTGTGTTATTTTTCGGGATTGTTTTCTTTGGTCACGAGACCAAGTTGTTTGGGGGTTTTTGCCTCTCCCTGTTACCCCACTGAAAAAGCAAAAAGAATCTGCTTTAAGACATGATAAAGTGTTCAAGAAAGAATTAGGCCAGAATATCTGTATGCCAGCTATGGCTGAGGGACAAGAGAGAGTGGAATCTTAAGCAGAGTTCAAGTTTATTTTTAACCTTTGGATTGCATCTGGCCACTGGAGCCAGATTGTAAACTCCAGAATTGCTGAGGCAGTGGCTGAGTATCAATGAGCCAGAGGTCTGGGCTGATGTTCAAAAAGAATATAATCTGAGCTAAAGGATTAGAGAATCAACGAATTTGTATGGTTTATACCACTACAGCATATGTATTTATTCCTATTAATCATGCTGCAACACCCCCCCTGCTTCCCATGCAAATCCACACATTTTCCAGTTTAAGCAGTTTATCCTCACGATTGGGAAGAGTTGTTTTTTTTTTTTTTTTCCCCTGAGGTTTCACTGCAGTTTACCACGAGACAAACACTTCACTAGAATGGCAAGGTCAAAAGTGACATGGAAACTCAGGCAAGGACTCCTCTTATTTCACTTTCCCCGAACAAATGGTCATAAATCCCACACAATCAGAGAATTGTTTACAATCCAGAGCCTCATTTCACTATCTCTGTATAAGATTATATATTTATTTGTCCTCAGTTACCACTTGTGTCTCTTCAGAATTCCCCCTCCCCTGTCTCCCCTCAGTCTGTGTTATCCACCACCAGTGACTCACAAACAGCACCAACTCTCCCAGCTTTTTTTCAAGTTAGTCTGACAGAATTCAAAGAAATCCATTATTTCATATTCCTCCAACAGAAACAATTCTGTTTCAGCATTTTCTTTGTCTGTAGCTGCCCAGCTTGATGAAAAACCAGCCCTACTCAGACAGTGCTTTTCTGAGCTGTAATCTGCTGGAAAGCATCACTTTATCAAACTGCCTGAAACAACAGGTAAGGAGTCCTTAAAGAGGTATGGATAGACTCCAGCAACAGCTACTAAAATGGTATTTAATTTCATTAATGATAACTTATGTTCTGACAGAAAAACAAATTCCTGCCTTAGCAACACAAACAATGTAAGTTTTCATAGGTCCATATACTCAATGGGGACATGCAGCACTTGTGTACTGCTCAAAACTTATTAAAATACTCACTTGTTAGTCTAAAGAAACACCCCACCATTTGCAATCTCATAGAGGTTTGGGGGTTTTTTTAAGGGATGATTGGCACGTTTTACCAGAATTTGATCAAATTCAGTCAGATTGTATTACACATACATCCCTCAATAAACTCATTATCAAATCTAGACATAGGAGAGGTCAAACATTATCGCAATCAGACACCACCTTCCTGAGCAGCTGCTGAACCCGGCCTGGCCACTTCACTGTGGTTTCAGGGAAGATCTCCTGATAGTCAGGGGTACAAAGAAGGGTTTAACACAAGACCAGGTAGGAATGAAATCCTTCCCTGTGTTCTCAGCCTAAAACATGCATTTCTCTCCCTGGAAACCACTGAACAGAATTACCTGGGCATGAGACAGGCAAGCACAGGCCTAAATTTGATATGTCCTTAAGCCCAGCAAGCCTTTGCATTATCTGGCATGTGTCTGCAGCAAAAGACACGTTTACGTGTTTCACAGAATCCTGGATGGAATGAATTACTTACTAGAATGCCAAATTAGTTCAGTATTTTGACCACACATCTTATCCACATTGCCACATAGTGTAAACTTGTTTGTTTGTTCAGGCAAGAAATAACTGTACTTGAAAAGCCAGCAATATTTGGTTACAATAACTTTTTTCTTTCACTGAGATTTCTAGAGAGATAAAAAGGGAAAAGAGAGAAATCAAAGGAATATTGCTACAGAATTAAAGATGTTGGATTTGCTGGATTTTATTATAACACTATAAATCCAAACACTTTTGTTTGGAGCTGCAGAAAGAAATTTATGATGAAAAAATCAGTATGAGAAAATGCTGAGGCTGTTCTCCATTGGAGAGGGAGGGGAACAAATCTGTTTGGATATTTCATGATTCATTTTTAGTTTCTGTTTTCATTCTTTTGCAGTTAAGCTTAAACCAAAATATTTTCATAGCATTCCAAAGATGTTTTAAATGGCAGGAATAAATACATATGGCAAGAGAAGCTGGAGACATTGTGCTTGCCTTGTACTTAAAGCATGTTTCATGATTACAGTGGCAATCAAGTCTCACGACTTTGTTATGCATGATGTTATCTCAGATGGGAAAATGAAATCACACAAAATGTCCTTGATTTTGGAGAAAACCAGTAAGTGACCAGATTTAATAAACACCGCTTAAAGACATTGGAAAACATCTGCAGGGAATTTTCTCCTCTTGAATTCTGCTTGCAAAAAATTGATAAATAATCGTATTATCCAACAACATTAATATAACATTATAGTTGTTTGCCCAAGTTTATGTTATGAAATGGAGAGGAAACTTACAATAGTTTTGTGCTTTGTAGATGTCACCCTTTTCTTTGAGCACAGACAGTTTATTAACAGTCTGTTAATCAGATTTATGCCACTTTTTGGCCAGTACAGCAGGAGAAAAGCAATGAAATATAAAATGCTCATTTCTAATCTATGAAATGACTGCAAAATTCTGAATCAGTAGCTTCAACAGGAGCCCTGGGGGAAAAAAATAAAATAAAATCATTCTGTCACCTCATGGAACTAAGAAAATAATTCTTGTAATGACTTGACAATCCATGACAAGTCCTTTATGAGCTAAGGAGTCCACTTATCTGTAAAAAAATAGCTTAGAACCGCTAAAGCAACTCAGTTTTGGAAACTGATTCTTGCCAAATGAAATTCAATGTTCAGTCATCCATCAATAAATAAGCATTCTCTAACAGAAAACAAATTACATCTTCTCAATCAAACAAGGGTGTGGGCAGAACGTCCAGCTGGTGCTTTTTTTGTACTCCAGGATATTTTCTTGAAATATGAAGCAGGAGCTGAGACTGCGGCAAACATTCAGGATTCATTCAACTGCCAGGAACAGCGGTAACCGAGAAAGACCGCTGGGTTCTTCCAGCACATTTCAACAAACTCAGAAAAAAAAAAAAAATTAAAAATCATGCAACCTGATGATTTCCATATATTTAAAATTTTTATCAATTTTGCAATAAGATTAATAATTCCAAATTAATTTGCATCTGTTTGGCTCCAGTTTGCCTGTCAAATGCTCTGTCTGAGCTATGGGCTAGTAGATTGAGCTTTAGGAAATCTGCCTTTGACAGCTGGAGCCCTTCCTCCAAAGCCTGGATCACTGTTAAAGTATTCCAATTTTTCTTTTCCTGGTTCGGGAAGCAGACAATGAATTTCACCAGCTGGCAGAGAGTTCTAGAATCGTGTTACTTGTGGCATTTATCGGTAAAGCTTCAGACTGGGGAGCTGCAGAAGCCAGGCCTGGTTAGGCTGACAAACCACTGCTTGCTTCTGATCATATTAAAAAAAACCCCAGATAACAGCTAAAAAAACCCAAATAACATTTCAGCTCCTCTTCCTTTACAGAAAAGCCTCTAACTGAGAGGTTAAGACAGAAATCGGCTTTGCAAAAGGGAATTGGGGTGTCCTAAAAGTGAGAAAATTTGGTAATGTGGTCATCTGGTGAGGAAGACCAACATCACATACTGGGCTGAATTAAAAGGCTACAACCATAATTTCAAAGGGAGTTTTCCTCATCAAAACTCCTTTTGCATTTTCTTGAGGGGAAAATAATTTAAAAAAAAAAAAAAGCTGCTTAATGAATATCTTAATCTTTGTTACACGGCATTCTAGTTTTATGATTTTATGAGGCAAGCAATGGTTTACTTCTTTTTTCTTAGCTGCAACACACTAAAGATGTAAATTGTATCCTCAACAATAAAAAAAAGTTTGAACTCACACTCCATAGAATATCAGCATTTTTTCCCTTTTCTTTTTGCTTTGTTTTGACCCTATTTGCTGAAAAGTAGTTTTTACATCACTCCTCCCTTTCATGCTAAGTTACACTTAGCAGGAAAAAACCCCTCTGTGCAATTAAGGATCCTATTTGTAAAAACCTTACCCAGCCTGCATTGCAGAGAGCTGCATTTCTGTTAACTGAAAAAAAAAAAACAGAAAAAAAAAAGAGCTGGGTTTGTGACTTTTTTGGGGGATTGGAGTGCTGTTTGTTTGTTTGTTTTGGGGTAGAGGCTGTTATCGGTTTTATTTTCACCTGGTCACTTCAATATGCAGGTGCACAGAACAAAAATTGTGTTTGAGTTAACTTTAAGATTTACTGCTTTCATGTTGCTCAAAACCACATCATTTTTCAGGGGAAATATTCCCTGAATGATCAGACACTTGTAGGTACCTCGTTCTCTAAAATAATGCCCTTGGAAGAGAGATTTTAATACTTGAGATGAAAGAGTGTACAACCAGGCCTCCAAAGCTAATCCTGGAAACCCTACGAGATCAATTACAGGTAAATAAATGGGATTACAGATTGTGGGTCCCCATAGGTTTTACAGGACTCAAGAATGATGATTAGAATAAGTGTCCCATGTTTCTTTACTAGCTAAACTTTGGGTTTGTTTGTTTTGACTACAGTTGGAATAAGATCTTTAAGTATTGATATCTGAAGTGCTTTATTTTGACTTGTAAAAGTAGTACAGATAAACACAGCGTTTCGTTCAAATCACGTTTCAGTCAGATTCATGTTTTTCGCCCTTCTGCACCGATTCTTGAAAACAGAAAGTTAAAAATGTTTTACGTTTTCACTGTGCCAACTTAAACAAACCCAAATTTGAGCCATTAGCAAGTTGTGAGAGACCATCCAGAGCAATTTCACAAGGCTCCTGTCTACGGGAAAATATTTTCTCTCTATTCCGTGTGTGATCGCCAGGCAGTGGCAGACATTCCAACCAGATGTCCACGATTAGCAATCCCACAGCTACTGGTTGGAGATTGTTGGTGCATTTATACCAAAATGTGCAGTTACTGCCTCAGGAGCAAATTTTAGGTCAAATTCACCATTTTTGCTGAATAGTTGCTTGGGTAATCTAGCAGGTATTCCCGGGGAAACCTTATACTTCTTCCAGAATATCTTCCCTTTTGCCAGGTCTAAAAGCTTTCTCTTCCATTGTATTTGGTCCATATCTGGCACACAAAACAGCCTGGCATGTTTCTTAGGGAGAGCTTGACTTCATCTATCAAGATAATTTGAGCTTTGCAGCCAGCCTGGCTTTGTTTGCCTCCTCAGTGAAGGGAAACAATAAAATATTGGGAATGCCAAGAACTTTGAGTCAGTCAGGTGTTGTTTTTGTTTAGGAAATCTGAATCATCAGCCACTTGAAAAGCATCTGAGCTAATTAGCTCAAGATTAGTTTCAGCCACTTGGGAACAAATATTCTTATGGTAAGGCACTAAAATATCAGTGGTATGGCTCAGAACCCTGAAGTAAGAATTTGGTGACATGGGCCTGGTGGGATCTCCTTGGTGTAGTTTATGTTTGGGGGTTGAAGAGTTGGGGTTTTCCCAGTTTGGGGTAAGATATGAGATTATAAACACCTCATAGAACACAGAAATTACTGTAATTTGCAGAAATATACCCCTGCTAACTCACCCCCCTTACTGACAATTCTGCTTCCATATTTTCAGTCATTACATAAAAATACACACAAACCAGATATTTTATACTCAAGACATATAAAGGGATATTTAACCTTGAATTCTTGCTCTTATAACTCTGTGCCTTGACAAAGTATCACCAGTGAATACTCATTTAAAAGGTTCCCAACGAGTTAGGAACACACCTTTAGAAACATTACTTCATGTGCTTTAGCCCTCTTTATCTTATCCCCACACTATCCTGGATTCAGTTTCCTCTGCCCTCTTTTGCTCCCCTCTGTGGTGAATGGGTTCTGGAAAATGCTGGGTGTGGAGAGACTTCCTTTCTCACTAGGGAAGAGAGGAGTTTTCCCATCCCAAGGAGTGCTGGTTGTTATTGTTCCTCACACCCTTCTGAATCACAGAAAGTAACCCCCTGCTTCTCAATATCAGGCTTTTCAACACAGGACAAGTGAGAAAAAGGACTTAAAATCATGCCCTCTACCAAAAGTACCATTTTCCAGGCACATGGATAAACTCCACGCTGGATATCTGACCACAAATCTCTGATTTCTGTGGGAAATAGTCAGGCATGTTATGTACAGCAGATATAAAAAGCATAACTCTTGCCCCTCAGTGAGGTCAGTTCATTGTGAAACCTCACAATTGCTTCTTCATGCTTTCAATTAAACTTCACACATTCATCCCCTCGATTCAGGGAGACTCAGGCAGATTGCATGAAAACTGAACAATACAGAGCTTATTCCATAAAACAGCCAAATGAGCCACCCACCATCAAAAATAGGAGGGTATATGGTACATCTTCATGTGGACAAGGGGGACTCCACCTATTTCCATTTGGGGTTTATCACCAGCATCTCACACTCATTGCAAAGATGGAAAATAAATTGGGCCATATGAAGCCCCACAAGAGTTGCTGTTGAAAGGGTTGGATATTTTGTCTGCAGATCATGGAGTTGTCACAAACAAACTGAGGGGAATGCCAATACAGTATTCATCTGTGTAAAGACAATATTTTTGAAATATAAGAATCCTATTTTGAGAGTGAAATCACTGGTGATTTGAGCTGTACAACAGACGCGTGCTCTGGGAAAGTTTCATATTTAGTCTTCCTATTTCTAGGAATCAAGCCCCAGCCTTTCCTTCATCTGAACAGGATTTTTCTTCTAAAAATTTTTTCCTCTAGCTGCAATAGATTTAACACATGGTGGAGGGGTACAGAGGGGAAAGAAAACAATACTGAAGCAACCATTCCCCCTTCTTTTTCTTCTAATTCTATAATACCTCTAGAGTAAGGAGGGAATGTAAATAGCTTAAAAAGGGCTTTTCTCCACAATTTCTATCAATTTCATATCTGTTCAGGAAGGTATGAAACGATGTGAATGTATTTTGTCTGAATTTCACCTCTAAGAATGCAAAAGACCCCTGCAGAGATTCTTAGAAACTTTTCTTTTTAAAGTGGATAAATATTTTTTCTCAATTCCATGGCAAATATTTATTATTTCTACAATATTTGATCTACAGCACAGTTTCAATAAGAATGAGAATACTACTCAAACCCAGAATTTATATCATTAAAAATACAGCAAATTCTATGTTTTTAAAATCATGAACAACATACTGCTAGAAATTTAAGTAAATTCTAGACAGGCGCTTTGTAGTTTGTATTTAGTTCCTTACATCTGATTCTTTAGTCTGTACAGCTCACCAATATATTCCTGCAAAATATACTCGATTCAAGACAGAGAGAAATCTTCTATGAGAAATTCAATGCACTTAGTTTTTATAGCATGGATTCACCCACCCCCAACTGTTATTGTGAAGACTTAAGAGTAAATACTTTGTTGTACAAAAGCACCTGGATTTTAAAGTGGAAAGAGTGATAAAGCCTCAGAGAACTGACGGCAAATTATTATCAGGAATTTAGCAAATAGCAGTGACCACTAGGATGAAAATTAGGGTTCCAATGTTTAACAACCCTTTCCATGGAGAAATTCCTGCTGCTGTCCAATCTGAGCCTCCCCTGGCCCAGCCTGAGGCCGTTCCCTCTCCTCCTGTCCCTGTTCCCTGCGAGCAGAGCCCGACCCCCCCGGCTGCCCCCTCCTGTCAGGGACTTGTGCAGAGCCACAAGGTCCCCCCTGAGCCTCCTTTGCTCTGGGCTGAGCCCCTTTCCCAGCTCCCTCAGCCGCTCCTGGGGCTCCAGCCCCTTCCCAGCTTCGTTCTCTTCCCTGGACATGCTCCAGCCCCTCCACGTCCTTGCAGTGAATGACTCAGAACTGAACCCAAGCCTGTAAGATTTCCTTCTACTAATTTCATTGGAATTAGTTTGGATACCAAAAATGCTGTTACATGTATACTGTGATGGAACAGAATCCAAGCAACAAAGGGGAAAATGATAATCACACAATGAAACAGTCGCAGAGGCCCCAAAACAAATACAAACCAAGTGTGATCTTATTCAAGCATAACAGTTTTTCTGTTGTTGTAAACCACAGTCCTTGTTTAGGAAAAGTAGCTACTCATTTTACAGGGCAAATTCTAATATTTGGAAATATGACTTTTAGTTGTGTTGTATAGAGCTCTCCCTGTGAGAGTTTACCATCCCCTCAAGTCCCCACTTAAAAATCACAATTTATCTCCCTCTTCTCATTCTGTTCACACTCTCCCCATTTTTCCATACTGAACTTGGCTTGTGGCATATGAACTCTTTGATCACTCATGCACCCAATTTGATCAACCAACAGCATTTTGGCGAGCAAACACTCAAGTGGAACCCACCCTCTGACCTTTAGCACACGTTGCTATTGCTCACTTGTATTTTCCAGACTTCCGCAGCCTTTCAGCTGTGACGAAAGCACTGCTCAGGACCTGTGACTTCCACTTATTATTCCAGAGGATGTGTCAGGACAAAGCCAGACGTGGAAACTTCTGCTTTTGCCACGGGGAGGAGAGGGAAGGGGTGGTATCCTTTTCTAAGATGCGAAGTGGATCTCAGACAATAAAATTTACATAGGAACAATTATTCATCCCTGATGCTATTCCAGGGAGAGGGACTGCAGTTAAAACTGCAGCTCTGACAAACTGCCTGTCAAACGCTGATAAAAATGCCAGTTTTCTTCTTCTAAGCCAAAACAGGAGGTGTGATAGCAGCCTTTTGGCTGCATGATTACATTTAATATGGGGGCCACAAAGCCTACCTGAAGAAAAAGGAGGATTGGAATCACAATTTATTTTTAATTACTGAAAGTTGCATTACTGTGAATACTGTGATGATAATTTTGGACCAGTTTTCCTGGAAGAATTATTTTCTCTCTGCTGCAGCTATTCTCACAACTTTCACCATCTAATATTCAGTCAGGAGGTGAAGCATTGCCTTTCCTTGTTTGCTTTTTGCAGTATTTCACACTTGTAGGAGAAGTTAGATAAAAACAACCAGCAAACCCCCTGTACCTTAGTGCAATGGGCAGGACTCATCAGGAAATCCCTCATAGATATGAGATTATTATCAAGAAACTGCCCCACACTGTGGAAGAAGGATCTCGAACTTTATTGACCTGTCCCTGATAGCAACCGCCAGAAAAGGGGCAGCCAGCTGCAGGTAAGGGGGTGACACGCTTCCAAAAAAAGCCAAATTTTGCCAACCCAGGCTGAAGCAGAGTGTGTGAGCATGTCAGGTATCCAGGGAATAATCTGCTGGAGAGATCTGGCTTCCTGATACCACCCCAGAGGGTTTCAAACAGGCAAGAACATGAAATAATCTGGCCCACTCCACATCCACAGTTAAATAACACAGGGTATAGAAATGTACCTAAGGTTTTTCTGCCAGCTACTAACTGATATATTATTCCATATTGCATTTCCCTGAGGGCATTGGCCCTTCATTTGTCAAAGGCAGTCCCATTTTATAACCAGGATTTTGAATGCCCAACCTTTTCCACACATATAAATCCTAGAAAAAAAAGTGTCTTCCTATTTTATGTAGGTAAACTCTCCCAAAGGAGCAAACCAAAACTTGAGATAACACACAATATTTTGGACTCTTAGTCAGGTGTCAGAGCATATTAGATGTTAAAAGGTTTGGGAAAAGATGTATTTTGAGTTAGATGTGGTAAAAAACCATCAAAGAATACCTAGCCCCAAGAAATTCTGTTTCATTACACAGCACACAATACGAAGATGAGACAAACAGAACAGGAGAGGATTTATGACAGTAAGGAAACATTAATGTGAAAATTTGAAAGAGAAAAGACACAGGCCACCACCTAATTAAAGGATATCTCCTTATTGTTAAACATAAGTGATGATTCTGAAAGATATTGCACAGTTTCTCCTCAAAAGCAAACTTAAAAATGAGTAAAGTGAACAGTGGAATCCTCAGGAGAGCGACCAGAAAGCTGAGATCCCCTCCAGATAAAATGTCTGAGGGAATTTGACCAATACATAATGACAAAGTTCTATTTAATTGCATCAAAGGGTTGGGACTCTGAAAGAAATCATATGATCAGAGTTGAAAAATAGGAGCAGGTCACATCGTGTTTAAGAACAAAAAGAGGAAAAATATTAGAGGAGAATTATAGGGGGGAAATATCAATAGTCACAGGCTGAACATAAAGCTGACAGTCCTCAGTGCTTCAGCAGCCTCGACAGAAACACCCATCAAATGCCGCTTATTTCGTTTTTGTTGTAAAGTTAAATATTGGGGTGGGAGAGTGGCATGGCAGTCCTGGATAAGACCTGCTGGTGGACGTACTCAGAAAGGTAAGAAATCCTAGTTTTCCAGTGCCAGGATGTCCCTGTTGCAACTCAGAAAAGGAGGGAAAAGGGAAGCCTGGAGTCAGTAAACCAAGGACTGGTGGATCATACTCAGTTAAATGACTTTGTTTGGAAGTACTTCGTGTCAGCAGTGACTTAAGAGATTTACATGAGTCCACAGGATGTGACAGGTCGTGTGCTGGGCAAGAACCACCTGTGTTCAGATTTGCACATTCACATGTGTTTGTGTGCTGAAAAAAGAGACACAAATGGTCCTTGTTTGGCTGTTCAACAACTCCTCACTGCTCTGCACAGTTGTTGCCTCTCCCAGATGCTGCTGAGCACACCACAACGATGTGCAACAGTTTGCTGTTACTCAGGGTTGAAAATATGTAAGTCCAGACCTAATTTTGCTTCCTGCACAGCTGCAAGGATGATTTTTTCCATTTGCCTTCTGCCTCGCAGGCGAAGGTTTGAATCTTCTCACCACACTGTAAACACCCAGCTTACAAAACAGAAGAATGACTAAAATAGTGACAACAGCCCTCAGCAATGAGAAGTAAGGAAAAGTCTGCATCTGGAAGGACACATGAAAACATTCCTCATAAAGAACTCTCAAACAACATAAAGTTTAACTCAGCCAGAAGGAGAGATTTTAGCTATCAAGTATGATTGTCTTTATTTCAGTGCTTTAATTTCAAGGGGGGATTAAAGTGCTTTTAGCTACATCTCAACACATGGATCGTTAGTCCAGTACCTCCTGTGTTTAGAAAAGACACTTGCCATTTACTTTTTAATATTTTAATAAATCTAAATTTGGAGCAAGGTCAAATGTTGCCTTGTTTCTTGAAAAACCTTAAAAATTTCAAATTCTCAGAAACAATGGTCTGCATGCAGATTTTAAAAGTCAATTGAAGGACTAATTTTCTTTCACAGCACACAAATACTTGCACTTAAAAAAAAATAAATACAGGTTTATAAAGCAATAACTGCCTTCACACCTGTCTTACCACAAGCCAGAGCTGCTCCTCACTGACACCTTTGAAACCATTCCACACCAATGAGTTAAAGTTCATCTCAGACAAGGATTAGGGCCTGCTTCTGCCAGCTTGTGGCTTCTGTAAAAACAGTGAGAATGTTTTGTAGGTCCATACCTGACGTATGAGCCATGGCAGCTTTTTAATAAACCAGTCAGGGCACAGACTTCCTTTTCTGAGTGAAAACCTGAGAGAGGGAAAAACTGCTGCCTGTTGGGAAAAGGCTCCAATATTTGTGAGGACAAAGATCCTCAAATGCTGTTTACAGCAAGTGATGCAATATTTTTGCTCAGCTTTTCAAAATAACCTTGAGATGATGTTCCAGCAGCTCTCTGAACCCTCACAGCCACAGCTGCCAAACAGTTTGTGCTCATCCCATGGCTGGAATTCTGGTTTCAGACAGGGAAACCGTGGGTGAGGTAGGCAAGTTTCCATGGAAACCTGCCTAGTTTGTGCAAGGAGCAGCTAAATAAAAACAACTTTTTTTTCCCCAGAGAGTGTTTTGATGATTTTGACTCAGCATTTTTCCCAACAGTTCTATTAATAAACTCCCAAGTTTTGTACCTGCAGGCTGCTGACAGAGTAACACACTGATCTCAGAGTGAATGACTCTGCTCCTGACTTTCTTATCAGCAGTTTATCTCAAAGACATCATTCTTTCCACCTGGGCAAACTCCTGACATTCATCAACACAATGTCTGTGCAAGTGTGTGTGTACACACACAAGTCCCAAAAATCCCATCTCAAAGAATAAACTTCCCATTTCTTTCCTCCAACACTCATTTGGTTGTTTTAGAGGAAGGATTACAGAATTATTCTACTGACATGATTTCTCCCAGCTCTGCAATCTATGGATTTTTATCTTTCACTGGATTTTTTTTCCATGCTTCATCTTGTTGGATTTTTTTCTCTTTGTGGGCGGGGTGATGGAAGGTAAAATTAGATTTTACCACCATGAAATTTACTCATTCTACACCTGAGAACCCCCAGGGCTTGTCCTAAAAACATGCTGCTTCCTTTAGTTTAGGTGGAAAAGAGGAGGAACATTAATGGCTCGCAGTCTTTGTGCATTAATAATTATTAAAGAATGCAACCTCACTTTCATATTAGAAATTATGGGTTTTAAGCTTTCCTGCAAGTAAAATTTTGTAAAGATTTCACTGACTCTTGATGAAATGGAAAGGATTAGTTTTGTCTGTATTAAGAAGTATTAAAAAACAGCTTTAAGAGCAACTTTTCTGGTAAGACAGCATTATACAATTACATTCAAATCCTCACATGATGCTTTTCACAGACATTTAGGAATCTGCAGAAATAACAACCACTTTAAAACCTTAATAGCTTTCAGAAATATAAATAGAATAATAGAATTTTAGAATGGCCTGGTGTGGAAGGGACCTGAAAGATCATCCAGTTCCACCCCCTGCCAGGGGCAGGGACACCTTCCACTATCCCAGGTTGCTCCAAGCCCCATTCAACCTGGCCTTGGACACTTCCAGGGATGGGGAACCCACAGAACGTCTGGAAAACTTTTTTTCCAGGCTGAACACTTTAATTAGAGTAAAATAAACAACAAAGGCAAAAAAACAGCCACTGATCAATTACATACATTAAAGGCACATGTGACAGATAACGTCAATAAAAAAACTGGACACAGTTGTGCTGCCAGTGCATTCTTGCATCATTGCAAAGCGTCATGCAAACTGCAACAGGAGATAAAATTTTGCCAGAGTGTGTGCTTAAAGACTTGGCACCAGCCTAACTTCATTTCATTACTGCACTTAATCACATAAAAAGCATGCAGAGCAGCAGGATATCACTTCTATCATATCTGACGTCAGCAGCTCTAGACAGATAAAGAGATTTCTTGGTATCTCATCCCCTCAAGGTCTTTTCAGTTCAGAGCAAAGGATGCTTTGGAATATCAAACCCAACAAAAACTTAGTTAAGATTTGGATAGGTGCTGGAAATGAGGTTGTCATTTTTTAGCCAGGGAATAGCAGTTTTTTCCTATATAAAAACGAGGCTGGAAGTTCAAAGAGGAAGTAACAAGATTACTTTGGCACTCAGGATTCCAAGCCTGTTTCTTCTCTTTCAGGCTGAAGCACTCCAGCTTTTATTTGGGAATGTGAGTTGTGACAATCCCAAGTGACTTAACTGCACCACTAGTGTTTATCTTGCTATCTCCCCTCTCTGGGTAAATAGTCTGTATAGAGATAAATCACTTAATGGCAATAAATTTAATTTTCAGGCTGATTCTAAGGCTTGTCCTACTGTATTCCATCATCCAATAAGGGAAAATAAGCTTACCCTCTCCCCCTTTTAAAGTCTTCCCATAAAATTTTCTACTTGTTATGTCTGAAATGAAGATTTTTCATATAATTACTTTGCAAAGATATTTCTATACACAGGATCTGGTTGGAAAATTAAGTTGTTTCAGTATTAACAAAATGTTCACCCTCTACTTTTCAGCAGGTTACAAAAGAGTTGCTTCTGAAAAAAAAAACCAAACCAAACCAGGTGGCTGCAAGAAAAAGAGAGAAAGAGAGAAAAAAATAGAAATACATTCCTTTAAAGCATTGTGAAAATTAGATACACCAGCTTGTGTTGCCATAAAAATTTTCTCATACTTGTCCTTTTGGCAGCTCTTGTATTTGTTAACCGGTTTTATTATTTCCAAACTAATCAGTCAATAAGCACTTAGACATTTCTGCTAAACAGATGTTGTTTTGTTTGAATATAAGTGAGATATGTTATGACACCAACATCTACACCCAGTGTTGCAAATTTAGTTTTTACTCCTGGTTATTTTCAAAGCAGGCTCCCATGCTGAATTTCTCATTTACCACTATAAAAACTTGGTTATGATTAACCTTCTCTTGCCTTGTTAATGGCTCACAGATTGCCAAATATTTCAAGTCGGCCTTCACTAAAATGCTTTGTTAATATGGGATGCACAACAGTTTTGCTTCCTCTTCACCTTCCTAAGTCCATGAGAGCAGATTCCCTCTGTTGTGCATCACAGAGTGGGGGAAGGATGTGTTAACAAAGAGCCAGAGAGATTTTATCTCTGGAATAAAGCCTCACCTACACAGAATTCTGTCACAGAATATGTGTGGGATTATATGTTACTATCTCTCATATAATTCTGCACTTCTTGTCTCACAGTCCTTTTTTCACCTTATTCTCTCCCAAAACATTGGATTAATTCCTTATCTTAGAATGGGAATCACAGATTAATTGTCTGAAAAAACACATCAATAATTCCTACCACAACTTTATGGAACACAGATGACCCTGAGCTCTCTCCACTGGGCATGTCTGAACAATCAAGCAGCTGAGACTGGAAGGGTATGGGGAGAAAATATCTAATACTGCCATCTATAAACTTAAATTATGCCTAAACTGGAAAAAAAAAAATCTCTTCAGAAAATAGTTTTCTTATCCAACTCAGCAAGATGCAAAAGAACCAGGAGAGGTTTAATATTCAGTTGGATGTATTTCCACACTTTTCCACAACAAGTAGGAAGTTTGGGCAGTGGAAATGCCAGGAAATCTCTCTTGTTCAAAGAAGAAAGCTACAAACATGTAAATACCACCCACTGTGCAGAATGAGAGATTTCCTTATCAAGCTGTGCCTGTTTAATACGTAGGTTTAGATGGGGATTTATGAAAATGAAGAGTAACATAAGGCATTTTTAATATTCAGAGGCATACTCCTGTAGCATATACTATGGTGGTTTTTAAGCCCAAACCAAACTTTTTCGAACCCAGAAATTAACTGGATTACTTAGGAGTCAAAGTGGGAAACATTTTTCAACTCAGAGTTGAAAATTTGCTTCTCCCAACTGTAAAATCCTGGTTCTACCACTGGGCAGAGAGCTACTATAGAATACATTAAAAAAATTAAACTTCTAAAATCAAACTGAAAATCTCCTTTAGGTATAGTGGTAGTTACCAGCAGCTACAGCCCTTCTTCACTAATACAGAAAAGATACTTTTTACTACAGTTCAATCTCCTTTGCCCAGAAATTTAAGATTTAATTGTTGTTCCACAAGCAACAAAAATGAGGGAAGAATGTTTATTTCTTAGATAAAGGCCATGCAAATATGGTAGAACCTGTTTGGACCAGTTTGCATCTTGTCTCATCTATTAAATTATGCTTAAGCTGAAAAAGATATTAAAGTATAAATGTATACATTAATGTAAGGGTGAGTTATTTTTTTTCCTGACACCTCTACAGGACTGTAATATTAAAAAAACCCCAAGAAACAAAAAACAGAAGAAGCAAGTATGCAGAACAAGAAAATCCTATTTTCTTAATTGGTGAGGTATTTAATTCATCTGCAACTCCTACAAAAGATACCTCACTCAGAATTTCCTTTATTTATTTTCAGGGGTGGAAATTCTGACTCTCATTTCATTCCTTTCTCCTCATAACCCCAGGTCCTCTTTCACCTTTTCCCCATGCTGGGAATATTCTTGATAACTTCACTAAAACCCACAAAATGCCTCAAGAAGTTCATTTAAAATTTTGAAGTGTTTGCCTGAATTTCCCTATCTAAGCACTTATTGATTTCAACAGGTACACTTAAATAATTTCTTTAAAGTTGTACTTTTCTGCATTGTTTTACAGGGGGACGAGAAAAATTATCCACAGAGAATCAAAAGAGAGATGATGACATTTCTGCACAATGACTAATGGGAAAAAAAAAAAAAATAGCCACACATAAAACCTTGGCTTCAATCTCCTGCTTTCCAAGGTGAAAGTAACATGGAAATAATTAGCCAGTGATAAGATTTCATCCAGGGTCTGAAACTGAAAGTGAGCTTATTGATTGGATTCTGAGATGCTGAAATATTAGTGCCTCTGTACTGGAATTGAAGAGATAAGGGGAACAGTGAAGGAGATAAGGCTTCTGCTTCCCTAATCGGAGGGAGCTTGGGGTTTATGTTTAGTCAGAAAGCCACATGAGCTGAGCTTATTCAGGATGTTAATGTTGGCTGTGCTGATGTTTTCTTTAATTGTAGTGATTTCATTTCAAGGAAATGCAATTAAGTACCAGTCACACTTGCATCTCAGAGTTGCCCCCTGCCTTCGCTTTTTCAATATTTAATAGGTGCTTGAAGAAGCCAGCAAGTGCCCTAAAATACAGAGGGGAAATGGGAGAAAAACTAAAAATCCTTCACAAAAGATCCCTTCACAGGCAGCCTGTTCTGTACCATCACTTCTGGAAGCAAGAGAAATAAGAATTAAAAAACAAACAAACAAAAAGAAAATCCCAAGTGCTCTTTATTTCTCCTGGGAGTGCCTGTTTCTCCCAAATTGCCAGCTGAAAACAACTCCCACCACCTGTGCACAGTTTCCTCACCCAGCAACAGCAGCTAAGCTGCTCTATCAACTCCTCACAGGACTGAGACCTCTTTTTCAGGGCCTTCAACTGAAAAAAAAGCCCATTAATGTAAAAAAAAAAAAAAAAAAAAAAAAAAAAAAAAGGCAACTAGAATTCTGGAATACTGGGAAACAGAGCAATTATTCTCTCTCTCTCCCATCCCCAATTTGATGCAAATATGTTTCATTAGGAAAGAATAGGTTTCCTACCCAATGAGGGGATTTTGAGGGTAAAAATTCACCAGACACTTAAAAATCGTATTAATTATCTATTAATGTTTAAATATTTAGCCCTCTCTCATATTTAGAATGCATTCACATTACTATAATATACTGTTGCACTTCCATATGGCACTGGGAGAAGGGGATTGATGCCGATCAGTTAGAATTACAGAATATTTCAAGTGGGAAAGGATCCATAATAAAGTCCAACTCTCTGCTCCTCACAGAACTGCCCAAAACTCAAACATCACTAGAGAAGATCATCCAAATACCCCTTGAACTTTTGTATAAGTTCTAGATATGCTTTATAAATGTAATATCATATTTATCTATCTAGATATAAAATACAGTTTTAGTATTTGTAGCCTGAAACACCCAAAAGACTAAAGGAAAAACTCTGAAGGTGGGAGAGTCAGGACTGGGTTTTGTCAGCTGAGAATCTTGAGAATGGAAGCACTGGCATGCAGGGTTTTCAAATATCTTCACTATTAAAAATTCTAGAACAGGGAATTTCTTATCTCGAGAAAGAAGCTGATCTGTTTCCCTTCAAGTTTATTGAAGCTGGGGAAGAGATTTCTCCAGGCCTAACCTTGCTGCTTCCCACAGCAGAGAGCTGTCACATGGATGGAAAGCTGTTCTCTGACAGAGTTACACTGCAACTGGAGTGTAAAACCCTCTCTTGTCCAAAACCTCAGTGATTTGACTCCACCAAAACACCAATCTGGCCTCCAGGAAGCCTTTTTGGATGGTTTTCCAGTGTATAAACACTCATCAGACTACGCTGAAATGTGGAGTGGGGTTTTTCTCTCTGCACTAACTTCCTAAAGCAGCCCTACATTCCTAAATCTCACAGATTCATCTCCCCTTTCCCCCACGTCCTCTCTTCCCACCATTCACAATGGCCAGCAAACTCGGGAGTGTCTGTGACCTGCCTGGGAACTGGAACAGGGCTGCAGTGTGTGCTTTGCTGATAAAAATCACCGCATTTCTGGGCAGAGCTGTGTAGATCAAAGGTGACAAGGACCATTCCCACTGGATGCAGCCACTTTCGTTAGATAAGAACACTTTGCTGGGATAAACTTGGGCTGTTTTTATCCAGCTGAACTCTCCATGCACTTTGCCTCAGCCTTTAAGTGGTGCTCTTAAACCTACTCTGCTCTGCTGCTTGTGAAGCAGGGCGTCTTGGAGAGACCTCACCCCAGGGACAGGATCTCTCCCCAAGCCGAGCAGGAAAGGCAGGCAGTGCTTCCTAGGGACAGGACTGACGTCGAGACAGGGTCACAATGCTCCTGGCAGTCCCCTCCCTTCTTGTGACAGCACAGTCACAATGAATTCTCCATTTAGGCCCAGACTGTTGGAGATTGATAATTCCCTGTTTCAGTGGCCCTTCAGTCCTTGGGTGAAGACGCTGTGGAATATTATTGCTGGGTTGTAAAGAATTAGTTTACCTCAGCTGGGATCCTGCAGAGTAACTAAATACAATAATTTGGTTCAAAGAGCAATTTATCCTCACTTTGGCTGCTTGAGGTATATTAGTGTTCAGTGACATCTAACTGAACTTTTATTTAGAGAGCTTTCCAAGTCTTGACTTGGTTTCCTCTTCTGGGTTTGTAATTTTGCTAAGAAAAGACAGATTGGGTTCCTGATTCTAAATCAGGTTACTTGCTTAGAAAGAGTGAGTCATACAAATTTCACAGGAAAAGCTAAGAAAATAAAAATCCTCAAAAAACCCCAGAAGCAGGTGGATTTCTCTCACAGCCCTTCTGAGGAGTTTGTTGTTGTGCAGTCCAGTTCCATATTAATGCCTCTCAAGCATTGTTTCCTTAGTGGCAGATTGTAATTAAATAAAATATGAAGTATGAACTATATAAACACTTTGCAGGAATCAGTAGGATAAACAGCCATTTGCATCACAAAACACAATAAATCTTGTAGTTCCTTAGAAGTTATAGCCCCAAAAGCAAGTGATTAATAATTGACAGGTGTTGAAATTAGAAGAGCTACAACCCGTCCAGTTCTTACGGTCACTGAATGAGTATTAATGCCAACTAAAATCAGTTGTTGGTTAATAAAAAAAAATTAAAGTGCAAAAAGACTTTTATGCCAATTATGGATGCAAGACAAGGATTTTGGCAAATACCATCAAATACATAAAACGAGGGATACTCCACAGCACCAACAGCACCAGAGGGATGGCAAGGAGAGGAGAGAAGTCACTTTGGGACCTCCAGCTGCAGTGTCCAGGTGCAGACAAAGTGCCAGAACTATGGTGTACCCTGTGGGCCACCAGCCAGAGCCAGAGGAAGCCCTGAGAATGCTGTACCCAGCCCCATAAATCTCCCTGCGTGGATACCAGCAGGCGCTGGGTTATTGTGAGTGCACAGGTGCTAAAAGCACAAGCAGATGTTCCTAATGTCAGGATTGCCTAAAAGCAGCAGCGCTAAAAGCTCACCTTTGATTAACAGCTCATCAGTGCCAAACAAGCATGCAAAATGATGGACACTCCTGCAGCCCCAAATCGTGGGAAATAGCGCCAGCTATAATTGCAATCTGTATTTCACACATCCCCCCAGACTGTGACTGCTGGCTGCAGAGAGAGAAAGAGCAGGAAAACATTGCCCAGTTGTTAAAACCACCCTTCTGCTTGTGCTACATTGCCCTCTGCCCTCCAGAGGAGAGGCCAGGGCACTGCGCCAGCCCCAGTCCTTTGGCTCGTGCTGGTTCCCAGTGCTTAATCCATGCAGAGAGGGAAACAAGCAATTTGAGAGGCTGTGAAATGCTCGGGAAGATAAATGTGGGCTGTGGATTTATTAATTCGCTTTTCTTTCTGAGAACTGCTGGCCTTTCATGATCAGCCAAAATACGAACCCTGAGAGCTCCACTACAAGGAAATTTGGAGCATGCTGGCATTTGTTCTACAGAGAGCAGGAGCTTACAGAATTCCAGCCTCCTGAGTTTCTAGGGAGAGGGATGTTGTATAAGGCTTTCCTCTCTGTGTTCCAAATTCCTATTGCCCATCAAATAACTCAGCAGCAGAATAGGAACCAACTGCAGAAAGGACACAGCTACCTTGAGTTCACAACCACAAAAGAACTTTATCTCATTTTCTCCCTTCCCTGCAGAAAGGAACTCAGCTTTTTGGAGTACAGCACCATGTCCCACTGAGCCAAGCTTTATCACTTGTTTATCATCTTGTTTATCACTTAGGCTCAATATCAGATTTAACTGAAGAGCTCTGTAAACACCAAGTGAAGGTGGGAGGTCTCAAAACTATATGACCTAATTTTTTTTTACTTGTCTCAAAAACAAACTGAGGAGACTTTATAAACACTCCTAACCCACACATCTGAAAATTAATAAAACCTATTATGAGCTAATCAAACAGACAAAAATGGGGAAGCTTCTTAGCTTTTCTGCTCTCTAAGAGTGGAGTTCATATTTTAAACATAAAAATTCATCTCTGCTGGATTGGAGCTTGAAATACAGAGGTAATTCGGGGGGATGAGGGAGAATGAGCAGTGGTGTGCACATGACATCTTTTCCCAAGCTTGCTACGTGAAAGAAGTGATATGGTGGAATTGTCCCATTAATCACAAAATGATTTAACGCCTGCTTTTTAATTTGGATGGAAAGACCAGGGATGCAGATGAGTTCCCTGTACATCTTATTCCTGAGTTTTATCATCATCCCAAGCACAAAGTTTACTGATGGAATTTTGTTGCTCATTTTCAAAACCCAGTGCCAACCAGGGGCAAATGGGCACAGACGTGTCACTGATGTGAAAAATGCAGAAGTGAACAGTCTGCAAGAATTTCTGTGGTGCTGCTCTGTGCAGTGGCAATGAAAACGACAGGGCCAACTCCCACAAAAGCTTGATACAGTCTAGAGACTGAATAAAGAGAGATAAAGTCTAGAAAGAGCTTGATAACAAACTATCTTTTTTTCTTTCATATTAAAGTAAAATGCATTTAAACACTGTGAATAAATTGTCTTTTACAAATATATTCACCTAAGGAAATGAGTTAGAACATTTAATTTTTAAAATATTCTAACCACTGTGATCACTTCATCTACTATTTCTCTTAGATTTGCATGAGTATTATCCAAATATAATGGCTTTTAAAAGAAAATTTCTGACATCTGCTGTAAACCTTTATAGATTTATATATGATGCTGTATGGAAAGGAAAATAATTTATCTGCTGAATGGTGTAGGAGGATTACTTTTCAGAACTTTTCCATTATAACTGTTATTTTCCAGGTGAATATAACTGCATGTAGTTGACTTTTGTTGAGAGGGGGGCAATGAAATGGCAATAATCAGCTTGCAGGCAGCTTGCAGTGACTTCCTGGATTACATTTCAAATCAACAAAGCAATCATCAAGCATAAAGTCACCGTTTGTCTCCATCCAGGCTCTTGACCTTTAGATTGCCCATTAAAGAGAGGAAGACCAGTTCCTACTCGTGTTTTGGCAACAGGAGACATTTTCCTGCTCTAAATGCACATTTATTCTGCAGAAGTTGCAGCCCAAGTGACGTCCATCTGATTTGGAGGCTTCCTTCCTCTTTACTGGAATAGGAAGCACATTTAATTGTGTGATGGTCCATTAATTGGTAATGAGGGAGTAGATTGGAAGGGAGGAAAACACTGCCTGCATAGATAGAAGTGCTGGACTCAAGATAACTACCGAGAGACGATAAAATGCTGTGTTGCACCTTCATGGCTTTTGATTGGGCACATTAGGGACTGAAATTAATTCAAATTAACAGAAGGAAGTGACATATGACAGCTTTGGTGGCACTTTTCCTTTATCTAGTACAAAAATTACATGCTGGGGGGAAAAAGAAAGAAGAGCACACTTGACTTGACCTTCCATAGAGTAATGAAGTCTGTCTCAGAATATAGAGACTGTGATTGCCAAGAAAATTAAATGCCAATTGTTTAACTGAGGTTTCCCAAGAGTAACTGCATGTGAAAGGCTCCAAAAGTAGAGTAAATTTGGCAGTCAGGCCCAAATTCTATGCAGCAGAGGGATGCCAAAATGAACAGTCAGGAGATTTCTGGAGAAACTGGTGCAGAGGAAAAGGAAGTGAGCTCCAGACACATCTTTCTATGACCACTGGGCCACAGATACATGGTCGAAGCTCATCTGCAGTTCTGTTATTGTGCAGAAGGCCCTGAAGTCAGGAAAATTCATCATCAAAAGAACACTACACAAACCTCAGATGACACAGAAGATGCTTGTTTACGTCCACAGGAGGATCCGTGTTAGTTAAATTCTTCATTTTCCCCACGTCTAAGTCATGAGGAAAGGTCTAGAGGAGAATAACACATTACACCCCCCTCTTCCCTAAAACTGGGAGGTTTATCAAGAAAAGGGAGGTTGCAGGAAGTGAGCAACACAAAATCTGTGTCACTGTTCTTGCAGTGAGGCAATAGAAACTACAGCTCTCCCAGCTTCCTGTTCCCCCAATTCCCTTGAAGTGAATCCCACTTCAGATGAAATCCACACAAGTCAGTGCCAAAAGTTAAATTCTGTACACCCTACATATGTATATACATATCCTATAAACTATGTAGGTGGCCCTCTTGGGTTTGGTTACATTTTGGACTGATAGTAAAACAAGAAAAGTTCTTCTAAAGTATAGTTAAGTAGAAAAGAAAACTACAGAGAGGGCAGGAAGGCGGTTGGGACTCTATTAAACACATGTGGAAGTGAAAGGACTGATCCAAGTCCAAACAAGTGCTGGAAAAACGGAAGTGGGAGAAATCGTGGTAGAGGCCAGGCCACATCAGGAGTGGTTTTGCCATAGGGAGGAAAAATGAGTAGGAGGAAAGACCTGTGTACACAGTGTTTTCACTCAGCTTTGTTCCTGAATTTTAAATGTTCTGGCTCTGTCTCTGGAAATGGGATGGATATTTGGGAACTCACACTTTTAAATGAATGCGCACACTGGAGTTCCTGAGCACATTCCAGCACCCGACCCACCCATGTCCCTCCCTCTCCAGCTTCGGATCAGAGATGGAGCTGAACCAACACAGGCCTTTCCCTGGGTTTTGCTTTAAAAATGGTGTGAACACATTGTTCTTCAGGTTCTAAAAGAGCTGACCACTCTGCTAAAGACATATTTACAATTATTTATTTGCAATTGAACCTGATGAGAACAACTATCCCAGAACAAGGGGTGAATATTGGCAACATTGTTGTTTTACTGATTTCCTGGCTACCAAACATGCAAAAAAAACACGTACAGGGTGGCCTGCAAAGAAGTTAAAAGAACAAATAGAATATAAATTATGTTTCTCATCATTAGTGATGGAAAAGTTTGTGTATTCCTGCGCAAAACAAAGTACAGAATAAAAAGTACATGGGCACAAAAAGAGCAAGCGGAACAAGTGGCATGAGAAAAGAGTGAATGATAAAGAGGGTGATAAAAATTGGTTCTCAAATATGTCAAGTGATATGGCAAGAAGAAAGAGAATAAGATACCCTCCCATATGTAAAGGAATTAGCATTTGGGGTGACAAAAAAGTGGTAGCAGGAGATAGCAGATACAGACCCAAAGGAAGGAAATTTAAAATGCCATCATTTTCTCAGTGACTATTATGAAGGAATTGAACAGATTCCCTGGACAAGGTGTAAAGTTTTTGTTACAGAATATCTTTAAACATAAACTAAATACCTCTTAATACTCCGTGTGCTCAATGCAATGGGACGGTCCAGCAGACACCTTGATATCCCTCCTCGTGCTGCAATTTAATGATTTTCAGAACACTTGCAGGTACTCCTCATTTTAAAAAAGAAAAAAAGCATCCTCTTCACATAGCCTCGTGTCCCACTTGAATTTTTCACTAATTAAACATCTCCCAGTAGCTACTGCTGATCAGTTTCCCCTCAGACTGAATGAGGACCCAAATCCTACACTCTGACGTACATGGACGTGCATCTCCTTCACATGTTATAAATTGCATGTCAAATTCCTGTCACATATTTTAAAAGTAAGCACAGGTTGGATCTTTGGATAGGCAAAATGAAAAATAAGTTGAAGACAAAAATGTAAAAAACCAATTAAAAATGTACCCACATAAGCAAATTGTTTCTGTATGGGAATACTTACTAATATTACTGTCTCTAAGCTTTTTGTGCATATGTCACTGGATTAAGTTAAAACACTTTTCAATCACCATTCTGAAAACATGTGTATTTATGTACGAATAGGAACTAAAAAAGAAATGAAAGAAAAAAATTCAAAGCCAAGTATTTTTAGGCAAGGTGTAGGTTTCAGGATCTAAGGTTAGTTGTAAATTTTGTAGCCAACTCATGCACATTTATTGCTACAAGCAAGACTCCCCACCAGGCCATACTGAAATATTTAACAGGCTGTAGGTTGTCCTATTTCAAGATAAAGGTCTGGCAACACCTAACAACCCCAAATCCCAGTAACTTTAGGTTTTTAAACAGTTGAAAGAATACATTCCATTCTAAAAGGTTGTCATTTCAGGCGCCTGTGATTCTTGGATACTTTCTTTGCCATATTACCATTTAAATTTTAAGTTAAAATGTGCAGCTTTTGCCCTTAGTAAAGCCTTTTGCTGGTTTTAAGAAATATGAACAAAAGTTGTTTTTTAGTCTCTGACCTCTGGAAAGCATTTCTGCAGTTAACCAGTGAAAACAGATAAAGCCACTCCTGCTCCCCCCTCCTTCTCACCCGACACAATTTCCTGAGGTTTAAAAGTGGTGCACTCACACATCTCAGAGTGGAAGCAGCACAGAATCTTTTCCCCCTGCTCTGTTCACATTTTTCTGATTTGTACACTGATCCGCTGCAGTAGAAGGAAATTGCGTCCTACATGTGACCTCAAAGTCCAGATAAATTATTTGCTTCCCTTTCTGTCAGAGGCTGAAATATCCATACAAATACAAGCATCCCAAAGGCAGCTGAGATCTGTACTCCTCTGTCTACAGGTTTGGGGCATCAGCTGTAGCTGAGAGAAGAATGGCGGGTCACAATCTAATCTCATTCCAGAATCAAGTTATGCTTGTAAAAGCCAAATCACATAGGAGACTGACATGACTTTATATAATATTAAAAGAAGCAGTTATTTGCCTTCCAGAAACTGAAATGGGATGTGCTGTGCATGTTCATGAGTTCAAAAACTGAGGATCTGAGGATCAGAGGATTCCCTGAGGATCTTCTGGACAAGATTTTTGAGGCCAGAGCTGTTACAGAGTGCACTACCCCAAGTGTAAACACAACACTGCTTTAACTCTCTTTGCCAAACACCAAATTCTTTGCTATTCTTCCTTCTGAGGTGGGAAAGGGGCTGTGGGATACAGCAAGAAATCCTAGTTTTACATTGGCTTTTTGATTTTATGCTGCACCTACCCTGAACTACTGGAAAAGGCTGTGTAAAATCAAAGAATGAATAATTTCTACACTGCACAACACTATTGCTTGCTATTTCAAGTGCAGTTTCAGGACACTTGGGCTGCTTGTTCCTTCCACATCTACAAATGCAATATATAACCTTTAGGAGACTTAATTGCCCTGCTTGTGTTTAGGTTAAAGGAGGTGCCACTTAGGATTTCAGAGTGGTGAAGCTCAAGAGATGCATTTAAGAGAAAATGTGGTGAATGCACAAAGTAGTTTAGTCAAAATCCCAGAGGAATTTGGGAGAAATTTTGCATTGAGCACAGTTTATCTTTGGGGAAGCAGGACCATGATACACATGCCATTATTATCAGCTGAGTAAACAATTCCAAAGCTTCATGAAATTTTGCCTGTGTTGTCAAGTACTGATGGAAACATCATTTTATGAGTACTCTTACTCATTTTCTACTGGAGCGTCCCTACATAAAAGATAAAATAAATATTACGTCTTTTAAGTATGCTTTATTAAGCTTTGGACCCACCCTAGTCCTAGGAAAATAAAAGAACTCTGAAGATAAGCTTGACAATTTATATCAAGTCAGGTGATCTCAAAATACCAGTTTCTACTAGAATTAGTATTACGACAGAATATGTCAGGAACAGCATTTCCCTTCCCAAACATATTGGAGCTTAATTCCAAGGAAAAGTATTCTAATGTTGACAGACATCATCTATTGTCAGAACATTTACCAGAGACAAATTTGATAGAGTGCTTATCAAAACTAAAAAAAAACCTCAACAAATTCTTAAACCCTTCCCTTTCTCAGGTACAGTAACTGAAACTTGAATAGATAACCTTTAAAATTTACTTTTGGTTCAAAGGAACACAAAAATGTTAAATAATATTTTTATCACTGGAAGCCTCAGAAACAGAAAATCACAAAAGTAAAGTTTTCCAGTTCTATGCAAAAGAGTTCAGGAGCTCAGCTGCTTTAGGTACAGCCTTTCTTTGAGCCAGAATATAAAGTAGAGACGTCCCCTGTACATCTTCAAACTATTTTTTAATGTCAATTTCTTTGTGGAATATTTTGTGCCTAAACCAAACTCATGAGAAATAAACCCTGCTGAACACCAGCTCCATTCAAGCATGTGCTTTTAATTGCTCTCTCTGTGATAATTCATCATAGGCTTGTTCTTCTCGGAGGAAAATGAACCAAAAAAAGGGTTGTGCAATACCCAGTTAATTATCTGAGAGGGAGGAAGTGTCTGAACACACACTTTAAAGATTTCTAAACACAACTTCTCCCCTTACCTGTAGAAGGTTCACAAATATGCAACACAGTCATCAGCCACGTTGAGGTACAAAGTCTTTGAGGAAGGTTGGATTTCAAAAGGTATTAGAGGCTTTTGTCATAGCATTTGCTTTATTTTTCAATTTTAGCTAAGTCTTGAAACCACTTTTCTGAAAAATCAAAGCCTTTCTCATTGTCTGCTTCTTAAATAAAACTCCCGCAAAGCAAAAGAAAGAATTACTAAAATAGACACCAAACCATCACTGTATATGTCAAAATTCACCAATCTTGGCATAGGTATTGGGGAGGAATAAAGCATTGTCCTTAGAGCACCTACAGAGCAGACAAAAGATGGTGCAAACATCTGAGTTGCAATCATTTTGCCGCAGGAGGAAAGAAACTTTCCCCTTTGGTTTTAATTCACTCAAAATTATATCAGACTGCAAAAATTAATCAACTTCTGGTGGTATAAAGTTTTGATTATTGAGTTTAATATACAATTCAAAGTGTGAACACCCAATTTGTCAATTCTGTCACCTTTTGCCTCCAGCTCCAAGAGCCCCAATCCCCCTTTCTCTGTTTGTTAGTTGTGCAAGGTGAAGCTTCCTTAATGGAGTGGATCTGAACAACTTTGCAAGGGAATATTTTTGTTACCAGTGAAACTGATTGTTCAGAATAACCTCTGGCCCTGTCTCCCAAAGCTGTCTGATTCTCACTATGTTTAAAGACATGGAATTTTCCAAATCACTCTCAGCACAGCAGGAAAAAAAACCCCTAATTTTATGGGAACCATAATCTCCTTTTTTTTTTTTTCCAATGTGTCAATCTCTCTTCTTAGAAATGAATAAAAGAAGAAAATTGTCGTTTTTTTAAAAAAAAACAAACCAAAGCCAAACACTTTGAGATTAAATATTGTCCAATTCCAGCAGCATCCTGTTTGTTACCTGTGACTCACCAAGCCCTAATGAGTCACAATCTTAAGGACATTTCTGTTGCAACTTCCAGCCTGCCCAGAAAACAAGATTCTATAAATAATTAAGACACAAGCAGCCAGATGCTTTTCTCCAGATCAAAGGGGAGTAAAGGACATTCAAGAATTTAGGTGAGGACAGTTTGTCTCCAATTTACCAACCTCCACAAAGACTCCAAATTTTTCCAAGTTCTCATTATATTACCAACTGTTATCTTGTTTTCTGTCTTCACTGGCTTGTAATATCTCTCCTTTTTCTCCACACAAGATTCTTTCTTGGAAGTTTTTCATTAAGACTCAGCAATTGCTTACTCCTAAAAATAGTAACTAGAATTATAAGCTTGAGGGAAGCTTAAGGATCAATTATTTAACATACATTATACGACACAAAAAATGGCATTTCAAACTTCATGATCCTTGTGGGTCCCTTCCAGCTCCCAATGGTCAATGATTCTAAATTTTGAACTAGGCAGTGGCTCTAGTAAAAATTGCAACAATATACAAACTTTTCGAAGTCTCTTGAGCACCATGAATATTTCCATTTTTAAATGATTCACATTTCTTTTTAATTTTCTTATATTCCTGTGCTTCTGTGAATTATGTCCATAATTCATATATTCATAATAGCAAATTTATAAAGAAATGCATTCTAAAAAATGAGACCCCTCAAAATGACATATATTTTATATTTTTAAAATGCATGGAACTCACCCACAGAGAAATCAGGTTCTTCGCATATTTATGTTGTGAACACTCTTTTGCTGGCAAAGAACTGGTTCCCACCTGCAACAAATACAGAAAGAAATGGAAAAACAGTTTGTTGCATTTCTTAGGGTCTCAGCTAACATCATTTAAGTCTAAATGCTCTCACCTCTGATAAAAATACAAATTTAAATTTTAGCCCAGCAAAAAACCAGAAATTACACTCTCAGAGAGACACTAAGTGTTGTAACTAGAAATCTGAGACAAAAATTCAAGCCTAAATTGTGTTAAAAACTTGAAATTTTCAGGGGGAGAAAAAAAAGATACACTTTTAATTCTAGTAATACATTGAGGTTTCCAGGTTGCCCATTTTATTCACCTAGATGTTGATGAAACACATGAATATTTGAGACTGCTAAACCTCTGTTTTAATGAGGTTGAGTTAATTATTAGTACAGTCACTTTATTTGATGCACTACTTTTCTAGAAAACTCACATTGAGGGTTTGTGCAGCAAAATCTGCCAGAATTAAAGAAGCTGGGAAGAAATGGTTCCAGTTTTTTACAGATGTTCAGTGAATGAATGACATAAATAATTTCTTCCGGCTTAAATAGTAAGGAAATGTTTAGTCTAGGTTCTCCCAAAATACTCTGGATTCCCTTCAAAACTTGTCATTTCTAGAATCTGATATTTGTAAATTCAAGAGAAAAGATGAAAAATAAAAGGCACCAGTGGTACGCTAAGAGGAATATCAGAACAGTACCCCAAAGCACCTGTGAAGACTGTAGACATTCTTCATGCACCTTTAATGCTTTATTGGCACAAGCATTGCATGATTTTGTATATTTTAATGCCTTTTTAGAAAGGCAGGACTCTCTTTTAGTCAATACAAAAGGTGTTTAGTACACTGCATTTCCCAGAAATATTTGTGGCACTGACCCCAGTCCCAACTTGTCTTCCAAGTTCACTGTTCAAGACATTTTATTTTCTTGGCTTCTTTCATTGTTGTCACCCATCTCGGGTGAGAAAGAAAAGCCTTATTTGAGCAAGAAATGAACTTTTTTACCCTGCTGAGGAAAACACCCTCATTTTTGTTTAAATGAGTACAAGGACAAAAATTCTTTTACACTAATAACTGCCTTTTTTCTGTGCAAAGTCACAGCTCACAAGAGCAGATTTTCAAGTTCTTCGTCTCAGCAACTGAATTGGGATGAATTATGCAGTTTCCAGAAAAAGAAGGGGAGAAGAGAAGGAGGAAAGAAAACAAGTTCAGCTTCAGTTGACCTTTTAAAGGAAGGCATCACTTTTCACGATGTGCTAATTGAATAATGAATTATAAAATATTTAAAATCTGCCTTTACTCTTCACTGGAAATTGTGCCATGAGCATTTTTGTTCTATTTAAAGGAGAAAGCACCTTTAAAAGTTGTAAAAGTAAAGGCTGCTTGGCATATTAATCTGCAAGAAGCAATAGAAACAAAGATCTTGAAAGGTATCCAAAGTAGTCAAACTACTGAGAATATGAAATGCTTGATGCTGTGTGGGAAATATTTTTACTTCTCTTATAATCATTTTTAGGACCAAGAGGGAGTCATCACCCAACAGTGATGGTTCTATACAAAAGACTTTCTCTAACTGGTTTTAAGGCAATGTCCTAGGCTTAAACTGTGTGAAAGTTCTGAGGGCAATCCAGCCACACTAAACACCAGATTTTTGCCTGTTCAGTGAGCAGTCCAAACTAAAACCCCACATCCCTCCTCAAAACTAGACTCCAGTATCTGAACTCCAATCATGCATCCTGTAACAAATTTTGGATCATCACAATCTAATAGTCTCAAAAAAAATATTAGGAAATATTTTTAAACCTAGAGGCTGAACAAAGCAGCAGCTGCCTTTCCTTAAGCTGTGGAAGATATTGGTGTTTAATAAGCTCTGCTGTAATCATTGTAAGATCATCAGGGGCCTTTGGCTGAGATTTTTGCTGGCTTTATCACAGGATCCTTTACAGAGGAAAAGATCTCCAAGATAATCAAGTTCACTCCCTACCAAAGCACTGAGTGCCACTTCCAGTCATTTCTTGAACACCTTCGGAGAACGTGACTCCATGAGCTCTCCGGACAATCCATTCCCATGTTTAAAAACCCTCTCCATTAAGAAATTGCTTCTGATGCCCAACCTGAAAATGTAACCTTTTTCTGAGTTAAACAGGAATATATTTAATAATCCTGACTTCCTTTTTAAAGTTCAAGCATTTGGGAAGTGTTTCCATGAAGTTTTGTACCCATTTGTGGAAAGCTGCTGGGGTTTTCTCTCTCAGCACTTGTGGGATACCCAGTCCTGCAGTCATTCCCTGGGTTTTCCAAGGCCACAGCAACCCATTTGGCTCCAGAGTGCCCATCCTCAGCCCCAAAAAGCCCTGGGAGCCCCAGCTCTCCCTGGCACAGAGCTCTGACACAGCTCTTGGAAAGGAGGCTGATGATCCCAGCCTTTCCAGACACTTGGTTAAGCACAAGTCACCACAGGCAGCACTGTGGGATGTTCCTGGAGCACATTCAGCCTGCAACCAAGTTTTAAACGCTTCCAGTTAGGGATTTTTTTTTTTTTTTTTCCTTTTTTTCCAACTCTTAGTTTTACTCACAGTTTTGCCACTAAATTCAGTGGGGCCACCATTTCATTCTCAGGGTCTTATGAGACTAATAATTAGGAGAATTTTTTTATTATTAGGGACCCTGCCTTGGCAGGGAGGTTGGATCAGATGATCTCCAGAGGTCCCTTCCAACCACAACAGTTCTGTGATTCTGTGGGATTACCGAAGTTTAACTTGGTTTCTATGAAATGAGAATCACACATCAGAATCGATAAATACTGGGTGTACAGTAGTTCAGATCAATCACTGAACTGAAACCACAAATTTTCTTCTGCTTGCACCACCCACATGGATATCTAAACCCTGGAATTCTGAAGTGTGTTACACAGGAAAGGTGACTGGCACAAGCACAGGATGTTACTGAGGCTAATAAAAAAACCTCCCAAAATAATGAAGTTTAAAATTACATTAAACTTATGTGGTCAAATTGTAATTTGAACTGCTCATCACTGAAAGCAAATTAATACACAAATAATTCAAAATACACACCCTGATGGAAAAAAATTCTTATTTCCTGGATGTAATCACTGTATTTTGTTTGTTGATCTCTGAGTAAATTTGTTGTATTTGGATCCCAAGCTCAGCATGACTTTCATCTTTTTAGAAGGATAAGAAACAAAACAAAGCAAAATATTACATAATACTTCAATAGAGTACTGGGAAATTTCAAGGTTTCTAAAGTTTTCTTGCTGAAAGACACTGTCCAGTAATTAATAGCGGCAGTATTTCTCATAAATGCCAAACTATAATTATATTAAGAATTGAAAATGTTGCCTCAGAACTCAGCAAGGCTTAGAAACATTTCCAAGTGAACTCCCCTCAGCTGCTGTAAAAGGAAGTGTGTTTTTAATTCATGGCCACCATCACTAATACAAGAAAAGGAAGTGATTTGTTTTGAGCTTTTGTTGTTGACTTTTTTAAAATAAATGTGCTGATTTTAACAGAAAATAGGTGATTTTTTTTTTCCCTGGGGAACAGAATCCTTTGGTCAGCTTGAATTCAGATATCTCCATAGGTATTAGAAAAATCAGATCACAGCATTGCAAGCACTTAAAGAAAACAGTTATTTTAAATTAAAAAAAAACCCCAAACATATCCTTCGAGCATTCACAACCAATACAATGAGAGATTAAAAACTCAAACCTGAGGCAGGCCATGGAGAAGAAACACTGTGATGAAATACGCACAAAATGGAAACAGTGAATAATGCAAATAGTCTGGATTTTCATTTTTCTTCTGTCATAGACTCAAACTGATAATTACAGCTGTTCACAGCACAGGATTTTGGCACTCATTGCATTCCTTTCTCTGTGTTTCACCATATTGATGGCAGTGTGTATTTGGCTATAGAAAACTTGAAAAAGGCTTCCATATTTCAAACATAGGATGATGATTTTTCTGAAATTGATTTTTTTTCTGTCTTATGCACTATCTGCTTAATTTACTTCAATTTCATAATTCTTCTGTTTTATTTAGGCTCTAAAACTGACCAAGAAAGAACAGAAGTGGATGTTCCACATTAAATTTTGCAGCAGTAGTACACACTGTCAGTTCTCTCTCGTCCCTGCCAGCTGTGTCATGAAGATTTGAAGCTGAGCTGGAAAAGATAGTTCTACTGCACTCGGTGTAACTTCGGTTCTCACCTGAACATTCAGATGTGCTCAAGCTGCTTGATTTATATATCTTGGTTCATTTTGTGAGGACCAGACTCAACCACTGCATCCCAAACCTCTTCAGAGCAGCACCTGACAGATTGTGGGGGAAATTCAGTGTATGCCCACCCCATTTCTGAAGGATGTGCCACCTTTTGTCACACCTATCTTTTCATAAAAAAACCCAAAACCTTTTTGCTGCTTTTCCTGCCACAGCAGAAGGCAACAAATGAAACCAGAATGGAAATGGCTGAATCCCAGAGGTTGGTTTCCCTAATGACGTCACTTCACATCAGCCACAGCTCCGAACTTTGCTGACCGGTGCTCCCAGGGAGGAGCAGGGACCCAGCAGAGCTGCCAGGTGTCACACCCTGAGCCAGACCAGCAGAGAGGAACAGAATGTTTTGGGTTTGCCCTAAGGGCCCAGGTGTAATGGCAACAAACCCTCCTCCTCCTGACAGCCACTCAAATGATATTTCAACACTTCTACACTTTTGCTTTCACTCTGGATCCAAACCATGAGACACAGATGTGAGCAAACAGGGTTTGGGTTTGTTCTTTTTTTTTTTTTTTTTTTTTTTTTTTTTGTAGCTAAGCTAAGGCAGTGATTTGTTTATTTTTCTCTTTTGTGGGGGGGATTTTTTTTTGCTGTTGTTTTGGAATATTATGAACAGAGTCTTTGACCAAGGTTTACACCAGGCTGCCTTTGTACCCTCACATCCAGCTACCAAATAAGATCCTAGGGTGCCTCTCCTGCAGATCACAGGTTGTGAACATCCTTTTAACTTTTCTTTTTGGTGAGAATGAGAAAGAAAGCCTGGCAAAGGCACACTGCTGCTGTTAGCATGAAGCCACTTTCCCAGATGAAGCAAAGCAAGGTGGAAGCAGAGGAATACATTAAAAATATGTCACGT
This sequence comes from Corvus hawaiiensis, assembly GCF_020740725.1. NCBI lineage: Eukaryota > Metazoa > Chordata > Aves > Passeriformes > Corvidae > Corvus > Corvus hawaiiensis. The sequence goes on from NC_063214.1 coordinate 2,156,105, forward strand.
GCAGTTATTGAACCAAGAGTATGGTAAAAGTCATCACTGAAAATTGGAGCAAAGCTTGTTTAAAATCTTAACCACAGCATCCAGAGTCTCACATTTTTAATTTACTTTGGCTTTGATAGCAGCTACAGCCACAGATGTTATGCTGCTAATGAATGCCTGGGAATGATGCTGTTTAACACCATGGTGTTGGATACCCTCCTCAACATGTAATGATACAGATGGAGTCAACTTTATTCCATCTCACAGCTCGTTGCCATCACATTAATGCTAGTTTTCCAAAGAAATCCCTTTCAGAGGAAATATACTCCTCACATGCAGCAAATGAATCATAACTGGATGATAATTTACATATATACACACACACACACAGAGTTAAATCTTACTTTTTCAGGCTTTGTTCCTTTCTATTAAAAAAAAAAAAAATCAGTATAATCAGAGCTGCTCAACTAAGTTCTTTCTCGCTGTTTTAGCTGGCTAATTAGAAATATATTTCACAACAAACTCTGATTTTTTTTTTTATCTTCTCAGAGCTGCACATTCTCTTAAGTGCTTCCCCCATCAGTTGTGATATGACAGTAGATATGCGATCCATCAGTAGGCTTCCAAAGCATCTTCTCAGAGATTTTTATGGTTTACATCAATTTTTCTGCCCTTTTGAACCCAATATCTTTTCTCTTTCCACACTGGCAAACCCAAAACAGTAGGAACCCCCTTCCTAAGCTGAGTGTTCATATTTTGTACTTCATCTTCCAAACCAGAGCTTCTTTTACTACTGGTATCCTGCACAGAATGTGGTGAAGGTGTTCAGGACAAGTCAGAGTGTAAAGTAGTACTGATACAATTTGTCGAGAAAAGTTATATGTACTCATTAAAGTAATTATATTACTTACTACAGAAATTCCAGTGCCACCCATCAGTTCCAGGATGTCTTCCCTCATGGTCCCATGCTGTGACTCAGTCTGAATTTTACTGGACATGGCACATTTTGCTCATATACTTAAAAAAAAAAAAAAAACCACCCATCACGGAGGCTGATTGCCACAGCAACACCTCACACAGACTAAGGCACATGTCTAAAAAATCTTCTCCTTTAGATTTAGTCCTGACATATTTTCACAGCTGGTAACAGAACCCATTCCTTCACATTTAATATCCTCTGTCCTCACAATTATGCACGAATGAAGTGGGATTCACTATTGCCTAGCAAAGCATGTGTCATGGCTTGGACTAGGTAAGGGCTGCAGTGCTGTTCCTGCCAGCTCAGGGGAGGGGATGAACATTGAGATCCTCACTAGTGCTGCCCTGGGACAAGCCTTGCAGAACTAAATAATGGACAGCCCTACAGTGAATTGCATTCAATCTGCCCTGGCTCCAGAGGGGACCCAGCAATGCTGCATCTGACCCAAAATGAAATATTAGATGATGTCATGGTTCTGTGCAGCCTGCAGGATGTTTCACACCCATGCTGTGTCCAAGCTAAATAGAGAGGAATTGTGTACAAATGGATCAGCTCACAGGGCCCAGAATGAGTGGCCATAAACTGTTCCAAATACTCTTATATAAAGAAAAATTTTCCTCACATACTAACACGTGCTGGATTTTCTTTCCATTTTAACTCAGGCAAGTGAAGAATGAATAAATAGATGTAGCCTTTGACACAGGAGTGTTCCTGGAGTACACAAGAGTGTACATGAGCTTCTTGTTATCCACAGTTTGCAATATAAAAGTAGGAAAAATGGGAAGAAAACCGAAATTCCAGTGCTACCCATCAGTTCCAGGATGTCCTTCTTCATGGTCCCATGCTGTGGCTCAGAGTCTCAATTTTACTGGACAGGTCAACTCCTCCACAAGTTTGTCACAAGGGCCTGAGGTGAAACAAAGCCTACAGGACTAAGGGAGCAATTATCCTGCTCATAATTATTTTTCTCAGCATTTCCTACACTTTCCTTGAGGTCTATTTAGGGAAAAGGAAGCCTACAACGACTTCACCCCTGAGTTTGAGTGAGAGCATAGCCACAGCACACTCCTATGGCACAGGAGGTGATGCATGTCTGCCTGGGAAAAGTAAAAAATGGATAATTGTTTTCAAACCTAGCCATTCCTGCCATCTCTTCTCCTTCAGCAACTGCTCAGAAAGGCTTGGATCATGGTCCTGAGTACAGATATTACACACTCATTTTGTTAATGACCTTTCCACTGCACTAGTCAATGAATAAATAGAAAAAAAAAATCCGTATTTTAAAGCTCTGCCATTAGCTTTACCCCAAAAACTTTAACTCAAGATAAATTCTACTCCACCCTCCAACCATTCTGGATCCCCAGCTCTTCTTAGGTGTTCTAAAGGCAACAGTAATTTCACTGTGAATTAGGGAATCTGCCACCAGCTGGTTGCCATTAAGCATGTACTGCAATTCCTGCAACACAGAACATTTCCGGGATGCTTTGAACACTTTACATTCTGCCCTTTTTTGCCACATGACAGAGAGAACAATGTCATTTTGAGATTTAGCATCAATTCATCTTGATGCAGGTGAGACTTGAAAGCCTTTCAGCTTTGGGCTGACACATTTACAATCCTGTTTCCTTTCGTTATTTCTTTCAGTGCCTTCCAAAATATTATTTTTAAACTATGGGTTATATTTACCAGGTCATCTGATACCAACAGCAATCTCATAAACATTTTAAAAGAAAATTTGTGTTAAGCCTGAAACAGAACACCAGATATGAGCACTCTTAAATATTTCCCTGGATCCCATTCCAGTTCCCGCATGCTATACTTATATTTTGCTGAAGTATACATTCATCTGAGTAAAAAAGGAGACAAAAGCAGCAGATGTTCTTGCAAGACTTTCCATATTTTGTTGCAGCTGCTTGCAAGAAGCTTCTGATAGAACAAGTGATGCTGCAGCCTCCACAGAAAAGGATCTGCAGTCAGATAGAAATAGCTTACAAGAGGAGATATTTAAAAAGCTCCTCCATATCCTACCAGAAGGACACCCAATCACACATTTATGAGGCTGTGTTTAGCTAAAGGTAGAGGCCAAGCTTCTTAATAATTCGTTCCTTTCTACTTTGCCAGTGATCTCAGCTTCGCTACAAAAATCTCTGCCAGAGCTGTGGAAAACTGGTTCCTAAACAGGGTTTAGAAAACAAAACTGTTCACAATTTAGATAGCTGAAGAGGTGATGAGAGACAAGTGCACACACGCCAGTAAAGGATGCTGAACATTTTTCTTCAGTGATTCTTAACTTTGGAGGAGCTGGCATGGTTCTCAACCAGCAGATTTATACACAATATTCTGCAGTTTTTAACAACATCCTAATTTGCAATCTGCCAAGGACTGGGTGAGAGACAAACCTCCAACATTTCTTCACATGATTTCTAAATCCATCCTTGATTCGATTTTGTTTGCAAGATAACATTTTGTGAAGCTCCCGTTCTCTGGTGAAGGAGTTTCTGCACATCAAAGTGTGAAAATATGCTCTAATGACAGCTCCTTATGCTGTGTTATAGCATTCCACACTAACAGGATGCTCATTTAAAAATGGGTGGGAGATGCAGTTGCACATGTGAGTTACATAAGAATTACATCAGCCTTACAGAGTATTTTGCATGTCACTGACAGAACAAAAGGAGCACTGAGCCCCATCGATTTTGTAAAGTTTTTCTCGGTTTTAGTTGAATAAAGGATTCCAGATAAACCATTTTCTAGATAGAACAGCTCTAATATTACCAACAGAATTAGTGCCCTGTATCTTCCTTCACCCTCTCTTCAACAATCACTTCACAATCTTCAGCTCCATCCCATGGAAACTAAGACAGGAGGGCCAAAGTTTCTTGTTCTGTGCTTGCACTTCTCACACTACGGCCCGTGCCTAAGCCCACAGCAGAAAATATCCTCAATTTCTGTGCAGTTCTCCAAAAGAATTCCTTACAGGGACAGCTGGAACAATATCCAGAGGCTGGTGATGTGCCCTGTAAGAATTCCAGAACTCTTACAGGGCTTATTTTATGCTATTTCTAGGCTGATAGCATTCAATGGAAGTATAATTTCTACAGTGCTGTTTTTCACACTACAGCACCTGCAGTAACCATGTAATGTATGAGCTTATAAATGTATTCTTTGGAGCTAGCCTGATTCCTCGAGTTATTTGTGCAAACAAAGGCGACAGGAACTCCAAACACAGCCAGTAATTAGAAGGAGAAGTAGCTGTAGACAGTTTCTCTGTTTGAAATGTTGTCCCCAGAGAAGCTTATAGGGTTTTTTGCATTGATTTCCCTACTACCAATTTTTACCTTTCGTGTGAAATACAAAACTATTTCTATCCCAGGCTCTCTGAACATGTTTGAAAGCCTCTAAAGCTTGAACTATGCTATATCTGCCCTGGTGAAAAATGGCTATATCAGTGAAAACTGGGCAGACTTAATTCAATCACCAAATACTAGAGTTTGTTAAAAAAAAATTAACAAATACATCTTGCCACTTCTGTATGCTGGGCTACTTCTCATATCAGAAGCAGTGAAAACCAAAATCTGTGCAGTGCTGCTCTTCTTTTCCTCTTAAATAGTGCCAATTTTTGCCTTTACAGGAAAAATTCTTTGAGTACTCTGGATAACCAACACCCTCAGTAAGTAAATATGAATTTTTATATGAATATATGTGGGGTGGTGGATTCTAATACTCCCCTGCACTTCACAAGTAGCTTCTCACCTACGCAGAGGGAGTCTTTAGAGCAGAATTTTGAACACCTCGGTACAATCTGACCTTAATAATACTGTTTCTGTTTAAAAAGAACCAGAACCATTTAAAACTATGATTGAATGAAAGTGATATCACTGCAAACAGAGCTGTTGCTGGTTGTTAATCAAAAGGAGGTCAAGTACAGTATCTATTAAGCACAGGAAATAAACAGAAATGACTTTAAGAGTAAATAAAACACAGGCAAAGACTCCTGTGGCTGCCTGCCCAGTTCAAGCCAAATATTTTTACAACTGACCTCACACTTCTTGGTCATGGATGATTCAGGGACGCCACACTAAATATACAAATGTGCACAGTAGTGTAGTCTAAAATAATAATACAATTAAATAAAATGGTCGTTATTTGAACAGGAAATGCAAGGAAGATCTAAATATTTTCTGCTTCAGAAGTAGAAAGGTCAAAAGGATCAGTGTCTTGCAGGGCTATTCAACATTAACTGATTACAAGCACAAAGAAAGAGCAGATCAAGATTTCACTACCATTAAACCAGTTTGGGTTTTTTTTTCTTTTGCTGCCAAACTTAGTATTTCTTGTATTTTAATTCTATTGTTGAGATCTAGAGACTGTGGGCTATGTCAGGGACTAATCAAAAGACAGAGAGGAATAATGAGAGCTGTGAAAATCTCTACACTTTTCCCTGATTTAAAAAGGAGGGGTAAAGCACTTTCCTCTGAATAAAAGCCATACACAGGTTTGCTACCACAAAGGAGAAATTTCAGTGCTTAAGTGTTACCTTTAATAGAAATGTTCCTTTAAAAACATCAGGATAAATTGGAAAAACATTCCCTGTCTTTTCAGGCACCACTCAGCAAAGTGCAACAAACAGCCAGGATGATCCATTTGGACAGAGGATCTGCAGCATCTCAAGGCACAAAACCTGAATATTGATGGGTGCTTGCCCTCAGACCTTCTAATCCCATAGACTGCAACCAAAATGGCCAAATTCCACATGGTTATTCAGTATTAAGGCAATCTAGAACAACCACTAACACAGAAAAGAAGAATGACACAGTATTTCAAAGAATTTTATGTCTCTGGAGAGACATTCTCTTACCTGAAAGCAGGACCCTCCAGAAGACCAAGCCAGAAACAAACATCCTGTAACTCCCAGGAAAGTGCCTTCAGGTGCTTTTTAAAGACTCCACACCAGGAATAAATTTGCAGTGATTTGCCACAGCTGAACCCCATCTCCTCACAGCTCTGGCAAACAGCCCTCACTGCCCCTAGAACAAGGGAAAAACTTGAAAAATATTTTACGTTTAAGCCACCAGAATCAATATCAGAAAGGCTGGGTTTTCTTTTCTTCTCTCACCTACCACTTTGTAAGTAAAGTAAACTGCCAGGGCCCAGAACCAAATTACCAGGACAAGGGAAAGAGTAATGAGATCCTTAGGTCTGGTGCATATGATTTGTTCCTCAGTAAAAAATTATGCTTTTATTAGGCTCATCATGATGGGAAGATTGAGTCTTTAATTTCAAGTGAGGGCCTGCTCTGAGGAAGGAGCCTGCTTGATTCCTTGACCGTGTGTTTAAATTGTCCTTCACTTCTTTCAGAATTCGTATTTCTGTTCTTAATTCATGCTTGAAGATTTGCCCCCTTAGGCAAAAAATCTGAACTGGAAAAGATTCCTGATAATAAGGACAATGTAAAACTTACATTTCACTGAACACTTAGCATTTTCCCCCATTTGGAATATCAGTTTTCATACTATTTCCAGCCAGTGTGCATTCTTGCTTGACTTAAAATGTTTAGCCACATGTGCATGCCAGTTTAAATAGTGCTGGTTGGAGAACATTATTTTCACCTTTATTGGACAAAAAGCACCATAGGAAGTTGCCTGCCCCTGGAAATTGAACCCAGTTGGAAATAAATGAACTGGGATACAGCCAGGCCTGGAAAATGTAAAACAAAAAATTTACTTAGCAGAGAGGTGCACATGTTAAATGCTTCAATGGAGTTATCTTGTAAGAGGATGGAATTATTTCTGTGGCTATATCCCATTAAAATAGCTGGATTTCACCGAATTCATTTCATAATGCTACTTCCATAGATGCAGCAGGATGCTAAAAGATCTGATTTTAATGAGATAAAACCTTCCTTAATAATGCACCTCCTACAGTCTCCAGCCACAACCATTGTCCCACCACAACATATTTTGTGTATTGAGAGTATAAATGAGAATTCTGGCCGATGGTTTGCAGGCTGCATACACAGACAGGGAGGAAAAGGTGCTGATCTTCATCCTTACCTTGTTTGTGAATTGACTTCAGAGGGTACTGGATAAAATCCTAAATGATTGCCTAAACAACACCCAGAACAAAGTTAATAATTCAGGATATGTCTCCTGACTTCTAGGAGTATCTACAGATTGCACATTCCAAAGAAATTTCCAAACAGCAGAAGCCATAAAATCTCTGCAGAGCCCTAAGAACAGGTTATAGAGGAAACACAGCCAAGTTTAGAGGAATTTTACAAATTAAAAATAGCTCCTAGGACTATTCCTCAGAAACCTTGGAGAAACACGGTTTTTCAGGAATGTGTTTTTTCAGGAATGTGTTTCCTGAAAAAAATCCAAAATATTTTCCTTATACATGATGGTGTGTACTTCACACAAAGCAAGGTTCTTCTCCATTTTTCATGTTATTCAAATTTGAAAATGTGATTCAGTCACCCCAATTGTTATGTTTTTAATACCTGTATTTATTTGATGATGCAACCTATGAGAATATGCATGCTCCTGCTACTTGGAAGCATTCTGTTCTTTTTTAAATTTGTATTTAAACGTTTGACAAAATAGTTGATTTTGACAGCTGTGCTGATAAATCAGAAAGTGCCATGAAATTGCCTGTGCTCATTAATGTGGTTAAATTGTTTGAAGACACTTTTGGTCCAGGTATCTCTCTCATCTTAAATGCCACACTTTCCATCAGACATCCTGTGGCTGAAAAATTGCTAGGATGACCTCCCTTTTGGGGGATATAAGTTACACTGTTACACTAACAAAATTTGGGACATGTTCATCTCAGCTGCATATTTCTTAGCTTAATTGGCTCAAGAGGTATTTCAGATTTTCATTGCTGCCATAATTCCTGTGTCCACATCTTGGAAAACAATTCAGACCAGTGGGCAGTCATATCCCAGAGGAATCAGAGTGAATTTAATAAAGCTTGGCTCATTTCTCAGAATAAGACAGTGAAGATTGCTTTGAAAACCCTGCAAGATAAAACTGTTATAGATATTCTGAATATCTTTACATCTCCTATCAATCACACAGGCCTGTCAGCAAATTATTAACAAGTGAAATGCCAGCTGTAAGCAACTAATTTGTGAAGCTGTGGGATTTTTCTTTCCTTCCTTCCTTTTTTTTTTTTTCTGTCCAACATTTTATGGATTAAATTCTTGGGAGCTTAACTCTGTCAGCACATCTCCTGTGTGACAAGTGAGATTTGTCTGCAGGAAAAGAAACCATATTCTTAGTCAAGCAGTGTTTGGTGTCCACCAAAGCTATTTTGAAACTTCTCCTTAGCTGGACAGGGGAGAGAAAATATCATGAGAGGCTTGTGGGTAGAGATCAGGGTAGGGAGAGATCATTCACCACTTACTGCATGGGCAAAACAAACTCAGCTTGGGGAAATTGGTTTAATTACAAATCAAATCAGAGCAGAATAGTGAGAAATAAAAGAAAGTCTTAAAAAATCCCTCCTCCCCTCCTCCCCTCCCTACTTCGCAAGTTTTGCTTTAATTCCAAACTCTCTCCCTCCTCCCCCCACCCAGCAGCACAGGGGGATGGCGAAAGGGGTTGTGGTCAGTCCATCACACGTTTTCTCCTCAGGGGCACTCCTCACACCCTTCCCCTGCTCCAACGTGGGGTCCCTCCCACAGGACACAGTCTTCCATGAACTTCTCCAGGCTGAGTCTTTCCCACAGATGCAGCACTTCGTGAACTTCCATAGAACCTCTGGGGTTCTGAATGAAAGGCCGAAACGAAAGGCTGAAATATACCAGTAAAGTGTTTTTGACAAAGTTTCCATCAGAAATTTCCATATCTGGAGCAAAAAAAATTATCAATGCCCAAATTACTTCAATCATATGATAGTTGAAGTGCTGTGGAAGAAACAACTGGGTCATCTATGATTTAAATGATTGCATTTTACTGTCTTGATTGCAACTGATTTTCCCTCAGTTTCTCAATTTGTATTCACTAAGACACAGCTAACTGAAGGTCTTGGCTTCACCCACCCCCAGTTTTTCCCTGTTACCCCAGTAGAAACAATGAACAGATGACAAAAAAAAATTCCTTTTCCCAACAGGTCACTCTCATATTGTACTCCAGAGGGCACCCACGAATGAATGGCAAATGGCCACTCGGAGAGTTGCCAAATGCCATTAATCAGTGCACCAATGTGGCAACATTGAGCTTTGTGACCGGCATGATTTAATCTATTGTTTGGTAATCAACCTCATCTATGGACATTCTGTAGCTCTTTTAAACCCAAGAGTTATTGTTGGTCTTTTGGAGCAGAGCGCTTCCAGAATGTCTCACTTAATAATCACAAATTGCTCTTTTCTCCAGTCAAAGAGGTGAACATTTCATGATTGTTGGAGAGAACAGATTATGTCAGCTGGACCCAACAGTGTGTGCTTTGTCTCACTGAATCCTGCTGTACCCCAACCAGCCCTCCCAAACCTCTGTGCAATCTCCACATTGGAAGTTGCTCCCTGGGAGCAGTGGATAATAATGTCATTCATCCAGTGCCTGATTCAGATTTAATCACTGGAATGACTTACCCCCCAATTAAAGGGCAATGTTACTTCTGCTGGCTATTGTTCCTCTGGTTTACAACCTAGTACCATAAAGTACTCACAAAACCCCAAACCTATCTCATCAGTATGCAATATTTAGGGGATTACTTCATCTCTGACTTTATCTTCTGAATTAAGACAAATTATCCATTTGATGAAGGAAGGAGTGAATCATTTTGTCCGTTTCAGAATGTGCACACTCAAAGGTTTTCAAATACTCCGAATTTATACTGAGACAAGATCTGGGGACAAAGCTCTCCTTTGTAACATTCCAGATTGCAAAACTGAAGCCTATCAGATTGATGCTTTTGAAGATTGAAAAGATAGCTCCCAAGGAAAATGGATCACCTTTTGGAGTCTCCCTCACTGGAGATATTCCAGAACCGTCTGGACATAATCCGGTCCCCTGTGCTCTGGGATGACCCTACCTGAACAGGGTGGTTGGACCAGATGACCCCACTGTGGGCGCTTTCCACCTGACCCATTTTGGGATTCTGAGATTCTGGGATTCTCTCTCTGCCTGAGACAAACTGGGGCTGCCAGATCACAGATTCATGGACAGAATGGTTTGGGTTGGAAGAGACCTTAAAACCCTTTTTGTTCCACCCCCTGCCATGGGCAGGGACACCTTCCACTGTCCCAGGTTACTCCAAGCCCCATCCAGCCTGGCCTTGGACACTTCCAGGGATCCAGGGGCAGCCACAGCTTCTCTGGGCACCCTGTGCCAGGGCCTCCCCACCCTCCCAGGGAAAAATTTCTTCCTAATATGAAATCTAAACCCACTCTCTCCATTTGAAGCCACTTCACTCCAGGCCCTTGTAATTAATCTCTCTTCATCTTTCTTGTAGCTCCCTCCAGGCCCTGGAAGGCCACAATCAGGTTGCCCTGAAGCTCCTCTTCTCCAAGCTCAACAATCCCAATTCTCTCAGCCTTTCCTCATGGGAGATGTGCTCCAAGTGTGCGACAAGCAGCGAGTCCCTGCCCTATGGAGCAGGAGTTAGGAGGCAGAAGGGCATGAAGTGCCCATATTTGGGGAACGAGAAAAGCACACAGTCTTGGTAGACACTCCATCAGTGTCTAAGGCAGACAGAATTAGAGCCAGGCTTTAGAAATCAGACTCTTATTCGTGAAGCAGATAGAAAATAGGAGCTGTTTTGTGCTTTGAACACACAGCGAGGGTTCCATGGAGGGATTTAAAAAGCCAGAATGCAGCTTCTGAAACTGGACAGAAAAAGAGGTAGAGGGGTCTTGAACTTTTTTTGTATCCAATTTTCCTGATCTGTTTTTTCTTTATTAAAAATACAGTAAGCTCGTTTCAGTGTAACATCCCCTGTGATGAATGATGCTGATTAAAATATATAAATCAAATAATTGTTTAGATCAGTTGTATCAGAATAACACAAAATCCAGTGGCAAAACCAATACATGATCAAAGCAAATGACCAACAGGGATGGGTCTTCTGCCAGACCATGTTTCCTTTAGCAATATGGTTTATTGAACTAATATTATCAAACTTCAGCCCAGCTGCAGAAGCACAAGGAAGGTTAAAAACTCCTTGCTATTGTATTATGATTAAATGGTTACAAATTACAGTGTCAGAGGAATTTAAGATTAATCCACATGGATCTGCCAGATCCAAACCTGCATTCTGCCTGGTAAAATAAGAATGAGTTCTGCCTCAGATAATTTAATTACAGTTATGGTGACTTACAAGATCATGGATTGTCCAAAAGTACAAAATACATCTGTTTTGACACCCATGTACATTTTTCTACTGATCTCTGTTTTTTTAACAATAAAATATATATGTTTGAGAAACAGAACCACAATATGCAATAGGATTAATAGTTATAAAGGGAGTTATTTGTAATCCCCTCAGTATTACAGCCTGAAGATAATTTAGTGATGAGTCAAATGGTCTCCAGTGTAAATGAGGAACCAAATGGCAAAAGAAGTGGTTTTTAAGGGCTGGAAAACTTGACATATCTGAGAAGTGCTTCAAGGCCTGAACGGTGTGAATAACGTTTAACTCGCAGCTGTTCTGAAACCAGTTGGGCTGGGGACACATCGAGGGCTGGAGTCACCACCCTCTTCCCTTCTGATCTAAATTCTTTAACATCTGATGGATTTCATCGTAATGAGCCCCTCAAGGCAGTTTTGACTTAATCAAGCAAAAGCAGTGAGATATTTCTCAGTGGAGCTGAGTTGTGCATTACCACCTATCTTGATGGGTTTGAGGCATTACTGGAGTTCAGAAATTCCCATCACATTTGCATTCCAGACAGTTTGGGTCCAGAATTCTGCAAACTCTTAGAAGCAAAAGCTGTGCCTGTAATTGTATTTTAAGGAGATCCAACACCTTCCATGTCTAATTCTTCCAGCACAACAGAAAAAAGTGGGGCAGCAGTTCTGTTCTATTTGCTAAATAAATGTAATTCAAGATATTACACTGGGGAAACTGCAATGCCTCAAGTTCCCCCAAATATATAGAGAAATAAGTGGATGTGGGCTTATAGTGGAATAGTGGGAAAGTCATATGCATAATTAATAAGTTTTGGCTGATAAATCCAATGAAACACACAGGTTTTTAGCTAAGTAGCCTTATTGCAAGTATTTAAATAACTCTCACCCTTCTTCAGCTAAAACCAAGGAGATTTTGTGACTGTAGTTTTGGAAAAAAAAGAGCATAATTGAATAGACCTGGAAATTACTTATGAGATTAATGTTTTATAATTAATGGTCCTTCATTTCACACCATAACAGTCTTTTCACCACCTCCAGTTTTCAAATTGTATAAAAGCTCCACTTGTTTCACCATTTGGAGGAAGCTCTTGGCACTGGACATGACACTACCATATATTCTTTTGTTTTCATATGTCACAGGTGCTGGTACATTTTAAACATCTGTTCTCAGGTAAGTAAAAACTTGCTAATTTGTTTGATCCTTTTTCTAAGCATTTTTTTGCTGAATATCTTGGATTTTCCCTGCAGCTCTGTGAGACACTGTAGTTTATATCACCAGATATAAACAAACTGAGGGCATAACCAGGAATGTCCTCTGCTCCAGGAGTTTTCTTGCTGCTTTGTAGTCAGCTTAGCAAATAAGGAGTAGAAAGTAGAGGAGCCCAGGAGCCACCTGCATTTATTTTGCTGGAAGGAGGGTTCTGAGAAAAGGGAAACGAGACCAGAAGTTCAAAAAGAAAAAGGAAGGAAACATGCTCACGCAATTAATCGTGGTTATAGTGATTAATGAATTCTGAGTCTCGGACTTGCAATCCCAATATATTCAATCACACAGTGGATGTTCAAAAATAACAGAGGGAAAGGCCCTGTTTAGTTTTGGGAGGTTTTTTTAAGAGTATAATATTAGATAACCTAAACATAAGATACCGATCAGAATAGAGGCTCAGATTAGTTTTACTACTTTCAGATCTGTGAGATTTTTGGTGCAGGTCAGGAAAAAAAGAATAACCAAAAACCCAAAGTATCCTTAGTGGCACTTTTTAACCACAAAAACCGAAGTTTTGAAGTGCACAATGGTGATTATACTGTGATGAGCTTATGTAACGACATATGCCATGTAGATAATTCTGTACATTTAAGCTAAGATTACTTTAAGCACAGAGGGCAAATTTCACCTGAAAATATAAATTCTCACTTATTAACTCCATGAGATAAAGGTACTGCTTCTTCTCCCCTTCTTTTGCTGAAACACATCAGGGTTCCTTAGTCACTCATGGCTTTTTCCATGGAATTCCTTCAGTGACTCAACAGGATCCAACATCCACTTTCTTTATTGTAATTCATCCTAAATTCTGGGTGAACATCTCAAATACTCCCAATACTCCCAAAAATACCCTCTTCAATATTTTTAGCTGTGACTCACCACAGTCACAGAGAAAGCCTGAGCAAGAACTGCTGAATGAATTCCTCTTTCATTACAGGAACAAAGATAAGCACACAAGAGAACTTACAAATATGTGAGCATTAAGGAAGAAAGATTTCCCCTTTAGCAAGAAGATTTTGGGACATACATTGAATCACACTGCTTCTAGATCAAGGCCTTGTCTTCAGAGGAGGAAATGATCCTTAAATTAACTCTGACTTAATGATTAACTATTCTTCATAATGACAAAATACACTTTATGCAGCTCTTTGCCATGATTTTCATTGCTGTGTCAAGAAGAAAGGACTCATTTTTCAAGGAGCCAAGGACAGTGAATTTTTCATAAGCTCCATGGATAAATTGTCCTCCTTCCTATAAAAAATTTTCTAATTCTTCTGGTGGTTTTCCAAATAAATTATGCAACTCTTCAAATAATTTTGCTATGGAGACCTCTTTAGTTTTAGAACAAGTGTTTCCCAGCTTCTCAGTTCTTCTATTAAATCTGGCCCTAAAACAAAGAAAATGTTTCATTTTTCATATTCTTTTATGGCACTCCTCACTGCCATACCCAGGATAAAAGATTTCTTTCTGCTGAAGACATTCAGCATTAGTGAACTCAGTCTAAAGATCTTCTCTAATATATTTGTTGAGTTCAAGTTCTAAGGATTGCCTTTCGTCCATTATGAAATAATAAATATGTGATTATATGTACTTAGAAATATTAATTCTACTATGAAAAAGACTGAAATTCAACATCTTGGCCAAATCATCAGATAAAGGGGTAAATTGCAGAAAAAATCAGAATAAAAACTTGGTCTTGAGGTCACTGTCAATGAAAGTTGAACTAAACCATTTTGATAGATCTATAAGAATACAACTGGAAATCTGTTTAGATTCAGAAAACCTGGCTGAGGTGTATGAACAAAAAATGCTGCCAATTTCTACCAACTGAAAGTAGAATTTACATGTTGACGTCATTTTTCTTCTGGGAAATCAGACTAAACCATCCTACTCACAGGGCAGATCCTATTTAGTACCAAAACCGCACAGACAAGGAATGGCTTAGACAGAGGGCCTGAGAGATCACATTCAAAATCACAAAAGCGAGATTTAGGAACAACAGCCCCCTTATTTCAGAGGAAAAATACTGCCAGAAACTTCAGTGCTAAGCAATGCCTTAAAATCATATATTTATGAGTGTTCTATACAAGTTCTGATGTTTCATTCAGCACAATTACAAGATTTTCCATGTGGTTTTGAAAAAAATGGGGTTATGGAAATTTCTGAGGATGACTTCTGAGGTTTTGTAGAATTGCTGGTATCAGTCTGTTGTCCAAAATGTTAAATCAGTGAAGTTATGTTAAAGATGACTCACATCTTCAGAGAAAACACTGAATGGGCCAAAGTCATGCTTGGTGCAACTCCAATGCATTTAATGGAGTTACATGAGGGATTGATTTTTGTTAATCTTGGATCAAACTGTTCAGTTACATTAAATTTTAGCTGAAAACATAATAAACTGAGAAGGATAACATGAGGGCTTGGAGCCTCCTTCCTCATGGACACCATGAGCTCATCTCGAAGGTTGGTTCACAGATATTAAGCAAATTGACTTCCACCTCCTCCCTTGGAAATGGTGCTGCAATGGGACTCTCCTCTGTTTCTTCCTGTTTTCTCAGGGATCAGCAGCTGGAGAGACTGGTCCCCACTGTGGGGAGGTGATTCAAAACAAACCTGGTTCTTTTGGGAAGGTGGCACAGTTACTGTAGGAAGTGGTGGAATGGGATGTGTGGATTTCTGAGTTCTCGGGGGTATGATGGGTGCCCATCAGCTGCTTGCACAGGGTTAAATGGAAACAAACCACTGCTCTGATGGCAACAGATGAGACACTTCGGCTTTCCACCAGAGCAAACACTTTGAAAGTGGGCCATGAGAAATAATTCACTTTTAGCCCTAAGGAAGACACACTGCACTTT
Organism: Corvus hawaiiensis; assembly: GCF_020740725.1. Lineage (NCBI taxonomy): Eukaryota > Metazoa > Chordata > Aves > Passeriformes > Corvidae > Corvus > Corvus hawaiiensis. The sequence goes on from NC_063214.1 coordinate 2,171,534, forward strand.
CTGCAAAATAAAGCTTTTCCTCCTGCAGCCACGCTCCCAGAAATCCACCCAGTGGGATCAATCAGGGTGTGTGACAAAACAACATGAAGATGCTCTACAGCCCTGATCAACACTGGCTACTTGAGGCCCAACATCCCACACCCAACAGGGGCTGGAACTTGAAGAAGGAGTCCAGGGAAACTTCTTTCTAACTCTCACCAGGTGGAAATCCCCCTCTGTTCAGAAATGGGAAGATTTGAAGCTGACATCACTTTTTGGTTCCCCTCCTCAGCCTCCACCTAAGGATAGCAGATGTTCAAATGACGTGGTTCAATAATAGGAACCGGAGAGTTGTATACTTTTTTTTCTTCTTTTCAATCTAGACACTGAGAAGAAAAGTTAAACTGATTGTTTGTGTATAATTGCTGCAAAAAAAAAGAGATGATGAGGGTGTTTTGTATAGCAAACCACACTGCAGCCTTTCACGTACGCTTTGATCAGCTCGTGGCAGGACAAACCTAAAGCATTTGCAGCAGCCCTGGCATTTCAGGGTTTCATTGGGTTGCTTTCCTCACTTAAGTACAGCAGGGACTTTTTAATCTTTGGGGGTTTTTTTTCTCACCATTCACAAGCCCACCCAGGCAGTGTGTAATTCATCCAGACAGGAAATATTCCATTGTGTGGGCCAGAGTACTTGGAAATTATTCACTTGTACCTGAGTTCAAAGCTTCTGGCATAGATCTATGGTACATTCTAGTCTGCAGTCATTCTTGCCTCAGACTTCTGTGTTCCATGCAAATCAGCTGCTAGAGCAAGGTTTATGAAAGTTCAGTGGCTTCAAACCATCCTGGATTTAAAAGTTCATCTGGGATTTATGAAAAGGAAACAGAGAATAAATCTTTTAGGGGTGAAACCCTGCAGAAAAAGGCTGCATTTTATGCAACTGCCAGCCCAGAAGAGAAAATTTCTTTTCCCCCTAGGCTGTAAAGTGATTTGAAGTCCAGTATCTTAACTCACCCCATAATAATGTGTATATAAGATTACACCACTTTCCCAGCAATCTTCTTCCTGGTTTATCCAGTGCTACAGAGAGTGGCTGCTCAGCACAGGTGGAGGAAATACAGTAAATACCACCTTCCCTGCTGTTCTTCCTCTTAGTGCATGCAATGAAGGCATCTGTGAGAAATCCACACCATGCCTGGATACAAATAGGAAATTATTTTCCCTTTGCATGGAAATATTGGAGATGACTCTCTGCCTCTCTGCCTCTCCTCTCACTGGATATATTTTGCATCATGTTCCAAAAAATATCCCTTGGAAATGAAATGTAATAGAAAGTTAAGAACAGTAAAGGGTAAAAATCTGCATCCCTCAGTGACCCAAAACTTGTAATGTTACAATTCTCCAAGAAGCAGCAAAGGCAAGACCCTAAACCCACAATTTCCCTCAGTTTTAATGCTTTTCTGAATCACTAAACATATTATTAAGTGTTTGGACAGCAGGGTGGGATTGTTGGGATGCCCTGTGCAGGGCCAGGAGTTAGATGATCCTTGTGGGTCCCTCCCAGCTCAGGATATTCTGCATTTCTGTGTATTCAGATGTAATATTGTGAACCCAATATATTAAGGAAAAGTCAACAGTCTTTGGCAGGCTCTGCAGCAAAGCATCATCTGTACCAAAGTTGCTTTCCTTTCATCAGTTTCCTGAGCTATCTAATTTACAGCAACCTGAGCTGATGTACCCCACAGAGCGCCCTAAATACTTCCTTTTATCCATTCTAGGTGATTTGGAGCATTTTCTTAAAAACTCAAAAAATGTCAGTATAAAACAACTGGCAAAACAAGGTGCACACTTTGCAGGATTCAACCATTACACAGCATGGACCAACCCTTCTTTCTGGATCATTGAAATTCCATGAGTTCACACTAGAGATCACCATCAGGTAGGAGATTAGAACCAGCAAATGGTGCAGAATTGCAGGGGACAAACATGGAGCTCCATCCTTAATTCCTGGTCCCAATTTCCAGCATTATTTTGCAAGATAGTTTGAAAGGAGCTGAGATCAAGCCAAAATTGGTTACCCAGGAAAGCTGTGGCTGCCCCTGGATCCCTGGAAGTGTCCAAGGCCAGCTTGGATGGGGCTTGGAGCTACCTGGGATAGTGGAAGGTGTCCCTGCCCTCCACCCTGCAGGGGTGGCACTGGGTGATCTTTCAGGTCCCTTCAAACCCACACCATTCTGTGATCATTCCATGATTCTCTGAATGACTCAGAAGACATGGATGCAAAAATATGGATCAAACAACATGCTTGACAAGCAGAGGGCCATGGGATCTGCCATTTCAAAATTACTCATTTTACTGTGGGAAAATAAAAAGCACAAACATCTTTTCCACAGTTTCTTGACAAAACCCCCTGATGTATGAGGATCAGTAACCCAGCTAACTGAAGGTTTCAAAACAGCTGACCAGCATTTTCTAGAAACACACTCAGAAACCAAAATTGCTCTGACTAACAAGAAGTTCTTAATGGGAAATGACCCTCAGTACAATGAGAAGTGTTTGTTACCAGCTGAGGCCATGTAGTTCTGGAAGGAAAACACAGTGGGAAAATGTCTCATATTGACAGCTCCAGGTGCACAAGATGTCAAAACCCAGCAGATTTTCTATGATTCAATGATGAAAAATGGATCATTTTTCAATGATCCTTAAATCATTGCTTCTGCACCAAAATTTTATACCCTGATTTTGGAAGGTTACCTTCTCTTTTGATTCCCAGGCCTCTTTATTTTTGCTCACTTGTAACAGTGTAAAAAATGTGAAACTTTTGACCTATTCCTTTTGTCTGGTAGATTTGAACTTGTAGTACTTACTCATCATGATTGTTTAGATACAATCAGGTAGAAATGAGCAGCAGGAGTCAGAGGAGAGAAGATAAAGAGACAAGAGAAAAAACCCAGCAATATTTCTTTTTCAAAGGTTTTCTCGGAGGAACTAAGCTGGGTCAGGGGGATCTGTATTAAGTTTCTGCCTCATCAGGCAACCTCTGGTGTGCTTTTGATAAGTAAATATAAACTCTGGGTTTTTGCCATGAGATCTGTAAAAGGGGAATCCTAATATTGATGGCCACTATTTCCTGTTAAGAAATAAATCAATTAGCAGAAATCCAGACCTAATATTTAGGTCATAAATCTCACACCAAAAGCTGAAAACACAATCACTCCATGAGGAAAAGGAAAGTTTGAGCAGAAGGGAAGAACTTCTCAAGGTCACAAGGACAGCAATAGGGAGGTCCAGGGTTTGAGCTGGGTCACCATTCCCCAGCCTGAGGATTTGGTGGGGCAGGAAGGAGGCTGCACATCTGCACAGCACAGCTGGCAGTGGTAAAGGGAAAAAAAGAACTCAGGATTTCACCTCCAGGAGATGTTAGTGCAAAGTTTCTCCATGATGGACTCCTTGAATGGTTTGAAACCACAGAATGAGGGTCTAAAATCCTCAAATACAAAGAAAAGGTCACAGACTCTCTTACTCACAGATGTTGTTCCAGAAAAGTGTTTCATCAGTTCAGTGTGTGAACCAAAGGAAAAAAATCCATTTGGCTGAATGTTATCAAGGGATTATAAACATCCTACTTAAAATGATATGTCCAGCTGCTACTTGGTAATTATAAATCGAGGCTTTTGCGCTGGTTTTGGAAAATATATAATGTGGATAAATATGTCCTTCCAAAATTTTCTGTGGGAAGGAAACAGAAAGAGGCCATCCCAAAAGCTTTTGCATTCAGTTATCACATAACTGAGAATTTTCCTTTGTTCCATGTAGCTGGTAAAGTAAATGTGGATCTCATGTATGCTAACTTAGGAGTCTGATGGGAAACTAAAGCTTTTCCTTATTATTGGAAAAGACCAGTGGGCTTCAGTGTAGGGGAGGAAATTCACTGTGTACTAAAAACCGAAATGAAGAACACCACCTTGTATGGACCTCATTTTCCATCCAAAACATGTGAAAACTGGCAAGAGTATACCGAAAAATCAGTTCATTTTTGATGCAACCTTTTCAGTCCTCTAATAAGCTAAATTATTTATATTTTATCTATTACAGACTAAAGACATCTGAATTTACTGTAAAAAATCCACCTCAATATTTCCTTTTTGCATTCAGTTCCTCCTTTGGTTCCTTTCTGATGACAAGCAGACTGATGGGAAGGAGAGAAACAAACACAAATGGCCTTTAAAACAGCCTGTTCTGATTATGGGCGTGCTTGTGACTAAGGCACTTGACTGAAACTCAGTTTCTGGTTCAGTTCTTGGCTCCTGTTTGGAGTTACACAGGTCACAGTATTTTTCTCAGTTTCTTCATCTGAAAAATTTGGGGTAGTTTTAATTTTATGGTGATTTTGTCAGGACAGCTTCACTTATAGTTGAAGGTATCACACACACCTGGATGAAAAGCAGTATCCCAGGTCTCATCACCATGTGGAACGTGTTTGCTCTCAGCAATGATTATGTTCAGTTGTTAAGGAATTGTTCTCAAATTCCTGCAAGTCTTGTGCTGATTATGGACATCCCCGTCTCTTCTGGAAACTGAAGCAAACTGCTTGTTTTATGGCTTTTAATCAGACAGCAGGCAGCAGCAACATATGGCAAAAAGCTAAAGAATCAAAATTCTGGCAAATATCTGAAATAATCCTGCATTGAGAAAAGAGACCCATTTGTAACCAGATGGCAAAGAAAAACAGGAGGAAGGCATCCTGTAATGAGTATTACCTCAGCAAAACCATCCTTATCTTCAACAGAGGGCCAGCTGTGTTGCACATAACTGCAGGAGATCTCAGGGCTGAGCTCCAGCTCTGGGATTATTGATGTTGGCCTGGGATGGGAAATACACTCCTAATAAGTGAAAGCTTCTGTGCTCTTCACAGATCTCTTCATTCTTTCGAAAGCTGATAGTTTGTAGTCATTGTCAGCCACTCAGGCCCACTTCATGTGCAGGGCTAAACACAATCAAGAGCTCTCACTGTGCTCTCAGAAACAAACGTAATTTCAGAGAAATTAAAATCCAGAGATAGCAAACAAACAGTCAGGAGACAAATCAGGTCTAAATTAACGCCCCACCAGTGGATGTTATGGGTGGGTAGCAAAAAATAACACAGTACCTTGCAGGAATTTTATAGGCAAAGTTCCCATAAGTGTCAGATTTTGCTGCCTAAATAAGGTGTCCTGATACCCCTTCATTAGTAGGTTCGAAACTGCATTGCCCAAAAATCTCATTTCTCTTCTAATTTTATGTGTGTGCATCCAAATAGGTGTGCACAGCTATCTTTCTTTTCTCTCCTCACATTAAGCAGCATTTCTGAGCTGCAAATGGTCTGGCTTTCATTTGTGTAACCACGTTGCACATTTCAGTCCAGCACACCTGCAAGTTAACGGCTGCCTGGAGAGCCAGCCCTCGGACTGATTGGAATTTCATTTAAGACAACAATCCTGGAGTGCCCTGGCCTTCTCCTGCCTCTAAAACACACATGCTGAGCTTGAAAAAAACAGCTGTAAATGTGCTGAGAGGAAATTGTAGAGCGCTCTTTGCTCGGTGCCCCGATCCATGGCAGGACGGGAAAGGGCAGGCTGGGAAATTCCTCGGAAAATGCTACCACATGAGGCTCCTATTAAACCCTGCACTGGTCATTCTAAGGCAAGGCCACTGAGGACTGTACTGGCAAGAGAAAATTCCCAGATTTATTGCAAGGACCAGTGCAGCTCATTCCTGAGATTTGACAACGGGGCAAGTCAGCATTAGAAATACTTGGTACCTTTTTTTTTGGCACTAAATGGCTTAGGAATGGCAAGTGACACCCGATATCTGTCACAACGTCTGTGAAATATCTGGGAATTTTCAATCATTTCAGCTGGCATAAAATTTCCCCAAATCTCTCCACAAAATTGTGAGACACAAGAAACTCCATTTAGGGCCTTCACTGCAGGCAGGAAGTTCTCTAAAATTCACAAACCTCAGCCAAGAATTCACTGCCCATTTTTGGTTTAAACTACCACTTATACAATACTAATTTCTCCTCTTTTTTAAGGAGTACTTAAATATTCTTATTGAGAAGCTTACCTGTTGAAATGTTTCAATATTGAAGTACAAATCTTTCCTAAATATATAGTAGAGACATGTAGAACACTGCTGTATACTGTGAAATCCTGCTTTTATACACTTAACAGCAGATTTAAACATCTGTCCCAACCCCCCAGCACTCCTGAATAATTTACCTTTCAACAACATGAAATTAAGTTAAAGTTTTCACTTTCAGTTTCTCATAATAGTGGCCATAATTGCTTCTATCAAAGACAAAAACACAGGTTTTTTGCCAATTTTTACTCTCATTTTTAAGCTTTCTACAACAGTTAAGGCAAAAGTCAGAACATCCTTAAGACATTTATGTTATTCAGGATTTAATGCTACTGGAAGTATTTAACAAAGTATCCCATAAACTTTATGTTTTCTAAAAATCAGCTACTTTTGGAAGTTTATATTAGAGCTAATTTTAAAATAGAGTTGAAGAGTGCAATGGTGAAGTTTGTACATTTTATGTACAAACATAATTTATGGGTTATTTATTCTATAATGCTGCTCTGATAAAAATAACTAAACAGAACACTGTGGGTTCCTACCTTGCCATTAGTACATAAATATTTTCTCATATAACTCTAAAGCAGATATTGCAGAAGAAATTTAAATATGATATGTACAGACATTTTGTGGCAAATGAGGGGAGTGTGAAGTGTGTGGCAGAAAGAAAGATGCACAACAGAAAGGCAGATTTTTTTCTCTTAAGTAATTTAAATTTTTTTCTTAATTAATTTTACTTTTTGCTTGGGAAAAAAATTGTCTTCAAGGTTTAGTTTCTATCATTTATAGAAAAGTGTTTTATTTAGCATTTCAAAGCAGAGTAGTCTCAAAGCCTATTACCAAGAAAATAAACAGATAAAAAATAGATAAACAAATAATATTACTAGAAAAGTTTTATAGAGTTTTTGTTGGTTTGTTTTTTTCCAGGAAACAATTCATGTGTATCAATCCCACAGACAAAACCAGAGGGAGAACATAAACAAACCAAGTGGAAAGTGCTCCTGGCAGCAGATGAGCACAGCAGAGACTCAGCTCACTGCCATTGGAGGGATTTTTGTTTTCACAACCACTTTATTTATTTCTCCTTGATAGAAAACTATTACAGCAGTTATTAGGGGACTTCAAAACTTTATAGGAAATTGCGATCACAGGTCTCTGTTACAGATTGCACCACGGGGGTTATAGCTCACATGAATTTCTTGAAGATGAGCATTGACCTGACACTGATGGCAGAGGTGCTGTGGGAAAAAGAACAAGAGCTGACATCTCCCATAATGTATAAATCTATAAATTACCACCAAAATCTGCTCCAAAAGATGTAGAAACCTGCACACTTCTATAAAAGATGAGTCACGGAGAAACCAGTTTTACTACAAACGAGCAATTCCAATTAATTTGTTTAGCAAGTGATCCGAGTTTGGCCTCAGACCTGCAGCAAAGTTTGGAGTAAAGCATTCAGACCTGAACCCACATTGACACAGAGTATTTCCCTTTCAATCCCAAGAAAGATAAAGGAAAATATATCCCATCATCTTTACAATAAAACAATTCTGATAGCACATTTGCAGTGAAATATATTAAAATGTTTCACAAAAGAACACCAAAACACCCTATTTCCCAAACAACATACTTAAACAGGAATGGGTATAAAAATCAGGAATGTAGAAGCTTTTTTTTTCCTTTTTCCAAATTTAAAAAGGATTGTAATGCTATTTCCTTAATCCACAGAAAGGATATTAAATTGACTATTAATATGTAATCGTCTTAAATTCTGTCAGATGCGTTTGGATTTGCCACTTTGCAAAAAAAGTACAGAACAGGATTTTAAAGCTGGCCTGAAGCTAAAAGGAGACTTACATGGCACTGAATATCCACACATCTCTCTAATGAGACTTTTTTACTGCACAATAAATCTTAAAGCAGTTTGTATATACACTGCAATTGCAGCATGACTCAAGCAGCATTAATCAAGTGTTATGGTAACCTCATTTTAAAGCGCAGTCAAACATTTCTACCACTGTGCTTCATTTCTGACCAAGTTCCTTTTAATAGGAAGGGGTTTAGGATGTCCCATGCCTTGGCTTTCCTTATAAAAATGTCAGCTCTCAGAGTGTGCCTACATACCCAGGATTCTCTACTGTGTTTTCTGCTGTGTGCCAGCAGCTGACACTTCTGCTTTGTTTGAACAGCTGGTCCTCGCCCACCTTGAGCAGTTCAGAGGTGCAGCCCAGGCCAAAGCCTCGCTCTTCATAAAGAAGTAGAGCACGAGGAAATAGGATGGATCTCCAAACATCCCTGTCCCTTCCCATGAGTGATAAACTTGTTAAGTTAAAAGTTCCCTGCTGCTTTGCCACTGCATATTTCATCCCACACCTCAGAACTCCAGTGTGATATCACAGAGTTATGATTTTCAATGGCTCAAGGACATAATATTGTGGTTTAACCCAGCACCACAGAGCTGCTCAATCACCTCCCTTCTCCCAGTGGGAGCAGGGGCAGAATTGGGGGAACAATAGTAAATTTTTCTTTGAGAAGAGCTTCAGGTAGTGTTCACAAAGGGTTTCACCTGAGTTAGTCTTTTGTTGTTCTGTCTTTTGTTTTTTTTCAGCCTTTCCAGCCCCAGTGTTGATTGATTGCATGTTTATTGTCATTAAAGTTTATAACACGGTTATAAAACAAAAAGCAATCATCCTGTCCTCATCCCAATCCTTAAATCCACTTCTCAGTGAGGTGAAAAAGATCAAGACAGAAACACCCATTAAGGAAAGGAAACATTCCTTAGCTACCAAAGTCACGCCTGTAAAGGGAAGAGTCCTGTACTCAGATTTTCACAGACCTGAACCCTAAATCTTCCATTCCTTCAGAAGCCTTGGAGAACCAGCTACAACATTTTCTGCCCCATTAAGTTTTCTTTGAAGTGTGTTTGTTTCAGCTGCATTTTGTCAAATGACATCCATATTTCTATAGTTGATTTCTGCTCAGTTCAGAGTGGATCAGCAGAGCAGGGGCCTGAAGACAAACCAGACAAACCTGCAGAGATGTGCCTTGTCAGGATGTTGGGTTTCCTGCATGAAATTGTATTCACCCCTTCATCTTTTCCACTCTCCTTATCCAGGGAAATGAAATATACTCATGGAAATACAAAACACAACTTCCTTCTACTCCTATTTGATGATAACGAAGCTCAAGAAACGCAGATGAAGCAAAGGACCATGTGATGGTGTTGCAGGGAATGAATTAAAATAAAAAGCACGCTGCAGATGAAGTATGCAATTCATTTCCAGCTCATAAATTCTGATTTTAAAGTGAAAAGGATACACAGAGGATGTATAAAAGTTTAGTGGCTACGATCCTTCTAGTGTCAAAAACATGTGCTTACATAAGAACACACACTTCTGTGGAAAAAAAAGTGAAGCCATTAAATGGTAAGATGTTAGTAAATCAGCTTTGGGTCAACTCAGCCCCATCGTGCACCTGCACATGCATTTCACTGTGTTCCAAGCCTCTCTGCCACACCACTCACTAAATCAATCCATGATTTACTGAATGAAAGAGCTCGGAGCAAGGAGTGAGTCACCATATTTATTTGAATTTCATTGACCCCTGGTGGGAATGAGGGAAGGGGTGGCACTGTCCAGTTCTGTGAGTGCAGTGTTTTCTTCTCCCATGCCAAGACACTTTATTTTTACTGGGACAACATCTGAGTTGCATAAATAGCAAAACCAGTATTCCTGCTGGCCACCTCCTCAAGTGAGGATTGGAATGGGAGGAAAGAGATTTAGTTCAACCTTGGCTGTCACCAGGCAACAAAAGAATAAACACAATGACACAGGGTCAATGTAGAATGAAATGATGTGTTTTGTGTCTTTAAATTCTGTATTGATTGCTCTGGGCAAAAGCATATATGTATGTATCTATATATAAATATTATTGGTTTGGTTTGGTTTTTTTTGTGTATGTGACTGTGTGTGAAATCCAGTAAAGGTTTAAAAAAAGGTGCTTAAAAAAAGACTGGGTGTGGCACTCAGTGGCATGGTTTAATTGATAAGGTGGTGTTAGGTCATAGGTCAGACTTGATGATCTCAAAGGTCTTTTCCAACCTAGTTAATTCTGTGGTGCTGTGATTATATTGCTTTCTGTATGAATTTTTTACATATGTGTTTTAGCGTCGTAGAAGATGATTTGACACAAGAGCAGAGCTGAAGACCAAATCTTAATTATGTCTTTCCTCTACTCCAAATGTGACAAACACGATCAAAGTGGTGGAATTCCACCTCATAGTTCTTCCTACTCACAAAGGTGAGCTCTTTATGTTCCCAGAACTGCTCCTCTGAAGTCTGTCAGCTCTGTCAACCCACTTGGGATGTCCCATCACAGCCTCCAAAACTAGAGAGTGACTCCTGTTGCTAAGTTTATTCTATTTACGTTCCTCGTAGATGAGAAAAGCAGCAGAATTAAGTGAGCTATAGTAGGAAATGGGATGTGTTTATTTTCCTTCAGGGCAATCAGCAAAACAAATGTGGTGTTAATTACCTCTAAATACTCCTGTATTCCTGTATAGCAAAAAACCCCCAAATAAAACAACATATCTGTTGAGTGACCTACAGTATCTTGGTGCAATGTTGACTTTTCAATTAGCCCTTAAAAGAGTGAAGCAGTTATTCTTTTGATACATGGCCCATGATATTTCAGATCCTCTGCTGGCCTGGAAATCAAACTTAATGATCTGCTGAACTCTTGAAAATCCCTGAGCTTGGAACACTGAAGCCCAATGCAAATAATTTGTCAGGATTTGCAGTGTCTGAATTGCTGCTTGGGTTATTCCAGTTTTAGCACCTGTGTCCATTTGAGCACACTGAGGCCTTTGGGTTGTGTCATGCTGCTGCAATGTTTTGGTAAGTGATGTTGAAAACTTATCAAGATGAATTACTCTTCTTTGGACACATTACCACCAAAATGGCCCAGCATTACGAGCAGCACTGCTGCATGGCCATGTGCAGAACTCTGCTCACTTGACAAATGGGCTTTAATAACCTTAACAAGAATGTAAAACTCCTCACAGCTGGTGCTGAGATGAGATCAGCAGCTAACACAGCTCAGGTGACAAGTGGTCCCTGGTCCCTGCAGTAAAACCATCCAGGTTTCTAGGACGAGTGGGATCACAGAAACACAAAATATCCTGAGCAGGAAGGGCCCCACAGGGACCATCCAGTCCAGCCCCTGGCCCTGCACAGACACCCCAACAACCCCACCCTGGGCAGCCCTGGCAGCGCTGTCCAAACGCTCCTGGAGCTCCGGCAGCCTCGGGGCCGTGCCCATTCCCTGGGGAGCCTGGGCAGTGCCCGGCACCCTCTGGGGGAAGAACCTTTCCCTGATACCCAACCTAAACCTAAACAGGACCCAGCTGTTTCCTGGGTCCTGTCCCAGGCACAGAGAGCAGAGATCAGTGTCTGCCCCTCCTCTTCTCCTCATGGGGAAGTTGTGGTGTCCTGGGGTTGTTCTGTGAGAACTGTCAGTCCTGTGCTATTTTCCTGTGCATTGCAGGATCTAGCAGCAAGACTATAAAGAGCATGAAGAGGATTTCACTGGGCCTAGATCTTCAGGTTTGGGTTTGGGTTTTTTTTTCAGATTCTAAAGTTCTTGAGAGGGTGTTACAAAACAATTCCTGCTGTGTTCCTCTGTGTGCTGCAGGTTTGGGGATTTGGAGGTTGGTTCTGCCCACTTGTGCAGCTGGAATCACTGGCCCTTGTCCTGAGCCTGTGATGTTATCAGAGTTAATAAGCACAGATATTATTTCTCTCTTCCATCTAACCACAGTTAGATTTGCAAGTCCCCTCTCAAAGGTTCCTTTTCAAAACTCTTTCCATGCAGTATTTTCTAGGAGAGGTTTGAGGTTTTAATTTTTAATTTTTTTAGAGACATATACTTCTAACTGCTAAATAAAAGTGAGGTGATTGAAAGTTTGTCTCATCCTTACCTCATGTATTGATATTATGAATCATGTGAGGGATGTCTATCGCCATTAACTCATGCCTAAGCATGCTTTCCTTCAAAACTTAAAATAAAAAGCTGATATGGACTCTTGCAACAATTATTCAACTTCTCAATAAAAACTGGACTTAGGGAAACCACAGTAATAATTCAGTACCCTAAAACATACAAGCAAAGGATTAAAGGTCATTAATGATTACTTCATGACCATCTCTGTTCCAGAACAGGTCAGATGCCGTCAGAGAAGGGAATAATGTTTGGAAGTTTCCTGTTCTGAATCAGGTCACAGCAACTGCAAGCCAAACTACGCTTGCTGGGAACACCCTTCCAGACAGGAAGGATCTTGGCTAATGAATGCATCTGGGAGATATGGGTCTAATAAACTTGGCACATGTTTGCTCTATCTTGAAAAAAAATTAGCAAGAGTAGGGACCTGGAAAAGTGTAGCTAGGAAAAGCCTGTCAGTGCTGTGCACTTAACAAGGTTTTATGACTGTTACCACATTTTCTCTACTCTATGGAACTGAATCATATGACAAATTCCTCAAATAACACTGTTTTACTTGGGAAAGAAATGAAAATTCAGGATTTAGTCACCCAAACAGATCTAGACTTTGATATCTAGATTCAACTATCTGCAAAACTTTGTTGCTATGAGCAGTGTTTGAGGGCGCAACTTAGAAACCAACCTGGCAGAAATTAATATTTATATTAAAGCACAGTATGTTATACTGTGTGAGAGTGAGAATGATAGACCTATTTAGGGAACCAATCACACACAGAACAGGAAATACAAACTGGACTCAGATATTTACTTACTGCTGCATCCTATGTTCATCTTTTTCACAGAACATGTAGGAAAAAGAGTTGAGGCACTAATAGTTCTCTGTTGGGCTTCAAGATCTCATTGTGGGCCCACAGTTGTGGGGTTGTGTTGTATAGAATTGAATTGCTGGAGACCAGTTCCCTTTCTTTTTCCAGCTGCTTTTCCATGGACGTATTTGATTAGAGCCATGGATGATTCCTAGGATGATTCTGCGATTCTACAGCAAGCAAAGAGAGGAAGAGCATGCTCATCTGAACTCACTTCAAGCTGAGGAAAAATATCCTCAAAGACAGCATCAGCTTCACAAGTGACATTTATAACAGGAATTTAGGCAATGAACAGTATCCCACTCTTCTCCAGGAACTTTCACACAGCCCAGGCCTGCTGTGAAAGTGGTAAAGTACTGAAAGTAGTAAAGAAATGTCTGCCCAGCTTCTTCCCTCCCAGTTCCGCCTGGGCCTGTACACATTGAACCCATCCACCGCTCCAGAGGGAAATGTCTCACAGTTATCAGCCATTTCCTCTCTGAGCCTGCATCTCCTGTATTCTGATTTTCTACACTTGCTCATGCTTCCCAGTAGTTAATCCCCACACAAAACCAGAAGCCGTTGTCCCTCATGGTGTTCTTTTCTAAAATACCATAAATATTTTCTATCAAAGCAGCCCCAAATTCTCAGGTGCTCTAAGATAGCTTTGGTTTATATGACAAGCATCACGTTACCCCACACATTCACATTCATCACAAGCAGCTGTCAGTGCAGCCTGAGCTGTACTCTTCACGTGATGTTACTAAGTTTTAATTGGAATGTGTGAAAAAAATGGAGTTTTAAAACATGAGGGTGAAAATGGTATGGCTGAGACCGCAATAAGGATGAGATTGCGTCTCTAGGTGCTTTTCACTTTTTGGAAAGAAATAAATCTAAAGAAACCCCTTCTTAATTTCATGTTGATAAGATGAACTTTTCTGGTTTACACAAGTGAAAAAGATCTGGAAAAATAAATAGAAAATGCTCACATTTATTTGGAAATCTAGCCTGACAGAGCATGCCCAGACAGGCAATCAGCAGCACCCAGCTGATGAGACAGCAGAGGACCTCCCCTTGCTAAATAAACAAATTTTCCCTTCAAATCCACTGGTAAGCTGAAGTTTTTCAAATGATAATTGATACTTGCCATTGTTAGAATTTGAAAAACTTACTCTTATTCAGACCAGGCTGATGGGCAGATTTCAATTTGGCAATTGAGAACTTCTTTAGTTCAACTAAAACAAAAAAACCTGTCAGCTCATCGACTTCTTTCAAAAATGGAGAACATCCAAATAAATAAATAAATAAATAAATAATACTGATTTCCACTCAGGATAACTTAGCTAAAATGTTGTTTCAGAAGTTGCTTTAGTGAAAAATTTTGTGATTTCATAACACTGTGAGAGCTCACTGTAAGACACATAGAATCCTTAAACACTCTAATGTAACTTTGGCTCTTATAAATTTATATATATGTATATATTGTGGATACATGTGTATGCACGTATATGCACGAAACGTATCAGATCTGATTACACCTAATAATTTATAGTCTTCCTCTAAATGACAATTCCATTTAAACATCTAAACCCAGGAATAATGCGGTTTTCAAACAAGTTTATGCACTTTTTTATGATGAAAGTTTTCAATCAAAGGCAAGAGCTCCCTCTAGATAACAGCTTGGGAATTTTTTCCATCCTGCATTTTAAGTGAACTTTGAAGAAAACAAAATAAAGTTCATGGATGTGGGAAGCACACAAGGACAGTTGTCACTCTTCTGAGAAACACTGGAATCTGCCTCTGGGACTTATGTTGTGAAAGAATCAATGGTTTGGGGGAAGAAAAAGAAATCAGCACCTTTAGGATTTTGAAATGATTTTTATCATATTCCACGGAATTATATAGCTCTTCTCCCAAAACTAAGAGCTCCTTACTCCTTTTCACTCAGATTTCAGCCCAGAATTAGAACTGCTTAGATCCCTCCCCAGGACCTTCTCTCTGCTTAGCACTGAAATGTTCAGTGATGCGTCACTGCCAGGGTGACAGAATCTGCCCTTCAAGAGGCAAATGGTAGAAATTGGCACTGTTTTTTCTAAAGAGGCAGAGACTGAGAAGAAACAGCGCACCAGAATTAAATTACCTGGGCTAGCAGTTTCAGAGCAACCTTAATTTGTTTCATTTGGATCAAAAGACTTCCAGCTATGCCAGGAATTGCTTGGATAAAGCTGCCTCAGTGCAAGGGAATGGTTCTGATGTCCCATCCCTCAGGACTCTCCTGTTTTGGATCCCACACAAACCTCTTGGTGTCCACATCTCTGTAACAACATCACATCCTTTTGGAGGATAACCTAAAGATTCCCTACAGTTTCTAGATCCTTTCTGTGGAAAAACTTTCTGATTATTCCTTTGTCTCCATAGAATTCTGTATTTAGTTCTAATTAATAATGCTGTTTTCTTCTCCAGGAAATTGCCTGCATTTTTTAAGGGTGATTTTGAGCTCTTTTTATGTCACCCAGTGTGCTTGCACTTTTATTAGGAACACTGTCCGTCAGCTGTTGGACCTCTTTCTCTTTTTAAATACCTTCACTATTCTCTACAAAAATAGGATTGGAGATGTGCCTGTAAATTCTTAAGAGGAAGATTATAAAGCTCAGTCAAATTTAAATGAGCAGATCTGTGTTCTCTTACCTGTTCCTTCCATATTTGATACTGAAACCTTGCTCTGTATCAGTGATATTAACTTTATAAACCTCCTCATTCCACTTTTGGTGAAGATATGAAATATGTCAAACTCTTAAAGATGTTTAGTACTTTAACTTGGACTGAATATCAAGTTTCTCCTTTTTGGGAATGGGGAAAGTATTTCTTATAACTACTATATGTCCAGAAATACAATTTTTTACACTTGATATTGCTGATTATTTGCATTTTGGTTTGCACAACTGGGCAAGTTCCAGTGAACTCTTCAGTGCTGACATATTTTACCAGCAAACAGCAGTTTCCAGAAACCAGAGAAGAAATACTAATATCAGCTTACAAACTGGTTTGAGGGAATTCTAGACAAGAATTAAAGCATCCATCAACGGTATTTTCACATAATGATTTACATGTCTACATCGATGCTGAGGGAACCAGAGTGATTCGAAGTAAATCCTCTCTCCAGAAAAATTAGTTTTGTTCTGATCACTGAAAAGATTCAGCTCTTTTCAATTAAGCTGCCCCTAAGCCATATATTTATTAATCTGACTCAATAATGTGTAAAACACAAGTATTTCTCACCCTCTTTACAGAGTACTTTTGCAGCTCCTTCTGTCTGAAAGGAAACTCTAGGATAAGGCTGAGATTTCTGTTCATGAGCAGGAATAAATCTTCACTTTGCCTGGTTGTTTTCTAAATACTGAAATCAAAATGGTTTCATATTGCTGCCAAAAATTTTGCCCACCAAAATTTTACCCATTTTGTGGTAATGACTGTCAACATTTTTCCATGTTTATGGCCTTACTTTACAGAAAAATATCTCTGGTAACACCCACCACCACCACCACCACCCCTCCAATTTAGCTATAGATATAGCTATAGATGAAGAGTTATGGCTGTAGAGGGTATTTTGGACCCTGTTTATGACCCCCAGAAGACCCACACTTGAAAAACACTTCACTGGTAATGTTCACTGCAAGCACTTAAATGAGGAAGTAAAAGTGTTCAAGAGAATGTTCACAGAACTTTAGGATATGAATTTCCAGCTGAAGCACAGAGAGTTGGGCATCTCTGCATTGCACAAAAGTGAATTGTACACAGAAATTAAACCCTTTTAGCTGGTGAAAAAACCTTAATTTGCTGAGCCCAGAGAAAGGATTGGCAAAAACCCCCCAAGCACAAGGAGATGGTTCTGGTTAACAGACAGCAGGAGTGCACTGACATGCAAGCCAGCAATTACAACCCAAAATATCCACATGCCTGCCAAAATATGATGTCAGGCTTTGGTGTTTGGTACATATCAAAATACCCCTGCTACCAGAAACAGAGGCACGTATGTGTGAGCTGTAGATGAATTTCCCAACTTAATAGGGCCACACACCTTGAAAACGGGTAAATTAATGGTCAGCTTCACAGCATACATTTATGTGCAGCGAGATTCTATTTAAAATGTTAAACATAGATTAGAGTTTGGCCTTTTTATTTGCTTTTACACACCTGGAAAAGATTAATAAGCATTTCGTTTCCATTTTGTGAAAAAAAAAAAAAAATCCTCGTACTTAAAGAGTTCATAACATTATGTAGAATAGGGAATACTTTTAACGATACAGCTTTATAAATAAGACATATCTTTCTTGTTATGCACAGAGTTTAGGGGGTAGGGAATTCCCTCAGCATAAATAATGTGAAGAGGCTAAAAAGATTTAAAAATATGAGGAACTATCAAGATATTGTTTCTGGAGGATCCCTGAGAAAATACACTAAATTCAAACTGGGGTTTTAAAAATTATGTGGGTATTTTTCCTCTTCCCAAGCAGGGTCTCAGCTCTCATTTGCTTTTTCCTAAATGTTCTGAGTAAGGCTGGCTCTAAATAGTCCTATCTTACTGCTCCTGAATGGATATCAGAGCTTAAAACCCAGGAATTTCCCAAATATGGTTTTGATGCCATAGGCCCAAACCAAGGCATGCTCTAATCCTTGAAACCTTTCTGTACATTTAAAAGGAATTTTACCCAGGCCTGATAAGCAAACCCAACTAGTCTCTTCACAGGCAATTTCAGCTGCCTCGATGGAGAGATAACAGAATGGGGAGGTAGGAATCCGTTCATTCAAGAGACAATGGGCTGCAGACGTAAGACAAACACTAATCCAAAATGCAGCAACGTAGTGGAAAGTCATAATAGATCCTGAATAACTTCCTTTTCCTCCCACACATCGAGGGGCTGAGAAAATATTGAGGGAAAGATGAGAAAATTCACAGTCATTTCTCTTGAGTGTGGAGCCAAGCCTGTCTGCCCCTTGTCTCCCTCCTCCCAGTGGAAAAAAGCTCTGTGACCATCTCCTCTGCAGAACTGGGGAGCATGAATCACTGTGCTGTTGAATAAGATGTTTCTAAAGGGTTGCCAGCTTTGTGATTCTTTTACTGCCGTGCCTCCAGCGATTCCTGTACCTGTGAGAGAGAAGGAAACAACTGCGTTGCATCTGCAGGTGACTTATACAAGAGTCAGGGCTTAGTTGGGAAAATAAAGCAGCCCTTTCCTGCATGATTTATGCAGTAATTTAGAATCCCAAAATTCTCTGCTGTAAAGAGCAGCCTCCTCCAGGAAAAGGAAGCAGATTATCCCACAGTCTGGCACAGACTGGATTTCATGGAGGGTAAACTCACACACAAGGAAAGAAGAGGCTCTACCTTCCTTCACCACCTGTCCCTGTTGTGTTTGTACTCCATGTTGAACCATTGCACCTCGCAGTGTAATCACCTCCTGGCTGTGTTGTAAGTCCCATAAAGTAATAAAAAAAAAAGTGGTTTTCAGAAAGGGGATAATGACTTTCAAACACAGGATGGTGACACAAATTGTAAAAATAGGACTCTCCCTTTTTCAAAGCCCTTGACTGAGCATCTTTTTCCTAAAAGGCTTTGTAGGCAATGACGCCGTGGAGCTAAGTATGGAAACAGCCACAATAGTGGTTACAGCTGTGCAAGTCCGTCTCAGTCCTGTTCACACGGAAATCTGCTGACTTTCTGGGGCATGAGCCTCATTCACACTCCTCAAGGCAAAACTGAGTAAACAGGGACCTCTTGGTGGGGAGTCACCTCATCATGAGCACTGCCATGACATCCTTTCTGCACGATTCTGCCAGAAGAAAGGAGGATTGGGGTTCAAAGTAACTAGAGAAGGGAAAATTGGTGAAAACACCAAAGATTTTCAGTCAGCTCCTCAGAAAATGGCTGAGCAGCCCTTGAACCATGGATTTGCTTTTGGGATGTGCTCAAATACAGCTCACTGGAACATGCTGGAACTCCCAGCACATCCTTACGAAATCTGAGCTTCTGAAAACTGGTGAAGGTCATGCAGATTTTCCCAGGGATCTTTTGTTCTATCTCAGGAAAAGGGACATCCTTTCCACCCTCAATGTGCTGTACCTACATCCGACATCCTCTACTCATAAAAAAATCTCAGAGTGGGGAAAGACTACACCTAGAGTAGGAAATTAAATCATGCCCAGGCATATTCCTGGGCACTGGTGATGTGCTCATGGAATTCAACTGCAGGACCCGTCACTGATTTTTGGCCTTCATTCTCCCAAATGACTCCTGGGCATGGTTTAGGCAGGGCATATTCAAAGGCTCAAAGAAATCAGCTTTTTCCATTTCAGAAAAGACATGATGGAATAAGCTGTGTGAAGTTGAGGCCTGAACACCACCTAAGAACTTTATTGCCCTGTGCAATTTCATGTGTAGGTCAAATATCCCCTTTGTAAATCCAGTGTTATTATCTTTGCATGACAGGTGGGAAATTGATAATCTAAAAGACAGATTATCAGGGAACATTTCACCCTGGAATAGCCTTGTAAATCTAACAGGCTGGCCAAGGCTGGACAGGAAGCAAAGTGATGGAGCAGGTTATTGGACAAGGATGTCCTGAGTGCTTTATTGTCACTATGATCAATGATTATCCTCCCTTCCCTTCTGTGACACTGCCTTTATGCTGTGCAGAAGATTAAATTATGCACAGACTCTGCAAACAAATGAAAAGAGACAAATCTAGTAAAAATTAAAAATCAAGAGGTGTGCTTCTGAAAAATACTTGTTTTTCTGTTTGGTTATGCTAATTATAATGGGAATCAGAATGTAGGTTATTTAAACCCTATCCTAGGAGTGACAGCAAAGATATTTGTTTTAGTACAGCTAAGGCAAATAACAATAATAATTAAAGAAACACCTTGTGCACCTGCTGATGCCACATACCAGATGTCCTGTCTTTCATATAACAGAAAATAAACATGCAGGTTTAACAAAGTGTAATATTTCTCAGATTATCTCAGCTCTACAAAATACAAAGATTAAAGGTGGGTAAAAACCTGCATCAGACTGTTCTGCATTCCCAAAATTTCAGACAATGACCATTTATAGAGAGAATTAGAGACAATGAGAAGTCTTTTCCTTAACTAAACACTAATCTCCCAGCTTGGAGGATCTGGATATCTCTCACAGGGACTATTAGGAGGAGTTAATAGGGGAAATATGAATTTGTTATCAAGTGCAGCTATCCAGGGAGCTGTACAAAATCACATCCCCATGCAGCACCTACGAGGAGTGGACTTGCAGAACAGCAAACTAGCTTCACTCAGCTTTGGAACCACGCAAGACTTTAAGTTTGGTAGTTTCCTTGGCAATTTAGGACTGTTATGTAAAGATATCCTTTGAACGAGAATGTATAGAGCAAGTACAGGTCAGGATCCAGTGTTTGCAATCCTAATTTCACATATATTAGGGAAGAAATACAGGCAATTCCCAATGTATACTAGAATTTCATGGCAAATTGCTATTGAAACTGCTGAGGAGCAATGACAGGACCATCCCAATGAAATGCTTTAATCCTGTATTTAATCTGTATTTCCTACACCATTACCTTTGAATTTTAAGAATTTCAAGCGATAATTCAGTACCACAGAGGGGTCAGAGTACCCTTGTTGAAAGCTGCGCATAAGATCAGATCTACAGCAGGCATTTTGGGCTTTAATAAGCTAACAGACAGAATTGCCAAATTTACCAGGCACGTGGTGCTTATTTCTGAACTGCAAAGACAACTTGAAGAATTTTTAAGCCTTTTCAAAGGGCTGAAAAATGCAAATTCATAGTGAAGGACCAACAAGACCACTTAAAACTTTGTTTGATCAAAAGGAATTGGTGCCAGACAGTTCAACAGTCACAGAAAACATGTAAATCTCTCCCTCATAACAAGCCAAAGTGGATTCTAGAAGGAGAAAGGCTGGAGAAGGGAGATACTTTGCTAAATTTCCCCTCTTGCTTTCCACACCCTGATTTTACCAGTGCCACCCTTTCCAGTCTTGGAAGATACGTGCTCTGAGAGTCCCTCTGCCCCCCGCTCCCCAAGGCAAAAGTAAAACATGTCTTTAAACTGAGAATGAGATCCCTCTGAAACCCAGAGGGCCGCCTCTATTTAAGTTAACAGCTGCTGAGTAGCAGCATGGCTATCACATCTTGATCATAACAACTTATGTTTTATTATGTGAGTCTCACACATACAGTTAAATTTTTCTAGTTTATTACTTGATTACTCATCTATCAGTCTCATAATTTATCTTATTTTCTATCAGAGTACATTATATTCCAGTGTCTAAGCCTTTATTATCCAAGTTTCTGCACTGCTCAAAGTTCAGTCATATCAGTACAAGACATTTATGGAATTTTACTCATTCAAAGCTGAATTCCCCTTACACTTCTGGTGCTCTGCTGCCTCATTTCATGATTTTCAACAGCCTGTGTGTCTCCTGGTGGATTATTGATTCTGCTATTTCTGGGGAGAGTTTTGCTGGGAAGAGAGATTCCTCTAATTTAATATTTAAAATAACATTGGCTATGTTTATGATCCTTCAACCAGTTCTGGAGTGTTCAACCAGTTAATTTTAATAGCTCTTTCTTAATTGCATTTTTCATTATTCCTGCTGTCTTCCTCATATAATATTATTTATGCTAAGCAATATTTACTTAAACTCCTGCCATTAGATATCTTGTACACTGGAACATTTGTTATTCATCTCACTTGAATTTTAAAAATAAGTGTTTATATAAAATGGCCATTTAAATAATACTGGATGAATCCAGGAACGTCTTCCAAGAACTCTATGGACAAACAGATTTATAAGGTGAAAACTGGAAAGCACAATGCACCCCTTACAGCCAAAAATTCTATCTCAAACCAGATGGATGCAGGAACCTCATTCATAAGCCAATAATCTTTTTATTGCCATAGTTAAGACTTGTGTCTCCCCAGTTTACAGTTGAGAGCTCCAGAGTTGCAATGCTCTACTTTGGTCCTCTCCCACTTCTTTTCGATTTTAGATGCCCTCATGGTTCCGTCACTGCTGTTATATTCAACTTTTTGGACTATTATTTTGGTTTTCTGCTGTAGATGCAACTTATTATTCCTGGCTGCAAGCCATGAAGGGATGGAAAATGCAGAGGTGGAACTTTTTGATATTGCTGGTATGGTTGAACAGACTTCCTGTGGGCCAGGACCAGACCTAGGAGCTGACTGGGTTTTTAAAGAAAATGCTGTGCTAATATTGTTGTCTTAAAGATTCTCTCTCTGATCATCCATACTAATTTTGACCTTTTTATATCTATATGGATATAATACATTTGTCTGTTTGTACCTTTAATATACAGAAATTCTACTAAATACTAACTCTATATTATTCCTTTTGAATTTCCTTTTGAATATTCTTTTGAACTTCCATAGAGGTTCAAAGTCACCACTGTAGACACTTATTATTATTTCCAGTCTGTTATTTTTATGGATAAACTGATCCCCCCACTGATCCCCCTAAATGGACAAACCAAATAACCATAAGCCCCAAAAGACCAAATTTGAAGGTTGAACAGCAATTGAATGGGACATTTGGACACGGACAGAATTTGTGAAGTGAGTCACAGTGTCTTCAAATGGGCAGCTCACAAAATCAGAACCTTATGGTTTCACTCAGAGCTTTGGACTCATATTAAGAGGTATTCATATTAATAGGTATTCATGTAATATGTACATAACTCTTATTGAAGTCTAAATGGCACAGCCTTTCTGAAACCTCCAAGCACTAATCCAGGAACATGTTATAAAAAACCTGACCTGGATTTCCCGTGGAGAATTCAGCTTTGCTTTATGCCTCTGAACCATTTCCTTTTGAATTGGTATTAGCAAACATATTGGACCCTTTCGAAGGCTTTTTAGTTTTTCTTCCATCCTTTCATAGAATCTCAGACTGGATGAGGCTGAAAGGCACCTCTGGAGATCTCTCACCAGAAAAGATTCCCCAGGCCTGCTTCCCGTTTGCCTTTTAATATCTCCACAAATGCAAACTCCAGTAGCTCTCCGGGGACTCTCTTCGAGTGTTTGTCCTCTCTTACAGCAAAATGGTGCTTGGCTGTGTTCAGAGGGAATTTCTGCACTTTAATTTGTATCCATTGCCTCGTTTCTCCCTGTCTCTGGCAGTGCTGAGGTCTCACTCCCTCATGTTCATCCCCATGTTTATCCACATACAGAATATCATTTTTGTGGCTATTTCCTAGGCTCACTCCTCTAAGCCCACATGTACTGGGAAGACCAGAACTGAACACTTCACTCCAGGTAACTCTTTTCACCATGGCAATAATTCTGTTGGTAGCAGCTCCTGTTCTTGATAAGGTTATTTTTATTCTTTGTATTCCTGTGGAACCAACGGTCTTGACTGGATCCCTGCTGCTCAAAGGGAGAAACACCCAAAGAATCTTAATTTAGTACCCAGACATTCTTATTCCTCTCTTCATCAAGATTCCCATGTTCAATTCCCAACTTGCAAGTGTAGGCAAAATATGCTTTTATCTATAGAAAAATAGGGTGTAGTCTGGAGAAGCTGAGTAATTCACTGATGATCAGTCTTGGCTTCAGTGATGAATATTTATTGTTTTCCCTTAATAACTGTTTTTAAATAATCTCCTTCTTGCTTTTGATGATTTAGATCTAAAAAGAACTCAACTGCTTTAACTTCACTTCTTAATGATGGACAGCAGTTGTTTGAAAAATTATTCTACTGCTTTACTCAGTTCTGAGATTATGGACACCCTGTTCATACACCTCTAAAAAATTCCCCTTTTCTCAATGACAGTTTTCACATGAATAAAATAAACAACGGTGAATCAGAGCTCTTCTCCACAGTCTGCACAGTTTTCGATATACTCAGTCTATACAGAAAGCATTTTCATTTTGAAGTTTAAGTCCTGCCTTTCCAAAATCCATTGTCGCACTTAGGTGCTTGTGTTTCTCACTACATAGTTGTTAAATTAACTAGTTTTCCACAGAGATAAAACAATTCCATATATCCATCAAGTTTAGACAATCAGAGTTTTCCACTAAGGATCTGTATATGAACTCTGCAGAATATTAGGGCTGGTTTTGACAGTCCTGTGCCCTTTCAAAATCCTCACTTAGATACAGCTCCCTCACAGAATTTGTATTCTAAAAGCAGAACTAAAACTGCAGCTTCCAATTTCACCTGATATCTCAGTTTCTTTTTCCTCTCAGTAAAACGTTCAGGAGAGATAAATATCTCTCCAAAATATTCATGCAGGAGCAAACCAAGAAAAATCTCTGGCCATCAGATGTCTCCACAATTTTATTCTTTTATTTTCTGCCAAACAAAGGACATTATGTAAGGGTGTGTTTCAATACCTCAGCCTCTCCAGGAGGAGAATTCTCCAAGAGGAGTTAAAAACCTTGGAAACTTTTTGAAAGGCTTCAAAAAAAAAAAAAAAAAAGAGCAACAATAGCACGCAGGTAGGTCTTGCATGTTCTCATACCTACTGTAAACATGATTACACAGATACCGGTTCAGTATCTTTTTTTTAAAATTAAATATTTAGAAAGTTCAGAACAGCTCTTTGGCCGGAGAGCTTATTATCACTTAGTACTAATGAAGGAAGGCTTCTTCCAATTTTAATTAGGGTTTGGTTTGGGTCTTTTTGTTGGGTTTTCTTTTTTACACTAAGAAGATGGGCAGCTCCTAATTTTAAACACTTATTCTACGAGGCCCTTAAATATCTGCTTTGTTTTAAGTGGGTACTTAGAGGCTTTCTCAAGTAAGACCCATTCCTAAATGATTAAGCACATGCCAAAATAAACTTAGAAATTTGTAAGCTGGAATCATGTATTTGGTTTAACTTTTTAGGAGAGTGCATGGAATGAAGAGAACGCTTCTCTTTTTCTTGGCTCCACTCACGTTCCACAGCCCAACACCTGAGGACGGAGCTGTTTTGCTTTTCCCGGTTTTCCCAAAGGATTTTTCTGGACACTCCTCATCTCTTACTTTGTTACCCCAGCACAGCTACAGCCAAAACTTCCTATGGCGAGATTGACTCCTTACCCCAAACATGTGTTTTTTCCTGCCACTGTGGATCCAAGGCCTTGTTAGGCCTGGCTTTAGCTGCAAACCCAAAACTGCGGGTCTGAAGTGAGGAGAGGATGATGAAAGAGCCAGATTTTGATAAAAGGGAATGATGATTGCTATTTTCAGCCTTCCTGGGCTGGTTTTTCCAGATTCCGCCAGGGAGCACGGAACTCCTGCCAGGGCTGATCAGATCTTATTAGGCTGACACTGGAGATCTCTGCAGTCCCTTGCTACCTACACTTCTTGCTATTTAAAGCTCCTTAAAGATTTCAGAACAGGAATGGAACAGGATGAAGGTTTCAGTCTCCATGTATCTTTTACCTCTTTCTTTGCGATCATGGAAATTCCAGTTCCAGTGGCTGCTGTGAAGACAACATTTTATTTGGGATATTTTAAAACTGTAAATCATCTAAGTAAAATGCTTTCAGGGCTACTTTTCCTAGTCTTGACTCCTTGCAGCCCAGGAATATTTTAATATCTATACAGCACATCAATGTTAAAAGAAATAAAAATTGGAAACAAGCTATAAAAATTGAAAACAAGATATAAAAATAAAAGAAGGAAACAAAATCATATCAGTGAAATTAAGCCTTAATTCCCCACTAATTTTCATTAATATTAACACCATGATTTCTCTTCAGACTATCTTAATTCCAAATATAGGTAATTTATTTTAACAATAGTTTAATGATTTTTTAAAAATTAAAATAAATGTTTTTAGGAAGATGTAGTCCATGGTGTGCCTTAATTGCCACTAATAAAGAAAAGCTTATAAAACCTCCAAAGATTATTTGTAATACCTTCTTTTAAAGTATTCTGAAGAACAAAATTTCAACAGCCCAGAAAAGAAGAAACCCAAGCTATAATGAGATTTTGCTTAAATTTTCCATCTTCTTTCTCTGTCACCTTCTACTGAGCTAAGCCACATTCTTGGTGTGAATTTACATTCACAAGGTCTTGCAAAAAAAGAATTGATTGACTTGATTCAAGGCAGTAAAAAAAGCAGATGATGTCCAAATAGCTTTATTTGTTGGACATAAAGAGAAGGGAACTGCATTCATCATTTAAAAAATATGTTTAAATTCTCTCACAAGGCCAGAACAGTTCATAAATGCTCCAAATTCTGTCCTGCTTCAGTAAAAACCTGTGGCAGTTCTACACACAAAATGTCTGCATGGAAAATACATCTCTTCATTATTTGGATTCCCACATGATCCACCCATAACTTGCTTTAGAATCTTTTTAAAAGAAAAAGAAGAAAACGTGAGAAAAAGAAAAAAAAAGGTTGCTTATTTTTGTATGGATATGTACAGTTTATTTTCCTCTGATTTGGTAAAAAATTTCAAATTATACCTAAAAATTACACGATGAAGCCGAAGTCCCCCCAAAGGGGAGTCCAAATAATCATTAAAAACAGGGATGGGGGGATGAAGTGGCTCCCACATTCCCCCCACACTGGGAGTATCCTGAAATGAAATTAAATTTGCATCCACAGTGATTCCATCCAAGCTCAAACAATTCAAAGTTAGCCACTGAATCACATGCAAATACCTATAGCAAATTGCCCTGATTTTTAAGTGTTTTTTGAGATCAGTTTTATTATTTCCTGATAATTTCAAAACTCATGGGTGACTTTGGGCTCTTACCGTCATTTTATAGATTCTATATCATGGCTGAGTGCCTGAGGTGGAGAAGTGGCAGGCAGAAATGCACACTGGCAAGTGCTCCTTATCAAGGCATGATAAAATCTAAAATATTATATATATAAAGCACTGCAAGCACTTGGAAACAACATAAGAATTATATTTCCCTTAAAACAAACAGCAATATTCAGAATAAGAAGTCCAAAAAAACCCTGGATTCTGTTTAACTGAAAACCGCTGAATTTTAGAAACAGCTACATTCTGTCCTAATTTATAGGAACTGGAAGGAAATGTTAATTCTGCTTCACAAAATGGTTTAGTAGTCTACATTTGATTGCAAATTCTGCCACATTTCAAAGATATTTGTCAGAAAGAAAGAAGTACCGGCATTTCTAATTCAAATTTATTTCATGTGAGGGCTTGGGTAAGGGACAGGTTGCAGAAATATTGGTGCTTTTCTTGGACTACCATCCCTGAGGAGGCCAAAAGAACCTAAGAGAGAAAGAGGTGACAACTTCTGAGGGAAGATGATCATTGATTTAATTTCCAAAAACTGTGGGAGCTCCCTCTTTGTAAGAAAGCTCTGCCTAACCCCTCTCTCTTTTTAAAGAACTGTTCAGGAAAATAACTACTGCCATTAGCAACAGAGTTTTTAATGCAGAAAAACCAAAATAAACTAAACAGAAAAAAAAATTAACTAAATCAAAAGATGCAAAACACCTAAAAATACTTGTGATGGAAAAATTTTGGTTAGGACAATATTTATGGAATTCCACTTGTGCTTTGTGGTACAAAAAGCACCTGCAGACTCCAGACCTGATCATTAAGTACCCTGTGTGTGGTGTGGACAGAGGTTAACAGAAAAGATTTAAGGGAAAAGGTTATTCATACTGCCAATAGTCAGCCTTGGACTGGATTAAAAGATAATAGAAAATACTGTGGTGAAAGAGAAATCAACAACTGTATTCTGGGAAAAGGCTAAGGAACACAAACGTCAGAAAAAATGAAAAAAAAAAAAAAAGAGAGAACTGGGAATTCTGTCAGTGTTATCTTGGAGGAAAGTGAAAATGTGGAAGTGGTAAAGACACCATGAAGTTACAACTCTCTGGAAACATTACGGTCTGCTTTGGCCTACGTTTCCTAGTCAAGTGTCTTTTCTCTTCCAGAACAAGGGGAACTCCTCCCTGCTCCCAGTCTGCGGCTTTGGACCGACCCCTTCCAAAGGAAATGCTCAGCCTGAGCTGCTGCTCTGAAACCCTGGAGGGAGAAGAGCATCTGTGTCTCAGTTCTGCTGTGTTAATGACATGAAGCTTCCCAGCCAGTAGCCACCCTGACATAGCAAGTGCAAATTAAAGCAGTCTCAAAACAGGACTGGTTTATACTGGTGCCCTGTTAAATGTTGCAGGAAACAGCTGGAAAACAACCCACTAAAGCTTTGTCTTGCTCCTGTTGCTGCCTGATTCTCCCTCCCTCTTCTTTCTGTGAGGAGCCAGGAGTGCTTTTAGCCCCAGTTGCTCTCTGGAGTTCAGTGATGACATTTATTTCCTCCTGGAATTATGTGAAAACTGTAAATACTCCCCTTAGATAAGATAAAGAAACTCCAGTGCTACAGAATGTCAGTTCTAGGGCTACTTGTAACCAGAAAAAAGTGTCATCTCCCAGCTACCAGGCATCTTCTTGGAATTTTCCTAAATTTCCAGCCAGAAGGAGAGCCATGCATAGGTTTTTTTTCAAAGTTCTAACGTATGGTTGCAGTCAGGGAAAAGGCTTAGCAAAAATAAGTGAATAAAAAGGAAAACAGGAACTATTTTTGGAAAGAGATAATGGAAAGTAGCAAAAAGAATATTTCACAAAGTTAATTCCAAGTAATATAATCATTCAGTATTTCAAAGAGGCAAAACACCACAGTTTTGGCTCTTTGATAATTAATGCTGCTCATTGTTTCATTAAGGCAAAGATCACAATTTCTCAAGGTGTTATTAATGCTTACAGTGAGAAGGGTACAATAGTTTTAGTCAGAACAGGGTGAAAAGGGCTTTTAGCACATATGGAGACTCAGAGTTGTTTTTTAAACCTCAGCCACAGAAGCGGAGAGAGGATTTCTGTGGCACTTTGTGTGCCTCTGCACAGAGCCCCAAGCAAACCATTTCTGTCACCCATTTTCCCAAATATCAGTATTTATTAACTGGGCAGTGATTTTCTGAGGAATAATTGGTTATATACCACTTGAAAATCTAAGCCCAAGGACTTAAAAAGTGGACACAGTTTGGATTCAGACAAAAATATTTCAGTTCAGAACGGCCACAATTGTTTCCCACTGCTCATCCAAAGAGTGACTCTTTGTTGCCATTACTTCCAGATTTTCTTTTTATTTCTTTGTCATATAAAATTGTGACAGACTGGACATTTTCTTCACCAGGAAGATTTTTAAAACCCCAAGAAAGCAGATGTTAGTTGGTATGAGTAGTCCACATGATCTAAATCATTTGAGGGTGGTTCTGTCTGGTTTTATCTGCCAGAGATAAAGATAAAGCTTGCCTGGACATATAAAGAGGATAAGGAATAATGCACATATAGAAGTGTAGCCAATGTCAGAGCCAACATTTCCACTGAAAAGGAATTGAGAAACTGGTAATAATGTAAGGGTTCACCAAATTAGAGTTGTGTTTCTGCTACCACACAAAAGGTAATGTTCCCAACGTTTTTTCCCCCTCTTCATTTCCATGGTCATAGATAAACCAATGCACTCACATAAGCAATTAATTCAAAATTTTAAATAAATGATGTGCTTGGTATAATTAGCCTGCACGTCTGTGGTGGCCAAATATACAACAGCAAAAATGTGGCTTCGATTCTAGTTACAGACACAGGATATAGTCTGTCTAGACCATCAAATAATGCACCTCTAAAGTGAAAGTTTTACATGTGAGATTGCATCTCTGAAATGAGAACTGCTGCAGGAATACTGGCCAGAGAAGGGAAAAACTAGATTCCTTTACACTGTCCTATTTTTTTTACTTACTCTTCCAGATCATTTTAAACCTTATAAGTGGGGTATTTGCAGTCTACTGCAAATAGATATGACAGCTTTTCGTAGAACATACATAATAACCAGGTGGCACCTGCTTTCCTCTAGCACCCTGGAAAATGCATATTTTTCATTTATTTCATGATCAAATTTAAAGAAAGCGACACAGACAACAGAAAGAAAAAGTAGTGATCCAATTCAAAGCTTTACATCCCACGACAAAGTTATGAACTTGCAGATTTGAGTTCATATGACATTTCAAATGACAATTTTTTCTTGTTTTTCTGTTGTCTCTGCGTAATTTCAATAAGCAAGCATGAATTCAGATTCACTGAATCTTGGGCTGGGAGATGTCAGAAATGTGATTAAAATCTTAAATTTAAGGACTCATTTTTTTTCTCTATTTGTACTGCAAGGCTGCTGGGTCATGCGAAAAACCTCTTGTCCCCAGCAGTGCAGCTGATGCCTAAAGGAAGCAAAATACACCCAAAGAATCAGAATTCAGGAAATAAAAATCCAGGAATTATCTTAAAACCCTACATTCCCTTCAACATCCTTGTCTTTTGTCTTCTGGATCAGGGAAATAACAGAGGACAGGCAGACTTGACAAAGTGTTTATGCAAACTGTGCCCTCACTGATCCTGTGGCCAAGACATCAACCTATAGGGAGATCTGCATGGCTACAAGAACTTTTAGCTGTAGAACATATTAATTTGGGCCTATAATAAACATGCTCTTAATGCAAACATCACCTGGAGCCTGGCCTGCCCATGGCACTGAATTAAATCTGAAAATCTCTCAGAGGGTATTTGGTGTGGCAAAGAAAGGTGAGGAAGGGGCTCAGCAACGATCTAAACCTCTCCTCAGGAAAAGAGGAGAGCACCTGCCTGTCAAAGACACATCTGGGCAGCAAAAAGGGAAAAAGAGGAGCAGGTTTGAGGCAGGAATGCCGAAAACGGGCTGCTTGGGAGAAAGGGAGGGTGAGCAAGGAGCAGCCAGGCAGGGAACACTTGAGTGCCTGTGTGTGTCCTGGCAGCAGAGCGAGGAACAACAAAGCTGTGCACACACCAAGCCAAGCCTGGGAGCTGCCAGAGATCCTGGGAGATGTGTCCAGCCAGCAGAGCTGTCAGTCAGAGCCTGCGCTGGATTTGACAAAGCGAGAAAAAGGCTGGAACTCATCACTTTCAGGGGTGGCGTTTCTTTATATTTTAAACAAAGTCGCCCTAAACCCACTGCCCTTCAATACCTTCAGAATGGTTTTTTGGATACCCCCATGGAGTCAAAACAAGTGATTTTCAGCAGCCTCTCTACCTCTAAATATGAGACAGCATGCATCCAGTGAAGATGATACGTTCACTTGATGCAAGAATCTCCAATTCAGATTCGGGGAGAAACGGAGGATGTATAAATACATCTCATGTCTCAGATTGTTGAAAGTAAGCTGTTTCATAAGTGCAGACCAGTTATGAAATAATTTTGACATGACTGCCATTGTTATTAGATAATAAAAAAGTATAATTTTTATTTTCAGTCGTTTTTCTACTATTTTTTTTCTAATTGTGAAAATTCAGTTGTTTCAGAGCCTTGCTTGGCTACATTTTGTAGTAAATCAAAGAAATCAGGAGAAATTGAAAGAAATGGAAAGTTATTAAATAAATACGGATATTTCATGAAGGGGAGAGGGAGAAATTTCTTTCACCTTTAAGTGATTACAGAAACTATTTTCTGGCAAGCCATTTTGTCTGAATTCCCTCATTGGATAACAGCAATGGTAACAGACTGGATGTCTATAACGGGTCTTCAGGAGCCCAGCGAGCTCCTGCTGAAAATTTGGAGCAAACACAAGAAAAGCATCCAAACGAACAGCCCTTATTTTCTAGTTTTGATGCCTGGAAAAATTAGAGGCTCCTACTCAAGCAAGCATTGGTTTGTGTTCTCTAAAATAGTGAATTTTTGCTGGGAGCATGTGCTTGGTTATAACCCTAATCACATGTTGGACCAATGGCCAAATCCTTACTCCTACCCAAGAGTCAAAAGGTTTATTTTCCAGCAAATTCCAGCTGGTCACTGAGGATATTTGATGGATTAGGTCTTTGCCAGGTAATTGACAGAACACTGCTGGAAAAGCAGTTTACACTTTGGAAGACAAAGTGATGCTTCCCAACATGTCCCAAGCATTTGTTGAGAAGCCTGTTAACAAAATTGTTTTCCATTTTTCCTGAGAGTGCAACTGGAAATGATTGCTGCTCTGATTTAGTGTTTATTCGGGGGGAGCTGAGGAGAAGATATTTGGGTGCCTGAGTAGAAATCAGGCAAACAAGTCTGCACATGGCACCGATCACTAGAGCTGGGTAGAAAATAGGATTCCATGATTTCCCCTAGTCAGGATCTAGAGAAAATGAAACAGAGGTGCATTAAAGCAAATGTTTCCTTGGCAATGTTGTAATAATGTGTGGGAAACAAAAAGCAAAATCTGAGCCTAAGTTCAAACAAAGTGCAGTGAAACAGGCACTTAGAAGTACTCAAGGCTTAGGCCATCTGTATAAATGACTGGAAATATCTTGTTCCCGATTATATTTGCTTTCTCTTTCCACACCAACTCCCTCTACATCAAGTAGTGACTAATGGTGACAGTCATTAACAGGTTTCTCTGTGCAAATAAACTTGACTTTGTGTTTCAGTTGTCCTCCTTCCAAGTGAAGGAGAACACAGGATATCTGGTGGTGTTAAGTTATCCATTCTGGAAACATTCAGTAAAGCAAGCTCTTTGATATTAAATATGTATTATTGATGTAGAAATTCTAAACCCTTCGATTTGTGGATAGGCTGTAAGGGTTTGGGGTTTTTTCCCCCCATCTTAATATAGGGAAAACAATTCACAAAGTATCAGACTGTGAGACAAGACAGATTTTCAGACTTCACCCAGAGAAATCATTAGGGTTTGGAGCATCTCTGTGGCAGCACTAAGCTGAGGAGCACCATTCCCAAATCAAGACAGCTGGCCATGAAGCACAGGGGAAAAAAGGGAGGTACATTCAGGAAATGAATTGCTGGAGGAGATTCCAGCAGGAAAACTGAACCTGTCTGTGCTATGCTGGATGGAAATGGTTTAAAAAGGCAAAATAAATCCATAAAACTGCTCAGCTAATCAGAACTACAGCAAGAGCCAAAACATCCTTATTCATTTCACACTGATGACAGCTCAGGAGGACACAGCAGAGCCATCACCACCCTGCCTGAGCCTGACATTTACAGTCTGGCACATCAGGAGCAATCTCTGAACCAAGTGAAGCCATTCCAAGAAAAGTCCTATTACCTGGAATGTGGGAGAATTAAAGATGTCTGCTACTGATTTTCGGTCATCCCAACAGAGAAAAGCTTCAATTTGTTTTTAGAATTTACGACTAAACCATGTAGAAAATGTGTCAAGCTCAAGGCAGAGCTTCTCTCCCTTGCTCCTATTTCTATTATCCTCACAGGTTTTTCAGACCACATTTACCATCAGCAAGGGGCAGCCTTTAATGACATCTGTAAGCCAAAAATAAAACACCCACATTCTGAATTTCATGCCTGAAAGACAAACACCTTCGAATACAGGAAAAGTCGGGAAAATTTGTCACCTCCAGGCAAACCCTGAGGTACAAAATTACTCATATGCTGTTCGGGGGCCTGGTGTGAAGAAAGAAAATGGCTGTAAACTTCAATTAATCAAATAGGACACCCACAAAGACAGATGTTTGTGACTCATGTGGCCACGCTGTGTGCCCATTTCCCCTCTCATTCCATAAAAAAGGCAAGTCTAAGTCCACACAAACCATTTATAGAATCCCAGCAATCTGGTAGAACTTCCAATTTTCTCCAAGAATAGCACTGGAGTTGTGAAAATGAGATAAATGCGCTGCAATGGGGAGGTTTTCTGTTTCCTAAAGCTTTTTTGTGCCAGCTAGAGGGGCATACTGGTGCACAGTTAATACATGGGCCAAAAATATGACAGAACAATCAGGAATTATAGATGTTTCTGTGGTCACTATCTTTCTACTAAGGTATTATCATAGGATCAGAGAATGCCACGGGCAGGGACACCTTCCACTATCCCTGGGTGCTCCAAGCCCCGTCCAGCCTGGCCTTGGACACTGCCAGGGATCCAGGGGCAGCCACAGCTTCTCCAGGTAACTTTTTCCAGTGCCTCACCAAGCTCACAGTGAAGAATTTCTTCCTGTTATCTGATCTAAACCCACACCTTTTCAGTTTTAAGACATTCTCCCTTGTCCAGTGACCCTGGGAAGCCTGTGACAGACACTGCTCCTGTTCTGGGATGTTCTAGGATGTCTTGGTCCCCTCAGTCTTGTGAAAGCTGCTGTCTATCCACACTCCAGTAATGGGACAAGGAGAGGCTGACACACAGGCACACACCAAGCACAGGAGCTGGGTGAACACTTGCAGGAGTGCAGCTGTCCTCATTTTCCTAAATATAGCTCTTATCATTGTCTGCATCTAATATTGCTTTGGGCCAATTGACAAGCTGGGTCTGTACCCATCCTGTTTCTTTCTAGGAACACAACTCCACAAGCAGCCCCATCAATTCACACCGTGCCCATCTTTTATCCAATGATTGCTCAAGTGGGAGCACCGAGGGAGAGAGGAATGTCACATCTCCCCATTCCCCAGCAGATCATCTCATCAGATCACTGCCAGTCTGACTCACACCAAAACAAACCATAACCACACGAAAATACACTTCACATACAGCAAACTGCTCCTGTACAGCTCCTCCTGCCACCACACATTCCAGCATGATTAATCCTCGTCAGGTGAAAGACTTCTCTGCTAATATGTGCATTTGGGAGCCAGCCAAATCCAACAAGGTTCATGCCATCAACAATCCCACTGACTTCACCTCAGTGTTGGTGAGGATAAACTCCTCTGTGTTTACCTTGCAACTGTGGGTGCCATGAGACAATGGATCTATTTATATTGTGTATAATTAAGGTGCTTATCAAAAAAAAAAAAAAAAAAAAAAAAAAGGGAGACAGCAAGTTGCTAAGGCAGACATTGGAAATTTTTCCACCAAGTAATCCCCTGGACCATTTAAAGCCTCTTTTATGAACAATTCTCAACTACCAGCTGCCAAGAATGCGGGGAAATATTGGGTGACTTCTTATCTGGAAAAGAGAAGTTGATAGCAACATAAGCAATATTCCGTTTCCTGTCTGGGCATTGAGGGTGCCAGAGATGGGCAGAAGTCACTGAGATCTACTCCAGATTTGTCCCTGTAAAACACACAGCAGCATTTGATAGAAACTGAGATTATTTTAAAAACTCTATGGCAAAGACAGCAACTGTGAATTTCCCCTGTCTCCCAACTGAGAAGAAATCTACTCCCCTCATGTAAAATCAGGCTCCACATTGTACAGGTGACATTCTATTAACCATGGCTTAAAAACCCATATTCCCATTATTTTGCTGTTTTCCACGGGGTTGGGCTAGAACTAGCACTTGTCATCTATTCAGCTGCCATTTAGGGTTTTAATCCTGCCTTTATTCCTCTTTGGACAATTTTCTGAGCCTGCTCTTAATGATGTTGGAATAATGGGTGCAGGGCTTCTGCTTTCACTGTTTCACTTAAACATGGGCTTCATCTATTCTTCCTAAACTGAATTCCATGTGTTTGAAATTATTATTTACTTAAGAATGGGCAAAAAGGGGAATGTGCAGAAGCCAAACTCACGCATCTACACTTTAATTTTTTTCACTTTCATATGAAGAAAACAGTTCTGCTCAAGAATGTGCAGCCGTGTGGGAGACAGGCTGGAGAACAACTGCAGCACGCCAAAGAAGCTGGATTCCCAGTCTGTGGGAAAAGAAGACTTCTTGGAATTGGTTCCAGCCCAAATAGGACAAAAAATACAACGAAAAAATAAACACAACAAACCCCCAAATCCTCAAGAGCTGGAAGCTCGTTGGATCTTTTATCAATCCAGTAAAAGTGACTACAAGATAAACTTCATGCAGCCACAGAGGTCACAGAGTGATGCCGGTCCCGGGACAGATGTCACCAGGCCACCCATGACCAACAGCTCCCCACATCCCTAATTTCAGGGAGGACCTGCCAAACCCAGCCATGAGGCAGCACTTCCTTTCTTCCTCAGAAAATTTCCAGTGAGCAGCAACAACTGTGCTTGCAACAGCACGCCCTGGTCTTGGAGAGCAGAGATAATTTGAAAAAGAGGAGTAATCAGAGCTTGCTGTCACCACCAAGACTACCCACAACAGGGACTTTGTGCTGCACTAACACGCTAATTTATTAATTAACATTCAAAATTGATATCACTGTATAAAAATTAAAATTTAACTTATTTTCTTTAACTTTTAAAGCCTTTAAAAATGGGTTTTAACAAGCCTGTTAACAGGACCAGATTTTTTGTGCTGGCTTTGGTGATTCAGACAAAATCCCGTTATTTTACACAGTAAAATCCCATTGAATCTCCATGAGGAAGTCTAGTGGAAAACCCCACTGGATTATCATTTGACGTCAAATCTGGCACAACACAACCTGGAGACATCTGACTCATGGTGTTAGGAGAGACTTGGAAACTTCCAAGGAGTCTTTCCAGTATTTAAACCAATTTAATTCCCTGGGAAAGAACAAATCTGAAAAAAAAATTCATCTTGAGAAATTTTTGAGTGATCCCGTTTGGGAAGGGGTCGGCCTTCTCTTATGGAACTGGTTGGGAATTCCCATTTAGGTTTCATGGAGGATGGACATTGGGGGCTTTTTGGTAGCTCTAGCTGGTAGTTTCCTGTAAATGGGAATTAATGCTTTATACTTAAGAACTCTAGTGATTGTTTGGGGGTTTTTGGTCTGTTTTGTTTTTTAAACAGAAAAAAGTAAAAAAACTTACAGAATTCATTAATTTCCTATATTTTGCTAGGGGAGGAATTAGTGGATCTAGTTTATAGGTATACATACACACAAATACAAATTGTATCTAGGTTTATCTGCAGATCTCCCAACATAAAAGCTATTTTTGCCAAAAACACATTTCCTTTGACAAGTTTCCTTAGCTCAATTCCTGGTTCATTGTAAGAAAATTTTGGCAGCACTGGAGGAAATTATGGTCCTCCATTGTTAAAAGAATACAAAGTTGCTGTGAAAAATAAAAATTAAAAATCTGATTTAGACTTTTCCACACAAAAAAGTTGCAGTATTTCTTGTCTATCAGTGCATGAGTGGGAAACGAGAAATGTAAGCAACAGCAGCTCCTTATCATTATCAGATTGGGCAATTTATACACCTACAGAAAGAACTACTTCAGCTTTAAATAGTTATAAAAGGAATGTGAATTTCAACGTTTAGTTTCTTGCTTTGGCATAACAAAAATCTGCTGCCAAAAGTGTATTTCAAGCTCACGTTTGGGGCTTTTTTGCTAAATCTGTTCCAGACAATAAATAAATAGGATGAAATGGAACCCAAACTTTTAATTGGTGTGTTTCACCAGTTTTAATCCATCAAATCTTCAAGTTTAAATCCTCTGATATCACTTGACAGGGCTGTTCATCGGGATTTGTTACCCAAATATAGGTTGAACACCCAGGAATGAGGACAAGGACTTGGCAATATGGAAGTGATGATCCTACTGCCTCAAGAACAAACACTTCAACTTCCCCAAAAGGACTTTTTCCTCTTCTTTCGGATAAGGCTTTTGTAAGGGCCGTGTCAGAGACTCGTTACCTTTTTAAAATCAGAGTTTCCCTTGGCTTCATGAATCAACTCTTTATGCTCATGCAGCATCTTTACCTCCCAACCAGCTTTTTGTCAGTCTGAGGAGGACAGAGAAACCTGCCTGCCTGACTTCAAAGAGCAAATGACTTCCTGTGACCAGTGCCAAGTCATACCAGGTTGTCATCAATTTGCCCTGCAAAATCCTTTGCTTCCTTATTTTAAACACCACAGTACAAATATTCCACCTGACAGAGGAAATGTTCAAAGCCTTAAATTGTTGCCGTATCTCATCGTTCTTTCATTTTTTTGTGGTTTTTTTTTTTTTCCTAAACACATTGACCATGGCTCAGTTGCTGTATGCTGTAGCAAACTTCTCATTCTAATTAGCACCTCAAAGCTCAGTAGACAGGATAAATTTTATTCTAAATCAAATCCATTCTATTCTAAAAGAATTATATGTTGATTCCCTGATGATAATAGTGACCATAACGACATTGGTTTGCGCACCTCTGAGTAACGGCACAAAATTTTTATTACACATCTCTATTGCCTTAAATAGTTTCATAATTCAGTCTTCTGAAACTACAATAAAAAGTCTTTAAGCTAAGATACAGCTACAGTTTTTTCAGAAAGGTGAATCCTCCAGTGACTCACGAAAAAAATATGCATATCTCACCATGGAAAAATACAGTTATGAACTGATTGAAGGAAGAAGGTGGAACTGAATAAATCTTGTCTGACTTTTTCCTTACATGAGGTAAGGGATGCACACTTTTTTTCATACATTACACACTCAAGGCATGATTGGCTAACCAGAATTTGCCTAAATTAGGTGCTGTGCATAGTCCAAGGAATTCTAGCAAGCCCATTTTTGTTCCTCCACATCGGTAACACTCCTGGAAACGGCTGAGTGTTTCCACAAACAACATTCCTATTTGTCATCTTTGCAGAAGGAAAGCATCTAGAACTGTTTAAGAAGCAAACAGTATTTCCTCCAACTTTATTTACAAAAAATTATTTGACTTCCCTAAAGGCCATTGCAATTAAATTTCCATATGGTAGGCCCATTTTTAAAAAAAAACAACCCTGAATTATCCTCTCTATATAGAGTTATATCTCACTTTAAGGAAGGAGAAAACCAGCTTCTTTTCCTGACACCCCAAAAATGTGCCAAGGCATATGTTTTATTCTTGGCCCTGCTACATTTGGCAGCCTTGTGGTCTCCCCTTGTTTCATAATAATATCTAAATTAAAATTAATTACTTGGCATCTTGATTCAACTTTGTATCCCTGGCACTGCCACAGATAATTAGCTTAAAGCAAGTTTTGCTGAGTAGAATCATAGAATCACAGAATCATAGAATATCCCCACAGAATACAGAATGTTGTAGGTTGGAAGGAGATCATCCAGCTCCAATCCCCTGCCATGGCAGGGACACCTTCCACTGTCCCAGGTTGCTTCAAGCCCTGTCCAGCCTGGCCTCGGACACTGCCAGGGATCCAGGGGCAGCCACAGCTTCTTTGGGCACCTGGGCCAGGGCCTCCCCAGCCTCACAAATTTATTCCTGCTCCACTCTCCTGGTTAATTCTTATTTTGTACAGATATTCATAATCAATAGAAACCACCAATCCAGAGCTGAATGAACAACAAAAGAAAGGCAAACTCAGGACAGACTGAATCCACAGTCTCTCAGCAAGCATTTAATCCAAGCAAGGTATGGCAAGAGGAAAGGAGGAACAAAAGAGAGGAGGACTGGAATGGGAAC
This sequence comes from Corvus hawaiiensis, assembly GCF_020740725.1. Classification (NCBI taxonomy): domain Eukaryota; kingdom Metazoa; phylum Chordata; class Aves; order Passeriformes; family Corvidae; genus Corvus; species Corvus hawaiiensis. The sequence continues at coordinate 2,210,779 of NC_063214.1, forward strand.
ACTGGAAAGAAAAAGGAATAAGAAACACAGGAGAAGAAATAAAAAAAATAAGTCAGAGTGATGGTGGTTCAGTTAGAAGGAACTGTTCAGAGGAATTATTAATGAAAGGAGTGAGGAAATGAACCAAAGAGAGGAAAAAAGGCACAAAGAAATGGAGTTAGGGTTGTTGTGATACGCTGAGAGAAGAGATCCACTCAGAGACAAAATTTTACAATAACATATGAAGGCCAATGTTTACAGGTGGGAATTTTTGACTGGACAGGAATGTTTTCTGATTTTCATTTGTAATTTTCAAAATTTCTGACAAATAGTAGGAAAACAGTTCCTCAGAAAGTCTGCTCTTGGGTGGCATGACCTCTAACCCACCTCAGGGGTCCGAAGCAGCCCAAAAATCTGCCCCTCCAAAGGTACTATTGAGCCCACACCAAGGAAGATGTGTGGATGTTTCCAAGTGTTTTCAGCTTGAAACGTATCAGCACCCACTGGAGGGAAGCAGAGTGAGCCTTCTACTCCAGCAGTGTTTCTACAAGGCTGGGGAAGCCTCACAGACTCCCATGCTGAACATTTTGCCATCCTAAGTTGAACTGTTGTGGACACATAAGCAAAGCAAACCCCAGGTTTTATATTACATCATTTATGATGCTTCCTGTGTTTCACAAACCATGCCTTGATTCAGAAGGTATTCTGATTGGAAAACCCTAGGGTTATAGAAGCAGAAAATCCTCTTCCCAGTTTTCTTGAAAATGAAATTCCATTCTTTCCCAAAATTCCTCAGAGCAAGCTACATCCTCTCACCACCCTGCAAGGATGTAACACCACAAGATGTTGTATTCCTAAAAACATGATGAAACTGCTTAGGGTGTTACAATCCCTGTTCCAAATTTAAGCTTGACCACCTCAAATGTATTCAGAGATTATGCTAATTCAATCATGAAACCAGGATGCCTGCATCCTGCCTGCCAGTAAATTAGGTCTCTGCCAGCAACAAATTGGTTTGCCAGACTCACAAATATTTGATTACCATTGCTTCATGTAAACTCAACAAAGCACAATGAATGTTTGAAAACAAAAATCCTAATAGATAATCCAGCCCTGAAGAACAGAAGCAAATATCACCCATATTAATCCCAACAGCTGTCAGACTTAAATTAGCAGTCTGGGGATCCAATGCCATGATGAAAAAATGTCACACCCGATGCAAATCATGTTATGAAATATCCAGGAATAAAACCTCTTTACTAACTATTAAAACAATACCTAGAAATCACTGCATGTAACATTTTCCATGTATCAGAATGAATAAATTAATAAAGAATATCTCCAGTTCACTCCACACCTGTTGAATGAGATCTTTATGACTGTTCAGGTTTTAACATCAGGAGCGTGGGCCAAGAATGCAAAAGTGTCGTGAGAAAGAATTCAGGAGTGAAGCTGAAGACCCAAGTGATATTTTCATATTGCCATCTCAAAATCTTGAAGAAAGAAGGCAAAATGAGGAGAAAGGGAAAGAAATATTACCTCAGAGAAGCTGTGGCTGCCTCAACATTGGGAGTACTGAAGGCCAGGTTGGTGGAGCAACTTGGTCTGGTGAAAGGTGCATGGCAGGGGGTTGCAGCAAGATATTCTTTAGGGTTCTTTCCAACCCAAAGCATTCCATGATTCCAGTTTTGCATTTGCATTAAGAATGGCCCCATTGCAGTGGAACAACCTGGAATGGAAATATCAATTACTACAAACCAGTCACTGAGGATAGTTGTACAAATCACTGATAAATAGCCTTATTCCCCATTTAAAAGTACACTTTAGTGCACACTTAGTTCCACAAATCAAAATCTATTTTCTTTCACAAAGATATATATTTTTAGGCCACCAACACACTGTGAGAAAGCTTAGAAAACTCTAGCATAGCAGAATGTACATTGGGGATTAATCTCCTTTTAAAATCCTTACTAACATCATCATAACAGAACATAAAACAATCTGTGTGTAAAAAACAAGTTATTTCCACTGCAGGGAAAAAAACAAATCTACAACCAAACAACACAAACAAACAAAATATAAACAAGGTGAGGAGGTGATGTGAGATGTATTAAGAAAGACTGTGAATGATAAAGGATTATGTGGCAACTGGGGGGAAAGCTGTCCCCCTTAACTTCTAATTTCCAGAATGCATTTATGTATTTCTTAAAGCCAGCCAGAGGTAGGGCATTCCTCCCCAGCTTGGGAGTCTGGGGTAAGTTTTTTTTCAAGGATAAGGGGCAGGTGGTTGAGCAATCTGGATGCCTCCGAAACTCTAATTGTTTCTCCACTCTGTTGTTTGACTTGTTAATCTATGCACCATGCCTAAGAATAAAGTGTTTAATATAGATATTAGGGCAGCAGACAAGTTTTGTGGGCATATTTTATAGTGAAAACACTGCTCGAGAGGATAAACCCCATTTGTTTTGTTTCAAACACCAAATGTGTAACTCGGGACAGGTAAATGTGTGTTAAACTGTGCCCTAGTGGATTTTAAAAGCCCTTCTCACCTGGCTGGATGCAGCAAGGCAGGAATTTCCACGGTCTGTGGGTGCCACCTGCTGCCCATCTCCAGTGCTGGATCCCTTCCTTCCAGCGCCCTCCCTGAGCACTTTTCAGAACTGGAATTTATTTCAAATAAATGCGACCAACACAGAATATTCCCTGGAAAATTCTCTGCTAATCAGGTCCGGGGGAGAAAATTTATCCAGAATTCCCACCTCGTAAGAAAAATGATCAATATACTTCCCACTTAAGGAATCTTTAGCCCCAGGACACTTCACCTCACTGCTGTCACCGAAACATAACCTGAACTGCAGCTTTCGTAGCACAGACGTCAAACAAGCTCCTCATGCAAGGAGAGGCTCAGCATGAAATTACAAAAGTGCTCTCAGAATAAGACAACAAAAACCTAAACGAGCTGGAAAGAACTGCAGGACTCCTCACTCCTGGGATGCAAACCATATTTTCTATAAGTTTACCTGGGAAAATCTCCAACATTTGTGCCAGTATTACTTTTCACAGGCAGAAGAAAATATATTATTACTGCTACTACTTCTGTTTACTGTCTGGGTTAGATCATTATCAGATTTACAGGGCTACATCAAAGTTTGACTGATGGATTTAACACAGGGTTAGGATTTTAGCCACTGGCACTGTCACAGTGCCTCTGTCCACTCTCTGAGGGCACCATCTATCTGGGATGCTCATCCAAGGCAGAAGGACCGGGAGATGGGGGCTAAGGAAGCTGAGGACCCTGGGAAACATGCAAGAAATAATAAAACCCACAATCTGCTTCCAGGAAACACAACGGACAGGGAATACGGACTCAATCCCTTGTGCTAAACCTTGGAGAAATTAAAATTCATTTTCTGTTCAAGTACCTGCTCAGATCCCGGCATTTGAGGAAGTTCAAACGAGGCCTGGATTTATCAGCTGTGGAAATCTTTAGAGCAAGGTTGTTTATCCTTAGCAGGTGTGGCTTAAACAGTAAAATGCAAATTAGGCCAATGCTGGGAGATTAACACCATGATAATTAGTAACAAGCAGTATCATATTACAGTAGCCTAAGATTTAGCTTTAAAGAGGCATTTTCAATTGCAGATTTCTAGGAAACTTCAGTGCTGTTTTCTGTTTTCTACTCCATTGTTAATAGCACTCTTTGATCTATTTTAGCCCATTAATGTGGACAAATTACACTAATAAATGGACAAAGTAGCCAAAAATAAATGGAAAAAAAAATCACTTTTCATCTGTCTGCACTGAAATTAGATTTTTTTTTTAAGAGTTTCTAACATGTCTATCTACAGACTAGTTTCAATAAGTAAATAGTAGCATTCCATTCCATTTAACAGCTCCCTTTCCTGATCATTTCTCTAAGGACAAATACAGCTCCCTCTCACTTTTCTGTCGTTCTGCCTGAACTCTGCCACCTTTCCCAGGGCTCCTCCTGTAAGAGATGTTATTGCATGAAGACCATTAGGAAACGTTTTTTCCTCTTAAATATATTTTGCTTTTAAATAGCTAAATGTTCGCTATTTATTAAATATTCAGCAAAGAACTTGAAACTAATATTTTGTAGGGTATCCTGCATGATGTCAGAACCCTAAACTCAAGAGCAGGATCATAACAATTTGTGGGAAAAAATTAAATAAAATAAAGCAGCCTTCCTCTTTCTCCAGGAGCAGCTGAAACAGGAGTGTTACTCTGGAGGTTTATTTCAAAATGCTATAGCATAAGACTTTCATTTTCTTTATTGTGAGAGAGAAGGTGGAAACTGTGGGAACAATATGAAGAGGGGAATAAAATTCTCATAAAATGGAAAGAAGCAAAAAAAAAAGAAGAAGGAAGTGAAGGAAGATCCCATTAAAGCAGTGAGGAGAGGATAAAAAGTGGCAACGATTCAAGTTTCCTTTAAAAAAAAAAAGAACGGCTGAGAGCAGATAGAGTGAGAAGGTTGTTAGGAAAACTGTCACACCAGGCAAGGGACACTGCTCAGATCCCAGAGAGCCTCCTTGTACGTTCCAGATGCTCATCAGCAAATGGAGTCTAAAAACTCTGTGTCATCCTGCAGCTCAGAGAGGAGTGGGATATGTTTTCATCCAGCACGATTTAATGTTATTTGAGCTGACCTATTTCCTTCAGTTTCCCTTTTAAGGGAAGCTTGGATTCTGCAGAAAGCAAGAGGGCTCAGTTCCATGTTCTGCCAGGAACCTGCTTTGTGTCTCTGATCATACATCTATTTTTCTTTGCCTCTGTTTACCTTCTCATTCATTTTCTTGGCTTTATTCCGGGCCTCAAAGGGCTGGAAGAGAAATCAATGTCTTCAGTACCAAACTGAGACATGCAGGGAGGAGAGGAAAGGAAAAATTACTCTGGATTATGTGCAAATTTCTTGTGTTATTTATTTTATTCCCATTTTTTTTCCCCTAACCAATAGAAAAAGCCAGGAAGAAAAGTCATCTCAGATGAAAAATCTGACTCAGCACAAGACACTTTGTTCAAGTATTGTAAGAAAAACATCGGAAATGAGCAGCAGCCCTGCAGCTGATGTTTCCTCCCTCACCCACAGAGCAGAACTCTTCCACAGGAGTACCAGGAGAGCAGAGTTACAACTGTCCCACCTCAAAATGGGAAATTTTGCCCCATTAACACAGCCTGGAGGGGGTTTCAATGGCCTTAAATATCAGCTGGACTGAAGGAAAGAGGCTCCTCAGATTCATGGCGAGGACATCCCACTTTCAGCCTCTGCTTTGCTGTGTTTGGAATGGGGAAAGACAGCTCTGATTGCAGTCAGCCTGGGAATTGGGGTGCTTCAAAGGAAAGTGTGGGAGAAGGCAGAATTCGCCCTAATTTCATACATTTTAGGTAAAGCACTTTCAAACAGCAGGTTCTGAACTTCCTGAGTGCACCCTCTGTGCTGAAGAGTAAATGTGGGGGTAGAGGACAAGCATTTAGCTTAAGTACTGGTATTTTCAGGGAGGGTTCATCTAAGAATTATCATTAAAATCCAAATTCAGCACACAACCTTCATTCACATCAACAAAACCAACCAAAAAAACCATGCCAAAACGAAAACTCCCCTCACAAAAATCAAAATAACATCAACACAGCAATGAATGAAAGTGGACAATTTACTCAAGACATGAACAAAAGCATCCCATGATTGTTTCCTGCCCAGCTGTTTGTTTGGGAACAAACCTGTATCCATAACCAAGAGCTTGCTCCTTTCCACCGCTGTCCTCTCTTTCCACTGTGGAAGTGTTTTGTGGTACTGAGAAGCTGCTACTCCACAGTAAAATATCTGGAAAATATATGGAAAAAATAACTACAAGAGAGCAGGTAACAAGTGCAAAGGTGTATTTGCAGAAGGATATTTCCAACTCACTAACCCAACTCAGAACTAGCTTCCACGCCTGGCAGAGCATCACTTAACATGTGAGACAAAACAAACTAAATTTATGCCTTTGTGTGCAAGCAGCCTTCACCAAAATATGTGTTTGAGTGACTGAATCAGAAAAAAAGAGTAAATAAGCAAAAGGACAGTCACCTGCAGTGATTTTCAGGCATGCATGATGTGTTGTGAAGGACAAAACTGTGTTTTATTCACACATCAATCACTGCAAAGCACTTCTTCCTTTATATTCTTTCTTTATATTCTTCTTTATGTGCTCACTGCCTGAGCAAGTGATGGTGGTGACAATGCCTTTATCTAAGAAAATATTTAATACCTGGTGAGCTTAATTTCCTCAGTCTGCAATTATAAATGACTTGTGGGATCATCTTCTCCTGCAGCATGGCAGGAACCAAAGAGAGAGGCCAAGCTTTTTTATGTTGGGTCATTTTTTTCTTCTCTCAACAATATTGCTGCTCTAATACAGAAATCTCAGAAAAGCAAAGTCTGCACTCTATTCTTTGAGACTCAGCAGATGTCTTTTAAACACTTAGTCTATTAAAGCTTATAAAGCATGATTAATGACCTGAGAGCTGCTGATCTGAGGTGAAAGACTCAGCAGAATTTGCCCAATGGCTTTTGCAGATCTCTGTGCTCTACATTAGAAACCAGAACCATCAGCGTAATTACTTCACAGAAGCTTGGGATGCAACGCTCAAAAAACCGCTCCAAAATACTAAAAAGCAACTCAACAAGCAAAGGTGAAGAGCTCTGAAGCTCCAAAGTCCCAGCTTCTGTTTGCTCCTTCATTTTTTTTTTCCATAGTAGTGCAGCCAGAAATTTATATATTTGTTTATTTTCATAAGACCCTATTACAGTTTTACCCAATCTAAAGAACTTTTTATCCAGATCAAAAAGACATGAATTTTCTACAGACTTTTCACTCTAGCCAAGGGCATGGGTTAGTGGCTTTCATGACAGACATTGCCCATTCAAGAACCAGCGCCCTGCAGTGCTAATTTATGTGGTGAGAATACCACTTTGTTCAGCTTACAAATAAAGTTCAGACAAAAGAAATACATCTATGTTGTATTCCTTTCTGGATCTGTAAGTAACGGGGCGTCATTTAGAGATAAATAAATACTTCTCAGGTAAATAAAAAGCTCAAAATAATATATATAGATGGAAACGTGATGTGTTTGGTCCATTGAAATGTTTTTCTCATCATTCTACTTTTGAAAAAGTTGTTGCTTTTTTATTTTCTTTCTTCGCTTAGCTGGTGAGTGATAAAAGTACTTAGACTTTTAATTTTTAACATTAGTTTTTGTTCTCAGGTTCACAAAACAAGCAGATGTGCAGTAAGGGCTAACTCAGGACTTGTTTCCTAGTCTCAGTAGCCTCATTATAATTTTTTTTTCTAAACTACCCTCTTTCAGTTAAAAAATGTCACCTCTTGTCCAGTCACTCCAGGCTTTAGTAAAAAGCCTCTCTCTGTTTTTATATAACTGGTGATTGTATTAAATAATGCTGATCCCAGTATGGACCCCTGGGGGACACCACTTGTTACTGGTTTCCACTGGGACATCGAGCTGCTGACTATTGAAGTCAGCCATCCAGACAATTCCTTATCCATGTCACACCCCATCCATCAAACCCATATCTTTCCAATTTAGCACCAGGATGTTGGGGGTGACAAGTCCAGGTAGGTGACAAAATGTACACCAATTAATAGGCTATAATGTCACTGCTTTCCAAACTGAACTGGGGAGTTCACACTAATTTTATTTACACAGCCAGTTTTCCCAAATTCAGATTAATCAACAAATAACTTGCAAATAAGAATGGAGGTAAGACATAGAGAAAGAAGCAAACTTCTTTTTTTTGTGGCAACCTCCTCCCCAGGGCCATCTGAGTGTCCTCTTCCTGTTCTCTCACTCCAGTCTTTTGCCAGAGGCCTAAGCAACCCCTGTGCTCACCCCTTACCTTGGTCCTGACCCTTCTGAAGTCTCTCATGAGCTCATGAAATCTGTGCAGGAAGGGTTCCCAACCAGAAAAACAGGGAAATAATTGAAATCGTGTAGGAAACAACCACAGGGTTTACCTCAGGATAAGAGGGAAAAGGAGAAAGATGTAGAATTATGAAAGTTCCTTCAGATTACCTAAACTTGTCCTAGGCAGTATTTAAACTGTCTCCATTACACCTGGTACCAGACTGGCACCATATGTCTAAATATGTAAAAGTGATTCGAGTTCCTTTTATATAAAAACACCACTTTGCATTCAGTCTCCAAGATTCAAGTTCATACATATTCTTTGGCAAACACAACCAGCAAGTGAGCTCCATTCAGTTGTCAAAACCACCAGTACTTATGGACAAATCTCGTCAGCTTTACTCTCTCAAGTCCTTTCCTTTGAATGGGATTTGTGATTGAGTACACCTCCAGGTTAGAAGTGGATGGGCAATGTTGTCTTTACAAGCCAGCTTGAAAAGAATTAAGAAGTAGAGAGTACTTGGTGCCCTTGAATAGTTCTCAAAGCCTTTTGTATTGCGGCAATTAAGCAGCCAGTGTAATGACTCCCCAGTCCGAGGCAGGGGCACAGAGCTTGTCCTCCTCGAGTACAATGTCCTCCTTTGCTGCTTTGAGCAGTGGCAGCAGCATGCCCAGACAAACAGCACAAGCTGGGGTTGATTTCTGGCACCACAAAGTTCCAGAGGCACTACCAGATGCTGTAGGGCAAACAGATTTCAAGGTTTAGGAACTAATGGCCATCACCAGTCATGGTTGTCCTCTCCCTCCTGAACAAGGCACCCTCTGTTAGCAGATACTTCAGAAAAATCATGGAAAAGCTGTCACATGAGAGTTATTCTCATGGCAAAAGCAATCCCTGATGTTTCCCATCCCCTCCCCTCCAGCATCTGCTCATTCCTGCCCTTCTGAATTTTAACAGCCCCTCCCGGCATCTGAGTTCATCCTGTCATCCAGATTGCTGAACTAATCCAAATTTGAGGGGAAGGGAAAAACCCACACGTGCATACACACCTAGTTCAGGATAAAATATAATTGCGAAACAGGGAGTGGGGTGTTTTCTTTTTTCCAGTCCCGATTATTCCAGTGAATTTGTTTGCCCTGCACCCCCTCAAACAAATGCATGAGTGGTAAACTGTTCTGCAGGATGTGCCACAAGCAGCCAGACAGCTGAGAAAAGGTCCCTGTAAGCACAGTCCATGCTTTTTTCAGGCAATAGGAGCATTTCCAGGAGTGCCACACATCTGCCTGGGGGCCCAGGGATTTCAGGATCTTTGGGATTACCTTCAGCAGGGCTCACCTTCAGCAGTGCTCACCTTCAGCAGGGCTCTCAAGAAGGCACAGGAAGCTGTTACAGGAATATTTTGGGTACTTAGGATGCCATCAGCAGAATATATCTGGCTTTTCAAATTAACATTGTCAAAATCATGACCAGGAATTATGATGACAACCTTGGATGTGGAAGTTACGATGCTCTGAGACACAAACCATTCAAACATGTTACACAGGCAATATAAAACATCCCTTGGAGTTCTGAGCAGCTACAAAGTCACAGAAAGAAAGACAACATTCTGACAGAAATGCTGAAGTTTTCAAGCTTCAAGGTGCATGAAACTTCTTGTTAACTTTTTTCACTGGTGCCTTGCATGTCAGATTTTAACTCCTTAACTTTTATTTCTGCATGAAGTCTGCCTGATTATAATGCCTAAATCAGATCCAAACTTGCACAGATGTACCAGGATAAAAACAGCCAGGCCAAGTTGTTTCCACGGCCAGGATAACAGCCTGGTGAGCTGTGAGGCCTCAGGTTTAGGTCATACCACAGTGGGGCTGTGACCTCTTTAAACTTCTATTGCAAAATAGTCTCTTCTTTGATCCCTGAGGCACAGACTCTTGAGGGCATTTGTCAAGAAAGGGATAACAGATCACTCTGGGCAGTGAAACCGTGCTCAGCCACCCGAGGAGACTTCCTCTTTTTGCCAAATTCCAGCTTTTTGGACACTCCTCAGCAGCTCAGGACATGCATAAGCACATATGGTGAGTGTTACAGGAGATTTTCTTAACCCAGGCACTCTTTGAGCTGAATAGAACTCATGAAGGAGCTGTAGGCAAAACATGATGGATCACCTGCACGCTTTCCTTGACACGCTTCCTTCATCACTGCGGGATGCGCTCGAGATCAGCTGCCCTCAAGTCTGCCTTTGGCTGAGAGCCTCTCCCCTGCTGTTGTTTTCTTCCTCTCAGCCTAACAGGACTCCCTCAGCAAGGAAACCGCACCCCTGTGACTGTCTGTTGGGAGAGTTCCCATCCTCTGCTCTCTCCTCCTGTGCAGAGAAGCCTGCTGAAACTGATTTTCCCTCCCAGTGTCAGCCATCCTGCAAGGAATTGAGCAGAACAGAGGGTGAAATTTTGTCTCCAGTAAATATGTAAAAAATAATGTAACAGAGTAGAAGCTATGGGTAGGAAATGATGCTACAGAATTGATGGTTTCTATTAAATACCATTAAGAAGACTCAGATCTGGCTACCTGTGCTGTCTGGAATGGCTCTGAGAGGGACACATCAGGAGGCACTGATTTCACAGCTCTGAGAGGGGAAAGGACTGATCACAGCCCTTTGCCATCCTCGATACCTACCTAGACTAAGACACAGACCTACAACTGAGTCTTTCTCATCCTCATCCTTTTTACTCCATGGAAATCTTCACAGATGCAGATTTTGGGTTTAACAGCATTCTCTCCAGCTCTTACAAGGACTTTTGTGTAATCCAATGCTGCACATTTCATATTCCACGATCATTTGAAAGTTTATGAAATTCCATTTTGTTTCAATGTCTTCAATATTCCTTCAATTTCCTCATGAAAAGAGGTTGTAGCCAGGTGGGGGGTGGCCTCTGCTCCCAGGGAACAGGGACAGGATGAGAGGGAACGGCCTCAAGCTGCACCAGGGGAAGTTCACGTTGGACATCAGGAGGAATTTCTCTGTGGAAAGGGTGGTCAGGCCTTGGAAGGGGCTGCCCAGGGAGGTGTTGGAGTTCCCATCCCTGAGTTGTCTAGGGAAGGACTGGATGTGGCACTCAGTGCTCTGGGCTGGGGACAAGGTGGGGATCGAGCACAGACTGGATTCAGTGATCTTGGAGGCCTTTTCCAACCTAAATAATTCAATAACCCTGTCTGCCCAAGCTGTCTCCACTGCTATCACTCCCCTTGATATCCGTTCATCCCAGGAAATTAAGGCCGGGATATGCTCAGCACAGACCTGCAAATCCTCGAGCGAGCACCATTCTCATATTCCTGGTCATTCCAGTGCACCGGAGGAGCCCCTGCCTCCTCTAGAGCACACTAAATCCATCTGCTGGGCTGGCTGCAGCAGGAAAAGAAGACAAGGGAGCTCTTTAGTAGCTTGTGGATCCCTCTGGGCTGACAGGATCATTCCTTGGCTGCTGGGTGATGTCGGGGCAGCTTTGTCGCATGGGAAGGATGTAAAATTCTCTAATAATGCTCCTGAGGGCCTGGTTCAAGGCAATGACCAGAAAAGTAGGTCAGAAAGGAAATCTTGCTGCTCTAAACAGGACAGTGGCAGCAGTCCATTGCACAGGCACAGGGTTTATGTAAGGCAGTGGCTGGAGCTGCTGCACTTTGAGTTTCACAACCAAGACAAGCCTGGTTCTGAAAATCCCTTGCTACTCCACAAAAAAGCAGGAACCAGCTTCTGCATGAATGTAGAAGGGCAAACATATCCCCAGCACCACAGTTTTGTGCTGATCTAAACATTTGAATACAGTTAAAGAACATTTCCTTCCCTCATTCACAAAGAACACTCTAAAAGAGAGGCAGTAGCTTTGAAGGCACAACCAAAAATTCAGTCAGTAGTTATTCCTACAGCCTCCTGCTCCATTCCCAGTTATTCCAGGGTTTCTACATGCCATGCCATGAGAGTAAAGAGACCTTCAAAGGACGTAATCAGCTCCCTGACCTCTCTGAAAGAGATATAACTCATGGAAAGGGATGTCTCGGCAGTGCTCCCCAGCTCTCACAGGAACCACTATCAGCTGTGTAACCGGAGAAAGTTGTGCTGTTCCCACATTTTCAGCCACCAAAGGCCAATGAGAATGAGAGGCAGATAGATACAGAAAGCATCAGTTATGTCACAGGAGGTCCCACTCTGGTGACACAACGGGAGCTGGTTGAGACTGAGCCAGATCCCACAACAAAGTAAGGAAAAGTGGCTTAAAGGAACCTGAATTTACCTCCATCACCTTCACCTTTACATCAGGGTGCTGGGAAAGGGGAACTGGGGTCTTCTTCATGCTTCATGCTGCTCCTGGACTCCCACTGATGAAATAAACAGATTGGGTTTAGAGACATAGCCTTATTCAGGGGACTAAATAATAAAATGGGCATTTCTGGGCAGCATAAATATTCACTCATCAGTGATTCCGCCGCTGGCCCTGCTGACTGGGCTCTTTTTGGAGCCTTGTTTTCCATATGATCCAGTTTCCAGAGGCAGCACCTGAGCTGATCCCCAAGCGCAGCAGCACACGCTCGGCAGTGGCAGTACCCAGAGGCTAAAATGTATTTTGGCATAACGCGACCTTCAGCACACTGGGAAGTAACCAGTTTGGAAATCATTCTCTCACATTTAACAGCCTGCCTGGGAAGGGCTGATCAAACAAAACGAGTCTCCTTCTCTAGTAAACATACCAGGTAAATGTATTCAACTAAAGAAACCCTCCAGTGGATCATGTGCACATTTATTTAGACATGAAGAAAGGGGAATATTTCATCCTGAACACTTTGGGCTGTGCACAAACTTACCCCGGGCCAGGAACAACAACAACAGCCGAAAAATCAGCCATGGCCTGCAGTCCCTGGAGCAGCCCATTCCCTGCTCCAGAGTTTGCTTAGCAGATTTTCCAACTCTCCTAGGCCTGACCTTTCACTTTTAGCCCTCTGTTGACTGTAAATGACCAGGCAGTGACTGTAAGATTTTAATATCTCTCATGTATCACAATGGGCCATTAAAGCTGATGCCTATAAACACACAGACCATGGGGTTACTGGGGCTGTTGCACAGTCTGGGGTTAACACATTCCCTGCTATGCAATTAAAAGACAACTGCATTGCTTTAAATCTTATTTTGGACCATTTTCATGGCTTGAAAAGTCAGGGTGATGGCCCCACAGAGAATTGAAGGAGCTGTGTAAATAGACTTTTAGAAATGTGGTGTCCTGTAAGGGATTAAAATAAACATTTCAGACTCTTCATGCGTGCAAGCATTAGATGGATATCAGAGACAGGAGTTCTGAGTAACGTGGAAAAAAGGATTTAAAGAACACAGGGAATCAAAGAACTGTGTAGCTGCAATTTAATCAAGATGGTGTCACTTTGGTATCTGGCAAATGCTGACACTTCTACAGAAAACCAACTTCTGTAATTTCTTTTTATTTTTATTTCTAGGGGTTAAGCATAACCAAAACCTACATCAGATCCCTTGCTCAGGTCCTCTCTAAAGTGAAAGGGGCTTTCATAGAAACTTTCTCTTTGGTACACTTCGAGAGTCTCTCACTATTTAAGTGAGATTCTTAATTATCTTGTGCATAATTTTCAGGTGTTACAAAGTACCTCACAACTGGCATTGTGATCAAACTCTGATGAATATCTATAACTTTGTTTATGTATTTAAATATAGGGTTTAACAGCTTCGTACCCCACTATATTCAGCGTGCAAAAGCTCCAACAACAGAGTTAGGGCAGCATTTTACACCTCTGATACAAGTCCAATCATTATTTATCAAAATAATTTTACACCCTTGAATCTAAGAAAAATTGTTCATAGCAAGCCTTTTCATACACCAAAAATCTAGGAAGCAGCAACAAAATTACTGTCTAGAGATAGCATTGTAAATTCTGCCATAATATCTGGATTTTAGGAGCTTGCTGGTGCTCCTGATATTCACCAAAGAGCACTGTAATTATGTGCTGAAACGCCTGAAATATCTGATTTGAGGAAAAAAAGAAGTCTCAATAATGTAAAAGCAAAAGGTTTTCTGCTGCCAGCAGCAATGACAGGTGAGAGAAGTGAGCAGCAAGGGTTAGGAAACAACTGATCTCTTTTTAGACAGGGACTGAGATCTCCACCAAAATGTAAAGTCTCAGGAAAAAAGCCATCTAATCAATCAAGTAGCCTTGGTATACTTTCACATAATTTCATCAGAGTATTAAAACATCAGTCATCCCTTTTCAATGGAAAATTTCAGCAGTTTGTGACTCAGCAATATCAGTGTAGAGGCAGGGGAGCACTAAATAGCTCTGTTTGCCCTGGCACAGTGACTCCTGCTCTCTGAGCTTCAAAATTCCTCTCACACTGATCAGCAGAGTGTCATTTTCTGTCTGAAAGTAACCTGTCTTGTGACAATTGACAGCGTAGTCACTTCGTCTCACCCCCAAATGTGGCCTCAGTGACAGCTCCCTCCTTACTGCTCCCTTTTGTTCCAGGGATTCCGGAAAGGTCAGGAAAACTGGGTGTCACCTCTGTGAAGGGACAGTTCCTCAGCTGGGTATAGAACAGAAGTAGGTGGTGGGTTTGCATTCACAAAAGATATCTTAATCACTCAAGTCAGTGGACAAATATCCCTATGAATGGGCCAGCAAACTTTTTATAAAAAATAAGGGAGCCTGCGGGAAAGATGGGGAGAGACAATTTACAGGCGCATGGAGTCCCAGGACAAGGGGAAAGGGCTTCAAATTGACAGAGAGGAGGTTTGGATACTGGCAAGAAGTCCTTCCCTGTGAAGGTGGGCAGGTCCTTGCACAGGGTGCCCAGAGAAGATGTGGCTGCCCCTGGATCCCTGGAAGTGTCCAAGGCCTGGTTGGACAGGGCTTGCAGTAGCCTGGAATGGTGGAAGGTGTCCCTGCCCATGGCAGGGGGTTGGAATAACCTGATCTTTATTGTGCCTTCCAACCCAGGACATTCCATGATGATTCTGTGGTGATGATTATTTGAATTCGGTTAAGAGCTCTCAAAGGGCTCCTTACATATATCTCAGAACAAATCCAGATTACAGATCAGTAATTACAGGCTCAGTTTCTGCTCCCCTCTCCCTCCACGACACTTCACTTGTGGCACACCACAAAACACTTTTCTGCCTCCCATCCTGTTCAGAATAAACCATAAAAAGCTTCAGATTTCATAAGACTGCAACACAGCTGAAGTGATTTTGAGGTCATGGGGTCCTTGATTGAGCAAGCCCTTCTTGCAAAATGCAGACCACAGAAACTCAGCAATTTTTAATGCTGAGAGCATTGAACTCTGTCTCTTTTATGAAGAGGTATTTAGGTAAGTCAAGATGGTACACAACAGAAAAAAGCTAAAAAAACTGTATTATCATCATTACCCAGCATAGCCAAAAATCACCTTGGAACCTGCTCTTTTTAGAACAGGTCTGGGTTTCATTCAAGATTGTCTTCAAGATAACACTGAAAACACCTCTATGCTTTTGTTTTTCCACTCAAAAGCTGTGTTACAGAGAAAGAGCTACACAAATACCTTGCATAATAATGTCTTGCTTTTGTAGGTATGGTTGAAATAAAGGTGCACTTTTTTGTGTTTGAGGAAAAGCTGCCAATGAAAAATCAAGGTGAGATTCTGAGACTCCTTTTCCATCCTGTGAGCTGGATCTTGCACAGGGACACAGCCAGGTAAAAACAAACACAGAACAAACAGATGGAACTCAGGCACAGTTTCACGGAAAATTTTAGTTTTCTACAATATCTAAGAGCTTCTGCCATCAGGATTTCCAGGAAGAGGTCATCCTTCTAGGTCACTAAAATCTGGTAACATCTTTAACAGAAAAGGTTTTATAGAACAACTTTTTTTTGCTGTGCTTTGGGTGGCAACTCTACAGATGGCAGGGGCAGGACAAAGGAGAGAATAATACATTTTTAATTTATGTCAGCATACTCCTAGTCTGGTTTTCCCCCTAAAAAATGTAGTTGGTAGCAGAGAGTGACCCTTCCATTACAGCATCTGAGGGCACCACAGTGATTAATTTTATCCTCCCTATTGCCTTTGAAGTTGAGATAAATGAGTGGTCCAAGGTCACATAAAAGGCTGTGGTTGATCTGGGAACAAAAGTCAGATTTTTGGTGTCTGGACCTCTGCTTTATCTCTGCAATAAACCTCGGTAGTAAGAGGAGACAAGGAAGAAGCTGTTTAGAGGACAGTTGGTCACATTCAGAGAGAGAAAGCCAAGAGAACAGAGAAAGTAAGTTCTCCATGTGAGATGTTTTTAAGGCCACTTGGCGTGCCTTTTATTGAGTTCCCACTGTTCTCTGCTCTGGAAAACAAATAAACAAGGTGAGAAGCAGTTTTAAATTTTAATATTAATTTTTAACATTGTGGTCAGCCCATTCTGTACATTGATGAAGAGATTTTCCTCACAGTAGTTTGTTTTTTCTGCAGAGAAATTACAAAACTGAGTGGGGAAGGGAACACTCCAGAGGAAAAAACCTGCAGGGAGACCTGGATAGGCTGGAAGAGCATTATCCCCACGTTCCAGCATATAAAGGGTGGCTGCAAGGAAGGTGGAGCCTCCCTTTTTACAAGGAGTCCCTTGGAAAAGATGAGCGATAATGTGCACAAGTTACTCCTGGGGAGGTTCCAGTTGGTCACCAGGGGATAATTTTGCACAGTAACAATCAGCCCCTGAAATAACCTTCCCAGGGAAGTGCTGGATTCTCCACCACTGGGCAAATTTAAGATTCAGCAGCACAGGGTGCTGGGCAGTCTTGTCCATACTGTGCTGTTGCTAAGAAAGGTTGGACCAGATGATCCTTGAGATCCCTTCCAACTTGGTATTCTAGGATTCTGTGATTTATTTTAATGCTTTGTTTTCTGCCCTATTTACTGGGATTTCAATCCAAAAACTAATCAGAAGTTAATCAGAAAGAGTTTCTTGGTTTTAGTGTATTTTATATCAGACATCAAATTTTTGATTTCTAGATATTAGAAAAGAAAATTTCTATGCAAGTGGTTCTATATAATACCTATACTTGTATAAGTAGGCATCAATATTAAATAATGATAACAATAATAGTAACAACAACTGTACTTTGGATGTATTAAATAAATGCCATTAAATCATGAAACATTATGTAGGTTATTACTAATTTCATCATATCAAATGCAATCTATTCATTCTGAATCATTAGCAAAATCTGAGACAAGTGGTTGTGAATTTGGAATTATAATTCTTAATTCTGATTTGCATATCTCTATAATTACTATTTGCTCTGAGTTGTACAAGTGTATTATGAAGCGAACTGGTTCCCATTTCAAAACCTTTCAGACTTGAAAAAAAATGTTTTATTGTATTCTCTTTTTTTATTTCTGAAAAAGCTGTGAAATAATACTAAAAGAAAACTCCCTGTCCTAATACAGGAATTTGCGTTTTCTCCAATCTCCAGCCAGAAAAATCCACATCAAACAGAAAGGATGAGCACAGCTCAGTTTAATTGTTTACAACACTGAGTAATTGATCTTCTTGATTGCTTTAAATAAATATCGTCACTTTTCCTCTCTCTTCATCCATCTTTTCATCACCAGAAAAAATGAAATGAATTATTGAGCCAGATTGTAATTTATTTATCATGACAGTTCATTGACATTTATTCCTTAAGATCTTCTCAGTATAAACTCTTTTTTTTTGCTTTTTGATATCTCTTTGTCCTTTCAGGAAATTTAATCTGTTCTATGAGTGAGCCTTCTTTCTTTAGCTTTACCAAATGAAAATAATAGTCATATTAAGAGTGGAAGTAAAAACCTATGGGTCAATATGTTGGCCTTCAGAGATTTTATTTTTTAATCCAGATGTCAGCTATGTACACCAGTGTTTCTGCAGATGGTAAGAAAGGTAGGAAAAAAAAAAAAAAAGCATGGAATAAAACATAAATAATAGCCTAAAATCTGGTTGAGGCAAGCACAGATTAGGCAGTTAATTCGTCATACAGAGATGGCTTTCTTTTTTGTCCTCCCTGACGAAAAAACCAAAATAATTTAGCTCTTCAGTGCTCAAAACATCATCAAATACCATTCATTACTACTTCAAGGAAATGGATTTATGAACACAAACATAAATACCCATTTCAGTATAACTTTCAAAAACAAATCAGATCTTTGACTAAGAATTACACTAAGAAACCTCAATTTTAATAATGTGGAGAAATTCTCAGAGGCAGTAGGTATTGTCTTTTTTAGCTTTACTTCAAAATTTTAAATGGCTCCATTTTTCAACAATTTAACAACCAACTCCTGTGGAACAGGGTTATAAAATCTCCCTTCCAACTCAAAGCATTTATGATTCTGTGATAGCACCCAAAGCAAAGCACAATTAATTCTAACTCTAATTAATTCTAATTCTAATCTTGCAAATATTCCAAATGTATCCTAATGGAAATCAACTGCCCACAGCAGAGTAGCTGATTCACAGAGATCAGACTTTGGCTGGCTTTGGATTTGTTTTACTGCAAGTTTCTTGTGTATTTTGGCTTATGTCATCATTTGTTCTCCACATGTCAGATAAGCACAGTAGAATTTCTATCTGGATCAGTCACTTTGGTGATTAGGGTGAGAACTGTTTGGCAAAAACTAAACTACCAGTATGTTATCAGCATTATTCTCAGATCAAATCCAAAACACAGCACTGTGTCAGCTACCAGCAAGAAAAGGAACTCTATTTCAGCTGAAACAAGGACTCAGGATCTGAGAAGGCACTGCAATAATGCCATCTTTTTAACATGGAAACTTTCAATGTATCTAAGTAGTGTGGTTTTTCATTTAGGTGAAATAAGGTATCCTGCAAGATTTTGCATTTTTGAGTTTTGATTGTTACCCTTGCTTTCTTTAGGTTACTGATGTTGAGGCAGCAAATCTGTCAGGTTTCAAAAATAAGACTGAGGCTTGAAAGATCCATTCCGAAGAGACTAGAATAAGTGAATTTCTAAAATTTATTTTTTCCCCAATATTGGCAGTAGTGTCTGAACATGAGCCCAGGTGTGCCCAGGTGGGCAAGAAGGCCAAGGGCACCTGGGCAGTGGCAGCAGTGGTGTGGCAGCAGGACCAGGGCAGTGATTGTCCCCTGTGTTGGGCACTGCTGAGGCCACCCCTTAATTCCTGGGATCAGTTTTTGGCCCCTAATGACAAGAAGGACCTGGAGGGGCTGGAGCGTGTCCAGGGAAGGGAACAGAGCTGGGAAGGGGCCGGAGCCCCAGGAGCGGCTGAGGGGGCTGGGAAAGGGGCTCAGCCTGGAGCAAAGGAGGCTCAGGGGGGACCAGTGTTTCCCCTGTCTTGCCTTCCCCTCTTTTTCCCCTCCAAGCCCTCCATCTCCCCATGCAGACCCTGATCCCTTGCTGAAATAGTGAACCCTGGTGTTTGTACCTTGATGTGGCTGGAGTAGGACAGGTAATGGGACATCAGCAGATGAGTCGTGCTGGGAAATGTTGATATCTCCCTGCAGCACTCCAAGGACAGCAGCTTTAACTTGTCAGAAGACTGCTAAGCCATTGCAGTGTGGCTGTGAGAGGAGGAGAGAGGCCATGCCAGGACACCTCCAGCTTCTGCCCACTCATCTGCAAAAAAAAAGAGAACCCAGCAGATTTTGGTTATGATTCTTCCATATGAGACACTCACAGTAGGCAAGCTGGACCTGCATAGCAGGGGATTCAGGAGCTGAAAATACTCTTTGCTGAAAAAACCCAGGCTTAAAGCAGGGCCAATAGCTCAGGAAATGCCCTCCTGACTGCAGCTTCTATAATTCCTTTATGTCCTCTAATCTGCACGGGGGCAGAGCAAACAGCAGAGCAGCTTCTCCACGAGTGGCAAAGGGAAGAAGGGAAGGCAGAGGAAATGCTGAGGGGTCACTTGATTCCATGGAATGCTTGTGCCAAAGCCATTTGGCTTTTGATTTGGAGCTTTGCACCAACTGTGCACATCGAGCCTATTTTAAATCCATGACATATTTACTGTTGCCCTCAGCCTCTTTCCTATTGTTTTACACTTAGTTCTTGTTTTCCTGTCTTTAATTAAGCTGTGAGTTGCTCAGGGCACCACCATGACTACTCCTATTTATACAATGCTTGGCACGTGGATTTTGAGGCATTGCCAAATGTGGGAAGAGAAAAAAAAAGAAACACAAGACAGCAAACTATTAGGAAGGAAGGTCTGACTTAGAAATCTATTTTTCTAGACTATGTAAACTTTGGTGATTCAGCTCTGGAAAAACAAAAGCAGAGAAAATAGTGGAAAAACAATCAATAGGGAGAAAGATATAACAACACAGACACATGCCCAGGGAGCTGGAAACATAAGCAGGCAGGAACAGCCTCTTTAGAGCCCAGCCTTGGATCAGTAGGGTAGCACAATGCAGGCAGGTGTCTTGCAACAGGAAGCCAAACAATTACTATGCCTTAGAATAAAACAAAAATAAACAGTCCCTATGGCTGCTGCCCTGGATTCTACCAGGGAGCAGGTTTCTGTAGAGCTTAAGGAGCAGTCGCTGCCCTGAAGAGCATTTTAAATCTTCAGGTAGGGTATGGGACCTAGATCACAGAACAATTTTCACTTCTCAGAGGAGACTCACATCTGCAATCAGGACAAAATTGCACAGAGGAGATCAGGATCAAGCCATCTAATTTTCTATGTTTTTGATAGGTTTCCTCCTCAATAGTATCATTCCAGTGTCATCTATCCTCAAGTGCATCTTGCAGCACAAAACCAGGCTTCCATATAATTTTCCATGACAGATTTTATTGAACTGTTTGATTTTCATTGAACTGAGTCAATTCATATAATGGTGAAATGGATGAAAAAAACCCAACAAACCAACCCACCTCTTTTCTAGCTGAGCCTTCACTGCAGACAAGGCTCTAATTGCAAACTTCCCTCAAATACTTTGTTTAACCAAATGCCTTTGGTTTTAATGCAGCCACATCCTCATTGTGGTGTGTAGGTCTGACACAGTCTGTAATCAGCCTCTGCACTGTCAGTAATTTTATCTTTTTGCTGGTCTTGCAAGTATAAGTACATGAGGGTACCTGAAAAATCCTGGTTATGTCAGTAACTTCACATGGAAGGCTAAGAGATTAAACAACACCTCATGCTTGGGGAGATAAGAACAAGTAAACAAATAAAATATCCAACAGAATGGGGCTCATATAGGCCATTGACATCAAAGGATGAGGATGTTCTGCAATATTCCTTTTCCTAACATTAAGACCTTTCAGCTACAGAACATCTTAAAAAACCCCAAAACAAAACACCAAAACCAAACAAACCAAAAAGGAGAAAAAAAGAACACCTCAAAGCTCCCCACGCACAAGCCTCAACACAGGGAGCTGCATGAGAACATTTTACACGTCTTCACTGCTGTGCTTTGTTTTGGAACCTGTTCCTCCCCTTTCTGCAGCGGTGAGCTCATCACCGAGCCTTAGCAACTGCTGCTGCCTACCAAGGAACGGCTCGGGGTGATCCAAGCACTCGGCTGGGAGAGTACAGCAGGATGATACGCTCCAGAAAAAGCTTTTTCCTGGAGCAGAAGGGGATAGTGTTATGGCAAACAGATGGAGGGAATCGAATCCAAACACAGTGTGTGACCTATCTCTGATAGAGTCGCCTTGCGTTTCGTTCTGGCAGCGCTAGAGCATCCCTGGTGCCAACAGAATGTTCCTGAGATGAGGATCTTGTCAGCAGGCTCCAGGCTCCAGCCCTCCCCCCACCAGGATTTAATGGGCAACATAGCCCAGCAGTAAATATTGACTGGAGAGAAACTTATACAAAAAATAACATTACAGAAAAGCAAAACAAGAGTATGTTTTTGAGGTCAAGGGAACACATCTTTGCCTTCCAGCTATGTGACAGGCTTGGTTTCACACTGGCCAGACCAAGGCTCTTAAAATCCATGGATAGGAAAGAAAATGAACTCTGAATAGGGCTGTGCTCCATTCTTAATCTCCCTAAATCAAAGTGGGGAAACAGGGTTTTCTTTCTCTGTTTGACAACAGCATGACAACATCCTAAGTGTAAAATGGAAAGTCCTGGAGCCCCACAGAGATTTCCTAACAGAGGCATGGGTCAGGAAAAGCAGGGACCAAGACTACCAGTACAGTAGCTGGTGTCTGAAGGACCCAGTCCCGCACTTACGAAGCCTTTGGATACTTAATACCTGTTCTCTAGAAAAAAATCATCAGCACTAAAGGCCTGCTAAAAGCCAGTGATAAAAACTAGGAAAGAAAACAGAAGAAAGAGGAAGAAGGCTACAAAATAGCCAAATCCCCAACTGAAGACATCCTGTGTGGCCTGTCTTCTTTTGTGTGAGTTGGAAAGAGAAACCATCACACAGAAAAATGTCATTGATAATCATAGTGGAGAGCAGAGTAACACAAATCATTCCCAGCACAGACATTGGAAATTTATGGTCCCTGCGTGTGCCAGGAGCTGCTGCCCTTTTCGAGCTGCCATCTCTGCTTCTTTTGGGGGCTTCCCCCAGCCTGTTTCAGCAAAACCAACCCTACCTCTCCTCTCCACTACTGGACTAGCCTGGCTTTCTCCTGCTTGTTCATTCAGGGTATTTCTGAGCCTGTGGAGCAGCACTGGGTTCAGCACAGCATGGTTTCTGTTTATTTTAGATAACCCTTTGTGACCTCTGCCTGGTGCCTGGCCTTTCAGGACTATGGTGGTGCTTCAAAACTGAAAGGTCTAAGACATTCTCAGAGACTTGGACACTGCGCTCCTCCTAAACCCTGCTTTAGTCACAGTCAAATGCTGCAAGTTTCTCTGTGCTGGGGACTGTTTCTGACTCTTTTTATACTGCCAGAACAATGGGATTCAGACATGGAGCAAGGCCCGTGGGGACTCCTGTAATACAAATAGCACATTAGTAGGACATGCTGCTGGACGTGTGAAAACCAGGGTATGAAATCCCAGCAGCTGCATTCCTCTGCTGTTCTGGCAAACAGAACTCGATGGCAAACACAGAAAATGAATGTAGGAGCACCTGAAGCAAAACTGTCTCAGCCCAAGGGACGTGTAGTGGAAACTGCTGGGCAGAGTGTGCCAAGTCCCTGTCCCCTGTGAGTGCTGAGCTGCCTTTCCCACATACCTCCCTCGGGCAACAAAGGAGCTGGATGCCAGGATTTTTGCTGGCTTGGCATTGCACAAAAGGCCTGTGGGGTGGGTACAATGGAATTTAGGCTGGGCATGGAGGCAGCATGGGTCTCCAACAAACAATAGCAACAGCAGGATCAAAACAGCAGGCAGAAAGTGTATGCACAATTACCAGAGCAAAACAGCTGAAGCTGCAAGGACATTACATCCCCTGCCCTGTCTCCAAGCAGGATCCCACTGTTGTTAACCTAACCACTAAGGAATCAGGCATATATCCCACATGATGCAATGAATGTTATACAAAAAGGAAGGTGAAAAGCAGAGGGATTAACCCAAGGCCATAAATTCCAGTCTGTTCCTCCAGGTTAACAAGGTGTTAAACAAGGCAGTATCCAGAATTCATCACATAACAGGGGCAAAAGCATTAATGCACAGAGGGATCAGGACAGCTGACAGAAACAGACTCTGGTACAGAGGAAAGCAGGGAAATGAACTCAATCATATCTGACTTAGAAGTGCCCAAAAGAGAAACACTGGAGAAGAAAAGTCCTCTTATTTGTAAAGAAACCTGACAACTTAATCCTCCATTTCAGAGGGGAGGAGGAGGGGATAAAAATTGTTTCTGCTCTCTGTCCTTATTGAATAGACCATAAACATAATAGACAGTTGAAAACCAGCTAACTTGTTTTGGGACATTTTCAGGAAGAAAAAAATGTATTGAAAAACGTTCAATTAGAAATATGAACCCTTTCACTTCTCAGTGTTCAAGAGAAAAGCATCTCCAGCTTTAGAGCTTCTGAAAGGCACCTGCTCTGTATGAGGTCTGATGTTTGCCCCACCTTTTTTCATATTGTCATTGAGAAAAGAGGAAGAGATGAGGATCAAAATGAAAACATGGGAAGTAAAAATGGGAGGTGTTGTTTTTGATCACAGCTCTATCAGTGAATCAGGAACATCTTGGTATGGCCATCAGAATTTAGCACAGCCAGGTAATAACTTGCAGAACTGACTTTATCCTTGGGGATTTAGGCTGTGCTGGTGTTTCACATTGCAACAAGAAGACAAGAAAAGGATGGAGAAGATGTATCACATTTTTATAACTAGCCAAAATATTGTGCTAAAATCCTTTCTCCAGCATGTTTCTTTGTGTCAGGTGTTTGTGCTACAGACAGAAAGAATAGGATTGATGTCATTGATACCTTTCCATACTTGTCATAGATTTTAGAGCCAGATCTCTTTGTTGCCTTCTCAGGATATTTTCTTGTATGTGAGACGTGTGCTCCTGAAGCTAGAAAACAGCTAAAAACCCAACCTGAATAAATGGAGCCTGCTCAACAATTAGTCTTCAAGTACTGCATAGAAGCTTAAATAGGGAATTGAATGGGATTTAATTTTGGGGAGGCTTGGAAAATGAAAAGGCCGCCAGTGTATACGAAAAATAACACATGCAGCTACTTAAAAACATTTCTCACTCCTCACAGTGGAGCAGTACAGGTCTGCCAGCATGGCAGTTCCCAGCTCAACAAGTCACAGACACAGAATAGCTCTCAGTCCACTCACAGAAGAAAATTGTCAGGACAGAACATTCTATACATTTCAGAAACAGCTGCCTGGTTTGATTTTTGGGTTTAGGTAGCTATAGGAGATTTCTCAATCTGTTCATGTCACTATTAAGCAAGAATCTTTGGATGGAAATGGAAAGTGAATTTTACAATTTGTTTGCAAATGCCACCTTTATGATTATTACATGTTAATATCTCAATATAACTGTTAATTTATTTCAAGTGCAGAGGCAAGGATCCTTAAGTAAAACAGCCACAACTTCCCACAATTTTACCTCTTTTGCAAAGAGATAAAATATGAATATCCAAAATAATGCAGAAACTCCTGATGTGAGTATCAGCTTCCGGTTACAGAGGAGCAAAACGGAGTCAGGGCATCAATGTTCACTCCCTTTTGTTTGAATATTTGGCCCTAATGTGGAACCATCTTTCAGCAGGATCTGGTATAAAAGTGAACGTGACAGATTGAGCAGCAGCTCAGTGCAGTGAGATGTGGAGGCATGAGTAACAGTTGCTGATAAAAGCTGATCAGCAACTCCTCAAGGCCTGCCTGGAATTCGCTCCCTAAAATGGCCTGCAAGTCTCATCTTGTCAAATATCTTTTCAAGTTCATTAGTGCCTGATGGCACCAAAAAAAAAAAAAAAAAAAAAAAAAAAAAAAAAAAAAAAAAAAAAAAAAAAAAGAACTGAAATGGCCAAGAAACCCAGTCAGTATTGTCGTGTTTTTTATTCTGTTTGGTTGGTTTTGATACAGAAAATAAATTTTAAAAAGGTTTTACTAACAGTTTCTGTGATGGTAGTCTTTATGTCAGCAACTAATGCTCCAAAATCTGCTGAAATATTAAAGCCTCTTTTTGATTAAGCATTGGGGTCAGCACTAAACTTCTTCATACAGCCTCTAACACCGAGTGAAAAAAGCTCTTACTCAGATCTGATCTGCCATGTGACTCATCCACTCTTGACATTTTCCCAGCAGCTGAAAGGAAAAGTGAAGCAAAGGCTCATTCTTCGAGAGAGAAGCTGAGCCTGGGCAGGTCGTTCTTTCCAGAGATTTTTGTGCTGCTGTTGTGCTCAGGTTTGTGAGGAGAGGGGGAGAGGAGCTGCTCCTGATTGCAGAGTAAACAGGGGGGAAGCAGGGCTCGGCCGCTGTGCCTCTCACGGGAGCCAGGCTGATTGCTGACAGCATTAGAGGAGCAGCCCTGGCAGCAGGCGGCTCGGCAGCCTCCAGGCCGCCATAAAACAGGAGCTCCTTTTTTCCACAAGAAGAAAAGGGCAGTGTCTCTGCAGCAAGCTCTTTACCACATGGTGCTTTTGGTGGAGAGAGAAAGCTTGATGCTGAACCTCAGCAAGCCGGGGGGGGAGAAGGGAAACCTGCTCTTTTCCACTGCTCCTCTACGGCCTTCTGATTTGTAGGGAAGAAAACACAGGCAATGCAAGCACATCACATTCTTGCAGCTGCTATGGAGCTCCTTTTTTAAGTTCTTTGTTACCACTTTTCTGGCACCAAACCTCTGTAAAGGCTCCACAGCATTACAATCCTACATTTTCCATCTCCAGGGCTTCAGCTATTTAATACTGGTACCCTCAAGGGTGGGTGGGCTCTGGTCTCCACCTGTAACACCCTGGCAACCCCAGCCTCCACCACAGCCTCCAGACCATCCTTCATTAACAATCTGCTAATGATAAACACGAACTGTGCTTTACCTACAGGAAAGGGAGCAGGAGAAGATGGGATAGTCTTTCTAAAGAGAAATGAACTTACTGAAGACATGCAGATACACCAAGATGTCTAAACAGAATGACCTGTTATCATGTACTGCCATGATAGAAAAATGACAACCTGTATTGACACAAGTTGGATTTTTGTGACAACGAGGTTCACAACTGGGGTCACAACTAATATAGCAGCTCAATTTTTTTATATATATATACAATTCCAATATAACTGGTAGATTTTTAACTAAAAAAGTGACACAGGATGTGTGTTTATCAAGAACTAGGCATTTCAGAATCCTTCTCTTCTATTTTCAAACTTCTAACAGGCTCTGATTCTAGCAGAAGTGTTACTGTGATTCTCCATCATATTTTGCTGACATAACTGGAAATAGTGATACTGTAGCAGCAAACCACCTGAGCATTAAGTGTCTGCCAATGATTTCTGCCTCCCCACACTCCTATCTTGCAAACTCTGCATGTGAAATCATTAATGTTTTTTCACTGACTTCATAAAACTACTTTTTTCTTTTTTTTTTCTACCTATGTGCTGACTTAATCAGCTTTAACATGCAGTCTGGGAGCTGCACAGCTTGAAGTAAAGGTTTAGATTAATGCCTTAAGGAAGGAGAAGATTTGTACCTCAGTAAACAATCCCACCTCAAAAAGCCAAGTGACCATGAAAGACCAGTCTGAGATCTGCCTCCATATGTTGTGTTTCCCCCTCTCATGATGTAACAGAGCTGATGTCAGAGAAGTCAGCTATGATCACTATTTCTAGGGCCTTTACATCAGGAGTTGAGGAGATCTGCTGGAACCTTGGTCCCTGGCTGCCCTCAGAGTTTTGAAATGGAGTTTGCAAAAGACTAATCTGGAAGAAATATTTTGAAATTCAGATTTTCCTTCATACTCTTCAAAGAACCGTGTTCAGTAATTTTGCAGTGAAGCCAGACAGGGTTTCAAGTTGGAGCAGCCAAAGCAGAGACATGTGGAGAATGTTTTCATCAGCATTTTGTACAGGTTTTGTTAGATGTTATCGCCCTCATGCTGGTTGATTACTGGCTCTAACCCCTCCCACACATCCCTCAATTTCTTCATTCCCCCTCACCCCAGGAAAGACCAAAATAAAATTGCTATTGTTGTGCCCCCATGTCATATTGCTTCTCCTTGCTTTTTGTCCCATCTCTTTAAAACCATAATCTATTCAAGACAGAGGCTGTCTGGTTTTCTGTGTTTGTAAATTATGTGACAGATGATACCCAAACTGAAGATGGGCCCTCAGGCACGAGCACATGAACTTTGGCACTTCTTGATGAAGAGATTAATGCATCTCTCTCACATTTCTGCCAGAGGTCACTGTCATCCTGGAGCAAAGGGAGATATAAACTTGCTCTTCAGCCATCTCTCACTTCACAGCTCAGGGTAATAACAGGAACAGCTTCCAACTGTCTGTACAAGTTCCTGTGCCAGGCTGAGAATTGCAACAACCAAGGAAAAACAATCAAAATGTTCATCCATATCTTCCAAACTAATTTCCTCACCTGCAGACCTCCATTTTTAGAATAAAAATGTTATTTCTTGTGCTGGCATATGCAACAGAAGGATTTACACAGAATGGATTGTACGGTTCCTTAGTAAACTGTTGCAGTGGGGATCCTGCAACACGCATATATCAAACCAGGAGTCCCGTGGAAAGGAAATATATATGGACAGACAGATTCTTGATAGCTGTTTCAGAGATGTTTATTTCTCCAGCCGCATGGCCGGAGCTCTGCCCAGGAACTGTTCCAGTCACGGGCCCAAGGGTCCTTCTGCCCGCGCAGGGAACACAAACCAACCAATGGGAACGAGGCTGAGCAGGGACAGGGAAGCCCCGTGTCTGTGCCCTCAGGGCCCCTCTCCCAGGGCTACACGGCGGGGGAGGGACCCCAACACCTCACTCGTTTTATTTTAATAAAAGGAGAATGAAAACAACTGGATAAACATAACAAGAACAGTTTCAAGACAAAACAAACCACCCTCCTGAGTCTTTAAATGTCCAAACAGATTCTGTGGAACATCTTAGGGCTGACAGAAGGGAGACAGAATTCTCTGAGCATGCTTTGTGGGGAAACTGAGGCAGGAGAGGGTTTAACTTCTTCCCTCCCCCTTTTCATCCCCCACTCGGCATTGGAAAGGGATTTTTGGGGAAACAATTGGCAAAAGCATGGTTTTGTGAGGGAAACCATGGATGAAAAAACGGATTGGGAATACACTGGGGGTAATAGGACATAGGGTAAAAGGGAAAGGTGGGATTAGGAAAGGGAAACTGTAGGGGGGGCTTACAATGGAGATATTGTCTAACGTGACTACGATTTTTTGCATATATACTGCCTTTTACAGGAACACCATCAGGCCCAGTGACCTGCAATGCTTGTAACCCTTTTCTCCCTAGTACAATATTAAATTCCACCACCTCTCCATCTCCCAAGCTTGGGATGCATTTTTCAGGGTTATTCTTTTTAATAGCAGTTCTATGCACGAATATGTCTTGCTGGTTGTCACACCTTGTTATAAAACCATAATTTTGCTTAACATTATACCATTTTACTATCCCTAAGGTCTTAGTTGCTATGATCTTTTCCTTTTTCCGAGTGGCTGCTGTTTTCTGTCTCGCTGCGTCTTTGCTCTCTCCTTCGGTCGCTCCCGTGTTGGAATTGTCGGAGCTGCTCGTGCCTGCGCGCTCTTCCCGGGGTTGCGTTCGGGGCTGCGCGGGCCGGGCCGGGCCACGCCGCTCAGTTCTCCGTGCGTCGCCTCCTCTGGTCGCAGCTTCGCTGCCGCTGTCGGGCGCTGCACCCACGTCTCGGCCGGGCCCCCGAGCGACGACTCCCCCGTGCCCTGCTCCAGCGCGCGTCTCGGCTGGGCGCGGCTCCGTTCCACCGCCATCGCCGCCAGCCGCCGCCCGCGCGCCGCCCCTCTCAGTCGGGCGTTCACGGGGCTCGCTCCACCACGCACTGCACAGGACCGGGCGGGCACCGCCGGGTCCCGCCGCTCCCGCCGCGCCTCGCCCCGCCACCGACACTGCGGCTCGCGTGGCTCCGCCCGCGCGCGGGAACTGCCTCGCTGCTGCTCGCAGAGCGCTCGGTGCACGTGGCCTGGGCCGCACGGTCCCTGCGCCACGCTTCCCTTCGCCAGGACACAGCTGACATTGCTCAACAGTCTCGGTAACTAAATAATATTCACGAAAATATTCTTCCATCGGCATATATTTTGACTCCAGTATTAACTGTGTCCAAACGGTTTTCCAAAAGCCCTTGGTAAGAATTAAATCCCAAGAAACATAGAAAAAGTTCTTAAACAACCATGCCAGGAAGTGTTTCAGTTCTTTTTGAGCTTGAATCAAGCTAAAATTTACAAATCGTTGTTCAAGAATCATTTTAAGTTTAAGATAAATGTCCATATGCGGCTCTGAGAGCCAAGAGTCTTCCCACGGTTCCTCCATAGTTTAGATATGGAATAGCAAAGCAAAACCAAGAAGAGGAATCCAAAGTTTCCAGGGTTTACTCACACAAATCAGTCGCTTAGGGATCGGGGATCGTTCTGCTCACAAATCTCCACCATTTGTTGCAGTGGGGATCCTGCAACACGCATATATCAAACCAGGAGTCCCGTGGAAAGGAAATATATATGGACAGACAGATTCTTGATAGCTGTTTCAGAGATGTTTATTTCTCCAGCCGCATGGCCGGAGCTCTGCCCAGGAACTGTTCCAGTCACGGGCCCAAGGGTCCTTCTGCCCGCGCAGGGAACACAAACCAACCAATGGGAACGAGGCTGAGCAGGGACAGGGAAGCCCCGTGTCTGTGCCCTCAGGGCCCCTCTCCCAGGGCTACACGGCGGGGGAGGGACCCCAACACCTCACTCGTTTTATTTTAATAAAAGGAGAATGAAAACAACTGGATAAACATAACAAGAACAGTTTCAAGACAAAACAAACCACCCTCCTGAGTCTTTAAATGTCCAAACAGATTCTGTGGAACATCTTAGGGCTGACAGAAGGGAGACAGAATTCTCTGAGCATGCTTTGTGGGGAAACTGAGGCAGGAGAGGGTTTAACTTCTTCCCTCCCCCTTTTCATCCCCCACTCGGCATTGGAAAGGGATTTTTGGGGAAACAATTGGCAAAAGCATGGTTTTGTGAGGGAAACCATGGATGAAAAAACGGATTGGGAATACACTGGGGGTAATAGGACATAGGGTAAAAGGGAAAGGTGGGATTAGGAAAGGGAAACTGTAGGGGGGGCTTACAATGGAGATATTGTCTAACGTGACTACGATTTTTTGCATATATACTGCCTTTTACAGGAACACCATCAGGCCCAGTGACCTGCAATGCTTGTAACCCTTTTCTCCCTAGTACAATATTAAATTCCACCACCTCTCCATCTCCCAAGCTTGGGATGCATTTTTCAGGGTTATTCTTTTTAATAGCAGTTCTATGCACGAATATGTCTTGCTGGTTGTCACACCTTGTTATAAAACCATAATTTTGCTTAACATTATACCATTTTACTATCCCTAAGGTCTTAGTTGCTATGATCTTTTCCTTTTTCCGAGTGGCTGCTGTTTTCTGTCTCGCTGCGTCTTTGCTCTCTCCTTCGGTCGCTCCCGTGTTGGAATTGTCGGAGCTGCTCGTGCCTGCGCGCTCTTCCCGGGGTTGCGTTCGGGGCTGCGCGGGCCGGGCCGGGCCACGCCGCTCAGTTCTCCGTGCGTCGCCTCCTCTGGTCGCAGCTTCGCTGCCGCTGTCGGGCGCTGCACCCACGTCTCGGCCGGGCCCCCGAGCGACGACTCCCCCGTGCCCTGCTCCAGCGCGCGTCTCGGCTGGGCGCGGCTCCGTTCCACCGCCATCGCCGCCAGCCGCCGCCCGCGCGCCGCCCCTCTCAGTCGGGCGTTCACGGGGCTCGCTCCACCACGCACTGCACAGGACCGGGCGGGCACCGCCGGGTCCCGCCGCTCCCGCCGCGCCTCGCCCCGCCACCGACACTGCGGCTCGCGTGGCTCCGCCCGCGCGCGGGAACTGCCTCGCTGCTGCTCGCAGAGCGCTCGGTGCACGTGGCCTGGGCCGCACGGTCCCTGCGCCACGCTTCCCTTCGCCAGGACACAGCTGACATTGCTCAACAGTCTCGGTAACTAAATAATATTCACGAAAATATTCTTCCATCGGCATATATTTTGACTCCAGTATTAACTGTGTCCAAACGGTTTTCCAAAAGCCCTTGGTAAGAATTAAATCCCAAGAAACATAGAAAAAGTTCTTAAACAACCATGCCAGGAAGTGTTTCAGTTCTTTTTGAGCTTGAATCAAGCTAAAATTTACAAATCGTTGTTCAAGAATCATTTTAAGTTTAAGATAAATGTCCATATGCGGCTCTGAGAGCCAAGAGTCTTCCCACGGTTCCTCCATAGTTTAGATATGGAATAGCAAAGCAAAACCAAGAAGAGGAATCCAAAGTTTCCAGGGTTTACTCACACAAATCAGTCGCTTAGGGATCGGGGATCGTTCTGCTCACAAATCTCCACCATTTGTTGCAGTGGGGATCCTGCAACACGCATATATCAAACCAGGAGTCCCGTGGAAAGGAAATATATATGGACAGACAGATTCTTGATAGCTGTTTCAGAGATGTTTATTTCTCCAGCCGCATGGCCGGGGCTCTGCCCAGGAACTGTTCCAGTCACGGGACCAAGGGTCCTTCTGCCCGCGCAGGGGAACACAAACGAACCAATGGGAACGAGGCTGAGCAGGGACAGGGAAGCCCCGTGTCTGTGCCCTCAGGGCCCCTCTCCCAGGGCTACACGGCGGGGGAGGGACCCCAACAGTAAACCCTTTTTACCCTTCTCCATCAGTTTGAAGGGAGGTGCTGTAGGAACCATAGAAATTTCTGTACAGCAACGAGAGAGCTTTTGTTGTGTCCCTGGTTCTACTGTCTCAAAGAGCGGAACAATTTAGTAATTAACAAATATTTAGAGGGATTTGTTCAGTGGCCTGAAGCACAATTAGGCAAACTCAACTCCTGTTGAGTTGGAGAACTGGATTTCTAATTGCCTCTATGATATGAACACCTCTCACTCTACAATATAACAAGCACAACTTGTGCTGGATAAATAGGTAATAACACAATTACTTAGGGTTTAACGGTTAAATATTTCACAGCAGATCAGAAATACAACTTAGGACACTTTGTGCAGTTTCTTGGATTCCCTTCCCTGGCTGCCACAGCCCCTGTGCCCAGGGGAGAGGAGTTTGGGCCACCAAAGGCTCCTGGTTTTTACTCACAAAGCCCATTGTGAAAAAAAGGAAGTGGGAAACAGAAAAAAAGATCTTTTGGGATCCAAACAGCCCATAAAGATAACATCATCATTTCTTGTTTCCTTCTCTCCCAAAGACATGTTGGCCAGACAGAGCTGCACTGCCCACAGATGAGGTAAAAGGAAATTAGCAGGGAAGTCCTGTGCAGCAATTAGCAAAGAAAAAGGGTGAGGGGCAAAAAACCTGATCTTCAAACCCTTTCCTTTCTACAGCACTGATTTTTAACCTTTCTCCCAGGTTTACCAAGAGTTATCCTCCCTTCCTGACCTCACCCTTACCTCAGCAACCTCCAGCCAGCTCCGAGGGTGACTCAAACCCAAGCCATGCATTTGTGTCCTGCTGGGGCACTTGTATCCAGCAGCAGTGTTTGCTGTGGGCACTGCCCAATCCACCTCCCAATTCAAGCCTGCACAAAGCACCAGGGCTGCAGCTTCCCCAGTCCTCCTGAAGCCACAGGGGTTTATGATTCACTGGGTATCAGTGGTGAGGCCCAGCCTCTGGCCTACAAGCGGGCAGCCCTGGATTTTACTCTCAAAAAGGACAAATTCATTCTTAAACACTTCACTTCTCTTTTTGTTATGGTTTCAACTTTATAAGTTGTTCCCTCTGTAGATATGTAAGGACATGGATCAGTGCACGTGGTTCCAAGGTTATGTAAGAACACGTCTGTTACCACTGAAAATATGGAAAGGGAGATTTATCTCTTCCATATTCTTAATTTGTTCTGGGAAAGAGGATTCATTTAATCAACCCAGAACTTTCTGCTTGACTAATCTTTCTCTCTCATTGTTTCCCAATCCACATTCTTCTGAAAGGAGAAAGGGCCCTAAGCAATGACATGTTTGAAGTTTACCTGGCAAGGAAGGAGCTCTTGGACTGAAACTTGTGTCCACAGATAAGGTGGGAAATGAACACTTTCATGTCTTACGAAATTTGCAATTTTTACTACAGGACAGCCGGACTGTGTTATTTCAAATATTGGCTGAACACTGTTTACTGATTACTCTCAGATACAGCAAAAAATGATGTCATGGTTTGGAGTTGCTTTCTGTTTGCTTTACAGCAGTGAAACCTTCTTCAACAAAAGAGTGTAGAATAGTTTCCTTTTTCTGCTGTAAAATAGAAAGGCTTGAAAAACAGGTTATGAAGAGCTCTAAAAACAAAGGCAGACTTAAAAAAAAAGACTGTTTACTTTGTGTAAAACAAACTAGTTTTGGTTACTTCACCCAATCCTTAAATCCTGTATGAAGCGCTCATTATATGAGTGAAATAATGGATTTATATCCCCTTGGAGAAACTCACAGCTGAATTCCAGCAGTAGGAGATATATTTTGGTCTGATGTACATTTAAGAAAGAGAAATATGGCACTGGTTATCATTTACAACTAGAATAAAGTACATCAAACATTTTAAGAGTGAATACTTATAAAGAAAAGATGTTGAACAGATCTGAAGTTCACTAAAATCTTTACATTTCTTTGTAAAAGCCTACATAACAATGCCACCTCTTCTTTAAGGGTCTAGGTTATCTTCCATTTATGGCTTCATCCTATCTCAGCAGACCCTTCCTGTCTCACTTTTCGGCTCAGGATGCTCCACTCCCTTTTGTATGAGCAGTAGGAAGTTCACAGCTCCAACAGGAAGGCCGCACCTTCCCAAGACAAATCAGATGTTATTGTATGACTCACTTTTCAGGGACAACCTTGATAATATGACAATTAATTAATTAATTAAAAAAAAAAAAAAGTATATTAAAAAAAACCAAATCAAGAAAGAAGCCCCACAGGAGTTTTATGAGTTTTGGCTACTCCTTTTTTCCTTCCCTTGAATTTTACATACATTTTCTCCTTCCTTTAATGCACGAGAAGCTTCCATTTCTCACTGTTTATTAAAGAATAAAAAATAATTTGGCCTGTTTTCTCAGTCCTTGCATGCAGCAAGTAATTGAAGGCAATTTCAGGCTTTTATGCACTTAATAGTCTGTACAGCTTGAGACCTGTAGATCTAAATTAATACACAAATAATGTGAACTATAATGGTGTTCATATTTGGAGAGTTCTGTGTTAAAATCTCGTGCCATTTCCATGAGCTGAGACTAGAAAAATTTACTCTATTATTCACCTTCTGTTAAAGAATTCACCTAGCAACACAAATTAACATGATGCAATTATTGGAAATAAAATGGAAACTCCATAAGAGTCTCATGTAATTTGGGAGCCTAAGTCCTGTTATGGTTGCGGGTGTCCAGACATTCAATTTCTAGACATTCTAGAAAATGATGCAGGGTTTGAGTCTAAATTGTTGCAGCAAAAGCAGGAAACATTTGACAGCTCTTTGTAGCTTTCACTGTGATACCTGAGATGAGCAAAGATCCTCAGGGATCAAATCCTGAGCAAAACTATGTGTGTGAGGAAAAAAACCACTAAAAAAGTTTTGAAAAGTCTGGAAGCCTGACCATAATTTCAGAGTTTTAATGGTCGAAGTGGATTATGGCTAAGATCAACCCATGTCTGCTGCAGCAAAAATTCCCTGGTGTTAAACACGTACTTTGAGATTGTACATTGTACTCAGGTACATCAAGGAAACATTTAACTGGGAAAGAAGTCAAAGAGGGCCACTGGTTATCTCAAGGATCTTTCCCTGGCAGGAGTGAGGTTCATCCCAATCCCCCATGCACCACAACAGACTCATGCCAGCTTTTGGATGGCTCAGCCGTGCTTCCACTTGCCTTGGCTCGTCCTGTCAGTGTTCTGCCAGGGACTTCTGGCACTTCTATTTACCCTGCCAGGGAAATTCCAGCTCCAGCTGTTGAAGTAGGTGGCTGTGTCCCAAAAAAGCATGAAGCTCAGGATTATTGGTCTCACTTGAAATAGGGGTGAGCTGTCCCAGGTGATGCAGATGTCTGGCAATGCAGAGGGGCTCTTTTCCATATTTTCTCTGATGGTGAGGAGGACTCTGGCTGCAGTGAAGTGGGGTTACAGCTCAGGGAAGGGCATGGCCTACTGCCCTGGGCCACTTTGATAAAAAACCACTTTTCCTGTTCCAGCCTCAGACCTGGACATTAGTTTGGTATTTCCTGTTTCAGCAGCCAGGACAGTGGCAAGGGAGACATGTGGGGAGTTTTTGGCAGGAATCACCTGCCTCTTTTCCTCTTCAGTAGCCACTGAGGCGGTAGGGAATGGGCAGGACAGATGTGCAGGAGAAGAAGGCAAGTCCCCCTCCACCCCCAAAAAAATTGTTCAGCCAAGTCACAAATCTGTTAGTTTTCATTACTCAACACCACAGCTTCCCTATAAACACTTGTGAGGGATGAGCGAACGGAGCAAGACACCTTCCCTTCCCACATCAGATGGGACAGGAATATGGGAAAATGTGGAAAGAGGCAAGATGTGCCATGGCCATGAGGAGTGGGGTGGTCAGAGACAGGCATTTTCATCAGAGGGCAAAGAGAAAATATTTTTGGTGCTGTCCTGTGCAGAGCCAGGAACTGGACTCCTTGTGGATCCCTTCCACTTTGTGAGATTCTGTGATTCTAAAACAGAGTAGCTTGGTATTCTCTGTGGTGCCTCATGAGGAATGAGTTCTACTTGCTACATTCAGTCTCAAAAAGCTGTTCTGATTTCATTGTGATGTGTGTGATGCATATGAAATTGAAATCTTAAACATTCTCTCAAAACATTTTTACGGAATCCTAAACTTGAGATTTCATCAGTTTTACCTCTCCTGGACCATTAGTTCACCTCTGCCCTGAAATGATGAGATGAACTCTGCTCTCAGGGTGTGCAATGACACAAATTCATGCCATTTAATTTACTTTTCAGTTGTCCATTCCCATTTGCTCACAGGCTGTACACTTGCCTGTCTTGAGCATGCACAGCCACTGCCATGTAACCTCAGTCAGCATCCTGTTATCCTATACAGATCACACTGGGGCTGGAAGGAGGAATTCTCCATGAGGAAACCTAATCCTGTGACATTTTCAGTGTGACAAGAACCAGGACAAGCTGTAATTCTAACCAGACACTGTGTTATTGAAAGATACATGGTCCAATTTCTTGTCTGAAATGCAGATTTTAATAGGGAGCAGAGCTTTGGGGTGCTAATCCAAGCCAAATTAAACTTTGTGTACTTTGAGGCTTAACTATCATTACCATATTGTGTAACTCTTTCATTACTTCTTTTTTGTCATGTAATGGCTCCTTCGTGGTTTTTTTATGAAAACCAATGCAAATGTTAGAAAAAAGAAGCAACTCTGTATGTTAGACATCAGTAACACTGTAACACATTTAAATGAAATAGTTCATTATTCTTTTTGGTTCATTCAGGAAAAAAAGAATCTTCTGTCTGAAGTTTATGAAAGGAGAGGAAAGCATAAGGGGAGTTAAAGGGGGCCATAGAAGAAAGAGCATGGTACTGGTGTCTGAAGTAAGGTCAGCTGGCTTTCAGTCTTAATTTGCAGTGGTCTTTGGCAACTTTGGAGACACTTCTACTAAAAAGAAAAATTTACATTTTTAAGATAGAAGTCATGGTCAATAGAGAACCAAAAATTTTGCTGTAGGCATGATTGACCAATCTGTGTTCTCTGCATTGGGCCAGAGACCCTTAAATTACAGGGGAAAAAAAGCGGAAATCTATGCCAGTCTGCCTGAAAAGTTGCCATTGAGCTGCATATATTCTGCAGAGCAAAGTCTCAGCAATGCTGTTTCCTAACTATCTCCATCTGGATCACTGAGTTCTGAACTACATAACAAAGCTCTTCCCATTTGGATCCTGATTTTGACCAGAGCATTATATATCCCAGAACCTCTGGGCCAAGGGAATTTGCGTCATTAAAATGTCCCAGGAATTGTGTTACTGAAGGTGTAAATCATAGGTTGCTGTTTACCACAAAATGCTATGGGTTATGCTGGCCAGGACCAAACCAAAATGAGGAATTACAACTGCTTTTTTACATTCTGCATCCTGAACTGACATGTATAGCAGCGTTATTTGTGGTGCAGAGTTCCCTTCTGGGAATATCTGAAAAAGTTAGAGTCCTTTCAAGATGATCTCACTGCCTGTAACTCTTTGCATCCACGAAACACAAAAGGCCAGAAGAAAACATGTTTGAGTGCTCCAAGTTGTTTATTTCACTAAGAGTCCCACAGCTCTGACAGGACCTTGACTGCCTCCAGGTTTTGGCTTCCTGAGCTGAGGGTCAATTTGGAAGCAGCCCTTCCCTGTGAGTCTGGGTGGTGTTGGTGACTCTCTGTAGGAATGAGACCTGAAGTCATGAGATACAATGAGGGACATAGTGAAAGGACTGCTGTGGGATCTGCCATGAGACATGAGGTCATGGTGACATGCTGAGGGGTGAGACATTATCAAGGGGAGGCTGGATGACCCTAATTGCTGCCTCAGCCACGTAGAAGTGGGAGAGATGTTAAAGCCTCATGTTTCTGTTACATCCCTGCACAAGTCCCACAGCCTCTGTAATCTCTCCCTTTGTAACTCTGACATCCCTCACATATATAAAATGGCTGCCCACATCATGACATCAGTATCAGGGTATTTGACTCCAGTCTCACTTCCACTTCCCTCAAAAGTACAAATTGGCATTTGAAATCCTCAGTGGTAGAGGATGATAACTAGACCATCCTGCAGATGACTTGAGAGGCTTGGTCCTCTCTCCTCCACAAATCAGGAACACCTCTTTGGTAGGATTTGTGCCTCCAACCCTGTTGGAGTACCCAGGAACACCGGCACACAGTGCTACACACAGATTTTGTAGCTCTAGTCCAGTTATCAGTGGAAATCTAACAGAATCTAAACCCTGTTGCTTCAATAAATGTAAAATAAATAGATCTAAATAAATCTGAACCTATTGCACTGTTGGTGAATCTGCTGATAAAAGTTACTGAATTCAACCAGACTTACGGGGTTGGGTTGGTAACACAGTGTTGGTAAAACTGTGATCATGGATGAGACCTAAATTAGGGTGTAACCCACACTATTGGTGTTTCTGGGACCTTATTGCACGTGACCCATAACCAAGTTGGTTATTTTGAGATATTCAGCCCAGATACACTCAGCCCTTTGATTTCTGAGGTGGGAAGCAAGGGGATTTATCTCTGTCAAATTTATGTACTCTTAATGCAGCAGTGTCTCCATACCCGACCTTGTCCTTGCTCCAAAGGCTTCCTGGGCAGGCCTGGAGTCTGTGACCAGCTCTTGTGACTGTTCTGGGCCTGTTCCAGCCTGGTGTCTCTCCAGCTCTCAGTCCATGACAACCCCCTTTATCTGGGCATTCAGCAGATAAACTAAAAGGCACTGAAATAAAAGTGTTGATTTAGTCCCTCCTCTGAACAGTGCCATCTCATCCCAAGCAGCATTCAGGAAATGGATTGCAAAGCTCAGATGAGAACCCCTGTCAGCCATGGTGGAGGTGCAAGCCCACAGGGATGACTCATATTTTCCAGCAGAATCCAAGCACAATGGTGGAATGTGGAAGGGTTTATAAGGAGTACCAGGCTGGCGCTGCTGGAAGCTCCACTCTTCAGTTTTTCCACAGAGTCGGTACAGCACGGCCGGCGGCAATAAAGCGCTGTTCTCTCTACCCGCCCTGCTGAAAAGTGTGCTTTAAGCCACTACTACAGGGTGGAAAGTTTAGCTCTGTCTCAGTGCCCGTTCTATGTTTGGCCCTTGGGCTGAGAGTGCCAGGAGCGGGTTGTGTGAGGTTACTTTATGTTAAATATATACCGTTTGGTGTTCCCATCTCGCTGCCCAGGCCTGTCACATAGGCCTGTGCGCCCCCCAGCCCCTCAAACATACACACTGCAGCCAGCACTGCCTTGCAATCACTACCAGCTTGGTCCAGATTTGGATAAATGCCTTGAACTCCATCCACTACAAATTCCTGGGTCACCCTCTTCTGCAATAAAAAAAATTTCCAAGCCGGAGGTCCAGTTCTTGTTTGCCCATATATTTTAGACTTGGACCTATGGATGCAAAATTAAGCAAATAGAATGTTTTATGTGTCACCATGTTCTTTTAAGCTATGCACACTTGTGCTGGTTCCAGCTGGGGTAGTTAATTTTCTTCCCAGTGGCTGGTGTGGGGCTGAGTTTTGGGGTTGTGCTGAGCACAGAGTTGATAATACAGAGATGTTTTTGTTATTGCTGAGCAGGGCTCACACAGAGCCAAGGCCTTTCCTGCTTTTCGTGCTCCTGGGGAGGAGATTGGGGGTGCAGGGGGACACAGCCAGGACAGGTGACCCCAACTGACCAAAGGGATATCCCAGACCCTGTGACATCCTGCTCAGGATATAAAGTAGGGGGAAGAAGGAGGAAGAGGGAACATTTGGAGTGATGGGGTTTGTCTTCCCAAGTCACCATTACATGTGATGGGGATCCCTGCTCTCCTGGGGATGCTGAGCACCTGACCATGGGAAAAAGTGAATTAATTCCTTATTTTGCTTTGCTTGTGTGCATGGTCTTTGCTTTCCCTATTAAACTGTCTTTATCTCAATCTGAACCCACAAGTTTTCCAGCTTTTACCCTTCCAATTCTCTCCCTCATCCCACTGATGGGGGAGTGAGTGAGGGGCTGTGTGGGGCTGGGCTGCTGGCTAGGATTAAACCATGACAACACTACGTAATGAATTTCCTTTTGGCTCCTAAAGGTGTCAAGAAATTTCACACTGAATTTATCTGCTCGTCTAACATACATCTGAACTCACATTTATAGCTCAATTTCTCTTCATGAACATAAAAACCTTCCTAAAAGGTCTAATTTTTTAAACTAAATTACTTTTCCTATTTTTAGGACATAGAACCTTATGCGCAATAAT
This sequence comes from Corvus hawaiiensis, assembly GCF_020740725.1. Lineage (NCBI taxonomy): Eukaryota > Metazoa > Chordata > Aves > Passeriformes > Corvidae > Corvus > Corvus hawaiiensis. The sequence continues at coordinate 2,251,325 of NC_063214.1, forward strand.
TTCCAAGAAACACAATAGCTTTGTTATTGTCAAGTAAGAGACCATAAGACAGATATAACACTACCAGAAATAACAAAACTTCCTGTTTAAATAAGCTATAATAGAGGTATAAATAATCCCAAAGTATGATTTTATATTTACATCATATGCTGGCATTTATTATAATACTTTTTAAAGACTACAACCCTTTTTCTATCTATTCATTTTCTGTTTGGCACCTAAATCAAAAAATCCACAGATGACACACAAAATGACCTCTCTTCTAGCTGGTTTCAGACAAGGACTTTAGGACAGTGATACCTGATGTATATTTAATTTTTATGAAACCACCTCTTTTAATTTTCATGCTGTTTGAGAATCTAAGACGTGTGTGCTCAGAAGAACACTGACATTAATAAAAAGGTCAAATAAAAGTGCTTATAATGAGCCAACAAAGCTGGGATCTGAGCCAGACATTTATGGACTAGCTTTGGCATAAAAGGAGACTTTCCACTCTTCTGAAAGCCAGATGGACTTGGTTGCTCTCCTCACCACTGCAATCAGAATTCTTTGATGATTCTGAAGCTAGCAAATTACTTTTTAACCAATTATTCAGTTCCTCCCTTACAGCTCCACCAGGAATTGGAGCACTGCGCTCTTCTGCCCCAGGCTTTATCTCACATTTGCACAGGCAACACTCTCAGCTACCTCTGGAAGAGGAATAAAGGAAAGGATAATTCCATTAAAAGGCCTCCAGCCTCTGAACAGAAGCAGATGAGAAAATTACCAGCAACCCTCCTTGGTTTGTCAGTCTGAAAGAGTTTGCTGGGGCAAGTGAAGTCCAGGAGAGAATGAGACCAAATGCTGAGTAGACGGTGGAATCGGCACATTGACCTCAATATTAATGGAAATATTGCTGCATTAATTCTTCCTCTGTGGTTTAGACGTTTTCTTGGACAAACTCTGGCATTAATCTCGCTACGTATTTTTTCCTTCCTAGCTGGTGTATTTTAGTGGAATACTACTACAGAGTAAGGTATTACTCAGACTAAGCCACTGCTTTGGATCCGTTTGGGAGGAGCTAAACCTGGACTGAGCAATGACAGGAGAGGGGAGACAAATCAGAAACGTGGCATCCAGAAGAGGATAAAGAATGGAACTTCCCCTCCCTGTGCCAAGATTCGGGAGCATTCTAATGAGGTGGTTCCCTCCCCACTGACACTTCTGATAATAAAACCTTAACGGATCCTTCTCAGTCCTCTTATCCCCCCATAAATTCACACTCCTGTTGCTGTTGGAACACATTCCCTTTCCCTGAGAGATTTTCCAGGAGAAAAAACTGCTGTCCATAACTCAGGTTTTAAAGGACCAAACTACTGTATGCAGAAAATAGCTGGGGCTCTGTCAATCCCATCTTCCCTGGCTCTCCAGAGCCCAGCTGGCAACCAGAGTGGAAGGAGGTGTCCGAGGCATTTGCTGCCTTTGGGACAAAAACTGGGATTCTAAGAATGTGGTACTTTTTTGGGGTTTCTGTCTTCCTGACAGACAAGAAAACAGTATTTTTTTTTCACGTTTGAGGTCTTCTGGCCATAGAAATTTAGACACTGGAGATAAAGGTAACATCTAAATATAATGTGAAAAAAAGTACCTGTTTTACTTGCATAAGATACGAAAAGTATAGTGGCAAAAATGCCCATTCCTTGTGCTTTTTTTTCTCTAATGCTGTGGATTAGAGACTTTTTCAATGCATATTAATATATATATATATATAAAATAACAACAAGAATTTTAAAAATCCAGGTATATGTTTATATGAGTGCAAAACTGAAGATACCATGTTACATTCAGAAGAGCCATATGGTGTGGTAAATATATAAGGCAACCAATCTGCTTTAGAGATTATTTTAAATGAACTTTCATTATCTTAGGGTATTAAACCTAACTGAAGGTGGAAAAACTGTTTAACATAAGTATTTCTCGAAAAAAATTACCTTTTTCCAAAAATGAAATATTACCACTATCCTAATAATACTACTCAGACTTACTGAAATTGCCAGCACAGATATTTCCATCAGTTTCAATCCCATTTCTTGCAGCCTTATCCAGTACTACTGAATATAGGCAATTTTCCTTTTATTTTGTAGAAATTAGAGATAGTCTTGGAAAAGACTTTGGGAACTTTTAGGATAAAGAGGAACACACTTTCTCTAGAGTTTGGATTTGAATCACCCAGGGAGGAGGATGAGAATTTCCCTGTGAGCTCAGAAGACTTTGTAGTCTGGAAACCAACACTTGACAGCCTACTGAGGTTGGTATTTTCCCAACATTCCCAAGTTTGCAGGTGATAGATCTCCCGGTCTGCAGCTCCAAAGCCCTTGCCTCAACTGGAATTTTGGAATTTCTAGGTTCTGGTGTCTGTGTCAAACAGATGAAGAGCTGGAAGCCACCAAGTCCAAACTGTGTTATCCCAAAGAAGATGATTCCATTTCAGAAAGATTTGAATACTCCAGATTTACCTGTCGGGCAGATTACACTCAACAAATGTTCTGAGAGAGAGCAAAATCCATTTTGGCAACATACCAGATTTTCCAAAGAGCAGAAATGCTCACAAGTCCAACAAAAACAGACCCATATCTGTCAATCCTTTAACTGCCAGTAATCAGCTGGAACGCTGGTCAAGGGAAAACCCCTCAAAATCTACGTCAGAAAGTAGATTCCAAGGGAAGAAGCAGATCCAAAACTCAATCTGTCTAATGCTTCTGAAAAGCCCATGGATGTAACTTTTCAGTCCTGGATGTATTTAGGTCTGGAATGACAGTTTAAGAGATTAAATCCCTATTTTAAAAAATAAAAATTAAATATCAGTAAACTCTTGTTTTGCAAATCTACAGAACAGATCTTCCTTGGGATTCATTTTGAACTTGAAGTGATATTTAGGGTATGATGCCTTAAAACTGTCTGAACCAAGGACAGTGCCTTTTCATTACATGTGATAAAGAGCCTAAACTTGGTGTAATGGTGAGTGAGCCTTTACAAAGGACCTACAACGCCCAGAAAGGCAAAATGGAAATGCTGACATAACAGTGTTTGACTATAACTGCTTATTTTTTTGACAATTTGGCATCTTTATAAGAATCAGTTTTGTTATATTTTCTTTACGAACTCACACAAGTTTTTTAAATGTCAGCCTGCAATTTTCTCCTTGCCAGTTATTCTCCTTGTGTACAGGAATACAGTTTTTTTTATTTTAACTTTTTCCTGGAAATAATTTTGGTTTTTTTACTGAATAAAATAACATGATTTAAACAATAACACTATGTCTATGTTTAACGCTCATGGGCATGGATTTGAAGCTTAGATAAGCTGGATACAAACTGGTGGAAGCACATTTACTGCTGTGAGTTCTTTTCTGCAAAAAACAAACAAACAAGCAAAACCAACCAAAAATCCAATTCCCTATGAAAATAAAACAAAAGTCGTTTCAAATTCTCTACATTCTGTGAGACTCCAAAGAGGAGAGAGGTGAAGTTGTTAGAGACTGAAATATTGAGATATATATATATATATATATGTATATTTATAAAAAACAACCATTCAGTGTTGTTTCACTCTAATCTGCCCCAAGGGATCTATATTAACAAGAACCTGGGTCACCCTTGCCTTCCTCCTAAAAATCCATGTATTTATGATCAGTCCTGAAATGTTAATCCTTTGGATGAAGATTCCCTTTGAGCTGTGACTGCCAACACATGAAAGTGCTGAAGGTGAAGCTATCATTTGAAAATAAATTAGAAGGAAAGTTGGAAAAGATGTTTTCTGTTACAAAACTTCCAGTGGTTTGTTTGTTGTTTGCTTGTTGGTGGTTTTCTTCCCCTTAAAATACAAAGTATTTTTGCTATGTTTTGGTCCTTATTTAGCAAACATTTTTGATTAAAGCCATGTTGTGTTTTGACCTTGGTCTGCTGGGTCATTCATTGCCTGTGTGGGAGATTTGAATGCAGAAGTCAAGTTCAAGAGCTGGGAAACACAAAATGTGTCCTCTCTTTTTCCAAATAGCTGGTGTTCTTTGGAACATGTTGGTCCAGGAGTTTTATCTTTCAACACTTTAATTTAAAAATCAGTGCAATATCATCCTCAAAACTACCAGAAATTAGTAATCAAGGAGAAGCAAGCTAAGTGAGCTCACCAGACTAACAAAAAAAATTTTTGTGGGGAATCATTGTGTTCTGTAAAAGTCACCAGGATATAACAACTTGTAATATGTAATGATTAAATTGATGAGAACCAAACAGATCAACTCAGTTCAGTGAAGACACACAGTATTATCACAGGCATAAAATGAAAGTAAAAAGAAATCTTTGCAAAGTTTGCTTTTGCCAAATAAAATGTAATTGTCTTTCATTTGACATCAAAGGCATAAATCATAATTTAAAATAATCACACTGCCTTTTGAAGTCCTTATTAAAATCAGGCATTGTCCCAATGTGCATATCCTACTTCCGTAAGGAAATATTTTATTTTTGCTTGTAGCTATAAAAAGAATTCTTTCTGCTTTTTAGATAAAATTCCTCTTCTTAAAGTTGACAGGTTAAAGGAGCTGGACATCAAAAGAAAATAGAAATGTTTTATTTCTGATTTATTCCAGTCAGTTTCCTTATTTGAAGCTTTCCTGGGCTTTGAATGTCACTGGGTTGAGGGAGGTCAACCAGAAACCAAAAAAAAATCAGCAAATTGAGCAAATGTATTAAAGAGATAAATATAAAATTATGCAATAAGTAGCAAGAAAAATGGAGCTCATAAAAGAAGGTCATAAATTCAAAGTTTGAGAGAATCAAGAGGGAGAAAAGGAGGGATTAGTAAAAGGGGATGTGGAAGGCAGCAACAAGGGGAAACATGCAAAAGGTCTTCCCAAAATCTTTTACAGAAACTGTCTTGACGTCTCCTTCAAAAACCTGCTTTTGTGGCTGGCAGTTCCCTGCTTTTTCTGGCTTCCTGTGCTTCCAGAAATCTGGGAAGAGACAGAGCATTGTGTGCCTGAACCTGCAATGGATGCCTGAGCTCAGCAAGGTGAGCGGGACCTTGGAGTGTGAGGCAGCAGCTCCCAAATCCTTCAGGATTCCTACTCCCACAAATCCCAAACAAACCATGAGTTTGGCAAAAGGAATGTGAACAAAATAATTTGGAGGCAGGTATTTCTTCCAGAAAACGTAGAGCAAAGAAATCTCTCACCCAAGGGAAGCCCTTAATGGGCAGGAGGAGAACTCCGAGAGCTCCACATCCGCATGGGAACTTCTGTGGAATGAGTCACAGAACCCAGCACTCATTACAGAGCTTTGAAGGGACATCTGATGTGACAACTGAAAGCTGCATCTGGGGATGCTCCTCCTATCAGGCAGGCCAAAAACAGAGGTAAAATAACTCTCTGCTGACGTCAATGGGAGTCCTGCCACTGGCTGAGGCCAGGACCAGGAGCTCACTCCAGGCTTTTTTCTCTCAGGTGATTTATCATAATTGCTTTTATCTGGCAGTTTCATAGTGGAGAACCCACTCTGTCTTTTTTCTATATGGCACTAGAATATCTTCCGGTTGTTCAGACACGGTTTCTGCCAGCTGGAACATATGTCACACCAAGACATTAAACACAGAGTTGGGTGTTGAAATCACACCACTGTGCACTCTCTAATGTGTGTTATTTAGCCTCCTAATTGTGGTTGCTGCTGTTTGCATGAGAGAGTGTCTTGTGGATTTGTCTCCTCCTTCTGTGCTTCCTGCTCATCACCAACACTGGAGTAAGAAATGCTCCCGTTCACAGAGAGGCAACTTTTGGAGCTGAGGATAAAGATATTCTTATTGTGTCCTAAAGGTGGAGTTCAATTTCTACTTCTGAGAACAAAGACTCTGCTCATCATAGTGAAGTACAAACAGTAACAAGGTTAATGTGAACTTCAAGATGTGCTCTCTAAGTACCATGAAACACAAATTCTCTCTCTTTGCTAAGTATGCAGTCAAATAACTCTTATAAATTCTCTGCAGAAAAGAACAAAATTAGAAATGAAATGGGTTGTGGGTTCTTGTGTTTCAAAAGCTCTCTTTTTCTTCAAATTTTGCTTTCAACTGAAATAGAAAAACTGTGCATACCAATTAAAGATGAAGGGAGCTGAACTGAAAATCCTCTTCGAATATATCATTTTTCCTCTTAATACAACAGCAAAAATGCACCATTTCCTATGTCCCCAATATATACCATATATTCCCTATTATGTAGAAGAATAGGGAAATTCAAATAAAAATAAGGTTATTTTAGAAAATATTGATTTGGATATTAAAAAGTAATATTCCAACCTCACTGGGCACAAAAGGAAATAAAGCAGACTGAGCGTGACCTACTGTATTAACTTTATTTCCAGCCAGAAAGGGGAGGGAAAGGAAATGCAAACAGAAGATGAAAACCGTGACTTGTTCTGTGGGTTAACATTGGCTTCACACCAGCAGTGTCCCTTCTACAATGAGGTTTCCAACCAGCCTTTAGGACAGATGTCAGGATACCTCAGAAAAGGACATAGTGTTGCTGAAATGGTCAGAAACTACCTAAGATAAATTAAATATACAATGAAAAAGAGAGTAGGGTTCAGCATGAGGTGGCATTACTTTCATTCCATCAACAGATTTTTGAAATATGTGTGGTGTTTATCTCGAAGCCAGACAGGAAATATTTTAAGATTTTGTAATGGCTGTCATATGACAAAAATGTTTTCCCTCCTTTAGGGTCACTCTTACATGGTGAGTGGATGCACTTCCAGGTGCACTTGATTAATATGAATACAAAATCGATTGGAACACTTGCAGAAAAGTCCAGGTTCAGAGATTACCAGATTCAAACACAAGAATGCAAACACATGACATTCCCCCCCAAAAAACCCCAGAAGGCAGGAAAGAAGCCCTGGGAATAACATGTAATGTATATATGGTTTATTCTTGCAGATAAAAATACTTGCATGATTCACTATGTTAGAACTGTACTGACCTATATTTCTACAAATAAAAAGCCAGATGGGTGAGTCAGGATCGGATTTCCAGATCTGAATTATTTTCAGTTACAAATAAGGAAGTTTAGCAAATAGGCTCAATCTAGAAGTCATTTTCATGACTTCTGCTTTGGATTAGGCACACCAAAACCAAGGCTGTTGGATTCCCAGGGAGAAACAAACACAGGTTTTCTTCCCATTTCATGGTACAATGCTCAAAATTTAACAGGCACTTAAACCCACAATAATACAGAAAACATAGCAGTGCATAAAAGCAATTATTAAAATCTTTTTACTTATCACCAAGAGACTCACCTAATACTGAGATTTGCATGTCAGCTCTTTTTTTATTACGTATATTTGGTTTCCCCATTAAAAAAAACCAACCAGATATACAAAAACAGGACAAGTCCACTTCTATTCTAAACACATTATTTCCAGAAAAAAAACCCCAAAAAAACCTTTGGGAAAGCTGTTTACAGCATGATGTATCTTTACCAGCAGACTCAGCAAAGAGATCCTTTACTTCTTTTTTTTTTTTGGTGAAATTTGGCGCTTTTTTTGGATTCAAATACATTTGGAAAACGAGAGATGGGCTGGGCAAAGCAGAGTTATAATAAAAATGGCATAAGCTGGTAACTGGCATCACAAATATTTTTTTTCAGGAATTGAATTTAAGGTCAGTTGCAATATTTCCAGTGCTTGCCTCCCTCTTTTCTTGGGGTATTTTAAACTGAAAATGAGGCCTAATAGATTGACAAGGTGTATGCACTAAATAATTATTAAATGAATTCAACTGTTAAGTTTCCATCTTTCACAAAATATTATGCACTGCCTTCTCCATACAGACTTGGATCTAGGCCTCAAAATGTCCTTGGCTCCAGAATGGCTCCCAATAAAGCCTGGAGCCAAAGAAGGCATTTTCTTGGCATTAGGTGGGACTGTCCCTGCCCATCCCAGAGAATGGGACAATAAACAGCACTCAGTTTACAATTTTGTACCATAAATGCATTAACTATTTACTCAATCCTTTGCAAAAGGAAAAGGGGTCTGATAGAGGAGGTAGAGAAGCCAGGTGGCTCCTAGAGAAGGAGAGGACATGGATGAAAACAGGCAGTGAATCTCATTTCTCCTTAAAATACGGAGATAATTCTATATTCTATTGATATATAGAGCTGATACCTGCTGTCTGTTAGTTAGAGACACAAAAAGTGAACTGGAGTTCTGGCAAAATAAAGATGTGTTATTCCTCCAGCTTAATTTATCCACATAGTCCTGCACTAAGCATCACCACAAATGTTTTCTGCGACTTTACAAATAAACAGAAAGCTTTGAGCTTCCTCAGTGGATTCATTTTTTTGTTGAGAAAGGTATCAGTGCACTGGCTTTTGTCCTATTAGGGAGTTTCAAACAATTAGCTTTTATCTAGGCCTTCATTTAAAATGAAGACTAGAAAAAGAAAAATCTTAGTCAAGCAGCCTAATTATATGAAAAATCTGCAGGATGGTTCTGCACCCAGTGAGTGAGACAGTGGATCATTGGTACAGTTAGTGCTGTTTATAAACAGCAAAGCTCTGTATACATTTCCTGTTATAAAAACATTCAACAGTCTGGAACCATTTTCTGCTGGAATAATAATAAAAAAAAAACAACCAAGAAACAAAGGCAAAAATGTAACACTTTGAAGCATACTCAGCTTAGACTATTTCTGTAGTATTACCTCACTGCTGGGAAACCACTGTACTGTGGCCATTTACTGGAAAACTAAATGCATAGAATATGGGAGACATAAAAATATAATAAACTCAAGGTAAAAGCAGGGAACTATGCTAAAATCAAGTTCTGAGGGATTTCAATTAAAGCCAACTAATTCATATGCAGAAACCAAAAATGGTCTTGAGAATTTTCCCTTTCTTGTCATGGTTACAGGCAGGTGAAAGGCTTCCAAGAGCTATCACTTACATTTATTTGACTTGCTCAATCCTTCATTTGATGTCATTAACAGATGGTTAACCTCAAATGTATTTAAGGCCAATTTTACAGCTTAGAGTAAATCCAGTGCTCCAATGGCGTTTATTTGTTTCAAAGCCCAAACACTGTGAGAAGGAACAGTTCCAGGGAATATTAAAATCAGTGACATTCTTCTGCTGACTGAAGAGAACGTTGACTCAAGCCACCCAGTCTCAGGTGATGCAATTTAAGTCCTGTGCTTTGGAGAACCAGTGACTAGGATCTCTTGTAGGTCCTCAGTTCCTTTCCCCAAAGAACAGGGCAGCTCCAGAATGGAGTTTAGCAGAAAGCCTGGATGCACACAAATGGCTAAATATTGAAATTATAAATGACAGCTGAGTCATGAAATGCCGCACAGCACGAGGAGGCCTCTCCTGACATCAAAAATCACCAATTCCCTGCAGATTAAGCTTCAACCCTCTCTTCTCTTCACCACAAACCTCATCTGATCTTGTTCGTTCCAGAGCTAGAGTAAATATACAAAATAATGTCTTCATGGAAATATATGTTCCTTAGGAGTAGATGTTAAAATTTGTCTCTGGAGCCTAATATTTCTCATATAACTTCAGCCCTGTCATTCTTCTGCTCAGGATTTGGGAGAGTGCTAAATGCCATGTCTTGGGTCAGGTTTTAGCTGTCAGCTCACATTTAATTAACAAGTAAATAAGGGATGTAAGAACGTGCTTGAACCTCTGTTAGCTGCAAGAGCTTCCTGAGCAATGGCTTCAGCTGAGTGGTGACATGGAACCAGCAGTGCCATTTCAGTGGTGTGAGGAGAGGGTGGCACCCACCACCCTTGGCACTGTGAAAGAGCAATTCTGAAGAGCCCTAAATGAGGCTACTGCTGGGAAACACTCCCAGAGACACAAATGGCTGTGTCCTATTTATACCAATGTGTTTTGAAATCAGATATTTGAAATAAAGGATGACACCAAAAGTCCAAGGATAAACAGGTGATGAGTGCAATTTTATAAACCCAAAATATTTCTGAAAATTAAATGGGAGTTCTTCTGCTTTAGGGCAGAAACAGGCTCATCCCTCTCAGAAGATCAGTGGTTTCCCACTGGCCAGCAGATGCATAGCTTTTTGTACTTCATACTCCTTTTGGTCTGTAAAAGCTGACATTGCTTGTGGATGTGCCTATTTTGTGGCAACTCAAATTATTGTTTAATATTCATTTTTATTTTGCTTTCTTTAGTAGATTCGTAGCCAGGTAAGAGTTCACAAACAGAAGGCAGCTCCTCTAAATCCAATCCTTAGCTACCTGAATGGCTTCTTTCAATTCCTTCAGTCCCATGAGAGTATTCCAAGTACTTTTTTTTATTTCTAGCTTTCATTTCCTCCCACTTGTCTTCCACTTACACAGAAGACTATTTTTTCCCCACTGAAAATGTCAACATTTATTACTTTGTTGGGCCAGCCCTGAAGAAACCAAAATTGACCCAAGGTGTCAAGTCTGTTCTCTTCCTTTTCCTGCTCTCCCTCCCTTTCCCATAAATTAAAGCAAGGTTAAATAAAAACCTTGCTGTGAGTCCTAGAACAGGTAGATCTCTGTCAACATTTTCTTATGCCTTCTCATCCAAGGTTTGAATACATACTGGAAAGGTTTATAAAAAATTTATCTCTCTTTTCATCAATTTTACCAATTAACTTTTAGTGTCATTATTATTATAACACATTAAGTGTGTAGACTCTTCACCTGGGAAAGGATGAAAAAAATTGCAAGGAAGAAAACAAAAGGGGAAGGAGCACTTGTGAAGGTTCAGGTTGTAAAGTGCCAATGAATACACCTGATCAATTTTCCCAGTTTGGGGTTAAGACCAAGTGAATATAATTTCTATTTGCCTGCACTGATCAAATAGTTGAATAGTACAGGTATTACAGCCTTGATTTTGCTCTCCTTCTACAACCTCCACCTATGCTGATATCTCTGTCATAGTAACATCCAAGTAGCAAGGATATGACCACCACAGATATTGATTATATTAGTAACTGATAAAAGTGGAAGATCTAGGATTTATTTCCTGATTTTAAGGAGATATATGCATTTTCCTCTATTTAGATCACATTTTTATCATCTTCTCTGTTGTAATACCAAGAACACTACATCTTTTGTTATAATTACTCTAACTACACATAGACATGAGAAAATCAGTGAAAGCCAAGTGATTATCTGAAGTTGTAAGACTGTGGTAAAGGATCTTTTTAAACCTTAACCGGGTGGTGGTCTCCTGACAAATCCGTGGCCATATGAGTTTTTCACATGTATAATACCATCCAAAAAGTAACCAGCTCCTTACAGCATTCCACTGATGCTTTGATGTGCATCTTCTGCACACCTTGACCTGCTGATGTCTGAAAAGGCCATTCACAGAGATGAGAATGTTCTTTACACACTGGAAAACACACAGGCTGTGTCATTCCCGAGATAGTTCAGCTCTTCACTTCTGTACTGCTATATTTTATTAGTTCAGGCTCCCATTTCACCAGCAAAGTGATTTGTGTGCAGTCTGCCCAGTTCAGGTGTCAGCTCCCAGCCAGGTACTGAGCAGGGATTCCCAGCAGAGCCCTGTAAATCTGCCCAGAGTGCTGTTCCTCCATAATAGCTTCTTTTCAGAACACTTGGGAAGGGAAGGCTTCCTCGCTGGTCAGCAAAGGTGTGTGGGTGTTTGTACTGGCAGTTCTCCCTGGGACAAAGACCTGCTGGCTGCAAAATGTGCTCTGAAAAGGGTGTTCAGAGCAGGAGGCCCCGTGGGCTCTGCAGGGCAGGATTTCAGCTGGAACTGCTGGAAAACCGGGGCCATAAGGCCTGGGCTGTGATGTCAGAGCGGTATCGGCCTCAATAAACCATTTTATCTCGTGGAAACTCCCCTCTTAGCTGAGACTGGCCTTCAACCCACAGCTGGATCCCACAGGAGCATGTGCCACAGCATGGCCATCCATACACCTCTCCAAGGAAGCTGAGACTCACACAATTCCCTGGTTGGAAGCCTGCAAAATCAAAACAAAGTTCTCTGCCTTAGCCTAATCTTACCCTCATGCCATTTTATTTCAACACCCAGAAACCAAAGGAAGCTGTTAGAAGAGAAATCCACTCAATGTTAGTAAATTTAACACCTTTTCTAACTGCCACCAAGAACACTGAAAAACGCTCTTATTTTCAACTCCTGTATTTCAACTTGCTATTATTTAAGGCCATCTATCCACAAATTTTATGAAACAGAGGAACAGTTCTATTATGCCTTGGCAACCTGTATTTCATTCTCTTTTATTTGGCTCAAAATTTCTGTCCCCCTGTCTCCACCATGCCATAGATGCACTGTAAACTCATTCTTGTTGTTCATTACAAAATATCCTTATCCTTGAAGTTCTATTCCCATATATTTTCCAGCCTTTCAAGAGATTTGACAATTATTTGACAACTGAAAGTTCAAGCTGACTGAAACAGTTGCAAAAAATACTTTTAAACCAGATTTTCTAGATTTGAGTATCTTCCTCTTTTCCTTTCTCCTGCTGTTCTTTCACACTGACAAAGAAAAGGGAAGGAGGGATAAAAAAGAAAAATGAGGTGGAAATGGGAAAGGAGAAATATCTAGGACCTGGAAATAGTAATTTTTTTAGCAAATTAGTTGGGGTTCTTTAATCAGCTTCATGGCTGTCTCAACCAACATAAAACTTTGACTCGACTCTCTTCATTATGCAAAACTTGAGAAGATTTACTGCAGCTGTCTCCTGCCGTGTTTGTACTGAGTGTGGAATGGAGAGGAGAAAAAAGGAAATGAATAATGAGACTTGCTGTCTCTGACGTGCCATCCCAACGCACTGGGATCTTCTCTGATGTTTTCTCAGTTTGTTTTCATAAAAATTCATAAGTCCTGTGTTTAAATTTGAGTTCTGGCTTGAATAAATTCCAAGACTTGCAGTGAAGCGTAGCTAAGACTGCCAAAATTTCATGCAGCTGTAAATCAAGACAACTCAGGACTCCTGCTATCACCACCGAAAACAATAGATTGGCCAGGTTCTCTTAAAATGTGACAAGTGTGTCCCAAAATTCAGTGCCCAAGCAAAATATCACTACTACTCTAAAATTAAATGGACTTTTGTCTAGACTTATTTTTCAGTTCTGATGAATGGAAGTAACTGCACAACAGGAATCAAGCAGTGATGCTTTGCTCCCTACTCAGCATATTTTGCCCATTTTAAAAAAGCCTATTTATAACTTATCTTTGCATTGTTATAGCAAATAATTTTACAACCAAATTAGGCTACGATAACCAACAGAAATCAGAGGGGTTTTCAAAACCAGCATGGGCCCCACAAGTTGTTTATGGCTCTCTTTGTTCACTAGGAGTTTCTCATGGATTTTTTTTCCTTACTACTTGTAGAAACAGTAGGAAGGAAATCTGTGATTTGCTATGTCCTATATTTGCATATTTGACATATGAAAAATATAATAATAAGAAAAATATAAATAATAAAAGCAGAGAGTCTGTGTAAGTTTAGGTCACCACAATATTTCACAGAGTCTTCCTGCAACCACAAATAAGACACTGAGGAAATTCTATCAGCAGTAGCAAGAGAAACCATCATTTTTTTTTCCCTTGTAGGAGAAAAATCTGAGTATATTGGAATGACAGTTTATACATTGGCACAATAGGGAAAGAAAAAAGAATTTATGGTTTTCATTCTGCTCATTTCTACATGATTTTGGGATGAACTAGCAAGCTTCTAGAAAACTTCATTATAGATCTATTATCTATATGAAAACCTTGATTTTTCATCCCCATCTCGAGTGAACAGGGAGTTTGATGCATATTTTATTTTAGAATATGAACACATTACCTGGTCCTCAGAAAGCTCCTGAAAATGCCCTTTACAAATGGACTTCATTGTGATGATACATGGGCCAGCCATATGGTGCTTGCAAGGATGAATTTTATTCAGTCCATCTGTCAGTAAAAACTGATAAACACGGCGTGAAATCTGATTCTTACTGCAAGTGGGCAGGAGCAAAACTCTACATTGGTTTGACAGGGAGGGGAATTTCTTTTGTGCTCAGTTGCTGCAAAACTTCTTGTCAACAACCCATTGTGTCTAAACATGAACTACAGAGCCCAGGGATTTCTCCTCCAAAGGCTTCGCTCTCGTAGGTGTTCTTAGAACATGTCTAAGAAAGGCCAAGAGGACTCAGGACAAAATTCAGTTGTCGTTGCTTCTCTTTAAGAAGAGAAGGCAGTTGAAGAAATTGCTGTTGCTGTGGAGGAATTGATGCTGAAGGAATGGAAAAACGCTCCCATTTGACCTGGAACAGAGGGCTCTTAGAAAGCACGGTCAGGGAGAGAGGTCCTGTGCTTCCAAAACAAAGGCTCAGAAACCATTCTAAGCCATATTTCAAAGCTTTGAATCTTTAAGGGAGGTTTGATTAATTAATTTCTTTAATTAATTGCTAGAAAGCACAAAAATTCAGAGTGAGGCAGCTGCCATTTGCTATCTGTAGACCAACTGATAAAACCACAGTGGAAAGATGAATTTGCACTGGATGTTAAGTGGGAATGAGAACTGTGGATCGCTGGGGAGGAATTTTTCTGTGGAGAGAAGCCATCAGAAATTTCTATCTGTGACAATGCCAGGCTGACTGTGATGACTGAGAAGTAGGAAGACCCAATAGTACTCATTAATTTAATTGTTTTTAACAAATTCAATGGTACTTGTAGTGTCTCCCAGCACTGCTTTGTTTCCAAAATGAATAACTAACATTATATTGCATTCATATCAACATTTTATCATGTCCTCCTTCTGTGACTGTGCTGCTTCCTGATTCTCTCATGTAGATGAGGTTTTTTGAATTATCAACAGCAGCTCTCTACTCTTCACTGATTATGACCAATTCTCACTGATTTAAAAACGGGTTTTATAAATTATTGATGCCTCTCCCAGCTCCTCCTCTTCAAAAATTGTATAAATTTTGTTGTTAGTAAGACCCAAAAGACTAGATTTTGAGGTTGTTTCTTGTTGTAGGTTAATTTAATTTATGAGCTGGTTACATGATATCTACTTTTCTTAATAAGCATGTAGAATTTTGGTTTGCACAGAGAGGGATGAATAATAAAGTTCTATTTAGACAAAATTTGGAATTCAAGCATACTGTAAATATAAGAAAAAAATTAAAAGCAAGGGAAATGAAGTGCAAATTTCAAAGGGAATTTCCACTGTTTATGCATTAGCTTTCAAAATTCAAATTTTAAATAAGTAATTATCACTGGGCCAAAAAACCCCCTTAAGATCCCACAGAGATTGCTTTTGTTACTTTTCTGTGAAAATTTTGTTACGAATGAAAAAAAATCCCTAAAATTATAAGAAGTAAAGGACATAGAGGAAGAATTATTGGGTAAGGGTTCATTAATGAAAATAAAGGAATTCAAGAGCAACAGATTTAAAGTGTTGGATAAATCGGATTTTTTTAAGCATTTAAGTGTCAGGAAAAAATAAGGACACCAAATATAGGCAGCTATAGATACAAAATTTATATTCCTAAGTACAAATAAATCCAGTTTTAACTTGCAGTTTATGATCCCAGAGAGGACTGGCTGGACACACTTAATGGAAACTTCAAGTGAGAGCACCACACCCTTTACCTATTGAAACCAGGCCAGGAAAAAAAAAATAGCTGAAACCTATTGAGTCTTCCTAGTGTGAAATCTACTTTATTCTAAAATAATAATATAAAAACTACCCTGATTTTGTCACAAAGCTGATTGTTGTCTATAACCCATAATGCTGCATGCACATATTCTTCCACCCACAAGTCTGTTTTTCACCAAAAAAAGGTAAATGTATTGCGAAGAAAGCAAACTAATAAATTTTTAGGAGTTTGGCACAAGTCCCACATCTGACTCTGTTTTTAAAGCTGATGAATAGTTTAGGAGTGTAACAACCTCACAGAAAGAAGGAAGAAGTGGAACGCCACTGGAGAAGGAAAATGCCTTGCTGCTTGGATTTTTGCCATCTTAATATATATTTAAGCCAAATAGAACACTCTTTTGGGGGCTATATATACTATAAAACTTATTGTTTATAAAAATAAAGTTCGTATAAATAACAAATCATTTCTGATTTAAAACTTTATGGTATAAAGAGCAATTTTTTCAAGGTCCAGTTTTATAGCTCTTGGTACCTTGATGTAATTTTTACGACTGGTCTAACAGCCTCAGTCCTCCCTACAAAATAAGATGCATATGACAATATACTCATAGATTTTTTTATGTTTTCTCCAGATGAGTAGAGGAACAATTTTGAACAGCCTTAAATGTATGGTGTTCATTTCTATGTTGACAAAACCAATGCATTTCACTTTGATTTGGGCAAATTGATTGCTCCTGCTCCATTAAAATTTCATTTTCACAATGAGAGGGAAACCCCGTTACTGGCATCTCTGGAAGTTGAAGTTTCTGTGCACGGGCAACATGAAGGGTACTTCAGACATGCAAAATTTGTGGCTGAAACTGCAGTTAAGGCAGACAAGGACATGAAAAAAATAAACAACCCCCCAGTTGTTGGTTTGGGGTTTTTTTAGATGCAATACACAGCCGAGTTTCAAACCCCAAAGTTAACAAAGCAAACATTGTCTCCCAGTGTCAGCCTGTAATAAGGTCCCTAATATTTGGTGATGGATGCTGTGATTAACAAATATCAGGGTGGTGAGTCAGCACCTGCTTTCAAGATGCTTGGAGGGCAAAAATCAGGTTTCCCAGGCACCAGCAAAGCATGGCAAATCACTGCGCTCAGTTCTGGGTTTCTTAACCTTTTATCTTTCTTCCTTTGGAATTTAATATTCTCAGTTCCCACAGAAAATAGCTTTTTTGTTCGTGGTTTGTTTTCTTTGTTTTGGCCTAACTAGCTTCGAAAAAGACAGATAGTTAATCAATTAATGGCTTTAAAAGTAAACAAAACTCCTTTCACTTTTGAACTACAAGTCAGTAAGGTGTAATTTGTAGATGCTGTAAGAAATAACATTATTTTAAAAATAATTCCTTGGGTATTTGTATTTTAACTGTGGATATTTACTCTTTATGTTGAAAGTGCTAGATCCTCTTATTTCCAGTAGTTTATATTGACCTTACAGATTATCTACAACCAAAAATGTTTCCTGTGGCCACTGGTTTTATCTTGTCTGCACATTGTTCTCTGAGCAAAAAAGAAACATTTTAATCCAATCTTGCCAAATTTATTTATCATAACAATAACAACAAATAATCTATTATTTATTATAACAAAATGATCTAATTTTAAAAGAAAATATTTTCATTCCATTTCCAGTGGAATACAGTCCAACTACAGTTATGCAGACCAATGCAATAACAAAAAAAAATACAAAAATGTATTAAAAATTACTAATTACTATCCATATTCTGCCTTTCATGTTTATTCTGAATACAGGAATAATCTGAGGGTAGTAGATTTTTAATTATATGCAACACATGAAAGCTAAATAGAAGGCTCAGGGAAAAAAAAAACAAAGAGATTTCTTAAGGATCCTTATTTTTGACAGAAAATATGGACAATATTTATATTAAGGCAGACCAGCTTATTCACAACCTCTACCCTCAAAATGGAAGATATATTTTACCTTTCTGCACTGCAGAGAGGTGGAAGAAGGGAAAACTTCACCTAAACTGGTTCTGAAAAGAGATGCTGTGCATGTGAGGGAGTGCTGCTGTTTTAATTCTGTTCCTTCCTAAAGATTAGATTGTTCTGTGATAAGGTGTCCAAAAGTTGCATTAACATAGGATGACAGAAAATTAATTGTACTTTTATTACAGAATTCTTTTCCAGCATCCCATATATAAAGATTAAGAACAACAGCTTTTAGAAATTATACTTTCAAATGCTTCGTCTATTCTGTATATTGGGATAAATTAGTGCAAATAGATTTTATTCTTTTGCATTGCCTCATTACTACAAAATACTTGGATAAAGTCACTATTTTTGGCATTTTATAGATTTGTGGGTTTAAAAGTAGGTCATGTAAGTCACAGAAAATGCCCTTCAGCAATTTGGACTCAACAGTGCCAGAGCTTTTCTTCTTTTAGTAGAAATAGCCTGAAATAGTTCTACTTAATGATAGATTTATTTATTTCTAGCTTTTATTTGAAATATGAAGGGGTGGATGTCTGCTTCCCATCTGCATTTGGGAATAGTTTCATACAATCAGGATTTTCAGGATGATCATTCATCCTGCTCAGAAGGGTGAAGTCAAAATTCAGAGAGGAAGTGAAAACACATGTCACAGGAATAAAAGAAAACCTCATAAAAACATCGGTTTATTTTGATGAAAAGAAAATTTCTAACAGATTAAAGATTCTGTCTCCAAATGTGGTATTAAAAAATGCAGGCATAAAGAAGTAGAAAATAAAAGCTGCCACCTTGGGTTGGAAGAGTTGCAAGAATGGCACCAGTTTCTCCTGTGCTGCTTCATATTCTTACAAAATAGTTCAGATTAAGGCTTTTGGTCACTGAGGAAATGCTGGATTTCATATAATTCTCCACAATATAGGAAATACAGTTGGAGCTTTGGAACTGACTTCAGTGGAGCCAGAATTTCAGCCTGTATCCCATAAGTTTCTGGGGCAGAAGTGGAAAAATGACTCTGCCACATTATACCAGCTGTGAGGCTTACACACAATTGCCTATCATACCTATTTTTTTTTTTTATATCTGTTTACTAGTTTTTTAATAGACACACTGATGGATTCTTATAAAGATTTCAGCTGAGAAACTTTCCTGCTTCTCTCTGACACAGCCATGTTCTCTTTGCAGTGAACTACTGTTGGGGTTTTTTGGGAGTTCCCCTTCCAGTTTTTTTTTTCCCCCTCTTGAGGAATTTTCCCCATATATGTTGCCTGCGTGACAAATTTCTGGGTATGTGGGGAGGACAAAGGACCTAGCCATCGAGGGTGCAGTCCAACAAGCCACCTCTTTCACCTGGGTGTGTGGGCAGTGAGTGCTCGCTGTTCACACAGAGAAAATTACAATAATTCGGAGGGAAGGGGGTTGCATTTTCTTTTTCATTTCAAGGGAGACTCCTGCCTTCCTTGGCAGACACCTGTCTTTCAAACCAAGACAACTACTTGAAAAATAAACTGACCCCATCACTTTTTTTCCCCTGGTCATATCCAGTGCCTTGATTTTATGTAATATATTACTGGGATGGAAAGGGTGTGACCAGGAGTTTTAGACAAAATGGTGATGATATGAGCATGAAAACCTGAAGAAAGAACAAGATTCAAAAATGTATGTGATCTTGTTTTACCTTCCTGTTGAATATAAACATGAGTTTTGTGATTTTTAATGTTGGTATAGTCAGGGACCTCTCTGTGCTTACCCAGCAAATGCCCCTTTTCTCCATCCACTTCTTTTTTAACATTCCCTTCTTTAAAAAGTCTTCTCTTGCTTTATTTAGCCATTAGTAGCTCCCAAAACACTTTTTCCATTTTATCTCCATATTTGATTTTATACATTTCTGCCTTTGCACTGCTTGGACCCTGCTCAACACAGAGGTTCGAGTTTGTCCAGCTTTAAACACCCAGGTTTGCTGAGCATAACATCAATGGAGTTAAACAATAAATATTTACAGCAGCAGAACCCACCATTTCTGATATTCAAATACATCAACAAGTGCCCATGCATATCCTTCTGCTTCCAAAGGAAACTTTCCGGAATAATCATTTGGGTATTAATTACGTATCAGACACACAGTCAGACTTCAGTCAGGGTAGGTTGAAGATGTGTGCCTCAGTGGCAATGTGCAATATTTTTTGATGTTAATTGTTAATAAATTTATTGTTTGTTAAATTAAACTTATACCATTTTTTCAACTCTTTGTTGCAATCTCATCTAAATATTTTCTTTGAAGAGAATTTATATAAAATAATTCTAGTCTCAATTTTATATAGCAAGTCATGAATTCATCTTTCTTCTAATGGTTAGGAGCTCTTCTCCAGGTCTTCACAGAATCATCCAGCTTGGAAAAGATCTCCAAGATCATCAAGCCCCACCTTTGACCAATCCCCTCCTTGTCCCCAGCCCAGAGTACTGAGTGCCACATCCAGTCCTTCCTTGGACACCTCCAGGGACGGGGACTTCAAACCTCGCTGGGCAGCCCCTGACAATGCGTAACCTGTCTTGCAATGAATAAATTCTTCCTGATGTCCAACCTTTATAACTGGTTTCAGTTTTTGGAAAAAAATATCCAAAATACTTCTGTCTTAAATGTATGAGCCTGTGAAGGTGATAAACAGCGTAAACAGCACCATGTTCCAAATGTCATATATATATTAGCACAACCATCTCCTGAAATTTTCTTACTGAAATTTTATGAAGAGCTTCTATTACCTCTGAAATCTCATAGATTACTCAGACATGCATCTCTATCATCGAAAATGCTGTCACTTGAAATTATAAAATCATTGCACCTGCCCAAAACATTTTAAACATACATATTTAAGGTTTCTAAGTGTATTTCAATTGCAGATTGAAACACATCGGAATTTAGGGTGAGCCTGTTCATACTATCCTTCCAGGACTAAAAATAATTAAATTGAGCACTCTAATTTCTTATCAGGAGGCATCATACAAGGTACCGTAGGAAATGTATATTGATAAAGCAGATTACCCTACTCCTAATTCCAACTCAACCACATATCCTTCAGCCCTGCCTTGAATTTTATTTTTAATTATGATTAATGTGTGTGGATTAAAATTATGCCTTGCAATGCGAGTGTAGGCCTCCCATGGAGTTCCAGGGAATCTGTGTGCTTATGTCAGAGGACAGAAAATGGCTCAATATATTTAATAAAAATCATTTCTTCTGCCCTCTGCCGGCAGGCAGATTCCCATTTGTAACCTTAGCATCACTCATGATTAATAATCCACATGTGTTAGAAATGAAAACTCTCTTTCTCCCTATCATGTCCCTGCATCTATTAATAAACATGTTTGTAATTAAAATCTCGTCCCTTTGCCTTCTCCTTGCCAGTAGCAGATTATTGACACTGATCCTGCTTTTATGAGCCATGACAAATAGATCTGAGGTTAAAATCATTTTTCTCCAGCTCCAGAAGTCCTCTGCCACCCAGTTTTCATCTTGGCTTCTTGGAAATATTTTGGCAGCAGCAATGACTCCTCTGCAATGCATCTCTCAGCCTGACTGCCACTTGTCTGAGCTGATTTTAACAGGCTGCTTGAGAGCAGGAACAAACCAGGCTGCTCAGGAGATCAAGAGCCCTTCTGCCATGTGCATCTTGAGCCCTCACACTAAGCAAGAGCAAATCAACCTGGGAAAACTGGGGGGGAAAAAATGGGTAGTAGGATCATGATTTTCACGCCAATCCATGTATTGGTAATTAAAAATTAATGTCATGAGCTCATATATTTGCAGCTGAAGGACAGTTTTCCTTGAGAGATTCCCTTCTTCCTAGACATTTGCAACAGGTAAAATGCTGTCATTGTTTCCTGCAGAATCCTTGAATTTGCAAATATTACTTCTAAAGGTGTGTATTGAAAAATAAAGACAGATGGGTACCGTCATAAAAATACAGAAAATGCCACTATTTGGTTTTTGATTACCCAGACACAAATGACAGTTGTACTTTGGCCTTCCTTCTGGAGAGAATCACAAACCAGGATGGTTTTATGATTCTCCTGAGGCCCCCTGAGTTGCACAAATTTAAAACAAGGGCTTTGTAGGCACAGGGCCCTCCATGGGTGTGAGAAGGAGGAATGCTGATTAATGGAACCCAGGGACCAATAAACAACTCTTCAATTTAACACAGCCAAGTAAATGAAGACAGTACACATAAATCAATAAAAACATTTCCATTTCATCTCCCCCCAGAAATGCTCAACAGCCAATTTTTTATCAGGGAGTAAAAGTGGAGGTGGGAGGCTCTAATGTAATTCAGTTGCAGAAGCCCTCAAGAAGTACATTCCAGGGCATTTAAAGAGAAAAAAAAAGCCTTGTGTCAACACTCAGATGTGCTGATACTCAGCTGTGCTACTTTTGAGTTGCAACAGAAGTTCCCAAGGCCTCGTGTTTATCTCTAAAGTGTCTGGAGATCACGCAGTGACTTGGATTAGTTTGAAATCACATCACAGATGCTACAACAGAGATGGCATTTATAAATGGAAACATTCATAAAGGGAATCATTTATAAAGGTTAAAAAAATGACAGTGCTGTCTTACTATGGCTTGGAAAAAACAAACCAATCTGAAAGCCACAAACCAAAGAAAACAACCAAACAAAACCATGACACAGACACAAAAAAAAGAAGAGGATCCCTGAACAGGATAGCAAATTGCACTTGAAAGGAATGAACAGATACATGGGCTTTAGGAAGCGGGAATCCAGTTTCAAAGAAGAGTGTGCTCAATAATTGCCTTTTAGATGTTTCTCAAAAGCAGAAGAGAATCCTCCTTGAGGAAGATTATGAATTATGAAGTGTGAGACAGAGACAGAAAGAGGTGCATTTATTTTGGAAGTGTGGGCTGTCTCCATAGGCCTGCTCAGATACAGGAGGGATCAGCCTTGAAGAAATCTGGTTTGCTATTTATTGTTCCTCACACACCATTTTGTGAATGAGTTATAGAATCATAGAATCAGATTGGAAAACTCACAGAGTTAGGTTGGGAAAGTCCTCTAAGATAAAATCCAACCCTATGCTTTGTTATAAAGAGAATTTTGACCTCTGACCACCAGTCTTCCACTCTCTTGGGGAAGAGAGTTGTAGGATGTGAGCACATGGCATGGGAAACAGGAATTCCAGGTGGGACTGGAAGTTAAGACCCATCTTAAAAGTTGGAGAATTACACAAGTCAGGCAATCACTTCTGGTCTGGGACGTGATAACGACGAACAGAAAAATTCACAGGTGCATTTTGCTACAGAAAACAGTCCTATATAAACCTCCTAGAGAAAGAAAACCCATTTATAGAGGCTACAAGGGATTCCTCAGCCTTCTAGGGTATTTCAAGTCCAGTTATAAATTCTATAGCAGAGATGCATGATTCTGTATAAGCTTTTTATTTGTAGGAGGACTGAAAGAATATACAGATATTTCTGAGCCCTCATTATATAGCATTCTGCATACCCATCTGCCACCCTAACTACCCAATATGGGTGGACGTTAAAAAGAAATTGTAAGAATCTAGTTCCCAAAAACAGCATTCATGGGCATTTTGGAGGTCTCAAAGGAATTTATTGGAGTGCAGTATAGCAAGGACAGACTGTTTGGAAGAGTTCCTGCTGGCTGTCACATACCATAGTGCTGTTCTCAGCTGGAAGCTGCAAGCAGTCAAATGCATTTTGGGTGCTTGAACTAGTAAAAATGGATAATATTCATAATAATGGTCATGTAAAGTAACAAGGAAAAAGAAAATTACTTCCTTAAAAAAGGAAACCTATTATATAATCGAGTACTTTTTTTTCCTAAGAAGAAAGATACTTTTATGTTCTGTTTAGTAACAATATTAAACATTCCAGTCATGTTTAGTGCAGAAAGTAAATATGACAAGCCCTATTTACAATGCAAGCAGCACCATCTCCAAGGAAAGTCTTCTCTTATTAAATGCAATATTTGGTTCCAGTTCCAGGGAGCTGAAATTTTATTATTGCATTCCTTAAAAACAACATGAGCCTTGTAACAATTATTAATGACTATAATCAAGGTCAAGATAGGTGACATTTCCCATGACCTGCCCTGAATTGTTTGGGTTTTCTCCCATATGTTTGCCCTCGACTTTGCATTTGTCAGACCAGGCTTCAAGTTTTCATGGCTGAGGGGCTTTTGGGGGGGGATGATGTGAGTTTGTTATTTTCTTTACTTGGTTTTTCACAGGATATTTTGCCAGTGTGCTCTCCTGGGTTAAGTACAATATCATAAGGTGTGGGAAATACACACCCATTATATGTGGTAGGCTATCAAACAAATATTTAACA
This sequence comes from Corvus hawaiiensis, assembly GCF_020740725.1. Lineage (NCBI taxonomy): Eukaryota > Metazoa > Chordata > Aves > Passeriformes > Corvidae > Corvus > Corvus hawaiiensis. Next base: position 2,275,331 of record NC_063214.1, read on the forward strand.
AAATTCTATTGGTTTTATTACCTCAAGGCCAATCTCTTGATCAGGTCTCAAACCATCAATAATTAGCAGTATTAGCTTGGCCATCTAGTTGTAGCAAAGGAGTTCCTGATAAGAAGCCTCTACTTTAAATAAAATTGGAAGTGCACACTTAAAGGATATTTGAAAGTCCAGGAATGTCTGTTTAATTTTAAGAGACCTGGGGGTCTTTCACAACCTGTCCTTAAGGAGCCCCTCACCACTACCTGAAGGAGGCACCTGCTGGAAATAAAAATCAAAGACAAAAATAATCACTGGTGGTTTTTGCTAAATTTTTGGTTGCAACTGTAGCAATCTAACGTGATCATTTGATTCCTGCAGTACAGGCTATTTGTATTCAACACTTGTATCTGCAAGATTATTCCTCTTGTTCTACTGTGAAGTGCTCTGATCTGGATTCTCTTTATTGGGGAGCTTCTTAATGCCTTAGGTAAAGGGTTCTTGTTTAAAGTCCTAATAAAAGCCACTTCCTAATCACCACACTCACCTGTTTTCTGTAAGACTAACACCTAAAATCTTGCTTTTGCATTTAGTTCCACTTCTAGATACAAGCAGAAAGGATTATGATTCCTTACACACTGGGAAATAAATTTTAGGGGAAAAAAAAGCAGAGGGAGATCTGGAGGATGAAGAAGAACAGTATCAAGGTGTGTGTAGATCCATGGGAAAACAATTTCCAACATTTGGCCACTTGCTCTTAAATAATAAAAATAAATAAGAGCTACACTGTCAAAACCAATAATGCAGCAAACAAAGGACATTATTTAGTTGTTGATTAAACTATTTCCTAAACAGTTCACACATCCCAATTCTCTGCAGGTTTTCAATGCACAGTGCACGTTGCTGTTGATGCATTTTAGGATGATGACATCATCAAATTCTTGTCATTCAAGCTTCAATTTAGTAAATACAGACTTTCTCAGTACTTGGGAATATCCTGAAATTCAAATCTGAGCTCAAGCTGAAGCACCACTATGAGTTAACCCCGTTAGAAAAGGAACAGAACACAGAAGGAGAAAGATAAATATCACAGGAATTAAAGTTTTTGATGATTTTTTTACACACTTCATACAAGGCAGATATGAATGTGAGAGCTCTTGAGTTTCCTTGCTTCTTCAGTGATCCTTCATGATCAGGTGCAAGATTAGAAGGGAATATCATGGAAGTGGAAGTTGGTGATAAGATGTTATTCCATTGAGGATAACAAATGTTTTCTCACTTATTGAAGTTTAGTGCATTGGTTTTAGTTAATGGAGTTCCCTGAGGTAACCAGAGAGAAAATAATGGGATTTATGTGTGCTGAGTGTTTAACAGAGGACAAGAGGCTAAATCTAAAACATATTCAGGAATCACTCCCCAGTTAACGCTCCCACAGAGACTCTCCAAACCAGGAGGTGCTGGTTCACTCCTACCATCCTCCCACCACAGCGGCCATCACCTTCCATTATTTACAGTTAATTACAGTAGTATTGGCGTGTCCTGCCTTTTATATACATCGAAGAAAGCTGCACCAGCTCCAGGAGCTCAGGTGTTGGGCATGAATCAGTTACAGCCATGGCTTTTGCACAGCTTCTGTTGGTGTATTTTTGTATCCATATATGAATATATTTATGTATTTATAAATTTGTATGTGCAAGACTTGTCACATGTGAGGGGAAGAAGAGAAAAGGCTGAGAAGTGGTTTTAGTTGAAGGGATCAGGAAGGCATTTTAGTGAACAGGGTTAAAAAGAAACTTGGGAAAAGATAAGGATTAAAGATTTCTTGCACTGCTGTAAACACTACTTACACACTAACTTGTAAGACATGGTTCTCATTAGTCTCAGCAAAACACAAGATAAAAAAGAAAGCAAAAAATATACCATAAAGCACAGAAGTGATTTTAACCAGTGACACCAAGTATGCACTGAGTCAGTACAATCCTAACATGAGTGAAAATGTTGCAAGTGGCTGCTGTTGACACTACATTTTCCTGCTGCTGCTGGTTTATCTCTCCATGCCTGATGATGCAAAGGCTTTTCCAAAACACTTTCAAATACTTTTATACAGCCACATTTATATAAAAATCTCCGAGGGTGCCTAAAAAGTTGTATCCCAAATCTTTTTTTTTTTTTTCCCAGTTAATTTTGTGCTTATTTAACAAGTTTCAATTTAAACCCTGAAAGGGAACAGTTCCTCTACACTGAGCAGATTCCCATTTATTCTTATCAAGAGAGCACACCTGGATTATATCACTCACTGCTGCCTTTTCTGCTGCTGTGCAGGGCACTTAGATAACAAAGCCAGAGTGGGACAATCAGCTAAGATACAAACTTGAGTGCAACTTCTAATTCAACCTTGAAAGGAGAACATTGCTGGGAAGCCTTAAAACCCTACGAGAACCAAAATCAAAAAGGAGCTCAATGCTACACACAGGGAGTGTTTTTTCCCAAGTCTTCTGAATAATTTTCTTAATATTTTTAAAAGCTGTGTGGTATTCCACAATAGAAGAGGAATTATGTTACAGTTTCAGATGAGGTGTGCTGAAAGACCCAGGGCTGATGCAGTTTGCAGCCTTGGAGTTTGCCTTCTTATTTCAAACCTCTGTGCCAGCCTCAGGCTCCGTAGCTGAGGGAAAAGCAGGAGTGTTCCCTGTGTATGTGACCCCATTTACGTGCAGCCCTCTGGGCTCTGCAGCAGGCACTGGAAATGTGCTCAATCTCCACCAAAGCCAGGGAGAGATTCCAGTGGCCAGATAGCAGCTCTGTTTATCAGCCTGTAAACAAAATTCACTGATAAAATTGGCCTTCTCTTCTTTTCCATAAATCTCCCCTCAGGATTTTTTTCTTTTTCCTAACAACTGTCACGATTCTGATGAAAAACAATCTCTTTGCCTTTTTGAACCTGGTGTCTCTTACAACAGCAATCTTTTATAAATCCAAAGAAAGCAGAAGAGCAGTGCTTTAAGGCAATGGCTCGGTGTTCTTTTTAGTTTTTTTTTTTAAATAAAACCCAATAATTCCAGCTGAAATAAGCAACGAAAAACTCTTGCACTTAATAGCTGAAACAGTTGGCTTATAAATAGGCTTGGAAGCAGTGTGAATTATTTCAGGGAAGTTAAGTGGACTGTACCCAGCTGCAAGTTTAATATCCAAAATAATACTGCTGATACTGGATTTTTAGATTCCCTTACTTAGTTTGTAAAAGGATGATATCAGCTGAAGACTTACTGGGATTTCTGAGTGTTGAAGCATAGTTTATCTACAGTTTTTAAACTAGACTGAGACAGAGAATATTTAAGTGGTATAGCACAAGGCATGACCAACCAAGTCCTGCTTGCTGATGTTGGAAATGTGATCTTTTTTCTTCACAACATTTAAAAAGTTGGATTCACCTCTCCCAATTCCATTTTGCATAAAATCCACGTTTAACAGAACAGATAATCAAGCAAAAGCAAAGCAAATCTGGGACTGTGAGAGCTGCTTGTAACACTCATATTCTTTTTTTTTTTTCTTTCTATTACAGTTTTACATGTCTTTCTGTCTCTCCCATTCCATTCTCTTATAAGCAATCCTCAAAAAAAGGCTGACTTAATGCTTCTTTAACATAGTGAAACCCAGGGAAATGCAGATGTCCCTAGAGAGCTACTCAATCAGCACTGAAATGCACTGGGGAGGGTGGAAAGGAGACTTAATTGTTATTTTTATTTGAATTCCTTTCCCAGCTAGCAGAGAGAAGCTAATGAGCTCACACCAGGCATCTTCCCACTGCAGATTAATTTCCATTATGGAGCACAGCTCATAATGGGGCATAATTGTTACCCATCACATCCAAATTCTTTTTCCAATATAGAACTGTCGGGGTCCCCCTCCCCCGCCATGCCGCAGCCCCGGGCGGGGCGCGCTGAGGGCGGCACGGGGTTTCCCAGCCCCTGCTCAGCCCCGCTCCCATTGGCTGCTCTGTGCTCCCTGCGCGGGAAGGGCCCTCGGGCCCGGGGCGGCCTCAGCTCCTCGGCACAGCCCGGCCGGGCGGCTGCAGGGAGAGACAGCTCTCACACAGCTCTCACACAGCTCAAACAGCTCTCACACAGCTCTCACACAGCTCTCACACAGCTCAAACACAGCTCAAACAGCTCTCACACAGCTCTCACACAGCTCAAACACAGCTCAAACACAGCTCAAACAGCTCTCACACAGCTCAAACACAGCTCAAACACAGCTCAAACAGCTCTCACACAGCTCTCACACAGCTCTCGCACAGCTCTCACACAGCTCTCACACAGCTCAAACAGCTCTCACACAGCTCAAACAGCTCTCACACAGCTCAAACAGCTCTCACACAGCTCAAACACAGCTCTCACACAGCTCAAACAGCTCTCGCACAGCTCTCGCACAGCTCTCGCACAGCTCTCACACAGCTCTCACACAGCTCTCGCACAGCTCTCGCACAGCTCTCAAACAGCTCTCACACAGCTCTCGCACAGCTCTCGCACAGCTCTCAAACAGCTCTCGCACAGCTCTCACACAGCTCTCAAACACCTAGCAAGAATCGGTCCTTATCTATTTCTTTTCCACGGGACTCCTGGTTTGATATGCGTGTTGCAGTAATCCCCGCTGTAACACAGAACCTCTCTGGATGCTTCACAAAAAAAGAGAAAGAAGTGACCAATTGCAGAAATGCCACAGGACATTACCAGAAAATACTGAATGGCAGATAATATACATTTCACACCAGCCGAAATTTTTACAGCAAAATCCATTCTCTGTAGTATTTTCCTGTTGTGGAAAATGGTCCCTTCAGAGGAATACTGGAGAGGATAGAAAATAATGCTAAATATGTTTCATTTCCCCTTAATATGGCTGGAATAGCTCTCCATGTGCAGCATTCTGTCTCCACCAATGTGTATTTTATGCTCACACAGATAGCTTTTATTAAGGGTTTCTTACACACTTCCAAGGATGTGACTCCACCACTTCCGTGGGAAGCCCCTTCTGATGTTTAACGACCCTTTCAGTGAAGAAAATCTCCCTCATGTCCAACCTGAACCTCCCTGGTGCAGCTTGAGGGTATTCTGTAGTCAAAGTTTGTATTCACAGATGTCACAAGAGATTTAACAGAACACAGAAGCCCCATGACGGAGAGAATTCTGAATTTGACAGTTAACTTATCTAGTGCTTTATCTAGTGTTTTGCAGGTGGATTTGCTTGGCCAACCTATTTTTTTCTATACAAAATTCTAAATTCTCATTACCCAGTGTTGCACAATTTTTAACAGTATTTTGCAATCGTAACTATTTAGAACATCATAACCCTTGGGACAGGTACTAGAACCTGTTTCCTTTAATAAGGAAACAAGTGCTATCGAGGACACAGAGTTCTCTTCTGAGTTCACTGGTTTATTTTTTGAAAATTCCTTCTGGCAACTCTTGTCTCATTATATCAGAGGGATATGATAAATCCCAGCCTTTGCCTGACTTAAGGAAAAAGATCATGAATTGTGTTTGGAGTAATGGATCTCCATGATTTGCTTCAAATACAACAGAGTAACTTTGTTTTCCTGCTGTTTCATTAACCTTGAACAATGGGGGAAAATTGCCCAGAAATGTATATTTCATTAAGAAGTGTGGTGGTCACTGGGAGGAAAATGAAAGCACAGAAGCATTTCCAGTTCTGTAAATCAGCCTCACAGAAGCAGAGGGAACCATGTCCTCCCTCTGATAAAACTATTATCTCCATGGTCAGGGCATTTCAGGACAGCTGCTGGAACATCTGATGAGGTGTTTACAAGGAAAATTAGAGGCACCTTGCATTGCTGTGCTGGCCCTGAGCACTTACCCAGATCTAGGAGCATTTATTTGGCAGGAATTTGTCCATGACTGATAAAAGGGGAAACTCTGATCTCATCTCATGGTGGGAGGCTCAGCAGATATCCAGGATAAAAGCTCAAATAATGATGATATTCTTTGTTCATGGAACTCTGTGAACCCCTCTGAAATAATGGACAAGAGAATTGACACAGATACTTGGAAAGCATCAGTCTGAGAAATCAAATTTGTAACTCATGTTTCTTGCTAAGCAAAGTGATCAACACCCTTGTTATGGGGGAGAGGGGCAGAGAATAACTTGAAAAAATCTTAAAAAAATTAAAATGAAGCTCCCTTTGAAGGAGATAATTCTGTAACTATGCTTGGTCAAGGAGAAAACAGAATCATTGTGAATTTTGAAAATGCCTTTGGAGAATTCAGCCACTGAAATATTTTCTTCTTTTACTGCCTAAACCATTGTTTTTCCTGTGGTGCCGCTGAAATGAGAAAGAAGTGGGCTGGGTAGAGCCATTCAGTATGTTAACTCCGTACGTCAGGCCAGGAAATGCAAGAGTCTGAAGTGAAACTAATTAATTTTGCTCTCTCTGTTTCCCTTTGAATTGCAAGACTAGTCTTTTAAATGGGTGCCAATTGGACTTAGATACCCTGGCAAAGATTTGACCCAAAATTCAAATTCAGTTCCCAAAGAACATTAAAACTACCATAAACCAGAACAGAATCCACTTTAAAAGGCTCATGCAGTTCAGAAGGACTTCTTTTTTTCTTTTGTGTCTTCTGACTCATTTATAATTTAAATAAAGAAGGGAACAGAAGCCTGGAGCATGCAGATTTTCTAGACGTAAACCAGAACCTACTTGGATTTCTGTGCTGTAAGGTCAGCCACCAACAGTGCTCATAAAGATTCATTAATTAATGAATTATAACAGCTGAATCCTTTTAAGCAGGAAATGTGTCATAGGTTCTAGAGGGCTTAAAAGTAACAAGAATTCCTAAGTCTGAAAGAGTTAATGGGATTTACCAGCCCATCACTGTAAAAAATGTATTCTTGTGGAGGAAGTCAGAGGTGGGGTGCTCCTGCCCTTGGGTATCACTGACTGACTCCACCTCAGGAAGCTTTATCTGGGCAGTTTTGGGCCATCCCACTTCCAACTGCTACTTCCTCTGCAGCCTCCCATCCTTTCCCCACTGTTTTATGTGGAACTGAGCAGCTCTGGCACTTTCTGTGTTTAACTCTCCCTGCGGAGACCAGCAGCGAGTGAAGTAAACACTGTGCTCTTGTTTGCAGTGCACAGGCAAGCCAGGGGAAAGGCTCCACTCCTGGCATCCTTCAGGGATGCTGCTCCATGCCAAGCTGAGAGCACAAAGCCACTGCAGCAAATACGGCTTTGGCAGTGCCCGAAACTTCCCTCATTTTGGGAGAGTCTCTGGTTATTAGAACTCTGCTACCCTGCACAAAGGAGCATCTCTCCAGCTTTACCCCTGCAATTACTGTGTTTGCAGTTTGCCAGCTGGTTTTAAGGTGGAAAAAAAATGGCCTGAAGGAGGGCTCTGGCAGCTGGATGCAAATTGGAGCAGCCTGAGCCTATACCAAAGTACCCAGGGGTGGAGGATGCCAGGATGCTGGAAGTAGTGTTTGGTTTTCTCCTCCCACCTCACATTTTATGACACATGGAATCTGACTGGATCTACCCAAACAGTTTAATCAGCTGGTTGCAGCCCACTGCTCCTCAGACAAATTCCAACAAACCTCCACATGATATTAAAACAGGTTTGGTTTTATACCAGTACTGCCACTCCTCACCTCACTTGTGATACGGCACGAACGCCAACTACAAACATGAACATCAGCACAGAAAGGTCACAGGTGTGGTTTTTTTCTTTGGGTCATACCCTCCTACAAGTGGCCTCTAGGATGACGATGTAGTATTAATAAAAATAGTCTGGGTATGTTATGGAATGCACTTAAACAGGGAAACACTCTTTTTTCATTGTATAGTGGCAGTTGCTCTGATGCTTTTTGCTGCTTGGGTTACATCCACTGAAACCTCATGAAAATGAAGTAATTTCTGAAGCTAATGCAATTTCCTGCAGCAATAAAGTAATTGTTTTCCATGCTGCAGTCACACATCATTCCCCTACACACTCCATGTTTCTAAGTGACATTTAGCATATGCAAATGTTTGGTGTTGTGCTATTTTTGAATTATGCTTGTGTCCACTGTGCTAAAAGGCTTTTATTTATATCTGCTGTGCTAGCTCAAACTACACATGTGATGTGAGCAAATATCTCCAAGTTTTGAAAGTTTTCCAAACAGATCTTTAATCTGGAGCAAATGAATGGGCAGTTCTTATTAAAGCCCACTAAGATCTAATCGTGCACTAAAGGTCCTTGTTGTAACCGCTAGATTTTGCTCAGCAGGCTGTAGCTCCCTGAGAGTGCAGCGGGGGTTACCTAGGGCAATGCGACCCAGTCGCATCCCTGAGCCCATTTCGGACGACCCCGCGCTCTTGCTCCGGCACCTAGCAGCGTTACAGCTAGGGATGATGAAGGAGGCGAGAAGGGTGTCCCGCGAGGGTTGAGATGGCTTTAATCACATCTTGTACCGCTGACCCTCAGAGGCAGAGAGAAACCTCGTCGTCAGGGCGCGAAAAGGGGGGGCGGGGGGGGGGGGGGGGGGAGAGGGAGGGGGAGGTGTCGGGGGCCCAGGGGCGCTTCCTGGGCGGGGTTTAGGTACAGGAACCAACAGGGAGAGCCCGAGGGAGTGGCCAAGGTTAAGGGCAGAGGGCAGCAGAAAGGGGAAAATGGCGTCACAAAAAGCAGCGGGTTAACAGGCTACCACAGGTCCTTAATAATTCATTTGCCAAGTCAGGCCAGCAGGGCAACTGTAAATCAAAAAAAGTTGGTGGCCTGGGGATTCATCTCGAGGTCTAAGATCAGGGGGTAAAAGACCTGAATCTGTTCCAAGTGACGTCTTCCAAGTCCCTGGCAGATCGAATGTTAAAAAGGCATCTTGCTTTTCCACTGTGTTCTACTGTAAGCGTGTCATGGAAAACTTTCCATGCACTGATAGATGTGAAAAACATCACTTCTTTAAATAATGCTGCAATTATGGTATCTTCAGCAAACTGAATATATAATGCCAAAGATGACAAAAAATCATAGGGATTTAGGTTTAGCCCTTTACCTTTTGGCACAAAGACTGCCACTGTTTTAAGGAACTGAGCTTACCTTACTTCTGACTTAATTGATCCAGGTTTGATATGTTATCAGAGAACTTGTGTGTTAAAAAAGAAAAAGTGTTCACACAGTGCTGTACCCTTCCAAAGAGGGCTTCCAAAAAGAAAGGAAATTTATCTGAAAAGGGATAGAAAGGAAGGGAGGGGGAAGACTATTTTTTCTTGGATATGAGTGCACTTGCCTGCCTTTAAACAGCTTAACTTTGATCCAACCTCAAAACCCCAGTGCATTTGCTTTTCCAGTATCTCTATTCCTCATCTTCAATTCTATTTGGCAGTGAGGGCACCGTGCCAGCAAGAGGAGAGCTCAGCACAGTACCAGTGTTTGAACTTGAGAACTCAGACCTTCACCTCTCAGACTTTTACCTACTGGAAAAAAATCTACTGAATTTTGAGCTGAGCATTTGTAACTGACCAAAAAACCAGAACACGCAGGCAGGAGGAGGAGACTCTTCTGCATAAAGGAGACAGAAGGATTTGATCCCACAAGATAAAAGAAATTAATGAGACAGAAAAAGCACTACACAGTGACACTACTTAGTCTCTCTCAGGTGGAAGAAGCAGTGGCTGTCTTGATGTAGGTTTGAAGAAAACAAAATATGAGTACTTTTGTGCTTGCAGTAAATTTGAACTGCCTGAAACTTCCTCGCTATGCATTTGGAAACTGGACTTCTGAGCTCAAAATGTGTATTTAGAAACTGGGAAATCCTGTACATATCCTGGAAGCAATGTCATCTTTTCTCTTCCTCATGAATGTATCTCTCAAAACATGGACATGGTGACTGCAAAACCCAGTGTGATCCTGGAATATTAATGGCAGGAAAGCTGATCATGTCAGAGAATTCTTTTGTTTGTTGTTGCTAGAGTGCTGGATTCTCAGCCAGACTCCAGGGCCCTCACCAAAACAAACAAGCAAAACCAAAAATCCCTGTTCTGTGTAAATAATTCCTCCTCAGTTGTTCTTACGGATTGCCAATTCTCAACAAACGGGGTTTTAGTCAGCTGAAAATAAAACTCCAGACTTTTTTTTTTTAATCTTCATAAATCTGAGCAAAGCTTTGACCAACCTTTCCTACTTCATCACACTGTCATGACCACTTGTTGCACTCATGGCTGAAGCAGAACAATATGCAAGACGAAAGGGATCTCTTGAAAAAAAAATCTTATTCGTGTTCAGGAAGCGAACAGTGAGGCTATTCCCCTATATCCAATAGAGCAAAGAAGGAATGGGTCTATATGTGTAAAAATTCTTACATGAAAAAAGCAAGTAATTGTTTAGACTTAAGGTTTATGTAATAGGCAAATTATACATAAGAGACAAAATCTTCCCTGAATTCCAGACTAGCTTCTTGAAGCACAAAAACGGAACAAGACATTTCATATTAGATCAGAATGAGAGACTTGTGTGAAAATTTCCTTTCCAATTTTTACACAAATATATGACAGATTAAAGCCATAGTTAATAACTAAAAAACCAAACATGTGCATTTTATACGCATTATAGCAATCGAAACGTGGATCATATTTACAGTTCATGCACAGCAGGGAAAACGCCACACGCGCCGTACCCTGCTAACACGGTGGGTGGGCCGAGGGATAAGACAGCTCAATTATACCCCCTCAGGTGCGGAGGCAGGGGCTCTCACCCTTCTTACAGGGTGGCCCCTCTCTCCGGGCAGCCAAAGGAGCACAACGGCAAAAGGCCGACGTCAGCAAAGACCAGCCCTGCTCCCAGGGAGGTCGCCCAGCGCAAAGCCAGCCGCGGCACCCACAAAGTGCCCTGGCCCTGCCAGGAGGGCCCTTTGCCCAGAGGGCCTCTGGTGTCCCCTCTTCAGCTCCAAGCTCGCTCTTGCCTCGCCGTTCCACTCTTGAGCTCGAAGCCGCTGCTCTCGCTCCCTCTTGCCTCGTCGTCCCACGCCTTCTGCCAAGGGACGACGACACACTCAGGCCTGAGAAGCTCCAGCTCCTGAAGGGAACCGCCGGCCAACAGCCCCGCAGGGAGATCCTCAAGCCACCACCCCCAGACCGCCCCCACCCCAGCTGCCCAAAGCCCTCCAGCTTCAGCTTGACTCACCATCGTGACGTCCGGCGCAGTCCCACGCGGTGCTGGGAGCCAGGCCCTCTGGGCAAATGAAGCTGGGCATGCAAAGCAGCGGCCATAGAGGCTGTACCCCTGCTTACAGGGGGCTCAGGCCGCTGCCTGGACTCCAAAGTGCCCGGGACTCCAGAGCCCTGGCCCCGACTTACAGGGCAGCCCTGGTCCCCAAGGCCTACGGAGGCTCCTTCTCTCCAATTCCGGGGCACTCCCCACTAAGGGGACGCTCGCCCCACGCAGGCTGCCAGCTGAAGGGGGCACAAAGGCTCCCAGACCCACAGCCCCCTTACAGGCCGGTCGACACCCAGGGGGCCACAGAGCTCGGCCTTCCCCCACGGTGACGGGAACGAGGCTCTACACTCAGGCAGTCGAGCTGACGGCCTAAAGCCGAGGGGCCGGGACCCCAGCCCCGAGGACAGGGAGGGCACACGCCCGGCCCCATGACTCCTGGCCCCACGCCTCTGAAAGGCCGGGGCCAAGGATACCCGCCTGATTACAGGGGGTCCCTCCAACCGCCCGCCGAGGGCGGGGGACGCACACAGCCCCACTTACAGGGCCGTCCCCCGCAGCCCGGCACCCCCAACAAGCACCACGGAGCACAGGCTCCGGCCTGCGCCCCGCTTAGGGGCCGGCCGGGGCCTGGCCGGGGTGTGGCAACACGGGCCTCTGCAGGAGCCCCGGGAGCCTCCTCAACGAGGGCGGCAGGGAGGCCACGCCAGCCCAAAGCAGCGCCAAAGGCGGGACTGCGCCCTGCGGCACGGCACTTCTTCAGCCTGCACCCTCGCAAGGGCCAGGGAGCGCTCGTTCCTGTCACCCGGCTAAAGCAGCCTCCCTAGGCCTGCTCACAGGGAGCTGGGGCTGCTCCTGGGGACAAAGGGCTCCACAAGGTCGTGACACACGCCCCGAGTACAGGGGGTCACGCTGGCAGGTCACCAGCAGGACTGGCGGCCACGCAGCATAGGCAGAGACCCAGGCCCTGGCTACGGGCGGGTCACGGCGCCCACACTACCGCTAAGCGGCTGCGCTGCGTCCTCAGAAAGCAGGGGCAAGGCCGGACGCTTTCTCCACCCGTGCGTTTTTGGGGACCTCCCTGTGGCTGCACAGAGCTCCTCTTTCCCTCCTGGGAAGTCTCAGCTACGCTGCTCTGTGTCTAAAGGGGGCCAAAGCACAAGCACACTTGCTCACTCACACCAACTAAAGGGAGACAGGGGAGGCGAAGACAGGGGAGGGGAAGACAGTCCCAGAAGAGGGAGCAAGTTCTGCGCAGCCAACCTGCTGGGGAGCCATCCCTACCGCTGAGCGGGAGAGGAAAGCATCAGACCTGCCCCCGCACTGTGGGGAGGGCACAGGGGCCTCGACACGCCGAGGCGCTCCAGGGCTGGCACAGGGACGAAGGCAGTGACGCGCCCCGAGTACAGGGGGTCACGCTGGCCAGGGGCCAGCAGCAGGCAGACAGCTGCCGGGGCTGGGGAAAAGGCCCTGCCCTGCACAGAGGGTGGGCTGGGGGCCGGGAGAGCTCTGTTTCCCCCCTCAGGTGCGGAGGCAGGGGCTCTCACCCTTCTTACAGGGTGGCCCCTCTCTCCGGGCAGCCAAAGGAGCACAACGGCAAAAGGCCGACGTCAGCAAAGACCAGCCCTGCTCCCAGGGAGGTCGCCCAGCGCAAAGCCAGCCGCGGCACCCACAAAGTGCCCTGGCCCTGCCAGGAGGGCCCTTTGCCCAGAGGGCCTCTGGTGCCCCCTCTTCAGCTCCAAGCTCGCTCTTGCCTCGCCGTTCCACTCTTGAGCTCGAAGCCGCTGCTCTCGCTCCCTCTTGCCTCGTCGTCCCACGCCTTCTGCCAAGGGACGACGACACACTCAGGCCTGAGAAGCTCCAGCTCCTGAAGGGAACCGCCGGCCAACAGCCCCGCAGGGAGATCCTCAAGCCACCACCCCCAGACCGCCCCCACCCCAGCTGCCCAAAGCCCTCCAGCTTCAGCTTGACTCACCATCGCGACGTCCGGCGCAGTCCCACGCGGTGCTGGGAGCCAGGCCCTCTGGGCAAATGAAGCTGGGCATGCAAAGCAGCGGCCATAGAGGCTGTACCCCTGCTTATAGGGGGCTCAGGCCGCTGCCTGGACTCCAAAGTGCCCGGGACTCCAGAGCCCTGGCCCCGACTTACAGGGCAGCCTTGGTCCCCAAGGCCTACGGAGGCTCCTTCTCTCCAATTCCGGGGCACTCCCCACTAAGGGGACGCTCGCCCCACGCAGGCTGCCAGCTGAAGGGGGCACAAAGGCTCCCAGACCCACAGCCCCCTTACAGGCCGGTCGACACCCAGGGGGCCACAGAGCTCGGCCTTCCCCCACGGTGACGGGAACGAGGCTCTACACTCAGGCAGTCGAGCTGACGGCCTAAAGCCGAGGGGCCGGGACCCCAGCCCCGAGGACAGGGAGGGCACACGCCCGGCCCCATGACTCCTGGCCCCACGCCTCTGAAAGGCCGGGGCCAGGGATACCCGCCTGATTACAGGGGGTCCCTCCAACCGCCCGCCGAGGGCGGGGGACGCACACAGCCCCACTTACAGGGCCGTCCCCCGCAGCCCGGCACCCCCAACAAGCACCACGGAGCACAGGCTCCGGCCTGCGCCCCGCTTAGGGGCCGGCCGGGGCCTGGCCGGGGTGTGGCAACACGGGCCTCTGCAGGAGCCCCGGGAGCCTCCTCAACGAGGGCGGCAGGGAGGCCACGCCAGCCCAAAGCAGCGCCAAAGGCGGGACTGCGCCCTGCGGCACGGCACTTCTTCAGCCTGCACCCTCGCAAGGGCCAGGGAGCGCTCGTTCCTGTCACCTGGCTAAAGCAGCCTCCCTAGGCCTGCTCACAGGGAGCTGGGGCTGCTCCTGGGGACAAAGGGCTCCACAAGGTCGTGACACACGCCCCGAGTACAGGGGGTCACGCTGGCAGGTCACCAGCAGGACTGGCGGCCACGCAGCATAGGCAGAGACCCAGGCCCTGGCTACGGGCGGGTCACGGCGCCCACACTACCGCTAAGCGGCTGCGCTGCGTCCTCAGAAAGCAGGGGCAAGGCCGGACGCTTTCTCCACCCGTGCGTTTTTGGGGACCTCCCTGTGGCTGCACAGAGCTCCTCTTTCCCTCCTGGGAAGTCTCAGCTACGCTGCTCTGTGTCTAAAGGGGGCCAAAGCACAAGCACACTTGCTCACTCACACCAACTAAAGGGAGACAGGGGAGGCGAAGACAGGGGAGGGGAAGACAGTCCCAGAAGAGGGAGCAAGTTCTGCGCAGCCAACCTGCTGGGGAGCCATCCCTACCGCTGAGCGGGAGAGGAAAGCATCAGACCTGCCCCCGCACTGTGGGGAGGGCACAGGGGCCTCGACACGCCGAGGCGCTCCAGGGCTGGCACAGGGACGAAGGCAGTGACGCGCCCCGAGTACAGGGGGTCACGCTGGCCAGGGGCCAGCAGCAGGCAGACAGCTGCCGGGGCTGGGGAAAAGGCCCTGCCCTGCACAGAGGGTGGGCTGGGGGCCGGGAGAGCTCTGTTTCCCCCCTCAGGTGCGGAGGCAGGGGCTCTCACCCTTCTTACAGGGTGGCCCCTCTCTCCGGGCAGCCAAAGGAGCACAACGGCAAAAGGCCGACGTCAGCAAAGACCAGCCCTGCTCCCAGGGAGGTCGCCCAGCGCAAAGCCAGCCGCGGCACCCACAAAGTGCCCTGGCCCTGCCAGGAGGGCCCTTTGCCCAGAGGGCCTCTGGTGCCCCCTCTTCAGCTCCAAGCTCGCTCTTGCCTCGCCGTTCCACTCTTGAGCTCGAAGCCGCTGCTCTCGCTCCCTCTTGCCTCGTCGTCCCACGCCTTCTGCCAAGGGACGACGACACACTCAGGCCTGAGAAGCTCCAGCTCCTGAAGGGAACCGCCGGCCAACAGCCCCGCAGGGAGATCCTCAAGCCACCACCCCCAGACCGCCCCCACCCCAGCTGCCCAAAGCCCTCCAGCTTCAGCTTGACTCACCATCGCGACGTCCGGCGCAGTCCCACGCGGTGCTGGGAGCCAGGCCCTCTGGGCAAATGAAGCTGGGCATGCAAAGCAGCGGCCATAGAGGCTGTACCCCTGCTTACAGGGGGCTCAGGCCGCTGCCTGGACTCCAAAGTGCCCGGGACTCCAGAGCCCTGGCCCCGACTTACAGGGCAGCCCTGGTCCCCAAGGCCTACGGAGGCTCCTTCTCTCCAATTCCGGGGCACTCCCCACTAAGGGGACGCTCGCCCCACGCAGGCTGCCAGCTGAAGGGGGCACAAAGGCTCCCAGACCCACAGCCCCCTTACAGGCCGGTCGACACCCAGGGGGCCACAGAGCTCGGCCTTCCCCCACGGTGACGGGAACGAGGCTCTACACTCAGGCAGTCGAGCTGACGGCCTGAAGCCGAGGGGCCGGGACCCCAGCCCCGAGGACAGGGAGGGCACACGCCCGGCCCCATGACTCCTGGCCCCACGCCTCTGAAAGGCCGGGGCCAGGGATACCCGCCTGATTACAGGGGGTCCCTCCAACCGCCCGCCGAGGGCGGGGGACGCACACAGCCCCACTTACAGGGCCGTCCCCCGCAGCCCGGCACCCCCAACAAGCACCACGGAGCACAGGCTCCGGCCTGCGCCCCGCTTAGGGGCCGGCCGGGGCCTGGCCGGGGTGTGGCAACACGGGCCTCTGCAGGAGCCCCGGGAGCCTCCTCAACGAGGGCGGCAGGGAGGCCACGCCAGCCCAAAGCAGCGCCAAAGGCGGGACTGCGCCCTGCGGCACGGCACTTCTTCAGCCTGCACCCTCGCAAGGGCCAGGGAGCGCTCGTTCCTGTCACCCGGCTAAAGCAGCCTCCCTAGGCCTGCTCACAGGGAGCTGGGGCTGCTCCTGGGGACAAAGGGCTCCACAAGGTCGTGACACACGCCCCGAGTACAGGGGGTCACGCTGGCAGGTCACCAGCAGGACTGGCGGCCACGCAGCATAGGCAGAGACCCAGGCCCTGGCTACGGGCGGGTCACGGCGCCCACACTACCGCTAAGCGGCTGCGCTGCGTCCTCAGAAAGCAGGGGCAAGGCCGGACGCTTTCTCCACCCGTGCGTTTTTGGGGACCTCCCTGTGGCTGCACAGAGCTCCTCTTTCCCTCCTGGGAAGTCTCAGCTACGCTGCTCTGTGTCTAAAGGGGGCCAAAGCACAAGCACACTTGCTCACTCACACCAACTAAAGGGAGACAGGGGAGGCGAAGACAGGGGAGGGGAAGACAGTCCCAGAAGAGGGAGCAAGTTCTGCGCAGCCAACCTGCTGGGGAGCCATCCCTACCGCTGAGCGGGGGAGGAAAGCATCAGACCTGCCCCCGCACTGTGGGGAGGGCACAGGGGCCTCGACACGCCGAGGCGCTCCAGGGCTGGCACAGGGACGAAGGCAGTGACGCGCCCCGAGTACAGGGGGTCACGCTGGCCAGGGGCCAGCAGCAGGCAGACAGCTGCCGGGGCTGGGGAAAAGGCCCTGCCCTGCACAGAGGGTGGGCTGGGGGCCGGGAGAGCTCTGTTTCCCCCCTCAGGTGCGGAGGCAGGGGCTCTCACCCTTCTTACAGGGTGGCCCCTCTCTCCGGGCAGCCAAAGGAGCACAACGGCAAAAGGCCGACGTCAGCAAAGACCAGCCCTGCTCCCAGGGAGGTCGCCCAGCGCAAAGCCAGCCGCGGCACCCACAAAGTGCCCTGGCCCTGCCAGGAGGGCCCTTTGCCCAGAGGGCCTCTGGTGCCCCCTCTTCAGCTCCAAGCTCGCTCTTGCCTCGCCGTTCCACTCTTGAGCTCGAAGCCGCTGCTCTCGCTCCCTCTTGCCTCGTCGTCCCACGCCTTCTGCCAAGGGACGACGACACACTCAGGCCTGAGAAGCTCCAGCTCCTGAAGGGAACCGCCGGCCAACAGCCCCGCAGGGAGATCCTCAAGCCACCACCCCCAGACCGCCCCCACCCCAGCTGCCCAAAGCCCTCCAGCTTCAGCTTGACTCACCATCGCGACGTCCGGCGCAGTCCCACGCGGTGCTGGGAGCCAGGCCCTCTGGGCAAATGAAGCTGGGCATGCAAAGCAGCGGCCATAGAGGCTGTACCCCTGCTTACAGGGGGCTCAGGCCGCTGCCTGGACTCCAAAGTGCCCGGGACTCCAGAGCCCTGGCCCCGACTTACAGGGCAGCCCTGGTCCCCAAGGCCTACGGAGGCTCCTTCTCTCCAATTCCGGGGCACTCCCCACTAAGGGGACGCTCGCCCCACGCAGGCTGCCAGCTGAAGGGGGCACAAAGGCTCCCAGACCCACAGCCCCCTTACAGGCCGGTCGACACCCAGGGGGCCACAGAGCTCGGCCTTCCCCCACGGTGACGGGAACGAGGCTCTACACTCAGGCAGTCGAGCTGACGGCCTGAAGCCGAGGGGCCGGGACCCCAGCCCCGAGGACAGGGAGGGCACACGCCCGGCCCCATGACTCCTGGCCCCACGCCTCTGAAAGGCCGGGGCCAGGGATACCCGCCTGATTACAGGGGGTCCCTCCAACCGCCCGCCGAGGGCGGGGGACGCACACAGCCCCACTTACAGGGCCGTCCCCCGCAGCCCGGCACCCCCAACAAGCACCACGGAGCACAGGCTCCGGCCTGCGCCCCGCTTAGGGGCCGGCCGGGGCCTGGCCGGGGTGTGGCAACACGGGCCTCTGCAGGAGCCCCGGGAGCCTCCTCAACGAGGGCGGCAGGGAGGCCACGCCAGCCCAAAGCAGCGCCAAAGGCGGGACTGCGCCCTGCGGCACGGCACTTCTTCAGCCTGCACCCTCGCAAGAGCCAGGGAGCGCTCGTTCCTGTCACCCGGCTAAAGCAGCCTCCCTAGGCCTGCTCACAGGGAGCTGGGGCTGCTCCTGGGGACAAAGGGCTCCACAAGGTCGTGACACACGCCCCGAGTACAGGGGGTCACGCTGGCAGGTCACCAGCAGGACTGGCGGCCACGCAGCATAGGCAGAGACCCAGGCCCTGGCTACGGGCGGGTCACGGCGCCCACACTACCGCTAAGCGGCTGCGCTGCGTCCTCAGAAAGCAGGGGCAAGGCCGGACGCTTTCTCCACCCGTGCGTTTTTGGGGACCTCCCTGTGGCTGCACAGAGCTCCTCTTTCCCTCCTGGGAAGTCTCAGCTACGCTGCTCTGTGTCTAAAGGGGGCCAAAGCACAAGCACACTTGCTCACTCACACCAACTAAAGGGAGACAGGGGAGGCGAAGACAGGGGAGGGGAAGACAGTCCCAGAAGAGGGAGCAAGTTCTGCGCAGCCAACCTGCTGGGGAGCCATCCCTACCGCTGAGCGGGGGAGGAAAGCATCAGACCTGCCCCCGCACTGTGGGGAGGGCACAGGGGCCTCGACACGCCGAGGCGCTCCAGGGCTGGCACAGGGACGAAGGCAGTGACGCGCCCCGAGTACAGGGGGTCACGCTGGCCAGGGGCCAGCAGCAGGCAGACAGCTGCCGGGGCTGGGGAAAAGGCCCTGCCCTGCACAGAGGGTGGGCTGGGGGCCGGGAGAGCTCTGTTTCCCCCCTCAGGTGCGGAGGCAGGGGCTCTCACCCTTCTTACAGGGTGGCCCCTCTCTCCGGGCAGCCAAAGGAGCACAACGGCAAAAGGCCGACGTCAGCAAAGACCAGCCCTGCTCCCAGGGAGGTCGCCCAGCGCAAAGCCAGCCGCGGCACCCACAAAGTGCCCTGGCCCTGCCAGGAGGGCCCTTTGCCCAGAGGGCCTCTGGTGCCCCCTCTTCAGCTCCAAGCTCGCTCTTGCCTCGCCGTTCCACTCTTGAGCTCGAAGCCGCTGCTCTCGCTCCCTCTTGCCTCGTCGTCCCACGCCTTCTGCCAAGGGACGACGACACACTCAGGCCTGAGAAGCTCCAGCTCCTGAAGGGAACCGCCGGCCAACAGCCCCGCAGGGAGATCCTCAAGCCACCACCCCCAGACCGCCCCCACCCCAGCTGCCCAAAGCCCTCCAGCTTCAGCTTGACTCACCATCGCGACG
This sequence comes from Corvus hawaiiensis, assembly GCF_020740725.1. NCBI lineage: Eukaryota > Metazoa > Chordata > Aves > Passeriformes > Corvidae > Corvus > Corvus hawaiiensis. The sequence continues at coordinate 2,294,508 of NC_063214.1, forward strand.
TCCGGCGCAGTCCCACGCGGTGCTGGGAGCCAGGCCCTCTGGGCAAATGAAGCTGGGCATGCAAAGCAGCGGCCATAGAGGCTGTACCCCTGCTTACAGGGGGCTCAGGCCGCTGCCTGGACTCCAAAGTGCCCGGGACTCCAGAGCCCTGGCCCCGACTTACAGGGCAGCCCTGGTCCCCAAGGCCTACGGAGGCTCCTTCTCTCCAATTCCGGGGCACTCCCCACTAAGGGGACGCTCGCCCCACGCAGGCTGCCAGCTGAAGGGGGCACAAAGGCTCCCAGACCCACAGCCCCCTTACAGGCCGGTCGACACCCAGGGGGCCACAGAGCTCGGCCTTCCCCCACGGTGACGGGAACGAGGCTCTACACTCAGGCAGTCGAGCTGACGGCCTGAAGCCGAGGGGCCGGGACCCCAGCCCCGAGGACAGGGAGGGCACACGCCCGGCCCCATGACTCCTGGCCCCACGCCTCTGAAAGGCCGGGGCCAGGGATACCCGCCTGATTACAGGGGGTCCCTCCAACCGCCCGCCGAGGGCGGGGGACGCACACAGCCCCACTTACAGGGCCGTCCCCCGCAGCCCGGCACCCCCAACAAGCACCACGGAGCACAGGCTCCGGCCTGCGCCCCGCTTAGGGGCCGGCCGGGGCCTGGCCGGGGTGTGGCAACACGGGCCTCTGCAGGAGCCCCGGGAGCCTCCTCAACGAGGGCGGCAGGGAGGCCACGCCAGCCCAAAGCAGCGCCAAAGGCGGGACCGCGCCCTGCGGCACGGCACTTCTTCAGCCTGCACCCTCGCAAGGGCCAGGGAGCGCTCGTTCCTGTCACCCGGCTAAAGCAGCCTCCCTAGGCCTGCTCACAGGGAGCTGGGGCTGCTCCTGGGGACAAAGGGCTCCACAAGGTCGTGACACACGCCCCGAGTACAGGGGGTCACGCTGGCAGGTCACCAGCAGGACTGGCGGCCACGCAGCATAGGCAGAGACCCAGGCCCTGGCTACGGGCGGGTCACGGCGCCCACACTACCGCTAAGCGGCTGCGCTGCGTCCTCAGAAAGCAGGGGCAAGGCCGGACGCTTTCTCCACCCGTGCGTTTTTGGGGACCTCCCTGTGGCTGCACAGAGCTCCTCTTTCCCTCCTGGGAAGTCTCAGCTACGCTGCTCTGTGTCTAAAGGGGGCCAAAGCACAAGCACACTTGCTCACTCACACCAACTAAAGGGAGACAGGGGAGGCGAAGACAGGGGAGGGGAAGACAGTCCCAGAAGAGGGAGCAAGTTCTGCGCAGCCAACCTGCTGGGGAGCCATCCCTACCGCTGAGCGGGGGAGGAAAGCATCAGACCTGCCCCCGCACTGTGGGGAGGGCACAGGGGCCTCGACACGCCGAGGCGCTCCAGGGCTGGCACAGGGACGAAGGCAGTGACGCGCCCCGAGTACAGGGGGTCACGCTGGCCAGGGGCCAGCAGCAGGCAGACAGCTGCCGGGGCTGGGGAAAAGGCCCTGCCCTGCACAGAGGGTGGGCTGGGGGCCGGGAGAGCTCTGTTTCCCCCCTCAGGTGCGGAGGCAGGGGCTCTCACCCTTCTTACAGGGTGGCCCCTCTCTCCGGGCAGCCAAAGGAGCACAACGGCAAAAGGCCGACGTCAGCAAAGACCAGCCCTGCTCCCAGGGAGGTCGCCCAGCGCAAAGCCAGCCGCGGCACCCACAAAGTGCCCTGGCCCTGCCAGGAGGGCCCTTTGCCCAGAGGGCCTCTGGTGCCCCCTCTTCAGCTCCAAGCTCGCTCTTGCCTCGCCGTTCCACTCTTGAGCTCGAAGCCGCTGCTCTCGCTCCCTCTTGCCTCGTCGTCCCACGCCTTCTGCCAAGGGACGACGACACACTCAGGCCTGAGAAGCTCCAGCTCCTGAAGGGAACCGCCGGCCAACAGCCCCGCAGGGAGATCCTCAAGCCACCACCCCCAGACCGCCCCCACCCCAGCTGCCCAAAGCCCTCCAGCTTCAGCTTGACTCACCATCGCGACGTCCGGCGCAGTCCCACGCGGTGCTGGGAGCCAGGCCCTCTGGGCAAATGAAGCTGGGCATGCAAAGCAGCGGCCATAGAGGCTGTACCCCTGCTTACAGGGGGCTCAGGCCGCTGCCTGGACTCCAAAGTGCCCGGGACTCCAGAGCCCTGGCCCCGACTTACAGGGCAGCCCTGGTCCCCAAGGCCTACGGAGGCTCCTTCTCTCCAATTCCGGGGCACTCCCCACTAAGGGGACGCTCGCCCCACGCAGGCTGCCAGCTGAAGGGGGCACAAAGGCTCCCAGACCCACAGCCCCCTTACAGGCCGGTCGACACCCAGGGGGCCACAGAGCTCGGCCTTCCCCCACGGTGACGGGAACGAGGCTCTACACTCAGGCAGTCGAGCTGACGGCCTGAAGCCGAGGGGCCGGGACCCCAGCCCCGAGGACAGGGAGGGCACACGCCCGGCCCCATGACTCCTGGCCCCACGCCTCTGAAAGGCCGGGGCCAGGGATACCCGCCTGATTACAGGGGGTCCCTCCAACCGCCCGCCGAGGGCGGGGGACGCACACAGCCCCACTTACAGGGCCGTCCCCCGCAGCCCGGCACCCCCAACAAGCACCACGGAGCACAGGCTCCGGCCTGCGCCCCGCTTAGGGGCCGGCCGGGGCCTGGCCGGGGTGTGGCAACACGGGCCTCTGCAGGAGCCCCGGGAGCCTCCTCAACGAGGGCGGCAGGGAGGCCACGCCAGCCCAAAGCAGCGCCAAAGGCGGGACCGCGCCCTGCGGCACGGCACTTCTTCAGCCTGCACCCTCGCAAGGGCCAGGGAGCGCTCGTTCCTGTCACCCGGCTAAAGCAGCCTCCCTAGGCCTGCTCACAGGGAGCTGGGGCTGCTCCTGGGGACAAAGGGCTCCACAAGGTCGTGACACACGCCCCGAGTACAGGGGGTCACGCTGGCAGGTCACCAGCAGGACTGGCGGCCACGCAGCATAGGCAGAGACCCAGGCCCTGGCTACGGGCGGGTCACGGCGCCCACACTACCGCTAAGCGGCTGCGCTGCGTCCTCAGAAAGCAGGGGCAAGGCCGGACGCTTTCTCCACCCGTGCGTTTTTGGGGACCTCCCTGTGGCTGCACAGAGCTCCTCTTTCCCTCCTGGGAAGTCTCAGCTACGCTGCTCTGTGTCTAAAGGGGGCCAAAGCACAAGCACACTTGCTCACTCACACCAACTAAAGGGAGACAGGGGAGGCGAAGACAGGGGAGGGGAAGACAGTCCCAGAAGAGGGAGCAAGTTCTGCGCAGCCAACCTGCTGGGGAGCCATCCCTACCGCTGAGCGGGGGAGGAAAGCATCAGACCTGCCCCCGCACTGTGGGGAGGGCACAGGGGCCTCGACACGCCGAGGCGCTCCAGGGCTGGCACAGGGACGAAGGCAGTGACGCGCCCCGAGTACAGGGGGTCACGCTGGCCAGGGGCCAGCAGCAGGCAGACAGCTGCCGGGGCTGGGGAAAAGGCCCTGCCCTGCACAGAGGGTGGGCTGGGGGCCGGGAGAGCTCTGTTTCCCCCCTCAGGTGCGGAGGCAGGGGCTCTCACCCTTCTTACAGGGTGGCCCCTCTCTCCGGGCAGCCAAAGGAGCACAACGGCAAAAGGCCGACGTCAGCAAAGACCAGCCCTGCTCCCAGGGAGGTCGCCCAGCGCAAAGCCAGCCGCGGCACCCACAAAGTGCCCTGGCCCTGCCAGGAGGGCCCTTTGCCCAGAGGGCCTCTGGTGCCCCCTCTTCAGCTCCAAGCTCGCTCTTGCCTCGCCGTTCCACTCTTGAGCTCGAAGCCGCTGCTCTCGCTCCCTCTTGCCTCGTCGTCCCACGCCTTCTGCCAAGGGACGACGACACACTCAGGCCTGAGAAGCTCCAGCTCCTGAAGGGAACCGCCGGCCAACAGCCCCGCAGGGAGATCCTCAAGCCACCACCCCCAGACCGCCCCCACCCCAGCTGCCCAAAGCCCTCCAGCTTCAGCTTGACTCACCATCGCGACGTCCGGCGCAGTCCCACGCGGTGCTGGGAGCCAGGCCCTCTGGGCAAATGAAGCTGGGCATGCAAAGCAGCGGCCATAGAGGCTGTACCCCTGCTTACAGGGGGCTCAGGCCGCTGCCTGGACTCCAAAGTGCCCGGGACTCCAGAGCCCTGGCCCCGACTTACAGGGCAGCCCTGGTCCCCAAGGCCTACGGAGGCTCCTTCTCTCCAATTCCGGGGCACTCCCCACTAAGGGGACGCTCGCCCCACGCAGGCTGCCAGCTGAAGGGGGCACAAAGGCTCCCAGACCCACAGCCCCCTTACAGGCCGGTCGACACCCAGGGGGCCACAGAGCTCGGCCTTCCCCCACGGTGACGGGAACGAGGCTCTACACTCAGGCAGTCGAGCTGACGGCCTGAAGCCGAGGGGCCGGGACCCCAGCCCCGAGGACAGGGAGGGCACACGCCCGGCCCCATGACTCCTGGCCCCACGCCTCTGAAAGGCCGGGGCCAGGGATACCCGCCTGATTACAGGGGGTCCCTCCAACCGCCCGCCGAGGGCGGGGGACGCACACAGCCCCACTTACAGGGCCGTCCCCCGCAGCCCGGCACCCCCAACAAGCACCACGGAGCACAGGCTCCGGCCTGCGCCCCGCTTAGGGGCCGGCCGGGGCCTGGCCGGGGTGTGGCAACACGGGCCTCTGCAGGAGCCCCGGGAGCCTCCTCAACGAGGGCGGCAGGGAGGCCACGCCAGCCCAAAGCAGCGCCAAAGGCGGGACCGCGCCCTGCGGCACGGCACTTCTTCAGCCTGCACCCTCGCAAGGGCCAGGGAGCGCTCGTTCCTGTCACCCGGCTAAAGCAGCCTCCCTAGGCCTGCTCACAGGGAGCTGGGGCTGCTCCTGGGGACAAAGGGCTCCACAAGGTCGTGACACACGCCCCGAGTACAGGGGGTCACGCTGGCAGGTCACCAGCAGGACTGGCGGCCACGCAGCATAGGCAGAGACCCAGGCCCTGGCTACGGGCGGGTCACGGCGCCCACACTACCGCTAAGCGGCTGCGCTGCGTCCTCAGAAAGCAGGGGCAAGGCCGGACGCTTTCTCCACCCGTGCGTTTTTGGGGACCTCCCTGTGGCTGCACAGAGCTCCTCTTTCCCTCCTGGGAAGTCTCAGCTACGCTGCTCTGTGTCTAAAGGGGGCCAAAGCACAAGCACACTTGCTCACTCACACCAACTAAAGGGAGACAGGGGAGGCGAAGACAGGGGAGGGGAAGACAGTCCCAGAAGAGGGAGCAAGTTCTGCGCAGCCAACCTGCTGGGGAGCCATCCCTACCGCTGAGCGGGGGAGGAAAGCATCAGACCTGCCCCCGCACTGTGGGGAGGGCACAGGGGCCTCGACACGCCGAGGCGCTCCAGGGCTGGCACAGGGACGAAGGCAGTGACGCGCCCCGAGTACAGGGGGTCACGCTGGCCAGGGGCCAGCAGCAGGCAGACAGCTGCCGGGGCTGGGGAAAAGGCCCTGCCCTGCACAGAGGGTGGGCTGGGGGCCGGGAGAGCTCTGTTTCCCCCCTCAGGTGCGGAGGCAGGGGCTCTCACCCTTCTTACAGGGTGGCCCCTCTCTCCGGGCAGCCAAAGGAGCACAACGGCAAAAGGCCGACGTCAGCAAAGACCAGCCCTGCTCCCAGGGAGGTCGCCCAGCGCAAAGCCAGCCGCGGCACCCACAAAGTGCCCTGGCCCTGCCAGGAGGGCCCTTTGCCCAGAGGGCCTCTGGTGCCCCCTCTTCAGCTCCAAGCTCGCTCTTGCCTCGCCGTTCCACTCTTGAGCTCGAAGCCGCTGCTCTCGCTCCCTCTTGCCTCGTCGTCCCACGCCTTCTGCCAAGGGACGACGACACACTCAGGCCTGAGAAGCTCCAGCTCCTGAAGGGAACCGCCGGCCAACAGCCCCGCAGGGAGATCCTCAAGCCACCACCCCCAGACCGCCCCCACCCCAGCTGCCCAAAGCCCTCCAGCTTCAGCTTGACTCACCATCGCGACGTCCGGCGCAGTCCCACGCGGTGCTGGGAGCCAGGCCCTCTGGGCAAATGAAGCTGGGCATGCAAAGCAGCGGCCATAGAGGCTGTACCCCTGCTTACAGGGGGCTCAGGCCGCTGCCTGGACTCCAAAGTGCCCGGGACTCCAGAGCCCTGGCCCCGACTTACAGGGCAGCCCTGGTCCCCAAGGCCTACGGAGGCTCCTTCTCTCCAATTCCGGGGCACTCCCCACTAAGGGGACGCTCGCCCCACGCAGGCTGCCAGCTGAAGGGGGCACAAAGGCTCCCAGACCCACAGCCCCCTTACAGGCCGGTCGACACCCAGGGGGCCACAGAGCTCGGCCTTCCCCCACGGTGACGGGAACGAGGCTCTACACTCAGGCAGTCGAGCTGACGGCCTGAAGCCGAGGGGCCGGGACCCCAGCCCCGAGGACAGGGAGGGCACACGCCCGGCCCCATGACTCCTGGCCCCACGCCTCTGAAAGGCCGGGGCCAGGGATACCCGCCTGATTACAGGGGGTCCCTCCAACCGCCCGCCGAGGGCGGGGGACGCACACAGCCCCACTTACAGGGCCGTCCCCCGCAGCCCGGCACCCCCAACAAGCACCACGGAGCACAGGCTCCGGCCTGCGCCCCGCTTAGGGGCCGGCCGGGGCCTGGCCGGGGTGTGGCAACACGGGCCTCTGCAGGAGCCCCGGGAGCCTCCTCAACGAGGGCGGCAGGGAGGCCACGCCAGCCCAAAGCAGCGCCAAAGGCGGGACCGCGCCCTGCGGCACGGCACTTCTTCAGCCTGCACCCTCGCAAGGGCCAGGGAGCGCTCGTTCCTGTCACCCGGCTAAAGCAGCCTCCCTAGGCCTGCTCACAGGGAGCTGGGGCTGCTCCTGGGGACAAAGGGCTCCACAAGGTCGTGACACACGCCCCGAGTACAGGGGGTCACGCTGGCAGGTCACCAGCAGGACTGGCGGCCACGCAGCATAGGCAGAGACCCAGGCCCTGGCTACGGGCGGGTCACGGCGCCCACACTACCGCTAAGCGGCTGCGCTGCGTCCTCAGAAAGCAGGGGCAAGGCCGGACGCTTTCTCCACCCGTGCGTTTTTGGGGACCTCCCTGTGGCTGCACAGAGCTCCTCTTTCCCTCCTGGGAAGTCTCAGCTACGCTGCTCTGTGTCTAAAGGGGGCCAAAGCACAAGCACACTTGCTCACTCACACCAACTAAAGGGAGACAGGGGAGGCGAAGACAGGGGAGGGGAAGACAGTCCCAGAAGAGGGAGCAAGTTCTGCGCAGCCAACCTGCTGGGGAGCCATCCCTACCGCTGAGCGGGGGAGGAAAGCATCAGACCTGCCCCCGCACTGTGGGGAGGGCACAGGGGCCTCGACACGCCGAGGCGCTCCAGGGCTGGCACAGGGACGAAGGCAGTGACGCGCCCCGAGTACAGGGGGTCACGCTGGCCAGGGGCCAGCAGCAGGCAGACAGCTGCCGGGGCTGGGGAAAAGGCCCTGCCCTGCACAGAGGGTGGGCTGGGGGCCGGGAGAGCTCTGTTTCCCCCCTCAGGTGCGGAGGCAGGGGCTCTCACCCTTCTTACAGGGTGGCCCCTCTCTCCGGGCAGCCAAAGGAGCACAACGGCAAAAGGCCGACGTCAGCAAAGACCAGCCCTGCTCCCAGGGAGGTCGCCCAGCGCAAAGCCAGCCGCGGCACCCACAAAGTGCCCTGGCCCTGCCAGGAGGGCCCTTTGCCCAGAGGGCCTCTGGTGCCCCCTCTTCAGCTCCAAGCTCGCTCTTGCCTCGCCGTTCCACTCTTGAGCTCGAAGCCGCTGCTCTCGCTCCCTCTTGCCTCGTCGTCCCACGCCTTCTGCCAAGGGACGACGACACACTCAGGCCTGAGAAGCTCCAGCTCCTGAAGGGAACCGCCGGCCAACAGCCCCGCAGGGAGATCCTCAAGCCACCACCCCCAGACCGCCCCCACCCCAGCTGCCCAAAGCCCTCCAGCTTCAGCTTGACTCACCATCGCGACGTCCGGCGCAGTCCCACGCGGTGCTGGGAGCCAGGCCCTCTGGGCAAATGAAGCTGGGCATGCAAAGCAGCGGCCATAGAGGCTGTACCCCTGCTTACAGGGGGCTCAGGCCGCTGCCTGGACTCCAAAGTGCCCGGGACTCCAGAGCCCTGGCCCCGACTTACAGGGCAGCCCTGGTCCCCAAGGCCTACGGAGGCTCCTTCTCTCCAATTCCGGGGCACTCCCCACTAAGGGGACGCTCGCCCCACGCAGGCTGCCAGCTGAAGGGGGCACAAAGGCTCCCAGACCCACAGCCCCCTTACAGGCCGGTCGACACCCAGGGGGCCACAGAGCTCGGCCTTCCCCCACGGTGACGGGAACGAGGCTCTACACTCAGGCAGTCGAGCTGACGGCCTGAAGCCGAGGGGCCGGGACCCCAGCCCCGAGGACAGGGAGGGCACACGCCCGGCCCCATGACTCCTGGCCCCACGCCTCTGAAAGGCCGGGGCCAGGGATACCCGCCTGATTACAGGGGGTCCCTCCAACCGCCCGCCGAGGGCGGGGGACGCACACAGCCCCACTTACAGGGCCGTCCCCCGCAGCCCGGCACCCCCAACAAGCACCACGGAGCACAGGCTCCGGCCTGCGCCCCGCTTAGGGGCCGGCCGGGGCCTGGCCGGGGTGTGGCAACACGGGCCTCTGCAGGAGCCCCGGGAGCCTCCTCAACGAGGGCGGCAGGGAGGCCACGCCAGCCCAAAGCAGCGCCAAAGGCGGGACCGCGCCCTGCGGCACGGCACTTCTTCAGCCTGCACCCTCGCAAGGGCCAGGGAGCGCTCGTTCCTGTCACCCGGCTAAAGCAGCCTCCCTAGGCCTGCTCACAGGGAGCTGGGGCTGCTCCTGGGGACAAAGGGCTCCACAAGGTCGTGACACACGCCCCGAGTACAGGGGGTCACGCTGGCAGGTCACCAGCAGGACTGGCGGCCACGCAGCATAGGCAGAGACCCAGGCCCTGGCTACGGGCGGGTCACGGCGCCCACACTACCGCTAAGCGGCTGCGCTGCGTCCTCAGAAAGCAGGGGCAAGGCCGGACGCTTTCTCCACCCGTGCGTTTTTGGGGACCTCCCTGTGGCTGCACAGAGCTCCTCTTTCCCTCCTGGGAAGTCTCAGCTACGCTGCTCTGTGTCTAAAGGGGGCCAAAGCACAAGCACACTTGCTCACTCACACCAACTAAAGGGAGACAGGGGAGGCGAAGACAGGGGAGGGGAAGACAGTCCCAGAAGAGGGAGCAAGTTCTGCGCAGCCAACCTGCTGGGGAGCCATCCCTACCGCTGAGCGGGGGAGGAAAGCATCAGACCTGCCCCCGCACTGTGGGGAGGGCACAGGGGCCTCGACACGCCGAGGCGCTCCAGGGCTGGCACAGGGACGAAGGCAGTGACGCGCCCCGAGTACAGGGGGTCACGCTGGCCAGGGGCCAGCAGCAGGCAGACAGCTGCCGGGGCTGGGGAAAAGGCCCTGCCCTGCACAGAGGGTGGGCTGGGGGCCGGGAGAGCTCTGTTTCCCCCCTCAGGTGCGGAGGCAGGGGCTCTCACCCTTCTTACAGGGTGGCCCCTCTCTCCGGGCAGCCAAAGGAGCACAACGGCAAAAGGCCGACGTCAGCAAAGACCAGCCCTGCTCCCAGGGAGGTCGCCCAGCGCAAAGCCAGCCGCGGCACCCACAAAGTGCCCTGGCCCTGCCAGGAGGGCCCTTTGCCCAGAGGGCCTCTGGTGCCCCCTCTTCAGCTCCAAGCTCGCTCTTGCCTCGCCGTTCCACTCTTGAGCTCGAAGCCGCTGCTCTCGCTCCCTCTTGCCTCGTCGTCCCACGCCTTCTGCCAAGGGACGACGACACACTCAGGCCTGAGAAGCTCCAGCTCCTGAAGGGAACCGCCGGCCAACAGCCCCGCAGGGAGATCCTCAAGCCACCACCCCCAGACCGCCCCCACCCCAGCTGCCCAAAGCCCTCCAGCTTCAGCTTGACTCACCATCGCGACGTCCGGCGCAGTCCCACGCGGTGCTGGGAGCCAGGCCCTCTGGGCAAATGAAGCTGGGCATGCAAAGCAGCGGCCATAGAGGCTGTACCCCTGCTTACAGGGGGCTCAGGCCGCTGCCTGGACTCCAAAGTGCCCGGGACTCCAGAGCCCTGGCCCCGACTTACAGGGCAGCCCTGGTCCCCAAGGCCTACGGAGGCTCCTTCTCTCCAATTCCGGGGCACTCCCCACTAAGGGGACGCTCGCCCCACGCAGGCTGCCAGCTGAAGGGGGCACAAAGGCTCCCAGACCCACAGCCCCCTTACAGGCCGGTCGACACCCAGGGGGCCACAGAGCTCGGCCTTCCCCCACGGTGACGGGAACGAGGCTCTACACTCAGGCAGTCGAGCTGACGGCCTGAAGCCGAGGGGCCGGGACCCCAGCCCCGAGGACAGGGAGGGCACACGCCCGGCCCCATGACTCCTGGCCCCACGCCTCTGAAAGGCCGGGGCCAGGGATACCCGCCTGATTACAGGGGGTCCCTCCAACCGCCCGCCGAGGGCGGGGGACGCACACAGCCCCACTTACAGGGCCGTCCCCCGCAGCCCGGCACCCCCAACAAGCACCACGGAGCACAGGCTCCGGCCTGCGCCCCGCTTAGGGGCCGGCCGGGGCCTGGCCGGGGTGTGGCAACACGGGCCTCTGCAGGAGCCCCGGGAGCCTCCTCAACGAGGGCGGCAGGGAGGCCACGCCAGCCCAAAGCAGCGCCAAAGGCGGGACCGCGCCCTGCGGCACGGCACTTCTTCAGCCTGCACCCTCGCAAGGGCCAGGGAGCGCTCGTTCCTGTCACCCGGCTAAAGCAGCCTCCCTAGGCCTGCTCACAGGGAGCTGGGGCTGCTCCTGGGGACAAAGGGCTCCACAAGGTCGTGACACACGCCCCGAGTACAGGGGGTCACGCTGGCAGGTCACCAGCAGGACTGGCGGCCACGCAGCATAGGCAGAGACCCAGGCCCTGGCTACGGGCGGGTCACGGCGCCCACACTACCGCTAAGCGGCTGCGCTGCGTCCTCAGAAAGCAGGGGCAAGGCCGGACGCTTTCTCCACCCGTGCGTTTTTGGGGACCTCCCTGTGGCTGCACAGAGCTCCTCTTTCCCTCCTGGGAAGTCTCAGCTACGCTGCTCTGTGTCTAAAGGGGGCCAAAGCACAAGCACACTTGCTCACTCACACCAACTAAAGGGAGACAGGGGAGGCGAAGACAGGGGAGGGGAAGACAGTCCCAGAAGAGGGAGCAAGTTCTGCGCAGCCAACCTGCTGGGGAGCCATCCCTACCGCTGAGCGGGAGAGGAAAGCATCAGACCTGCCCCCGCACTGTGGGGAGGGCACAGGGGCCTCGACACGCCGAGGCGCTCCAGGGCTGGCACAGGGACGAAGGCAGTGACGCGCCCCGAGTACAGGGGGTCACGCTGGCCAGGGGCCAGCAGCAGGCAGACAGCTGCCGGGGCTGGGGAAAAGGCCCTGCCCTGCACAGAGGGTGGGCTGGGGGCCGGGAGAGCTCTGTTTCCCCCCTCAGGTGCGGAGGCAGGGGCTCTCACCCTTCTTACAGGGTGGCCCCTCTCTCCGGGCAGCCAAAGGAGCACAACGGCAAAAGGCCGACGTCAGCAAAGACCAGCCCTGCTCCCAGGGAGGTCGCCCAGCGCAAAGCCAGCCGCGGCACCCACAAAGTGCCCTGGCCCTGCCAGGAGGGCCCTTTGCCCAGAGGGCCTCTGGTGCCCCCTCTTCAGCTCCAAGCTCGCTCTTGCCTCGCCGTTCCACTCTTGAGCTCGAAGCCGCTGCTCTCGCTCCCTCTTGCCTCGTCGTCCCACGCCTTCTGCCAAGGGACGACGACACACTCAGGCCTGAGAAGCTCCAGCTCCTGAAGGGAACCGCCGGCCAACAGCCCCGCAGGGAGATCCTCAAGCCACCACCCCCAGACCGCCCCCACCCCAGCTGCCCAAAGCCCTCCAGCTTCAGCTTGACTCACCATCGCGACGTCCGGCGCAGTCCCACGCGGTGCTGGGAGCCAGGCCCTCTGGGCAAATGAAGCTGGGCATGCAAAGCAGCGGCCATAGAGGCTGTACCCCTGCTTACAGGGGGCTCAGGCCGCTGCCTGGACTCCAAAGTGCCCGGGACTCCAGAGCCCTGGCCCCGACTTACAGGGCAGCCCTGGTCCCCAAGGCCTACGGAGGCTCCTTCTCTCCAATTCCGGGGCACTCCCCACTAAGGGGACGCTCGCCCCACGCAGGCTGCCAGCTGAAGGGGGCACAAAGGCTCCCAGACCCACAGCCCCCTTACAGGCCGGTCGACACCCAGGGGGCCACAGAGCTCGGCCTTCCCCCACGGTGACGGGAACGAGGCTCTACACTCAGGCAGTCGAGCTGACGGCCTAAAGCCGAGGGGCCGGGACCCCAGCCCCGAGGACAGGGAGGGCACACGCCCGGCCCCATGACTCCTGGCCCCACGCCTCTGAAAGGCCGGGGCCAGGGATACCCGCCTGATTACAGGGGGTCCCTCCAACCGCCCGCCGAGGGCGGGGGACGCACACAGCCCCACTTACAGGGCCGTCCCCCGCAGCCCGGCACCCCCAACAAGCACCACGGAGCACAGGCTCCGGCCTGCGCCCCGCTTAGGGGCCGGCCGGGGCCTGGCCGGGGTGTGGCAACACGGGCCTCTGCAGGAGCCCCGGGAGCCTCCTCAACGAGGGCGGCAGGGAGGCCACGCCAGCCCAAAGCAGCGCCAAAGGCGGGACCGCGCCCTGCGGCACGGCACTTCTTCAGCCTGCACCCTCGCAAGGGCCAGGGAGCGCTCGTTCCTGTCACCCGGCTAAAGCAGCCTCCCTAGGCCTGCTCACAGGGAGCTGGGGCTGCTCCTGGGGACAAAGGGCTCCACAAGGTCGTGACACACGCCCCGAGTACAGGGGGTCACGCTGGCAGGTCACCAGCAGGACTGGCGGCCACGCAGCATAGGCAGAGACCCAGGCCCTGGCTACGGGCGGGTCACGGCGCCCACACTACCGCTAAGCGGCTGCGCTGCGTCCTCAGAAAGCAGGGGCAAGGCCGGACGCTTTCTCCACCCGTGCGTTTTTGGGGACCTCCCTGTGGCTGCACAGAGCTCCTCTTTCCCTCCTGGGAAGTCTCAGCTACGCTGCTCTGTGTCTAAAGGGGGCCAAAGCACAAGCACACTTGCTCACTCACACCAACTAAAGGGAGACAGGGGAGGCGAAGACAGGGGAGGGGAAGACAGTCCCAGAAGAGGGAGCAAGTTCTGCGCAGCCAACCTGCTGGGGAGCCATCCCTACCGCTGAGCGGGGGAGGAAAGCATCAGACCTGCCCCCGCACTGTGGGGAGGGCACAGGGGCCTCGACACGCCGAGGCGCTCCAGGGCTGGCACAGGGACGAAGGCAGTGACGCGCCCCGAGTACAGGGGGTCACGCTGGCCAGGGGCCAGCAGCAGGCAGACAGCTGCCGGGGCTGGGGAAAAGGCCCTGCCCTGCACAGAGGGTGGGCTGGGGGCCGGGAGAGCTCTGTTTCCCCCCTCAGGTGCGGAGGCAGGGGCTCTCACCCTTCTTACAGGGTGGCCCCTCTCTCCGGGCAGCCAAAGGAGCACAACGGCAAAAGGCCGACGTCAGCAAAGACCAGCCCTGCTCCCAGGGAGGTCGCCCAGCGCAAAGCCAGCCGCGGCACCCACAAAGTGCCCTGGCCCTGCCAGGAGGGCCCTTTGCCCAGAGGGCCTCTGGTGCCCCCTCTTCAGCTCCAAGCTCGCTCTTGCCTCGCCGTTCCACTCTTGAGCTCGAAGCCGCTGCTCTCGCTCCCTCTTGCCTCGTCGTCCCACGCCTTCTGCCAAGGGACGACGACACACTCAGGCCTGAGAAGCTCCAGCTCCTGAAGGGAACCGCCGGCCAACAGCCCCGCAGGGAGATCCTCAAGCCACCACCCCCAGACCGCCCCCACCCCAGCTGCCCAAAGCCCTCCAGCTTCAGCTTGACTCACCATCGCGACGTCCGGCGCAGTCCCACGCGGTGCTGGGAGCCAGGCCCTCTGGGCAAATGAAGCTGGGCATGCAAAGCAGCGGCCATAGAGGCTGTACCCCTGCTTACAGGGGGCTCAGGCCGCTGCCTGGACTCCAAAGTGCCCGGGACTCCAGAGCCCTGGCCCCGACTTACAGGGCAGCCCTGGTCCCCAAGGCCTACGGAGGCTCCTTCTCTCCAATTCCGGGGCACTCCCCACTAAGGGGACGCTCGCCCCACGCAGGCTGCCAGCTGAAGGGGGCACAAAGGCTCCCAGACCCACAGCCCCCTTACAGGCCGGTCGACACCCAGGGGGCCACAGAGCTCGGCCTTCCCCCACGGTGACGGGAACGAGGCTCTACACTCAGGCAGTCGAGCTGACGGCCTGAAGCCGAGGGGCCGGGACCCCAGCCCCGAGGACAGGGAGGGCACACGCCCGGCCCCATGACTCCTGGCCCCACGCCTCTGAAAGGCCGGGGCCAGGGATACCCGCCTGATTACAGGGGGTCCCTCCAACCGCCCGCCGAGGGCGGGGGACGCACACAGCCCCACTTACAGGGCCGTCCCCCGCAGCCCGGCACCCCCAACAAGCACCACGGAGCACAGGCTCCGGCCTGCGCCCCGCTTAGGGGCCGGCCGGGGCCTGGCCGGGGTGTGGCAACACGGGCCTCTGCAGGAGCCCCGGGAGCCTCCTCAACGAGGGCGGCAGGGAGGCCACGCCAGCCCAAAGCAGCGCCAAAGGCGGGACCGCGCCCTGCGGCACGGCACTTCTTCAGCCTGCACCCTCGCAAGGGCCAGGGAGCGCTCGTTCCTGTCACCCGGCTAAAGCAGCCTCCCTAGGCCTGCTCACAGGGAGCTGGGGCTGCTCCTGGGGACAAAGGGCTCCACAAGGTCGTGACACACGCCCCGAGTACAGGGGGTCACGCTGGCAGGTCACCAGCAGGACTGGCGGCCACGCAGCATAGGCAGAGACCCAGGCCCTGGCTACGGGCGGGTCACGGCGCCCACACTACCGCTAAGCGGCTGCGCTGCGTCCTCAGAAAGCAGGGGCAAGGCCGGACGCTTTCTCCACCCGTGCGTTTTTGGGGACCTCCCTGTGGCTGCACAGAGCTCCTCTTTCCCTCCTGGGAAGTCTCAGCTACGCTGCTCTGTGTCTAAAGGGGGCCAAAGCACAAGCACACTTGCTCACTCACACCAACTAAAGGGAGACAGGGGAGGCGAAGACAGGGGAGGGGAAGACAGTCCCAGAAGAGGGAGCAAGTTCTGCGCAGCCAACCTGCTGGGGAGCCATCCCTACCGCTGAGCGGGGGAGGAAAGCATCAGACCTGCCCCTGCACTGTGGGGAGGGCACAGGGGCCTCGACACGCCGAGGCGCTCCAGGGCTGGCACAGGGACGAAGGCAGTGACGCGCCCCGAGTACAGGGGGTCACGCTGGCCAGGGGCCAGCAGCAGGCAGACAGCTGCCGGGGCTGGGGAAAAGGCCCTGCCCTGCACAGAGGGTGGGCTGGGGGCCGGGAGAGCTCTGTTTCCCCCCTCAGGTGCGGAGGCAGGGGCTCTCACCCTTCTTACAGGGTGGCCCCTCTCTCCGGGCAGCCAAAGGAGCACAACGGCAAAAGGCCGACGTCAGCAAAGACCAGCCCTGCTCCCAGGGAGGTCGCCCAGCGCAAAGCCAGCCGCGGCACCCACAAAGTGCCCTGGCCCTGCCAGGAGGGCCCTTTGCCCAGAGGGCCTCTGGTGCCCCCTCTTCAGCTCCAAGCTCGCTCTTGCCTCGCCGTTCCACTCTTGAGCTCGAAGCCGCTGCTCTCGCTCCCTCTTGCCTCGTCGTCCCACGCCTTCTGCCAAGGGACGACGACACACTCAGGCCTGAGAAGCTCCAGCTCCTGAAGGGAACCGCCGGCCAACAGCCCCGCAGGGAGATCCTCAAGCCACCACCCCCAGACCGCCCCCACCCCAGCTGCCCAAAGCCCTCCAGCTTCAGCTTGACTCACCATCGCGACGTCCGGCGCAGTCCCACGCGGTGCTGGGAGCCAGGCCCTCTGGGCAAATGAAGCTGGGCATGCAAAGCAGCGGCCATAGAGGCTGTACCCCTGCTTACAGGGGGCTCAGGCCGCTGCCTGGACTCCAAAGTGCCCGGGACTCCAGAGCCCTGGCCCCGACTTACAGGGCAGCCCTGGTCCCCAAGGCCTACGGAGGCTCCTTCTCTCCAATTCCGGGGCACTCCCCACTAAGGGGACGCTCGCCCCACGCAGGCTGCCAGCTGAAGGGGGCACAAAGGCTCCCAGACCCACAGCCCCCTTACAGGCCGGTCGACACCCAGGGGGCCACAGAGCTCGGCCTTCCCCCACGGTGACGGGAACGAGGCTCTACACTCAGGCAGTCGAGCTGACGGCCTGAAGCCGAGGGGCCGGGACCCCAGCCCCGAGGACAGGGAGGGCACACGCCCGGCCCCATGACTCCTGGCCCCACGCCTCTGAAAGGCCGGGGCCAGGGATACCCGCCTGATTACAGGGGGTCCCTCCAACCGCCCGCCGAGGGCGGGGGACGCACACAGCCCCACTTACAGGGCCGTCCCCCGCAGCCCGGCACCCCCAACAAGCACCACGGAGCACAGGCTCCGGCCTGCGCCCCGCTTAGGGGCCGGCCGGGGCCTGGCCGGGGTGTGGCAACACGGGCCTCTGCAGGAGCCCCGGGAGCCTCCTCAACGAGGGCGGCAGGGAGGCCACGCCAGCCCAAAGCAGCGCCAAAGGCGGGACCGCGCCCTGCGGCACGGCACTTCTTCAGCCTGCACCCTCGCAAGGGCCAGGGAGCGCTCGTTCCTGTCACCCGGCTAAAGCAGCCTCCCTAGGCCTGCTCACAGGGAGCTGGGGCTGCTCCTGGGGACAAAGGGCTCCACAAGGTCGTGACACACGCCCCGAGTACAGGGGGTCACGCTGGCAGGTCACCAGCAGGACTGGCGGCCACGCAGCATAGGCAGAGACCCAGGCCCTGGCTACGGGCGGGTCACGGCGCCCACACTACCGCTAAGCGGCTGCGCTGCGTCCTCAGAAAGCAGGGGCAAGGCCGGACGCTTTCTCCACCCGTGCGTTTTTGGGGACCTCCCTGTGGCTGCACAGAGCTCCTCTTTCCCTCCTGGGAAGTCTCAGCTACGCTGCTCTGTGTCTAAAGGGGGCCAAAGCACAAGCACACTTGCTCACTCACACCAACTAAAGGGAGACAGGGGAGGCGAAGACAGGGGAGGGGAAGACAGTCCCAGAAGAGGGAGCAAGTTCTGCGCAGCCAACCTGCTGGGGAGCCATCCCTACCGCTGAGCGGGGGAGGAAAGCATCAGACCTGCCCCCGCACTGTGGGGAGGGCACAGGGGCCTCGACACGCCGAGGCGCTCCAGGGCTGGCACAGGGACGAAGGCAGTGACGCGCCCCGAGTACAGGGGGTCACGCTGGCCAGGGGCCAGCAGCAGGCAGACAGCTGCCGGGGCTGGGGAAAAGGCCCTGCCCTGCACAGAGGGTGGGCTGGGGGCCGGGAGAGCTCTGTTTCCCCCCTCAGGTGCGGAGGCAGGGGCTCTCACCCTTCTTACAGGGTGGCCCCTCTCTCCGGGCAGCCAAAGGAGCACAACGGCAAAAGGCCGACGTCAGCAAAGACCAGCCCTGCTCCCAGGGAGGTCGCCCAGCGCAAAGCCAGCCGCGGCACCCACAAAGTGCCCTGGCCCTGCCAGGAGGGCCCTTTGCCCAGAGGGCCTCTGGTGCCCCCTCTTCAGCTCCAAGCTCGCTCTTGCCTCGCCGTTCCACTCTTGAGCTCGAAGCCGCTGCTCTCGCTCCCTCTTGCCTCGTCGTCCCACGCCTTCTGCCAAGGGACGACGACACACTCAGGCCTGAGAAGCTCCAGCTCCTGAAGGGAACCGCCGGCCAACAGCCCCGCAGGGAGATCCTCAAGCCACCACCCCCAGACCGCCCCCACCCCAGCTGCCCAAAGCCCTCCAGCTTCAGCTTGACTCACCATCGCGACGTCCGGCGCAGTCCCACGCGGTGCTGGGAGCCAGGCCCTCTGGGCAAATGAAGCTGGGCATGCAAAGCAGCGGCCATAGAGGCTGTACCCCTGCTTACAGGGGGCTCAGGCCGCTGCCTGGACTCCAAAGTGCCCGGGACTCCAGAGCCCTGGCCCCGACTTACAGGGCAGCCCTGGTCCCCAAGGCCTACGGAGGCTCCTTCTCTCCAATTCCGGGGCACTCCCCACTAAGGGGACGCTCGCCCCACGCAGGCTGCCAGCTGAAGGGGGCACAAAGGCTCCCAGACCCACAGCCCCCTTACAGGCCGGTCGACACCCAGGGGGCCACAGAGCTCGGCCTTCCCCCACGGTGACGGGAACGAGGCTCTACACTCAGGCAGTCGAGCTGACGGCCTGAAGCCGAGGGGCCGGGACCCCAGCCCCGAGGACAGGGAGGGCACACGCCCGGCCCCATGACTCCTGGCCCCACGCCTCTGAAAGGCCGGGGCCAGGGATACCCGCCTGATTACAGGGGGTCCCTCCAACCGCCCGCCGAGGGCGGGGGACGCACACAGCCCCACTTACAGGGCCGTCCCCCGCAGCCCGGCACCCCCAACAAGCACCACGGAGCACAGGCTCCGGCCTGCGCCCCGCTTAGGGGCCGGCCGGGGCCTGGCCGGGGTGTGGCAACACGGGCCTCTGCAGGAGCCCCGGGAGCCTCCTCAACGAGGGCGGCAGGGAGGCCACGCCAGCCCAAAGCAGCGCCAAAGGCGGGACCGCGCCCTGCGGCACGGCACTTCTTCAGCCTGCACCCTCGCAAGGGCCAGGGAGCGCTCGTTCCTGTCACCCGGCTAAAGCAGCCTCCCTAGGCCTGCTCACAGGGAGCTGGGGCTGCTCCTGGGGACAAAGGGCTCCACAAGGTCGTGACACACGCCCCGAGTACAGGGGGTCACGCTGGCAGGTCACCAGCAGGACTGGCGGCCACGCAGCATAGGCAGAGACCCAGGCCCTGGCTACGGGCGGGTCACGGCGCCCACACTACCGCTAAGCGGCTGCGCTGCGTCCTCAGAAAGCAGGGGCAAGGCCGGACGCTTTCTCCACCCGTGCGTTTTTGGGGACCTCCCTGTGGCTGCACAGAGCTCCTCTTTCCCTCCTGGGAAGTCTCAGCTACGCTGCTCTGTGTCTAAAGGGGGCCAAAGCACAAGCACACTTGCTCACTCACACCAACTAAAGGGAGACAGGGGAGGCGAAGACAGGGGAGGGGAAGACAGTCCCAGAAGAGGGAGCAAGTTCTGCGCAGCCAACCTGCTGGGGAGCCATCCCTACCGCTGAGCGGGGGAGGAAAGCATCAGACCTGCCCCCGCACTGTGGGGAGGGCACAGGGGCCTCGACACGCCGAGGCGCTCCAGGGCTGGCACAGGGACGAAGGCAGTGACGCGCCCCGAGTACAGGGGGTCACGCTGGCCAGGGGCCAGCAGCAGGCAGACAGCTGCCGGGGCTGGGGAAAAGGCCCTGCCCTGCACAGAGGGTGGGCTGGGGGCCGGGAGAGCTCTGTTTCCCCCCTCAGGTGCGGAGGCAGGGGCTCTCACCCTTCTTACAGGGTGGCCCCTCTCTCCGGGCAGCCAAAGGAGCACAACGGCAAAAGGCCGACGTCAGCAAAGACCAGCCCTGCTCCCAGGGAGGTCGCCCAGCGCAAAGCCAGCCGCGGCACCCACAAAGTGCCCTGGCCCTGCCAGGAGGGCCCTTTGCCCAGAGGGCCTCTGGTGCCCCCTCTTCAGCTCCAAGCTCGCTCTTGCCTCGCCGTTCCACTCTTGAGCTCGAAGCCGCTGCTCTCGCTCCCTCTTGCCTCGTCGTCCCACGCCTTCTGCCAAGGGACGACGACACACTCAGGCCTGAGAAGCTCCAGCTCCTGAAGGGAACCGCCGGCCAACAGCCCCGCAGGGAGATCCTCAAGCCACCACCCCCAGACCGCCCCCACCCCAGCTGCCCAAAGCCCTCCAGCTTCAGCTTGACTCACCATCGCGACGTCCGGCGCAGTCCCACGCGGTGCTGGGAGCCAGGCCCTCTGGGCAAATGAAGCTGGGCATGCAAAGCAGCGGCCATAGAGGCTGTACCCCTGCTTACAGGGGGCTCAGGCCGCTGCCTGGACTCCAAAGTGCCCGGGACTCCAGAGCCCTGGCCCCGACTTACAGGGCAGCCCTGGTCCCCAAGGCCTACGGAGGCTCCTTCTCTCCAATTCCGGGGCACTCCCCACTAAGGGGACGCTCGCCCCACGCAGGCTGCCAGCTGAAGGGGGCACAAAGGCTCCCAGACCCACAGCCCCCTTACAGGCCGGTCGACACCCAGGGGGCCACAGAGCTCGGCCTTCCCCCACGGTGACGGGAACGAGGCTCTACACTCAGGCAGTCGAGCTGACGGCCTGAAGCCGAGGGGCCGGGACCCCAGCCCCGAGGACAGGGAGGGCACACGCCCGGCCCCATGACTCCTGGCCCCACGCCTCTGAAAGGCCGGGGCCAGGGATACCCGCCTGATTACAGGGGGTCCCTCCAACCGCCCGCCGAGGGCGGGGGACGCACACAGCCCCACTTACAGGGCCGTCCCCCGCAGCCCGGCACCCCCAACAAGCACCACGGAGCACAGGCTCCGGCCTGCGCCCCGCTTAGGGGCCGGCCGGGGCCTGGCCGGGGTGTGGCAACACGGGCCTCTGCAGGAGCCCCGGGAGCCTCCTCAACGAGGGCGGCAGGGAGGCCACGCCAGCCCAAAGCAGCGCCAAAGGCGGGACCGCGCCCTGCGGCACGGCACTTCTTCAGCCTGCACCCTCGCAAGGGCCAGGGAGCGCTCGTTCCTGTCACCCGGCTAAAGCAGCCTCCCTAGGCCTGCTCACAGGGAGCTGGGGCTGCTCCTGGGGACAAAGGGCTCCACAAGGTCGTGACACACGCCCCGAGTACAGGGGGTCACGCTGGCAGGTCACCAGCAGGACTGGCGGCCACGCAGCATAGGCAGAGACCCAGGCCCTGGCTACGGGCGGGTCACGGCGCCCACACTACCGCTAAGCGGCTGCGCTGCGTCCTCAGAAAGCAGGGGCAAGGCCGGACGCTTTCTCCACCCGTGCGTTTTTGGGGACCTCCCTGTGGCTGCACAGAGCTCCTCTTTCCCTCCTGGGAAGTCTCAGCTACGCTGCTCTGTGTCTAAAGGGGGCCAAAGCACAAGCACACTTGCTCACTCACACCAACTAAAGGGAGACAGGGGAGGCGAAGACAGGGGAGGGGAAGACAGTCCCAGAAGAGGGAGCAAGTTCTGCGCAGCCAACCTGCTGGGGAGCCATCCCTACCGCTGAGCGGGGGAGGAAAGCATCAGACCTGCCCCCGCACTGTGGGGAGGGCACAGGGGCCTCGACACGCCGAGGCGCTCCAGGGCTGGCACAGGGACGAAGGCAGTGACGCGCCCCGAGTACAGGGGGTCACGCTGGCCAGGGGCCAGCAGCAGGCAGACAGCTGCCGGGGCTGGGGAAAAGGCCCTGCCCTGCACAGAGGGTGGGCTGGGGGCCGGGAGAGCTCTGTTTCCCCCCTCAGGTGCGGAGGCAGGGGCTCTCACCCTTCTTACAGGGTGGCCCCTCTCTCCGGGCAGCCAAAGGAGCACAACGGCAAAAGGCCGACGTCAGCAAAGACCAGCCCTGCTCCCAGGGAGGTCGCCCAGCGCAAAGCCAGCCGCGGCACCCACAAAGTGCCCTGGCCCTGCCAGGAGGGCCCTTTGCCCAGAGGGCCTCTGGTGCCCCCTCTTCAGCTCCAAGCTCGCTCTTGCCTCGCCGTTCCACTCTTGAGCTCGAAGCCGCTGCTCTCGCTCCCTCTTGCCTCGTCGTCCCACGCCTTCTGCCAAGGGACGACGACACACTCAGGCCTGAGAAGCTCCAGCTCCTGAAGGGAACCGCCGGCCAACAGCCCCGCAGGGAGATCCTCAAGCCACCACCCCCAGACCGCCCCCACCCCAGCTGCCCAAAGCCCTCCAGCTTCAGCTTGACTCACCATCGCGACGTCCGGCGCAGTCCCACGCGGTGCTGGGAGCCAGGCCCTCTGGGCAAATGAAGCTGGGCATGCAAAGCAGCGGCCATAGAGGCTGTACCCCTGCTTACAGGGGGCTCAGGCCGCTGCCTGGACTCCAAAGTGCCCGGGACTCCAGAGCCCTGGCCCCGACTTACAGGGCAGCCCTGGTCCCCAAGGCCTACGGAGGCTCCTTCTCTCCAATTCCGGGGCACTCCCCACTAAGGGGACGCTCGCCCCACGCAGGCTGCCAGCTGAAGGGGGCACAAAGGCTCCCAGACCCACAGCCCCCTTACAGGCCGGTCGACACCCAGGGGGCCACAGAGCTCGGCCTTCCCCCACGGTGACGGGAACGAGGCTCTACACTCAGGCAGTCGAGCTGACGGCCTGAAGCCGAGGGGCCGGGACCCCAGCCCCGAGGACAGGGAGGGCACACGCCCGGCCCCATGACTCCTGGCCCCACGCCTCTGAAAGGCCGGGGCCAGGGATACCCGCCTGATTACAGGGGGTCCCTCCAACCGCCCGCCGAGGGCGGGGGACGCACACAGCCCCACTTACAGGGCCGTCCCCCGCAGCCCGGCACCCCCAACAAGCACCACGGAGCACAGGCTCCGGCCTGCGCCCCGCTTAGGGGCCGGCCGGGGCCTGGCCGGGGTGTGGCAACACGGGCCTCTGCAGGAGCCCCGGGAGCCTCCTCAACGAGGGCGGCAGGGAGGCCACGCCAGCCCAAAGCAGCGCCAAAGGCGGGACCGCGCCCTGCGGCACGGCACTTCTTCAGCCTGCACCCTCGCAAGGGCCAGGGAGCGCTCGTTCCTGTCACCCGGCTAAAGCAGCCTCCCTAGGCCTGCTCACAGGGAGCTGGGGCTGCTCCTGGGGACAAAGGGCTCCACAAGGTCGTGACACACGCCCCGAGTACAGGGGGTCACGCTGGCAGGTCACCAGCAGGACTGGCGGCCACGCAGCATAGGCAGAGACCCAGGCCCTGGCTACGGGCGGGTCACGGCGCCCACACTACCGCTAAGCGGCTGCGCTGCGTCCTCAGAAAGCAGGGGCAAGGCCGGACGCTTTCTCCACCCGTGCGTTTTTGGGGACCTCCCTGTGGCTGCACAGAGCTCCTCTTTCCCTCCTGGGAAGTCTCAGCTACGCTGCTCTGTGTCTAAAGGGGGCCAAAGCACAAGCACACTTGCTCACTCACACCAACTAAAGGGAGACAGGGGAGGCGAAGACAGGGGAGGGGAAGACAGTCCCAGAAGAGGGAGCAAGTTCTGCGCAGCCAACCTGCTGGGGAGCCATCCCTACCGCTGAGCGGGGGAGGAAAGCATCAGACCTGCCCCCGCACTGTGGGGAGGGCACAGGGGCCTCGACACGCCGAGGCGCTCCAGGGCTGGCACAGGGACGAAGGCAGTGACGCGCCCCGAGTACAGGGGGTCACGCTGGCCAGGGGCCAGCAGCAGGCAGACAGCTGCCGGGGCTGGGGAAAAGGCCCTGCCCTGCACAGAGGGTGGGCTGGGGGCCGGGAGAGCTCTGTTTCCCCCCTCAGGTGCGGAGGCAGGGGCTCTCACCCTTCTTACAGGGTGGCCCCTCTCTCCGGGCAGCCAAAGGAGCACAACGGCAAAAGGCCGACGTCAGCAAAGACCAGCCCTGCTCCCAGGGAGGTCGCCCAGCGCAAAGCCAGCCGCGGCACCCACAAAGTGCCCTGGCCCTGCCAGGAGGGCCCTTTGCCCAGAGGGCCTCTGGTGCCCCCTCTTCAGCTCCAAGCTCGCTCTTGCCTCGCCGTTCCACTCTTGAGCTCGAAGCCGCTGCTCTCGCTCCCTCTTGCCTCGTCGTCCCACGCCTTCTGCCAAGGGACGACGACACACTCAGGCCTGAGAAGCTCCAGCTCCTGAAGGGAACCGCCGGCCAACAGCCCCGCAGGGAGATCCTCAAGCCACCACCCCCAGACCGCCCCCACCCCAGCTGCCCAAAGCCCTCCAGCTTCAGCTTGACTCACCATCGCGACGTCCGGCGCAGTCCCACGCGGTGCTGGGAGCCAGGCCCTCTGGGCAAATGAAGCTGGGCATGCAAAGCAGCGGCCATAGAGGCTGTACCCCTGCTTACAGGGGGCTCAGGCCGCTGCCTGGACTCCAAAGTGCCCGGGACTCCAGAGCCCTGGCCCCGACTTACAGGGCAGCCCTGGTCCCCAAGGCCTACGGAGGCTCCTTCTCTCCAATTCCGGGGCACTCCCCACTAAGGGGACGCTCGCCCCACGCAGGCTGCCAGCTGAAGGGGGCACAAAGGCTCCCAGACCCACAGCCCCCTTACAGGCCGGTCGACACCCAGGGGGCCACAGAGCTCGGCCTTCCCCCACGGTGACGGGAACGAGGCTCTACACTCAGGCAGTCGAGCTGACGGCCTGAAGCCGAGGGGCCGGGACCCCAGCCCCGAGGACAGGGAGGGCACACGCCCGGCCCCATGACTCCTGGCCCCACGCCTCTGAAAGGCCGGGGCCAGGGATACCCGCCTGATTACAGGGGGTCCCTCCAACCGCCCGCCGAGGGCGGGGGACGCACACAGCCCCACTTACAGGGCCGTCCCCCGCAGCCCGGCACCCCCAACAAGCACCACGGAGCACAGGCTCCGGCCTGCGCCCCGCTTAGGGGCCGGCCGGGGCCTGGCCGGGGTGTGGCAACACGGGCCTCTGCAGGAGCCCCGGGAGCCTCCTCAACGAGGGCGGCAGGGAGGCCACGCCAGCCCAAAGCAGCGCCAAAGGCGGGACCGCGCCCTGCGGCACGGCACTTCTTCAGCCTGCACCCTCGCAAGGGCCAGGGAGCGCTCGTTCCTGTCACCCGGCTAAAGCAGCCTCCCTAGGCCTGCTCACAGGGAGCTGGGGCTGCTCCTGGGGACAAAGGGCTCCACAAGGTCGTGACACACGCCCCGAGTACAGGGGGTCACGCTGGCAGGTCACCAGCAGGACTGGCGGCCACGCAGCATAGGCAGAGACCCAGGCCCTGGCTACGGGCGGGTCACGGCGCCCACACTACCGCTAAGCGGCTGCGCTGCGTCCTCAGAAAGCAGGGGCAAGGCCGGACGCTTTCTCCACCCGTGCGTTTTTGGGGACCTCCCTGTGGCTGCACAGAGCTCCTCTTTCCCTCCTGGGAAGTCTCAGCTACGCTGCTCTGTGTCTAAAGGGGGCCAAAGCACAAGCACACTTGCTCACTCACACCAACTAAAGGGAGACAGGGGAGGCGAAGACAGGGGAGGGGAAGACAGTCCCAGAAGAGGGAGCAAGTTCTGCGCAGCCAACCTGCTGGGGAGCCATCCCTACCGCTGAGCGGGGGAGGAAAGCATCAGACCTGCCCCCGCACTGTGGGGAGGGCACAGGGGCCTCGACACGCCGAGGCGCTCCAGGGCTGGCACAGGGACGAAGGCAGTGACGCGCCCCGAGTACAGGGGGTCACGCTGGCCAGGGGCCAGCAGCAGGCAGACAGCTGCCGGGGCTGGGGAAAAGGCCCTGCCCTGCACAGAGGGTGGGCTGGGGGCCGGGAGAGCTCTGTTTCCCCCCTCAGGTGCGGAGGCAGGGGCTCTCACCCTTCTTACAGGGTGGCCCCTCTCTCCGGGCAGCCAAAGGAGCACAACGGCAAAAGGCCGACGTCAGCAAAGACCAGCCCTGCTCCCAGGGAGGTCGCCCAGCGCAAAGCCAGCCGCGGCACCCACAAAGTGCCCTGGCCCTGCCAGGAGGGCCCTTTGCCCAGAGGGCCTCTGGTGCCCCCTCTTCAGCTCCAAGCTCGCTCTTGCCTCGCCGTTCCACTCTTGAGCTCGAAGCCGCTGCTCTCGCTCCCTCTTGCCTCGTCGTCCCACGCCTTCTGCCAAGGGACGACGACACACTCAGGCCTGAGAAGCTCCAGCTCCTGAAGGGAACCGCCGGCCAACAGCCCCGCAGGGAGATCCTCAAGCCACCACCCCCAGACCGCCCCCACCCCAGCTGCCCAAAGCCCTCCAGCTTCAGCTTGACTCACCATCGCGACGTCCGGCGCAGTCCCACGCGGTGCTGGGAGCCAGGCCCTCTGGGCAAATGAAGCTGGGCATGCAAAGCAGCGGCCATAGAGGCTGTACCCCTGCTTACAGGGGGCTCAGGCCGCTGCCTGGACTCCAAAGTGCCCGGGACTCCAGAGCCCTGGCCCCGACTTACAGGGCAGCCCTGGTCCCCAAGGCCTACGGAGGCTCCTTCTCTCCAATTCCGGGGCACTCCCCACTAAGGGGACGCTCGCCCCACGCAGGCTGCCAGCTGAAGGGGGCACAAAGGCTCCCAGACCCACAGCCCCCTTACAGGCCGGTCGACACCCAGGGGGCCACAGAGCTCGGCCTTCCCCCACGGTGACGGGAACGAGGCTCTACACTCAGGCAGTCGAGCTGACGGCCTGAAGCCGAGGGGCCGGGACCCCAGCCCCGAGGACAGGGAGGGCACACGCCCGGCCCCATGACTCCTGGCCCCACGCCTCTGAAAGGCCGGGGCCAGGGATACCCGCCTGATTACAGGGGGTCCCTCCAACCGCCCGCCGAGGGCGGGGGACGCACACAGCCCCACTTACAGGGCCGTCCCCCGCAGCCCGGCACCCCCAACAAGCACCACGGAGCACAGGCTCCGGCCTGCGCCCCGCTTAGGGGCCGGCCGGGGCCTGGCCGGGGTGTGGCAACACGGGCCTCTGCAGGAGCCCCGGGAGCCTCCTCAACGAGGGCGGCAGGGAGGCCACGCCAGCCCAAAGCAGCGCCAAAGGCGGGACCGCGCCCTGCGGCACGGCACTTCTTCAGCCTGCACCCTCGCAAGGGCCAGGGAGCGCTCGTTCCTGTCACCCGGCTAAAGCAGCCTCCCTAGGCCTGCTCACAGGGAGCTGGGGCTGCTCCTGGGGACAAAGGGCTCCACAAGGTCGTGACACACGCCCCGAGTACAGGGGGTCACGCTGGCAGGTCACCAGCAGGACTGGCGGCCACGCAGCATAGGCAGAGACCCAGGCCCTGGCTACGGGCGGGTCACGGCGCCCACACTACCGCTAAGCGGCTGCGCTGCGTCCTCAGAAAGCAGGGGCAAGGCCGGACGCTTTCTCCACCCGTGCGTTTTTGGGGACCTCCCTGTGGCTGCACAGAGCTCCTCTTTCCCTCCTGGGAAGTCTCAGCTACGCTGCTCTGTGTCTAAAGGGGGCCAAAGCACAAGCACACTTGCTCACTCACACCAACTAAAGGGAGACAGGGGAGGCGAAGACAGGGGAGGGGAAGACAGTCCCAGAAGAGGGAGCAAGTTCTGCGCAGCCAACCTGCTGGGGAGCCATCCCTACCGCTGAGCGGGGGAGGAAAGCATCAGACCTGCCCCCGCACTGTGGGGAGGGCACAGGGGCCTCGACACGCCGAGGCGCTCCAGGGCTGGCACAGGGACGAAGGCAGTGACGCGCCCCGAGTACAGGGGGTCACGCTGGCCAGGGGCCAGCAGCAGGCAGACAGCTGCCGGGGCTGGGGAAAAGGCCCTGCCCTGCACAGAGGGTGGGCTGGGGGCCGGGAGAGCTCTGTTTCCCCCCTCAGGTGCGGAGGCAGGGGCTCTCACCCTTCTTACAGGGTGGCCCCTCTCTCCGGGCAGCCAAAGGAGCACAACGGCAAAAGGCCGACGTCAGCAAAGACCAGCCCTGCTCCCAGGGAGGTCGCCCAGCGCAAAGCCAGCCGCGGCACCCACAAAGTGCCCTGGCCCTGCCAGGAGGGCCCTTTGCCCAGAGGGCCTCTGGTGCCCCCTCTTCAGCTCCAAGCTCGCTCTTGCCTCGCCGTTCCACTCTTGAGCTCGAAGCCGCTGCTCTCGCTCCCTCTTGCCTCGTCGTCCCACGCCTTCTGCCAAGGGACGACGACACACTCAGGCCTGAGAAGCTCCAGCTCCTGAAGGGAACCGCCGGCCAACAGCCCCGCAGGGAGATCCTCAAGCCACCACCCCCAGACCGCCCCCACCCCAGCTGCCCAAAGCCCTCCAGCTTCAGCTTGACTCACCATCGCGACGTCCGGCGCAGTCCCACGCGGTGCTGGGAGCCAGGCCCTCTGGGCAAATGAAGCTGGGCATGCAAAGCAGCGGCCATAGAGGCTGTACCCCTGCTTACAGGGGGCTCAGGCCGCTGCCTGGACTCCAAAGTGCCCGGGACTCCAGAGCCCTGGCCCCGACTTACAGGGCAGCCCTGGTCCCCAAGGCCTACGGAGGCTCCTTCTCTCCAATTCCGGGGCACTCCCCACTAAGGGGACGCTCGCCCCACGCAGGCTGCCAGCTGAAGGGGGCACAAAGGCTCCCAGACCCACAGCCCCCTTACAGGCCGGTCGACACCCAGGGGGCCACAGAGCTCGGCCTTCCCCCACGGTGACGGGAACGAGGCTCTACACTCAGGCAGTCGAGCTGACGGCCTGAAGCCGAGGGGCCGGGACCCCAGCCCCGAGGACAGGGAGGGCACACGCCCGGCCCCATGACTCCTGGCCCCACGCCTCTGAAAGGCCGGGGCCAGGGATACCCGCCTGATTACAGGGGGTCCCTCCAACCGCCCGCCGAGGGCGGGGGACGCACACAGCCCCACTTACAGGGCCGTCCCCCGCAGCCCGGCACCCCCAACAAGCACCACGGAGCACAGGCTCCGGCCTGCGCCCCGCTTAGGGGCCGGCCGGGGCCTGGCCGGGGTGTGGCAACACGGGCCTCTGCAGGAGCCCCGGGAGCCTCCTCAACGAGGGCGGCAGGGAGGCCACGCCAGCCCAAAGCAGCGCCAAAGGCGGGACCGCGCCCTGCGGCACGGCACTTCTTCAGCCTGCACCCTCGCAAGGGCCAGGGAGCGCTCGTTCCTGTCACCCGGCTAAAGCAGCCTCCCTAGGCCTGCTCACAGGGAGCTGGGGCTGCTCCTGGGGACAAAGGGCTCCACAAGGTCGTGACACACGCCCCGAGTACAGGGGGTCACGCTGGCAGGTCACCAGCAGGACTGGCGGCCACGCAGCATAGGCAGAGACCCAGGCCCTGGCTACGGGCGGGTCACGGCGCCCACACTACCGCTAAGCGGCTGCGCTGCGTCCTCAGAAAGCAGGGGCAAGGCCGGACGCTTTCTCCACCCGTGCGTTTTTGGGGACCTCCCTGTGGCTGCACAGAGCTCCTCTTTCCCTCCTGGGAAGTCTCAGCTACGCTGCTCTGTGTCTAAAGGGGGCCAAAGCACAAGCACACTTGCTCACTCACACCAACTAAAGGGAGACAGGGGAGGCGAAGACAGGGGAGGGGAAGACAGTCCCAGAAGAGGGAGCAAGTTCTGCGCAGCCAACCTGCTGGGGAGCCATCCCTACCGCTGAGCGGGGGAGGAAAGCATCAGACCTGCCCCCGCACTGTGGGGAGGGCACAGGGGCCTCGACACGCCGAGGCGCTCCAGGGCTGGCACAGGGACGAAGGCAGTGACGCGCCCCGAGTACAGGGGGTCACGCTGGCCAGGGGCCAGCAGCAGGCAGACAGCTGCCGGGGCTGGGGAAAAGGCCCTGCCCTGCACAGAGGGTGGGCTGGGGGCCGGGAGAGCTCTGTTTCCCCCCTCAGGTGCGGAGGCAGGGGCTCTCACCCTTCTTACAGGGTGGCCCCTCTCTCCGGGCAGCCAAAGGAGCACAACGGCAAAAGGCCGACGTCAGCAAAGACCAGCCCTGCTCCCAGGGAGGTCGCCCAGCGCAAAGCCAGCCGCGGCACCCACAAAGTGCCCTGGCCCTGCCAGGAGGGCCCTTTGCCCAGAGGGCCTCTGGTGCCCCCTCTTCAGCTCCAAGCTCGCTCTTGCCTCGCCGTTCCACTCTTGAGCTCGAAGCCGCTGCTCTCGCTCCCTCTTGCCTCGTCGTCCCACGCCTTCTGCCAAGGGACGACGACACACTCAGGCCTGAGAAGCTCCAGCTCCTGAAGGGAACCGCCGGCCAACAGCCCCGCAGGGAGATCCTCAAGCCACCACCCCCAGACCGCCCCCACCCCAGCTGCCCAAAGCCCTCCAGCTTCAGCTTGACTCACCATCGCGACGTCCGGCGCAGTCCCACGCGGTGCTGGGAGCCAGGCCCTCTGGGCAAATGAAGCTGGGCATGCAAAGCAGCGGCCATAGAGGCTGTACCCCTGCTTACAGGGGGCTCAGGCCGCTGCCTGGACTCCAAAGTGCCCGGGACTCCAGAGCCCTGGCCCCGACTTACAGGGCAGCCCTGGTCCCCAAGGCCTACGGAGGCTCCTTCTCTCCAATTCCGGGGCACTCCCCACTAAGGGGACGCTCGCCCCACGCAGGCTGCCAGCTGAAGGGGGCACAAAGGCTCCCAGACCCACAGCCCCCTTACAGGCCGGTCGACACCCAGGGGGCCACAGAGCTCGGCCTTCCCCCACGGTGACGGGAACGAGGCTCTACACTCAGGCAGTCGAGCTGACGGCCTGAAGCCGAGGGGCCGGGACCCCAGCCCCGAGGACAGGGAGGGCACACGCCCGGCCCCATGACTCCTGGCCCCACGCCTCTGAAAGGCCGGGGCCAGGGATACCCGCCTGATTACAGGGGGTCCCTCCAACCGCCCGCCGAGGGCGGGGGACGCACACAGCCCCACTTACAGGGCCGTCCCCCGCAGCCCGGCACCCCCAACAAGCACCACGGAGCACAGGCTCCGGCCTGCGCCCCGCTTAGGGGCCGGCCGGGGCCTGGCCGGGGTGTGGCAACACGGGCCTCTGCAGGAGCCCCGGGAGCCTCCTCAACGAGGGCGGCAGGGAGGCCACGCCAGCCCAAAGCAGCGCCAAAGGCGGGACCGCGCCCTGCGGCACGGCACTTCTTCAGCCTGCACCCTCGCAAGGGCCAGGGAGCGCTCGTTCCTGTCACCCGGCTAAAGCAGCCTCCCTAGGCCTGCTCACAGGGAGCTGGGGCTGCTCCTGGGGACAAAGGGCTCCACAAGGTCGTGACACACGCCCCGAGTACAGGGAGTCACGCTGGCAGGTCACCAGCAGGACTGGCGGCCACGCAGCATAGGCAGAGACCCAGGCCCTGGCTACGGGCGGGTCACGGCGCCCACACTACCGCTAAGCGGCTGCGCTGCGTCCTCAGAAAGCAGGGGCAAGGCCGGACGCTTTCTCCACCCGTGCGTTTTTGGGGACCTCCCTGTGGCTGCACAGAGCTCCTCTTTCCCTCCTGGGAAGTCTCAGCTACGCTGCTCTGTGTCTAAAGGGGGCCAAAGCACAAGCACACTTGCTCACTCACACCAACTAAAGGGAGACAGGGGAGGCGAAGACAGGGGAGGGGAAGACAGTCCCAGAAGAGGGAGCAAGTTCTGCGCAGCCAACCTGCTGGGGAGCCATCCCTACCGCTGAGCGGGGGAGGAAAGCATCAGACCTGCCCCCGCACTGTGGGGAGGGCACAGGGGCCTCGACACGCCGAGGCGCTCCAGGGCTGGCACAGGGACGAAGGCAGTGACGCGCCCCGAGTACAGGGGGTCACGCTGGCCAGGGGCCAGCAGCAGGCAGACAGCTGCCGGGGCTGGGGAAAAGGCCCTGCCCTGCACAGAGGGTGGGCTGGGGGCCGGGAGAGCTCTGTTTCCCCCCTCAGGTGCGGAGGCAGGGGCTCTCACCCTTCTTACAGGGTGGCCCCTCTCTCCGGGCAGCCAAAGGAGCACAACGGCAAAAGGCCGACGTCAGCAAAGACCAGCCCTGCTCCCAGGGAGGTCGCCCAGCGCAAAGCCAGCCGCGGCACCCACAAAGTGCCCTGGCCCTGCCAGGAGGGCCCTTTGCCCAGAGGGCCTCTGGTGCCCCCTCTTCAGCTCCAAGCTCGCTCTTGCCTCGCCGTTCCACTCTTGAGCTCGAAGCCGCTGCTCTCGCTCCCTCTTGCCTCGTCGTCCCACGCCTTCTGCCAAGGGACGACGACACACTCAGGCCTGAGAAGCTCCAGCTCCTGAAGGGAACCGCCGGCCAACAGCCCCGCAGGGAGATCCTCAAGCCACCACCCCCAGACCGCCCCCACCCCAGCTGCCCAAAGCCCTCCAGCTTCAGCTTGACTCACCATCGCGACGTCCGGCGCAGTCCCACGCGGTGCTGGGAGCCAGGCCCTCTGGGCAAATGAAGCTGGGCATGCAAAGCAGCGGCCATAGAGGCTGTACCCCTGCTTACAGGGGGCTCAGGCCGCTGCCTGGACTCCAAAGTGCCCGGGACTCCAGAGCCCTGGCCCCGACTTACAGGGCAGCCCTGGTCCCCAAGGCCTACGGAGGCTCCTTCTCTCCAATTCCGGGGCACTCCCCACTAAGGGGACGCTCGCCCCACGCAGGCTGCCAGCTGAAGGGGGCACAAAGGCTCCCAGACCCACAGCCCCCTTACAGGCCGGTCGACACCCAGGGGGCCACAGAGCTCGGCCTTCCCCCACGGTGACGGGAACGAGGCTCTACACTCAGGCAGTCGAGCTGACGGCCTGAAGCCGAGGGGCCGGGACCCCAGCCCCGAGGACAGGGAGGGCACACGCCCGGCCCCATGACTCCTGGCCCCACGCCTCTGAAAGGCCGGGGCCAGGGATACCCGCCTGATTACAGGGGGTCCCTCCAACCGCCCGCCGAGGGCGGGGGACGCACACAGCCCCACTTACAGGGCCGTCCCCCGCAGCCCGGCACCCCCAACAAGCACCACGGAGCACAGGCTCCGGCCTGCGCCCCGCTTAGGGGCCGGCCGGAGCCTGGCCGGGGTGTGGCAACACGGGCCTCTGCAGGAGCCCCGGGAGCCTCCTCAACGAGGGCGGCAGGGAGGCCACGCCAGCCCAAAGCAGCGCCAAAGGCGGGACCGCGCCCTGCGGCACGGCACTTCTTCAGCCTGCACCCTCGCAAGGGCCAGGGAGCGCTCGTTCCTGTCACCCGGCTAAAGCAGCCTCCCTAGGCCTGCTCACAGGGAGCTGGGGCTGCTCCTGGGGACAAAGGGCTCCACAAGGTCGTGACACACGCCCCGAGTACAGGGGGTCACGCTGGCAGGTCACCAGCAGGACTGGCGGCCACGCAGCATAGGCAGAGACCCAGGCCCTGGCTACGGGCGGGTCACGGCGCCCACACTACCGCTAAGCGGCTGCGCTGCGTCCTCAGAAAGCAGGGGCAAGGCCGGACGCTTTCTCCACCCGTGCGTTTTTGGGGACCTCCCTGTGGCTGCACAGAGCTCCTCTTTCCCTCCTGGGAAGTCTCAGCTACGCTGCTCTGTGTCTAAAGGGGGCCAAAGCACAAGCACACTTGCTCACTCACACCAACTAAAGGGAGACAGGGGAGGCGAAGACAGGGGAGGGGAAGACAGTCCCAGAAGAGGGAGCAAGTTCTGCGCAGCCAACCTGCTGGGGAGCCATCCCTACCGCTGAGCGGGGGAGGAAAGCATCAGACCTGCCCCCGCACTGTGGGGAGGGCACAGGGGCCTCGACACGCCGAGGCGCTCCAGGGCTGGCACAGGGACGAAGGCAGTGACGCGCCCCGAGTACAGGGGGTCACGCTGGCCAGGGGCCAGCAGCAGGCAGACAGCTGCCGGGGCTGGGGAAAAGGCCCTGCCCTGCACAGAGGGTGGGCTGGGGGCCGGGAGAGCTCTGTTTCCCCCCTCAGGTGCGGAGGCAGGGGCTCTCACCCTTCTTACAGGGTGGCCCCTCTCTCCGGGCAGCCAAAGGAGCACAACGGCAAAAGGCCGACGTCAGCAAAGACCAGCCCTGCTCCCAGGGAGGTCGCCCAGCGCAAAGCCAGCCGCGGCACCCACAAAGTGCCCTGGCCCTGCCAGGAGGGCCCTTTGCCCAGAGGGCCTCTGGTGCCCCCTCTTCAGCTCCAAGCTCGCTCTTGCCTCGCCGTTCCACTCTTGAGCTCGAAGCCGCTGCTCTCGCTCCCTCTTGCCTCGTCGTCCCACGCCTTCTGCCAAGGGACGACGACACACTCAGGCCTGAGAAGCTCCAGCTCCTGAAGGGAACCGCCGGCCAACAGCCCCGCAGGGAGATCCTCAAGCCACCACCCCCAGACCGCCCCCACCCCAGCTGCCCAAAGCCCTCCAGCTTCAGCTTGACTCACCATCGCGACGTCCGGCGCAGTCCCACGCGGTGCTGGGAGCCAGGCCCTCTGGGCAAATGAAGCTGGGCATGCAAAGCAGCGGCCATAGAGGCTGTACCCCTGCTTACAGGGGGCTCAGGCCGCTGCCTGGACTCCAAAGTGCCCGGGACTCCAGAGCCCTGGCCCCGACTTACAGGGCAGCCCTGGTCCCCAAGGCCTACGGAGGCTCCTTCTCTCCAATTCCGGGGCACTCCCCACTAAGGGGACGCTCGCCCCACGCAGGCTGCCAGCTGAAGGGGGCACAAAGGCTCCCAGACCCACAGCCCCCTTACAGGCCGGTCGACACCCAGGGGGCCACAGAGCTCGGCCTTCCCCCACGGTGACGGGAACGAGGCTCTACACTCAGGCAGTCGAGCTGACGGCCTGAAGCCGAGGGGCCGGGACCCCAGCCCCGAGGACAGGGAGGGCACACGCCCGGCCCCATGACTCCTGGCCCCACGCCTCTGAAAGGCCGGGGCCAGGGATACCCGCCTGATTACAGGGGGTCCCTCCAACCGCCCGCC
This sequence comes from Corvus hawaiiensis, assembly GCF_020740725.1. Lineage (NCBI taxonomy): Eukaryota > Metazoa > Chordata > Aves > Passeriformes > Corvidae > Corvus > Corvus hawaiiensis. The sequence continues at coordinate 2,329,125 of NC_063214.1, forward strand.
GAGGGCGGGGGACGCACACAGCCCCACTTACAGGGCCGTCCCCCGCAGCCCGGCACCCCCAACAAGCACCACGGAGCACAGGCTCCGGCCTGCGCCCCGCTTAGGGGCCGGCCGGGGCCTGGCCGGGGTGTGGCAACACGGGCCTCTGCAGGAGCCCCGGGAGCCTCCTCAACGAGGGCGGCAGGGAGGCCACGCCAGCCCAAAGCAGCGCCAAAGGCGGGACCGCGCCCTGCGGCACGGCACTTCTTCAGCCTGCACCCTCGCAAGGGCCAGGGAGCGCTCGTTCCTGTCACCCGGCTAAAGCAGCCTCCCTAGGCCTGCTCACAGGGAGCTGGGGCTGCTCCTGGGGACAAAGGGCTCCACAAGGTCGTGACACACGCCCCGAGTACAGGGGGTCACGCTGGCAGGTCACCAGCAGGACTGGCGGCCACGCAGCATAGGCAGAGACCCAGGCCCTGGCTACGGGCGGGTCACGGCGCCCACACTACCGCTAAGCGGCTGCGCTGCGTCCTCAGAAAGCAGGGGCAAGGCCGGACGCTTTCTCCACCCGTGCGTTTTTGGGGACCTCCCTGTGGCTGCACAGAGCTCCTCTTTCCCTCCTGGGAAGTCTCAGCTACGCTGCTCTGTGTCTAAAGGGGGCCAAAGCACAAGCACACTTGCTCACTCACACCAACTAAAGGGAGACAGGGGAGGCGAAGACAGGGGAGGGGAAGACAGTCCCAGAAGAGGGAGCAAGTTCTGCGCAGCCAACCTGCTGGGGAGCCATCCCTACCGCTGAGCGGGAGAGGAAAGCATCAGACCTGCCCCCGCACTGTGGGGAGGGCACAGGGGCCTCGACACGCCGAGGCGCTCCAGGGCTGGCACAGGGACGAAGGCAGTGACGCGCCCCGAGTACAGGGGGTCACGCTGGCCAGGGGCCAGCAGCAGGCAGACAGCTGCCGGGGCTGGGGAAAAGGCCCTGCCCTGCACAGAGGGTGGGCTGGGGGCCGGGAGAGCTCTGTTTCCCCCCTCAGGTGCGGAGGCAGGGGCTCTCACCCTTCTTACAGGGTGGCCCCTCTCTCCGGGCAGCCAAAGGAGCACAACGGCAAAAGGCCGACGTCAGCAAAGACCAGCCCTGCTCCCAGGGAGGTCGCCCAGCGCAAAGCCAGCCGCGGCACCCACAAAGTGCCCTGGCCCTGCCAGGAGGGCCCTTTGCCCAGAGGGCCTCTGGTGCCCCCTCTTCAGCTCCAAGCTCGCTCTTGCCTCGCCGTTCCACTCTTGAGCTCGAAGCCGCTGCTCTCGCTCCCTCTTGCCTCGTCGTCCCACGCCTTCTGCCAAGGGACGACGACACACTCAGGCCTGAGAAGCTCCAGCTCCTGAAGGGAACCGCCGGCCAACAGCCCCGCAGGGAGATCCTCAAGCCACCACCCCCAGACCGCCCCCACCCCAGCTGCCCAAAGCCCTCCAGCTTCAGCTTGACTCACCATCGCGACGTCCGGCGCAGTCCCACGCGGTGCTGGGAGCCAGGCCCTCTGGGCAAATGAAGCTGGGCATGCAAAGCAGCGGCCATAGAGGCTGTACCCCTGCTTACAGGGGGCTCAGGCCGCTGCCTGGACTCCAAAGTGCCCGGGACTCCAGAGCCCTGGCCCCGACTTACAGGGCAGCCCTGGTCCCCAAGGCCTACGGAGGCTCCTTCTCTCCAATTCCGGGGCACTCCCCACTAAGGGGACGCTCGCCCCACGCAGGCTGCCAGCTGAAGGGGGCACAAAGGCTCCCAGACCCACAGCCCCCTTACAGGCCGGTCGACACCCAGGGGGCCACAGAGCTCGGCCTTCCCCCACGGTGACGGGAACGAGGCTCTACACTCAGGCAGTCGAGCTGACGGCCTAAAGCCGAGGGGCCGGGACCCCAGCCCCGAGGACAGGGAGGGCACACGCCCGGCCCCATGACTCCTGGCCCCACGCCTCTGAAAGGCCGGGGCCAGGGATACCCGCCTGATTACAGGGGGTCCCTCCAACCGCCCGCCGAGGGCGGGGGACGCACACAGCCCCACTTACAGGGCCGTCCCCCGCAGCCCGGCACCCCCAACAAGCACCACGGAGCACAGGCTCCGGCCTGCGCCCCGCTTAGGGGCCGGCCGGGGCCTGGCCGGGGTGTGGCAACACGGGCCTCTGCAGGAGCCCCGGGAGCCTCCTCAACGAGGGCGGCAGGGAGGCCACGCCAGCCCAAAGCAGCGCCAAAGGCGGGACCGCGCCCTGCGGCACGGCACTTCTTCAGCCTGCACCCTCGCAAGGGCCAGGGAGCGCTCGTTCCTGTCACCCGGCTAAAGCAGCCTCCCTAGGCCTGCTCACAGGGAGCTGGGGCTGCTCCTGGGGACAAAGGGCTCCACAAGGTCGTGACACACGCCCCGAGTACAGGGGGTCACGCTGGCAGGTCACCAGCAGGACTGGCGGCCACGCAGCATAGGCAGAGACCCAGGCCCTGGCTACGGGCGGGTCACGGCGCCCACACTACCGCTAAGCGGCTGCGCTGCGTCCTCAGAAAGCAGGGGCAAGGCCGGACGCTTTCTCCACCCGTGCGTTTTTGGGGACCTCCCTGTGGCTGCACAGAGCTCCTCTTTCCCTCCTGGGAAGTCTCAGCTACGCTGCTCTGTGTCTAAAGGGGGCCAAAGCACAAGCACACTTGCTCACTCACACCAACTAAAGGGAGACAGGGGAGGCGAAGACAGGGGAGGGGAAGACAGTCCCAGAAGAGGGAGCAAGTTCTGCGCAGCCAACCTGCTGGGGAGCCATCCCTACCGCTGAGCGGGGGAGGAAAGCATCAGACCTGCCCCCGCACTGTGGGGAGGGCACAGGGGCCTCGACACGCCGAGGCGCTCCAGGGCTGGCACAGGGACGAAGGCAGTGACGCGCCCCGAGTACAGGGGGTCACGCTGGCCAGGGGCCAGCAGCAGGCAGACAGCTGCCGGGGCTGGGGAAAAGGCCCTGCCCTGCACAGAGGGTGGGCTGGGGGCCGGGAGAGCTCTGTTTCCCCCCTCAGGTGCGGAGGCAGGGGCTCTCACCCTTCTTACAGGGTGGCCCCTCTCTCCGGGCAGCCAAAGGAGCACAACGGCAAAAGGCCGACGTCAGCAAAGACCAGCCCTGCTCCCAGGGAGGTCGCCCAGCGCAAAGCCAGCCGCGGCACCCACAAAGTGCCCTGGCCCTGCCAGGAGGGCCCTTTGCCCAGAGGGCCTCTGGTGCCCCCTCTTCAGCTCCAAGCTCGCTCTTGCCTCGCCGTTCCACTCTTGAGCTCGAAGCCGCTGCTCTCGCTCCCTCTTGCCTCGTCGTCCCACGCCTTCTGCCAAGGGACGACGACACACTCAGGCCTGAGAAGCTCCAGCTCCTGAAGGGAACCGCCGGCCAACAGCCCCGCAGGGAGATCCTCAAGCCACCACCCCCAGACCGCCCCCACCCCAGCTGCCCAAAGCCCTCCAGCTTCAGCTTGACTCACCATCGCGACGTCCGGCGCAGTCCCACGCGGTGCTGGGAGCCAGGCCCTCTGGGCAAATGAAGCTGGGCATGCAAAGCAGCGGCCATAGAGGCTGTACCCCTGCTTACAGGGGGCTCAGGCCGCTGCCTGGACTCCAAAGTGCCCGGGACTCCAGAGCCCTGGCCCCGACTTACAGGGCAGCCCTGGTCCCCAAGGCCTACGGAGGCTCCTTCTCTCCAATTCCGGGGCACTCCCCACTAAGGGGACGCTCGCCCCACGCAGGCTGCCAGCTGAAGGGGGCACAAAGGCTCCCAGACCCACAGCCCCCTTACAGGCCGGTCGACACCCAGGGGGCCACAGAGCTCGGCCTTCCCCCACGGTGACGGGAACGAGGCTCTACACTCAGGCAGTCGAGCTGACGGCCTGAAGCCGAGGGGCCGGGACCCCAGCCCCGAGGACAGGGAGGGCACACGCCCGGCCCCATGACTCCTGGCCCCACGCCTCTGAAAGGCCGGGGCCAGGGATACCCGCCTGATTACAGGGGGTCCCTCCAACCGCCCGCCGAGGGCGGGGGACGCACACAGCCCCACTTACAGGGCCGTCCCCCGCAGCCCGGCACCCCCAACAAGCACCACGGAGCACAGGCTCCGGCCTGCGCCCCGCTTAGGGGCCGGCCGGGGCCTGGCCGGGGTGTGGCAACACGGGCCTCTGCAGGAGCCCCGGGAGCCTCCTCAACGAGGGCGGCAGGGAGGCCACGCCAGCCCAAAGCAGCGCCAAAGGCGGGACCGCGCCCTGCGGCACGGCACTTCTTCAGCCTGCACCCTCGCAAGGGCCAGGGAGCGCTCGTTCCTGTCACCCGGCTAAAGCAGCCTCCCTAGGCCTGCTCACAGGGAGCTGGGGCTGCTCCTGGGGACAAAGGGCTCCACAAGGTCGTGACACACGCCCCGAGTACAGGGGGTCACGCTGGCAGGTCACCAGCAGGACTGGCGGCCACGCAGCATAGGCAGAGACCCAGGCCCTGGCTACGGGCGGGTCACGGCGCCCACACTACCGCTAAGCGGCTGCGCTGCGTCCTCAGAAAGCAGGGGCAAGGCCGGACGCTTTCTCCACCCGTGCGTTTTTGGGGACCTCCCTGTGGCTGCACAGAGCTCCTCTTTCCCTCCTGGGAAGTCTCAGCTACGCTGCTCTGTGTCTAAAGGGGGCCAAAGCACAAGCACACTTGCTCACTCACACCAACTAAAGGGAGACAGGGGAGGCGAAGACAGGGGAGGGGAAGACAGTCCCAGAAGAGGGAGCAAGTTCTGCGCAGCCAACCTGCTGGGGAGCCATCCCTACCGCTGAGCGGGGGAGGAAAGCATCAGACCTGCCCCCGCACTGTGGGGAGGGCACAGGGGCCTCGACACGCCGAGGCGCTCCAGGGCTGGCACAGGGACGAAGGCAGTGACGCGCCCCGAGTACAGGGGGTCACGCTGGCCAGGGGCCAGCAGCAGGCAGACAGCTGCCGGGGCTGGGGAAAAGGCCCTGCCCTGCACAGAGGGTGGGCTGGGGGCCGGGAGAGCTCTGTTTCCCCCCTCAGGTGCGGAGGCAGGGGCTCTCACCCTTCTTACAGGGTGGCCCCTCTCTCCGGGCAGCCAAAGGAGCACAACGGCAAAAGGCCGACGTCAGCAAAGACCAGCCCTGCTCCCAGGGAGGTCGCCCAGCGCAAAGCCAGCCGCGGCACCCACAAAGTGCCCTGGCCCTGCCAGGAGGGCCCTTTGCCCAGAGGGCCTCTGGTGCCCCCTCTTCAGCTCCAAGCTCGCTCTTGCCTCGCCGTTCCACTCTTGAGCTCGAAGCCGCTGCTCTCGCTCCCTCTTGCCTCGTCGTCCCACGCCTTCTGCCAAGGGACGACGACACACTCAGGCCTGAGAAGCTCCAGCTCCTGAAGGGAACCGCCGGCCAACAGCCCCGCAGGGAGATCCTCAAGCCACCACCCCCAGACCGCCCCCACCCCAGCTGCCCAAAGCCCTCCAGCTTCAGCTTGACTCACCATCGCGACGTCCGGCGCAGTCCCACGCGGTGCTGGGAGCCAGGCCCTCTGGGCAAATGAAGCTGGGCATGCAAAGCAGCGGCCATAGAGGCTGTACCCCTGCTTACAGGGGGCTCAGGCCGCTGCCTGGACTCCAAAGTGCCCGGGACTCCAGAGCCCTGGCCCCGACTTACAGGGCAGCCCTGGTCCCCAAGGCCTACGGAGGCTCCTTCTCTCCAATTCCGGGGCACTCCCCACTAAGGGGACGCTCGCCCCACGCAGGCTGCCAGCTGAAGGGGGCACAAAGGCTCCCAGACCCACAGCCCCCTTACAGGCCGGTCGACACCCAGGGGGCCACAGAGCTCGGCCTTCCCCCACGGTGACGGGAACGAGGCTCTACACTCAGGCAGTCGAGCTGACGGCCTGAAGCCGAGGGGCCGGGACCCCAGCCCCGAGGACAGGGAGGGCACACGCCCGGCCCCATGACTCCTGGCCCCACGCCTCTGAAAGGCCGGGGCCAGGGATACCCGCCTGATTACAGGGGGTCCCTCCAACCGCCCGCCGAGGGCGGGGGACGCACACAGCCCCACTTACAGGGCCGTCCCCCGCAGCCCGGCACCCCCAACAAGCACCACGGAGCACAGGCTCCGGCCTGCGCCCCGCTTAGGGGCCGGCCGGGGCCTGGCCGGGGTGTGGCAACACGGGCCTCTGCAGGAGCCCCGGGAGCCTCCTCAACGAGGGCGGCAGGGAGGCCACGCCAGCCCAAAGCAGCGCCAAAGGCGGGACCGCGCCCTGCGGCACGGCACTTCTTCAGCCTGCACCCTCGCAAGGGCCAGGGAGCGCTCGTTCCTGTCACCCGGCTAAAGCAGCCTCCCTAGGCCTGCTCACAGGGAGCTGGGGCTGCTCCTGGGGACAAAGGGCTCCACAAGGTCGTGACACACGCCCCGAGTACAGGGGGTCACGCTGGCAGGTCACCAGCAGGACTGGCGGCCACGCAGCATAGGCAGAGACCCAGGCCCTGGCTACGGGCGGGTCACGGCGCCCACACTACCGCTAAGCGGCTGCGCTGCGTCCTCAGAAAGCAGGGGCAAGGCCGGACGCTTTCTCCACCCGTGCGTTTTTGGGGACCTCCCTGTGGCTGCACAGAGCTCCTCTTTCCCTCCTGGGAAGTCTCAGCTACGCTGCTCTGTGTCTAAAGGGGGCCAAAGCACAAGCACACTTGCTCACTCACACCAACTAAAGGGAGACAGGGGAGGCGAAGACAGGGGAGGGGAAGACAGTCCCAGAAGAGGGAGCAAGTTCTGCGCAGCCAACCTGCTGGGGAGCCATCCCTACCGCTGAGCGGGGGAGGAAAGCATCAGACCTGCCCCCGCACTGTGGGGAGGGCACAGGGGCCTCGACACGCCGAGGCGCTCCAGGGCTGGCACAGGGACGAAGGCAGTGACGCGCCCCGAGTACAGGGGGTCACGCTGGCCAGGGGCCAGCAGCAGGCAGACAGCTGCCGGGGCTGGGGAAAAGGCCCTGCCCTGCACAGAGGGTGGGCTGGGGGCCGGGAGAGCTCTGTTTCCCCCCTCAGGTGCGGAGGCAGGGGCTCTCACCCTTCTTACAGGGTGGCCCCTCTCTCCGGGCAGCCAAAGGAGCACAACGGCAAAAGGCCGACGTCAGCAAAGACCAGCCCTGCTCCCAGGGAGGTCGCCCAGCGCAAAGCCAGCCGCGGCACCCACAAAGTGCCCTGGCCCTGCCAGGAGGGCCCTTTGCCCAGAGGGCCTCTGGTGCCCCCTCTTCAGCTCCAAGCTCGCTCTTGCCTCGCCGTTCCACTCTTGAGCTCGAAGCCGCTGCTCTCGCTCCCTCTTGCCTCGTCGTCCCACGCCTTCTGCCAAGGGACGACGACACACTCAGGCCTGAGAAGCTCCAGCTCCTGAAGGGAACCGCCGGCCAACAGCCCCGCAGGGAGATCCTCAAGCCACCACCCCCAGACCGCCCCCACCCCAGCTGCCCAAAGCCCTCCAGCTTCAGCTTGACTCACCATCGCGACGTCCGGCGCAGTCCCACGCGGTGCTGGGAGCCAGGCCCTCTGGGCAAATGAAGCTGGGCATGCAAAGCAGCGGCCATAGAGGCTGTACCCCTGCTTACAGGGGGCTCAGGCCGCTGCCTGGACTCCAAAGTGCCCGGGACTCCAGAGCCCTGGCCCCGACTTACAGGGCAGCCCTGGTCCCCAAGGCCTACGGAGGCTCCTTCTCTCCAATTCCGGGGCACTCCCCACTAAGGGGACGCTCGCCCCACGCAGGCTGCCAGCTGAAGGGGGCACAAAGGCTCCCAGACCCACAGCCCCCTTACAGGCCGGTCGACACCCAGGGGGCCACAGAGCTCGGCCTTCCCCCACGGTGACGGGAACGAGGCTCTACACTCAGGCAGTCGAGCTGACGGCCTGAAGCCGAGGGGCCGGGACCCCAGCCCCGAGGACAGGGAGGGCACACGCCCGGCCCCATGACTCCTGGCCCCACGCCTCTGAAAGGCCGGGGCCAGGGATACCCGCCTGATTACAGGGGGTCCCTCCAACCGCCCGCCGAGGGCGGGGGACGCACACAGCCCCACTTACAGGGCCGTCCCCCGCAGCCCGGCACCCCCAACAAGCACCACGGAGCACAGGCTCCGGCCTGCGCCCCGCTTAGGGGCCGGCCGGGGCCTGGCCGGGGTGTGGCAACACGGGCCTCTGCAGGAGCCCCGGGAGCCTCCTCAACGAGGGCGGCAGGGAGGCCACGCCAGCCCAAAGCAGCGCCAAAGGCGGGACCGCGCCCTGCGGCACGGCACTTCTTCAGCCTGCACCCTCGCAAGGGCCAGGGAGCGCTCGTTCCTGTCACCCGGCTAAAGCAGCCTCCCTAGGCCTGCTCACAGGGAGCTGGGGCTGCTCCTGGGGACAAAGGGCTCCACAAGGTCGTGACACACGCCCCGAGTACAGGGGGTCACGCTGGCAGGTCACCAGCAGGACTGGCGGCCACGCAGCATAGGCAGAGACCCAGGCCCTGGCTACGGGCGGGTCACGGCGCCCACACTACCGCTAAGCGGCTGCGCTGCGTCCTCAGAAAGCAGGGGCAAGGCCGGACGCTTTCTCCACCCGTGCGTTTTTGGGGACCTCCCTGTGGCTGCACAGAGCTCCTCTTTCCCTCCTGGGAAGTCTCAGCTACGCTGCTCTGTGTCTAAAGGGGGCCAAAGCACAAGCACACTTGCTCACTCACACCAACTAAAGGGAGACAGGGGAGGCGAAGACAGGGGAGGGGAAGACAGTCCCAGAAGAGGGAGCAAGTTCTGCGCAGCCAACCTGCTGGGGAGCCATCCCTACCGCTGAGCGGGGGAGGAAAGCATCAGACCTGCCCCCGCACTGTGGGGAGGGCACAGGGGCCTCGACACGCCGAGGCGCTCCAGGGCTGGCACAGGGACGAAGGCAGTGACGCGCCCCGAGTACAGGGGGTCACGCTGGCCAGGGGCCAGCAGCAGGCAGACAGCTGCCGGGGCTGGGGAAAAGGCCCTGCCCTGCACAGAGGGTGGGCTGGGGGCCGGGAGAGCTCTGTTTCCCCCCTCAGGTGCGGAGGCAGGGGCTCTCACCCTTCTTACAGGGTGGCCCCTCTCTCCGGGCAGCCAAAGGAGCACAACGGCAAAAGGCCGACGTCAGCAAAGACCAGCCCTGCTCCCAGGGAGGTCGCCCAGCGCAAAGCCAGCCGCGGCACCCACAAAGTGCCCTGGCCCTGCCAGGAGGGCCCTTTGCCCAGAGGGCCTCTGGTGCCCCCTCTTCAGCTCCAAGCTCGCTCTTGCCTCGCCGTTCCACTCTTGAGCTCGAAGCCGCTGCTCTCGCTCCCTCTTGCCTCGTCGTCCCACGCCTTCTGCCAAGGGACGACGACACACTCAGGCCTGAGAAGCTCCAGCTCCTGAAGGGAACCGCCGGCCAACAGCCCCGCAGGGAGATCCTCAAGCCACCACCCCCAGACCGCCCCCACCCCAGCTGCCCAAAGCCCTCCAGCTTCAGCTTGACTCACCATCGCGACGTCCGGCGCAGTCCCACGCGGTGCTGGGAGCCAGGCCCTCTGGGCAAATGAAGCTGGGCATGCAAAGCAGCGGCCATAGAGGCTGTACCCCTGCTTACAGGGGGCTCAGGCCGCTGCCTGGACTCCAAAGTGCCCGGGACTCCAGAGCCCTGGCCCCGACTTACAGGGCAGCCCTGGTCCCCAAGGCCTACGGAGGCTCCTTCTCTCCAATTCCGGGGCACTCCCCACTAAGGGGACGCTCGCCCCACGCAGGCTGCCAGCTGAAGGGGGCACAAAGGCTCCCAGACCCACAGCCCCCTTACAGGCCGGTCGACACCCAGGGGGCCACAGAGCTCGGCCTTCCCCCACGGTGACGGGAACGAGGCTCTACACTCAGGCAGTCGAGCTGACGGCCTGAAGCCGAGGGGCCGGGACCCCAGCCCCGAGGACAGGGAGGGCACACGCCCGGCCCCATGACTCCTGGCCCCACGCCTCTGAAAGGCCGGGGCCAGGGATACCCGCCTGATTACAGGGGGTCCCTCCAACCGCCCGCCGAGGGCGGGGGACGCACACAGCCCCACTTACAGGGCCGTCCCCCGCAGCCCGGCACCCCCAACAAGCACCACGGAGCACAGGCTCCGGCCTGCGCCCCGCTTAGGGGCCGGCCGGGGCCTGGCCGGGGTGTGGCAACACGGGCCTCTGCAGGAGCCCCGGGAGCCTCCTCAACGAGGGCGGCAGGGAGGCCACGCCAGCCCAAAGCAGCGCCAAAGGCGGGACCGCGCCCTGCGGCACGGCACTTCTTCAGCCTGCACCCTCGCAAGGGCCAGGGAGCGCTCGTTCCTGTCACCCGGCTAAAGCAGCCTCCCTAGGCCTGCTCACAGGGAGCTGGGGCTGCTCCTGGGGACAAAGGGCTCCACAAGGTCGTGACACACGCCCCGAGTACAGGGGGTCACGCTGGCAGGTCACCAGCAGGACTGGCGGCCACGCAGCATAGGCAGAGACCCAGGCCCTGGCTACGGGCGGGTCACGGCGCCCACACTACCGCTAAGCGGCTGCGCTGCGTCCTCAGAAAGCAGGGGCAAGGCCGGACGCTTTCTCCACCCGTGCGTTTTTGGGGACCTCCCTGTGGCTGCACAGAGCTCCTCTTTCCCTCCTGGGAAGTCTCAGCTACGCTGCTCTGTGTCTAAAGGGGGCCAAAGCACAAGCACACTTGCTCACTCACACCAACTAAAGGGAGACAGGGGAGGCGAAGACAGGGGAGGGGAAGACAGTCCCAGAAGAGGGAGCAAGTTCTGCGCAGCCAACCTGCTGGGGAGCCATCCCTACCGCTGAGCGGGGGAGGAAAGCATCAGACCTGCCCCCGCACTGTGGGGAGGGCACAGGGGCCTCGACACGCCGAGGCGCTCCAGGGCTGGCACAGGGACGAAGGCAGTGACGCGCCCCGAGTACAGGGGGTCACGCTGGCCAGGGGCCAGCAGCAGGCAGACAGCTGCCGGGGCTGGGGAAAAGGCCCTGCCCTGCACAGAGGGTGGGCTGGGGGCCGGGAGAGCTCTGTTTCCCCCCTCAGGTGCGGAGGCAGGGGCTCTCACCCTTCTTACAGGGTGGCCCCTCTCTCCGGGCAGCCAAAGGAGCACAACGGCAAAAGGCCGACGTCAGCAAAGACCAGCCCTGCTCCCAGGGAGGTCGCCCAGCGCAAAGCCAGCCGCGGCACCCACAAAGTGCCCTGGCCCTGCCAGGAGGGCCCTTTGCCCAGAGGGCCTCTGGTGCCCCCTCTTCAGCTCCAAGCTCGCTCTTGCCTCGCCGTTCCACTCTTGAGCTCGAAGCCGCTGCTCTCGCTCCCTCTTGCCTCGTCGTCCCACGCCTTCTGCCAAGGGACGACGACACACTCAGGCCTGAGAAGCTCCAGCTCCTGAAGGGAACCGCCGGCCAACAGCCCCGCAGGGAGATCCTCAAGCCACCACCCCCAGACCGCCCCCACCCCAGCTGCCCAAAGCCCTCCAGCTTCAGCTTGACTCACCATCGCGACGTCCGGCGCAGTCCCACGCGGTGCTGGGAGCCAGGCCCTCTGGGCAAATGAAGCTGGGCATGCAAAGCAGCGGCCATAGAGGCTGTACCCCTGCTTACAGGGGGCTCAGGCCGCTGCCTGGACTCCAAAGTGCCCGGGACTCCAGAGCCCTGGCCCCGACTTACAGGGCAGCCCTGGTCCCCAAGGCCTACGGAGGCTCCTTCTCTCCAATTCCGGGGCACTCCCCACTAAGGGGACGCTCGCCCCACGCAGGCTGCCAGCTGAAGGGGGCACAAAGGCTCCCAGACCCACAGCCCCCTTACAGGCCGGTCGACACCCAGGGGGCCACAGAGCTCGGCCTTCCCCCACGGTGACGGGAACGAGGCTCTACACTCAGGCAGTCGAGCTGACGGCCTGAAGCCGAGGGGCCGGGACCCCAGCCCCGAGGACAGGGAGGGCACACGCCCGGCCCCATGACTCCTGGCCCCACGCCTCTGAAAGGCCGGGGCCAGGGATACCCGCCTGATTACAGGGGGTCCCTCCAACCGCCCGCCGAGGGCGGGGGACGCACACAGCCCCACTTACAGGGCCGTCCCCCGCAGCCCGGCACCCCCAACAAGCACCACGGAGCACAGGCTCCGGCCTGCGCCCCGCTTAGGGGCCGGCCGGGGCCTGGCCGGGGTGTGGCAACACGGGCCTCTGCAGGAGCCCCGGGAGCCTCCTCAACGAGGGCGGCAGGGAGGCCACGCCAGCCCAAAGCAGCGCCAAAGGCGGGACCGCGCCCTGCGGCACGGCACTTCTTCAGCCTGCACCCTCGCAAGGGCCAGGGAGCGCTCGTTCCTGTCACCCGGCTAAAGCAGCCTCCCTAGGCCTGCTCACAGGGAGCTGGGGCTGCTCCTGGGGACAAAGGGCTCCACAAGGTCGTGACACACGCCCCGAGTACAGGGGGTCACGCTGGCAGGTCACCAGCAGGACTGGCGGCCACGCAGCATAGGCAGAGACCCAGGCCCTGGCTACGGGCGGGTCACGGCGCCCACACTACCGCTAAGCGGCTGCGCTGCGTCCTCAGAAAGCAGGGGCAAGGCCGGACGCTTTCTCCACCCGTGCGTTTTTGGGGACCTCCCTGTGGCTGCACAGAGCTCCTCTTTCCCTCCTGGGAAGTCTCAGCTACGCTGCTCTGTGTCTAAAGGGGGCCAAAGCACAAGCACACTTGCTCACTCACACCAACTAAAGGGAGACAGGGGAGGCGAAGACAGGGGAGGGGAAGACAGTCCCAGAAGAGGGAGCAAGTTCTGCGCAGCCAACCTGCTGGGGAGCCATCCCTACCGCTGAGCGGGGGAGGAAAGCATCAGACCTGCCCCCGCACTGTGGGGAGGGCACAGGGGCCTCGACACGCCGAGGCGCTCCAGGGCTGGCACAGGGACGAAGGCAGTGACGCGCCCCGAGTACAGGGGGTCACGCTGGCCAGGGGCCAGCAGCAGGCAGACAGCTGCCGGGGCTGGGGAAAAGGCCCTGCCCTGCACAGAGGGTGGGCTGGGGGCCGGGAGAGCTCTGTTTCCCCCCTCAGGTGCGGAGGCAGGGGCTCTCACCCTTCTTACAGGGTGGCCCCTCTCTCCGGGCAGCCAAAGGAGCACAACGGCAAAAGGCCGACGTCAGCAAAGACCAGCCCTGCTCCCAGGGAGGTCGCCCAGCGCAAAGCCAGCCGCGGCACCCACAAAGTGCCCTGGCCCTGCCAGGAGGGCCCTTTGCCCAGAGGGCCTCTGGTGCCCCCTCTTCAGCTCCAAGCTCGCTCTTGCCTCGCCGTTCCACTCTTGAGCTCGAAGCCGCTGCTCTCGCTCCCTCTTGCCTCGTCGTCCCACGCCTTCTGCCAAGGGACGACGACACACTCAGGCCTGAGAAGCTCCAGCTCCTGAAGGGAACCGCCGGCCAACAGCCCCGCAGGGAGATCCTCAAGCCACCACCCCCAGACCGCCCCCACCCCAGCTGCCCAAAGCCCTCCAGCTTCAGCTTGACTCACCATCGCGACGTCCGGCGCAGTCCCACGCGGTGCTGGGAGCCAGGCCCTCTGGGCAAATGAAGCTGGGCATGCAAAGCAGCGGCCATAGAGGCTGTACCCCTGCTTACAGGGGGCTCAGGCCGCTGCCTGGACTCCAAAGTGCCCGGGACTCCAGAGCCCTGGCCCCGACTTACAGGGCAGCCCTGGTCCCCAAGGCCTACGGAGGCTCCTTCTCTCCAATTCCGGGGCACTCCCCACTAAGGGGACGCTCGCCCCACGCAGGCTGCCAGCTGAAGGGGGCACAAAGGCTCCCAGACCCACAGCCCCCTTACAGGCCGGTCGACACCCAGGGGGCCACAGAGCTCGGCCTTCCCCCACGGTGACGGGAACGAGGCTCTACACTCAGGCAGTCGAGCTGACGGCCTGAAGCCGAGGGGCCGGGACCCCAGCCCCGAGGACAGGGAGGGCACACGCCCGGCCCCATGACTCCTGGCCCCACGCCTCTGAAAGGCCGGGGCCAGGGATACCCGCCTGATTACAGGGGGTCCCTCCAACCGCCCGCCGAGGGCGGGGGACGCACACAGCCCCACTTACAGGGCCGTCCCCCGCAGCCCGGCACCCCCAACAAGCACCACGGAGCACAGGCTCCGGCCTGCGCCCCGCTTAGGGGCCGGCCGGGGCCTGGCCGGGGTGTGGCAACACGGGCCTCTGCAGGAGCCCCGGGAGCCTCCTCAACGAGGGCGGCAGGGAGGCCACGCCAGCCCAAAGCAGCGCCAAAGGCGGGACCGCGCCCTGCGGCACGGCACTTCTTCAGCCTGCACCCTCGCAAGGGCCAGGGAGCGCTCGTTCCTGTCACCCGGCTAAAGCAGCCTCCCTAGGCCTGCTCACAGGGAGCTGGGGCTGCTCCTGGGGACAAAGGGCTCCACAAGGTCGTGACACACGCCCCGAGTACAGGGGGTCACGCTGGCAGGTCACCAGCAGGACTGGCGGCCACGCAGCATAGGCAGAGACCCAGGCCCTGGCTACGGGCGGGTCACGGCGCCCACACTACCGCTAAGCGGCTGCGCTGCGTCCTCAGAAAGCAGGGGCAAGGCCGGACGCTTTCTCCACCCGTGCGTTTTTGGGGACCTCCCTGTGGCTGCACAGAGCTCCTCTTTCCCTCCTGGGAAGTCTCAGCTACGCTGCTCTGTGTCTAAAGGGGGCCAAAGCACAAGCACACTTGCTCACTCACACCAACTAAAGGGAGACAGGGGAGGCGAAGACAGGGGAGGGGAAGACAGTCCCAGAAGAGGGAGCAAGTTCTGCGCAGCCAACCTGCTGGGGAGCCATCCCTACCGCTGAGCGGGGGAGGAAAGCATCAGACCTGCCCCCGCACTGTGGGGAGGGCACAGGGGCCTCGACACGCCGAGGCGCTCCAGGGCTGGCACAGGGACGAAGGCAGTGACGCGCCCCGAGTACAGGGGGTCACGCTGGCCAGGGGCCAGCAGCAGGCAGACAGCTGCCGGGGCTGGGGAAAAGGCCCTGCCCTGCACAGAGGGTGGGCTGGGGGCCGGGAGAGCTCTGTTTCCCCCCTCAGGTGCGGAGGCAGGGGCTCTCACCCTTCTTACAGGGTGGCCCCTCTCTCCGGGCAGCCAAAGGAGCACAACGGCAAAAGGCCGACGTCAGCAAAGACCAGCCCTGCTCCCAGGGAGGTCGCCCAGCGCAAAGCCAGCCGCGGCACCCACAAAGTGCCCTGGCCCTGCCAGGAGGGCCCTTTGCCCAGAGGGCCTCTGGTGCCCCCTCTTCAGCTCCAAGCTCGCTCTTGCCTCGCCGTTCCACTCTTGAGCTCGAAGCCGCTGCTCTCGCTCCCTCTTGCCTCGTCGTCCCACGCCTTCTGCCAAGGGACGACGACACACTCAGGCCTGAGAAGCTCCAGCTCCTGAAGGGAGCTGCCACCCAACAGGGAGATCCTTAAGCCACCCCCACAGACCCCCCAGCTCCACAAAAGCCTCCAATTCCAGCTACAATCTCTGCTCTTACCTCACCGTTCCACTCCCGGGCTCGAAACCGCTGCTCCACTTGTTCGCTCTTGCCTTGTTGTCCCAGAGCTTCTGCCAATGGACAAAAACACACTCAGGTCTGGGAATTATCAGTTCCTTCTCCTGTATAAGCCCAACAGCCTCACAGGGTGAGCCTCGAACCATGCAGTCCTAAATTTTAACAGGAGGTCTTCCAACATATTCCTTCTTGGAGTGGTGTATGTGAAGATTCCTCCCTGCGTGTGGACACTCCTCAGTTGCTTCTTAAAGATAAGCAAACGAGATTTGCCACCATTTCTGGTATGGCTAAGTGACATTAACCTATATTGAATAATTGGCTTTTTTTAGCTTTTATATAGTCCCTTTTATGTTGATTCAAAATAGTGCATTATACTACACTAGTTTTTATAGCTCCTATAGTACATAGTGAATAATTCTCATTAAGATATATTTGTCTGGTTGTTATGATAATAAATCATATAAATTTATATGAACATATTTGGTTTGCAATCCTTTATTCTGACAGACAAAATTATGTAAAGGTTCAACTAGATCTATTAAATATTTTAGGCATAAACTGTTGACAAAGTCTGGGGCTAAGACTGGATTCAGCCACACAGGTTCCTCTCTGAGGAGTTTAGAAAGCCAGAGGGTTCTTTTTGCACCTCATGACCCAGCAGGAGAGCTTTTCTAACAGGTTTTGTCTGCAGGTCCCACTCTGCCCACAACAGTACCCTTCTAAATTATCCCAGGTTTTCAGCTAAAAATGTTATCTACATCCCTTCTAAGTTATCTCAGATTTTCTGTCAAACATGCTTCCTCTCACTTCTATGTTACAACAGACTCTCCCTCAAAAACGCTCATTTTTCCTCCAAATTACCCCAAATTCACCCATGAAAAAAAATGGTAATTTGTTTGATTTAAATTGCCTCCGGTTTTCTGCAAAAAAAAGTGACTCCTGACCCCTCTATAGACTACCTCAGATTTTCCCTCCAAAACATCCCCTAGCTGTGTCCTAAAGGGCACCTAAGGTTTAATCCCAAAAATGTTTGTTCTGACCCCTATAGATTACCTCAAGGTTTCCCTCCAAATGTCCCCTACAGGTTATCTCAGATCCTGCACCCAAAATATCCATTTTGTTCCCCACATACTTCTTCAGATTTTCCCTCCAAAATATGTCCTACAGATTACCTCAGATTTTCCTTCCAAAACGTTTTATTGCATAGAGATAAATTCAGATTTTACCTTCATTTATTCACTTGCAGAATACCTGAGATTTTACCCCAAAAATGTTCCTTCTGGTCCCTAAAAATTACCTCAGGTTTTACCACAAAATTTCCTCTGCCTGTCCTCCACAAATTACCTCGGACTTTTCCCCAAAACTAATTTTTCTCCCCTACACATCACCTCAGATTTTCCCGCGGACAATATCCAATACATGTCCTCCAGAGACTACCGCAGTTTTTGTTCTCGCACGGCTCAATTTTACCCCAGAATACTCATTCCGTGCCCCACAGATACCGCCAGGGAATCCCAGCATTCCTCCCCTCTAAAGTTCTTGCTGTCCCCTCTGAGTAACTCAGCTTTTCCCATCACAGACCGAGACACCGCGAAGTCCCGTGACGGCCGCCATGTGCCTCTCCTTCGTGTCCTACACCGGGGGCTGCCTTAGGGCAATTCCCAGACCGCTTAAAGAAGCGCGCCCGGCGCCTCGCCGAGAGGGGCGGACACCGCGGCTTTGAGTTCCCGCCGACGCGGCTGAGGGGAGCGGCGGGGCGGGAAGCGCCCCCCTGCGGCGGCCAGCAGGGGGCGGCGGCCGCGCGGCGGGAACCCGCCCGAGCCTCCCGCGTCCCTCAGGGCGCACTCGCATCCCCCTCAGCGACCCTCGCGTGCCCTCAGCGACACACGGCAAACCCGCGTCCCCCGCAGTGATCGGCGCGTCCCCTCAGTGGCACGCAGGGCAGCTGCCACCGCCTCAGTTACATGCAGGGTACCCGGCTGCCTCTCAGAGACCCTCATGGTTCCTCAGCGATGCTCGGGGCACCTGCCCCCGGCCCCTCAAGTGACCTTCATGTCCCCTCAGCAACGTGCAGGGCACCCACCATCCGTTCAGTGACCCTCATGCCCTCTCAGCGACACACAGGGCATTTGCCACCCCTTCAGTGACCCTCATGTCCCCTCAGAGGAGCACGGGGCACCTGCTCCCCTCCAGTGACCCTCATGTCCCTCTCACAGGACCACAACTGGCATCTACCTGCCCTCAGGGACGCTCACGGCCCCTCAGCAGCACACGGGGAATCGGTGTTCCTTCAGTGACCTATTATGCCCTCAGGGACACAGGGGGCACCTGCCACTCGCTCAGGGACACACGTCTGCTCAGTGACACTCATATTCCCTCAGTGACCCTCACATCCTCTCAGGATCACTTGGGGCACCCATCTCTCCATCAGTGTTCATTCTGGCCCCTACAAATTGCGTCAGATTTTCCTTCCAAAATGTTGTATTCCATAGAGTTTACCTCATATTTCCCCTTCATCACATCCCCATCTGCACCTGTACGTTACCTCTGATTTAAGCCTCAAAGTACCATCTACTGATTACCTCGGATTTTACCTTCGAAATGTCTTTTTTGTCCCCTTCCCATTCCCTTCAGATTTTCCCTCACATATGTTCCCTGTTTGTCCCATGAAGATTACCTCAGATTTTGCCTCCAAAATATTCATTCAGTCCCCTGCAGATCACCTGGGGTTTTACCCCAAAAATGTTCCTTCTGGTCCCTAAAAATTACCTCAGGTTTTATCACAAAATTTCCTCTGCCTGTCCTCCACAAATTACCTTGGACTTTCCCCCAAAACTAATTTTTCTCCCCTACACATCACCTCAGATTTTCCCACCAAAAATGTCTGCTCTGTGTCCTCCAGAGATTACGGCAGCTTTTGTTCCCACAGTCCAGTGAGAATAAAACTCCTCAACTTTACCCCCAAAATGTTCGTTCCATGTCCTCCAGGTGACTCCAGAGAATTCCAGGGTTCCTTCCCTATGAAGTTCTTTCTCTCCCCTCTGAGTTACTTCAGCTTTTCCCCTCACAAACTGAAACACCATGCAGTCCTTTGACGGTGCAGACCCATCAATTTTTTTACCATAAATTCCCTGTTCTTGGTTTTTCAATTGTCCAGAACCATTTCTCCCCAGCGTGACATTTCTTACAGTTCTTCCATTCCCACCCCACAGGCTTCCAATCCCTGTTTTACATATCCATTTCAGCTGTGCATCACAGTTTTACTTCTCCTCCTACCATCTGTCTTCCCCATTCTCCTGTCCTATTTTCTCCCCTTAGCATTCAAGTAATCTTCTTCCAGCTTGCTCTGTCATTTCCTATGAACACCCCCAATCACACCCAAAGCTTTACTTTCCCCTTCATGAAAATAAAGCACTTTACCCTTCTGGATGCTCTCTGGACAAACTGAGTTTGGCAACAGGCTGGTAGCACTTTGAGTCTGGGTGACTGCCTGTAGCACTCACAGGTGACCCCATATCCATAACCATTCCCAGGACTGGAGATCTCAGTCAACATCTTCAGGACATTTAATAACTAAATAAGTATCCATTACAAATGTGCAATTTTTTTTCTTTTCTTTTTTTTAAGGCTGTAAATGTAAACACTTTTGTACAGTTTTGGTACAGAAGAGAAAGAGTGTCCATCTGAAGCAAAGGCTACCACCCTCTTCCCCCTGGTAATTTTTAACCTTCACTCCAGACTTCAGGAAAGTTAGAGACAGGTTTACCATAGTGCTCTGAAGGCTTGTTTGTACCTCGAGAGCAGTGTTTAACAGCCTCATCTCTAGGATGGCTCTCTGCCAGAGAAACTGCCAGAGAGCCGAGCCCCGTGGAGACAAAGGCACACTACAAACCCTCACACGGCTTCAGAGCTGCTGGAAGAGGAGAATCTGATCCACTGACTTGTTCCCAAAATGGCACCTGGTGGGAGGTGAGTGACTGTCTGATACCTGTGGTGTTTCCATTACCAATTGAGCTGAAATCTGTTGCCAGCAATCCTGGGGTGGTTTCCTTGACAACCAGAAGAAATGCACAACCGAGATGTGTTCAGGTGCTTTTTTAACTCCTCTGAAACAATGAGCTGCCCCACCAGAACTCAGATAAATAAAACCTAGGTGTACAACCAAATGGTGAACAGCATTTATGTTGTCAAGGGCAAATTTGAGCTAAGCCTGAAATCTGCTATGAAACAAACCCTTAAGAGAGCGGGCAGGCTGGAACTATTTCTCCTATTCAATAGGGCAGAGATCTTGCAAGATTATCTACTTTGTTTTTATAGCCTTTAGCTTAGAAACTGCGAGAGATGGAAGGCATTTCTATGAGATACATAGATAAATCTAACATTGAAATAACTTGAATGTCCCTATTAAATCCAAAGCCTTCAAATTTCAAAGTTTATTGCAGACAATGCACTGTTCATCAGAAGCACTAGGAGCATTTATTGAAATCAGAACATACAGAGGAATTATTTAACAAGACAGTGTAAATTTTGAGCCAAGACATACAGCATCAATAGAAGTAACAGTATACTGTTACTCATTGTTTGTATGTAGGCATGGCCACAAATTTTCTATGGACAGTAAATTCACTGAAAAATGCATATTTTCGTGAATTCAAGTTATACTGAGAAGCATTTTAAGCCCAATTATGGCCAATATTTTTTGAAGGAAGAATTCCATTAAAAATACAAAATATATTACATAAGAATTTCAAAAGGAAATGTTCTTTTAGGTTTCAGAATTTTTGCATTTTGTGTGACAAATTACCTACTCTTTAAGAGAAAAAAAAAAGAAAAGAGACCCCAAGAAGTATCACGTGCAATAGACTGACAAGTAGTCTTAAGACAGAAAATATTTGGGGATTTTTTTTGGCTTTTGTTTCCAGCCCTTTTAGATGAAGGACCAAAATATTATTATTTTACTTGAACACGGAGTTTTGGTTTTCTGCTTATTAAATAGCCAGAAACGTCCATTTCCCTTTGTGCTTGGGAGGAATAAGCACATGTGAGGAAGGTAAGGAGAAATTGAAGGCGATGCCATGGATCACATAAGCAAAGTAGATGGAGTAAAGAAAGGATGTATCAAAGATGACAAGTGTAAATGTTTTTGAACTCTATCTGCTGACATTAGGATACCTCACAATCATTTGCTTTCAGACCTTTCTGATAACTTTGCTCTTTCATTAATTCCTTTTCACTGAGGTAATAGGGAATTACTTTGTTTAGTGATTCTCTAAAGATCCAAGAAGGCTAAATATCCTAATATGGCAATTTTATTTCACAAATGATATTGTATTCACCAGTACAATGAAATTGTAATGTTTTCTGCAGTAGGCCATGTCCCTAGCAATGGGCTATGCAACATCCTAATCCAGAGGCAATTTTGGCAAAATGAGCTTGTCCTTTTCCAGAGCTAAGTATCGGTCAGTGGAAAATCACCAAATAGATTGTTACTCTGAGAGAATATTTAATATCCCAAGAAAAAGAGAGAAGAACCCTGATCACTGACTTCCTCTGGGGTAAAATTCCCCAGAGTTCTGCTCCCATGGGCTGTTAAGCTGTCAAATCCTTTGAACATATCATTAAAGGTATAAAGCTCGTGGCCTGGCCACTCTGAGGTGAGAGTCTCCAATCCAATCCTTCTGTGACTGAGCCTTCAGGCTGTTCATGGCCACTGTTCATGCACTGTCCTGCAGTGGGCTCTGTGTGTTCCCAAGTCTTGCTCTCGTGGCAATGTTGGCAGAGAAGTGAGTCCTGCAATGGAATATGTGACTTTCCAAAGCAGTGCAGCAGAGCCTGGTTTAACAGGAGAGGTTTAACACACACTGCAGCAGGTCTCTCTGATGCTCCCTTCCAGCCTCTCCACAGGTGGGATTTATCTTTAGGAGTGAGCTTCTCTGTATGCCCTTCTCGCTCCAGACTTTATGTCCTTGAAGCTTTTACGGATGTACCTCGAGGAATTTCTCCCATCCTAGTCCACTCACCAAGAACTGCTCTGTTTCCATGCTCGGGGGTTTGCAATAGTTGATACCCTCCTTTGATTGTAGGTGCAGCCTCAGGAAAGGAAATTATTCTTGAATTGTCTTCCTCCTGATCAAAATCTTCCCTTCTTCATGACAAGAGTATAACAGATGCAGACTCTGAACCACGGTGTCAAGGATGTCTTCTGCTCAAAAGAAAGAACTCTCTGCTGCAGCATCAGAAAAATCTTGCAAATAACTTAATCAGCTGTTCTTTTGCCTATATTACTTAGCAACTAATTAAACATATAATGTAGAAGTGGCCTTTAATTTTCTGGCATTCAGGAGATGTTTTAGGACAAATCAAACTGTCTGCTTATTCCAGTTTACAGAAGGTTACTGCAGCAGGCACTGACTCAAACTCTGACAAAGTGCACTGCCACATAACATCCTGAAACAAGCAGTGACAGGTCCCACAAACCCCCTTCCATTTCTGTTTCTGTGGGTCCTACTGGTTTAGAGAGAAATTAACATGTGCTTTTCCCTCAGTGTTGGGGCCCTCTATTCATTTGCAGCATGAAAAGTTCTCTAAGCTTTTAATGTAGGTCAGACTCAACTCTTCATGGTGTATTCAACCAAGATGCTGCTATTAAGCTGCCTTTTAAAACATTCTCATTTCCCCAGCCAAGAGCCCTGGCTCAGTGCTGTAATTATAAACTTCAAGTTCCAAAATTAGCAAGTGGTAAAGGTGAAAAAGGATAGAAGCACAACACACCCATGATTCATTATTTGTTGAGTGAGGTCCAACATTGGATGGGAAAACTAACAAGTGCTTTGTGCTTTGAGCTGACTCAACAAAATGCATGGAAAGGGCAATTTTCATTGGATGCACAGCGAGCAGAGCTCCCACTCCAAAAGGCAAAGATGCTCCTCTTGCATTAGTGTGGAACTCTGGTGGCTTCAGCTCATGAGGGACCTCTGCCAGGTCTCTGCAGGGAGAGATACTGCAAGGGCAAGCATCAGGTGTTCAGACAACTCAAGCGTCTGGCACAGACCAAAGCAATGATTTCACAGAAACAATACTACTTCTGTATGTTGGAAATTGAAATATTGTAATATTTTTTCACTTAGGACAGCAGTTCTTTCATAGTAGAAGAGAAGAATTCCGGCAAAATATAACAATATATCCTGGGAAAAGCTGGTGGATGTAAGGGAGGCCTTTTCCTAATCCTGAAGTGAGCTTTCCTAATCTGAAGACCTTTCTTCTTCCATAATAAACAGGCTTTGTTAAAACAACAAGGGAAACGCATTAATTTAATGTTTTCCTTTCTTGCTGCTTGACTGCATTCCTTTGCTTTTATCATGAGCAGTAATTCCCCCTCACACACCCCCTGCTTCAGCCAGTGAGTTTCCACATTACTATCATAGGGCTTGAGTGCTGTTTAGCATGGAAACAGCATCAGATTACCCAGCTTAAAATAATATTTTGCCAGGGTTCAATAATTGTAGTCAAAGGATGCTTTATTTGTATTTCAGGTAGTAAAGTACTAATTTTTCCTCTTTATACTTGAGGGGAATTTTAAAATCCTGGGTTCAGAACAAGCTAAGCCTTTGTGTTGCTCAGGAGATCTGAAGTGTGTTTAAAAAAAACCCCAACAACCCAACATTTAAAATCTTCAAGGGTCCAAGTCATACCTGTCCTGTCAGAGCTGGAGCTTAGCACAGAGAGCAGGAGGCAGCCTATAAAGGAGCCATTGTGTGGGGAGCAGCAGGACACAATTCTGCATTTATGGAGGATTGACTGTTCTCTCCATTTTTTAATCAAGCTTTGTCTCTGAGTACCACGGTCAAATATCCCAGCGGCACCTTTGCCTTTCAAGTGCATCCTTCACTTGATTGTCAACATAATCCATCCTTCTGTAAAGACACTCCAGGCTTTGTTTTATTAATGAGGTCACCTTCTTTCCTCTCCACTCACCACCCTCACTGCCTTGAACTGGGCTGCTTTTTCAAGAGACCAGACTGATTTCCAGTGCCATTTTTATCATTAATTTTCTCTTTCTCAGCATAAGAACAATGACTAAATAGATCTATGTTTTTAAAAAGTTTAGCTTTTTGTGTCCTTTTTTTGTGTCTTTTTTTTTTGTGTCTTGCAAAATTATCAGTTTCTGAAGGCATCTTGGAACTTAAAAAAAAAAAAAAGGAAGGTGTAATTGCTGTTTCGCTTCTCTCCAAGCACTCTTTTTCATATGCAAATTTGGGAGAAAAAACCGTGGTAAGCAAGGTCTGCCTTCCATAGGTGCTGAGTGCCAAGGTGCTCATTGTAACACCTTTTACATTGCATTATTTGAAACTGATTTTCAATCTCTTTGCAAATATTCCGGGAGTCGTGGGCAAATTTTCTGTATTTTGCTTAATCCCATTGCCTACCAGCAGGTACGTACCTGTATTCTACCTGTATTCTTTTGAAACCACCAATTTCCACAAAGAACAAACAGAACCTCCTCAGGTAATGGAGTCCTGCTTATTCTGTCTTTAAGTTTTAGACAGAAAAAGCAAAAATTCAGTTATTGCTTTTTTAGAGGATCGTATCATGGTTTGGGAATGGTATTCTCCAATTTAGTGCTCCCACTAAAACCACTCCTTCCTCCCTGGAGTGGGACGGAGAGGAGAACTGGAGGCACAAAAGGTAAAACTCTCAGGTTTTTGTCTTCAGCTTTGAACTTAAGTTTTGTTAAACATTATGCTTTTTGTTTCAGCATCAAGAAACCCTAATTAAAAGAACCCTTTAAACTGTATGGTGAAGATACACAATGACAGCTACGTGCAATTTCTAAACACTCATGGGTTTAAATGGTGTTCTTCACAAAGTTTGCAATGGAAGCACGAAATAATTCCGAAGAGTTCCTCTGCAGTGTGTTCATCATGGGCCAGGCTCCCTCTCTCATAAACAGACTCTGCCTGGAAACTGGAATTACTCACTTAACACAGCTTTGTTTAAAAGCCTTCCCTTGGCACCCCCATCCCCCAGGAACCTTCCAGCAGGGAGAACGAGGATGTTTTGGCCCTGTTTCACTTAAGAATATGCCCAATTTCATCACAGTCAGCAAAATACTTAGGCACATGCTGTGCTTTATCTTTTATTTTCTTTTTAAAGTGGCCTTTTTAACTTTTGTTAGCCCTTAGCTCCTTTTTCAGAAAGTGGAGGGATTTACAAGTGGTTTTATATCCCTTAGAGTTCTGTTAAAACAGAAACGAGGTTTTTACTTGTGTGAATCAATCCAGAAAGTGAAAAAAACCCAACCAAAACAAACAACATGCATGCACTATTTTTTCTGAGGAGAAAGATTTGCAGGACATAACAACTTCTCAGACAAGATTTCCAGCCTGCAAACCCTTCTTCAATTCCAATACAGAAGTTCTGAAGAGTACAAGGAGTCCGTCAGTTGAGTTTTATTAAGCCAAGCATTGAGACAGATCCTGTAATACCCTGGGAGCCCCAGCCTGTTCCATGGACCTGGAGGTTTTGTGAGGTTGCCTTCTCTCCCATATTACTGGAGCAGGCCCCACAAAGACAGCCCTTATGCCTTCCCTTGAATATTTTATAATAATTTTACAAAACTGTACTTTGGACCAGACTCATATCATAACTCATTCCTCCTTGCTCCCGTTGATGAGTCATAAATGGGATATAAAAGCTCCTGGTTTCCCTGAGAGAACACAAATTTTAGGTAACTGCTGCTAATTTCACATCCTAAAATGCAACCCTTATCAGATTCAGCTAAAGTAAATCAAGGTGCAAACAGACAGTAGGAAATAGCCTTGTTTTGACAGGAACAGGAATAACCTGCAGTGTGTTTGTTCCTGAAGAAAGAAAAGGCAGCTATTGATTGAGTCCAGCTCACTGGGATGATTCAAATTAAGCACCAGATTGAGGTCTTGATGTTCAGATCTCAGTCACAGAAGCTTTTCTGAGAGCTTGCATGCAGAGCTGCTTATATCACTTGCAAATATGCATTCATTGCTTTTCTGCTTGTCAGAAGAGAGAAATAGCTCAGAAATAGCTCAAAGACACAAATAAAAGCTGTCAAATTTGTGTTTGAAAGACACAAGTAGAAGCTGTCAATTGTTTGGTTTTTTGTTTGTTTACAAGAGGGCAAAGAGGGACAAGAAACTGGAAGCCTGGGATAAAGGTCAGAGAGAAGAGGTTGGGAGAGAAAGGCAATGAGAAGAGGAAACTGAAAAGGGGATTGTTCAGAGGAAAAGGAATTTTTAACCCTAAAGGAGATACTCTTTAGAGCTGAAATAAATGCAGGACTCTAAAACTCAGCAGGCCTTTACAATCTGCATGTATTTATGCAACCCAGTGAGAAAAGGCACAGTTCATTTCCCTCTAAGGTCTGGGCTCATATCTGTGCTGAGCAGTAAAGATAAAAACCAGAGATTCCTACCCGAGGTCTGGAGCTGCTAAATAATTAGAACATCCTTATTAGCCAGTGTACCCTAAGAATCTTATCAAAAGTTATAGAAAGAGCCTAACTTATATTTCTGACTGTAAAATGTTTATTTAAATAGATGTCATTACCCAGGACTTTTTTTTCAATGTGGGTTAGAAAAAAAACCAAGCACACTTTTAATGTGCTGTAAATGGTATATTCTGTTTACATATTCTTGCAGTTACTCCACGATCTGCTGTTCAAAATGCTCCACATTTCAAAAAGGTTCCAGGCTCTAGATCTGTAAGACCGACCTTTGTAAGAAAGTTTTGAAAGATTAAGTATTTTCAAATATATAATCTGCTTTTCCCATAATAATTTTTCATTTATAGACTATAAATAACAAGAAACTCTTGCTACTTTTACTTGTTTTTGCCAAAGTTTCTGTGTGTGGGTTTGACACTTAAAGTTGGATCATATGTGGAGAAAAGGAAATGCAATCCCTTTTCTGAGGACAGCGATCTTTTCAGGGAGTTTCCCTTCTCAGGAATATAAGAGCTATTTTCATTCTAGAAATGACTGACTTACCCCCTTCAAGTGGCAAGTATCAACTGGAAACAATTACCTTTGGAAAGAGGAACTTTTCAATTTTAGGATGAGTGAGCACCATCTGTAATTTCGTGCCTTCAGGCTGGCTTAACTAAGAAGTTCAATAAGTTAAACCCAGGAAGAGGGAAGAGGGGGGAAAAAAATCCCAACCAAGACAAAAAACCCCCCAAACTTTAATTATTTCCAGCAAAATGAGTCTTTTAGCCTTTTGTTTGCACACAGATATTATGCTTGTGGGATGGTTGCAAGTAGTGCTTTTTTTTTTAGCATTTTCTGAGTTTGTTTGAAATGTCAGTGCTACAGCATTGTGAGGATGAAGTCCAGATGTTATCATTTTGAAGTCCAGGGCAGATGATGGATGATCCTCAACACTGTTTATAAACAGAGGGCAAACACAAGACAACATGACAGCCTGGCTTGTCTTTCATTACAGAAACTTAAAAAAAATACAACGGATATTGGTTCATTCAGAAGAGAGTTCTAGAAATTTCATTTTTAAAAAATTATCATTTTACATTTTAAAAAAAGCCCCCAATAATCACACAGAAAGATTTGCCCCTCACACAAAGGAAATGTTTCTTTTTTGATCTTCATACAAAGCATTTCAGCAACTGGCAAACTGCAAAACATATCACTTCTGTTAGAACAAGTAACAGAAAATGGGCTCTTATCTCAATCTTTTCCTAACTCCAGCATATAAACAATCTTGTTGGTCTGCAAAGAGGGCCTGGCAATATCACAAAAACAGATTTTCTGAGATGGTTTTCAATCCCACTGTTTAGGACAGGACTGGAATTACCATTTTCATGCACAAAGCATGGTTTGGAAGTGTTTTAACACTTCACCTCCAAAGCCACCAGAGTTAGAACAATTTTTCTTTTCTTTTTGAATAGATGCAAAATAAATTAACGGAATTGTATGCAGTACAGGTAAACAGCGTTCGTTAATCTTTTATATTATGTTCCATTGTTATTATGTTATACCTTATAATTGCTAATCTTATTCAGGCCTTAATTACACCTTAGAATTGCTGATTTTAATCAGGCATCAGTGGTATTTTTTCTCCCATCTATTGTTTGCTTGCTTTTTCCAAGAATTTTTTAATCTTCTGGATGTCTTGTAAACCACCTCACCCTCTGCTTTCTCCAAATGCAATTCTTAGCGAAGAAACTGCCTAAAATTGGTTAACATCAAGGTTTTGATGTTGCATCTAAACATTCTTTATCTGATCATGCATGAAATTCAACAGGTTTGGGGTTTTTTTTGTTGGTTTTTACGGTTTTTTTTTTGGGGGGGAGGGTTTATTATGGTGGTTTTCCTTTTGAATTGATCATATTATCTCACTCCCGAGGGTTTTTAGCACAGCCACAAAGAGGAGTTCCCAGCCCTCACAGATTCAAGGGTGGGGAGGGTGGAACAACAAGAGGCAAACAGAGAAGTGATGCGACCCAAGGGCTGCCCAGCTCCATTCTTTCCTGGGGAAGGGGAAGACCTTGATCAACAATTAGCTATCTAGAGACCTTGTAACTTGGGAAAGAAAGCAAGGCCAGAAAAGATAAAGAACAATGCAGGATTTCTCTGTTTCTCTTGTTTGCATGCCATTGTGGGGCCTGGTATATACAATTTTCTGCCAGTTTTCCCCGCTCTTTGCCTCATCCTATTATTATTACCCTTGAACTTAATGGTGTTCATCCCATAACAGCAGTGCCTCTTAAAGGAACACACCTGCACATCAAGACACAATTTGCTCTTTTGCTGATAGCAAATGCCTCTTAAGGGAAGTAGGAAGAAGCTTCTTTAAACAAACATAGAAAGATTAATGTGTCTGAAAGAAACAATTTTCAGAAGCTTAGTTCACATTTTAATCAATTTTGTGTGTATAGTAGCTTACTTGTCATTAAAATCATGCAAGAAAGGCATCAAAACACCTTTAAAATTCTATCCTGCTGGCTTTCAGTGAGAGGTACTTTCTAAACTTCCAAGTCAGCTGTGAAAGAGTATAATGTTACCACCTGATAATGCCTTGGGATTCAGCTCCTTAACTCCCTCTGTCGCCATGGCTGCTCTCCCAAAACCCCAGTAATGCTCTTTGGGTCCTTCCCCAGGACCTCTTGCCCTGTTCCTAGGAATGATTTGGGGTGGTATAGAATTAACTCCAGGTCCTGGCCATGACCCCTCATGGCTACTGCAAAAATTAAGCCTGTCCTGGCTGGAACTAGGACTCCCTGTTTTATAATTCTGCATTTTTACACCACCCCAGGAAGAGCTTGGAACAGTCCTTCCAGACTCTGTGCCTTACTCTGAGCCACTCTGTCACTGTGCCCTTCCTCACCCATGAAAAGGGGAGAAAATAATTTGGAAAAAGTTCTTGGGCTGAGATTAGGACAGGGAGGTAACCAGTTACCATCACAGGCAAAACAACCTGGGAAAAATTAAATTTATTCCCAAATAAAATTGGTTTGGACAGTGCAAAATCAAGACAAATTGAAACAGGAACTTCCACCCTCTCCATACCCGCAGTTCTTTCAGGGTTCTTCACCTGCTCCACCGGGGTCTTCAGGTAGCTGAGGTAAAGCTTTTACTGTATGAGAGCAGTGCTTCAGCTCAACAGTGTATTTTAAGGCTTTTATCAGAAGCATCTGAGAACAGACTGCAGCACAAACACAGCCCTGTTAACACCACTCTTCTCACCTCCCAGTCAAAGTGCAGGGAGAAGAACAAAACCAGGGAACTTTCCCTCACTTTAAATACTCACAGCATGCCTGGTTTACCTGAATTCCTTTTTAAGAACTGAGTACCAGCTAAGACAGAAGATCTGACACTTTAGTCTGACCCAGTATTGAGCTCTTACGTAAGTTTTCATTTCTGTTTACACGATTTTCTTTGTTCCACCCTCTCCTCCTCCTCTGCATCACTTATCCATATCCTTCTGCAATTCAGTTTGGTTTCAAGTTATGTAAAATGTTTTCATCACTCACTGCTACGAGCTATCATCTGAGTGTGCAGTGCTGTTCCAGGCTACAGAGTCTCCAGAGAACATAAACCCTCCAGAAGAAATGGGACTTCTTTGATGTCACTGCACTGGGAGGAGGAAAGTGGCCAAGGCATCCCTTGAAGGCACCCTGTTCAACCAGGATGCTTCACTTCCAAGTGTCCTATTTGCAGCCAATTCAAAAGAACATGAGGCAGTTCTGAAGTCCCGGGTTTTTTCTTTATAAGAACACCACACTTATTCAAACCAGCCAAATGTTTTTCTCATATTGATAAGTGCTGAAACAATTAGAAAACTTGCTACATATAAAGATGCAATTAACAGGCAGCAGATAATCAAAATTCCAAGGAAATTTTTAGTGGGAGTAAGGACATGAATAATCCTCTCACAGAATTCTAAAATCAGTGAATTTATTGCAGGTCCTGAGTAGCTCAGATTCCCAGGAAGCACAAGTTACAACATGAACATAAACTGCAAGTAGAGTAAAGGTAAAGACATTAGACATGAGGGTTCAAAAATCTGTTCTCTACATTTTTCTTTTTAAAGGATCAATTTGACAAGATCAGCTCTAACACAACCATCTTAAAGACAGTGTTACAGATCATGAACCCCAGAATCTCCTCACAGATGTTAATCTAGGAATATTATTCAAGAGTAGAAAACATCTATTCAACACCACCTTCTGTTACCTGTTACTAAAGTACAACCTCCTCCCCAACCTGACAGCACGAAAAACAGGAAAGGACCTGGCTCTGTGTGAGCCCTGCTCAGAAACAACGAAAACATTTCTGTATCATCAACCCTGTGCTCAGCACAAATCCAAAATGCAGCCCCACACCAGCCACTGGGAAGAAAATGACCTCAGCCAAAACAAGCACACGTGCAAAAAAGCTTCCCAAGATGAATAATACATGTACATGAATACATGCATATATATATATATAAATATCTGGGATTTGCTGGCTTTTTAAAATGTTTTAACCTTAAAAAAGGCTGTTGGTTTTGGGGTTTTTTTTGCATCTGAGAAAGGTGTGAAAGGCTGGTCTGACTCGTGCCCTCCTAAGAAAGGGTTGTTGATATTATGAGGTCCGACTGCCTCCTCGAGAGCTGGCAGAGGTGCGAAGATCCAGCCAGGGATGCAATGAGCTGAGCTGCTCCAGCCCTGGCCATCCTGGCAGAGGATGCTGTCCTGCCTATTGTCCAGCTGGGAAGGAGCAGCAGGTGTTCTCCCAGTTCATGCTGGCCTCTCACCTGGACACCAGCTCCAATCCAGCCGGGTCAAACCAGGTGAGAGTCCAGCCTCCCACCACATTTTACCATCTAAATGACCAGTGGCAACAGCCTCCGTGTGAGAATTGACAGAAGAGACCAAGTTTCTGCGTTTGAACCTGTGCAGTTCACAGATACTTCAGTAAAGCCTGGGCTCATTTGTGATGCAAATGATCGATTTTGTGTTTTCAACTGCACCCGTTATAGGGGAGGGGAATCAGCCTTTAGCAAAGCAGAGTAAGGGCCAGAAATAAATTCAATAGGCACAGTGAGCGTTATCTGGAGTAACAAATTCAAGAGGAACTAACTGTGCAATTACAGGAGAGAAGAGGTTACTAAATTGGGAGGAGGCGTTGACTCCCTCTTAGGCAGAGACACCTTGCAGAGAGACCCAGACAAATGAGAGGGCTGGGAATCACCAACTGTGATTTTAGGAAAAGTTCCTTCACTGACAGGGTGGCTGAACACAGCGAATGGTCACAGCACCAACCTGAGAGAGCTCAAGGAGTGTTTGGACAATGGTCTCAGGGATGCACACAATGGGATTGTCGAGGTGCCTGTGCAGGGACAGGAGCTTGGCTCCATGATCCTTGTGGGTTCCTTCCAACTCAGGATATTCTATGATTCTACAATTCCATGACTCTAAGTTTTGACAGCAGCCTCCCTGAAACTGAACCAGGAGGTTGCTTGTTGCTATATGGAGTTTCGCATCATGAGATTAACATTATGGAATGTTTATATATTTGTTTATACAAAATACAGGAAACCGCCCAGACCACTGTGACCATGGTTTGCCCTGATACTGGTTTGACTGGAGCAGGATGTACGTGCGCACCTCTTGCAGTGAATCCACATGCCCAGGATCAGTTCCCACCTGGCTCAAGAGCAGAATGCTTAATCTGGTATCTTGCTTCACCCACAAGCTTGCTATGTTGACAGGAATTATCTTGTTACAGGAACAGGCAACAAAATCATAAATCTTGTCTTGCAGAGAAAGCTCCATGCCTGAGGAAGACTGTGTGACCTCTCTTTCTGCCATGAAGGATCCCATGTTTGGGCAAAACATCTACTCTGAATGGCTGCCTGCATGTCAGAGTCCTTTCCCCACCCTGTTTCTTGAACATTTTGACAGGCTATTATTTTTTATCTCATCCCATTGGATTTTATGGTGGGAAGGGGGGGAGAGGTGATTGTATGATTTCGTTTGAGATTTCAGAGCAGTTTTAATACTGATGAATTTGACGGGAAAACTGTATGACAGCAAAAATAACATAGCATTTCCCCCCATGTTTTATATGAATTAACGTAATACACAGTTCTAAACCTGTTAATCCATGTCTGACTGCCATTACCAGCTCTGAGCAAGTACGTTGCTGTGGGATTCCAAAGTGCCTGATGTTTACAAGAAACCTATATATGGCTTTTGCACTGTAATTTTTCACGAGAAGAAAAATACATTTTTTTCTCTGCTGATAAAGATATTTCTGCAAACACTGAACTACTTTTCCAACTCTTGATCCAGTTAAACCCAGTAGCAGGTCATTACCTTCGTGCTGTGTATGCACATCAGCTACTGCAGATATTTATAAACACTAAATGCTTTCCTTTTCTCTCTCAAATTTGAGTGATGAAAAGCCAATGATCCCTGCACTCACAAGTGTATCAGCTGCCTGATATGTCTGGGAATTGCAGAAAGTTTATGACTTCAGTTTCTCCTGTGCTTTTTGGTTTTTTATTCACATTAACAAACTCTGTTTTCAATAGTTACCACTCACCTCATATTTCCCACTGCAGAAGAGAGGAAACTACAATTCCATCATTATCCATTAACCAAACTGCCTTTCTCCTTGCAGTGATTCTTAACACATTGTTGAAAAAGAAAATATTACCAAAGATTATTCCTCTCTAAACCATTGTTCAACATTGAAAAAACACCACTTTTTAAAATATCAGCATTATTAAAGCACGGCTGAGTGAGGTCTGGTTTCCCAGGCAAGCTCCAATCTTGCACCACCTCATTTAAATCCACACAGGCCAAGAGATGCCAGTGGGAAAGAGACCAAGCACAAGAGTGGGACTTTATGAATTCTAATGTGGGACTGAAGCTGTTATTTTACTTACAGTTTTTGAAAGAGTTCAGTCACAATGCATAAAACAAACCCGGCATTTAAAATGCAGGGCCTTCCATACTGGGCAGATCTCCTGAGGCTGACATAAGAATACATTATCTCTTAAATCCAGCCTCTATTTCGAGCTTTTCTTCCTCCCTTATTTCAATTCATCATTTGTATGTATTTTAATGAAATATTTAATTTTTAATTGTGGAGACTATTGGTTCCTGCAATATGAGTTTAATTGTTGATGCTGACATAATTATGTAAAATCTGAGGCACAAAAAATACTGCGAAAAAATAAAAGCTGTGGTAAAATGGATGAGGCAAACTAAACATCCACAGAGGACAGATTTACTCCTTTATCTTCATGGCTGTGATAGCAACACTGTCCATAAATCTCACGTATGAGATTATTAATAAGAGAAAACCTTTGTTGATGGTTTGAGCAAATTAATTAGGAGTTAGTGAACTGATGAGGTGAATGAAGCACCTCTAAATAACCACTTGAATTGCTACTTCTCTCTGCATAATAAAGAATAAATCCTTGTTTTTGAGCCCTGCCAAGGATCACAAGAATAGATAGGCATCATTTTAAACAATGCCAAAACATAGCTGCAGCTCAGAGCAGGATGGATGGAACGTGCTCCAAACATAAAGAAGGAAGTTACAGAGCATTCTTTGCTCGAGGATGAAACACAGAATTCTATGAGAAGGATAAATCCTGTAAAGAATTATAGGAGAATTATATGGGGAAGGAGAACAGAGAAATACCCCTCTACCAGGGGCACCTGGGTCTGACACTTTGGCACTAATTCAGGCTCTCCAGTGACTTTCCAGAGGCTCTGAGAGTTATGGAATTACAGGTCGCTTTGTATTTTCTCCTGCAAAGATCAGTGGTTTCAGGAAACAGGCAACAGTCAGTAGGAACCTCTCTATAAAAACATCACTATTAGTCCTTTAGATCAATGTAATAAATGATTTCTTGGTAACTGCTCAGGAGAAAATGAAAAAGGTGTGTAAGACTTTGCTTTAGGTAAAGGAGAGATGTTTTAGACATAAAGTACATAGAGATGATGCCAATATACTCAGTTTTGATGTCTAAAGTGAAATATTCTTATATACAATGACACCTTTATGATCCAGGGATATACAAGCCTTATGGGTGGCACACCCTGAGATAGGAAATCATGTGTCTGTGGTGTTTTCCGGGCTAAACATTTTTCGAAACTAGAGGGAAAAAATCTTCTTTAACCTCTTCCTGTGTTCACAGTTAAAATCTACCCAGTTTCGTTTCTCTCTCCCTTAACAGCACTTGAGCTCTGCCATCTTTGCTTAGGATGAAGTGCAGTTGACTTCGTGAATAGTGCCAGTTATTTTCCATAGAGTGAAACACAAGTAAGACCGATTATATTGCCTGTCCTCAGCTGCACTTTGTACTGCAGCTTTTTTTTCCCTCTTTTCGAATGCAAGGTGTGAATGCAAAACAATTGCTGAGTGGGCTGTTTTGTATCCTAACAAAATACAGCGAGTGACAGGGGAGTTTTATGGTATAAAAGGAAAATAAATAAAAGAAACATGCAGTACTTGGACTGGAAGGAGCTATAGAGCAGCAGAGAAAGGAAATTATCCTTTAGGAATCTACCACATGGACTGTTATGCTCTAAGTATTTAATAATATTCTGGGGAGAAAGAAGATTACATTTTTCCAGTCATTTTGCTGGCATCTTATCTTTCCAATTAAATTTTAATAACAAATGGAGTTCTTTCAATATGCTTCAGTCAATTCCATGGGCACATGTCATTCCTGTTTTAAATTCCATGTCCTCTAATAAGACTTTTAATACATCTACTTATGGGAAACAGAGAGGAACAAGAGTTCAGATCATAAATTTGAATATTTGTCTCATCATCAACTTCGATGCAGTGACAACAACTGACATCACTGGTAGTTTTGTCCATGTTATTCATTATTCCACTCTGTGTGGTTGGGAAAAGGGGATGTTTCCCAATTGTCTAATGGCTTTAGTAACCTCCCTTGAATATATATTTTTCAAGATTTCCAGAAGTCTTCAGGTTCAGCTGCCAAAAATTGAAACCAAGCTGAAATGATATTCAGCCCCTGTTCCAAGCCTAGCTCCATTTCAGTATTTCCTTAGGAAAGGATAAATAAAACGGCTGCAAACAGAGCAGGAGGGAGGAAGGTGAAGGACCAGAATCAAGAGTGCCAGCTGTGGGTACCCACTGCAAGAATATTTAGACAAAAACTAGAGTTCACCTCTCACTTCTTCGCACCTGATTAAAAATCTTCCTTTTGCTACTGACATATCAGACAGTCCTACAAATTATTGCCATTTCGATTTCCACTGTGTCATTCCTACAGCTGAATATTCAGCCACATCAAATAATTAATCAGTCAATCAGTATTTAGGTGATCAAGTTCAAACACATTGCTCTTTTCAAACATGTTCTTAGTATGCTGGCATGTTGAGACTAGTACTATATAAAAATTCTATCAATATATAAATATATCAGCAAAGCTTCTTCCTTTTTAATACAGACTTCATTCCGATAATTCAGTGTCTATTTCTGGATAAATTTCTGTCATCAGTAATGGCATTGATTTTAAATATCCTGAATTTTGATCATATGGACATTTCCTCTTGAGGTAGTTCAAGATATTTGTAGCTGTGGGGTGGGATGCTGTTACAGATTAAAAGGAGATTAAGTTGTATGAAGAACAAAGTATAAAATGTTCCCTCCTCTGCAATACAGTTTGAAAGTATTAAAGTCCCTTATCAGAGTTTTTAAGAGTGTATTTTATACAGCATTTTGCAACACTGAAATAGCTGAGTCAAATATAAAATTTAGTGAATTTTCATGGGTCTCTGATTACTTGTAAAAAAGTGAAGGGAATTAAAAACATATAATCAAAGAATGATGGAAAAAAAATTTGAAGCCCAAAAATAAAAGCCAAATAAGATTTGATGTGGAGTAATCAGATTTTGTAATGAAAGTAACTTTCTCTGAACCTGAGAATTCTTTGATTATAAGAGTAATTCCAACAGCACTGAAGGACAATGCCAGTTTAAAAATTAGCCAATAAATATAGTCTAAGTATCAACTGTCAGTGCAGTAAGTATCTGATGTCCCTGTCATAACAATACAATAACAGATCACACTTATATTGTCCTACAGCAGAAGCCACAAATTCAATGGAAATATGAACTACCATTACCAAATGACAATAACCTAAAAAATCAGGCAAAATTATTAGCAAGATACTGGCAGAAATACTGAACTGTAGATAAATAGTCTCATACCTTCTTAGCCAATGCCAAATTTAGAGATTTATGATTTGATACCAGAAAAAAATTGTTTAAATGTCAATTATTAGTATCGTGGACAGGAGATGTTCTGAATTATTGGAATTTGACAAAGCCAGGCACCTGCTTATGTAGCCAATAAATATATTTCATCACTATGGTTGCAAAAACAAATACTGACTAGCAAAATGTGGTTAACTGAAATAAAATGATTGAGAAATAGAATGACACACAGTCTGAATTGCATTAGCCACCAGAGTGCTTGAGCAAAAGTGGATTTAACTGGATGAACTGGTGGCATTTGCTGTCTTAACTGCTATAGCAAAATATACTTTCTTCTAATTTAAATTGCAGGACCTGGGAGCAATTCCTATTTCCTTGGTCAGGGACTTCAGTCCTTACTGCCACATCAGAGTGAGATCTGTTCTGAATCATCCCCCTTCTGCAACTTCATTTCCATCGAAAGAAAACCTAAACATGTGTGCATGAACTGAACCACAGCTTTATGAAACTCATCTGTCCTTCATTCTGCCCTTCCATTGCTCTTCATTTTCCTTCAGTAAGTCCTTTAACACATACAGAAAATAACGTACAGTCAGCTATAAGTTACTCTATAACTAAAGCTGACAAACAGAAAGGCAGCTTGTTTAGATGTTGAATGCTTGGACACAGTGGAGTGTTGTCGAATCTTTTTTTGATTTATAGGTCCCCTAAATTTTTCCATTGACGGAAAGGACACCGTGCAATAAATCTGATCTACTGACAATAGACTCTTGTTTCAAATTCACTGGTGGGCCACAGGTGGAACAAAATCTCATTTTTGCATAGCAGGTTCCAGAGTAATTTACAATTAACCTGAGCAGCACACTGGACCTCCAGTGCTTGACAGGAATTTTGCCATTGCCTGCAGTTTTATGGAGAGTCAGATGTTTTCTTTTGGGGGCAAATCATTCCGTAGGAGTCAAGCAAAGTTAAGTTTGAATAGTATGTGTGTTTTGAGTCTGATCCAAAGCACACTGATTGTCAGAGGGAGTATTTGCCCACATATTCCTCTGCTAGCAAAGATAACTTTTATAAGAAGCAATCATTTTAATGACTCAGAGTATAAATGGATAGCATGAGGTCATAAAGGTATTTCCTTTCCCTCCCCTGCAAATCTATGGCTCTTGCATGGCACAGCAGTGCATATTTAGAGCCAGACAGGCTGCTCACAGAGGTGCACTGCCATCCTCTATAACCTACAGTGGCAGGATTCAGTTTTATGTGAGAAAAGGTCTATTTAAAATGAGTACACGTGTACTGAATCCAGCACTGATCCTGAGGCCAGGAAACGTCTCAGCAGTGACACAACTTCACAGGAGAGCTGATGGGTTTTCTGTCTTGTAGTTACATCACACCCAGGCTGGGTTTCATTGTGCACCCAGAGTGATGTAAATGTGCACTTAAATTACAGGCAATGAAGTGTGATATATAAAAAAACCCAACAATTTCTGCTTTAAATCTATGATTTAAAGTTTAGAAATGTCTTGCCGAGCATAAACCCTGAGTTTCTGCTTTCTGTAAAACTATGTATTCCAACACTGGTGGAACTTAATTTTTTTAATTAAATTAAAGAACAAGTGGAGTGTACTGAGAAAAAATATGATTCTTTTTG
Source organism: Corvus hawaiiensis (assembly GCF_020740725.1). Lineage (NCBI taxonomy): Eukaryota > Metazoa > Chordata > Aves > Passeriformes > Corvidae > Corvus > Corvus hawaiiensis. Next base: position 2,367,027 of record NC_063214.1, read on the forward strand.
ACTCAGTTTGTGTCTGTGCTAGTAGAGGATGAGAGAAGGAGAAGTTACGTAATTCCTTAGGACACGTAACTGAGCCTTTCCCTGCTCAGGGGTACCTGGATGCTGTGGATCTCAGTTTCCTCAGAGTATGTCAGCGTTCCAACCAAATTCCATTGCCATGCAGTAATGAATGGACAGGTTTTCAGCATGTAGTATGAGATCACAGGTTTCTCCTAACTTCAAAATTGCTATAAATTACCCACGAGCACCACGGCTGTTTGTTGTTTCAGTCGATGTGTTCATCCCTAAAGAATGTCTAAGAGCTATAAATAACCCTTAACCACCTCATGATTGAACTGGTGGAACGAGAGCCAGCAGTCAGAAGCCAAATGCTTTCACTATACACCATAAGTATTCTTTTCAGTAAAATAAACTCCACATACTTCAGGACTTAAGGCACAGAGGCTCGAAAAATCCAACGTGAGGACAGCCTGCTTGAGTAAATAATTGCATTTTGGAAAAAAGCAGGATAAATTTCATGATGGGCAAAATTATGTTGACTTTCACAGACAGGGGATGGAGCCACTGTCATTTTTGGCCTTTGCTGTCCTACCAGAAGATGTGAGCATTCCCAGAGCCCACTGGAGCAGCATCTTGTGGCAGCAGTTATTGAACAGGTTTAGCTGAGCTTGGAAAAACCACGTATTTCACATGTTTGAGATCAGATGAGCTGATTTTGACAACAATTAGACAGTGCCCACTTTAGGAGTTTATCCAGCCTTTTCAAAGGCCCAACAAATGCAAGGAACAAATTTCAATCCCATCAAATGCAAGGGCAAAGATAATTAATGCTCAGAAACCCAGCCTTTCAGGATGTTGTATCTCTGAGTATATATTGGCAATTTAAAGAATCCAAGGTCCCAAATTAGAACTTCACTCCTGTTTATCAGTGAATTACTTCATTGGGTGTTCTAGTAACACTCAAGCAAAAAGGCCCTGAATTGAAGAGTTTACAGCCTGAATAAAAACCAGCAGCAGAACAGAGGCAGCCAGCAAAGCCAGGTAAGGGGAGTTGTAAGTTATTTACATAAATCAGCTCTGGAAGGAGTTAGCAACAACCTAAAAGCAGAAATATTTTGCATTCTCTGAAAATGACAGACAAAGCCAGGTCTAAACTAAAGCAGAATCTACCTTTGCTCAGCACTTTGAGATCTAAATACGAGATCTAGAACACGGGTTTTTTTCTTCAGAAGAAATGGGAATCAGCATCCACAATCAATATAAAAAAATCCATTGCTGTCACCCTTCAGAAAAATCCCAAACACCACCACGCTCCCCCTCCCAAAATGGTCTTTTTTTAAAAGACAGATAAAACTAGGTTGTTATTACCTTTAGAAGTTGACTCACACTAAGTGGGCAGTTCTGGACTGCAGCAGACCCCCAAAGAATGTACATCCCTCCCATCAGAGCTCTGAGATGGGATTTGATGGCTCCTACTGGTAAGTTACTTTTCTGGGGATAGTTGAATATAGGATGATATTCAATTTTATGGTTTCAAAGCTCTCAGATATAACTGTAAGGTGGAATCACTGATTTATAACTGCATATTTTTATTACCTTATTTTTTATTTCTTTTGGGGGCGGTCACATAAATATGATTCTTTCCCTTGAAAATAAAAAAAAGTCCTTTGCGAAGTGTGCCATTGTCACAGAGTCTACATTCACTCAGAAAGTATAAATATAAATTGATCATTTAAGAAGAATTTTAATTTCCTAGGCATGCTTTTTCCTACTGCTTTGAGAAGAATCAGGAAAAAATTTGGTCAGCTGGGAAGCTTTTCTTATAGACAAAAAACTGTTCCCTGTGAGGCTGGGCAGGCCCTGGCACAGGGTGCCCAGAAAAGCTGTGGCTGCCCCTGGATTCCTGGCAGTGTCCAAGGCCAGGCTGGACAGGGCATGGAGCAGCCTGGGACAGTGGAAGGTGTCCCTGCCCATGGCAGGGGTGGAATGGGATCCTTAAGGTCACTTCCAACCCAGATCATTCTGGGATTCTCTGTAACAACCTGAACTGCAGCATGGTGACCACTGGGTCACAACCCAAGCACTGCCCACATCAAGTGAAGCTTCACAAATCCATAGCCAAACAGAGAGCACACATATAAACCCAGATTTACAGGGGCTGCAGTTTTCCATGGAAATACACGGTGTACCAAGATAAGCTGAGAGTTCTGTTTTCTTGTAAAAAATTGTTGGAAACAGCTTTTTTTGGACCAACCGTCATGGAAAAAGATCCAACTGAGGTGTTGCAGTTTGAATTTTGTTGCATTTCTTTTTTTGGCTTTCTGGAGGGAGGGAACAGGTTTAAACAAACATTTTGATTTGGGTTCTGCGGGGTCTCAGAAAGCTGCACTGTGTGGACACTGACGTATTTAGACTTTACGTAAAGATACTTGGCCATTTTTGAAGCCAGATCTAACCTTTGTATCAACAAATCGTACACAAAAACTTCAGTCTGAGCTTCGAGGTAAGAAAACATATACTTAAAGGGATTCTTTGTATTTGATTTTAAAAATACTCTCATTTACAAGCAGATTTTGAATGCCTGCCACCAACTTTGAAAATAACCTTTCCATTTATTTTGAATGTTCTTAAAGATGGGTCTCTTCTAGCAATCTATAATGATCATATAGTACATAAAATAACTCACAATCACAGGTATTATAGGGTCTGAGTAAAATCCACAAGAGGATTTTACAGTTAAGGGTGGGCCTAATCTCCTTCTGAGGGGCTTCAGGGCATTTAGACGGTATTTTACATAAAAACCAAATTTACAGCTCATGCAAATGAACTAAACAAGTGAATAGAATGTATTCAGTCACGAGTTTATTTCAAGCTGATGGTTTTTGATGCGTATCATGTGATTACTATGGAAGGATTGATAAGGAAGTCATTGTCACCCCTTGGTGAGGCCACACCTCAAGTGCTGTGTCCAGTATTGGGCCCCTCACTGCAAGAAGGACACTGAGGGGCTGGAGCGTGTCCAGGGAAGGGAACAGAGCTGGGAAGGGGCTGGAGCCCCAGGAGCAGCTGAGGGAGCTGGGAAAGGGGCTCAGCCTGGAGCAAAGGAGGCTCAGGGGGGACCTTGTGGCTCTGCACAAGTCCCTGACAGGAGGGGGCAGCTGGGGGGGGTCGGGCTCTGCTCCCAGGGAACAGGGACAGGAGGAGAGGGAACGGCCTCAGGCTGGGCCAGGGGAGGCTCAGGTTGGACAGCAGCAGGAATTTCTCCATGGAAGGGATGGTCAGTCCTTGGCAGGGGCTGCCCAGGGAGGTTTGGAGTCCCCATCCCTGGAGGTGTCCAAGGAAGGACTGGAGGTGGCACTCAGTGCTCTGGGCTGGGGACAAGGTGGGGACTGGTCAAAGGTCTTGGCAAATATATTTTAGGAATATGAGCAATCCTTTCAAGATCAAAGTAACCAGGCACTAATAGCAGATCTGGTCTATCAAATCTGATGCAAAAATATATCCTTAATATTTTGTTGTTTAATGTTTTCAAACGGCTCAAAATTGCAAAGGTTGATGAATAAAGTAGCATCAACAACTCAGCATCTGTATTCTGCCCCTGAGATCAGTGGCTTTTAAAGAGACATGTGATATCAGCAAAGATTTGATATTTACACCTGCTTTTCTCACCTGTGCTCTACCTGGAAAACCTGGATTTGGAAAAAGCTGCCAGGAAGGCAAGAACAAAAGAACACACATCTGAAGAAATCCTCCTGTAGTTGGGAACATGCATATGTTAATATTCCCTTTGTCTAACGTCAGATGTGGTTTCATGGCTTCAATTCTGGATCCCATTTGTCTGTGGAAAAAACGGATGATTTCATTATTCCCAGATTTATACATCTTCTATCACCCCAAGGCAGTGGCAAGCCTACATTTGAGACTCTTGTCATCGACTATCAATTATACTACAATTTATGAGATGGTTTTCTGTGAATACTCATCCAAAACCTAGAGAAGTCCATGGAAAAAGAAATCCCATTCAATTGAAAATGCTTCTCTTGATTGGACTCTAGTCCAGGATATTCTGTAATAAGAAGTGGGTAAAAACTCACATTTGCTGAAAAAACAAAAAGTTCTTCCCTGGGAGGGTGGGCAGGCCCTGGCACAGGGTGCCCAGAGCAGCTGGGTTGCCCCTGGATTCCTGGCAGTGTCCAAGGCCAGGCTGGACAGGGCATGGAGCAGCCTGGGATAGTGGAAGGTGTCCCTGCCCATGGCAGGGGGTGGCACTAGATGAGCTTTCAGGTCCCTTCCAAATAAGGCCATTCTATGATTTCATGATGTTTTACAAAGGTGAGAATAAGAGTAGGGAGATTTCACAGTTAAAACCCCCAAAATCTTAACTGTTTTCTGACAGATTAAAATTTTTTTTATTAATAATAAAAGATTTTTCAAATCAGTGGAAAAGAACTTTTAATGATCTCTCCATCCATGGAAGCTGGAAAACCTTAAAGTTATGCTTTAAAGCTATGCTAGGCCAAGTAAGTGATTTCATGAAAACCGAAAGCATGGAAATAAGTACAGTTTTGTCTAAGTGTTACAGATGAATATAAAATATAGAAAATTCATGTCATTATTAAAACAAAATATTTTAGTGAGTTTTACTTTGCTGAAAAAAAAAAACCCCAAGATTTTTTAATACATAGTCTTTTCCATCAAAAAGTCTTTTCCACCAAAGGAAGTCCTGACTGACCAAAATTTTCCTGAGAACCACAAACCCTGGGGAAAACCTGGGATTAGCACAGCTGGTCAGAGCATGGTGCTAATAACACCAAGGTCATGGGTTCCATCCCCTTATGGGACGGACATTCACTTAAAAATCCTCGTGGGTCCTTTATGACTCAGAATATTCTGTGAGATCTGTGAAAAATTTACTGACGAAAAGAGCCTGACTTTTTTAAGGAAAGGTGAATTTTCACAGTGAAACCTGAACATATCAGAGCAAGAGCAAAGATTTGTTGCTTAGGAAATAGCACTGAAGTGTCTCACAGAGAGTCTACACTGGGTTCCTCATATCAAATTGGTTTTGGGATTGCTATTCCCCAGAAGAAGGTGTTGGCATTCAAGTGGAACCCTTAGAAAACAGTTCCTAAAAAGGCTGACTTAAAGTGCCATGCAGTCATTTAAACCAATCACAAGAAACGCTGGTAGCAAACACCAACAAAACTGGAATAGTGGTAGTCATTGAACAGTGAGTGTGGACTTCTGTAATTTATAATTTGAGGGTTAAACTTGTGCAACAATTAACCTTTTTCCTCTATTATACTAATTAAGCAGTTGAATCTCACCCTTATTGATGATATCACAGCTACTGAAGATGATGTAAATCGTGATTAACTCTAATGGATTTTGGATCAAATGTGCTTCCCAGATTCACTTTTTCTAGCCTTAATCCCCTTTTATACAGGGTAAACAGCCTAAAGACTGCATTTCCCAGATACTTCTAAAACCATAGGGAGCATTAGTGTTTTGAGAACTAGTATTTTTTTTTTTTTTGGTGTTTTAAACTGAATTTGGCAGTGGCTTCTGAACTGTGTTTAAGAGCACTCTGGTCTTACAAGAGCTGAGTGTCTCTAATGAGCTGGATATTCCCTGGATTTAGTATTTCCAATGAGCCAAATCCTCAATTTACTACAAAAATCTATTAAGGGGCAAATTTATAAATACAGGTGAAGGCAATTTTCACCTTGTTCTACTCACCACAAAATTTGATAAATTCAGAGGTCCTTGGGTGATAGGAGAGTTTGGAGAGTGACTAAATTAATATCATTTACACAGGCAATCTTTCCATCTATTCTGAGTGCAGGTCTAGTTTTGTTCCCTGCAGTTTTGCACAGTGACAGGTCCCCCGGAATCACAGGTTTTCATAAAAACTACCAGGAATCTCAAGGCAATTATCCTGTCACTGGTGCCAAAAAACCCCCAAACCACTTTTGACTTTTTTTTGAGATTGACTTTTTTAGTCAATCCTCATAACAGTGACTTCACTGTTGAGGAAAATGAGAACATAATACCCTTTTTTTCTCAAGAAATCTTGCTTTTACAAACTTCCCTGACCAGGAGAAACTCTTTATCACTGTTCTGTAGCATCTCTCACCTGGGCACCCCAAGGGTGGCTTCCCACCCTGGGTTTCCCAAGCCTCGTTGAGCTTTCCAACTGTAAATCTAAGCCCATCCTGTTCCCTACCAATTTACAGTAAATCTTTGCATAACATGACCTTTTCCCAGTAAACCTAATGACAAACATGGTATTAGTTACATCCTGATCATTTTGGGCAGTGTTCCTTTAGACTGAAACCATTTTCCTCCATAAGTGACGACGTCACTGCATGAAACCACAGTGACATCAATCATTTGCAAGGCAAAGGATGTGGACAGGCCAGGGCATTCCAAGTCCCCTCTCAGAAAAAGTGGAGTTTCTTCTGTTCTTCAAGAAACTCTATTGTATGGCAAACAGCACCACAGAAGTGTGGAAACTTGTGCTTCAAACCCATAGGGAAAAAAACCCCAAACCTAAAAAGAAAAAGAAAAGCAGAGACCTGAAGTTCTCTCATATGATTATGACTTCTGTTGTTGGCAATCATCCTGTTAGTGGTTAATAAAAAGCAGCTCCTTTTTTTTTTTGGCAGTCTTATTTAGTGCTCTGTTTACGCCCTGATATGACAGTTCATAGAGTACGAGTTAAGGAAAGATATTTAAAATGCAGCTGTGGGTTTCCTCAGTATTCCACCTTTCAGCAGAGCAGGAATAGAGTCCTTTAGCAGACATAAACAGCAGCAAGTGGCTGCACAAATTTCTGACAGGCTGTCATATACTCTGAAGACCTAACCACTTCCTGGGGGCTCCTTTTTGCTTTTTAAAAGAATCCCTGAGCTCAGAACATGTCAACCCACAAGAAGAAAAAAAAATGGATACACAAATTGCAAACAGGACACAATTTTTAATGAAAAAACCCAGGCGAATTCCATCTCCTCCCCTGTTTTTCACTCAATAAGCTGATGTTTAAAGGGTGAGCAAGAAGCAGTGAAGATCCATCACAGCCATGGCTTAATGCTTCAGCCTCAGACAAACACCCTGCACTCTGCCTGGGACCATCTGTCAGGGTTCAGAATCCACTGGTGGGTCTGGGGTTTAAGGCAGGGTTTCTAAGAGTGAGCAGCAGCAGTGAACGTGTTCAGGGTGCTGCTCCTTCATCTGAGGAAGGCAAAAATTCCTGCCATTGACAAAGAAAATGTGCTGTGAGAGGACATCAGTAAGAAATGTCCAATTTCTTGGCATCTCTCTTGGGTTTGCTTTGGCAGGGGAGGATGGCACTCAAGGAACTTTAATCCCTTTGTAGAAAAATGTATTTTTAGAATAAACAGAGCTGGGTGCAACACTTGCCCAGATGAGTTTACAAAGTTAATACTGCTCCACACATTTAAACTTTCATATTTCCAGACTAGAAAGGAGTACGGGAGGAGCATGACAAAGCAGTATCACCCTATTTTACTGATAAAGATAAAACCCCACAGTGATTACTGACACAAAACTAAGAGAAACTCTTTAGCAATCTGGTTTTTTAATGAGAAAGTGTGTGGTGATCAAAAGATGCTGCAATATTAGTGAAGAAGGATGAAGGAATGGAGCAGGATTTTTATTATTACTATTATTATTACTCTGGTTTATATATGCTGATCTGTCTTTTGTCCTGAAAAAATAAAACTGTATTGAAGACCAACCCTCTCTGAGCCTGCACTGGGATCAGCACCTGCAATTCAGGACAGGAGTTTAGCTCCAACAGTGTGAGACAACTGCGGATTTTTTAGAGGAAGGGAGATATTCCCAACCTTAAACCCTACCTACTTTTTCCTAACACTGATTTGGATGAGCTTCAGCCACAATGAAGTAAAAAGCAAACCTGCCTCCAGGGTGTTCTATTAGCTCCATTCAGCAATTAATAATTTCCGTATCTTTATGGAGAATCTTTGCACTGGTGGTTTCTCCCAGCTCCATTTCTGTGGGAAAAGTGGAGTAAATTTGAGTTTTTCATTTATGAAATTGATGACAACGCTTTTAGGACAGATTTTCATACAGAAGTTGTGAGTTGAAGCTGATTGATCTTATTTTAATGATAGGAAGCATGAGGACTCAGGTTTACTGGCTTAAAGGGACAGAGTCTAGCAGACTCTCAGCTGACAGTACAACAATAACTAGAGGATATTTAAAATAATATAGGATTTTATGCTTTTGAAAGAAGAAAAAACACAAGCAATGAGCTGTTCAGGCCACAATCTAGAGATTCGTGATATCACTGCTGTAGAATCAAACACTATTCAAATAAATTTAATTTTAAATGCAGCAAGGTAATTGCTAAACTCTGCTGAAAAGGGCACTTTCAATCAGACAGTATGGATTGCTGTTAAATCTGGAAACATGCAGGCATTGTGTTATTCATCCTTCAAATGAGCATGAGTGACTGCCCAGAGGAGTTAATGTACAAAGACAAGGGTCAAAAATGAGAAGTGTCAGCTAAAGTGTGCATTTAAGGTATTCTGTGAATCCCTACATAGCTGACCAGCTCTGGCTGTCATATTGCCTTCTCCTTTTATTATTTTCCAGCCTGATGAATTGATCCATAAGTGCACTCTAAGAAAAAAACACTTTTCAACAAGGCATCATTCATGTATTTCCCGATAGCTCCTGTGTAGCTCCCACATAATTCTGAGCACCTCTGCTCTGTGACCTGCTCAGTTATGCTGAGCTGAGGCCAGACTAATGATAGTGCTTTGGGGTTTGGTTATTTGGTTGGGTTTCTCCCATAAATGGCCTTTTAAATAAAATTAACACATTCTGATATTTTGTCCTGGGAAGTGGCTGAGTTACTCGGAAGGAAGGTGTCACTAAAGAACACCTGAAGTCACTCTGGTGTTCAGGTTATCACCACAAAGAATTCAGTGGCTCAGCTTCCCAAGAAACCAACACGAGCAGCCTGAGGCTGAATACATTTGTTGGAACAACAAAGGAAATAAGTGGTTTTAGCATCTTAATGCCAAACACTGAAAGGAATGCTTCAATTGCCTGCGACTGAGAAAATTAAGAGTACTGACACGTTAAATGTAACTAATGTGACCAGGCTTCCTATCCGGCACTTGAACAAATTCAGTAAAAACATTCCCCATTGTCTCTCCACCTGCAGGACTGACAAACGAGTACAGCTGAGCACTGGATCCCTTCCAATCTCTGCAAAATACCTCATCAGAGAGAAGCATCAGCCCCATTGTTGGTGATAAGGCTGTGGAAACAGTTCCAAGAGCCCAATTTCAGGTGGCATGGCAAGGCTGAATTTACCAAATCAGGCTTTAAACACACATTGCCCACATTACACATAAACTGACCCGGGCAACTTGCAGGCATAACATCCTTTTCCCAGGAACAATCATGTAACCCATAATGAAAGGGCCATTCTGTAACTGTAAAAAGAGCCCCACTATTCTGCAAGGAAAAGAATAAGAGGATTAAAAAGGTAAAAAAACCAAAAAACAAAAAACAAAAAAACCCAAGAAAATAACTCTTCTGTGTGGAACTACTTGCCTGTGTGCTGTGATCTGCAGCTCATTCAGAGGATTTGCCCTCAGAGGCAAGCCTGTATTACTGGCCAAATTTTCACTTTAAGAAGGGGTTGTTTCAGCTGAAATAAATAATTGTATACACTAGCAACAAATGAGCTTCAATTCAACTCTTAAATGCAATATACTCCAGCAGGTTATACTGAGATAAAAAAGTAAGTTGTGTCTCATTCTTGACACCTCCAATAGCAAATTTCAGTGGCCATAGCAGAGTTCAGGGCAAAGATTGCTTGCTAGAAGACAGCTACTCCTTCTTTCCTTCTCCAAGCCTACAAGATTATTTCTTTATCCTTCCTCCCTCCTCAACTGCAATTAGAGAAGCAGCAGCTTCATACCACAGTGGTTGAAGTACACTACCACTAATCTTTTAATTGAAAGTAAATGATGGAGAGATAGCAAGTAAGCAAGTGGAGCTGGAAAACACAGCTTCCCTATGACCCTATCACTCCACACCTCATCAGCAAACAGAGAAATATTAACTGCAGAGTCCCTAATTTGTTCCATTAAGGCAGGATGCTGAACCCCTGAAGAGAGCTTTGAAAGCTTGACCCACACCACTGCCAAAAACTTTCTTCACTGAAAGGGTGGGAGAGGTTGATAAACGTCTCAGAAAGGCCCGGAGTGCTCTGGAGAGGGAGGCAGAACCCCAGGCAGGCAGAAAGTCACTTGTCCCTGTCCTTTCCCACCCTACACCACTCCAGTCCAAGCCTGGTGGGCATTTTCTGCCTAAAACCCTCCCAGGAGGTTACTTTGGACAAGCAGCAGTGGCAGGGAGCTCTCAGGGGCAGAGCCACACTTAAAGGAGAGTTTATCTTGGAAATTATCAGATTGATGTCTAGGAGATAGATTTTCTTTTTTTGGTGTAAGGTGATTCTTCATTTATCTACATAGACTCATGTTTAAATCTATATCAAACTGCATTGAAATCATCACTGCCTCTATTAAAAACTTAAATGTTATTTGAAGTAGTTTTATTTGAGTCACAGTTTAGTATTCCCTGAATTTGACTGTGTAATTAAAAATGTTTAATTATCCAGTGGGAGGCTGTAGGAACTGTTCTGTTGTTTTGTTTAACATGCACTTCTAAAACTCAAGCCATTTTTTGGCTGTCTCGACATTAGCTGGCTGTATTTCTGATCTCTTAGATTACTTGTATGTTTGTTCTCGTTCTCTTTTACGTTCACTAATCCTTTAGATTTAATTAAAATATTTTTTTGGCTAGTCTCAAGCCTGCCAAAGGCAGAAGTTGTTTCCATGCTGTTTGCTTTTGGGAAACATGGCATGTGCCACCAACACAAAAGGTTTAATTCTATGAAGGAAAACAGTGAAATTACAGATATTAAACATTTGAAATAACTGCTGAAGCAAATACAAGCATAAATCATAAGGCCAGAAGTGACCTCTGTAGTAACTGAGACTGATCTCTCTTTACAGCAGAGATCACAGGACATTCTCAAATGAATTCTTGTCTTTTATAAAATATTACACTTTGATAGAAAATTCTAGTGGTGAAAAACCCACCACAACTCATGTGAGGGTAGTCCAGCGATGGATTGCCTTCATTGTGAAAAACCACCGCTCGTTGCTGACTCATTTTTTGCTACATTTGACCTCAGTCTAAAACACAGAATAAAAGTCTACATTCCTCAAGGTCTAAAACAGCTTGAGGTGATTCCTTCTCTGGAAACAAGCGGCTCTTCCTGAAAAAATAAGGTGTAGTTTAACAGGATTCTCCTTTCCAGCCTGGTATGAACTGGACCAGGTCCAGCAAACACCCTCCTGATAATCATCCTAAAGCTCCCAGGTGAGATTCTTATTCAAATTTCCCAATAAATAAAATTCTGAGATGCTTGACCCTTCCTTTATTTCACTGGGGTAGAAGATCCTCTCTGAAGTCATTGTAGAGTTAAAATGGTGGGGTAACGCACAAAACCAATAAATTATTACATTGTTATTGAGCAATTTTGAAGCTAATAATGTCTTAAATATATGAAGAAACATTTGCCCTATTAAAAAAAATACTACATTTCTGGTCTGTAAATTTAATGTAAGTGCTTGTACTCTGCCACTGCACAAATCTAATTTGGGATGTGATCTGTTTACGTCTAATAAAATCAAGTTTGTAAAAGCACAGTGGCTCCAGCTTATCCGTTCTCCTTAATGCTGACAGACATTAAGTTTACAGGCTTTGATCTGAACTATTTAAGAGCATGTTACACGCAGAACACTCTCAGTACTAGATCCTATTTAAACAGAAAAGTATTTCATGTTCCAACTGCTATAAATGACAACAGAGCAGTAAAGAGTCTTTTGTTTCCCTGCTAAAATAAAAAGGTCTAAAAAAAAAAATAGATTTTGAGCATCACTGTTTAAATATAACTGAAATTCTTATAATTAAAACAAGTGGTTTGGTGCACTGGAACACTTAAGAACGTACAGGTTGAGGACTTCAGCTTTAGAGTAAAGTTCTTTTTGATTTGGTTGACACTATAGGTAAACTAATGCTAATTCTCGATTTTAGCTGCCCAGAAATGTTGCCTTTGACCTCCAGACCTGCCGTTACATTAATGACAATGGTGGAAACGTTGCAGCTCTTTTCCACCAGCACAAAGTAGGGGCAGGAGCTGTGACATCTCTGCAGCATAAAAGGGCCTCTAGTGGCACTCAGGGCAGGGAAAAACAGGAATTCAGCAGTGCTCAGCTGTTGTTTTCCCCTAATTTAGACTCACAAGTTGTGTACGCCTACAATTGACCATACTAAGACGTTTTTGACACTAGATTCCGTTTAGACAAACCCTCGATCCTTGCTCCACACAATTATGTGGCACGTGAAGTTTCAAATACCTGTGACTTTTAACATCCACTCTGGAAAGAGAAAGAACACCTAGAGCAGCAATTCAGGAAACTTCCATTTTGTATATACAAAAGAAAACTTTCAGCATGAATCTTGTTTTGTTCTGCTCTATTTATATTCTGAACAGGAGTCCAATGTGTATTTTATTTACACGGCCCAAGAATTTGCTGCAGATATTTTTTCCCTAGGAAATGACCATCAAAATAGGTTATTTTAAAATAAACATTTACATGCTTTAATTTTTCAAACTTTCCTTAAAATCTGAGTAGAGTTTGAGCAAAGGCAGCAGTACCATCCTGAACATGGCAGCATTGTGGAGCAGCAAACCACAGTGATTTCACTATTTAACTTATTTCAGTAGTTGGAGAACTCTGCAGCCTAAAGAGGTAGGCCCAAACTGACTGAAACGCTCAGTTTTTGGACAGCAGATCATTTTTTCAGCACTATACAATTAATGTGCCTATTACATAACCCCAAATATTTGTGACACCTGCCCAGCTCCCAGGGGCCACTTGTTTCCTGACAAGCGTCCAAAGCTCTTCAGGTTTCTTCCAATGCTGTTACACCTTCTACATACTGAAAATTGGAATTAAATTCAAAATACAATGAATGTGACATGTAAATACAGGAGCTATTATGTGTGGACACATAATTACCATTCCATTAAACGCTTTTTCAGCTGTCACTGACTTTTCAGCTCATGTCTTAAGTGACATATCCACATCTTTTGAGTCCAGTCTGCCAAAGGATCCAGAGCAAAATTTTCCCCCATTGGTGGAAGCAGGAAGAGCCTTGAAAATAGATTTTTTTTTTTTTAATTGTGTGGAACCTCCTGAATCCTCATGCATTTGTAAGGGCATTTCCATACAAACCACCTTGCACGAGGACAGCACCTTTCAGGCCTGGGACCACCAGTCACACATCGGCTAATGCACAAGAAATACGAACACAGTAAAATATAACAGCAGCATGATCATGTACCTTGTGATTATGTTGGGAATAGTGGTTTTACTTGAAAAAGAAAGAAAAGATAAACCATTTTTCTTTAATGTATTAAGTGTCCTGGTAGTAGGAATTAATTCAAATAGAATAATGAAGTGATTCCGGCAAAACTCAGTGATCTGAGCTGGTTTTGTTAATTATTCTACACTCCTGCTGTGTGTGCCAGTTGTTTTCCCAAATTTGTCTTGGCCACCTTAAGTAAGGAACACCCAAAAAGCCTGAGAGGAACTCATGTATATTTAACTACAGAAAATCACTTCGCAGTCTTTCACTGACACCCAGTGGTCAGACAGAGAGCGCTTAGGGGGAAGCAGGAGAAAAAGCTGCAGCAGCCAAACAATGCCTGGAGACATCTCAGAGGAGGGCATTTATATCACGGGAGAAACAGTTGTTTGCTTAACTGGATGAAAGCACACATGAAACTTAAACTGAGGCTTGCAAAATCAGCAGGTCAAGCTCTGTGCTTAGCTCCACTTGGCCAATATCTGGTGCACTCAGTAGGAACCACATCCAAAGGAAGAATCTGGTCCTACAAGAGGATGTGGGGTTTTTCAGGCTTGTTCCTTCTTTTCTTAGCCCACAGCAGCAGACATTAACAACCCCTCCACTGGAAAGGACACCAGAAACCCTGAAACAAAAACAAACCAAAGAGACAACTTAGAGCGTGATTGTTGTTCAGGATTTCTGAGTAAACTTTGTTTATGTGTTGCAGAACCACATTTCCATTAAAATGAAAGCTTTTCCTGGCCTTTCCCTGCATGGTAAACTGAGATAGCTGATCAGCTAAGGCTCTGCCTTGTGCAAGCATTGCAGCTGTCTTTGATATTAAACAGAGCTGGATGCTAACAGACAAATCGGACTTATTCTGATTTCCAGCTCAGTTCCAAGCCTCTGATAAACAAGCAGCTGAAAAATTCCCTCTGCACGCTATTCCCTCAGCAACGGCCAGGCACTGGGGGCATTTGCTTTCCCTCTCAGCAGAGGCATCTGGCAGGCAGGACTGGGAACAGGTAACCAGCCAAATGGGGGAGGAATGACAGGGAGCAGAAACAATCTCTTCCTCCCTGAAATCCCTGCTGTCTGCATGAAGGTACCAGCACACCAAATACAGAGTTTCCCAGAGAACTACACTGTAGGTATCGTTTTCTGTGCAGTGATGATGGCATCAGTGAGGTGATGGCTGCCACTCACAGCCCTGGCAGACTGCAAAGAGAAACTGTGGGTGCCAAAACACATCTGCAGTGAGACACTCTGGCTAAAGGAAAACTGGACAGAAGACCTGAATAATAGGTGTGGACACAGCACATTGTCGAGGAAGAGTAGAAGTAAATAATTTTTCAAAAATCAAACAGAAAACCCCAGAAAACAACCACGCTTTTACTGTAAAAGCTACCTGGAAGCTGGGAACCAGCACACAGTTACAGCAGCAGATGAACCAACTAATGGCAAGTTGTTGGTTTTTTTTATTTTAATGAACTCTAGACCAGCAAAAACTGCTTGGCACTTCCCACACGATGTCCTCAGGCACAGGAACACACAAATGTTATCTGGACAGTGCAGTAACAAGAACACAAGTTGATAATGCAGATAGTGCAAACACTTTGCTCCCTTACTAATGCATTATATTGCTTAAACTTACCTTTTACTTAAACTTTGTCTTTCCAGAATAAAGATCACAGAAATCAGCATTCCTTGAACTCCAAATGCGGAATGCTGTAGATTCTCAAAACCTACTATTGCATCAGAAATGGAAATAACAGTGCTCCTGATGACATCAAACACTAATTCCTATGGAAAATCTCTGCTGAGATGTCTCTTCCTGCCTTTCTTGCCAAACTACAATATACAGATGAGTGGAAAGGCTGAGAGAATTGGGCTTATTCAGCCTGGAGAAGAGAAGGCTTCAGGGTGACCGCCAGCAGCCTTCCAGTACCTGAAGGGAGCCTACAGAAAGGATGGAAAGGGACTACTTACAAGAGCCTGGAGTGCTCAGACAAGGGGGAATGGCTTAACTGAAATTGGGTAGGTTTAGATTAGATGTTGGGACGGAATTGTTCCCTGGGAGGGTGGGGAGGCCCTGGCACAGCCCAGAGCAGCTGTGGCTGCCCCTGGATCCCTGGCAGTGTCCAAGGCCAGGCTGGACATTGGGGCTTGGAGCAGCCTGGGATGGTGCCCATGAAGGGAGTGAGATGAGCTTTAATGTCCCTTCCAACCCAAACCATTCTGGGATACTGTGATTTAATGAAAAGACTGAACAATTAACTGATAGCATGATTTTGGAAAGTTTGATGGAATTTGATTTCCAATTTATGCTTTTTCTTCAGCATTTGATGCATTTAGAAATCAGGGCTTCTGTTACTGTTTCACAGGTTTGAAAGAAGTCAGAGATGACAGCAAACTTTCCTCCAAAGGTATTAATGAAGTTCAACAATTCTACCCATCATTTTTTTCTTCTTTTGCTCCTGCTCATCCTACAGTCGGGAACATTAAGTATCTTTTCTTGTGTTTCTTAGATTAATTTAAAATTCTGGTTTTCCAACTCTATCTCAGAGCACAGAGAAACCCTTTTTCCACCGCTGAAATGAAGCCCTTCTTACTTCAGTGTTGCTCACTTGCTTGTCTTGCCCTTTCTAGAACACTAATGAAATAACTGAGTGATGCAGTTTGGCTGCTGTTCAGCTGAACTCAGGGACACAGAGAGTGCAAGTGTTCCCAAATGAAAGGAAGAGAAAGTACTTTTAGATTATACAAATAATCATCATTAGCTGTGTTTCCTGTCAGCTGCTGGATCCAAAGGCTTCTTTCCTCAGGAAGGTGAATGAAATTGTGGAAGAGTGAGGCACTCTGAGAGTTCTAACAAGCCAAATTGAATCCAAAATGATTTTTTCTCATCTTCAAGAAAATGAGGCCCATAAGAGAGGTGCCGCTGTCCTACAGAATAAGTCACAACATCCTAACTCCTGCCTATTTCTGTCTGGAGAAAAATCTTCATCTGCAGTCTCAGAATTTTCACTGGGAATCTGAGCTGGAGCTTCCATTTTTCTCACCTGCTTGTGAGGTTTGCACCCACAACCACAGCACACTACAGAAGCTGTAGATGTGCAAAATCACTGAGGGAGGACTCCATACAAAGCCACTGTGCTGCAGGAGAAAGCACAGACACATTTTGGCAAGCTGAGTGCTCTGGTTTGCTAAGTAGGCCACGTTTAAAAAGATTATTTTGCATATTTACAAAGAGCAAGTAGATATAAGCTAATAAGCCCCGAATTCTGAAGAAAAGCAAGACTGACCACACGAATTTGGAACCTGGCCAAAGCCCTAAATGTCTTGTTGCTCTCACGAGTCTGTAACCATCTGACCTTTATGAATGCTGGGGCAGTACAACCTTAGCAAGTCCATGGAGCTCTGCCAGTTCCTTACAGATCTGGCCCTCTGATTACATTTATTTTCTCACAACCACTACAAAATTCAAGAACTACTCCATGCAATTTGATAAGAGGGGGAGAAAAAAAATCAGCATTCAAATGGTCAGAGCGTCAAGTCACAGTGTGAGCTTTCCAGAGGGAAATCCAACAAGACATGGGCTGGCCAACTCTTGGCTGTGCATGAGGTCCCAGTGAGGTCACACTAGAATGACTTGTGACAAAATTTTTAGGAGGAGGTGTGCTCCTGTGAATATTCCTGTGAATTCCAGCCTGGGTTTTTAGCTCATGAGACGAAGTGTTCGAATGTACCTTGTCCTGGGGATGTGGGACAGGAAGAAGTTTAATGTTTGCCTCACACTACATACAGCTGAGTGGCAGGATAATACTCCTAAGTCTTGGTGTTGCTTTTCCCATTTAGACTGTGCTGAGAATTTGAGGATGCCTGGAGGGAAACCTGCCCCTCTGCCGTGTTCCTGTTTTGGACAGGAGCAGGAGACCACCAAGAACAGAGATGGGGTGCTGCAGGAAACCAGATTTGTGACTCGACAGCTTGGCTCCCTCTCGCTTTACTGGTGCGTCTCTCTCCCAGCACAAACCAGGCTCCATTCCAGTCCCATTCCATGTTCCACTGCAAACTCTGCAGTCACACAGAGCTGCAAAACAGGCTTCCAAATCTCAGTGTAGGTTTTATAAACCATGACAAGGCTGTGGAGTTAATTGTTATTTACATAACATTTCAGGCAATCTACATAAACATTTGTAAGTTGTGTGGAGGAACCTCCGTGTTGGTGCTGCCCAGCAGATGAAATGCTACAAAAAATTCTGGGCCACAGGATGCCAAAATCAGTGCAATAATCAGTGAGCTTGGTAGTTTGTTTCTGAGGGCTTTTATTATTGCAGTGTAGGGTGTTAAGAGGGTGTTAGATACTTCAGCTGCCACCTCTGGACTTCCAAAAAGAAGCAGTGAATTCCTGACACCATTTTAATTCAGCAACATGAAGTTCAAATTTGCTGATGGAGAGAGGGGGACATTCCCTTGCATTTGGAGCACTTGAGACATAATCCTTCCTGTGTTACCCCCTTATCACAGAATCTGAGATAACTACAGCTCACAGCCTGTAGGATTGAACATCTCAGTGCTCTCTTCTCAGAAAGAAGAGTAATAGAGCAAAAACTCACTCCTATGAGAAAAGCCAGGTTACAAACAACAGGTGCCCAGGGAGCCACCAAGCAAATTCTGCTAGGAGCAATAGGAACATTTAAATCTTGGAAAATCCACTAAGTTTTAACAGAGGTACATAGGTCTGAGTATTTGGGAATAGATGGGAATATTTCTTTCACCCTGGTTGAAAGCCAGTTACCAGTGGAGTTCCTGCGGGACTTTTGTCCTGGGTTCTATAGTTTCATAGAATCATCAAGGCTGGAAAACTCACCACAACTCGAAATGTGGGGGTCTACTATAATAGAGGATGAAATACCTCCAAACTCCCAAAATAAACTCACAAAGTCTCCAAGTATTCAGATAATTTAGCATAAATTACAGCCAAGTCTGTCTAAAACCGAAGTAATTATTTATGCGTGTCACTGCTGTATTTCTGCATATGCAACATTTGAAGAACTGGAATTTAATCAGTTATCAATACCTTCCTTCCACCTGCAAAAAACCAAGCATTTCAAAGAGAGTGATTAATCACTGCTGTGGGAGGAAAGCTTAGGAGGGATGATCAGACATTTCCTGCACTTTATTGAATAAAACAAAATAGTGTGATTCTCTTCATATGAAACAAACATGGCAGGCCTCCATAGAAAACATGTCTTATGTGAAAGGATTAATTCAGTGTGCTTACCAATAGGTTTGTTTATTAAAGAAAGGGAAAAAAGTCCATTTTCCTCCCCACATAATTTCAATACACCAAAGAGAAGTCAGACATGGGCTTAGAGGACTCTTTCATCTGCTGAGAGATAGTAACAATAATTAGAGGCTTGAAGGTACTGCAGGTTTTTTAGCAGCAGAACTCAAACAAATATTCGACAGCAACAGAAGTCACAGATGGCCTGGAATCAAAGAGAACTTCTGTAGGGTTTAGAATCTAGCAGATGATCACAGAACGTTCACTGCTGACATTATCATTAAATAACTCTGATAGAACAGATTTCCAAAACCTGCTCAACACAGTGCCCACAGCAGAGGATGTAATCCAGTGAACCATTATCAGTTTTTTTCCACCACCTGTTAGAATACCAGTACACCATGAAAATAAACTTCAGCAGAGAACTCAAGAGACTCTTACGACCAGAAAAGAATTGGTGCTCTGACAAGGAGGACAAATTTTAAGAAAAACACAGAACTCCTGGCAGGATAAAGGAGGATGACAGTGAGGTACAGCAGCCTTCCCAAGTTTCTGTGAGCAGAAATAACTTAGGACAAAACTTTAATCTGATCTGTAAGAAATCACTGCACTTCAGGCCAGCGTGTGTTCAGGTATGGAGGAACCTTCCCCTTGATCTGATTTCAGTTAGGTATGAAGGGTCGTAAGGCTCTTAAACAGAGGTCTGATAAAATTCTGAGTTCCTACAAGCTGGGGAAAACAGCAGGACAAGGGAAGAGTTTACTAATGCCACCTCTGAGGCAAGTGCTATCTAACTTACCTTTTATGAGACATAAATGTGGAAGGAAACCCTACATGGGACCAGTACTTCCTACTGCTCACTAAACTTTTGTTCAAAAGTGGAAAGAAAGCCATAGACCTTGAGACCAGCACCTTCTGCCTTTCCTATTTCTTTTATTTGAAATACACAATACACAAATCTTCAAAAAACATTACTTTACTCCTTCTTAGCTACTTGATTGTTTCTTAAATCTATTTGTATATTTGTAGCTGTTTGGGGTTTTTGCACATTATAAAGCAGAGCACAGGGTTTCTACTTAACAGTTTGCAATAGTTAACAGTCATTACACTATGAAAAGAGAATACACAAAAACACAGTTCAGGTGCCTAGATATTTTTTTTTCTTAATAACAAAGTATTTTTTCAATTTTACGTTATTTTAATGCAAGATTACGCTTTATTGAGAAACTAAGAAACGTATCAGGTGTCACATAAATCTCAAGTGAGAATCAACAAAACAGAAGACTTAACACAAGGTTGCAGTTAATTTAAGATTGCTCTTCGTTGCCAATTTTCCCCATTTATTGTGTTTTCTCTTCCAAATGTTCCCTGGGTTTTTTTTCCCTCTAGAGTCATTTCTGTGTTTGTCTCTGCCAGAACACTCGAAATTCTATCTACAGGCCAATATTTTTTGTTCTTCTGGGGCTCTCCTTCTTTGCTTTGAGGCTTCTCTCAATGTTTTTAGCTGTATTAGCACTAATTTGAGAGCTGCACACCCTCTCTGGTCTCTGTTCAAGGCTTGGGCACTGCCAAGGGAAGAAGTTCTGCCTCCTGTGCAGGGGCAACTTCCTGAGCATCAGTTCCTGCCTGTTCCTCGGGTGCCATCACTGGTGCTTTTCTTGAGAGAAACTTGACAGTAATTCCTATGTAGATATTTTGATTTAGTATTAATAATACTTTGATTAATTTAATAGCAACTGCCACTGCAGCAAGGTTTGTGTTAGCAGTAACCCATGCTCAGTCAAGGACTGGGCATCACCCTGCTAGACAAAAACCCAGGTCCCTGGTCAGCCATATAGCAGAAAGCTTCCATACAAAAATCCCCCAAACCCCATGTAAACTGCCAAGTACAGAGCACCTGCAGCTTGAGTCAGGGGGCTGACATAACAGAGCAGGTCCCATCATATTATTTTCAGTGGATTTACTGTTTCTTGCTGAAATTTAGTCTAATTTATGCCACATCTCCATTTTCAGGCTCAGCAAGTCACGACAGCTCTAAACCACACAGCTATGAATGTGACCATATGCACAAACATATATAAGCATGGAAAAGCCAATCCTTTCTCATCACTCAAAGATTCTATACCCTATTTTTCTACAGATTTCTCCTCTACCATTTTCCCTACTTTTTGCTCCAAATCACCAGTTATTCATTGAAAAGGGACAAACCAACCCCAGCCCCCTGCCTCTTACTCTGAGGGCGAGAGGAATGCCAGACTCAGGCCCAGAGCAGGCAGCACACCAGCACTCGCTGCAGGGAACAGCATCAAGGTTTCCACACTGAAAACAGTAACACTTTAGGGCTCAAAGAATCATATTAAGGTCACTCCATCCAAACAAAACACCCAGTTGTGAAAATACTACTCACATATGGCCTGAAACACCCCATGGATGCACTAAGACCCAACAGACTGGACTTAACTGCAGGTACTAAAATTGACGTTCGATTTTATTAATAACTTACAAGAAATAAAGTGAAAATAAAACCTGATTGTCCAAGACCTTGCTCATAGCAAAGTACAAAAGAAATAACCCCAACTTCACACACGTGTTATTTACTGCACTGGTAGTGCAGAATATATTTTCTATTTCTTATCATCTGTTATAAACATTTCAATTGTTTCCAAACATTGCATAACGAGTGCTGTTAATGTAACATTTTCCAAGGGAAAAAGGTTCATAAGTAGTTTTCAGGAACCTCAGTTAAAGCTGCCCACATCCATGATCCCAGGAATATCTGAAGAGCCAACAAAAGGATGCATTTCAGGAAAGGTACACATGTTCTCCAGAGCACTGAAACACTTCCAGCATGTTGGAAATGCCCATGACAGATAAGAGAATTCAACTCATTTGTTGAAAGCCTTTGGAAAAGACAGAGAATATAGTTATTAAAGGAAAGTGAGCACTCTTTCACACCTCTTTCAGCACAGTGCCTTGGACAATGCAGCTATTTAGGAAAACAGGCTTGTATTTTCTTGTCCAGTGCTTGCTCCATTTGATCACTAGTGGGTCAGGTGCAGCAAACATCTCATTTTACACCTGTGCTGCACAGAAACCTTGGCCTTGGAACACCTGTTAAGAGCTGTTTCAAGATCTTTCCCCTGGACACCAAGTCTCTCAGCTGCTAGTAATTAGAAAAAACAAAGCAGAACTACCACATGGACACGGGCCCTGGCAGGGGGGAGTGCCAAAGAAAGCAGCACAAGTTTTACAAGGATGCATGTCGTATTTTTTCCCTTGGCAGCACCACCTCAGGACACCAGGCTGGATGCCAACTGCTCCAAGTGTCAAGCAAACAACAGGATTTGCTACAGGTTCTTCCAGGCTTTGATCACCTATTTCTGTAAAATAACTGAGTCTGTAAATATGGTTAGAGAGAAATTCTGTGGAAAAAGAAGTGCTACAAATCTTGACTGAGTGGGAGACGCCGGTTTTAAAAATTTTTTTGAAATCACAGACTTGCATTAGCAATTATTTATTTATCACTGCCCTCGTAAGCTGCGTCATCTAGCTGGCCTTTATTTGTTCCTGTAAAAGGCTTTAGAGAGCATTTTTAGATTATGAAATTAATGCATCTGCAGAGGATTATCTATTTCAATAATGTCATCTGTGTGCAACCACAAGATTTACTGACTAGAGCACATTTTCTCTGGCAACATATAAATAATTTGGCTTTTCTTGCTAAGATTCAATCCAATTAGAATTGATTTCAATGGAAAAATATGATCATAATAGGAAAAGAGCCAATTTTAAACCCGCTACAGATAAAGGTTGGAAAGTCAGGATGAGATAAGAAATTCTGTTCCTTAACAAATAAGGGTGGCAAAACTATTAAAAATGCATATATTATTATAGGGCTGAAGTGTATTTAAATCCAGTCCTGCCTGATGAGTGAAGGAAGTGGTATGAGTGGAATCATTGCCTTTAGCAGCTGGGAGAGCGTGATTTTCTGGAAGGCCTAGCATTAATGAGCTAGCATTAATCTCACAGGACATGGTGTCATGATTTTTTCGTACCAGTTTTTTTTAAGGTCCTTTTCAGATCTGTAAAGGTTTTAAGAAGTCTTTGCTTTGGCTACTGTCACAGAGGAGGAAAAGAGAGCACAAAAAACCTTAAAGGCAACTTGACTTAACAAGGTGAAACTGAAAGAGTATGTGGAGAAGGACTCAAAATTTGATAACCTTATCACTTGTGCAGTAATTCCTACCACATCCAGAGTCACACTGAATGCCATTCTAAAACAAGCTCGCGGAAAAGATGAAAGAGCTGATATATCCCCAAACATTTAGCAGGTCCAGAGACAGAAACCAGCCTTCTACATAAGAATAATATAAACAAAGGAGGTTATCTGTTTACAATGGTTCTCTGATGGGAGGCAACAATCCCACCCGGCTGGCACCACATTAAAATGAATTTAATCATCCTAATGGAGGAGGCAGATGCTTTGGGAAAGAGAAATTCTGTAATGATAGAAGGGGATTTATTTTCCCTTTCTTAAGTAAAAGACTCTGTTTATTTTTTATTTTAAGCACATGAAAAAAGAAAAAGTTGTCCAGTATAGAATGGGGACAATGAGTAATTCCACGTTATGGAAAGAAAGGGTAGAGGAGAGAACACAGATAAAAATTTTCTCTTCAGTACAGTCAGAGGTTTTGGTTTACTGTTGAAATTGTTTGGGTTTTTTTTAACTAAAAGTCAAGCTTTGTTTAATCTCCACTTCTAAACAAGTAGGAAAGTATTTTATGAAAAACTCCAACCTCAGTATTTTCGGACAGAGTTCACATTATGAGTTTTAGGGTCAAATGACCTTGTCTTTACCAGTTGCTTTGCTTTTGTTATCTGAAAAAAATTACAGGTCCGGTCAGATTACTCACAATAGTTTCAAACAAGAGGACTGTGGGAAATATCCCCACTTCTTGCGGCTTTTTGCTACCAGAAGCCACACAACCATGGTCATACAGGTAGAGACAGAGCAGAAAAGGACCGAAGAGAGATCTCAATGATGGACCTGATTTTCTCTGTCTTGTGGGTCAAGAGGAACAGAAGGCTCAGCCCCTACCATCAGAATTGAGCAATAGGTGTCATTTCCACAGCTTTCCTCCAAGATGCAGCAATATTGTGCATTTCAAAGCCACAATAAAGCAGAAAGGCAAAGACCTACACTGCTGGCTGGCTCAGCTGCGTGCTGCTCCTTTCCACCTCTTTCCTCCTCTCCTATCTCGTCCTAGAAATTGTTTTTCCTCTCTGCTTTCTCCTGGCTGATAGCCAACGTGAAGGCCCCAGTCTCCACATCTGGGGCGATGTCTCACATTGCCTCGCTTGCTCTCCCCAGCAGAACAGAAACAATGAGACCAACAAGGCTGGGGACCACCCTGCCTGAGATCTTCTCCTACATGGGTTTGTTTTTTGGTTTTCTTTTTGCTTTGGTGTAATCCTAAATTCAGAAGCTTTTGCCTTCACAAGAAAGAGATGCTCAAAGTCCAGAAATCTCCACTGGTTCATTGAACCAAAGCCATTCCAGTCACTTGGGAGTTTTAAAAGCAGTTTATCACATTCGTAATAAATCTTTGTTATTAGTGCAGATTAGCTCTTGTTGCACAAAAATAATAAATAAAACCATCTGAGGAGCAGATGATTCCCTTCAGCCCTGGTATATAAGGCGAGGACTCAATACTCTCAATTGCACAGACCTCAACTTTGTCCCTCTCTGCTTGGCTGCAGAGATTTTTGAAAATCATAAAGAAATGAAAAACCTGCCAAAGGGAGTTCAGAACCTCATGTTTTCTCCAGCAGATGTATTGTCCCAGCACAAGCCTGCTCTGGGTTCCAGCTCTGAGGACAAGAAGGCCCATAATGACCTGGATAATGGATATGAGAAGGGACCAGGGAGGTCACGAATAATCTTCCCCTCAGTCAGCTGCACAGCCAGCCCTCCCTTGGGACTCTGCAGGTGTTTGGGTGACCCCTAGATTTGGGAGGGTTGCTTGGTTTGCTTGTTTCTTTCTAAAAAGCTTTAACACTTCTCAGCAATTTCGAAAGATGGTTTTGTCAACCATCTGAGGTCATAACTCTTAATTTCTGTGCAGTAACTGGACTCTGAAATAAAATTCACAACAAAATCCAACCATTTGTTCTTTTCCCCATTTCTGCATTTTTCTCACTGTATCCTACAGTCCTGCTTCTATTATTTAGTGCTTTTCACAGAGAAGTGAACAAATTATTAAAGGAGTTGTTTCGTGGGGTTTGCAGTTGGACTCAATGATTTTAAAGGTCTTTTCCAACCGAAATGATTTTATGGTTTCCATACCCCATAGCTTTTTTTCCTGAACACAGTAACATTCTGAGCCAGGATCCAGGCCCCTCTGATGACTGGGTGATATCTTACAAGCTGAGGATGATACCAGAATTTCATAATGTTGCTTACCCTTCTCTTTTAATAAAACTAGCTGGATTTCTTGCCTGATGAAAATGGATGGAAAACACAACCTTTTACATAGGTCTTAAAATGTACCTTTTTTGTGTGGCTCTAACAGTGAGGGCCTGAATGGTGAGGCAGCCTTTACTCTATGTCCTATCCTAAAAATTCCCTCTCAGGTCTCTTGTAGGCTCCTTTCGGGTTCTGGAAGATGCTGGAAGATCTCCCCTGGGCCTTCTCTTCTCCAGGGTAAATAACCCCAACTCTCTCAGCCTGTCTTCACAGAAGACATCTTCTTTCAAAGAGTGCAGTTTAGTATAATGGTTTCAATACTTAAATTGTTTAAATAATTTACCAAGGGAAAGAGAAAGCAAGAAAAAGACCAATTTTTTATAAATGCACAACAGATGCACCGGTGCATGTTGGGACTGAGGCAGAACAGACTGGGAGCTGTCATCACCCCTCAGAGTCACATTCCTTCCCCAGCTCATGTGGCCCACACCTGGGACACACTTGGGAGGCTCCCAGGTTCAAAGCAAATGCTTCTACCTTTGTTCCTGCCTGCAAGTCTTTTTAATTTCAGCATTTTCACTCCCTGTCATCACTGTCCTCTTTCACTAGGAGTGTCTCTGACCAAATACCAAGTCATGTTGGAGGGGATTTTTTATTTATTTGTCTGGTTTTTAGTATATAGGAACTAATGGAGATGTTTTGTTTGTGAGGCATTTTCAGTTTGTGTGGTTGGTTTTTTTATTATTCAGGTCACCCATCAAAATAAATATTAAGAACTAGAGCTAAAAGTTACATAAAAGTCACAGTTGGAGAAAGATGAGTGGAAGCCTGAGGACTCTTGGCAATCCCTGGACATTTGTTACATTGCAGGATGACATTACATTGCAAATTTTTCTTTAAGATGATGTGAAAATAGTAACAAATAATTGCACTAAAAGTGTGTGGTATAAAGTGCAAATAGATTTTGTCTTTATAATTAAATTCCCAGCCCAAATGTGAGTAAAGATAAAACTGAGTCACACGTTATTCATTTACCCTTGAATTTTACTATTTTATTAAATATTTATAGACATGACTAAACTCCCATCAAGTGCATCATTGATGCAACACTGAAATTAATAAAATACTTTGTCCCTTTTTATCCTGATTAGTCTCTATATACTTTTTCTCAGTAATGCACCATCAGAGCTGCAGAACTTCTCGTGAGCTGCTGAGTCACCAACAGCTGAAATATCTCCCACAGGCTGCTCTTGAGCAGCATAAATCTATTTTTCCTTTACGGATAAGACAAATTACACAAGAATCTGACAGACGTCCTTGCACTACGAGGACTTTGAAGTGACAGCACAAATACTGGACAATAACTAAACCATCAAGAGATGAGGTCAAAAAACATTAGGGAAAGGTCTGGTCCTGACAGTGCTGGTCTGCAGTGGGGCTGTACCCATCCAAAAAGTGCTGCCATTTGGGGTGGACAAAGTGTACTGCAAAGTTCGTTTATATTTGAGGCAAACATGTCCTGGACTGCATGGAAAGCTGCAAGGCTGACGTACAGAGATTATCCCTGCTGATAAAAGAAGCACTCAGGAACATCACTGATTATCCCAAGGAACAGAAAGGAGGATCAGTACGGCTGAAGTGGGAAATTCCAGCTGGAAAACTTGGCAGCACTTTGCTTTTAGTTTTACTCTACTACGACCTAGTGCTGGTACAAAACAAATGTCAGCTTTCCCTTCTTGCTCAAAAACTGGAAAAAAAAAAAGGGTTGGAAAGTACTCCTAATTGCTAAGGAGGTATCTAGACTTTAGATGAAATGTGCAATTAGATTTAAAATAGAGGGTTTGAAGTAAAAACACAAGACTGTGCAAACAAAAAAATGGAACCCAGTATTTGAAATGAAAATTGTCCACTATTTATCAATAAAAAAAGTTTAAAAAATAAAAGTGGGAAAGATAATGGAAATAAAGAGAGATATCTACAATTAAGGTGCACTTTAAACCTATGATTAACATTATTGAAATTCAGGATCTTTCAAGTGCCACTGGAAAAGGGAAAATTTGAATGACAGGAGAAAAAAACAAAAGCCAAACAAAACTCATAATGGAAAGAAAGGGAAAACAAAAATTATGAAGAGAAAAGGAGTAGTAAAGAAAATCCTGTCTGCTCCTTCTGGCCAGGACAGCATGTGGGGTGTTTCAGTGGGAACACTAAACTGGAGAACAGCATTCCTAAACCTCAGCAACACCTCTACAGTACTGTAAAATATTGCCCTGGAGCTTAGGGAAGGGAAAAACGAAAATGAATCCATGACTGACAACACTGACATTGTCTGTGTAAAACAGAAGGTCAGACTATAATCCACAAGGTCACTTGAATTGTCAGACTTGCTTTTAATGCAAAATCATTGCCTTTAATGTAATATAAACTGATACTGCAGCAGGCATCACAGGCATGATGGGCTGCTCTGTATCCACCCTGTTGGTGGTTAACAGTGACCACTGAAGCAATACCAAAGAATGAAAACCACTTGCAATCCTTCTGCTACAATCAAGACAATGAGCCAAGGCAGGAATGCCACAAGAGGACTGCTCAAGTTAAACAGGATTGGGGTCAAGTACCTATAGTACGTTGATTTTTTTTTTTGGCTGGTGTCTGAGAGAAGATGGGATTGGTGTAGCCTAAAGCAACTGTGAGTGTTGCTAATGCCAGCAGATACCAGGCAGCTGAATTCCTAACATGAACACCATGAAAAATGTCCTACAACACCACAGACACAGCTCATGTGCCTGAACTGGATCCACACTGATTTTCATGCTCTACCTCAGTCCAGGAAACTACAGAAATGGGCAGATGCTCAGGGACCCAGATTACTGAAAGCTCGAACTGGGCTAAATTAGGCAGATTTTCAGCCTTTGCAATGTATGAGAGAACACGAAACAGTCAGTGACCTATCTCTGCCTGATTCTGCCCGGTGGGTACCATTTGAATCCAAGACTTAGGTCAGCTTCGCCTCTCTTCGTTGTAAAGAATTTTCACACTCGACCAAATGAGAAGAGGTGCTGTACTCTAAAAAGATGTAACTCAGTTCAAATATAAACACACACATCTGGCATCTAAATATCCATTTCTAGTACCTGACTGCCAAAATAGCTCTATTTGAATACCCAGTGTTGAACTTTGCCCTCAGAGTGTGTTTCCCTCACGGTGTATCTCTCTGCTTACACAATAAAGCGGCCAAAAAATCTGTTCCTGATTTTCGTCTCTGTCCAGACCACATCTGAAATACATTCTGTCTACCTAAGCAGATGCTGTTAAACAGAAATGCAAGGAAGACAATGCATTTCCCTGCAGCTGCCTCGCTGGTGAGAACACCATCTAGAAACAACAAAGATGCTACATATTTATGTTCACAGGAGGAGGAAAGAGATTTATAGCTTATTTTTGAATTTAGTAAGCACTAAATTGCATTAGTAGCAAGCTTTGATTGCAACCAGACAGTGGCCTGGATGATTCACATCCCTAGAGTTGTTTTCTGAATCTCTATGCACCATTCCTTGTTCCCCAGGATAGGTAAACCCCCTCACTTTATAGACTTTATTGCTGTATCTTACTCGCTAAATTCAGTAATAATGAACCTGTGCACCATTCATTTTGAAGTTCAGTGATGAGGTTCATAGCAGTTGCTTGATTTTTTGCCACAGAAGTGTTCCTTGAATGTCTTTATTATGAAAAGGAGAAGGGCAGTGCTTTGGATTAAATGAGCCAGATCTTCAGCTGTGGAAGGATAATTTTGTTTCACTCCAGTGGGACAATGCTGTTTGAAAGCCAATTCCCCTGACCTAGAGGATCTTCCCTGATTTCATCTCTCCAGTTGGACTTTTCCAGCTTGTAGTTAAGTATTCACTGGGTACCAGGGAAACAAAGAATAAAGAAAAAGGGGAAAAAAATAAACCCTTTGTAGAGGTTCCAATCCTCTGATCCAAGGAATATTTAATTATTTAGGCAAAATGGAAATGCTTTCCTGGAGGGGCTGAGAGGGTTGTCCCATGGTGGTTATGGACAGAAAAGAGAAAAAAAAAGAAAACGGACAGAGGAAACCCAGTGGATCTCTACAGGGAAAAGAGGTGCCTGCTTAGCTCTTTCAAACAACATAGTTACACTCACCATGTGAGTTAAGAAGGAAAGGTGTAGTTCAACGGCACATTAATTATCTTTATCTAGAGGTTTAGTATTCCTTTAAAATTATTGGCTTATCTTATTATTCAGGTGGTTATCAAGGAAAGAAAGCAATGGGAAATTCATGAGATTTAAGGTCGAATAGCAAATTAATTGTCTTTAACTACATGTTTAGTATTCCTTTAAAACTGTTGGTTTATCCTATTATTCAGGTTGTTATCAAGGACGGAAAGCAATGTGCAATCATTCCTGCTCCTGCAATAATTACAGGGTACTTGCTGTGATGGTTTGTCCTGAAATTATGCTGCACTAACTTTCCTAATCTTTAACAAAGCTACAAAAACCTGAGGGCGAGGTTCCCTAAAAAGAAGGTGGTGTTTCTGGCACAGGGATGTTTTAAAGCAGTGATGAATCAGTGGTGTGGCACACACTGGGTACCTTTCCCAGGAACACGGGCTGGCTCCAGCTGCCGGGTCAGAGGGACAGGGCAGCTCTGATGGGAGCACATGCCCGGAGGATGCCGCAGCAGCTGCGCCTGCTGTGGCTCCGTGTGCGGAACGTCTTCCCGTGGCTTCCCAACGCTGGGCTCCCAAGAACCCAGGGGCCTCTTCAAACAAGGCTGGAAGGAGAGAGGCTTGCGAGTCAGCTGGCAGCTTCTCTGCATTTTTGAGCTAGCCTGGATACAGCGGAGGAGAGCTGAGTTTGTGCTGTGTGCCTGACCCCTCTCAGCCAAGTTCAGAGCAGTGTGAGCTATCAAATGTGACAGGCTCCTGGCAAGCAGCCGCAGGCTTTTGGCTGGGATCTCTTCCAGGCCCAGCTGGGATCAATTAAACTAAATAATAGTTCTTGCAATAACTAGTTCCTACCTCATTCTTCAGAAATTGCTTAGTGTTCAAATGTAAATACTGTTAAGTTCATACCTTGCTCACCCTTCCCCCACTTTGGATAAACTGACACCTAGAAATCCAAGATTTTTAGAGGGAGCCCTTAAAAGCTGAATCAGGAAGGAACATGGCACGTGCAGGCCTGCATTCTTACATTCTGGTGTGCCATCATGAAATCCATCCTGCTTATCCAACATCCTAAATACGAATAAAACCCCCACCACACATTTATTTCTCTAGACTTTATGTTAAGTGGAGGAGTTGTTATCCATAACTGATTGGCAGACTGGTCCAGCCAAACTGTTATCAAAGCCTGCCTTAAAATTTTGGAGTAATTGTCCAAAAAAAGCCTCAGTTGTGCTGTAACTCAAGTGTCTGCAGGACAAGGTAATGGCCACATTAGAGCAAGGAGCATTTAAAATCAAGATCAGCTTTTCCAAGTGATTTTACTACTGTACAGAGATTTGCTGTGAGCAACATGAATAATCCATTTCAACTTTTAAAATTATGCAAACCAGCATAACTGGAACAAACATATCAATGTTTTTCATTGTGAATGAAAACAAGAATTATTTTCCACTCAATTATTAAAAACAAACAACAACTGATTTTTATAATCCAGTAATCTCCAGATCTTTCCTGAGAGGAGCCTGTGTTAAAACTATGAATCATAATAATTACTTTCTATGAAGCCAGACAGTATTTGCACAGCTTTAAAGTCCCTGATCATTCTCTCATTTACAGAGGAATACAGCTCTCTACCCAAATAAAAAGAAATATAATACTTTCTTTTTCATTTTAATGAATTTCACGTAGTTTTACTTGCTAGATTTCCAAAACCTAATGTAACAGTAAGAAAGCACTTGTTCTGCTAAGCATTTGAAAGCAGTTGGATCATTCAGCTCCTTAAAGGCCCTCGTGAATGGAAGCCAAGATTTTTATGATCCTGCACAATGTCCAGTACTACCCTGGAATACTGTGCTGTTTTGTCATTGCATTCCTTTGGTAATGACTCTCCCCACCAAGTATTCTCCCCTTTTTTGAGGAGCTGGAATAACCTCCCTGGCCTGGGCTCTCTCCACCACATCGTGCTAACCTGACAATCCTCCCGAGGAGCCTGCAGGGCTTCTTCAAGCAGTCCAATTTTAAACACTGTTCCATTTTACAAGTAGAACTTCTGCAAATAATGTCTTGCTTTAAATACACAGTATGGATGGAAAGGCTGGAATGCCATTTAACTTCAGAAATAATTCCTCAGAAAATGGCTGAAGGCACCAAGCTGGTCAGTTAAGTCCCTCTCTCTAAAAATATCAATAGACATGACATTGCAAGGTCCTAAATTTATTGGTTTTACACCACCTTGGAGGAAATGCTCATTTCTCTAGAATTTTTTACAGTTGCCAATACAGAATGGTTCAACAAGAAACTTCATGGGTTAAAATCAGAAAATCACTTCTGCCTCACAGGAGGAAGCAGCATTTGAGCCTAGTCTCCAATATCAGCACATTTTAGTGATACCATTCCACCTACCATAGCCTGTCTGCTGGTCCAAGTATTTATTTTAAAAACCATTTAAAAAAAATCACATTCCTTTGTAAAGTAAATTCCTATTCCAGTGAATTTTCCATTGTAGGACATGGCATGCAAAGTCAGTCACCCTTCTAAGGGGAAACCTCTGCAGTGAATTTGTGGGGAAATCTCATCACTACAAAACAATTCACCTGACAGCAACCAGGGAATTCAGTCCCTTATTTGTCACCACAGAGGGAATCACCGTGGAAAGAGACCCCAGCTCTGGGCTGTGCACACCACACCACCTCTGCAGCCTCCTGTGGGATCTCCCAGCTGGGCTGAGCTGCTCTGTATCCCCCAGGGAGGACAGGTAGAGCAGGAAGGAGAATTCCAGAAGCATGGAGGGCATGGAAAGGCTTTCTGTGTTGGGGAAAGAGTGAGAATGGCAGAGTTCAGGAAACAGAGCGAGACAAACAAATGGACACCCGTGTGACAAGGGGAAAACAAAACCACATGGGCTTCGAGCACTGAAACACAGATCTGAGATAGCCAAAACAGATTGCTCAGCCGTCTGAAGCATTTAATAAGTTATTATTAGGGTACAGCCAGGAACCATGGAGAGGGAGGGGATTAGATTCTGCTGTAAATTACCAGAGATCACAGAGTGTAACACACTTACTCCAGATTTTCAAAACATGGGAGTGTGTGAGAATGGGGAACGGGGGACAGGGGTGAGGAAATGTGAGAGGACTCAATTCAGGGATGCAGAAATATGCAACAAGTCATCTGCAGTTCACAATCAAGACAGATGGACAAATGAAAAAGGCTAAAACAGTGCGGTAATACCCAATAAAGATGAGAAGAGAGAAATTCAAGGATGGCCCAAGCTACACCTGCTGGGGAGGCTTCTGGAAGATGGGGTGAGGAGGGAGAGGCAGAAACAGCAGGGGAAAACCAGACAGAGAGCAATGAAAGGAGTAGGAATTGTTCAAACCACAGCAGAGCTTCCTCAGACCAAAGAAAAACCAGAAAAGCTCTCAAGCCACTGGGCAATGTCAAGCCAAAGCAGTGCTTTACCTAAGGGAGGTATTGACAAGGAGGCTGGAAATTAGTTGGACAGTTATGGAATACTGCGTATCTGTGGAAAGCAGCTCAACAGTATTTTCTAATTAATGCCATCTGTATTGATCTATGTTCTACATTAACTCTTCTAATAAAAGACCCACACGTCACCCTCAATAAAGCAGTGTCAATAATCTCACCGGGTATTTTTATGTATTTGCTTATAAAATATTGTTTACGAAAGCAAGAATTTATTTGATTTTAGTATTTGTGCTCTTAAGGTGGAAAATACAAGTCCTGAGTAACAGTGTTTTATTTTAAACATGAACCAGCCAACACAATGCCAAAATACCTTCCTGAATAGCTAAGTGTAGTGTAACTTAAAACATCAGAACCAGAGTCTAGTGGAAGGAGGCAGGTTCCATACGCATGAAAGGTATCTTCTGAAATTCCCTCAAAGCCCAGGAAGTGCAAGCTGTATTGAAAAAAAAAAAGATTACAAAACTAAACTAAAATAAATCCATATTTTAGATTAATTTCTTTAAAAACCAAATTTGCTTGTGTAAGATATCTTCAGTGTTCAGAAAAGAATTAGGAGAGAATAGTTATCCATAATCAAAACAAAATAATCACTCTGCTGCACCCCCTCCTTTTAAGAGGATAGGGGATAACTATTAAAAAATCCTTTGGGAATGACTCAGGTGCCACACAGGTGAGAGCAGTGCACAAATAAGAGTAGAACAGAAAATGCATAAATTGGGTGGGAATTAAGGATTTGTTTCTGCAGCCTCCAGAAAATTAAAGAGTATTAAATATAAAAGCTTCTAACAAGAAAAGTGTGAGACACTGGCTGCATCCCAGAGGGGAACACACAGAAGATGACCAGGAGTCTTAACCTGAAACTCTGTGACAGCTAAAAAACCCTCAGACAGTCGGAGTTCCTCTGCCTTTCCCACAGATTTTTTTCATACATTCTCTGTAAAATGTAATTCTGCAGCAATGAGTATTAATTATTAATGCCCTGGTGCTCTAGATAAATAATTTCCTGAGTTCATAAATAACTGTATCATTATCAGAATAAATCAGTTATTCTGATATGTAACATGTCTGAATGCTAAATAAGCCAGACTTTTAAAACATATTCCAGTATTTTTCAACTGGAGTGCAAGCGTGAAGCTTTTTTTCCCCAAAAGTCCTAAGCTCCAAATTCATCTTGACATCTATGGTGACAAAATGAGCAGGAATTTGTTTAAATCGCTGTTTCTCAGTGTTAAGAGGTTCTCATCCAGAACAGGTGGACTCCCTGCAGCATTGCAAGAGACAAGAATATATGACACTGATAATATAAACAGGTGGGTGTTCTAGAATTGAAAAATGTGATTTTTTTTGCTAAACTTCATTGTGGCAGTGGTGCACCTTCAGCTGTTCAGCTGGTGAAAGTACATTCAAGCTGACACTCACCATTTTACCCTAAAAGTTTTATTCCAGAGATGTTCTTTAATTATTGATGGTTATTACCTATGGATGTCTCACTTGTTTCACTAGTCTCTGGTATGTTTCTCTTTTTCATTACAAAAACACAGTAATATTCCTGCTCTGATGGCCGCCTGGAATCCCTGAACATTTCCAGAACACAAACCTGGCTATCAAAACATAGCCACAAGTGCTCTTTAGTGAGCAATAAAATATTCCCAGCATCAGCACTGGATCCAAGCTTTTATACACAATTACAGGATCAAATTGCTGCAAGGCACAAGATATGTTCACAGACTAGCTGTGGCTGCCTCTGTCTGTGAACACCTACTGGAAATACACCTGGAAGTAAGGAAACACAGGCACTTTCACAAATAAATAAATGAATAAGAAGAAGTTGAAGACTTCTTTGTGAAGCTCAAAGCAAAGTCCTGTCAAAGCCATCAACAGCTCTAAACAAGTATCTTCTTTCCTTTCATTAATAGCTAATTTTTTCATTTCCTTAATGCTATACACTGGAAATAAGTATTTATTCCTGGGAAGGGACTGATGTATTGTCCTTAAAACACTCAGATTTTTTTCAACTTGATGAATTTATTTCAGTTCTACACCTTTAGAAAGTGAAGAAGTAAAGCTGAGCAGTGGAAGGTATTTCCCAAACAGCATCTTAGCAAGTTTGTCAGTGAAGTACTAACTCTCAAATTGACTCTGAATTTCATGTCTTCATGTTGCTGTTGGATACACAAAGTTACCCCTAAATCCATCAGGATGGTAAAAAAACATGGGGAGATATTCTCAAACGTAAAGAATCATTTTCCTTGGCTGAAACATTTCTCGGAATTCCTCAAAAAGTTTCTTCTTCACATTAATGTCAGATATACGATTCCCAATTGTTTTCAAAGACATGGTGCTTAATCTCTGTCTCCCTCTTCCCCAGCTGAGTGGGTACAGGAGCTTTTAGTGACTTAAAACAGGAGTGGAACGACCTAAACAACAAAACTCTAACTGAATAATCAGCACTGAGATGACAGTGGCACATGGATTGTTACTTTCATACTAGAAATACAAGATTTTGGTGGGGTTATTTTGAAATTAAATTGTATCATAACTTTCGAGGTGTGAAAGTTTCCTACCCTTTTTCACTTCAATAAACTGAAGATTTTAATAGAGATCTTTTAGCAACACATGCTGTACTCTGAGGGTGTGAATATTTCCTGACCAGCCAAGTTTACATCCAGCTCACACAGGAAGCTCATAGGCTTCTTTAACACTGAAATTTAGCTAAAACTGAGAAATATTAATAAAAAAATAATCTTTAGGACATCTGTTCTACACAGTAAAGGGTCATGCTTTAGGGGAAAAAATTTAGGCTTGAATTCCTCATTTAAGATGAGCAATTCTTCAAAGATCCTAAGTATCTACAAATCTCAAAACTATTTCCTTCTCACACTCTGGAATGGCAACCGGTTTCTTTTAGTAGCCATAATATAAAATGAAAACCTAATTTTAGGTTGCATTAAGAGCACTGTAAGAGTGACCATCTTGGTATCAAAAGGGAAGTATTAGGAAAGATAAAAGCAGAAAAAAAAAAAAGAACCGATTATATATATCCCAAATATATAATTTAAGAAAAGGCAGCATTAGGATGCCTTGGAGGCCCTGCCTGCAGCTGAGGGTTTGGCTCTGTGTGAGTACAGACACACATCAGTGTCTTTTCTGCTGTACCACAAACGAAAAAAGAACAAATCACAATCCAGGAAAAAGTTCTGAAAAACTCAGGTCAGGAAGGGTGGATGAGGAGGGACAAAACTGTAACTCTGTGATTTTAATAACTTTCTTCTTTTTTATTGCCTGAGGTGTTTTAGATGCATAAACCTATTTTCTCAGATCCCATCAGCACTATTATTTCGATATTTTACAGAGTAATCAAGCTGGGATCTCAGCGTTATCAACAAAATGCCGGCTGAAACAAATCCATCAGCTGTAAAATACGCTTTGTGTTTAGCTGGGCAAACTAAGTAACTCTGGGAAATAAAAAAGAAAAACAAATAATTCAGTTTGCAATCAGATCTGTGGGGCTCCTCTGATATCTCTGGTAGGCTTTACTCACCACCATGAGCTTAGAAAAAAGGCATTTGTCTAAAGCCTCTTTGCAAAACGTAACAGAAAAACCTGAGCAGAGCTGAGTGGTTTCTGGTGCTGCCCTTATCCAACATTATCTGTTTGTTTCACCCCACAGCTTTCTCTTAGGATCCCAAGCAATCATCCAGGTTAAGCTTCCCAGCGAGGTTTCAAAGACAGTTCTAATAATTTTGCTGTCTCTTAATATGGTGGGGGTGTGGTTTAATTTTCATTTTTTTGGTGCTGACTGCAGTTGGAGTCTCTCAGCACAGTTCTCCTAAGGGTGGGAGACTGGTGCTGCAGTAGAGGACAGGCACAACTTTTTCACAACCCTGTCACCCCTCACATCCTCTTCCACTTTTTGTCCCATGGCCCAAACCTGTGGGGAGGAAAGAGCCACCTTGGAGCCTTATGAGGAGGACTCAAAACAGTGATCTCGGAGTGGAGGAAGTGACATTTTGATATTGCACTTTAGAACCTTAAATCCCACTAAAATGCCACTAAAGGTGTTCAAATAATTTATTAGAGCTGGTCCTACAGTATAGTCTTTCTTAATTAGCAGTTCTCCTGCTGCCTTTCCAAAAGGAAAGTGAGCCTTATTGGAAAAGGGAGCGATTTCAGATAGACCAGGGAAGGACTTGCTTTTCAAACATTGTAAAGGCAGCTCTGCAGTCCAAGCAGAGGTTTTGGCAGAAGCCTGATGCAGTGGTAATACTTCCCAATCCAGACTTTTTTTCTTTAATGGAAAATGATGGAAAGTCCTGCTTTAACAGGATTCAGACGCTGGCTCTTGGAAACAGCATTTGGTAACCAAAATAAAAAATATCTCAGAAACTTTAATGGCCTCCTTCACTAAAGCCTGGCCAAGTACTTGCATTTAATAATTGAAGCTATCAGTTTACTTTGAAATAGTGGATCTAAACCCTCTCTCCAAAACACAGACACAAAATCCCCTTGGCTGCACTGTCTGTAGCCAGAATTTGGGGCAATATATTTGTGAAAATGAGATATAGTGATGGCAACAAATAATTTTGTCATTATTTTTCATAATGGTTAGAAGATAAGGTGACAACTGATAATCCTCACATCCTGGTGTCAGTGTGGTGCTCATAAATGTTTACAGGGGTCAATGAAACCACCGTAACCTCAGGTACCTGCTGGAGTCCCCTGAAAGGGCTTCATCAAGGACCCTGTATCAATCCCCAGCTGTTCCCATGAAATCCCCAGAGCTTCCTGAGAGATGAACGAAAACTTTACCTTAGGCCAAGCATATCTTACCAGATAAACTCAGATTTTGGCTCAGGAGAGTTAGGATGTTGATCCCCAGCCTTTTAGAGAATATCTCTACTGCTGTGCTATAAAATTAAAAATATTTGCATTTTCTAGCTGAAGGCAAATAGGTAAATTTTTTGTTAGAACAGCTGTTTCGTATTAGTTTTAGAGGGAAAAATTAAGACTCGGGCATGTGTTGCACTGACAGCAAACTGGCTCAGTGGGTTGTATAAAAGGGCCTGGTGAGAAGTATGGATGCTGGACCTCACCTCCAGGAAGTTCTTGGGTAGGTAAAGTGGAGAAAGATGAAAAAAGAGGAAAGAACCATTCTGGAGGAGTATGGAACTCCCCAGACTGTCTTTTTTTCCCCCACAAAAAAGCGTTCTCTCCTTCTGGGCCACAGCACTCATTTTCTGCACAGCCTGGCAGGGTGATTTACTCGCTGCATCACCACAAAATCCAACGTGCACTTTTGTGCTAAGTGTGTGGTAAATCCGTGATGGATGCTCTGGAAGCCACAATTGCTACTGCACAGTAACTTGTGGTGTTGGTACAATATGAGATAATAGCAGGGGGCAAAGAGCTGCCTTACGAGGAGGCTCGGCTGAAAATACAGCTCCAGATTTCAGCCCAGGGCCTTATCACTCTATCAGCTCCAGATCGATCCTTTTCCAGTCCTACAAAGGCAAAACAAGGCTATGAAATATTGGAAATGGGGAAAATTAACCCTTGCTCGAAAAGAACATCATGAGCCATGCAGAATTCTCATATCCCAACTTAAATCAGGGTTTTCCATGACATATCTGAGAACTGCGAAGTTTAAGAGTGCAGCAAGCAGGTTTGGTGTTTTTTTTAATAAGTTTTCTTCACAATGAGTACAGTTCATGTTCTGTCACCAAAGAATTTGGACCAGATTAACCAGCTAATGAAGAAAAAGACAAAGGAAAATATACATAGGAAAATAAGAGAATCAGCAAAAGCAGCAGGGATCAAATACTTGTCCATTGTAAACCAACACTGACCTAAAGACTTGTATGAAGTTACATCACCCTCACCAATCCACTGTGTTTAACCACTTTCATTTGGGGCTGGTTACATTTGTAGAAACCTGATGGATTACTCTGCTGTTCCTATAATTACTCTTACAAGGTTTTCTTGTTCATATTAATAAGCCTACTTTTAAGAAAGGAAATAATGGGGTTATCTTTGTTAAGCCACAAAAGTGGAAGTTATGCAATATTATGATTCCACTTTAGGCCAGCAAGGACTCGGAAATAAGTATCCATCACTAAAGTTAACACCAGATTTTCAGAAGGAGCTGTCTTGTAAAAAAGAAGGGAATTTCTACTCTACAAAGGATTACATCATGTTGACAACCATTACTGCAGTGCAACAGCACAAGCTCATTCCCCACCCCTTTCTCCATCCCACTTTTCTCTGTGTTTAATGTAAACAGAAA
Source organism: Corvus hawaiiensis (assembly GCF_020740725.1). Lineage (NCBI taxonomy): Eukaryota > Metazoa > Chordata > Aves > Passeriformes > Corvidae > Corvus > Corvus hawaiiensis. The sequence continues at coordinate 2,406,230 of NC_063214.1, forward strand.
TTTTCTCAAATCTTTTGACCATTAAAAAAATGCAATGATTTTTTCCACTAGTTCAATGTGGAACTGCATCTTCTTGAAATGCTATGAGCCCCCCCAGCTGCACCCTCCTGTCAGGGAGTTGTGGAGAGGAAAAAGGTCCCCCCGAGCCCCTTTTCTCCAGGCTGAGCTCCCCCAGCTCCCTCAGCCTTGCAACGGCCATAGAATAGGGGAATCCTTTGTGGAGTACAAAGATTAAAGCAGCTTTTATTATTTTTTTGCTGGATTTAATGTCAAAAGACTGTTAAAAGGAATGATTAGTAGGAACAAATTGGAATGAGTAAGAAGTCTCCATTTGTTAAACTAGAGCCAAGGAATAGTTTGGATTGCATATTCCAATGCTGTGGGGAAAAATGAGGAATATGGTACAAAGTAATTACTTGGCTTTGGAGGAATGGAGCTAATTGGGAGACAGGGTAGGAAAAAAAGTGATTCAGGGGATAGAGTGAGCATGAAAAATATTTATGCATGAAAGGGAAATGGAAGCAGAGGGCAGAAGGGAGGAGAACACAGCAAGGCAGGCATTTTGTCATGGAAGATTATCAGGTTTGTCAAGCATGACATCCCTCCCCATGGTGAATTCATGCTGACCACTCATGACTTTCCTGTCCTTCCTGTGCCTGGAAATGGTTTCCAGGATGAATTACTCCATCACCCCTCCATGGACTGGCATGATGCTGTTGTTCCCTGGGTCCTCCTTCTTGCCCTCAGTGAAGACAGGAGTGACACAGTGCTCCAGTTCCTCCAGTCACCACAGTCACGCAAAGATTGCCAAGAGCAGCCTCGTGATGACATCAGCGAGGTCCCCCAGTACTTTGGGGTACATCCCATCTGGGCCCAGGGATTCATATTTGTCCAGCTTCCTTAAGTGTTCCCTGACCTGGCTGTTTTCCACCAAAGGTAAATTCTCATTCCTACAAATTATCCCATGGTCTTTAGGGCCTGGGATTGATGAAGTCCAATCTTGGTAGTAAAGACTGATGGGAAGAAGGAATTCAGCACCTCAGCCTTCTCCATGTCCCGTGTGAGTGGGTTCCCCACCTCATTTACGACTAGTGATGCAGGGGCACCTTTCTAAGGAGATAAATCATAACTTGAAAATCTGTTTCAGTTGTGGGATAGAGTAGTAAATATGCACCTTTTATTGTTCTGAGTGCATGATCTATAAAATCTTAAAAGACAACAAATCACAAATATTTCATACTGCTTTAAAAAAGAGGCAAATTCAAAACCTAAACTTTCTTTCTTCGCAGCCTTATCATTCCAATATCCATAAATATTCCATATTTATGGATAAATATTTTTGTGCCTGAAACTTCTCTGACTATTTTAACACAGAAACCTCTTGCAGGATCATGGTCTCTCCTGGGAATTGTACTTTGGGTGAATTACACCCAGACTTTTAGCAGCCTGCAGTCCAGTGTGCTGCTTGGTTCATCACAGAGGTGTGATCTTGGCACAGCTTCACTGTAAAAATTGTGCTAAGGTGTGAGAACACACGTGAACCAGAGCTGGGCAAGATAAGAAGAGACAGAGGGCAGTTGTTGAAATCCTGATAGTTAGCAGCTTCCAGAGTCCAGAGGAGAAATGCTGGCACGAAAAGGTGTCAAAACTCACAGGGGAAAAAAAGAAAAGAGCAGAGGATGGAATTGATGGAATAGTCTCTACTATTTTGCCCACCTCTCAGAGGAAAGTAGTAGAGACTTTTATTCTCAGTTATCATCATACAATACAGCAGGTGATGCAGACTGATGTCAGACTGAATCACTTGTGGTCCAAGCAGTCAATCCAAAATATTAAGCTGTTTTTTAGTTTTTCCACTGGAGAACAGAAAAAAAAATTAAAATTGAAATTTTTCAACATAAAAAGACGATGCCAGAGATGCTAGATGCTCAGTGAGAAAAAATTTATGGAAAATATCAGATTTCCTCTAGTTTCAGGGTGGGGAGGCCCTGGCACAGGGTGCCCAGAGAAGCTGTGGCTGTCCCTGGATCCCTGGCAGTGTCCAAGGCCAGGCTGGACGGGGCTTGGAGCAACCTGGGACAGTGGAAGGTGTCCCTGCCATGACAGGGGATGGAACTAAAGAATCTTTAAGGTCCCTTTCAATCCAGACCACTCTATGATTCTGTGGCTCCATGACTTAATTAAATGGATTTAATTGCCCGCCACACCCCAAGATGGTCCTTCATCCACAAAAGAATGAGGCTCCAGCAGACCAGCTTCAGCCTCCATCACCAAGCCAGCCTTTCCTGGTTCCCCTCATGTAAAAGTCCAGCCTTTCCCGGCACTATGGCCTGCTGCCAGCAGGGATTTTTCCTGCCTGGAGCTTCCTGACATATCTGGATGAGGCAATTCTGTGCAAAGTGCAAAAAAAGATGTTTTGTGAGGCTGAAATGAATGGCCACGACAAGTGAAAAAAACAGCACATTGCTGAGACTGGTGCAAGGCATTTAATGAGTCATTACCTCGGAAGGATTTTCTTGGGGTTCTGGGAAATGAGGAGCTGGGGGCTCATCTGTCAGGATTTCAGAGCTGCAGGTGCAACACTGCCTTCGATAAGTGGATTCCTGAAAGTCCTAACTGGAGGAGGACACACCAAATTATAACTTACTGAAGTAGTTGATTAGCCTTTATTTTGGTAAATCAGTGCCCCAGGGAGATCTGAATGTTCACTTTCTGTGAATGAATTACATCCTTCATGCTAATGTTAAAAATGTTAGTTAAACATTTTACTAAAAGTAGCTTCCTGATCCTGTGCTCATGAACAAAAGTCAATTGTAATAATAAATATTGAAGACACATCAGTAGCTTTTTTCCTCATGTCTTAGGCTGAGTAATTTTAAATGCCAAACATTTCCTCTTTAAAACTCTTTCATAATCTTAAGGGATGGGGTGAATAGGGCAGAAGATCAAAATCTTGTTGCACAAAGCGTACTGCAATCTCACTGTATTGATACATATAGTACAGGCTGGGATGACTCAGTCCACCACAGGACACCGAATTTAGGTCACAACAGAAACCAGACAAGAAGAAAAAGCCCCTTTCTCTGAGACAGTGCTCTACTGATAAAACAGTGACTCTCTGGAGAATTCCTCATCCATGAGCCATGACAGCTCAATTTCAATTCAATTTCTATTTCAAGGAGAAATTTCTTTCTGTACTGCTCAGGGGAGTGGTGGAAGTCCTCATTTCCCTGACCTCCCAAGACAAGGGGGCAAAGCATCATCCTCTGCACTCCAGCCCATGGGGCAGTTCTGTGGATGCCGAGTCTGATCAGTGCTGAAACAACTGAACAAAATTATCAGCAAAGCATTTTACAAGTTCTGCTGCCTTCCAGATGTACACTGTCAAAGACTAAACTCAAAAGAATTTCCTTGAGAATTGCAAAAGACAGTGCACCAGGCCTTCCTCTCAAATTTGAAGGTCCTCCTCCAAACCCCAGAGGTATGAGAGCGATTCTTGCACATTGGTGGAAGCTTCTCTGGCCTAAAAAATGGTTAAACCTTTGCCTTCAGAACTTTCAGCCTAAGGCAGAGAACAATCATGGAAACTTTCAGCCCAACCCATTAACATCTGGCAAAGCCATAACCAGCTTAAAACAGAGGTCTGTAATTAGAGCGGGTCAGAACATTCTCAGCTAAATGAAATTTCATTGAAATACGCTGCCTCATCCAAGCCAAAACAACATTTTTCAGAGACATATCTGCTTCCACAAGGTTTTTGTTGGGAAAGCTAAGAGGCAAAGCATACTCACACACTATAGCCTGAACATGAGGTCATTGGTTTGGGATGTATGAGAATCCAGTTGAGGCCCTGACTCACAGAGAGCTGCAGAAAAGAGCACTGCTCTTGCATCACGAATACAAAATATTCAAATGCCACAGCATCTCCCTGGCTGGGTTATCCACAAAAAATAACTTAGCATGAGATACATGCCTTGATTACGATGTTCAAGAGATTTTATGTCTTCAAGCACCACACACAGAGTTGTATTTTTGAACATTATAGGTTGACCTTAAAGGGATCTGACCAATTCCAGAAGTCTGTGCTTCTAACGGGAAAGTCAGTCACTATTTAAACTTAAAAGGTCTCACAGTAAGTGCAGTTCTTGCACAGATCAACAAATACTTTTTTTTTAAAATTACAAACCATAAAAAGGGGGAAGAAAACATTATATTACCAGGTGGAAAATCCTTACTTTTTCCTTCTTACAGTTTTCACATTTTATACATGCACATGAAGCAGGCAAAAGCAGAAGAAAATATGTTTGCAATTAAAATGTATTTCATACTGTGGTAGGTCCTCTCATCAATTACACTGAGGTTTGAGGCCTACAACTCTTGTCCTAATAAAGGAGAGAACATAATTTTTCATTCCTGAAGGTTTAAGCAGGAATTCCCTGCAGTGCTGAGTTGAGCTGATGCAAAGCTTTGCTTTCATGCACTATAACCTGTCTTCAGCTTGTGCAATTACTTTATTTCCCAAACATCAGGTTTGGTGAACACCTGCTTTTTTTGAAGATTATCCAAAGGTTTTTTGACAGAAATGTTGGGCTTACAGCATTCACTGCTCTGTTATTGCACAAGTCAGCAGAAAGGAGTCATGTGACACAGACGATCGGGATCATATTGAGATAATTCAATGTAAAGAATACTGTGAGCACATATTTTTCTAAACACGTTTTCTCGTTTAAAAGCACAGGTTTTTCTATATTCTTCTTCAATTCTTAGCACATCATTCTCAAAAACATTTAATTTCTGTGATTCATACAGTCTATTTAAAAACAGAAAACAAAACCAAAGACTTAACTTCAAAGAGACAAATAGATGAAGTATTGAAAACCTAGGACTCTCTTCTCAAACCGCTGAGATTTGTGGTTTTCCTCCCTGAATATCAAAACTCTGAATTCAAGTGATCAGCAGGTGAGGATTGAATCTTCCAAAAGAAAGTGCAAATTTTTCTTCAATAGCATTTATGGAAATAAAATTCAATGCTTATCAACTGTAGATTTCATCTTTCTCTTTCAGTTAAACTTTTACCAGAAAAACTCTGAAGTTACTGAGGTCACACCTTAAAATGCAGCAGCTGTGTGTTAATAATCAGATTTTGCTAGCTAGGAGAAATAGTATAGTAAATTCTTGTTCAATATTTAATTTAACCTATCAAGAATAATTGCATTAATTTAAATGATGGGCTGTTCCAATTCTCCCCGTGGGACGCAAATTAAAATGTTTGAGGTGAAAACCAGAGTAACTCTCAGATTTTAGAAAACAAATAATTCATTTAATATTCAGGTTAATAGTCTCTTGTGCTTCCTGGTGACCTCAAAGCACATTTTAATTTCCCTTTTTTTTTTTTTTTTTAAGGCCATGCACCCTCACAAAATTCAAACACAGTAAAGAGGAATTCAATATCCTAAGAGCTCTGTGATACCACAAACTTTCCAGAACAAAAAAAAAAGCAGCTTGCAAATTTTAGCATGCTGAACCAGATTGGTGTGGTTTGTTTTCCATTACTGGCTGGCACTTCTCACAAGAAGTGAAGACAATGGATATAAATGAAATCCTGGTGTCAAGCCAATGATTTCCTTGGATTTTCTGGTGATTCCACTATCTCCAGCTGTACCTTAATGCATCCAAACAGGCATCCCTGCTGCTGGCGTTTTCCTGGCTGTCAAGTACTTCCCTTTGCAATGGTAATGATGAATTTTAACAGGGACTATTTCCATTTAATAAACGATTAATCTTAATACATTAATAAATTTAAAATAAAAGGTGAATTGCTATGTAGTGACTAGGAGTATAAAAGTTATGCAAGTGCTAAATATCAAAATTACAATATTTCAACAATCCAAAGAGTTCTCACATATTCCTGAAAACAATCTGAATTTTCTGACTTAAATTTTCTACCAGACCCTTCTGACTTTGTATCAAAAAGGAGGTGAAAACTCCTTTCACATGCTGAGCACATGCATAAAAAGAACATGTGTTACTTATTAACAGGAGAAAGCATTTATTAAAATCTATCCTGGCTTTCGCAAATAAGATGACTTCATGCACAGGAAAGAGGTGTATATGATAAGTTGTTATTTCAGGGCTGTTTTGAAAACATTAAAAAAGGGGGCTGAAACTATTTTAGATGCCACTTTTAATTAATCTAATTTCCAGAAGGAATTTGACCAGTCACAAAGCAAAGCATAATCTTTGGAAAAACCCTAAGCCCCACTCATTTAAAACCCTTTATGGAATAGTAATGTTTCTAGTTCAATATTTTATGAACTGCAGAAGTGTCAAAAGCTTTTTATGGTTTGCATTGAACATTCTGAAGGTCTATCTCAATTCTCACTGTAAAATGTCAATATTGTCTGGAGCAAGACCAGCAAAGTATCTCTTACTGCCTGGTCTTAATCTTCCAGTCCATTCTGCCAAAAGCTAAGAGGAGAATTTGAGAGTAACTCACAGTAGTCACAAACACACAAGTCACTTCATCTTCCACTGAAAACTTACCTAAAGTGAGATATTATATCATATTTTCCTTACATTAATATCCTGCTCAGATCACCATCAGACTATTTCTAACTTGGCTATTTAAATTTTTTCCATTTTATTCGCCACCTCCCTCACCTAAATGATGGGTAGGGTAGGGATTTTCCTGAATGTTGTAAGGGAAAGCTGAACTCAGCAGAACCTTCCATGCTCCAGAATGTTGTGGAAAGCATAAATGGAAGTGCTTGAGCACAGTCAATGAAGAAACCAGCAAGAAAATGAAGTAAGAATGGGATTAGAAACACAACATGGACCAGAACAACTCAAGGCACATATGGACCTGATCCGGACACGGGGAAGAACAGGGTGTGATCAGTCACCTGAAAAGCAGCTGCATTCACTCCCTGCATAGTTCATGTCTCCATGTGCTGGTGACAATCAATGTCTCCTCCTCTTCAGGATGGAGCTCCCGAAGGTGTCATGCCACAAATGGAACAAACCAAGGATCTTTGAAAACATCCAGGGCTATGGAATGGCCCCTTTTGCTCTCCAGGCCATGAATTTTCAGTGAGCACATCTATTTTTCTCCTCCACCTATTTCAAGGTAAGCAGAAAATCTTTGAAAGAAGGGCAAGGGTTTTCACGGATGAGCACAGGATCAGACTGGAGTCCATAATTGTGACTGAAGTCAGATATTGAAGAAAACAGAAGATGACACAGGAGCTGGTTGGTTTTAATGCAAATGCCCCAGGCTATTTTAATGCAAATGCCTATAGAAAAATCTATCATTAACTGCCATCAGTACTATTAGAACGTTTCATTTATCTATGATGAGCCAGCATTGAACAGTACTTACCCTATCCAAACAAAAAATAAATTAACAAAGTCCTGATTCCAAGAAAAAAGACAAATATTTATATCAACTCTTGCTTTTCATTGCAAAAGGGCAGAGTCACTACACTTGACTCTTCCTCTCAGTTTTCCTTTGCACAGTTAACCACAGAAGCCATTCTGCACTCACATTGCCTTTATTTTATCTGGCCATATTTTCTCAAACCACGCCCCAGTACACAAAGTCACTGGTTTGTACAATCAGCTGTGCACTGTAGAGAAATTAGGGAGCGCTTCTCCAGCAAACTAGCCCGCTGAGGGAACTTTTAAGCTAAAAATGCAAAATAATCTTTTAATTTAGCAAACCACTTCATAGGCAGTGCATGGAATAGATAGATAAAAGACAACAGAAAAATAATGTATATTGAGGGAACAAAAAGTACAGAAAAGTATCCTTCAAAGTCATGTTAAATCCAACTTTTTACTGGTTGAAATGAAGTGAAATCAAGTGATATGGCAACCCCTCATGGCAGAGGGCTGGAATGAGATAATCTTTAAGGCCCTTTTCAACCCAAACCATTTCCATGATTCTATGGTACCTTATTGTTGGGAAAACACAGATAAGAGATATTAAACTTTATAAGTCTCCTTCTGGAATTCTTTAGATTTTCCTCTGATTAAATTCAAGTGAATTGCAAATCAACTTTTTAAATGAGTTCAAAGTCTAATTACTCAGTATTATGATTCCAGTCAGAATATTGTTGAATTAGTGACATGTTATTAGATCACCATGATATTATTTCACAGTTCAGAAGTTTTCCTCCAAAGATACACAAGTTCTTTCAAATAATAAAAGAAATAGTACATTTGCAAATAATTAGATATCAAATTATTAACCAATGAATGTGTCAGAGGAGTGCTGGAAGTGCAAGTTGTGCAAAGAAAGGGAATTTAAGAAACAGTGCAGATGAAAACCAAGGGTCTACTGGAAATATCCTCTAAGATATTACTCAGTGTCATGAGAAAAATTCTGTTCTGGCTCAAACACTGAGATTGAACACTGCATTAAAAATATGTTCTCCTATCTCTAGTCTGCAGTAAAAGGCAGCTTGGAGCCCTCAGGCTGAGCTTCCTGCTGGTGTAAGCAGCACAGCTGGATTTTCTTCACCAATACTTGCTTCCATGGATTATTTTGTGTAATTCTTCAGATTTTCTAAAGAGAACTGACAGATACCCAGCATTTTCATCACACAGGAAATTCCATTATTGAAACACTTTGTCCTGATATCAAATCAGGACAAAACCTCAAAGTATCCCTTTGGGCTTTTTCACACAGGAAAAACATTCCCAGCTCTGTTTTTAAAAATGCCAACTGTTTGGAGTTGGTTTAGTGAAGAATGTTCATATTTTGTGACAAACTCTCACTGGGGGAAAAAAATCTACTTTCATGTCCCACATCTCCATTTTCCCTTTTGACTTCCCTGTACAAGTTTGGTTCCTAAAGTGCTGCAGAACTACTTTTCCTTGGTGACTGGATATTGGATGTGCTAACACAAGGTAGTGGATTTTGGTAAGGTGTTTGCTGTACTGCAATAATTAACATTGATTTTATTAGTAACTAAATAAAGCTGACTACAGAATTCATGAAAACAGTCACAAAATAGTTCAAGACATTTCTTTCTAAATACATAAATAAATTGCTGTTTATATCTCAGCCCAAAATAGGCATTAGCTAAGTACCAGTACTGCTTCCATGATAATGAGATTTATTTTAACTTAGGCAAGGTTTGACCAATGAATCTACAAAATACTTTATTAATGATGATTTACAGATGTACTGTGCTTCTGAAATGGGCTTTTCCTTTCCACCTATCACCTGTAACTTTATTTATGATTCTCCTGACACTCAGTTTAACTTTTAACTCAGCACATATCTTGCATATGAAACTGAAAATTTTAAGTATCTCCTTTTTGAATATAGTGTTTTGAATAGTTTGCACTTCCAGAGTTTCAGTATTTGAAATTATAATATGTGTCAAAATTTACTTTGCAGTCACTACAGCTGTGTTAGGCATAGATTTACAGTATCTGGTGCTTTTCCATTTGGTTGGGAACAGTTTCATCTTGGAGAAGCATAACTATTTAATATAATAATTTAATTTCTTGCCTTCCTAACTTTTCTGAGTTTAACAATATTCTAGATCATTATAGTAACTGTTATTTTTAACAGAATGTGTATTTTGGGAATAAAAATCATAGCAAAAAAAGATCACAAAAAAAATGGGATTTCCAGTATTAAAAACCTTCCTACTTAAACCTAATCCCTGTTAAGAACTATCAGGAATTTTACAGAAATCCTGTTACCAAGAGGGGAATATACCATTTGATTTTTATAGGATCAGATGTATGCTCATTGCATTTGTCTGGTTTTCAAAATTAATTAAAAGTCTTAAACACTTTCCATGAAAATATTGAAGGTGAACGGCAAAGGGAAAGTGAGAAGTTATTCCTGTGCAATGTCATGTTTGCTGTGATGGGCAGAGGGGTTTGGAGAGGTGATTTATTTTATATTTTAGCTTACTTGGCTTCAGTTCATAATTGGCTGTTCATGGCCTTAAAATTTTATCCTGAATCATTTTGCAGTCAGTGCTGTTTATCACAGAATCATGGAATGGTTTGGAAGGGACCTTCAAGATCATCCAGTCCCACCCCTGCCATGGGCAGGGACACCTTCCACTGTCCCAGGCTGCTCCAAGCCCCAATGTCCAGCCTGGCCTTGGACACTTCCAGGGATCCAGGGGCAGCCACAGCTGCTTTTGGCACCCTGTGCCAGGGCCTCAGCAGCACCCTCACAGGCAAGAATTTTTTCCAAATATCTAATTTAAACCCAGTCTTTCTCAGTTTGAAGACATTTCCCCTTTTCCTGATGCAGAGTCCCTCTCTGGCTTCCCTGCAGCCCCTTCAGACACTGGAAGGTGCTGTGAGGTCTCCACACAACCTTTTCATCTCCAGGATGAACAGCCCAAATTTTCCTCAGCCTGTCTCCACAGGGAAGGTGCTCAAGTCCCTTTACAACCTCTGTGGCCCTACAGAGCCCTCACACAGCTCCAGTATCACACAGCACATCTGGAGCATAGAAGGAGCATTGAACAGCAGCTGGACATGAGGTATTTCCTGAGATGTCACCTTCTTACAGTGGTGAAAACCATACAGCGGGCAAGTCAGGATACAGCTCCCTGTGGACAAGCCCTAGGGTCAATTATCATTCCATCATGTGCTTCAGAATCACAGGTTTCTGTGGGTAGGAACTGGTTCTCACCTGATCTCTTCAAACAGCCCAGCACAGGAGCATTCTGATCTTGCTTGGAGTCTTCCAAGCAAAGGCCTGTTGCCAAAAATAGCTAATTATTAATCTCTCCTAGCATGAATTTGAATGACTGAAAACATACAATTTGGACTAACACAGCAAAAATTCTTTTTTATCTTTTGGTTGTTCTTTGCTCTTATATGCATAAATAATTCAAAACATAAGTGCCTCCCCCTTGTTTCTGACTGCAAATGACATCTGATCCTCATGAATTCACGGAGTGCATGCATGATACTTGCTGTGCCTGGACACCTTCCTTTGAAACATGCACTAACCAAAGATGAGCTTTTATTCTGAGACTAAACAGAAGTTGTGTTCACTTAGTGAACAGGTCTGCATTGGGCAAGATTTGAAGTCAAGAGTCTGGACAAGATCTCTGGGGTTTTTAACTGAGAACGTTTATCTGAACAGAACAAGAGGAGTACGAAGATACTTTACTGACTCATCAGAACCAGTTCATCCAAGAACAAGGTAAAGCTGCTTTCATTCCACATTTTCCACAGCATTCTTTATACATTACTCCCCTTACCAAGTTTTCCAAACCAAAGACTCGGAAAGAAAACAAAATATGTAGTCACAAAGCACAGCTATTTCCCCCTCCCCAAAACCCCACGTGTTTAGAAGTCATACATGTCTTATTCACAACTCAGGCTGTAATCATAAGAGTGACAAAACCGCAAGGGCCAGGGCAGGAACAATTTTCTAGCTCTCATGTCACACAGCCCAGAGTCATCTGTTGCTGTCAGCTGAAGGTCTTGGATGCCTGGAATTCACCCCTGTGGGCAGTGATAGCAGTGCCTGCCACGCATGTAAAGGTGGCACAACTGTGTCTTTTCCTCCTCAGGATACCCAGAATAAATTGAGTGTCTTATCTTGCATTCATGGGAGATCTGCAGCTCATGGTACTGCCCAGAGCACTCTCTCTTCCACAAACTGGAAATACATGGAATTTTAGATCCAGCTGGCAAGCACAGACTTTGCAAGTCCCAGCTTTTTTTCCCCGGGAAGAAGAGACAGCAGTTCATCTTACACCAACTCTCTACTTCTTCAGGAACCATTTATCCCACTGCCAATTAAATAGATCTCACCAGGTTCCTCTCTTGTCATTCTCACTTCCTCCACAGTCTCCTTCATCTACAAGCAATTTTATGTAACTTATAGTTTTTGTTACCACACTGCTCTGAGTTGGTTCATACTGGCACCAGTGTTCATGAACCACCCATTACTATCTCATCTGGGCACACTGGTTTGTTTTTGGAGTCCCACAGGCAAGAAATGCCTAAGAGTTATTAACTACTATTTCCAGAGCAGATGAAAAGTGTAATTTTGTCTGCAGTCACCTGCCAACTTAGAATTGTCAAAATTGCAACCAGCTTTTGATTTTTAAAAGTCCACATTTTAATGATAGTCTATTGCAATCTCTGTTTTCCTTTGCAATTATTTAAAAGCCAATTTTCCACCATTCATTCTTCACTTGGCACTCTCTCTTCCAATGGCTGGCACAGAGAATTGTAGTCTTGTCATATAATTTCATTCCATGGGAGCACTCCCAGCTTTATGTTTCATAGCTTTATCTCTCCATTTTGTTTGCTTTTAAGTTGTTATAGGTAAGAAGCACTGTTGAAAAGAGGCAGTATCATAGAACAGCTTTGCCATCCACTCAAGATCTTTATGTTACGGAAGTAGTAGCACAAAATTCCTCTGGGTCAAGTTCCAGTGGAATTAACAACGAATCTCAAAATAAAAGCAGAGCTTCAAGAAACAGCTGAGCTGTAAGAGCAGAGTTTCTCTGACATTTTGTTATCCAAGTCTGCCACTTTTATGACATGAAAAAACAATATAGCCTCATTCTGCCTTCTAAATCAGTCTGGTGGTGTAACGGAGTGCCCAGCCGTACTCATTTCAAACTCATTAATTATACGGTATCTAGTGACTTACTGCTACTTCTTGACTGGTTTATATTTTCTTATATTCATCCAGGATGTCCTAAATGCAACTGCTTTAATCTACTTTCTTCCCTGGTAAATCAAAATTAGAAGAGGGTCTAACTCCATTGTTTCTCTGTCAAGAAAAATGTCATTTACATGACACTGACATATAGAACGCTGTTTTTATTAATGCCATGAAGCATCTTGGATATATATGGCTTTTGTAAGGCCAGGAAATAGTTATTGGTTGCCTCTGTAACTGCAGTCATAACCACTGTGTTTTCTTACTTGAGTCTCATTGCTCTGTTACCATGATTATTCTTCCCAAAACAACTTCTACAGAATTTTTACTATAATCACAGTGCCCTTCTCCTGACAAAAGCTTAAGCTGGCCACATGCACTGAAATTGGGTTTCTGTCTTTGCAGAGAGGAACTCCCTGCTTCATCCCTATTACCAAGTCCAAGGGAGCTCAAGAGTGTGATCCCCCAGCAGTGCCTCATAAAAGACTGCAGAATTAATATTATATCTATTATTGCCCTGCAAGGTGCAGTTTGCGCATACAAGAAAACATATTTTCAGGAATTCCTCTTACAGCAGTACATGTTCTACATAGCCTCAGATGACTCCGGGAAAGAGATGAAAGGTAAGAAAATAGAAACATTTTGCATGGGTGTCTTCACATCCTTCTGCAATTTCCACGCTTTTTATCCAGATACCTTGAAACCAATACATACCTACTACAGAGGCAGGTGAGGGGAACTTTGCCTTTAGTTTTTTGAGGATCTCACTGATGGTGGGTCACAAGTTTCCTCCTGGCTCTGAACTTTAAACGGGAGTCTCAGCTCATAAAGCATCAGGAGCAGTACTGCAACAGCACTGCTGCCTCCTGATGTCAGGATGCAGCGTCCTTCAGACACTCCCCACCCACTCAGCCTGCTGGTACCTGGCATTCCACCCTCAAAACAGTGGCGGATGCTCTTTTGAACAGGTATTTCCATGTCTGGCAGGAGGCTGAGACAGGTTCTTTATTTGTCTTGTTTTTCGCCCGGATGCGCGAGGAACAGAGTGTGATCCTGGAGCTGTCGTTTTGCCTTAGAATGTGTCCCAAGCAGCAGAAAATGTGAAAGCAGCAGCTTCCCATTCATCATTTGCTACCCAGACTGAATCCTTGCTGGCTGCCTCATGATCTACAGAGATTCCTACGGAAATGGAAACCTCTGATGACATCGAAAGCTCATTGTGGGTGTGAGAGGCAGCTGGGCCTTCACTGGAGTGCTTTGGAAAGGCTTTTAACATGACAATGCTGGCAAAGCCCCCTTGATATGTCCCCGTTTCACTGACTCTGGGACCTTTTGAGAATTACTTGCAAAGTGTTTAACTCAAAGTACAACAGTTGCAGACATCTGGAAGGCTGCAGTTCTGCTCAAACTTTCCACTGGGATAACCTAGCCCGGGGAAATCTGCCTTGAGGACTGATTTGCAAAGAAAATAAATTTAAGGCTTCTTTCACTCCTAAAAAATGATACCTAAAACCTTTCTTATTTTACCATGGTCTGTTTGTGGAGTGTTTGCAGAGAAGCAGGTGTGTCTGCTTTATAAAATGTTAATAGAAGTATTTTCTGATTAAGGTATCATCAAATGAAGTCCATACAAAAAAACTGACCCACAGAGATATCACCAATCTATGACACAAGTCAGATACAACTCCTGTAAACAGTGAAACAATATTTTCAGATCAGTGTTTTCTGCAGACACCGCTCACACGAAATCCTGCTTGTTCAAAAGAGCAGCTTTTCTGCAAAAAGACCATTTTAACTTGCCCTTTTAATAAGCCAAGTTGCCTTAAAAGATCAAAGACACCAAAAGGATTGGGAAGGGAAAACTTGTAACAGTTGCAGACAAAACGAGGCTTCTTAGCTTTCACCAAGCCATCAACAGCATGGTTTGAATGTCAAACCACAGTTTCCCCAAAGTGCTTGGAAGGAATACAAGTCTCCTGGGGTCGAACATCAGAACTGGTTCCACAAAAAACTCAGGGCAAGGGACAAAAGGTTTAATCTAAAAATGAATTGCCTGCTACCAGGAGGCTCTGTGCCTACATGGCTCCTGTTCTGTCCTCATGTTTCAGCAAATTCTGCAGTACTGTTGTGAGAATATTTTTTCATGCAAGGAGATTAAGCAATCAACAAAGAATTATCATTGTAGTGCAGAACTTCTGAATGACATTTCTTAGAACAATTCTCTGTGGTTGTCACTCAAGTGCCCTGTACTTTGACAAGAGATGTCTGAAACACCTTGTTGAGAAATTATTTGATATCTTTGCTAACTCAACTACACTGTATACAGCACCTACATTTTATACAGCTCAGCATACTTATGTTACCTAGAAATGATCAAAATTATTATAGAACAGAAAAAATACACTGTATTTCCATTATTCTTCAATACACATTTGAGTTCAGAAGACCTCAAATTAGAAAACTAGAGCTATGAAGCAATTATATTTAAATAAAGTTAAGAAAAATAATTTTCTGCAATTAGCAAATATTTTAGGCATAATCACAGCTATCCTTAAATCCTCTCAAACACATAGCTGCTTTAAAGAAAATTAGCAGATTTTGCTAATTTAAGTTTTTCAGAGCCAAATCCCCATGACAGTCTTTCAAGATACCTCTCATGATGCAACTCATGATGTCAGAAAACTAACCTTATGTTTGGAATTATTTTATCTTACAGAAAGCTGTAGTCAAAAGAAAAACCCACATTCCTGGAAAAGAACAAAAGAACCTTACATATATACATTTCCTTTATTTTCTTCCTGGAAGCAGCAGTGGCTGATAGTAATTTTTTTCAGGACTTTTGCAGGGATCTGCAGTTATTATTTTTTGCCATGGCTTTCAGATTACGCTGCTTTCATACTTTTCCTACCTGTCAAAGGGTGAGCATCTTTAATTTGTAACCCTTTTTGTAGCTTATCTCTTGAAACTGAACTCACAGAAGTGCCTGTTCCTAATTTCCTCTGCAGTATCTCCCCTTTGTTTGCATCTATAAATGGTTCCAGGACAAAACAGGGTAAATCTGCCCCGCTTTAAGTGAAAATAATCTATTTGTATGAGAAACGAGAAAGAGGGGGAGACCATTTACAATGTCTGGGAGCGACAGGACAAGAGGGAATGGCTTCAAACTGACGAAGTTGAGCCAGAAATGCCACCAAAAACTCAGGTGGCTGAGCCACTGTTGTTGAGCATGAACACTTACAGAGTCTGTGCCTGCATCTAATCCAGCCCTGATTAAATATTTAGCAATATTCTCTGGACACTTCTGACAGCCTAGAAAATCCAAGCCAGAAATACAAAAGATGCAGCTGAGCAAGGGAGTGTGGCTGAAGCACAAACCCCAGCACTGGCCAACAAAACAGGCCTAGAGATAGACTGCAGCCAGAGCTTCTAAGAGGAAAAGTATTCCCCTCTGTGGAAATTTTAAGAGGAATTCCAGGAAAGGGAGAAACTGGTCGTAAGAGAAAAGCTGGCCCAGCTGGGCAGCTGCATGATACACACAGGGGCCTCAGGTCAGGTTAGTGGGGTTGAAATACAGGAGGAAACACTAACTCAGGGCTAATTAAGGCTCTCCTGCACTTTGTCACCTCCCATACACGATTATGAGGAGCAAATATACACTGTAATTGTCACGGACTCTTGAGAAAACATAAAACTCTGCCAGCTGTACAAATGGGACTCAGACAAATAAATTCACAGGTGATAGTTCTCTCACAGAACAAGCCCCACACTGAAAAGTGACTCTAATTAATCCCTCTATTTTTAACATGGACATCTCTCATAACATTAGCTGAGGAAATCTTCATCTTTCATGGCTGAAACGTGAGTAGCAGAGAGGAAGGTGTGGACAAGTTTACCCTGGAGTAACACACCACTTACTAACCACCATGGGCCATGCTCTGACCTCATCTGGAAAAGTCCTGGGCAGCTGATGGCCATGCTTGCCGTAATCATACTACTGCTGGCAATCAAACCAATTAATTAGAAGAATTACTCACAAGTGTCTTTATGATTACAGTAATAATAACTCTTCCAACTTAGACTCTGCATTCTGCTACAAAAATAAATAATACTGCAGCTTCCTTCTGGTTTGACACAGAAGCATCTGGCAAAGTGCTGTTATTTCACAGACACTACCCCCCTTACCCTTATCTGTGTCCACTTAATCTACTGCTTTTTAAATTCCATTTGCATTTCTAATAACTTCAGTGTCAGTTTGACAGATACAATAGCTTGGTCATTAACTAAAAAATACAACAAGACTTGCCCCAAATCCAGTAAATTCCACTATTATCATGTGCAAAGCTGTCAGTTTGGTTTGGTACACTTATCTCTGGTGTTGGTTGAAGCCAAACACTGAATATTTAATTAGCCAAAATGACTGTGGGAATGCACTTTTTTTTCATGTAACAAGTAATTTTCCATCCTTTCATAGATGGCATGCATTTTGTGCAGTTTTGCACTCTTAGAAATAGAAAGGAAGTCATAGGTTTTCAGAGAGACACAGAATGGTACCTCTGGCTGATTGCCAGAGATGGGCAAGACATTTTTTTTTACTGAGGTTGCATTTGGCAAAAGCACTCAAGGCACAGTTTGGACCCAAAGAGAAGCCTTCCCCTGTTCCTGTTGATTATTTCTATAAAGCTGTGGTCAGTGACCTGGTCCTCTGCATTAGATGCAGCATGAGGAGATGGAGTGCAGGTGGAGGGATTGCTTCGAAGTTTTGCCCCTCCAGAGCTGTGCATGTCTTCAGCATTGAGAAGAAATGGATTCCTGCTGTGATCTTAAACATGAGTCTAGGGAGCATAGAATCATGGAAGCACAAAATGGTTCAGACTGAAAAAGACCTTGAAGATCTTCCAAGCCCTCTGACAAGGGCCATATTCCACTAGACCCCACCCAGCCTGTCCCTCAACACTTCCAGGGATGGGTCATCCACAATATTAAGGCAGCTGTTCATTGTTTCGACTTCCAACATCCCATAACTGGCGGCTGTCCAGAGAGGAGCATACATGTCCCAGCCTTGCTCAGAGCCCAGGGCAAAGAGAGCCCTGCCCTCCCCGCCCCCAGGGTTTGTGGAGGCCACAGGTCAGGAGTCCATTCCCTTTCTCTCAAAGACACAATTCAAACATGTCCTGTGCCTCACATGTCCAGCCTCCAGGACAGCCAGGGGTGCAATGGCCCCATTCCCAGAGGAAATCTGATCTCCCCCGGGATATCCAGCCAGAGGAGCCAGGCAGGACTGCCTTCCTGTCCAAATGCCTGTAGCCCAAAGCTGTGAGTGAGTGCTCAAGCTGGAACTAGCTCTTGGTGTGTGTAGCGTAAATCAACAGGGGAAGGCCTACAACAATCTGCAGTGCACAATTTATGCTTTCATGGGCTTTTATCTTTCTAGTTCCCTAAGGTAATGGAGCAATTGCAGATAATTATTGCAGAGATTATTATCTAATTCATACTGGGAATCTACCTGACAGATATTATTCATTTGGCCAATGAGCACAGCTAAATTTAATTCCTATCTGGTCTCAGTTCAGTCTTTCAAAATAAAATAGCAATTCCACAATTCTTTGTGCTACTGGCAAGGTACTGAGAAAATTGATGTGGATAAAATGCCTGTGCTTAGCAGAATTATGAATGTGCTTTACTTAACTTGCTCTCCAAATTAACATTAAAACTTAATGAATGTATTCACACGGAGGTTTTAGAATTAAGAAAACAAGGATGAAACTGTATTTCATTTTTGACTCCTGAAGGCAGAAATAATATATATATCTATGTCTTTTCTACTTCTATTTCCAGGAATTAAGATAAGTTTGGACACTTTCCTCACAATATGTCTCTTTAGTTTTTTCTCAAAAAATATTTGTGAATGATGTTTTTATCTAGAAACAAAGCCGCTTTAAAAATTGTATTACAACAGCTATTTTGACTCTATTACCAAGATGACTGATTGGTTTGGCAAGCAGAAGGCTTTTCAACTGATGAATTTACTAAATGTAAAGGATAATTCAATCTATTTTAACAGCTTACTAATTTTTATATGGTAACTACTTTGGATTACTCAGAAATGTTTACTTAGAACTCTTAAGATGTCCTTGGCTTTTCTTTTTCTAATTACAGTTGTTTCATTGCAAAATAATTCCTTCCTTTAGTGGGTATAAAGGCTACCCCAAATTTTCCTTTTGCATCTCAACTACGAAATGATGTTGAATTTAAAAGAGCTTTGAACACCCTTCCCTCCTTCCTTCCTTTCCTTCCTTCCCTCCCTCCTTCTTTCCATTTGAATTATATCCTGATTCAAATTATATTTTTGATTTTAATGTGGGAGAGTCCTGAAGCAACTGGGAGGGAATTCCCAATGACAATTTTTGCAGCACTGACATGAATTTGGGAAAATGCCAGTGTATCTGTACATTCCAATGCGTACTGGAAGCACATTACTACTTACCCATTCTATCAATTAATAAATTAAGTATTTAGTAAATAGGTACATATGTAATGACCTGGAAAAGCCACGTCAGTCTCTGCTTTCTTTACATCACAAGTAACACAACAGTGAACAGGACAACACTTTACACACTGAGTAGAACGTGGTGCTTTGCTGTCCCAGTCTACAAAACACCCAACAAAACCTCTGTTTGAGTGGATTAAGAAGTCGACACACTCTGCTCAGATGCAGTGCTTCACTAAACCCAGCATTTCCTGGCTCCCCACTCCACTAAGCACATCTTTCTGATGCACATGAATGTGTGTGAGCCCACCCTCCTTCCCAATCTCATCTCTTCACCATAGTCAGCAAAATCCTACCCAAACTGTGGCTCCTTGGCACCTTGCCAGTCCCTTGGGGAATGTGTCTTGCTTGTGCATGCTCCCTGTCATCCAAAAAAGGAGGTCTAGCCCCAGAGGCTGCAAGTTTCAGCAAGCAATGCTCCATTTTGGGCTCCGTAAGAGATATTTTACTGTACCTGTTCCTCTCGATAGCCAAATATTCTGCAGGAGCACAGGCCTTGTTCCCCCATTGATTTATTTCTCTTTTTCTATGAATTTTCTTAGTCGGGGTTAAGTACCTCCTCACCGCAGTATTTTAAGGCAGTACGGTTTCTCTGGCTACCATTTTTCCTCATTTCACATCCAAAGCTCAGTGAACAAAACCTGCAAACCACATTGGTTTCTAAGAGCTTTAATAGAGAATTTCACCTCTTCCCCTCAAGCTTGGTGCTTTGCACACTCAAGGTTGTGTTCTCTTTTTACTTATGTCCATGCACTGAGGCATTGCCTTTAAAACCTACGCAACCTATAGATAATCTCTATAATAATATGTATATAACATGTACTGTAAAAACATTCCATTAATAACGTCCCCATTATGAGGTGACAGAGTTTCAAAAGCGACAAAAGTGTTTAAAAAAAATCTTGTCTCTAAGCTCCTTTTATTGTCACTGGACAAAGCCAGATTTTTGTGTCCTTTAAGATATAATCCTTTATTACCTCTACTTTTGAAGAAGCTTCTCTCTCTCCACTGACTGTACCCTCCCTTTCTCTCTTTACTACTGAAATATTGAAAAGGTTTTTTTTCTTTCCATTTTAGAATAGAAGTAAACTGTGAATCTTCTAAATGCCTCACATCTGGTTTTTGAAGAAAGACATGTTCTAGTGACAGGTTATGACCACGGAAGCTGATCCAAAGGAACAAGGATGTCAGTCTCCTATTCTGCCACTCTGAATTTCAAAATTATGCGTGATCAGCATCCCAAAATCAGAGTGCATCAGGGAAGAAATGGCTCAAGGGGAGTGCCCAAATGCAGTGTGAAAGCACCAGCATGACGCTCCCTAGTACCACTATACCACTGTCAGCTGTAGAGTCAGATTAATGATGACTATTTGGTGTCATGGGGGAAGTAAATCTGTATTTTCAAAGGTTCACTTAGACATTTTTAAATGCAAAAGGCAGAGAGTTTTCATGTTTCACTCACTTCTATCTTTAACCTGGCCTGATATTTTTTTCCAAGCAGACTTGCTTCCAAAAGCACCTGAGGTAATCTGGGCAAGTGCAAAAAGCTCCAGTCCCTCAGCACCCATTAATTCAAAGAGCAGATGAAAAGCCTTACACACGATTTCTGCTGAAGAGCTCCAAAGATTTAGGGGACTCCCAGCTGGGTGGTAACAATACAGCCCAGATTACTCCAGTGAACGTATGACCTACTTATTTCAGCAGTGAAGTGGGAAAATGCTAAACCTTTACCAGCTACAATGGTAATTTATTGTCATATTAATATCTGAGTTCCTGAAGTGCCCAGTGCATGTGTGGGTGTGTCCATACGTGCCTAATTTGATACATCTCTAAGTACATATACACATACAGGAAAAATATCCTGTGTATATATACACAGATAAATCTGTTGAATACTTTAGTTTAAAAGAAGTTTGTCTACTCCTAGTTGACACCACTGATAGAGAACAGTCTAGCACAGATTGTATTACACTATATAGAGGACAAGGTTTTATAACTACTAGACCTGTTCTGGTTAAAATTTAGAGCCAGAAACCACCACTGGTTTTATTTTACACAGTTTTGCTTTTGATTTTAGGGAGCTCTTTGGGACAGGAGTGGTGTCATCTTCTATGTTTGATTTCCATATAAACATCCCTGAGCACAAGACCAGATTTTAAACAAATGCAGGGCTTTGGCATTCCATGGACAGCAGGACTTTGTAGCTGAGCCTTGCACACAGCCAAGCAGTGGTACAAAGACTGAGCATTCCCTCTCCTTATGGGACCAGAACCCTGGTTTAAAAAGACCAAAGCTTGATAAATAACCAGGTGAACAGCTCTTCTTTCTTTGCGTGCAAGTGAAATCCAACATCTTATTCCACAAGGAACAGGCAAAGGACAAGCACACGGATTTTGATTTCCATGGCCTACCCAAAGAGTACTAAGTCATTAATTACTGCACCTCATCAACTTACAGCTGCCAAGTGGCACTGAGTTTGGGAGTACAGGCTGTAACTTCAATTTAAATAACTACTGTTAGTGTGAAGGCTTTATTTTTTTTTCCCCCCTTTTTCTCTTTTCCAGCCAAGGAGAATCACTCTCCACAACTTCATCTGTCAAGGGCACGCACATCAGGAAAATAAGATGGAAACAATGTAGAATATAATGCAGCCACAAGGGGTTCCAGATGTCTTCCTTCATCAGTTCAAAGTGTTTTAAGTGTGTTTTCTCAGATGCTGTGTAGAGATAAATCAGTGTATTGAACTATGATAAACTGCTTATTGAGTGGAACTACTTTTTTAAAATTCAACAATAACATGAACTTGTAACATACTCATTCATGCAGCAAGGTGTATGAGCAACTGCCCATCCCACTGCATCATAAAGCACAAAATTTGGAAAAAAGCATTTATTTAGGAGTGTTCATGTTCACAGCACATTCTGAGCAAAAATGCTTCAGTTTTTCTTATATAAAAGCTCTTGAAGAAGGCTGGACATTACTAAGAGGACATTTAAGGGACATGCAAGTGATCAGAGTTTATCCCTTTTGTTGATGCTTTTTTCAATGACTTAAAGACAGAAAACCAACATGGACCTTTCACATGATCTACTTTGGAATACGTTTTAAAAAATTTTCTTACTTCCAGTGTATAAACAGTTACACTTTTCTATTTGACTTATGGACTATACAAAGCACTTAAACCGTTTGGTTTTTCTAGTTGAGACATGAATTCCAGTTTTAATCACCCAGAGTTGAAAGTGTAATGTTCCACACAAACATCTGGTGACAGTGACAGGAAAGAAACAAGGAGGAAATGAAAAAGCACATGAGACAGAGTTAATGGAAAACCTCCTGAATCACATTTCTTCTAAAATTTAATTTTGCTTTGCACTGGAAGAACCCAAGAGGTATTCTTGAACTGTAAACAACCGTGATTCCAATGCAGCAAAGATGTCCTGAATTTACTGGGTGTTTTCACCAGAAAATCACATGGACAGGGCAGTTTTCAGCATTCTTACAGCCCTGTTGTGAAATTCCTGCCACACTTCACACTTGAGCATCACATTTACCTCATTCACTCCAGTGGGAATGTGTGACCTTCTTTTCCAGTAGATCACCCTCAGGAGCCCCCAGTCGAAGGAAAACATTGCATTCAGTGGTTTAGGTTTTGCTGATTAAGGCAAATTGCAGTCTGTCCCTTAAGATGATACAAAAATTCTAGATATAAGACACATTAACAGCTTTTTTTGGGCAGTAGGTGAATTCCTTGCAGTGAATTTGTTCTCGGGGGTATCAAATTTTCCTTTTTTACTCTCAACTGCCACCAGCACACTGAAAAACAACGGATGATTACATTTTGGCACCAAATCAGAGAATAAGGACCAGTATGTGCTTTGTAGCCTCCAAGGAGCATTCATGGGATTGAAACCTGAAACTCTCCGCATTTCAGAGTTGCAGCAAACAAAAAGTACTGCTTTAAAGCAGTGACAAATAGTCAGAGACAAAAATGACTAACACAATATTAACCCCCAAAAAGTCAGCGTGAACATCAGCAATTTTGTTATCAGCAATTTGAATTATTAGCTCTTTCTTCAGAACAACTTAAGAGGTCCAAAATCAGACTTTAGCATTTGGCTGGTTATTATACTGAGAAGGTTCAGCCTGG
The DNA here is from genome assembly GCF_020740725.1 of Corvus hawaiiensis. NCBI lineage: Eukaryota > Metazoa > Chordata > Aves > Passeriformes > Corvidae > Corvus > Corvus hawaiiensis. The sequence goes on from NC_063214.1 coordinate 2,429,594, forward strand.
TACAGTGACAGAGGATAGGAAAAGCAGTAGACTGCCCCTCTTTTATAAATGGGACTTGACCCACAAGGAGACCAAGATGTACAACTCTGGTCATATGAGACGGTGTCAGAAAACCGACTGCCCAGGAAAATTGAGGATCCCCCATCCCTGAAAGTGTCCAAGGCCAAGCTGGAGCAAGCTGGGATAGTGGAAGTTGTCCCTGCCCATGGCAGGGGTGACACTGGATGATCTTTACAGTCCCTTCCAACTCAAAACCACCATCCACTAATGTAGATAAATTAGTATCAATTTATGGCTTGGTATTCACAAAGGACATACTTAGCAAAAAACTTTTCTCTACTGTGTATTTCTTCCCTATAAACAGTCAAACTTCTACTGTCTGTTTGGTTTATCTAAAGATATTTTAAAAATATTTTTCCTCCTACTTATGAAAAAAAATGATGCTATTGTTTGCCAGAACCTTTGCTGGTAAAACACATGCTCACATCATCATGAAATATATATGACCGGTAAATGATGTGCTAGTGGAAGAAAATACGGTGCTGAAGTATAAAATTTAACTGTTGAGTGTTGCAAGATGGAAACACTATCAAATCATGATAATGTTTTAAATTAAAGAGTTTAGAATCACTGATTAGGCTTTTACTGCATTGACAGAAGGGTCACACTTCCCTTTTTAATACTTTGTTAACTGCCTGCTTTGTCAATAGGAAATCACAGAAAAAAAATATTAGTATCAGGAAATGTTTGTTTATAAGATATTGACAGCATTTCTATTGCTAAATGTCATAATTTCACTGATAAAGTGTATTCCTAAACTGGTACAGCAGTATCCTACTGTCAACTAAAACACACACCAGGGGAAGCAGAGAATCAACCAACAAAGAGAAAGGAAACACCCCAAACACAGCCTTTTCTCTCTCTCTAGGACACTGTTACTCACTTTCAGAACTACTGTACATCACCAGAAACACACATTTTGTTATGCTGACTTCCACAGCCTGTCACTCCTAGTCTGTTCATGCAAAGCTGCCAGAAATTTAACAAAACATGTATTCATTTGAACTCTGTGTTCCTCCAGCCTTTGTTGGACAAAAAACCACAGCCAATACTACATGTTCCAGCTGCAGGGATTTTTAGTCTCCAAATATATGGGAGGATGACTACAAGTTTAGCACAGACTGAGCAAAGGGGATTGCAGATTCTCCACGTTTAATAAAACAAGACAGCACTGATAAATTATGGCAGCTCTGAATTGTAAGCACAACACGCTGAAAGGTGAGGCTGTCCAAAAGTACCAGCCACTTCCCACATCCTCTCCTCTCCTCGGCAAAGACAAAGTTATTTCGAGCAGATTCAGGCCTTTCTGTGCATCTTGGTTTCCCTCACACATTGCTGGGCCTCAGATCACAACAGGCCTTCAGCACATCCTGAATATTAGTAAAATATATTAATCATTATTTCATAAGCCCACCAGTACAAAGTACCTGCTTAAACTTATGCATGTCTCATTTATTAAAGAAATAAAGGCAGACTTGGGAATATACGTAGGTGCTTTCTGGAGTAAAGGCCTGAGACTGTCACCTCAGGGATCTGAAGAATTTTCCTTCTTCCATTCAAGTTAAATGAACGATGAGAAAAAGGAATTGAGACAAAAAGGAATTGAGACAAAAAGGACTTCAAAGTATGGCACAGGAGGTCTCTGAAAGATTTGGTTTATTTAGCAAGCAATGAAATTAACGTGATGCACCACCATAGTGGTGTCTGCAGGAAAAAAATATTTAAGATCTGTGAAGTTCCAGTAGCTATTTAGGGTTTTTTACATTTTTTTATGCTACACATTTTGCTTCTACGCAGTAACATCGCACGAGGGTTTTATTGCACCTCCAGTTTACTGCACATTATTGCTTTTAACATACTTATTCCTTGGAGAGGTCTGGGACTTTGTGGGCAGTGCAGCTACTCCTCCCTGCCTGGAACACCCTCTCTGGCAGAGTGGCTAGCAAATAATCCCTTCTTAAATGAGAAAGATGACAAATGGAAGGAGAGCCACAAGAGCAAGAGGGAGATGCATGTTGTAAATGTTCACTGAAAAGCTGGGATAGCTCTAGGTGATTCTTGTACTTCCTAAGCTAATGGATAAGCAGCTGACTGGAAAGAACTGGGCATAATGAGCGGAACAAACTACCACAGTTTCCAAATCCCCTCCTGCTGTCAGGCTGCCAGCAGTAGCACTGCTTTCTTCGGTTCAGAAAGACCTGGGAGCTGCACTTTCCCTCCCACCTCTGTCCTCCTGCTCCTCCAGGAACAGCACCAAGGACACATTCAAAAGCCAGGATGGAGACTCCCTGGGTTTGGTGACTCACAATGATCCTTGAATATCACTACAGCCTCTGTGCAAGCATTTAGCGCGGGGACAATGCCAGACAGTGTTTCAAGGACATTTAAGTGTCACTCAGGCTCTCTGTGCCCTTCCTATCAAAAACGGGATAAGCTGGCCACTGCCAAGTTGTGAACTGAACTGCCCTCAGTCAAAAATGAGCCACCTTTTCCCTACCTTACTTTCCTCTTGTCTTGTGATCTAGCAGACTTTATAGCTGAACCATGACAGGCAGGAACAAGAACAAGTCCTCCAAGTTATGCACCAGGGATAACTGCTAAAGTTTATCCTTTCCAGCCCGATCCAGACTATTCTGACACAACAGCTTTCACCCCAAAGACACCTGGCTGCAATGTGAGAACATATTCAGCAATATAAAGCAAAACAGAAAGAAAAAGAGTTCTCCAAAGCCTAAGAAGAAAATCCTACTTGCACACTGCAAACCAGTGAAGCTCCAAAGACAGAAAAATATTTAATGAACTTTGAACATCTGACTCCTTCCAGCATTATGGAAACAAAGTTGTCATTCCCTCTACAGTCCCTATCACAGCCAAGTCTATCCAGCACTGGAAAAAAATCCGCAGAATGGTACAAAATGAAAGCAATTGTATTTCCAGTTGTCACAATATTTTCTCAACATTTTCTCCCTGACAAGCAAGAGAGATTTCTTTTGTACAAGAACTGCTTCCAAAAAGGCAGAGAAGCCAATACTATTAGTTCAAATCATAGTAAATTTAATGTTAAAAGTAGTTCCCACACTCTAAAAGTGGTCAGATTTTTGGTAGTTAGTTAGTTTTTGTTTTGTTTTTTGAGCTAATTATAATGTGGTATAGATGATTATATCCCAAATAATGATTGGAACATCATCTCCTTGAACTAACAGCTATGTGTTGCTTAACACTGCTGAGCACTGATCACAAGGCCTGGTCACACAATTTTCAGTAACTCCAACTTCTCAGCAATTCTGGGGAAACGTTTTCTGACTCAGATAATTCTGATTTTTATCATAATGTGAGACTTAAAAAATGAAAGCCCTACGAGAAAAGAACCCAGAAGGACTCTCCAAACAGGGGGAGGATCTACAGTAAACAGGTATTTACAGAACTTTAAAGAAGTGAGGATAAATTGCTGTCACTGTGGCTCTCTGCAGGAAACACTGCAAGTTTTGTCACTGCTGCTGATGCACCATTTGTCACTGTCCCCTTCAGCCACACCTGCTGATCCCATTGCCTTCCACAGCCAGGAATCCAGACTGCTTCCCACAGGTGCCCTCGTGCACCAGCGCAGTTTTGGATGGATGTTCTAGTCACACAGTCCTGCACGGAGAACCACACTTCAAACTGCTCACAAGCAACACAGAAACCACAACCTGCCCCTGGTTTAAATAAATTACTCCTAACAACATTTAAACACTTGCAGGGAATGTGATTCCTTCAGGGAATTGCTTGAAAGGACAGCAGTGGGTAATGAGAGCACAATGAGAACCACAGATTACACATATATGGCATTAAACGTTTCCTATATACCTGTAAGAGGAAGATCTCTGAGCACACAGTTTAAACCTGGCACAACAGTACCAAAAAAAAAAAAAAAAAAAAAAGCAAGCTAAGGGCAATGGAAAATAGTGCATATTTTTATAAAAGTACTATTCCTTTCTGGTTGTTTCCATGTAGTGTGCTTCAAGTATGTCCTGGTCAGAGGAGTATTTAATAAATGAGATAAAAATTGTGATACACAGTAACTCCACCACTTTCCTGGACAGCCTGTAAGAATTTGGATGATGTTAACACCAAAGAAGAACTGAACAAATAGCAGAGAATGACAACTCGTTAGTCCAAGCAATAGAGTTAATTTATTATGCTTCCCTGAGCTGCGAACGGCCAACGAAAGCTAAACAAGGATGAACAGGAATAACACGCCGTGCAATACAGCATTAACTGCTTCAGCCTGCTCCAGTCAACCAGAATTTTAAACTATGCTTTATGCTTCCCTAAGCTGCCAAATCTTTTTCACTCCTGAGTACAAAGGCATACTGAATTTCCAGTATACACCTGCAGAAGTCTAGAAACCCACAGCTCTATCTAGGATTTCATCTCTACCGCAAAAATACATCAATCTTTATAAACAGATTGAAAACCAAACCAAAACAAAAAAGGAGGGTACTCCCCACATGTGCAGCCTCAAATATATTGAAACAACAGCCAGGAAAATGAGTATTACACCTTTGTTTTGCAGGTCTGTCTTCCAGCTACTTTTGTGTCCTGATTTTTTCCAGTTATTTGCTTTCTGCAAATAAATTAATCAATTACTGCCAAGTGACCATAGCTTGACATGCAGAAAATGTAATCTTTTCACTCCTAGGATTTAATCCTAATGATGAACATAACATATTTGAATCTCTGTATGTTTTTCAATGCATGGAGCTTCCCTGGATTAACACAAAAAAAGCAAGAAGATATATGTGCCATTGTGTAACTGTTTCATATACCAAACATTCATCAATAATAAGGGCAGCTTTCAGTGAAGAAATATAGACAGGTGAAGTGTATTTTTTTTCTGCACAATAATTAGTAGTATTGTGATTTTTCAGTGATATAAATTTAAAAACTAGGAAAACAGAACACAGATGCGGAATCAATCTGGAATAGGAGAGAACATAAATATAAATAGTTCTCCCCTAACTGCAGATGAATTCTAGCCATGCAACTGTGTCCAGAAGTCACACAATCTGCTGTTATGACTCTTCTAAATCCTTTTTTAAGAAAAACTGAGAAAGCAGCTCTCAAAATGTCTTAAATCCTTAAAAACTGTTTTAAATTGACAGACCTCAGTGGAGGAAAAGGAAAGACGAGTCATAAGTGACGTACTTCAATATTCTCAAGGCTTTTTGTCAGCAAAGCATTTTGCACTTTAGTTTGTGGAAAAGCCAGGGAGAGCTGGTAGGTGTTGTCTGGTCAGTGGCTGTTGTTATTATGGAGCTTGCCCAGGGAGCTGTGGCCCACACCGTGGAATTCCAGCTTAGCTGGGATTTGCTGCTTGCTCTGGATGCTCCTGTTCGTTTAAACTGCCTCTTGCTTGGCCCCTCTGTGTGTCCCCCTCTGGAGGGGTCCGTCACACCTCGTGTTGCACTCCAGATGTTGGGCAGCCAGCCAGGCTCCTTTACAGCAGGAAAAAAAGAGCAGCATCTCCAGAGGTGACTCATTTCCCACAGCAGACATTTATCTTCCGATGGGATGGGCTGACCTGTCATTGGCACATAATTCTCACTCGGATGCTGAAGGGCCTGGAGCAGCTCCGTGCCCAGCACAGGCTGAGGGAGCCGGGGCTGCTCAGCCTCGAGAGGAGCCCCAGCTGAGAGGGGCCCTCAGCCCTGGCTGTCCCTGGCTGCAGGGAGGGCTCAGGGCAGGGCCCGGGCTCTGCTCCGGGGCCCGGCAGCGGCACCAGAGCCACGGGCAGGGCCTGAGCCCGGCAATTGCCCTGCCCAGGAGGCAGAACTGCTGCTCCGGGCAGGGCCAGCCCTGAGCAGAGACCAGAGAGGCTGTGGAGTCTCCTCCCTGGGGACATTCCAGAGCCCTCTGGACACACTGCTGTGCCCTGTGCTCTGGGATGGCCCTGCCTGAGCAGATGCCCTGCTGTGGTCCCTTCCATCGTGACCCATTCCAGGATTCTGTGATTAGTGAATTTCCTTGTCTTCATTATGTTGACACTGATGTGTTGTATTTTACAGAAATAATTTTGGGGGGTTTTTTTTGTACCTTTACCAAAAGCCCAGAGCAATCAGGACTGCTAGAAAAGGTTACTCTCTAAGACACATTTCAGAGGTAGCATTAACGTGTGAGTTCTTAATTTCATTAGTGCAAGCTCCTTTGGCTTCCCACATTTCTGTTCTAGATGTCTGATCACAGGGACCTTTTAAATAGAAAACAGAAGCTTTTGTTCTTCTTCCAGCTCTCAATGCTTTCAAAAGTCAACCACCTGCTGTAGGATATTTGCTTTGATTTAGTATTTGATTTAGCTTTGATTTAAATTTACTCCACCTGCTTATTTTTCTTTTTTTTACAAAGCAATTAAGCCCAAAAATTCAGGCAAGTTGTCTAGCAAACCCCTAGGGAAGATATTTCTGAAACTCTTCCTTTCCTTCTCTTGCATTTTTCTTGATTCCCATAAAGAGAATTATGTAATTGTTTACATTATGATCATTGTGGTGAAGCCACAGTTATGGTCACCAGAAGAACAGATCTTTTTTGACATAAATTCTACAAAACTAAAACAGTAATTATTTTTTTTTTTAAATCTAAAATTTATGGCACTGCACGTATAAATGCAAATTTTACTATTTCCAGAACTATTGCCGTATCACACACCCACCAAAGAACCCCATGTTTTTTCATTTTGATGGTTTTGTGATTTGTGGATTCTGCCAATTCTCTTCTGTCAAGGAGCAGGGTTGTTCTGTTCCTTCTTTCATCCTCCTGGTTGCTGTATAACCTCTGCCCTCATGTATTTTGGTCTGTCTTTCTCTTCACTGACAAGTCCAAAGAATTTCTAAGGTCTACTGCACATGAACTTTGCAAGTTGAAAGAATTTTTACTTCTACCACCATACCACAAGGAAAATCTTCATGACTGATTTTGGATTAAAACATGCTAAAAAAGTAAAATGAATCTTAACAAAGGCATTTGCAGAACATTTGTTCCGCAATATTTTTTTTTTTAATTAAATTCAATAGGTAAATTTTGGTATGCCAGAAGAGTGAAAGGAATAAATAATGAAGTTACAGAATAATTTTCCTTAATACCAGGAACTTCTAGCCATTATTTCAAACCTCTCTGTTTTTTGAAGAAGTCACTTGCTAATACATATCTGTCCTTTTATGGCTGAATCCTTTTTATGACCTTTGCTATGATTTCAAACTTCATTGTGTTTGCCTTCCAAAAAAAAGAAAGCATGTTTTCAAAGGAAGCATAATCGCTAATAGAAATAGGTTTCTGTGTTTTTCTGGGAAATAGTTGTCTTTCCTTCACAACATGATTCTATTTTTCTTTTTCTCAAAATCCTTGAAGACCTAAAGTGCTTACAACCCATTTTACAGCTAAATCATTTTTCCTTGCTCTGTTAGTAAGCTAAATGACATTAGGCCATGAGTAAATTAGATGGGAATTGAACTGGGAGAGCTGTTTTTCCTACAGTATAAAAAGGATTCTGTGTCTGCTGTGTGCATTTAAACCTATGTGGGACAGGATTTTTCTTCTCTGAACTTCAAAACCAGCAGCTTTTTTCGAGAGAGATCACTGAGCAATGCAGCTACAAGACTGAATGAAAAAAACAGTCCCTCTCATTTCTGAAGAGTACAGGTCTGTTTAGACCAAAAATGCCAATTAGCAAGAAAATGCCCTGATGATGCAGGAAGGATTGAAAGCAGAACAGTTCCTAGTGAGACATCCGTGTAAGCACACACATAAAAAGCAGAGAGAATTTCTACAACTGATGTGTAATGTGATTTTTGAATTCCAACACCACTAGAGCACCTTGGAAAAGAAGCTCTGAGGATAAAAATGCTAAATAAAAATGAGGATAAAAACAGAACCCGTGCAAAACTTGCTGAGGCAGAAGCAGAGCCAGATGCTTTTAGAGAGCTGGGGAGTTTGCCTCCCTTATCTCGAAATGCAAGGCCGCATTATACAGTGCTAACACATGCAAGCAAAACCTTAGAAGAGTGAAAAAACTCACACCTTCAGTCCTGGAGCTGGGCTGGGTGCCACAGATCTATTAATAGAGTTCTCAAAGCCCAGAAGGGTCTCTGCACTGTCCTAGGCGCTGCTCTCAGAGCTGACAAGGTCAGCTAAAACTCCCGTGTGAATTCAGTGACTACAACTGCAAGGGCCAAATTCCTCCAGGCACATCTGAGGTACACTGGCATGAGAAAGTGATAAAAGAGCCACAAAACCCATCTTATCTCCTTCAAACCTGAAAACAACCTTTGAAAGTATTTTTTTTTTTTTTCCACGTTGTGTTCCCTTTCATTTGACCCTCAGCCAAATCACTCCATAATCTCCACAGCTCCTATGAGGAGTAAGTGGATTTACGTCACTGCTTTCCCCCGAGGAAACCAGATCCCAGCAGTTTGCTCACACGCTTTCTCAGAGCTGATGATCAGGTCACACACAACAAAGAACACCTTCAGATTTTATTCAGATTTCCTCTTTTCCTCCTTTAAAGTTTCTGCTGAGTTTACAGTGTTTTCTTTCAGTAATAATGAACATCTGTGACAGTGGAGGAGCCAAAATAAACCCCGTCAAGGAAATTCTATGTAGTTATGCTAAACAAGTTTTATTCACAGGTTTAAGTTTCGTACTAAAAGGGGTACAATGTCTTCCCACCCTGACATTACTGAAAGTCATGTATATAATACCAAAGGATTGCCATGTTCTTAAGATGATTTCTCAGTCGTATTGTCCCGGAATAAAAAGCAGTTGTGCAGCTTTCAAGTCATAACAAGGGGCTCAGTGGTTATTGTGTGAAATGTTTCTTTTATCACCATGATGAAAACCAGCCCGTGCTGGGAGGGAACCCACTCTAAGCAATTCAGGCATCAACCATTATCTGGGGCAAGTGTTGACCTGGCCTCAGACAAAATCCTTATTGTTCCCTTTGTTGTTCCCCTCAGTCTCCCTCGCAGTGTTTAGTTAGGATATGCAAATTGTACATGAAAAGAAAAATCACAGGTATTTCACTCCTTTTCCAGCTTCAACAGCTGGAACTGGCAACAAGTCCTCATGAAGTGATGTTGTGCTTAAGCCTTTATCTTGCTGCTTTTGCAATGTAATGTAGATTTAAGAAGGGATCAGTGGTCTGTACAGCTCTGTAATTCCCTCAGAAGTACCAATATGCTTTCCTTTTTTAATGCTTTTAAATGCTTCAGTTCTTTTTGTCCATGATGACCACTTCAGATCTTTAATTCAAAACCCCAAAAACTTATTTCTCATGTCCTCTGTTGCAATATCCAAGAAAAAGAGTCCCAGACATTTCTATGGGCTTTTTAGGAAGAGTCAATGCAGCGTCTTGCATATATATACAATAACAAACCAGTTATTATTATTCCTATTTATCGCCAATAAATTGACTTGAGACCATGTTCTTATAACACAAAAAAACCCCCCAAAAATACAAAGGAGTTGCAAAGGTGTCTCCTACAGTTTCACCTTTCTAACTGCTTTTCAGAAGCAATGAAAACCATGGAAATCCCTTAAATGCTTAGAAATCTTACCCCCTGGTAAATGTAACCTTTCCATGCACTGTCTCACCAGTGCAGAGCTCTTCCTTCTTGCTTTGCCCTCAGTCTTTGCCAGTATTTTGCTCACCAAGGAAGTCTGTTAACAAATGTGATTCAAACAAGACGGTTTTTTGTGCGCTTTTCTTAAGTTTAAAGAGCTCTTATTCTTATCCTAGAATTCAATGCATCCAAAGAAACCTCTTGCCTCTGACGTGAGGTCTTTAGGAGTTGGTAATGAGAGACCAACCAGAGCAAAGCAGAGAAGTCCATTCATGAAAAGAAATTTGGGGTGTTATTTAACCGAAGGCCAATCCACAAAACGCAAAAACTGTTTTTCACAGATCTCAGAGGAAAAGACAGAAAAGTCTTTTTTATTGTTAAATGCTACAGAAAGTGTTGATTCAAAATGCTCTCAAATACTGTGGGAGCACTGGCACAAAGTAATTATTTCATAATGTACACTAGTGAGTTTAGGTGCTAATCTACAATAATGCTTAGAGACTGCCGAGAGGAACTTATGGGAAGACATAGGAAAAGACAGCTTCTGCCCTCGAGAACCTAAAATATATATTGGAAAGAAAAATTAGGAAACTTGACCTTATGGATAATAATCTAGAATGAGCATTCCACATTACTCAACTTCCAACAGTTACCCTGCCAGTAATATATACTTGGGGTGCTTTGGTCTATACAGAAGACATGAACAGATGACTCCCAAAGAGTGTTTTATTTTGGAGATCTTTTTCTTCCTTTTTTTTTTTTAAATATTACTTTGTCCATTTAAAGAAAAAAATATTTCCTATTTAGGATGAACTGAGAAAGCTCCCCTGACACAAAGCCAGCAGGCACTGCTCACTGAAGTTAATACAGCTGTGGTTATACAAGACAGAAACGAAGCTGAGTCCTCTGACTCTGTTTCAGCCCTGGTTGGTTTTCTAATGAACAAATTAAAAGGTATCATTCTACACCACGCTCGCAGGAAGACTTGTGTGGATTATGTAAACCATAAAATCCACACGTTCCAGAGTATCAGCCAACAGGCCCTAGAGTGGAGGGAAACAATGCCTCTCTTTGAAGAAAGGAGAAAATGAGGACTTTCTGCACCTTTAAAACATCTTAAAATGAAAGCTGAGATTAGGAAGAGAAAAAAAAGGATCCTTCCCACCCCAGAGCTGGCTACTGATGGACGATTAGGTGCAAGGAAGAGCTGCATCATTATCCATAACAAACACAACCCTGCTTTTTGAAATTGTCTTTCAGACCACATCCACAAAAGTAAAAGATCTTCGTAATAGGAGAGAAAAAGTGTCATACCTGCTGCAATGCAATTTGACTGAATGAATTCCAGAGATCTGCAATGAAACAACAGAAATAAATGTAACTCTCCCATCTCAAATTTTACCTTTCGTGTATGAAGTGATTGACTAAACTGAAATAGTTAATTTTTATAGTTAGCTCAGTTCATCATTAAAAGAAAACCTAATTAAAACCAGGCTGACTCATTTAGCTCCTATCCAGAAAAGGATTTAACATTAGGAAGATACTACAGTCATGGCTTATCAAGGCTTTTGTCCTAAACCCCAACCCAATAAAAACAAACAAAACCATTTGATATTAATTTTGCCAAGCTAGAGTCTATTGGCAAAAGGAAAAATCTCCTACAGGGATGTGTAGAAGTCCCATATATTTGACATGTGGCTTCCTTGAATATCATGTTTTCTAGACCTCCAGTATTGAAATAAATAGATTTAACCTTTTCTGCACAAGAGATAACTGTATTACTTTGTGGGGACTCAGCGAACTTGAGGGAAAGGGGGCAAATTTCCCAACACATCCATGAGGTTCCCACAGCATTCCAGCAGGATGTACAGGCTGGAAATGCTAATATTTCATAGTGGAACAAGAGATGATGCAATTTCAGGGGACTGAAAATGAAATAGGTTTCATGAAATATGCCAAATACCCCCTGGGGTGCATCCCTGGGGTTCATGGAATTCTGTGGTTTTCCTTGTAGCTTGCTTTTAAATAAGACTAAATTAGAACCATGGCTCCTGTAAGGAAATTTGGCATTACAAGATATATAATCAAAGTTGTATTATGTTCTTTGAACTCTCTGCAGAGAGCAGGATTTTAGTTTTTGATAATGGGCTCGATGTTCATTAGCATGCACTGCGTATTTTTCTTGGGCCTGTCTCCACAGTTCTTCTGAAATAGCCATGAGTATGGAGAGTTATTAGGAAAATAGAGAAGAGTTTGAATAATGGTGCTTCAAATATGCTGAAGACATTGCATGGTCCCACACACTCACCTAAGACCAGGATGATCCTGTGGTTACAGGATTAGTTTGGGGATCTTGGAATTTTGTCATGAACTTCTTGTGCAGATGGGATGAAATCATTGATGCTCTGGGCCTTTATTCTCACCAGGAGTAGCATTTCCTTCTCCCACCTGTTCCCTGTTCATTATCCACATGCTTCCAAATAATACTGCCTAAAAATGTTAAGATGCCTTGGTAGCCAGTGCTGTTTGGACCTACAGAAATATCCCCATGCTGGTCTGGCAAAGGCAAAGTTAAGACGAATTTTCAGGAACATTTTCAGGGGGAGGAACTAACACACACAGGAACCAATCTTCAGGTCAAATCTTCATCTTTGCAGTACAAAGCTGGTAATAAGAAAATAGTATTCCTTGGATGAATATTAAGGGCATTTAAGCAGCAGCCCAGGAGCAGCAATCCACTCCTGGTCATTTAGAGCCACAGAAAGACAAAACAGATCTGAGCCAGGGTTAAATGACAGGACAAGTTCTAAAAGATTGGTTTTCATTTTCATATGCTGTTGAGTTCCCTGCTGCTGAATAACAGTTGAAGTGGTGAAATATTACGGGAAAAGCCACTCTTGCAGTGTGTCTGGCCCAAGCAAAACCCAAAACGACTGAAAGAGTCAACATTGCTTTTTTTTCCAAAGGAGTGACTCTGCAAATCCAACACATGACATATGTGTAAGCAACAGGGTCCAAGTTCGGAGAAGCGCTAAGCACCCTCAAATCTCCCCCAAGGTAGTGGGAATCACAGGTGTTCCCAGCAATGGCAACACCAAGGGTATCAGCACAAGGAAGGATTGTAGGCTCAGGCCTGTTTCCAAGTCAGACTGAATCTCGAAATTCCTCACGACAAAACTGTTGCTAACTTAAACTCAAACTTTTCCTGTGCTTTTGTCCCCTCCGTTAGGAACTTCTGCTCCCTAGCAACACAACTGGTGATTCAGGGAGCAAATTATCCCCTTTTCCACATTTCAGTGCTCTGGAAAGCGCTGCAAGCTCAGCACTGAGCTTTGCCACAACGCCTTCTAAAGTCTGTGGAAACACTGCCTGTGACTTCCAGAGGGTCACATGAACTTATGTGAGCTGGCAGATTTTTATGGTCAAGATCCTGAGCTGCTGAAAGTTCACATGCTCTGTATATCCAGAAGTTCAGCACAATCTGCCAGCCAGGAGCACCATTTTCATTGCCTCCACACACTATAGATTAAGAACAACCCCCTGTCTGTTAATCATAAATTATTTCCAGAAAAAGTACCTTTGCCTTGAGCTTCTGTATCTCTGTGAGCAATAAAGAGCTCTGCCTTCCCTCTTTCCAATCCCTTAACCCTGAGAGTTACACAGATCTGTCAGACTTCAATCCCTGCAATTTTTTTATTCCTCTAATTCAAAAGAGGTTTCATTGGTAACTTCATGGAAGCCCTTCTGCTTCTGACAGAAAAAAACCGTAGTGAAATGTGCATTATTATAGCCAGTATGAATTTACCAAATTACTCCATAACGGTACAACAGAATTGGAAGTTACTCATACTCACGGAGACAATCAGACAACAACTTGATGATGTGTGGCCTCCCCTACACACCTGATAATGCATTCCCTGCCCACAATGTTTCGGCTTTTTCTTTGGAGCAAGCGAACCCCCCAAAAAATTCATCAATACAGATCAGATTGTGCAAACTTCTATAACCTGAAGGATGTGGTTTTGTGTGTTTTGATTGTTTTTACTGCATGGCTAAACAGTCTTGAAGGTTTTAACCTAGGAGGAGAATAATGTTTTTCATAATTTCTCAGTGTCTGCTCATTTCTAACGTGCTAGCACAGGAAGGACAGCAGTGCTGCAAGAAATATAAACTTGGCAGCATTTTCAGCATACCCAACTTATTAGAATTTTCTCAAACACGGCCAATACTTATATTGAATAAAAATTATTGGTGCACAATTCAAATAATCTGATCATGCAATGTTGACCTGAAGTTCGTATTTCCACTTTTACACTTTGTTGTGATTCAGGCTTTTATCACAAAACGCCTGAGATTTCTCTGTACTTTGTAAAACACTGTGTCCAGTGAGGAACAGGATACCTTGTTTGCATTATTCATACGACCATTGCTTTCTATTGTGACAAATTCAGAAGAGTATACTTACATAAAATATAAATATTTAAATATAAATTACTTATGCAGAATGTGGCCCCAGGCTCAGGCCTTAAAGTAAAGCAGTGAAAAGGAACATGCACAAATTGGATTTCATAATGTTTAGAAAATACTCTGAAGAGCAGCTACTGGGGGTTTTTTTCATGTTTATGAAGGAAACTTTTAATTCAAATTTGTTAGCTCTCCTGGGATAAGAGGACAATAAAACAAGGGTCATTCTAACTGTACCCAACTATTTAATTAACCAAGGTAAGTGAAAATTTGCATTTTAAGTTGTATTCTGTACTTTTAGTGCTGTTAAATTCAAGTATCCACAAAAACAAAAGGAGAGTTTGTGTATCACTTCAATTTTAAGGATTTTAATAGAACTTAGGAACATAACTGAAAAAAATTGGCAATCTGGGGCAAAAATCCCATTAATCACAAGGAGGTTTAAAACAGACCTCACCATCAAAATTTTACCGATTCTTCAAATGTCAAAACTGATGTTGGTACATAAGCTAAGCTTAGAAGTCAATACCAGAAACATTTTCATGTTAATGTGAGGACAGACTGGGTAACCAGAGCAGATTTAGAAAGCCCAGCTGGAGCAACAGGCTCTTAAACACAATAGTATTAAAATAAAACAAAACAAATTGAAACTATGGCAAGGTAAAGTTACAGCTTTTGCTGAGAAAGGAAGTATGCATACATGAATGTTACATAAAAATTAAATAAGTTTTCTTTGATCTGTTAACAAGAAAACTAAACAAGCTGGTGGATATTCTCCAAATAACTTCTCACGATTAGAACTTTTTCTGATGACTGAATTCCTTCCCAAAAAGAACAAAGATGGGTCCCCTCTGGGACAGGAGACCTGAAAGCCAGAAATAATCACTGTCTACGCATCCTATTGTTAGATGGTGTCCAAGGTTAAGAGTTTTGTAGGACTAAGGACAAAGACCATTTCCCTCAAATGACTTCCCATGAATAGCAACAGGACCGTGGTTTAAGCAGGTAAACACTGTCCTCTTTGGGTTTGGGAATTCTGATTTACTGTTCTACTCTTGTGGCCTAGTGTCCTTCATTCTTCATTTAAAAATCCAGGTTTTAAGAAACCAGATTAAGCCCTAGTGTTCTACCATCATCAGCCAAAAATGAATGCAATTCACTGGTCTCAACATATTTTACAGCTGAGAGCTCTAAGAAAGGACTTCATAAGAAGAAAATAAAGCTCCTATCTACAGATCACAGACTCTCAACTGTAAATGGTGGGTTCTACATATTTATTTCCCTCTCCTCATCTCAGCCTCCATCAAGAGGGCAGGTGAGTTCCATACACAGGAACTGCATAGACCAGAAAATGGCAAGGGAAGTGGCCACCTTCTCCTGGAACTTCAAATTAACTGACCAGGTTTGATACTTCAGAGTTCACCTAAGGAAATCTCACCCTTGGTGAGCTGATCATTCAGTGCACATGTCTGACCAAGGCCCTTGGCAGTGAAAAATATTCCCAAACACTTTTACGAGATGGATGCTATCACTTTACAGTCTCGAGTGCCAAACAATACATTTAAAAAGACGTTATATGCAACTAATTATCAGTCAGGAATGTGAGGTTAGGGGAAAAGGTGTTGGAATGCAATAATGAGTACAGAAAAGGCAGCATTTAGTCTGATAGAAAAATGAACCCACCAAAGGTTCAGTTCTGCAAGGGTGGGTCTAAGCGTCTTAAACTCACCATTAACTTAAAAAAAAAAAAAAGCTGTATATAATTCCATTTGGAAATCGTTATAAACAGGAAAAAACTCATTTATGTAGTATGTTCTACACAGAAAGAGTAAAACTAAATTCACAGATGCGTATAGAAAGGATACTTCCATAACCTGTGTCTTCCTTCACACATTTCCTATCTGCTGCCAGTTTCAGGCGTGCATGGACAATTACAGAAACCTCATTTGATGAAAAAGCAATGAAACTGGGAAGGAAACTGTCTCTGTAACAATGCTCAAGCATTTCACTCAAAACTTAGAATTTTAAATAAAAGCCTTAGTTTTCCCTATTGAAAAAAATGCTGAGAATTACAGTACAGATAATGAGGCTTTATAATTCAGCCTCATTTTATATAATCAAGTCAAAAGCGTAAGTTATCCATCAAGTGAAGAAAATACTACATTTGACTCAAAAAGACACGAGTTCTAAACACACTGCGATTCGCACTATTTAAAATATTTCCAAAAACTATCATAAAAATCTTAGTAATACCACTGCCACCAAAAAAACCTGTAAGACTTTTCAAGTTGTATTAAAGATGATTAAAGTATTTTAAAACTTTCTGTGAAGTCTTGCCAACGTCCAGCCTTTGTTCAGCACAATATTTCAGTGGTTTTTTGTGAATTTACAATACAACAGAGCAACAACAAAAATGACAACAAAGCCAAATCCTTGAGGCCTTTGGGTCTTCACTTTTAGACTAACCTTTAATTGTCTCCTTATCCCAGCAGAGTAAACAAATTCAAATAAGAAGTTTCCTTCGTAAAAAACGGACGGTTAATTACGGAACATTTCTCATCAGATATTTTCATTCAGGCTAAAAAGGTGTTAATTTTTCTGCAGTCTGTCCCAAAAGAAGGCATCTGAGGGGTTCAGCAGCCACTGGGAGCCGGCAGAAGAGGGTCTACCCCTCGCGCGCCGACACAAAGAAGCCCTGAGGCCAACGCTGGAACCCCTCTGGAAGGTGGCACTCAGTGCCCAACACACAAGGAAAAGAGGCAGAGCTCCTCACCCAAAGGGGCTGTACCCTTCTGTCGCGGCAGGCACGCAGGCGAAGGCAAAGAAGAAAGAGAGGGGGACTCTCCGCAGGGATTCCACGCACACCCACACCCGCGAACACGCAGAGACGAAAACATGAACTGGTAGGCGGGTCCAGGGCTCTTATACTGGGCACGGAATAGGCGGGGAAAGGGATCTCAGCCAATGGGATCCAGACAAGCGGGGAGATTGACAGGAAGGGAACCAATGGGAACAACACATAGGAGGGACTCAGGGAAGGAGCCAATGGGGCGTCGAGGTACAAAGAACTTTCTAGAACTGATAGCTATTAAAGAAGGAAAATGAATATACATAACTTCATACATGAAACAGGGAGGGGAAACATGAACCAATTGGGAGAAAACATGCAGAAGACAGAACAAGGGAATCCTGGGTTCTCCCCGTGACTGAAGTTACATGCTAGACTTGGGTTGCTGACCACCACAGCTAGTTGTCTGAGTTGTCCTCAGGAAACAAAGTGGGCAGAATCCCCTGCACCACCAGAGGCATCATCCATTTTGTTTAGGCCAGGATATGATCGTGATCAAGAGTCTGGGGCATGGTGGGGAAGAAGCCAGTCTTAATATAAATGAGCTTGAAATACCATCTCAACCACAGAAACAATATTATTAAATTCTAGGGAAGTATCAAGGAAGACAATTAAAAATCATATTCAGATTAATTAAACCAACCTTGTTCGGGTTTCTCTTATTTCATGCTTCAAAGTTTGTGATTAACTGGCAACATAAGGAATAAGAGGATTTTCTGTTTTTCTTCAGTGACTTTCTCATGAACCTTAAATTGCCAGAGTAACTATGCTCAACATAACAAAAAAATGACTTCTGTGGTCATCTCAAGATCATCTGCAGCATCTTAATATGGCTAAATTTGTATTCCCTTGGTGCTTTCTTCTAAATTTAGCACATTGTTTTGCTGTTAAAAATAAGTTTCTTTGTTGCTCACGTACTCAGCGCGATGGCGACACACTGTCTGTTCTGGTGTGCTTGAAGTGTCGTGTCTTCTAGCAACCAGCAGACTTGGGGAGAAAATAAACTTGAGGTAACTATTTCCAGTGATTGGCAGCAAGCACTCCGTGGTTCTTGTTTATTTCCACATCAGGAAGAATATTCCCTCTGCTCCGTGTACAAAGGGATTCCTCAGAAGCGATAAAACTCCAGCACTGGAATAACATGCCACTGGAAATACAATGTACAGCTGGAGAGCACTGCCAGAATCTCAGCTGCTGTCACTCTCCAGAGCCAGCGGAATGATGCCAATTTGCAATTTTTAGGGATATGGTCCCAGGGTGTAAAATGCTAGAGGATAAAATAAGACCTGGTATTGTTGATTCTTTTTTTTTTCCTGTTTGGCTAGATATATAATAAACAGTAACTTCTCCAGAAGCCTGACAGAACAGCCATTTTGCTCTAGAGTATGTAGACAGTTTTAATTTAAACACAATGTCACCAGAAGATATTAAACCAGTGAATCTGCCTCTGCTTAGCGTGTGTGAAAGGAAAATTATGTGGAAAACATCCAGGAGTTGTAAACGTCTAAATTTTTTTTCCTTTTATTACCAATCATTAATCTGAGAGATGTCACCCTAAAAGTTGTTTACTTAGCTCTTGATCTTCAGTGAAGTGTCATAATTTTATAGATTATTTTTAATTTCTTTTTGGATAGTGTTTATAGAGTTACTGAAGTAAATGCTGTTACGGCATTTAGGCTTAAGAAATCTTTGCCCTGCAAGCAATTATATTTCTGTAAAAACACCTGCAGGACTGGAGACTTGAGGATTTAGCTCAGATTCTTTCCCAAGAAATCTAGCCCCCAAATAAATCAGTTTACCTCATAAGAAATGTGTGCTTACTCCTGATCAGGTTTTTGTGCCTAATGCTAATAGTGAAATACTTGAGTTTACCCATAAAGCAATGGAACAGAAAAATTTTATATTAAATACAAGAACACCTGTGTTATATATAAGTATGCACAAGAAATACATATAGATATGGAAATGTTTAAAAAATGGTTTGCTAGTACGGTCTATGAAAAATTTAACCTAATATTGCTGTAAGTGTGTGCAATATATAGGCTAAAAAGGGAATATCATTGATCCATTAGAGGATCTTCTTTAGAAAAATAGAAGAGGTGGGAAAAAATGCTGCAAATTTTGGGTTCAGCCTTTGGGTTTTTGTTGTGGCAGGGCCAGGCTCCCTCTGTGCCAGGGCCTACTTGGAAAGGAAAGATGGTGACAACCACAAAGCACTTGGATTTTCCAGTCTGAGCCAGGGCCTTCTGCCAGGGCACTGCAGAGGAAGGAAGGGGGAGGAAGCTGGAGGAGGGACGAGGATATTTACACAGAATCGCAGAATATCCTGAGCTGGAAGGGATCCACAAGGATCATCTAATCCAGCTCGTGGTCCTGAACAGGACACCTCAAGAATCCCACCCTGTGCCTGAGAGTGTTGTCCAAACGCTTCTTGCACATGGCAAATGTTCTCTTGATGGAACTACTGGAACTACTCTTGGAACCCTGGACTAGCAAAACCTTGAGACAGAGACAGCTGCTCCCACATCACAGGGGAAAAGACTGCCTACGTGTTGTGGGAGAGGGAAAAACCACACCTGGGTAACACACAGCATTCCTGCAGGACACAGGTGCCTCAGCAGCTGCCAGGTCCAGGAACTGCAGCTGCAAAAATCATCAGTTTCTCCATCTAACCTCAATTTAGTACCAATTTTTTAAGACTAAGGTGAATTCATGCTGCTGAATCTTTGCCTGTTTAGTGTGTGGGTGCACAGGCATAGTAGAGGAGTACATCCTCCACACAGCCAGCCAGCATTACATCACTGTCCTAAAGCATTTGCAGCTTCATGAACAGGAAGAAATGCAGTATCTCTTCCTTTGGAGCAAGAAGCCAACTCCTTGCTGGCTGTTTTTCACAAGAAGAATCTCTGACAATCATGCAGAGCAAGCAATTCCTAGTCAAGTAAATCCTTTGGAGACAGGCAGTCTATAAGCATCACCATGCATGCCCTGATTCTCTCTGCTCATTCTTCCCTCCATTCCCCTGTAAAGGCTGTTGTGCATTTTTGCCACCATAGGTTGCTCCGTTTTTCCATGGTAGTGTCGGTGTAAGAACAAAGGGGATGTGCATAGGGAAGGAGTGTTGGCCACTGTTAGGATAGGGAAGGAATAAATAGTTGCTTTCTCAGAATCTACAAACCGTACTTCTTTAATAAGTTTCCCACAAGTCCAAAGTTTATTCGAAATGCACAAACTGACCAACAGTGACTCTTCGAAGCAGAATTTGGTTGTCCTTATTTGGTGGGAACTGTGACTGCCCCTCAGTTTAGTCCCAAACATGTCCCTCTACCCTTGACACAGGGAACGGCCTCTTCCATAACTTTAATGATACATTTCCTGCTTGTTGCTTTAGTCTGCCTGTCCTTGCTGTGGGTTTTTCTTGGCAAAACACTCAAGAAATGTATAAATCTCCTTTATACACAAATATTGAGGGAGTTTTATGGCCTTCCTAGGCCAAATTTATCTCAGGCAGAGCTCTTTGTGTTCACACAATAAAAGGTTACTGATACTCCACCAATTTGCCTGATGAAAGGTGAATTGCTGGGTCAGAGGACACTGTGTCTACAAAGAAGATGTACAAAGTAATTCTGAAAGCTGCAGTACACAGCTTAATTTGATAATGACTTGGGAGGATAATGTTCCTAATGAATTTAGGCCAATCTGGGAGTTCTCTTTGACATAAATACTCCCACAAACCTTTGAAAGGAACATGGTGTAAACCCTACTGACTCTAAACATGGTGTGAACTGCTCTGAGGAGACATAGCAGACAAAGCAATAAGAACAGGCTTTCCTTAACATCCAAAGGGAATTCAGAATTCCCAAAAGCTGTTGTCACAAGCTTGAAGACAGAAAAGGGAGTGAAAAGGTGGGGAAAATCCTCCTTCCACTGTTCCCCCACATGTTGGGTACAATTATTAATATATAATACATCTCAACACATGCCAGGAAAAAAGCAAAACCCAGACCAAGCTTCTGCAGCTATTGCCACTACGATAGAATGCAGAAATTAAGGAACGTTTATTAACCAGTAAATGGAAAAGTATTTAAAAAGTAAAGCTAAATTTTGTGCCATCTTCCAAACTGAAGGTTATTACTAGGAATTACTAACTAGGAATTAATAATTACTACTAGGAATAATGAGGAATTACTAATGTGGTGTTACAGTGAGGCCTATGCAGCACTCTAAGAGCTACAAAGGGCGTAGAATCATAGAATCACAGAATATTTGACTTGGAAGGGACCCTTTAAAGGTTTTCTAATTCAACACCCTTGCAATGACAAGAACATATGCAACTAGACCAGGTTGCTATCCAGCCTGGTCTTGGACACTGCCAGGGATCCAGGGGCAGCCACAGCTTCTCTGGGCACCCTGTGCCAGGGCCTCCCTCCCCTCACAAGGAAGAATTTTGTCTGCATGTGTATCCAAAATGTCCCCTTCTTCAGTTTGAAGCCATTCCCCCTTGTCCTGTCACTGCAGTTTCTCATGAAGAGCCTCTCCAGCTTCCTTGTAGGCCCCATCAGACCCTGGAAAGTGCTGTGAGTGGTCCACACAACTTCTCTTCTCCAGGCTAAACAGCCCCAACTTTCTTGTCCTGTCTTCATAGATTCGCTACCATTAACTAAAGAAAGTGGTGCCAAGATGGAAATAATGCTTTGCATAATTGTTCTTGTTTTGTCCAGCAGAACCATGCCACGATATCTGTGCCCAAATTTCCTACCTCCACTTTCTCTGGATGACAGATGCTCCCATCTCCTGCTTTCCTTTCACTGGGCACACACTGCAGGTCAGCCTCTGCCTCCCCAGCTCCCGTCAGTGCCTCCTTCCCACTCACAGCTATTATCCCTCTGCAACAAGCCCTTCAAAACCCAGCTGGAATGCCCACAGGAAAATAAACAAATGAGGCTTGGCTATTAAGGCACTGTCCTTTTCAGCCAAGTCCCTATCGCTACAAACTCTGTCTGTATAAAGACCTCACTGGAATTTAGTGAGATTTCTTACTGACCTGGGGATATGCCTGATTAGGGGTTTTTTTCTGCAAGATCAGGACCCTTAGGTCAGTTTACACTTAGTCCTGAGTGTGTAGGAGTCCACCTTTCATAATCCAGCTCATTAAATGATATTTTAGCCTATGTAATGATCCAAAGTGCTCTTTTCAGCAGGAAATACTTAATAAGGTCCACATCCTGCCATCAGCCTAGGCACTGATCTCTCACTTGAAAACAGTGGAGAGGTCTGTGTAAAATATCACTGTCAGGATATGGGTAATCACTGATCTTTTTCTGGCTTGCAGTAGGAGTAGAAATATGCTGTTTTTCTCATACTTAGCAGTTATTTGGTCTGAACTCATTATTTACCTGTATGTTATTAAGGGTATTTGAAAAGGCTTGTTTTCTTCAAATCCCTAAAGGGGAAGAAATCCACGCCAAGTTCTACCCACACATAATTATATATTTCTACAGCAGAACTGTTTGAAAAAAAGTCCCTTGTTTCAATACAGGGATAGAGAAAAATCAGTCTCCTTGCCAATTCCAGGAATCTGGAAAAAAAAAAAATTTGCTAACTTGAGTTCTAACAAAATATTGCTATCAAAATTCAATATTCATTTACCAACTTCTTACAAGAGGTAAGAATAAAGCATTGCTTCCTTAGACCTGAGCCTCTAGTAATAAATAAATTGTAATGGAAACACTGACAAGACAGGATATGAGGTTATCAAGGCTTTTATGGAGATACATTTCTCTAAAGGCACTCTTAGGTTATCCCTGTCCACTGTTGGTTTGTGTGAAATCGCTTTGTGAAAGCAGAAGAGAAGTGATCAGTATCTAATCACAGTGTGTGATCTACATTTCAAAAAAATATTTAAACACCATTTAGAGTCAGAAAGGGTAAAAGAGCAGAGAGAGGGAAAATCTCCCAAACCTTAATTTCAAGTCTATAGCACCAAATTATGATGTGATTTTAGGCTGTGCTTAATATCACTGCTTATTATGAGCTTCACAGCATGAAAGGGAATATGTGGAGCTGGAGGAGCGGAGAGACTTCTCCTGTTCCTTTTCTGAAGGCATATGCTTACTTGAGAATATCACCTTTCATTTTTAAGAAGTTACCAAACCTCAGGAATACAGAAAACCCTTGGAAGTGTGTCTTCAGTACAAAGAAGGAAAATTAAAGGCATCCCCATGTTTAAAAACTGGGTTTTTACCAGGGAAATGTAGAGGAGGGAGTAGCTGACAGATGTTTACAGGGCTGAGGTTAACAGTGCAGGTTCTACACTCAGCTCTCTCCATCTGCAAAATTACCCTTCTGAAAGCAGACTACACAAAGGAGAAGAAGGGGGAGAAGGTGATAATTGAAGGAAACCTTACTCTTATATTCGAGAACAGAATCACAGAACCATTTAGATGGGAAAAGACTTTTTAAATCACCAGGTCAAACCATCACATAGAAGCAGTGGTATCTTCTGTTCTGTCCTTCCCTGACAAGACACCCTATCCTAAAGCTGGCACCAAACCATTTGGAGAACCAGTGTGACAAAAGCAGTGCAGATCATGAAGAAAGAAAAAAATAAAGGAGAATATTTTTAACTAATTTTTTAAATACCCATCTGTGCATCAAAAATAGAATCAGCTTCCTGCTACATATGGAGTTTTACTCAAACACAAAACCCCTATGTGTGTTTTAACATACAGTCACCTTACTGTAAAACAGAATAAAACCTGTGGGAAAGGGGGAAGGAGAGA
This sequence comes from Corvus hawaiiensis, assembly GCF_020740725.1. Lineage (NCBI taxonomy): Eukaryota > Metazoa > Chordata > Aves > Passeriformes > Corvidae > Corvus > Corvus hawaiiensis. The sequence goes on from NC_063214.1 coordinate 2,453,341, forward strand.
TGCAAGTGCTTACATCACATCATCATCTCATGCCTCAGAGTCCAAAAACTGAATTAACTTCTCTTCCTACATACCTCCTTCTGGATTTTCAGCTGATTCAGGGAACAGAACTGGCTCACTCAAGGTTGGAAGAGGTTAGGCTGCACAGCTGCAAACAGGGGATGTGACAGGTCCATCTTCTAGTGGCTCTGTTCATCTAACCTGATTGAAATGCCACTTCTCTCACAGTGCAGGAACCATTTTCCTAAACCACTTGGGCTGTGAAAGTTTGCATCAGTGCCTTTCCTATGTGACCTTGAATAGCCCAAGTTTAAGCCATTAAATGAACATTTGAGGTAAGGAAATCTGGCCAGATTGAACTCCTCTCACCTTGCAACACTGCTAGCAGAGACACTTTTTTAATCAGACAGAGAGCAAACACTTAAAAAGTGATGGCATTTTGAACTAACTCGCAGGTTTATTGTATTGAGGCTGCAAATCTTGTTTGCCCAGAAAACAAATAATATTGTTCTTTCCCATTTAGTGTGGGAGATATTGCAAGTCTCACAGATTTGAGATAAGGGCCATGTTTCCTTTATTAATTTTCCAGGCTCCCTCCCCAAAACTCTTATGGTTTGCAGAAAGAACTTTGACCCCCATCACCTCTGGCTCACTTCTGAGCCTCGCAGTCCTACCCCTCCCCTGAAATAATCTGCAAAACCATGACCACCTTCCTTTCTCCGTTTAATGGGGAGAGAACAATCCCAGCCTACAATGTGAACTCCCAGGTTTTGCTTTGATGTTTTGAATTAACTGATTTTCAAATCCAAGTCATTTAAAATCAACTTTTCAGTTGAGTAAATTTTATGATGCTAAAAATCAACCAACAAAAACCCACCAAACCCCACAAACACTGAAGTCACTGTTGGTACAAAAGTATCACCATGACATATCTGTGGTATGAATTATCCACAAAAAGGGACCAACATGGGTATTTGGAGTAAACAAACCAGTTAAATAATAGAAGAACTTCCATGAACACTCCAAATGAACCGAAAAGACCACTTAAGTCTGCAGGTTGTTCTGAAGCACCTGGCCTAACAAAGCTCACTTTCTTCCTGGTTTATGTTTTATGATGGTTTGGCTTCAATGCAGGGAAATTTCTGACCCATCCCTGCTTCCCTGAGCTCTTTCCCCACAACTTAACATTTAACTTTTGTGTGTGTGTGGACTTGTCAGTGCCTGAGAGAAGAATTTGATCAATTTAAACCAACATCAGGAGTGGAAAATGCAGTCCCAGCCTTCTCTTGTATTGGTACAAACATCCATGGCAAAACACAATGGAAATAGTTTAAAATTAACCTTTTTTCTCTCATTGTTTGGTGGGTTATAGTGTTTTTGAAGAGAAGAAAAAGTGAGTCCAACTCTAACTTGTACATTTTAAAAAAATAAACCTGGAGTTAATCAGATTTTAAGAAAACCTGATATAAATAGATGGCAATCACTATGAAATACATCAATTTTCTTGTTTCCTTGCAGAAGTATTCAGAGCATGTGAAAATAGCAGGCATGTGAGATTAGAGATAAACCTGCACAGTCACACACATTAGGCTGAAGGCCATTTTCCAGTCTTAAGAAAAAGATATTTAATCATTAAAATAAACTTGCCAGGGCATTACATGCAAATAATCACAATTAGCAAGAGATCCGAAATGCCATGGTTGGATTTCTGTACGATGCAAAGAACAGGGCAAAAGTGGGGAGATTTGTCCTCTCCAGCAGGTCACCAGCAAGATTTTTATGGTGAGAATTTAAATGGCTTGTTGCCTGTGCTGAATACTGTAGGTATCTTTTAATATGTCTCATGCACCATTGTCACCTTTCACCATCAATAACTTCATAATAAAAATGGATAACTTCATAATAAAAAAGGGAAAATAAAATATTATTATTGTTAATATTATTAATATTATTGTTGTCATAACATACAATTCCTGTGCATGACCTGAACCATTATCCTGCTTTGTCTAACAAAATTCCCAATAGACAACATGAAATGATCCTGTGTGCACATTCATTAATAAGCAGAAAGAAACACTTTCCAGTAGATGGAAATTGTGGAACTTTTTTCCCCTGGCAGGCAATAGATAGGAAAACTTTAACTGAGCCAAAGCAAAAATGTCAAGCTGTTGTTATCAGAATTATAAAAATGTTATGGAAAGATGGTTTTTATTGATTTATGATGAGAAATGGGATTTTTTTGTTGCTTTTTTGTTGTTGCTTTGGAAATTACAGTGTCAGAAAAGGATGTCCACATGAGTCCATGAATCTCCCCTTCTTCAAGAACTTTTTCATTAGATGCAACTTAAAGAAAGTCCTCCAACACAACTTGGAAAATTCATTGCCTGAAACTCTCTGAATTCATGGCTGTCAGTAAATGCTCTGGGAAGACTTGAGCTTCTCTTTAATCTGCATGCCAATCAGTTTCCTTGGCCTCAGCACAGAATTTAATTGGATTCACTCTCAGGACGGAACAACCTTTCCACTCACAGCCCTGAAAATTCCTCCATCCTTCATACAGTTTTGCATTCGTATATATTTGTGTCTTTGTTGAAACGAGTTACTCATGTATGTGGCAAACAAACTTCAATACTGTCATGGAAACTTCATTTGTAAGAGTCTAAAAAGAATAACACAAAGGTACACAGGTACAGTAACTATTGGTATTATTGCTTCATGGCAGAAAAATTCAGATCAGATAATTCTTCTAAATTCATGGTTTTGATCAAGCTTCCCACAAGCAAACTTCATTAACGTGTTAAAAACATGCAGTCACCCACACATCTCTGCACAACCCATTCCTATTTCCACAAGGTGAGCTCTGCTGAAGGGTGGATGTATCTGCACAGAACAGGTCAGTTTAGCCCACAGTCCCACTCACCAGCAGTCATACGATTGTTTTAGCCCAGTATGAACCCTAAGATTTAAAAAATCCTTGTGAGAGGGGTTATTAATTAATGCTAAATGCCATTTGTTTGGGTGCTTTGAGGTTTCTTTTACCAGCCTTGTCCATGAGCAGAACTGTTTGTTCCAGCACCACCCAGAGCAACACTGTGGCCTTGTGTAAACATCGCATACTTGACAAAATTGCAAATTCTGTGAAATCTTAACACCTCAGTGAGATTTTTTACCATTGTGCTTGACTGAGCTCAGGTTATACCAGAATTAGCACTACTCCTTGCCAATCCTATGGATGAACTTTCCCCAGGAGTATTTTGTCTCTATAATCCGTTATCCCAGTCCATAACACACCTTTTCAGAATTAAGACCTCTAACTCAAATATACATTATCTCATTCTTCCAGCAAATTTTGTTCTCTGTGGCATGCAAAGCTTCCTACAGACACTCAAGTTTCCACATTGATGTGAAAAATTACGTATTTCTCTTTCCAAATTTGAGATTAATTCTGGAGAACTCTATTTGGTCAATCCCAGAACAAATCTGGAAGGGAAAAAAAAGGACAAGTTATGACTAGGGCTGTGTTTCATCCCTTTCAAGCACCAGCTCTAGAAAGGTTTTATGATACTGAATACTGAGCAATATTGCATATTTTGCAACATATTTTTCAGAAAACCAAAAGCAAATGAGCTCCCCTTCTCCCTGGCCCTTATTTCAGTGCATAAAATACCTAATTCTTTCAAGATCTCTAGCTTGAAGTACAATTTTTGCTTTCCAGGTTGTCTGGAATTCTCATTTTTTGAAGGATGGACTTCAAGGTAAAGCCATTGCAGTGTGAAAAGATTACCTTGTGTACCTTAGACCATGCTTGTTCTGCATTTTTAGGATGACCATAAAAATAGCAATTTGCCTGATTATTCAGTTCTGTGTGTAAAATGTCACCACTTCTGTCTGTTTGGCAACATTAGGTGTAACTAAATACCCAACTTCATAGCAAAGTAACATTAAGTGTGCAACACCTTGACAAAAGTGATGAATTTGTGAGGATTCATTGAGAAAATCCATTAGGTTTATACTGAAATTTGACAAGTTTATCAATTTGTTTGATCCTTAGTTAGTCAGAAAATAATTGTATTTACATATGACTGGATTTATCCAGTAAGTTGGGAAGGGTTCAATGTACTTGGCAAGAAGGGAAGCTTTTGGCAAAGAAAGATTGCATCTGCATTTGTAGATCTTATGGGGAAAAGTTGTGTCATCAGGGCAATATAATATGACACATTTCAGTGTTTCATTAGCACCAGTACAAACATATGCAGGGCAAAGTTGCTATTTTTCAGTTCAGGCTTTTACACCTCCCATTTTTTTATTTCTTTTCCTTTTCAAAGAAGCCTTTCAAAGAAGTATTGATTCAAATCCATTTGTCATGTGTCTCAAATCCCTTTGTGACTTGGTACATGACACAGAGATATGTTAATAAACATACACGGGGCTGGTACTCAAGAGCTGCCACACCCCCAAAACAGATGACACCAAACATAATTGTTTCTTGTAGTTCCTGCAGAAATTAAACACTACATCCCTGGAAGTGTCCAAGGCCAGGCTGGGCAGGGTTTGGAGCACCCTGGGATAATGGAAGTTGTCCCTGCCCACATGTTCCCTGCAGGGGCATTGGAACAAGATGACCTGTAAGGTCCCTTCCAACCCAAACCATTCTATGACTCCAATTTTTTCTTTCCAGAACAGTACATTATTCACACAGACAACATTAAAATTTAAGGAGTGGGTTAAAATTCAAATTAGAGAATGTACAATATAAAAAAGCATTTTAATGTAGAAGTCTCCAGTGCTTGTAATAAGGTTCTTTGCCAAGATGTCCCATGTGTGAACCACATGAGCAAGGAAAACCACATGGAACAAGAGGCTGTGTCACATTAAGTGTTTTTTCTGGTCCCTAGTGATATTTAAAAAATAGCTTTAAATATAGTTAATTTAGAGTAATTGTGAAGATATCTACTGCAAAAACTTTAGATAAGAAAGGTAAAGGAATTTAGGAAATAGGTGACATGATACAATCATTTGAGAGGGAAAAAGAATGGGAAGTAATCCTAATGAGTTACAAGATCATTACACAAAAATCTATGGATATTCTCAAATGTTCTTATGAAAAAGATTTTCAGTTCCTTTTCTCCCTTCATCCTTGTCCTTCCCATAAAACTTTACCATGACCTTTCTGGAGATCCCCAGCAACGGCAACCCCCCAGTCTCTCAGGGAAATCCATGGCAGCACTTAATCACTTTCATTAAGGAAAGAAAATATTTGTAGCAGGTAATTTGTTTTGATTATGTGATCCAACAGATGAGCTTATCTGTTCTCAAAAAATCCTTCTCTTACATAGACTAACAGCAGCATAGGACCCAGAAAATTGCCATTCAAGTGAGATTTACTGATTTAATCTAATTTTAGGCTCAAGGTCACAATATTTCATTGCTTGCCTCTCCATGTTTTACACTGGGTGGGCATGTAGTGGGCACCACACACAACACAGCCAAGGAAGGAAAAGCTGAATATTAGGATAAGGAGTTTGGAGCTAAATGATCCTTAAGGTCCCTTCCAACCCAGGCCGTTCTATGATTCTGTGTTCAAAATTAATCCTAATTAGTAATAACTAATTAAGTAATACCACAGGGCTTCCCTCACAGTGACATTGGGAATCCAATGCTGGAGCTCAACCCATGAGGTACTGGGCGATTTTTCACCTTTATTTGAGTAGCATGAACAAAGGCCTGGCCATTCCCCCACTCACCCAGAATGCACAAAACCTTAATGACTATGAGTTCTTGCTTCCCACCCACACAGAGATCCCTCTCTGATTTCAGAGGGATCTGCAGGGAGAGTCGTCATTTGTGCTCAGTGTCAACAAATGAACCTTTTCATCTCCTTCAGTTATGATTTCTCCTCCCAAAAGCAAAGTCCTCCCCCAAACAGGCACTAATTATCTCCATGCCCTTCCCAGGAGGGGAGTGGGTTGATGACTTCCCCTCTACTTCTGTTTCTCCTTGCTGTGCTTTGCCTTGCAGGACCCTCAGCTGCTTTTCCCATCTTTCAAAGGGCCACCAAGAAATCTCCTTTGTGCCTTCTGCTCACACTGCCAGAAACCTGGGATTATGTCCTGTCCTCCTCCCCTCAGGGCTCATGGGATGCAAAAGAGGAAGGCTGATGGAGACATCTGGCAAGGTTCTACCCACCTTACTGCTGCTCAAAACAGCATTGGTTCAAGGTTGCATAAAGTGTATTTAAAGAAGCAACTTACTTCATTCAAATAGACTAATTTATATTTCCCATGATTAAAAAAAAAAGAAAAAAGAGAAAGGAAGAAAGGGCAATAGATCAGTTTTACCCAGATTAAAGTGAAATTAAATGGTATTTTTTCTGTGATTTCAGTGTGTTACACTTTCAGCATCTCAAGAATTGAATGTTAGATTAAATCCTAAGGAAAGAGAAAAAAATAAAAATATGTGTTTATATGGAGAGAGAGAGAAGGAGGGGTGTTCCTTTCTTGAAACAAAGTACATCACACAAAAAATAGCACACATCCAATGCTATTGTTCAGACAGAAATTTTGATTTCTCCTTCTATCCTGTGCTTTTAGTGGATTTAGTCTTTATTCTAGAAGTCTTGAGCTAATCACAACATGTTGAGAAGGTTATCCTTAGGAAAATGTATTGACAGAAGATCTGGGAGCTCTTTTTGGCATAAATACATCAGCATTTCAAGTGATCCTGTGAGACTGGAATCAGTGTCACTCCTTATAAATTAAAATTCCTAAGATTTCCTTCAGACCGTCCCTCTGCATGCTCAGTATCTCAGCTTGATGCTGCTTTATTCAATACTCCAAAATGACCATAATGCAGACACTGGAACTCATGGATATGTTATGGGATGCTGCAGAGAACGTGAGCCCAGACAAGAAGCACTGCAGGGCATCCTGCCCTGATTAAGAGATCATAAACATCCCCAGCTGGGATGCACTAAGGACACATAAACTTCCTCTTAAATGAGAGGATTTTTGGTGTAAATGAACACCATGAATCTGTTCTAGAACAACTGAGGTAATTCTGCACAGAAAGTCCCTAAGGGTTACCCTTTCCTTCAAGCAGAGCTCCTGCAGAGGAAAACCTGTCCTGATTTCCCTTTTCAAAGTTTACTATTATCTTTAAAATGGATTTTAGAGTTCAAGCAAGATCACTGAAGAGCAGCCACAATTCCTGACATTTCCAGTGAAGGATGCTTCAGAACAGAGAATCATTACGGGATCATTACGTCTCCTTTTTTTTGGTACATGACAAAGAAAATGGAAAAAAAAAAAACTTAAAAAAAACAAGACACTCCTGGTTATGCAAGACTCTGATTCTTGGCCAGCTCTGGATCATAATCCCTATTATTTCAAAATATTTTGCTGGAAATTCTGCTGGAATCTTACTAAAGAAATAGCTGCACTGTTGGACTGCAACTTCCCTGCTTCTGAGTGCAACCTTCTCCATCATACTGGGGACTAGATTTCATCAGAGTATTCACCAGTATTTTTATGAAAACCCTGAAAGGAGAAAAGGTATAACTGTAAATAGAAAAAACCCCAAAACCAAACCAAACCAAACCAAACCAAACAGGTTTAAGGATTCTGTATTTTGTAGACAGTTCAATGGCATTTTCCATAAAGTCTGTTTAAATCCTAAATGGTCTTTCTGAATTCTGCTGAGAAGCTCAATATAAAATAACTTGGCAGTGACACAAAAACAGACTCAAGGTTCAGTTCTGCAAAATTCTCTCTCCTGTGAGATCATCAGACATGACTGTAGCAGAGAGCAGCATGTTAATCTGGAATGACAGGGAATTTCAAGTGTTTGCCATATAAAACCCAGTAAAGCACCTTTAATGAGATAATTCATGGTGTTGGGACTACTTCAAAGTACAATCTTGGTGAATAAAATCCGTATCTAATTTTGAACACAAATGCACCCAGTGCATTGCTCTAATGCCGCTGTCCACAGGCTTCAGTGAGGAAAAGGTTTGTACTCCAGTCAAGACTTCTACAGAGCCCTTTGGCACAGCAGAAATCTATCTGAAATGGATGAGAAATATAAAATATATGTTATACTATGACTTTTTAAACAGTGCCTTTAAAGTAAGCATACTGATAAAAATACTTTTTTTTTGTTATTTTCAAAATCAAGAAACTTCCATTTACCATCAGCCAAGCAAATGCTATTTGGCTATCAGAAGAGTCAGTATCATCAAAAGCAATGTTCTCTTGTGAGGAACCTTTGTCTTCCTTTTCAAATTGCACATTTTTACCTGATTGCTTCCTCATGAACAACCACAGTCAAGTTGGTTGCAAACAGCACAAATATCCCAGAAGTGAATCATAATTCAGAGAAAAAAGCAAACAAACATACAACTGAAAATAAACTTTTTTCTTGCCTTGTTTTATCAGTCTCAGAAGATGGAAGCATTGTGACACAAACACATACCATTAGTTTCTTCAGGTGCACAAAGCCTGATACTAATTTAATTGAAGCCACATTTACTGCACAAGGGGCCTAACCCAAGTGCAACATTGGGGATAAGAATTATCACAGTCACTTCAGGTCAAAATTTAGCTCCTCACATCACTGCTATCTGAGGACACTCTCCCACATCCTCAATGCACAAATTTGCTTTAAGGTGATTCATGCAGCCCAAAAAGCAGTGGCACAGGGTGCCTAGAGAAGCTGTAGCTGCACCATCCCTGGAAGTGCCCAAGGCCAGGCTGGACAGGGCTTGGAGCGGCCTGGGATAGTGGAAGGTGTCCTTGCCATGGCAGGGGGTGGAACTGGATGGGCTTTAAGGTCCCTTCCCACCTAGGCCATTCCATGATCCAATGAACACACAGATATTGAAACACCTAAAAAACTGTTCATGTGTAAGTGCCCCCCAGAGTCATGTTCACTGTGGATACAGCAAACCTTGTGTCTTCCTTCAGGAAATATCCATGCATGAGCAGCACACATTCAGAATTCCAACACAGCTGCTCCAAACAGTGCTGCTGTAACACAGAAGATGATCTTGGCTGTGCAGGAGGATTTTTCTTCTGTGCATAAGGACTGTATGTGCCTGAGTCTAAATATGCACGTAATACTCCTGATAAAGTCAGCATGCTGGGCTCCCTTCCAAATGAGTTGTTTAAAACACACGGTATTGATGGATTGAGGATGCATGAACTGAGAACTATTTGGACTCCAACACATCTAATCATTTTCTGCTTGTAACAACATGTCTGAAGCAAAGCTCTTTTGACATCACTGAGTGTGCATTCTAGAATGTGCTGTGCAACAAAATCCGATAAAAAAAGATGAAGACAAACCTGGAAAAAAAAGTTTACTGCCGTTTCTGCTCTGAAATTGAAAAAATGTGTTCCAGAGAAAGGCATTCTGGCTGATGAGCCGGTGCACACTTTCAGTCCAAGAACAGTACTGAAACTGGAGCTAAACCACAATAAAGATTTTATAAGAAAGCAAATCTGCATGATTGTTGACGTGGACTTTGCAAAACATTAGAAAAAACAAACCTTCCATGCAAAGTTCTGCTGCTTCTTAAATATCTGGCAAGCAAGAGTTGCAGGAGATTTGATGATTGATACCTATTCAGACACCCTCTTTATGTTTTAGCCCTTTCCCTAAGTCCTTTAAAAATACCTGCTGTACAAGTTTCAACATAGAATCTGAATATCCAACTATATTTGCATTTCTTTATGAGACAAAAGTGCAAATATTTGAAATAAAGAACCCTCACAGTTATGCCTACCTGATGCTCCAAACCCTCTGGGCTCATTATCTGATCCTGGTTTCAATCAATTAAATTTTATCAATTAATTTTGCCCGTGGAATATTTTTATAGTTGTTAATGTGAAGAACCTCAGGTGAACTTTTCAGTCTCAGGAAGAAGACACAAGGCTGTTCTTGTAAATTAAGTTATGCTTGTAAAATAGCCAAATTGGACATAACAATGGGTTAGAGGGACCAAGGGAACATTAGAAGGAAAAATGAATTCCACAATGTCTCCTCTTTTTTTAATAGTGGAAAAAAGGTACCTTTTCCAAATAGAAATATTTTATCAAAAAGTCACTTGTCAAATTATGTACCTTTTTGGATGTTATCTTGTATCCTGTTTTCAAGTCCTTTTTCACAGAGGTCCTCTCAATCCCTTCATTCCTCAGTCTGGATAGGTATTTTGCTCTATTTTCACTGAATCACAGAATACGCTGAGTTGGGAGGGACCCATCAGGATCATAGAGTCCAACTCCAGGCCCTGCACAGGACACCCCAAGAGTCACACCCTGTGCCTGAGAGCGTTGTCCAAACACTCTTTGATCTCTGTCAGGCTGGTGCTGTGACCCTTCCTGTTCAGTGCCCAACCACCCTATGGGGGAAGAACCTTTCCCTGATTTCCAGCCTAAACCTGCCCTGGCACAGCTCCAGCCATTCCCTCGAGTGCTGTCACTGGTCACCAGAGAGCAGAGATCAGAGCCTGCCCCTCCTCTTTCCCTCATGAAGATGTTGAAGACCACAATGAGGTCTCCCCCTCAATCCCCTCCAGCCTGAACAGGCCAAGTGACCTCAGCTGCTCCTCACAACCCTTCCCCTCCAGACCCTTCACATATTTTATTTGCCCTATTCTAAACCACCAGCCTACCATGGCAGTCACGCTTTATTTTGAAGCACTCCCTGTTCCCTTACTGACCTTGTTGCACCAGTCTGGCAGCCCTGTAGCCATAAGTGAGTTGCAGAAATGCTCAATATATGTCATAGAATTGTGGAATGGCTTGGTTCGGGAAGGACCTGAAAGATCATCCAGTGCCACATCCAGGCATGGGGCAGCCACAGCTTCTGTGGGCAACTTGTGCCAGGGCCTCACCACCCTCACAGGGAAGAATTCCTTCCTAATAGCTAATCCAAATGTTCTCTCTTTCAGTGCGAAGCCGTTCTCCCTTGTCCTATCGCTACATGTCCTTGTCAATAGTCTCTCCTCATTTTTCTTGTAGTGTCCCTCCAGGTACTCAAAAGCCACAATTAGGTCACCCTAAATATTCTCTTTTCCAGGCTGAACAATACCAATTTTCTTTGCCTTTCCTCCTAGGAGAGGTGTTCCCTCCCTGCATTCCTCAATCCTTTTCATGGCTGTCTTCTGGACTCGCTCCAGCAGCTCCATGTCCTTCCTGTGCTGGGACCCCAGAGCTGGATGCAGCTCTGCAGGTGGGGTTTCACCCCAGAGTGGAGCAGAGGGGCAAAATCACCTCCCTCAACCTGCTGGCCAGGCTTCTGTGAAGCTTGAAGTCTTCCCTGAGCAATTATCCTGAAAAGTCAAACTTGGCTAAACTGTTTCTCCTGCCTCCTTGCTTCAGCACCTATTAAGTTGACTTCGTTTTCAACACATTTGGCTCCAGCAAGGCCTCATCCCATTACTGGTCATGACCTGGTACAGAGCTGACAGGGTACATGGAGCTGAACATCTGCCTGGAGACTTGAAGGAAGTGCTAATCCAGCTCTCCATCCCCTGTGTTGTGTGCTCTCTCCCAGTTTGTACAGTCTGTACACAAAGCACAATTGGCCTCAGGTAGGGCTTGTGCTCCACAGCTGCATTTTCCCTGGCTTAATGTTTTTCCAGAACGTGTTCCATATGGTTTAGCAATGAGCTTATTCCAACTGCCCTCTTCTGGTGTGTCAGGGCAGGCGTTACAGACACTTACGGAGAGAAACATCCCCAGGAGTGCGATACGAAGAGAGGGAAAAAATGAAAAAAAAAATCAAAACATCCACAATGAACCAGGTATCAACTAGTACCCAAATTTTAATACAGAACATCCTTCTAGCTGGGGAAAAACGTTGAACAAATAGGTTAAAATAAAATGCAAAACTCAGGATTTAAGTATCTTACCCTTCTCAAACAAGAAAGCAAAACCCAAAAGTTTGGAAGCTGGTTGAAATCAGTATAAGTCATATTTTATTAAACACTTGCAGTGCCAAAATCAGGGTATTGGCATGAGATGCAGTAGAAATAGGATTGTGTGATTGCCTTTACTGAAATTGCAATCTCAACAGATTAAAACAATTTAATTAGATAATAGGGCACTCTAGCAGTGCAGATAAAATAGTCAGGGGTCAGTACCATACATCATCATTGCATCATTTTAATACAAAAGTCACATTGAAGCCACACATGAAGTCTTATTTGCCAGAAAACATGTTGGGTGGGGAGAGAGAGAGGAGAAAGAATACTCCAGTCTCATTTAATTTTGTTCTTTAATGCCTGATTAAAATGATACAGTGACAGGTGTTTTATAGAATAAAAATAATGCTTTCCCTAATTAAAGGAAAACAGGGTTCTGGGGAGAGAACAGTGGAATCACACTCTAGTTTTCTGAACACCAAACAAAATTTTTGTCAAAAACTTGAAAAGGTCTGTTGGATTTGCCCCTCACCAGAAACTCAGCTCAGGGTAAGGAATTCCTCGTACTTTAAAGACCACTGAGATTTTAATTAAACAACAGTCAAGACTCTCTGTTTTAAAAATATCCCAAAGGCATACCTCTCACAGTAAACAAAATAAGATAAGGCGCTGACAGTGGACAAATTAGCGATGGTACATCCTCATTTAATTCTGAATTGTGTTGTTGTGGCATTGGGAGCCACCTTCTTGCCTGTGGTGATCAAGAACACACAAAATGGACTTTTCTGACCTAAGTGTCAGCATAGGAATGGAGGAATTGTCCACAGAAACACAAGCTCTGAACTACTGCAGGAAGAAGGGACTGAACATGTCAGGATCCAGCTGTGGATCCGGAGTGTTTGACAAATTCCCTGCCCATGCTCAGGCTCTGATTTCATCCCTGTCCCTATCACAGTGAGAAAGAGTTGCTCACCATGTCCACCTCCTATGAGGAGGAAACCTGAGCAAGCAGGCTGGGAGGAAGCTGTAGGACACACTGGCCAGGCTCCTGGAGCTTTAGCCCAAGGGAACAAGTCACAGGGTGGGAAATGAGTCATGCTGTTGATTTCTTGAAAGGAAAAGAAGGATCGTGGGGGAAGGCAGAGAAAACATTTAGACAACTTTTCTCCCTTCACCAAAAATAAAATCCCAGATGGAAAGTAGTGTTTATAGGGAAACAAAAGAGTCACAGGATTTGGGTAAGCCTTAGAAATCTCAGAGAAACTGTCTTAGCGTTGGAAAGTCCACTGATAGTCATTCTCCTTCAGAGACCCCAAGACAGTTCATCTTTAATTTGTCCAATTGGTAAAATTGGCTTTTATTGCTGTTAGCAACTGCCCAATAGTCCTGTACTTCATATCACTAGGAGTTATTGCACTACTTTGCTAGCTAGGTTTTACTATCAGAAAACTATCAGAATACTCAAAAAGGCTAATGAATTTATAAAATATTTCCCGTTATCCCTTTGTGCTGGTTTTGGCTGGGGTAGAGTCAATTTTCTTCAGAAGATCTGGTACGGGGCTGAGTTTTGGATTGGTGCTGAAGTGGTGAATGAATTTGTTACTTTGCTTTCCTTGAGTGCACAGCTTCTGCTTTGCCTATTAAACTCTTCCCTCCCTGAACTATCCTTACATAGGGATAACAGAGTCAGGGATTGGCTGAGGATCGAAGGGACCTCTGGAGTCATCCTTTCTGACTGTGCTGCTCAAGCAGAGTCACCTAGAGCAGGCTGCCCATGACCACGTCCAGACAGCTTTTTAATACCTCCAAGGAGGGAGGCTCCACAACGTCCTTCAGCAACCTGTGCCACTGCTGGGTCCACCTCACAATAAAAACGTGTTTTCTGATATTCTCCCTGCATAGAACCCAAGAGATAATTGCTGTGTTTTTGGACTCTTTTAGAAATACATGAGCCATGTTAGAGATGTATCTATTTCAGGGCCTGTGGTGGAGGGTTAATCAATACTAACCATGTGACAGATTCAGTCTGACTTAAAGGAAAAGCGTGGGGCTTTTAAATTGAATTCTTCAGTAATCATAGTTGTCCCTGAAAAAAACCACACAGTATTCATTTGGAAAGAAATTCTTCCCTGTGAGGGTAGTAATGCACTGCCACAGGTTGCCCAGAGAAATTGTGGATCCCTGGAAGTGCTCAAGGCCAGGTTGGATGGGGCTTGGAGCAACCTGGGATAGTGGAAGGTGTCCCTGCCCATGGCAGGGGTAGAATCAATTGCTAAGGTCCCTTCCAACACAAACCATTCTGGAATTCTATTCTGTAATTCCTACAACAGGAAGGACATGAATCCCAGGAAATACAGAGACTTCAGCATGGCTTTGCTCAAATGAGGAGTGAGAGGGGAGATTATCAGGAGGGTAAGTCCTAGAAGGCATCAGAGCAGCCCTGAAACATCAGTCGGACATACATAAATTCAGTTTCTACTGAAAATAAACTACATTTCTTCAATTAACTTCCAAATGGAAAGTTGGAAGTTTGGGAGTTTCAACAAATGTCAAAATATTCCATGGTAAGGGAAAAAACGAAAACTAAAATACAGCCAGACCAAACAATGTATGACCAATTTGATCACTTGATGCCATCAGAGATTAAACCATTCCAAAAGTGAGATCTGCACAAGAACTACATGCAGTTTTGCCTTATAAAGCTACTGCAATAACTGTAAAAAAACCTGATCAAGTCTTATTTGATGCTAAACATGATGACAAATAGAATATCAATTTTCCAGTCAGGCTACAGGTTTAATTCCCTAATGATTTATACCAGAGCTGGTTACAGAAACATCATTCCAGTCACAGGATTAGAGTCTGACTTTAATAACATGAAGTAACTCTCTGGAGCAGTCACGGTGGATGACTGAGCTCTAGAACACGTTTGACATTTAGGCTTGATTTTACAGTCTTGTTCTTACAGAAATAACCTGTATTCATGTAGGCTTTTGTATTTTTTAATCTATTTTGTACATATTTATCTATTTTATGTATGTTTGACTGTTACTTACAGCTGAAGTCTATGTTTACCTGTGTGTGCTGCCACAAGAGACAGCAGAGCCTTGAAAAACCCTACAGCAGAAGTCAATTCATTACACACACAAATTAAAGCTCCCAAGATTGTATAGAATCAGTTCCCTTATACTTCAACCTAAAGGAGTTATGACCCCCCTCACATTTTTCAGCTGAATATTCAGAGGAAGCACAATTCCCATGGAAATCAGACTGCAAAGCCTGATTGCTGTCTCTGTTTCCTCATCCTTCTGACATCACCATCCCAGGCACTCCTCCTGGTGCTCCAGCAAGAGAACTTCTGTTCTCTGCAGGACAGGCATGCTTCACCTCTCAACCTTTTGTCAGAGTACATCCCCTCCAGACCACTGCAACAAAATCTGATAGACACATACAGCAACTCCCCCACTACATCCTCCTTCAAAGCAACCAGTTCAGCCTCCATCCATCCTGAGACTTTGATCTTCCATTGATTTCCTACCCTCTTGGCATCTCTCAGCTCCTTTTGAACTCTCCCTTTCGTTAGTTTAGGCAGATGTGCAGCTTCCCAGTGCCTGCGACTGGGATCTGGGTCCGAAACTATCACTTAGCACCAGTCTCCAGCTAGAGAATACCCGCACACTGAGTCGTCTACCCCCAAGCTATCAACCAGCTCTTTCTTCTATTCCCAACTGTGCCAAAATCTGTTTCTTTTCCTTGAATTCTCCTTTTCCACCACTACTTTCCTTCACAGTTTGGAAACGAGTGGTAGAGGGTCCCATGACTGCTTGAGTCTCACCACCTGGGGATTAGGCAAACCAAGCCCAGTGCAGAACTCAGGTTCTTTTTAGGGACAGCTTCCTTAATGAAGTCACTTTTCTGGATCAATAACTCAGTGAGGTGGGTGCTCATCCACTAAGACCTGAACTGAGACAACCAAGTCTGCCTTGTTCAGCTGTGATAAAATCATGTAAGATTTAAATCCCTTTGTCAGTGGGGTAAGGTTCACCCACCCCCCTTGCAAAATCACTGCTTCTCCTGACTGCTATAAATCACAAGAAAGTGACATATCAGGGGACTAATCCTGAAGATTAATAATGTAAACATAAAACATGAGCAGTGCTGTTCTCAGCTGTTAACTCACGTAAGCAGTAAAGAAGAAAGTACAACGCACCTTCTGTTCAGGCAATCCCTTCATAAACATAATATTTTAATTATATGACTATTTAGGCTACCTGAACTTTCATTACTGACAGCGGTCTGCTCTTCAGATCTTCAGAGTGCTGTCATTGTCCCTATTTTCCACTGCCTGAGGTGTTTAGGAAGTGCAATGCTGCCATCTAGCAGCCAGAAAAAATGATGAAAACCTCCTTTCATCCAAAGTCCCAGCTTAGTTTTACCGGATTTTTGGTGAGCACAGGTTATCACGATGATTCCAGTGGCCTGGAAACCACCTGCTTTCCCTGGAAGCACCGGGAGAAATACACGTACACACACATACCTACTGCATAAATATATATATACACACCTATATCTATACACACACACATACATACATTCAGGTTGTATATATACTATAGTCTGTGTGTATAGAATATCTGCTGTGCGGACAAGACATCTGGATTTATGGTTTCGTTTCATTTTGCCTCAGTTCAGATGTATATAATACACCACTTATGGCTGAACCACCTGTCTAGACACCTTGGTGGGGAAAAATAAGCGCCGTTTCAGATGTCTACATTAGGGTGAGATGAATCATGACCTAGAGGTGTTTATTCATTTCCCAAGTTATAAAGGAATCCTGGACAACCATCTTCAGCATGGAGTTCTGCAGTGTTGATGTCTAGATGGGAATAATTTAATCCTGGGGTTTAGGTTTTTAAATCCAAGGGGACTGTGAGCTCAGTTAGTCCAACTCTTGTTTAGCACAACTCAGAAGCATTCCTGAAGCACTACCTGATTTAAGCCTGGTATCTTCTTTTTGCATAGCAGGTTTTTTCCAGAATGGCATCTGGCCTGGATTCAAGGATTTCCGTCAATGGACAATTCAATTTTTCTGAACAATTTGTTCCAGTGGTTTATGACCATCCCTGAAATGATGTAACGTGGTAAATAAACACGTTATCAGTTCTCGTTTTGCTTTAGATTTTGTCTTTGATTCTGGCAAATACGTGGGATACTGAAAAATCATGTAAAAATGTACGGATTGCATAGCAGTTAAGTGCTTAATTAGCATTTCATTAAGTACTTTCTTACAGAGTTATTTTATGGAACTTCTAAGGTCCCTATCATTCACCAACAGCAGGCTCAGGCAACAGCAGCCCAACTACTTTTAGCTTTTGGTAGTGAAAGGGTGGAAACTGAATTTCTAAACACAATATTCATGAATTATTCACTTGCTGGGAAAAAAAATTTAATTGGGTTTTTGGTGGGATTTTCTTAGGTGATTTTTTTCTTAGTTACAGAGTTAATTATAATCAAAGCTATTTTAGTAAACCTTAAAATCACAAGACTATTGTAAAAACACATAAATAGTGCTACAAGATTAAATTTCTTTTATATCCTTGTGACTTAAAGATATTGGATTTACATAGGACTTGAAAACTGATAAAAATCAACACTCTGGATGTTGAAAAACATGGAGCTTCGTTTCTCGTTAGGACACATACCCTACACCAACACTATAACCATTTGCAAACTTCTTCCAGAGGTTTATGACTGACATAACTGATCTAAACTTATTAAACACTCCACATTTTAGGAAAAAAACTTTGTTTTCCTTAGTTGCAACCAATTTTGTGTGATCTCAGATCTTGCTCATCTACTTATCTCTCTGTGGCTGACTTGAAAATATTTATTGAGATGCAGTAACATGAGAAATAAATGTCAAATTCTTTCAAAATGTTTAAAAACTGATGTTCAGCAACCTCATCTTCCTCCTTAAGTACTGTCTATTCAAGACACGTGATGACATTTACCATTACTGTCAAAGTAGTCTTTCAAGTGATGAATTCAAGTCATAAATTCATGTCTGCAGTCCACAGCAGACTTCAAAACTGCCACTCAATTAGAATCCCCTGCAGGGGAGCAGGAAGAAATACTCCATTTAGTATTTTTATCAAAGGAAACAAAATACAAGAAATCATCCTTTTCTCCCTCTTGCCCCCAAACCCTAATATTGAGATAATTTTGATGGAACAGTGGAAAAGTGATTTGTTCTAGGTATAAATTCATAAATCAGACTGGATATGGTTTAGGATGAGTTATTGCACTGAGTAGAGATTATTTTGGTATCTGTACCAATTTATAATGATTAGCACACATAGAGAAAACTATCAGGAGTTGAAATGAGGCTGAACTGCCACACAAGTCACCTCAGGCCCCAGAATGTAACACACAGATACTGCTTCCCATGTGGGAGAAGCCAACAAATTAAACAGGAAGAGAAAATGAGTGTGAAGTAGAAGAAAGTAAAAGCATTTAATTTAAACTGAAAAACGTAATATTGAGAGATATAATCCCAGTTACCAGGCTGCTAATTTCAGCACTAACTTCAGCCTTTCTGCATGTTTTCCAGCAGGTCTAGAGGAGATTCCTTGCTTTTCTTTTTGGCAGCGACCTTTTGATATGCAGTGGTGGGCTGGATCCCTGATTTATGGGAGCAAGACAGAAACATGAACAAGACTTTATCCATAAGGCACTCCAGAAATCCCCCATGCTTTCTGCAAATCGGCAACCACACACCCCTGTTGTAGGTGATTAATCTGTGAATATGGAAGATTAATTTATTTTTTATATAAAATTAAAAATAAACCCCAACTTTAATAACAAGAAAAGAAAGCAGAGAGAGGAGAAGAGAGATTTCTATTTGCTTGCTGTTAATACATGCTCATATTAACAGGCCACATAAGGTGAAATAATGAGCAGCAGCAGGTTGTATGAGCCATTTGGGAAAGTCACAGCAATTTTTAAATCTGGTTCGAGTTTCGCCTTCACAGAAACCATGATGCATTGGGGTGGCTTTAAACTACTGTTAAAACACTAGTTAATCTTCCCTAGCATAATGCAGAGTAGATTTAGGCCCACTGCAACTCATCCTTTCTTTCTAGCAAAACCTGACCATATTCAGAGGGCCACAAAATAACTTTAAAAACCTTCAGAAAACCAGAAATGGCTGAATACAACATAGGTTTTCATTTAAAATGTTGCCCTTTAAACACTGGGAAAGATCCTACATCAATATCAAACCTACTATCTTTACCCGTGATGACTCTGAAAGTGAGGGAGCAATAATCACACGCAGAAGTTTAACATGGCTAAGAAGTCAAGAAAAAAATTGAAGAAACCAGGTAAAGAGCTAATTATACCACTTAAGAAATTCACAAAAAAAGAGAGAAGTTATCAGTATAGGTAGTTTGTAGCTTGTAGGTACATTGTAATTACCTAAAAGTTTATTTGCTTATAGGACAAGTCTATTTGCTTAAAATTAAGCACAGGCTTAGTGTTTCATTAATGGACATCGTAATATTGACTTCTCTCCATCTTAAGCCTATCTAAAGTGATTCAATGGACTCTGCTTTTCTCCGAAAGTTGCCCCCTGATGAGGCACTCACTTTACCAAAGTGCATCTCAAGTTCTTTTCTGTAGTGTAATATAGTTTTATATAATCTCAAATATATGGATTCTAAAAGTTAGCAGTGGATGTTGCTTGAAAATGAGAATTCTATATACTGACTCCCGAAGTTCCATCAGAAAGAAAAGAATCGTACACATACATGCACCTATCTATGCTATACTATCGATTAAGAATGTGAGGGGTTTATGCAGGAATATTTTCACAGACATTCTATTTTAGACACCTAAAAAAGATGTATATTCCTAAAAATATATTCGGGGTTTTTTATTATTAATCAACAAATAAGGTCAAAAAGTAGGACTTAGACAGTGAGATTTTGAACATCTTTATGCACATTTTGTATACATTAAAGCTACAGCTTAAACTTTGCCTGCAGGCCATTTGCTGCTAATGAAATAAGAATGTTCCGCCTCACTTGTTTTAGTCAATGCAGAATTTGAACAACCACAAGAGAGCAATAGCAAGTGAGAAGAAGGCATTGCACGTAGCTCTCAAATATGCCAAGGAGTCTGGAGTCCTGCCTGTAGATTGCTTACTGTTATTGATAGGGATATGGCTAATTTAAGGTAAAGTGTTCCAGAGTAAAATTCCATTACTGAAAATTTGCTGGCTCTTAAAGGCTTTGAGCGACTGCCAACAATCTGCAGAAACTGTCGTGAGGTGCAGTAGCTTCCAATGCAAACCTAATCTTTCTTTCACTTAAAGGATATTCTCATATTTCTGACTCCCCCTATGCTTTATATCTGTCCTGATTAATTAGTGTAGCTCAACTCTGAGGTTATTTGATTCCCATACTGAGACACACATTCAAATACCTTGCTGAACTGAAGCCCAGGTTTCAACATGTGTGCTCATAAAGGAATGCTAAATTAGTATGAATTGTTAACAGAACAGGAAATGTTCATGTATCAAATGTTCTATATATAGCACAGTAAACAGGAAACAGTAATAAAAAAAAAGAAATAGCTGTGGTGGCAAATGAGCTTCCACATAGCTTGAGATCCCCCAGGGCATGGAAATATGGAGTGGTTAAACCATATACTGCAAATAACACAGTCATAGCAGCCATTCCACAGATATCTTTGACTTGCCTTATTTCTCACAAACACAACTTATTCCTGAGTTCTGATACAGGAATTAATAAATAACTTAATTACAGAGACACAAAGGAAACACAGTAATAGGCAGTGAAATCAGTGAAGCAACAGGGAAAATTTTTTGGCTCAAAAGGCCAAGATAAAAAAAAATCTCATTCTGATGCTAAATGGAATGAAAGGTACTTTGAAAATTCTCGTTACTTACATTTCAGCCACACAATGCTTTTGGAATTAAATCTACAAGTACTGACTGATCTGAATCTGCTCCTGAATCAAATCTCTTGAAGGACGAGTATGTTTATTCTTAAAGTAGATTCTTTATTCTATATTTTAATACTTAATTAAGTGGCTTTATATATGAAAGATATATAATGATGGGAAGACTGATATAAATCAAAATATCAGTGGGGTCAGCACATCAAAAATTGTTGCATAGCTTAAAAGCTAATTGAGGCCCCAAGTTTGAAAATGTGGGCTATTATAGTAATAAAATACATAATTTGCCAGTTTGGCTGGAAATGTTTTGGTTTGTTTAAGTAAACATATTTATAATGGAGCAATTGCAACAAAAAAAATAAACCCTCCAAAGAACATAAATCAGAAACTGTTCTCTTGAACAAAGGCAAGCCACATATACCTAAAGCATGGCTTTAGCTACCAATGTCAAAGACTTTTCATTGGCATAAGTTAGAAAATGCAAAATACTATTTTTTGCTTGTACAGAAGTCCAGTACATACCATCAGTTTTACAACTTATTCATAAAAATGGAGATAACATTCTTAATAAGAGAAAAAGCAGGAGGAAGTGACCCAAACAACCAGAGATAAAGCAATAAGCAATTGTGGGATTTATTATTCAAACTCAGTAATTCTCTCTCTATTGATCTGTTCCTATCACCAGGTATGTAGCCTGATTAAAAAGGGGAAATATTTATCTTGTTATCTTATTAATTGTGCATGTACACTTTTGTTAATGATCTTCAATTCCTGCTCTCTTTGATATGAATAAATCTGAGACAATTGCGAAACCAGGTTTCCGTGAAAACAACTA
The DNA here is from genome assembly GCF_020740725.1 of Corvus hawaiiensis. Classification (NCBI taxonomy): domain Eukaryota; kingdom Metazoa; phylum Chordata; class Aves; order Passeriformes; family Corvidae; genus Corvus; species Corvus hawaiiensis. The sequence goes on from NC_063214.1 coordinate 2,475,084, forward strand.
ATAAAGATTAAATAGCTAATAGCAATTTAAACTTTTTTTCCTAAAGAAGTACAGCATTGAACCATTCCCACATTTCCTGTCACAGGGTGCCAAGGTGAGGTCAACACCTTCCTCTCCACTTCTGTCCTTAAGAAGCTGTAGAGAGCAATGAAGTCACTCCTCAGACTCTTTTTCTTCAAACAAGCCCAGAGGCCCCAGCTGCTATTCTCAGGACATCCTTCCAATACTTTCACCATTTTTTGCCTTCCAGCCACTCCTGCCCCAATTTGTACTTGTGCCTGGCTTCTTTACTCTGCCCTACTGCAGAATCTGGCATTTCAACGTGTTGCATTTCATCCCATTAATCACTGTTCACCGCTCCAATCTATCTAGACCGGCCTCTGCAAGGCACCTCCCAGTTTCATATTATTTTGCTCTTCTTTCCTTATGATCTGCGTGTTGTCATGGAGCAGATTCAGAACACACTGTGTTCACTGTGCCCACTGATCCAGTCAGAATTCACTACAGAGAAACTCCTTGTGGAGAGCAAGCATTGTTTCTCTTCCTTTTTGCCACTCACACCACTCCTGCTGGGCCTAAATAGATATTTCCAAAGGTAGCATGGTATGAGATACTAATAGAAAACAGTTCCTGGTGCAAAATGTTCTAACTTGATCATCATGTCACCCCTCTTTGGTATGTTGTCAATATTTGTAATACTTTATATGACATTCTAATTATCCACGTTGTCCCTCCTCCACTAAAACACAATCAACCCCCAGGGTAAACCACACAGATGGGTTTAAGTCTGAAATTCAACTGAATGTCCTCTCTTGTCCTAGAAACCTCAAAAAACCTTCTGTGTGATCTCTAAAGGATATTGTTCTGTTAGGGCATGCGGACAGGAGAGCTGCAAAGCGACAAGACAACAACTCCTGTCCTGCAGAGTCTATGATTAGGCAAGATCTGAAAACAGTTTAAAAAAACCTAATTAGCTTCCCTTTTTCATGTGGCCCCTTTCAACTATGTACATATGGTTAAAATTTGCCTGAATAGCAATTTTTAAAACCTCTCCTGATGTGGGCATCCTGTGAATAGCGCACTGTTCAACCAATTCTCTTTTTCTTCGCCTGTTGCCATATGACCTCTCAAACCTTTTTGAAAAGGGTTGTAGCTCCATATTCTTAATCTAAGACATAAATATGGGTTGCAGAAGAGAGGGGAGGTTATTTTGTCACATGCCGTTTGTTTTGTAGATTTGTTTTGCAGATACCTGTTTTATACCTTTCTTGATGCTCAGGATTTTGAGCCTCTGTCTCAGGATGCTTCTGCTACACTTGTATTTTCCATAAAAACCATGAGGAAATAGTTTCTGTGTATAATATACCTTCTTTCACAAAGATTCACAACAATCTCTTCTGAAATCTTTTCCAAAAAAAGGTTGGATAAAGTACCCAGGTTTGTGTTCTTAGTCATGATGTCCAATCTGAAGACAATTAAGCTTAAGAGTGAATTATTTAGTACTCTATTCGACAAGAAGAAACATGCTTTAAATGGAATACCTTAGGAGTTTAAACTATTCTCCTTTGTTTTACAAAGCATAACTGGAAAACTGACAAAGAATTTTTTTTCCCCACAAAATAATTTTTAAAAAGATGGAAATCAGAACTTTGCATCAAAGTACTTCCTCAGCCTCAACCTAAAACCTAATCAGCTGGTATAAAGTATGTTTGTGTTGGCTGAATTCATTGTGTATTGAGGAAGCTCAAATGTGCATACAAAAGTAGGAAGAGGTGGAAATACCACAGAGTACCAGTGCCTTTGTGGGAAAGTGAGAAGCTGTGAAGTGATATACAAGTTCAAAGACTAATTATGTAATCACTCACTGAAAGGTCAAAGTCAGCAAAGTACAGAGATAAGCCTTAAAATACTAATAAAGAAATGGGGCACAAATTTCAGGAAGAAAAAAGCATTCAGATACTTTCTGCCCTTTAAATGTGAGTTTTCCGAGAATACATGTCACGGTTATGTGAGCTTGGATCCAAGAAGCAAAGTGGAGAGATCTCCTCTTACCTGCCTGCAGGACTTCCTTCCCCACACGGTGAAGTCACAGAATTCCAGGATGGGTCAGGCTGGAAGGGACCACGGTGGGCCACTGGTGCCATCTCCCTGCTCAGGCAGGGCCATCCCAGAGCACAGGGCACAGCAGTGTGTCCAGAGGGCTCTGGAATGTCCCCAGGGAGGAGACTCCACAGCCTCTCTGGTCTCTGCTCAGGGCTGGCCCTGCCCAGGGCAGCAGTTCTGCCTCCTGGGCAGGGCAATTGCCGGGCTCAGGCCCTGCCCGTGGCTCTGGTGCCGCTGCCGGGCCCCGGAGCAGAGCCCGGGCCCTGCCCTGAGCCCTCCCTGCAGCCAGGGACAGCCAGGGCTGAGGGCCCCTCTCAGCTGGGGCTCCTCTCGAGGCTGAGCAGCCCCGGCTCCCTCAGCCTGTGCTGGGCACGGAGCTGCTCCAGGCCCTTCCTCAGCTGCGCAGCCTCTGCCGGCCCTGCTCCAGGAGCTCACTCCTGTCCTGAGGATCCAGAGCTGGACATAGCACTCCAGATGTGCCTCCCAGGGCCGGGCAGAGGGGCAGGATCACTCTCTGACCTGCTGGGAATGCTCTTCCTGATGCACCCCAGGATCCTGTTGGCCTCCTCGGCCCTCAGGGCATTGCTGGCTCACGGACAGCTCACTGTCCCCCAGCACCCCCAGGTCCTTCCCCTCAGAGCTGCTCCAGCAGATCGCCCCCAACCTGTGCTGGTGCCTGGGGTTGTTCTTGCCCAGGTGCAGGACTCTGCATTTGCCTTTGTTGAACTTCAAGCAGTTCCTCTCTGCCCATCTCTCCATCCTGTCCAGGTCCCTCTGAAGCGCTGCCCAGCTCTCAGAGGTGTCAGCCACTGCTCCCACATTTGTGTCCTCAGTGAACTTCTGAGGAGGCATTTGCCCCTTCATCCAACGGGGCCCAGTACTGAGCCTTGGGGGCCACCACCAGTGACAAACCTCCAGCTAGGCCCGGTCCTTTGTGTTTAGAGCTGGTTTTATTACTGTTAAGTTTTGGCTGGGTTTAAGTGTATTGTTTGATCTGGGACTGTGTGAACCTCTCGACTTTGGTGCAGACGCCAGGCCCTGTGGACTCACTCACCGCCTCAGTTCACGCAGGGCCGACAGCGGCCTGTTTATATCCCACAGAATGGGTCTCCGTAGCCGGAATTACTGTGAACGTGTCATGTGTCCTGTCATCCTCACTGAGCTACGAGCAACAGGCAGGAACAGTCACATGGCTGTCATGTTTAAGATACAAGATTCATTGTTGGCTTTCACCTTGCTCAGCGCGGCCTTGCTTAGTTTGGTACAGTCAGGATATAAGCCAAGGCAGGAACAGGTATGCACGGACAATGCAAATCCTGGAATGAGAATTGGGACTTTGTGAGTGTCAGAAAATCCTGTCTCTTTTGACATAGGACATTTTTGGAAACAGCAAGAAGCAATGTTTGATCTTCCTGAGGAATAGTAGCCACTTCTTCCCTTGTCCTACTGACTGATGCATGGAAAAGGAACAGAGAAGGCAAATATTTTCTGTCTTGAATACAGGCATGAGCAGTGTTACACTGATGGAAATGATTGCCTTACTTGATATTCATTCAGAGCAAGGACTGGTGAATTTCAGTACCTGGGCAATGTGAGATAGGAAGGTGGCACAGACACAGGCCAAAAATCCTCATTTATGGAAATCCATTGCTGACAAGTCCTGACAGCACTGGCTGAGTTTCCTCCTAGGGCTGGTACCAGACTTTGAAATTTACATTTTGCTTATATTGTGATATTATTACTTGTTTTCCAGACCACTGCACATGGTGTCCAGCTTAAAATTGAAATACGGCCCGTGCCTTGGCAAGGGCAATGTTATCTGTGAAAGTCACTCTGATACTTACTTCACTTACATGACTTCCTGGGGCTTGTGGGTGTTAGATTTGGGTTTCAGTTGCTTATTTCCCCTTTGGGCGTTCGTGGCTGAATCTGCAGAAAAGGTTACAGTTTACACAGTGCCCTGTGTGTATTTGCCAGTTCCGCAAAGCACAATGTAACTTGATTAAGGAAGGCACTTTTGACTTCCTGATGGTTTTTCAGTCCTGCACACCAGAATTTTTATAAATGTTTTACAGAGGAAATATGGGATCTTTTTGTCTGTTGTGAACATCATTATGTCAAATGGAAATACAAGAGAAAAGGGGTTTTTTATGTTAGATGCCTAATACCATCAAAAGTAAAACAAAGAAATTTTTAAAATAGCAAAACTAAGGACTGAATTTTATTTTCTGTGAGACTTGCCATCTTATTAGAAATTTGTTTTATCATTTTAATGACAAATACCAGTGTCTTTCACTGAATCATACAATAATTTCACCTCACAAAAGGCAATGCAAAAGGACTCACACACTCAGCAAGTTTGGGCTTGTTGTCAGGACTGCGGTCTGCATCTGAAATTCTTATTTTATATATTAACTGATCACTACTCAATAATGTTCAATTATGATATCTATTGAAATTCTATTGAACAGGGAGCCTATTACTCAGTGGGATGAACAAACTACCGCATGTGGGAAGGAGAACATTAAACTGAGCCTAACTTATTTGAGGCAATCACACAGTTCAGCCATCTACACTCTGCAAGAACTCTGACACAGCTTTGTAGTGCTGTAAACGCCTCGTGTGCAAAATCTGCTCATTGAAAAAGAATTCTGCTGCTCTAAGGATTTGTACATAGCAGGCAAACCCACAATTTCTCCTCTGAAAACCAACACCCCTCTAGTTTCAGTCTTCCCACCTTTGAGGGTGGGAAGAGCCCTTTGCTGAAAAATTAAGTAAATATATGCATATATGGAAATATTTACTAAAAAATGAAGATGAAAATCTTCTTTGATGACTATGGCACTTGACATGTGAAGTTGTTCTCACTATCAGGAGAGGAAGTTTCTTCTTTGCCAGAAAGCAGTGATATTACAGGTACACTTAAAGGAAACTTCCTCACAAAGCCTGATTTCTGTGATTAAAAGAGTATCACAGCCCGTGGTTTACATTAAGAGAGCTGAACTACCTAAAGTATTTTTAAGCACAGCAAGCCCAAACCTTGAGCTATTTATGTCAGTTCTACCTTGCCAGTTATTACTCCCTGTGATAACTCCATCTGAATTCCTCAAGGAACCATTTTGTGGCTGCTGTCAACATAAACATGTATAGATGACTTTGCTTTCACCACATTCCAGCAATTCTCAGCTTTTCCCATGACCCCATTTCCACTTGCACTTCCAAGATCATGACCTCCACTTTGGAAACAGCATTTGCTCCAAGATATACTCTGCCAACCAATGCACTATCCCACAAAAAATGAGCTCTGTGTTGAGCATGACCAGGAAGAAAGGTTCTGAAATAACAGTCACAGCTCCAAAACCTTCCTCTAAGGGGAAATGACCTGTGAAAAAACCAAGCTCCATTCTGTCAGCTTTCTCAACAGCCCATACATTATGCCATGAAGTTATGGGCTGATATCCCTTATGGGACACCCCCAAATCTGAGCCTGCTACTTTATGATGATGAAGTCAAGACCAACTGTCTACATCAGAAGGTATGACAAAAATTGGTGATGAAAGTTATTCAGTGCCCTTCTCATTTCCTCAAGCAACATATACAACAGGATTGCTGGTTTTAATTAAATTTAGCCCATGAGGTAATGTTATTTCCCTAAAAAGTGTGATTTATCATGTCCATCATTACTCTGAGCTCTTCAAGTGAAGCTGTTATACCATAAAACTTTTTATTTTTCACTGCAGTTAATCTCCCCTATATTTGCAAAGTCTAGAAACAAACCCCTTTTTTTGTGATTTCAGAAATGACAAGTTTTCAAAACACTGTCTGAGCCATTAAAACCCAGAAGGTAATAGGGAGCTGAGTGACAGACCTTTGTTTTCCAGTATGACTCTCAGAAATTTGCTCTGAGGAGGCCCAAGTACTCCCCAGCTCCAGTTATGCTCGTTAAAACTGGAGTGATTCCATTCATGCCAGCTCAACAGAAATCAAAACCTGGCCTGAAGCCTTGGATCTTCATATTTCAGCTGCTCACAGCAGAAGAGGCCCTTGGAAATTAGTTCTCTCAGCATGTGGTCTGGATGAAGTAATTCTACCTCTAAAGCAATAAAAGACAAGAAAATGGCTGCTTTGAGCTGAAGTCATTGAGTTGAACTGGCATTGTAACCAAAGCCACGGGCAGGGACAGTTTTCACTATCCCAGGTTGCTCCAGGCCCCACCCAAAGCTGGCCTTGGACACTTCCAGGGACCCAGGGGCAGCCACAGCTTCTCTGGACACCCTGTGCCAGGAACTCAACCTCACAGTAAAAAATTTCCTCCTAATACCTCATCTAAACCTTCATTGCACATCCATAAGTGATGACCCCAGTGCTAAATAAGCCCTTGACCTAGAGCAGGAACAGAAGGGAGAATGAACATTTTGATCCAAACCAGCAAAACCAGCTAGTACGGCAGGCAGCCTTCATTTTCTCAAAGGATCTATGCTTTTTCTAGTTTTGAGCTGGACAAAGTGCCACTGAAGTAACAGGTACTGGTCTACTCTTCCCTACAGACCTGGGAGGTTCATCTACAGAAAATTCAGGCCAAAAGTGATAAAGCACACAGCTGTTTGCAGCAGTCCCAGCCTAAACTGGAAGGGCTACATAAATCAGGAGCATTGGATGCCTCCTGACTCGTTGCAGAAAGGATGCATAGTCTGTCTGAGTGGGCCTCTGGCAACACCACAACCCAGTTTTTACAAGCAGTCTTGTAAATCATTGTCTTCAGCAATTACTTGGTCCTGTGAGTAACAGCAAAGTTATTTGCAACCAAACCAGCTCAATCTTCTGAAATGGGAAGGGAGGGAAGTATTAATGAATTTAGAGAAAAACTTCTGTGGAAGTCGTGGGTTATCAACACCAGTGGGAGATTAAGATGTTCAGTAGGCTAGACATAGAGACTTTTCCTTCTCCCACAGGTTGTTGATATTAGTGAGGGCAGGGAAACTCTTAAGTCAATTCAGTCAATATTTTCCCTAAATTTTACCCCAGAAGTAGTTTTCAGGTAGACACTCCATGGTATTAAAACGGTGGCCTTAATTTAAAAAAGAAACATGAGAGTGCCAAAAATTAGCATATTTTGCTAAGATCAGAAAAGAAGTTGTCTCTATACACCCAGCAAAGATCTCTTGGGAAAGATTACCAGCTCTCCAGGTGAATCTCTGGACTCCTAAATTGGAGCTGCTGAGTTCAGATTATTGAGGCTCGTAGATGGTGACAGACAGAATGCAGGTGGGTGCTTGAAGTGGTGGTCAAGTGCTCAGCTGGGCACACTGGAGCCTTGCCTTCTTCCCTCCTGATCTGAGGAGCCCTGGAGAAAAGGGGAATCCAAAAAGTGGCACAGTCACATCAGTTTTCCACAGGAAAGGAAAGCCAGTCAGGAGCCCACCACAGCAGGGAGGGCACTGAGGACACTCAGCTTTCCATCCCTGTTCCAATCACCATTGAAGAGTCTCAATTTCAGCATTTTTAATGTTTTTCATCCCATTTTCCTGTTTAATTCCCAGTGTTACACCAAGACCATTTCTGGTTCTAATGGTTTAAAAACGAGAAGAATCAAATCTCCTTCCATACCTCTTTTCTAACGGCGCATAGGCTTCACAGAGACCCAAACCTGTATTAGCTTTTTGATGGTTTATATTAACCTTAGATTCAATTTTACATTTCCTGCCTTTCCAGTATTTTGTACCAGACAAAACTTCACCTGAATACCTTGTGTTACATATATATCTATATATAGAGAGAGACAACTGTGTATATATATCTACATATATACAGAGACAACTATGTATATATATCTATATATATACAGAGACAACTATGTTTCCTGCAAACTCCTTGCAAGTGTTAAAAGGAAAAATTAGAACAATTAGAGCAGAAAGTCTTTAATTAGCAACAACAGGTGGTTCCAGGGTTCTTCTTAGCCAGATGAATCAACACGGGAAAAATCTAGATAATGTCAATATATTGCATCTCCCTTCAACCCTTATTCCCCCAAACTTCCCTAGAAGTCAGTGAAATATCCTCCAAAGTCAACTGGAATAGTTTTTTGGTATGTTTCTTCACAGCATGCCTATTTCTATCAACAACAACAACAACAACAACAACAATAACAACAAAACTATTCACTGGAAAAGTTTAAAAGGCACAGAAAAACAGATATTAGCAACTTTAATATATATATATAATTATTGAGGCCAGAAGCCTATAAATAAAGCATTGGAATAGAGAGGTGATCTTCATGAGATGTAATTTTACAAATATCTTTATGTGGCCATCGGTGATTTTCAACAGAAATGCTGCTCTGGGTGCTTAGGCAGACCTAGACTGCAAATAGAAATGGAGGCCTCTACAGGCACCATCACTTCTGCTCATATCCTATACTCACAAAATCTCTGTTACCAGGTGTGACCTCTGGGCACAGGGTTCTGTACCCACCAACATCACCCAGGGGTGTTGAGTAAAGGGAGAGAGCTAAGGATGACCTAAGTTAGAAATATAGCTTCACAAAGTAGTTCTGCAGGAGAGTAACTCAGGTTTTCCTACTTCTTTGGCAATAGCTGGAGGCTGTAATGTTAACTGCTTGGACATCTGTATCCTCAGAACAATTTATTCCTTTAGTAACCAGCGTAAACAGTTGTGTGCTGCTAGGAACCAGAATATATCACTATTCAACAAAGGCAACTGAATGCAAGGAAAGAACTCAATCTACTCTTAAATTTAATAATCTTGATTTTAATGCCTGGGAGAGAATGACTTTTTTTGTTACTTTCTTTACATGAAACTGAGAAGGATATTTTTAAGGTCAGGCATTTCCTGAGCTTTGCCCATGGTGGGTGTTTTGAGGTCTATTACATGCACGCTTCCCCAGTGCTCCTATTTTTTATTGTTCTTAACCTCAAGCACGGCACCTGATAAAGGTTAAACCCTGTAGGTTGTAGCACAGTGCCAGCACTGACACAGAGCCCACACCCCAGATGTCCTGCTCCCCTCAGAGGACACAGAGGAAGGAAGGAAAGGAAGGTGCCAAACAGCCTACATAATTCTTTTTCAATTAGCAAGACTGCTTGCCAGCCATGTGGAACTGGTACAGGCAGAGCAGGAGGATTATGCTTTGCCTGTAACTCTGAGCCACTCTAATTGCTGTGACAAGTGAGTAAGGCTGAAAGAACTGAAGAATTTTTTTCCAGGTAAGAAAGACAGAAGAGGACAGTAATTTAAATATCTAAACATCTAGAAGTCCTCCTGATTCATGCTGCAGAAGTAACTAGATATATCATAAATTAATATGTGGTGCTCTGTGTGAGTCACATACTCTGGTACTAAGTAGTATTCCCATGAGAAATGTGGGAATGGGATAGAGAAACTGTTCTAGGAGTTGCCCTCTCTTAATTCCTGGCCACTCATCTGCTGAAAGGCACTTCTGATTCATAAGGGAAATGTTGGGATGCTAGAAAAAAACCCAATCAGTTCTGATACCATGATCGCTTGCTTCTACCAGCAGCAATGTCCCCAAGATGCCAAGGGAGTGAGGGATTCTGGGTTGGAAAGATAAAACAGGCCTTTTTCGCCAGGGAAATGTGTGGCCAGTTTTTCAGGAATTAATACACTAAGGACTCTTGTAAACCTTTTGTAATTTTTTCACTCATACGAAGGCAGGCTCATCTTGGCGAGGCAGCTGTGCCTTGCTCTGAGAGGATCAGCTAGGGAAGTGCAACTCAAATATTCCATAGCGGTACCAAAAAATGGAAAAACCGTTGATGGTTTTCTCATTTATTGTATTCGTGTGCTTATTTCTATTTTATTCACCTGTGTCCTCTGAAGTACATTTTGTGCTGCACAGCCTGGAGAACATAATATCAAGGGAGCTGTGCCATCAGCTGAGGCATGCTGGGGACACACCACTTCTCTGACCTTAACAGCACAGTGCCATGTTGGTAAATTGCCACTAAAAATAAAACAGTGATGAAATCTGAAGACATGATTCACCTTATTCAGTTTAAAGCAAACCCATTGCTGCTGGAGAAGGGGTTGAATAAAACTTGGTGATGAATCCTTTACTGTTCATATGCTATCACACAAAATAATGGGAAGAACAAGCCCAGGGGAGATCTGTGATGGGAACCACCAAGTAAATAATTCGTTGTGAGTGCTGCATGACTGCAGACCCCATCCTGGCCGTGTTTGTTCCAGCCTGAAGCCACAGTAACTCCCTTGTGATTTATGGGGTAACAGCAGCAGTCAAGTGTTCCCATCACTGGTCCAAGTGCCAAGATCGTACATAAAGACTCTTTAATGGCTCAGGTCTCACTTGCTAAGCTTCAATACTCTGAACTATGGAATAAAAGAAACCTAAAACCAAACAGTAACAGGGGAAGATTTAGCCATGAACTTCTCAAAGCAATTTTAAGGAAAAAGCATTAAAAAGCACCGCTAGTTCACAGATCAGCTGTGCAATGGTTTTTATTCCCAATCTGTGAAAGTGGATATTTTCCTTGTAAGCAGGATTCGTTTTCCACAACCAATGTTTTTTTTGTGCCACCTGTTCTGGAGAAGCATCTGACATTTTTAAACTTACTGAAAACAAGGCTGCCAATACACATTTGAGTTTACTATAAATTTGCTCCTGACGGGTTTTTCAGATGCCTCAGGCCAAAGCAGCACTGAGTTCTCTGCAATGTTATTTAAAATTAGCAAACACTATCTGAAACGTGCAACCTTTATTTCACAGTATTTAGTCACGTACATACCTGAGCTCTTAAGGTATGCTTCACGTCAAGTAGAAGATAGACATAATCATAATTCATTTCCAGTTTAAGAACCTTTTAGCCCACTAAAATGGCTTAATAAGGTCTGATTTTGATAAGAATTAGGCCTGAGATTTTTTAACTTTTATAATATACTCAGTGTACTTAAGTGTGAAAAAATACACATGCCCTAAATTAATTTGATTTATTGTCTGTTCTCAAAATTATTTACAGTTCTATCCTTTTGCTATTCTTTTGGTCACCATATTTATCCCCTCCATTTTTTGAGTCACTTCTATGAGCTGCACACAAAAGTCTGATTTCACTCATATATCTAAGGGAAGGCAAATATTTTCAAAGCTAGATCTCTATTTTTACTTCTTAAGCTCTTTATATTATTATTAGTAGTATTAGTATTTTGCTAACATACTTTATCTGAAAGTAGTGCTAAGTAGCAAACCATGCTGCCTTGGAAAATACTTCCCATCAGAGTGCGAAGTAATGTGAATATAGGGAGAGAGTAAAACCCATGGTGAGATAATCCAGAAGGAAACAGGCAGAATTCTTTTGTTCTCTTTGAAGATGAACCACTAAGAATAAACATTTAATTGATATTCACATATTTTAGGGAAATTAGGAATTATACATAGTGCTGGCTGTTTGAGCTCTTAAATTCTTCCAGAATAAGACACATGAGATGTTCTACATCACAGCACAGCAATATTCTCCTGAGAGTTTTTAAAACCATGGGAACCAAGGATGGTAGTAACACAAAACATGAGCTGCCAATGCGAGTTTCTGTGGGGTCTCCTGTGGTGCCAAGGAACTGTCATCAGTGCCCCAGGCCTGACTGGGGACATGTTACAGCTAATACCTCTGTGGTTCGTGCTGCATGTGGGCCAGAAATTATTTTTCCAGAGCTATCACTGAAAAACAAAGATGAGCTGAAGTGGGAAAAAGCTTCTGCCTGTCCACCTTCCTCCTCCACATTGTTCCTGTTTGCTTTGTACAGTCACAGGGCTGGCAGGGAAAAGGACAAGCTGGTGGCTGCAGCAGATGATAACCCTTCGAGAGACCTCCCTTCACGGATCTTCCTCAGCTCTCCTGCCATCTTCAGGCACTCCTTGTGTCCATCTCCATCTCATCCTTGTGAGCACTGCACTCTCTCCCCTCTGCTCAGAACCCAGCAGGCTGATTGCAGCAGGTGATGGGCAGGTGGGAGAGGGGCAGACAGGGACACCCAAATCCATCACGGTCATCTCATTTTTGAAATATTTATTCTCACATTAGTCTGTCTTTTCCACAGCCCAATGGACCAAACTGAAAGCCAGAAGGTAAACCAGGTGGCCCACAGCTAAAGATATTATTTCCTCTCATATGTCTATTTAAAAACTCTCATAGTGCTATTAAAATCTATGCAAAGAGGTTTAAAAAAGGGGGGGAATTAAGAATCCATTTATACACAGAATTATTGTAATGGAATTGATCAAAAGAAATGTTGATCATATGTGCAACTTCCAAGAGGAGACTGTATTTGAAAAAAGAACTTGAACTGGCTATAGGCAAATGAGCAACAGGAAAAAAACCCATAAACTGATTATTTTAAGATGTAGGATTTTCATGATCATGTACACATCCCACATACTTCTTTTTCCTTTTATTTGTTTAGTTTTGCCAGAGTTTTTTCTTCCTGTAAATTGACTGGCAATGACATCACTTAAAAATCCTGTAAATTCTTACATACAATGTCATTTAACACTGTCATGTGGCTTCCTTAACCATGCAGGTTATACATCATAGTCTGGATTTCAACCACATAAATTCAGGCAAGTGAGTTAGTTAGGAACATTTTTTTCTTCCAATTTTGAATTATGCAGAATAACAGAATAATTATAAATGTTCTTCCTTTTTTTTATTTCCAGAATGAGAACAAAAAAGCACCTGGCAAATGTACTCTAGCACCCCTGAAGTAGAGATTGTTTTGTGCACTGCATAACCTGGAAGCCACTGGTTCAGGGACACTGCTATTTAAGAAGGGATTTTGAAGAGCTGGATTGGAATGCTTGGAAAGCAACAACAAAAAGTAATGCAAGCTACGTAAACTATGGTAAAATGGGAGACTAAACCCTCATGCTTAAACTTTACCTACAAGGGAGGGAGGCTGGGAAGCAATTTTTCTCCTAATCACACTGCATAATTGAATAAGTAGACAGTGGGTCTGATCTAAAGCCTGCTGCTGCTAATGAAGCACTTTGCATTTATTTTCCTGAGCTCTGGCTCAAGCCTGTCACAGTCAGAGAGCTGCTCATCTTCCTTTTGGATCCGTGTGAAATTTTCATTGCTGGAAGCAACAAGGCAGACAACAGCACAGTTTGATCAGCAATCAGGCTACACAAGAAAAATGCAAACTATTCTTGCAAACTCAACCCCTGTGAAGTTCCCAGCCTCTGCAGATGTTCAAAGTACAAGCACACATTTATGATCCCTGAGCTTCTTGGCTGCTGAATAAAGTGTAGACTCTGCTGAGTTACTTAGAGATTTTTTTGTCTCCCTAAAGCTTGGCTTCCTGAGCCTGGCTCCACCTGAAAAGCAGAGCTCAGATATTTTTTAAGCTCTTGCTAAGCTTCTTTAATTGAGAGGATGGGCTGGAGGGAAATTGTGAGTTCTCTCAGCAGAGGTGCCAAAACTGTTGTTCATCAGGCAGACTTCCTCAAGCCAGATCTCCTTTCCATCTGCAGATTGTGGGAGGTCATGGATTCATCTGGGGCTGCAGAGGAGATGAAAGAGGAAACCAAAGCTTCCGTATTAGTGCTGGCTGGTGTGACACATTCACCTGCAGCTGCTCCCACTTCCAATGCCTATGGCTGTCACTGTCCTGGAATATGGATATCAGCTGCAGAGATAAATACATTTTATTCTCAAAATATAAGGTCATAAATGAGGTTTGTGAGTTGGCTTTTTTTCCCCTTTGTCTCTGCACAAAGTGCCCAATAACTAATAAATATTTCCTATCAACTGGGAACCTCTTAGTGGGAACAATTATCATAGAATAAGCATTGCAAAATCTTCCATCACCCTTCTGCACTGTTCCAGTGAAAATAAAGGAAGTGCAGAAAAGGGGTATTCCTTATTTCCTTATTTCAGTGTGATTAAAATTGTTGAATGCCTTTCCCAGACTACACAAATTACTCTCATTTTATATTTTCAAAATGTCACAAGTCAAACCTAGGTGATGAATTAATTAATGATGCCTGCAAGAACGAGTCTTCCTTCAGTTTTTTAATTATACTTTTTCACATGCTTTCACAGGATGCTTCAAGGGAAGCAAACAGCTCGGTTGTGCTTTTACTTTATAGCTAGGAAATGCAGAGTGAAGTGAAAGGGAGTGACCTCCAAAGCAGAAATCCTTAAGTTAAATTAAAATTAAATATTTCACAATAGCAGCTGGGGTTTCACATTGGTCATTGCTGCTCTTTGGGGCAAGAAAGTGCCTCTCTCTTACCCGTCCTTTGATTATTTTGGGACATAAATTGGGTGCCAAATGCTCCTTTTAACATTTTCAGTTAATGCACAGTCTGCGTCACACTTAATGATTTTTTACGTCAAGTGTACTTGGTTCTTGGGAATAATTAAAGAAGATGCCCATTTCAGGAAAAACAGTAAGACAGATTTATGTGAGTAAAACCAAATGTTAATAATGTCCTTTATTTTGTGTCAATATTTACAGAAACATCTCATTCATGTAGAAAAAAGGGGGGGGGGGCCAAAAAAAGTATTTCTTGATTGAAAAAGCATTTTCTACCCCTAAAATCCACAAAAAAAGTTTTCTCCAATTGTAGAGGAGTCTGCAAATGATCTGGCATGGTTTTCATTATTTATACATAGATATAAGCACTTGGAAATAAGCAATCTCTTATAGGCAATACAATTGGTTTTATTTAACTTTGCATCTTACAGGGCTCTAACATTTTCCCTAAAGTCTTTGTTCCTTTCTGAGGAGGAGATGAACTGAAGCATCGGGGTTTAAAAGTGGCCCATGACAGAGCTGCAACATGATCAGCCCCAGCACTGGTGAGGGCTGTGAGGCCATCACTCCACTGTTGCTCATCTGCTTTATGTGATGCCTGCGAGCTCCAGAGAACAAATTAACCAAAAAAAGAAAAAAAATTTAAATATTTTAGTCTGCAGCCACAGAACAAGCAGGAGCCTGCGAGAATGATACTGAGAAACAAATGGTCAGCAGAGTTTCCTGCTAGACAGGGACAGACACAGCAACCTGCAGCTACCTGAAAGGACACAATCGTGTTGTCTTGTGCCAGACTCACAAGTTGTTTTCTCCATTATTTTCTCAATTTGACAGCATTTGCAAGAACTGAATTAGCTCTTGGGTTGTTTTTCCTTATTAAGGCAGAGAGGTTTTTGCCTTAATAAGGAAAGGGACTTGCCGTTTGTTTCAGAGTAGGAGCCTTCTCGGGAGATACCGGAGAAAACCTGGTCTCAGTTGCACCAGTGTAACTTTGGGATGCACTCACACACAGGGGCAAGCAGGGAACACTTGACTCTGTGGGGATCCGTGGGAATCTGCAGGGACTGGGGAGCAGAAGGTTACAGGGCTTGCAACAGAGCTGTCCCTCAGTGCAAAGTGCCACCCTGGGGAGATGCTTACAGCCCCGTGTGATGGGTGAGTGTGGGTGAGACCTGGCAACCCAACCACAGTTTTCGTTTTGGCCCGAGCTGACAGGCTGACATGTGACAGCTGAAAAAGAAGTTGAGAGATCTGGGAGATAAAGGGAACAGAAGTGATGTGAGAAACAAAAAGCAGAGCCGATAAGCAAGAATTTTCCAACATACATTTTACCTTTTCTGTTCATACAATAAAGCAACACCATTATAGAGAAAAGGGTTAAAAGTGACAACAATCCTCCTTTCATGCCAGACTGTAAACATCCACTTCCTTTGGAAATGAACCAGGAACACAAGATAGAAATACTCTAAGCAACTGTCTATGCAGTGACCTGTTCATTAGCTAAGAGGGCCTGCCATTTAAGAAACAGTCTGATGAAACTTCGTCAGAGTAAAGATTACATCCTTTTGCTTCATTTAAAGTACATTATCCATTTATTTGGATTGGTTTAGTTTAGTTTGTTTTGCTTCATTTTTTTTACAAGTGTGTACAGATTTTATTTCTTGTCTCTTTCCTTGTGTACACATGCTCGTCAGAGGAACACATCAGCTCTAAGCAAGGAAAGAGCAACTTAAGAGCTATTTCATTTGTAAATTTAAGGTAATTACAATTTACAGCCTAGCTTAACATATAGGTAGCAGTTCAAATGGAAAGATCCCTGTGAGTTTACTGGAACATCAAAGGTCAGCAACACTTAAAAAAACCTGTGGCTTTCCCTCAGCTCCTTCTCTGGTATCAGCAGTACTGCAGATAGTAGTGGGTACTAAACTATTCTGCTCAGTAACGACTGCTTCATAACTATCCCAAGTTAGTGCTTCCCTCCTTGGAAAGGGTTAAAGGTGAGAAAACCCTGTGACTTCAGTCCCTGACATGAGAGTGACTTAGCTCTCACAAGAGCTACAATCATGGCTTTGAAACCAGGGCAGTCAAGCAGAGACCAAAAAAACAGAGGTTTACTCTTTCAACAGACTAAACCTTGCCCTGAGTAACACTAAAATGATGTCTCCAATGAAATTAAATACTTTAAAATTTGGCCTGAGGGTTTTATTTGTGCTTTACAGGAAGTCAAGGGACCACAGTGTTAGTCAGAGAAGAATTAATGACCATTTCTTATTAAACACAGAGAGCTTTAAAATATAAGTGGAAAAAACCAAGTTTACTGCTGTTCCTCTAAAAAAGACACTTACTTAAAAGGGGAAAATAGGAGTCCAGAGGTATGCAATAAAAGCAATTTAAAGAGAACAACAAATACCAAGTTACTGCTTGGTCAGTACTATTTTCATTCCCCCATGTTCTGCTATGTCCCAGCTCACTAATAAACTGAGGTGAAACAAATCAATGTATGAGGGCCTTACAGGGGTGTCCATAATGCTCTGTTGAAAACATGTTTATGTACATGTTTAAAAACAATATCCATGCAAAGATACTGCAGCACAGTTGGTGTACTAATATTTTCTTCCCTGAGGCCAAACTTGTTTTAACTTATGAGTTGCTGCCCTTTAGCCAGAATTAGTGGGCATTTATACAAAATGACAGCACTTTTTAACTCCCTGCCTGGTCCTGCATGGTTCAGCATCCTGATCACCCTCTGCAGGCACCCTCTGCAGGCACCTCACTGAACTCTGCCTCAGTGTCACAACCTCACTCCTTACAGGGGACTCGAGTCTCTCAATTGTGCGTGTAACTTTTCAAAAGCTGCTCTTATTTTGTTGGTGCCACGATGATGGTGATGATCAAAGGCTTGACAAGTTCATACTGAAGCAATAATATTTGGCTATCACCAGCAGCATCTCCAGATTTCTTGCTTCCAGATGAGATCAGTAAATTCAGCAAATTTATTTTAGTTTTAGTTTTAGTTCAATCTCTCTGTGTTATGCCCTGCCCTGCTCAGCAGGTTTAAGAGGAAGGTAGTTTGATTCACTCTGACTTCACCCAGTCAATGGAATATAGGCCACTACACATCCCGTCCTGTAGTAAACATCTAGAATAGGTCAGGGAAATCCTAAAATATCCTCATTCTCTCCTTTGACAGTAAAATGAGCCTGGTATTCCTGGTTAGGATGTTGACTCCACTTGATAAACAGCCAAGGTCAAATGACATAAATATTGACCCTTCTGGGATCAGGAAAAAATAATTTCCTGATTTCTGTGCATAGATTTCAATTTTTCTGATTTCTGAAGTCACATTTAGACTTTACTAATTCTACCACTCACAACTTACAGTCACAGAAAATCTTCCTTTCTGATCTTTATCTTTCTCATCGTGTAGACTATTAGAGCTTAAAAATTTACAGTGCCAACTGTAACAAACTTCTTAAATGCAAAACATTCATTTTTTTTTCTCTTATGAGAGGTGAACAATTCACACAATTGCTCACCACATAACACAAGCTGGCAGAGACCACTCCCCCCATCCCCAAAAATGACATGAGGTGGTATAAAATAGGCTGCAGGTCATGGCCATGCCCCCTCTGGACTGCTGGGAAAATCGACCCTGTTTCTCTACCACTTGTTGGAGTTCCCAGTTAAAATCCAGCTTTGCAAAATTCATGCTGCCCACCCTCTACTTTTTTTTTTTCTTTTCTTTTTTAAAGATAATTTTCATAAATTAAACATAAGGAAAAGAAGAAAGGAAAACACCTGGATCAACAACCACATGGGCAAGAAATCGAAAGGAGATAATTTAACCACATTTTCCAGGAAGCCTGCTGAGCCAGGAAGAATATTGACACATTAATTTCTTTTATAACAGAGCACTGGATGTGAAAATAGTGACTCAGAGGCATTTGAACATGGGGATTATCACTCAGCTTTCCAATGGGAACAAGCTATCCTGCTGCCTAACGTCCACTCTGGTTAAACAGGAGTCAAAGTTTGTTATCTTTCTTTTAAAATTCTAGTCCGTAGTCACAGATTTATCAGGAAATAGTGACTTATGAACATATTACCCCAGTTATTTGTAAGCAGAATTTCTCAGAGTATTAAATAAAAGAATTTTATTCGAAATTAGGTGTTATGGTCTTCCTGAGTTGGTTTATACCTCCCCGTGAAAACTGACTTGGAGACAGTTCCCAAAATTTACTAGATTTCAATATTTTTAGTGTAATAATTCTTCATGTTAGAAGAAAGGCTAAATAACTGATGTTCACATAGTTCAGATATATAGAAAATGACAGCAGCTCTTTGATACCAAGCTGTGATGAAATCCCAGCTACCACATGTGCTCACAGCAGCTATTGGAGCACAGAAGTTATCAATCATCCACTTTTCATCATTAAAAATTAGGGCTTTGCTTCATATGCCTGCCTAGAAAATGTAAACATTTCATAAACAGGTACCAGACACCTGGATAACAACAGGACTGAAAAAGCAGGTTGCATCAACATTCCTAAAAATGAGATTTGTTCCTTACACTTAATACATAAAATTTACCTCTCTTCTTTCACTGGCAGCATGGAAACAATATATAAGATTGGGGGTTTTTTCCACTGGGAAAGAGGAATTAGATTTATTGGTGTAAACTGTATTTGTTTAATTAATTAATGATTTATTTGTCTATCTATTAAAGAGCTGTTAAGGAGCTTCCATGTGAGCAGCAGGCTGAATTCTCCGTGCAAAGGAGCAGCTCTTTTCCCAATTCCCTGTCAAACCAGCACATGGGTACAGGCTTTTTCCAGCTGAACACCTTTAGAACCAGGTGTATTTTCTCTCTGAGCTCTGGTGTCCAATGGAATCACATTTCAGAATCAGAAGAGTGGGATTTCCTCTGCTCAGAAGTGAAGGCTGCAAATGATTACAGCTCTGTCGCTGTCAATGTTTGGACTGAGTCAGAGGCACATGCTTGGGAAAATCCAAGCAATTTACTGTTAGCACTCTTACAACGTGGATTGTACTCCTGCTAGGACAGAAAAACACATGTTGTCACCGTATGTAATAAATTGCCCATGTACAGATCACATTACAGAAAGGACAAAATGCTGGCATCACACCAGCATGGCCTCAGTGAGTGCTGGCAGAGAGAAATTTGGTTACAGCCACACCAAGGACCAGCCTCAATGTCCTTCAAAGGTGGTGTTCCTCCTACTTCAAGTGAAGAGAATGGATTTAAAGGCAGATAACAACACAAGAACAAGATAATCAGAGATTTGTTTCTCTTCAGTCATCATTAATCCTCCACCAGCCACAAGGAAGAATTTTCTCTGAGGCTGTTCCAAGACCTTCTCTCACCCCCATTTGCTGAGGCCACACCTAGAGTGCTGTGTCCAGTTTTGGGCCCCTCACTGCAAGAAGGACACTGAGGGGCTGTAGCATGTGCAGGGAAGGGAACAGAGCTGGGGAAGGGGCTGGAGCCCCAGGAGCGGCTGAGGGAGCTGGAAAAGGGGCTCAGCCTGGAGCAAAGGAGGCTCAGGGGGGAGTAGGGCTCTGCTCCCAGGGAACAGGGACAGGAGGAGAGGGAACGGCCTCAAGCTGTGTCCGAATCTTACTGCTTTGGCATTTTTATTTCTTTGTAATCTTATTAGCTTCTAAGTTTGTTTCTGTTTCAGCCATTGATCCACTGTTTAAAAATCCAAAGCTCTGACACGTGTACTCGATTCACTGGCAGTTCTGAGCAAACAGAAAGAAAATGCTTTTCAGTTGGACCAACATCAGAGTTTTCAAATTTTCTAAGGAAAGGACTATTTTAGTACTGCTGGATTGAAAAAAAAACCTTTTAATTTTCATCCTGGCGATTTCAAAATTGGCTTTTTGTTTAAATCAAGCTTATAGATATTTTGTAGTGAAACAATTGCTTCAAAAGAAAAATAAAGAGACTTCAAGAAGTCTCTGATCTGCCATATCCTTTACCCTGGCAGCCAGCACCTGGATACTTGGCTTGCACAGCTTCTACATTTATTTGCCAGAGTCCATATAAATTATTTCACCTCCCCTCCATCCCCCAAAGAGACACAGGAACACACAGGAGCTCTGCTTGCATGCCTATCATGGCCAGAGGACCTACAAAAACATGCACAAAAATGGGATTCAGATCTTGCCCAGTAGATTTAGCCTCTGAGGAGGATGAGAACAAATCTGCAGGAGGACCTGTTTTTCTCATCCTGAAGCTGGAAAGATAACAACACACTCTCTGCTCACCTACTGGGGGAGTGAACTAGTGAGACCTCCACTGTAACCTGCAGTTAACTAACAAAAGTCAAAAAAAACCCCCCCACAGATTTGCCTCACAGATCCCAAAGGTCAGCTTGAAAGGCCAAAGTGTAGAGCAGAAATCCCTAAACACCTCCATTTTGTGCTCTCACTGATGCTCTTTTGGACCACATGCACAAATCCTACAAAGTGGTGCTTGTTGGGGAGCTGGCCCTGAAATCCTGTGTTCAGAAAGCCCTTCTAGGCACTGACTCAGACTCTTCCCCTCCAGCAGGGAGGCACTCGCCCAACAGGAGGCTGAAGCAGCTTCTACAATATGAGAGGGATGTTTTGCAGCCCAAAAACCACCTCTGAGTGTATCTATCCATCCATATATCCATATATATATATATTTATATCTATATCTATATATAGATATGTATATATATATACACACCTGCCCATAGATATAGGGAGATATGTAGGTGGCTGGATTTAGTAAAATTCAGGATAATAGGTTCCAGGATTAGTCAAGCCATAGAAATACCATTTGTTTTGCATCTGAAGTTCTATTTTCTAAGGTACCCAGCACCCAGTGAACTTTTGGACCTGCTAAAGTCAACTCAAACACTTTTAAAATATGTCCAAGAAAATCCCTGTACTGCATTTGTCCTGCATTCATCTTGTTTTTTCTGCAGTTTCTGAGAACCTTAAATTCAGCCCATTCACTGCCTTTTAAATACAGTTTTATTGCTTCTTTAACAGTCCCATCCTACCATTTTCTTCTATTTCCATGTGTAAAATACCATGTGGTCCCCCTGCACTTTTTTTGCAACGAGGAATGTTCTTTGTTCGAAGCCTTTCAGACTTCTGAGTCAGCACATTTTAGAGGAAATACTGAATCTGCTGCGGGCTCACGACTTTACTCAGCAAATGAGCACTTCCAAGCACAGTCAGCAAAATTCTGAAACATTTATGTAAAACTTGAGGCTAATGACCAGTTTCCTACAAGATTCTGCAGTTTCTCTATATCAAGAACTCCCTTAAAACGCTGAAAATTAACTCTGTGGACTTGTTTTTTCACGAGCACAATAAATTTGGATTGAATGTTGCCATTCCTGAAATTAAAAGTCATTACTTTTAACTAAACTGAATTTTGCCTTAGCACAAATGTACATGCTTTTATGGCACCACCTACTGAAATATTACATATTAAGAATACTAAAAATATTGAGACCAGCTTAAGCATTAGCTTGAAATAATCTTTGTCTTTCACTTGTACAGTTTCAAAACATAGATTGTGGCAAATCTTATAAGCGAAGGTTAAAATTTAATTTTGAACTTCAGCATTTTGTTCTGTCCTGTAATCATAAAAACTTCATTTGGCTTAACTCTTCAGATGACTGGGAAAAAATCCAGCTTTGTGTTTTTATATGCTGACCTTCATATGCAACACCTTTCTGCAGAAGGCAGAGGTCATAAATCACCTCGAAACCACTGGCAAATGCATCCCAAATTTCCTGCAATTATTTGTAAGAAATATCCATTTTATTAAAGAAAGACATAGTGAACATTAAATATTATTTTTAAACTTAATTTTGTTGGTAAGAATCTGTTATTTCCTGGCCAATTAACAATTCTGAGGGAAACCCTCAAATAACTGTGATGTGTACATTCAGTAGATTTAAGGAAAACATAAGTGTTAATAAAAATCCTACAGAACTACCTGAAAGAAAATATTTCTAAAGGTGTTTGCTTTCATTTTTTCCCTTTTTATTTACAAGCAGCAATACAATGATGAAGCTTGCTGATGATCCAATGATCACTGAATTTAATCCCACAGCACCATCGTGCATTCTGACACTGCTCTTTGCCATGTTTTATTTTTAATGAAGGTTTAAATCAAAGTTTATTTTTGCCTTCTCCCACCCTTTTTGCTTTACTCAGGCAGCACAACGTCCTATAGGAATGCCTATATGTTAAAATGTACATGTATAAATATAAAATACCCTTTTAAAACTGATTTTATTAGTCCAGCTGGTCCCTTGGACACCCTCCTAACCGGATTGCTGTTAGGCAGGAAATTTTGTTTCTCATTATAGGTAAATAATTTGGGATTTCAGAAAATTCTAATACTGGTAAGAGTGAGGAAATGCTTTTCAACCAGAGTTGTGCAGGTATTTAAATAAATTTCAGTGAAGAGGAACCTGGGACAGATGCAGAGCTCAGGCAGACCCAGGTGAAGACAGTGTACTTGTTTCCCTCCCATGTATATTCACACAGAAGCTTTTTGCATGCTGAGAAAATACAGGTACAAACCACATCACACATCCATTATATTTACAAAATGTAATTTGCATAAAACATGGGTTAAAAATGCTAATTCCTTTGATGTGTGAATATACACGTCTACATGCTGTTTACAAATCTTATGGCCCAATTCTGTCCTCAGAAACCCACACGAAATTCCAAAGGAAGTGTTTGGTCACCTCACTGGTGCCCAGCCGAGTGAAAAATACTTCGGTAACACGAATGCAATGACACTTCTTAAAGGCAAGTCTGTGTACACAGCAGAGGGAGAAGCTAATGAGAAGCAGATGCACATGGAGAGGATTCTGAGTGAAATGGTGTGTGTGGTTTCACTTTGGGCACGTGTTTCTCTAGCACATGGGGACAGGGAGTATATATAGCAATGCAAAGGAAAATATTAGCTGTTGAAAAATGTGTATGCTATTGGGGAAAAAGAGGCTTTAAAGGGGAAAGTATTCAGATTGAAAAGCAAATTCTGGAAGTCTCAGGAGAGCTCAGAAGGCTTAAACTACAACTAATTAAATTATTTTTTGCACGTTGGGAGGCCAAAACAAATGAAAACTATTCTTTTCTGTCCCCACAAGATAGTGTTGGCTGGAGCTGCAGTTGTGCCAGCTGTGAGCACCTCTGATGCTAGGTGCAGCACCCAGCTGGCAGCAGAAACACCCAAAATCCAACATCCTTGCATGGCCACCACTGCCCCAGCTCACCCTTACTCAGCCCTGGCATCCAGCACGAAGCTCCACATGCCCAGTTTGTACATCTTTTGCAAACCCAACCACAGCACCAACATCTGCTGAGTGCTCAGGAATCTTGGCTGGAAAACCAGGTAACAACTCCTCCCTTCCTGTAGGGAAGGAAGGATTTTGCTTTTGTGAACAAAATACAAGACTGTGGGTTTAAATAGTGTGGTAAGGCAGGAATAATTTTTATGAGGTACTACTGGAGTGAATGGAGCAGTGAAATGAAATTATCATGGCCATCTCAAGGGCAGACAAATTTTTCAAGGGGACTTTAGGTTATAAACAAATAGTTTACTCACACTTCTGTAGAACTGTACAATATGAAATGCCTACAGGAAGGTGCAATAATTGCAAGGCCAAGGCAGCTTTGGTTTGTTGTTTTTATTTTTTTCAATTCCCTGCAGAAATGCTCTAATTCCACTAAAAATTAGTTCTGGGAAGGCTTCTCTTCCTTCAATACATTTATCTCAGCCTGTGGACAGTTGGTGTCCATCATCCAACACTTTAAGGGTCTTCATCCACCATGAAGATTCACACTACCAAGAGATTAAAAGTAAGATTTACCATAGGCTGCTTCATGCATATGTTCTATAAAACAGTTCTCTTCCTCTGAACAGAACTTGAACTACTTCTAGGGCAAGACCAAACAGAAAAAAGTGAGGAAAAGGTGAAACTAAGGGAGTATCTTTGTTTTTTCAATGGTCTTTCCTGCAGAGGAACTGCTTCCATGGACGCTGGATGAGGCTCTCAGAGCACAAGAAAGAGTTCAGCTTTTCCTGAACTGATGTCATTAAAGCCAACAAATGGGCTGGGCTGCTCTGGGAAATTCATTCTGCATATCAGTATGAGAAATCATTGTTTCAGAGCTGCAAATGTCAATGGGATCACAGCAAGAAGTCAATGAATCATTTAACATGTGTGTATCAGCATCACTGCCTGTGTTCCGCAGTAGCTAAAAAGGTTTAATTCATTCCTGTTCTACTGCCTGAAAAGGTCCTTCTTTTTTTAATGCCTTGCTCTCCCTGGATGCAGAAATTTGGTGAACATGGCTGCCAGATCCTCTTCTGGAGCTGCAGGGCCAGAATCATTTCCATGCAGGGAAAGAGGGGACTGCCCATCTGGCTGATGAAAAGGCTACAGCCCGTCTGCAAAGCGACAAAAGATTTCAAACCCTCCTGATAACCACCAGCCCCAAGAAAACACAATTGCAATCTCAGTTTTCTGTTGGCCACACGTGTTCCACATCAAGGGTCTCAAAAGCAAAGTGGGACTGCACCCCTGGCCTCCTCACATAGCACCTGAGTTGTATTTTGGAGCAGTTGAAGAAGAAATAATTTGCTGTGCACAAACATGGGCAAAAGCATCTGGAATAGATAGCTGTTTTTATAAGACTTAATCCAAAAATTAGATGCTGCACAGTAGAGAATAGGGTAGAGATTAAAAAAAATTCTGCAAAAGAGAAAAGGAAGCAAAAGAAAAAAATTTAACCTTTTTTTCTGGAAAGTATTTTCAGTAGTCTCAGCCGGTGTCTCATTCTATAGAAACACTGAGACATTTTGGTCATTTTCCCCACTATTATATGAAAAATATAATCCCTGAAAGTCCTCAAATTGTTTTAAAAGCTTTAGAATTAGGCCCTTGGAAAACAGAAAAACACAAAGGAGGCCCATTGTCTGAAGTAATTAAACAAATCAATCCAGAGTATCTGATTCCTCTCTTATTCTTTGCCTAACTGTTCTTGTAAAGAACATATTTTATCTTAACTTGCATATTGAAGGCAGGATTTTGCCAGTCTAAACTTTTTCTTCTCTGTCTTTCATCCAGTGGCAATTCAGCACATAAACACTGACGCTGCTGCTGTTGCTGCTGCAAATGCTGGCACAAAACCCTCAGTCACTTTTCAGCTGGGGAAGCTGAACGTTGTTCCTACACATCCTGTGATTGGGAGCGTGGTGCTTTTGGAAAGGACTGGCCAGGAGTGGGCAAAGAAATGCAATGATTTCCAAATGCCTCCTCCAAAAAACTGAGCTTAATGCTTGTGTTTAAATTCAGAACTCTGAGCTGAATTTGTGACTCAGTGACTTTGTTAAAATCTTTTGCTATTTTTTCTTTTTGCTGTCGGGTGTATATAGAGAAAGGGGAATGAGTATTCGTAAGGACCACTATTAATATTTTTAAATCATGCTGGTTATTCCATTTATTGCTGTGGACATTGATATCTCCTCCCCAAAAAAGCTTCAGGTAAATGTGAAGCCCTCAGCTGGTAGAAGTGTAGTCTCACAGATTTTTCACAGGCAGGCTGTGGTTGGGTGTCTTTGCTTCCCAGTGACCTAATTTTCCTGCTGGAATTAGAGAGGAAGTGGGAGGGGTGCATGTCAGAATGTCCCATTCTCACCAGGTAACAGAAGCCAGGCTGAATGGCCTGCTTAGGTTATAATTAAAATATCTGGCATGCACTGAGCTCCTGGACCAGCCAGGCCAGGGATGAACGTGATGTGTGCTCCTGGTTGGGCTGGATTTCCTTCCCACCCCTCTCATTAGGATGTTCCATTCCCGTAAAACACAAACATTTCTATTCTCACATGTACGTCAGTGGTGAGGGATCTGTTCTCAAAACCTGCCCCGTTTCCTCGATGACTCAGCTGCTCAGAATGTCACTGTTGGAGTGAGGAGAGTAATCCCCGGAGTAAAGAAACCCCCTATGTGTAGAGCCTACCAATTTTATGTCATTAAAGGTCATGCAAAATCACTTGCTTTCTTACATACTCCTTTATGTTGTCCCCTGTGTGCCCTACATCCTTTTTTAAAATAGGGTTTGTGGCACGTGACAGTGAGAACAAGACAGCAGTGGCAAGAGATGTACTTGAAGGCGGCTTTGAAAAGAGAATGTTACAGACATTCAGATGCGCTCGGCACTACTCAGTTTAGAGAGGGAGAAAGATAAATAACTGATTTATATAATATTATTTTGATGTATGTCTTCACTGTATGTTGTAGAAAGGCACTCTCTGTACTTCATGTTCTATTATTTATTTATTCTCTTTTCGAATTTTTTTCCTCATCTTTACCTCACCTCTCCATATCTCAGCAATCTACCTTTTTCAATACCAACTACAAAACTATACATCGACTGATTTTCCTGATTAATTGGTCAAGAGATATCCCCATTTCACCCCAAACCATCTTTCACTGGAATTTCCCAACCAGTCCCAGCCTAAGTATGCCCGTGCATTAATTTAAACTCCAACAATTTTGTTACTGAGTCACAACATGACTTTTCAAACTTCTCCCAGTTTCCCTTTCTGAAATTGTAGGGTTTATTAATGCTGGTTGTGGGAAAACAAAAGGGATTCGTAAACAGAGATATTGTTTTATTTTCCCCTGAAAATCTATGCTGGCAAGGAAAAAAATGTCCTGGCCTTCAGATATCTCCTGGAGATTCTTACTGACAACTTTTTAAGAAGCACAGAGGGAAAGAAAAGAGCAAAGGTATGTGCTAAGCAAGTCCTCAAGTAAATGAGACCCAGAAGTCCTAATAAATCTCAGTGTTGCCAAAAGATAATTCAGTCCCAAAAAATCTGAAACAGCAACACCAGTCCTTCTTTGGTCACATCAGTTGCATTTAAAGGATAAACAAGAGTCCTGAGTTTACAGAGAGCAATTCCAATGCGTGCTGTCATTTCTGTAAGGTATAATGGGCTTTAGAATGTACACACACAGAAGGTTTCCAGCAATTCCTGGTTTATTTAGAGCTTTATTATATTTTTTCTTACTTTGGTTATCAAAATGTCTCCTGCTTTTTAGGACTTAGGAGGTGCTTTTGGGGACTCTGCAAAATGCTCTTATCCAATACCAACTTTGCTACTCAGAAGGAGGAATTAAAACTGGGTGGGGCCTGGCATAATTCAGAGACCAAGAGGGTTTGGAAATAAATCAGAAATCCCAAAGGGATGAGGCCAGGCCACTGGCAATTGACTCCAACTACACTGTGCAGAAACACGAAAAATATAACCCCCATTTCTCCCTGCTAATCTTTGGGATCTTAACTAAACATTGACATCTTCTAACATCTTAAAAATCCAGCACTCAATGACAATATGGCAATAAAATGGTGGCCTTTCTTCATTCCCAAGTTCATAGACGAAGACAAACATAAATGTACTCCCAGTCTTAGTCAATGCAGCCAATTTCTCTGACTCCGCACAATTTTCAACAGAGCAAACAAAAAATCAAATAATTTTGGTTCTTTCTTCAGAGATAATTTGCTCATTTTATAGTGTAGGCTGTGATAAATGATGTTCTTTGTCTTTTACCTTGATTACAAATATTTCCTACACAAAGAGAAAGTGTGATTTTCATGATGAAGGCAAAAGGAGAGTTGGATTCATTTATAAGAGCAGATGCAAAGTACATAATTTTTCTTTGTGGCAATAAATATTTTCACAAACACCAAAGCACTCAGTGGCATTTATAACAAATAGTTTGAAATAATCCTCAATAATTTCTATGCTGATAAGGGACCTTGCATGTCCTTCTGAAACACTTCTAAAAAAGCCTTTCTTTCTGAAAAACAATGGCCTCCAGTGGTTGTCAAACAGGACACACAAAATCAAAATATTGCAACCAGATTTTCCAAGTGTTTGCATGTTCCTGTCAAGTGGAATGTGTTCTGCTCCATATGTTCAAGTCAATAACCAACTAAAAGGCTGAGCATCCTATGCAAAGTGATAAATTATTGACATCCACGCCCACATTTGGATGTTGGCATCTAAGAAATTCTTTCCTTAAAAATGTTGAGCCTTAAGACAGCCCCTAACCCAGGCAAAGATTATGGGTTTTTAGAAAAGCATAGAAAAACCTTGAAGTGTGGGAGGTGGTTCATGAAATAAGAAAGAAAAGAAAAATTGGTTTATCCAGGGCTAGAGAACAGTGGTGAGGGGATGTTTCCCAGAAACCAGGGGGAAAGTTCTTCCAGTACAAATAATCTCTTCTTTTCCAATATCCCTTTGAATCTAGAAACCCATTAAAGTTTAATTTCACAAATTGTAACTGAAGCCAAAGTTGTTAAAAAATCTCTGGTAGATCAGCAAATATGGCCTCTACCATTCATCAATCTTTTCAAAATGATGGATTTAAATTATGAGAGTATAAAGCCAAACTCCATGAGGAGGACATTTCATGTCCAGTTCTAATATAATCCATCACTTTTGTGTTTGTAAAATAGAAATACCTAAAATGCTTAAGGGAAATATTTTAAAAATGTGATTTTACTTGAATTTAGAACAATACTGACCACATGCTGCTGATGTTACTTGTGATGACTGTGCTGAAACTTCAGCATTGCTGAGGTCCAAAAATAAAATGGGATTATGGGAGCAACAGGCTTTGTCAGAGAGATCTTAATGTATTATTCAAGGAACAGACTAGGAATGCAGAGAAGAATTTAAGGAAGGGGGAAAAACAATCTGTTCACGATGCATTTTTTTGTATCGTGTTCTTTGGACAACAAGAATCCTGGGATTCAAGACCAGATGTCTGTGCATGAACAGATCATCTTCAGATCAATACAGAAACACAGGGGCTTGGACAAAAAATTAATTATACGTTAAATTAAGGCAGTAAATTCAGGTGCCTCCCTCTTGGACAAAAATATCTCCAAGAAGATAGCACAAAAATATCTCAAATCACAAAAGTTCTCTTTTTGTTTTCTTCTGCAAATAAGTAATAAATTCTGTGACTTAAATACATTCATTAGATAAAATTTGGTCTGGGCTTAATCTTACTCCAGAATAGATATTTTTAATTAATTTATATAAGGTGAAAGCTGGATATATGAAAAAATGACAGCAGTCATAAAACATTTTAAAATGTAAAAAGCTTGTTGTCTTGTTTGGTGTTTGACAAAGTCCCTAATCTCTATCCTCCAATAATAATTATCCCACAGGATCAACAGAATGAATTCTGAGTTTTAAAAATATGTCTGAAATTGTGTTTCTATACCCAACACGTAAAAGTATGCCCCTATTAATTTTTATAAGCTCTCCATAGTGCCACAGGTGTCTATAGGGGCTGAAGGATTTACTATCTCTGGAAAATATGATTCCTTCAGCTGCACCAATATCTCAATAAAGATAAATCAGGATCCAGAAGGAAATGAGGGTTGCAGAATTCGCCCTTTAATAGGTGAAGCCTACAGAATAAAATCAATTAATAAGCTTGTCCAACTTCAAACATAGTGACAGCAAACACAGCCAATTAACTTTACATTTCAAAGGCACATAAAGGACAGATTGAACATTTTGTTCAAGTGTATTTTTGTTCTATAGCACTACAGAAAAGGAAATAAAAGGAAAAATGTGACAGCTGCAATAGATGTGATTAATCAGTCACAACCACCAAACAATGTGTGGAGGACACAGACAGGCTGCACTTCAAACTAAAATTCCACAAAACACCACAGTCTGCACTATATCTGCATCCCAAACCCCTCCAAAACCAACAGATGACATTAATCATTCTTGGCCATCCACTATAGCCTGATGAATTTGCAGTTTGTATCCCAGTGCACTGGAGACTTACATATAATAAAAAATAGGCTGGAGCAGCAAAAATACCAGAGGCCAAAAGAATAAATAAAGCACAGTGACTCCACAGCCCAGAACAAAAAACCTCTGACTGCTAAATGGGCCTTTGCTATATGTACATGCACTTTTCATTACAAACTCATTAAAAATGAGTTTGCATAAGTTTTCTGTGCAAGAGAGTGGGGATGAAGTAGAACAGAGGATAATGTCCCATAAAAATATCTCAAAGCACTTCTTGAACATGGCTTGTCACAAGCAGCTTACTTGCAAGGGACATAATTGATAATTAACATTGCCATCCTATAGATGTTGAAAATGGGATGCCCCATTAAACTTAAAGCCTGAAAATTTGGTTTAAACTCTTCATTAAATCTGGTGTGAGCAGTCTCATAAGTGTAATGCTTAACTATAGTCTCTGTCAAAATCAGAAAGCTATCATGCATATGAGAAGAATTAACCTTAAATTACGCAAGAAACAAGGTGGTATTTAAATAAAAAAACGTATTTGTATGTGACACCATCTTAACTATTCAAAAAGGTCATAGTGACATTATCATGCAAATCATCAAAATTACTTTCAATCCATTTTTAATCATCTACATGGGCTGGAGTTGAAACAGCTACATTGTTTTCCTTTTTTTCCCCCTGAATTCTCAGTACTTTACAGGAAAAATAGGCCAAAATACTGCAAATACTATAAAAATATGATTTGTATTTTTATGTACTTGGCTGTAGCAGACTGTAAATGGAACACAAGATTTCAGCCCATTACACACTTTGATCAATACTCAGGCACAAAATATCAACTCAAGGCAAAATTCACTGGGCAACCAAAAGGTCTACTGAAAAAATTCCCTGTCCACAATGCGGATTTAAGCAGAATTTAGGCAGCATTACAAGCCCTAGGTGAGCCTCCAGCACAGAGCTGGAATTTGCCTACAATAGGAAGAAAAAATTGCCTTTTACTGGCAATTACTCTGGAAATGTGAAACAGAGGTGGAAATGGACCTGGAGCAGAAGAGAGGCTTCCACTGTCTTATCTTTGCATTTTTGGCAGAGAGATTAAGTACACGCATAGAAATTTGGCTCTGGTTGCCTAAAATAGACCCACTTTTTTTAAAATGCTGATTTCTGTTTTAAGGTGGAAAAGGTAATTTATGCCTTTTTTCAAAGCAAGGAAACTTTGGTTGTATTAAAAAAAAACCAAAGTCACAAAGAATCTGGTTTACAGATTAGAAAGGAGATTGGATTTTCTTAAAACAGTTGAAATTATTACACACAGGGCTTTGCTTCAGATCCTTCTTTCTGGGAATTATAATGGCTGCTGCCAAAACCAAATCTGTTTAACTGGTTAAGCTAAGAACCCAAATCAGTGCAAATGAGATCAGTTTATCAGGGTTTAATAGCTATAACACAGACAGAGAAATAAAGGAATAAAAACAAACCCTTTCTCTTGAAACACAATCTTCCTCCCACCGTCATTCAGATGCATAGCCAAAATACTTTTCATTTTTTAACTCAGGAAACATTGTGGGCCTCATGTTAAATGGGCAGTGCTGCTTCCAGATCCCTTTTTTGAAGTCCACGGGGAGCTCTGCTCCAAACTGGGTAACTTCCCCACGTTATTATGGCTGCTACTCAGAGTGTTGAGGAAAGGTCAGATCCTGGAAGATCTGCTTTGGAATTCAAATCCCATTTGCTTGGCAGTGAAAAAAGGCATTTTTAAGCAATATTGGGTGAAATTTTATTTCTCAGAATGTCTCCAATGCTGTAGGTGGCCCATCATTGGCAGGGGGGTTAGAGGAAAAGATGTCCAGAGCTCTTTTTCGGCCTACACAACTCCATGATTTTGTGATTCTGCCGAAGAGTGCGACACAAAACCACTCCCTGACAACTTGAAAAGAGCTGGGGACAGCTAAAAACTGGATGCTATTGGAAAAAGGAATGGATAAATATATTTCTAGAGGTTTTCTGTGCCCTCACCAGAGGGAAAAGTAACATTTGAAGCCAGGTCTGGATGAGGGCAAGGGCAGAAGCTGAGGGTGACACACACTCCATGAATGGGTAAAACGAAATAGTGGGGGGACCAAGAACAGAGGAATAAAAGGGAGTCAAGATTTCAATGCAGGACTAAAAAGGAAGGCAAGACAAGAACAATCCTATCTGTACCATGGAGTGGCAGAACTTGGAAAAAGGGATGGGAAGAAGGGCACTATAAAGGAGAAAGCACATTGCTGTCAAAGAGGTTGATTGGAAAAGATTATTCCTTTATGCCCATTTCACTGATTGGAAAGTGTTATTAATGAAATTATGGAGTTGGCTTTTGCAAGGTTGCATGTTTAGATTTTTTAGGTTTAATTAATTAAGATAATTTAAAAAATAATCATTTAAGTGGTTAAAAAGGGTTGATAATGGTTGTTGAACCTTGTTATTCCCTAGTTACATGTTTGATGGCGATTACTGTTCACATCTTTTTTTTGATTGCCAAGTTTGGTGGCTATGTTGAAAATTAGTGATGAAGTTGTGTTGGTCGGGTCACTCCTTTTATTAAATCAGTTATTGATTACAGTTTTAAATGGTAAACTTAATCCTTTGTGTCTCCCTCCCCAGAGATTTCAAAGCGTCGCCACAGGCAGCACCCCAGAGCTATCCCTGAGGGACTGCAACTTGACTCCGTGGCAACCTTGCACGCCAATGAGAAAGCCTTTCCCGCCACAGAAGGCGGTGACATCGCCCCTTCCCGCTGTCCCCGAGCGCCAGCGAGCCATTAGAGGGAAGACCTTACCTCAGAAATCCCCTCACGAACCATTTGAAGCCTTGGAGGCGGGACTGTGGGCGGACTGAGGGCCTATCTGGGAGGCCACAGAAGATAGAAAACCCCGACACAGATTGAAAACTTGTCCTTTCTTTTCCGGTTAGCTGCTGGAGAGATCCGGCGCTGGGGCACTCGGTCCTGATCTCTATTTAGAGACTCTGTTAAAGAATTTTGGCCTCAGACCAGCTGAGGCCCACCCGGCGTCGCTGGATCGCTGCGTTGAGGCATGGAGCCGGTTCGGCTTAAAGACACCTGCGATACAGATACAGAAAGGCTTCAACTGCTGTGCATGTTTATCTCATACAAAATGTTGCTTTTTAGCACTCACTGCT
The DNA here is from genome assembly GCF_020740725.1 of Corvus hawaiiensis. Lineage (NCBI taxonomy): Eukaryota > Metazoa > Chordata > Aves > Passeriformes > Corvidae > Corvus > Corvus hawaiiensis. The sequence goes on from NC_063214.1 coordinate 2,508,559, forward strand.
TCATTTTCTCCTGATCTACCTAGCAAAAAAACGAAAAAAGGAGGCAAGAGTTGTTTATTTTTAGTCAGAGCACCAAGTAAAGCCAGTGCTGGCAATGTCACATCTCACACCATCAGCACAGCCCAGTGAGCGGACAGCTACTGGCTCGGTCCACTCTGGGACTTGTTTTCTTATGATTACCTTGTCCAAGCCAGGTTGGCTGGACGAGGAAATACTTGGATTAGGTGTGGGATCACATTCCAATGCCTCATAACTCGAAGTATATGGTATATTTTCAGTATGAATGCCATACACAAGCCAGGGGTTTTGCACACGCTGCAGCCTCCAGCAGGTCTGAACACCACCAAGTTAGTCAGTAATTGATGCCTCTGATTTTTTTCACCAAGCTCTCAGCGCTGTTTTGTTTATCTGATGGTGTTGCTTCATAAGGCCACAACTTGAAGATGAGGTAGAAATCCATGGAAAAGTGCAGCTTCCCATTGGCAGGGAATTTGGCGTTCCAGCTCCCAGTTCTGGAGAACACCTTGCACAAAGACACAGCCATTGCAGTGCACAGGCAGGGCAACAAAGGTGCTTTCAAGCAAAGGTGAGTGTTGCTCTCTTAAAAGCTTAAGCACTTTAGATTTGTAAGCAAGTCAGGCCTGTAAGTGACTGTTGTCCTTACAGTAAATTCTATATGAATTTTTTGTTAAATTGACTTAAGCTATCAATTAAGTGATGCTAAACCTTTAGGCCCAAACTGTTTTTCAAGTCCAGGGTTCAGTTTGGCAAAGGGGTCCACGCTGAATCATGTGACACAAATGGGAGGGGTTCCCTTTGTCCTTTTTATCCTTATGCTTTCCTATCCTCACCGTTTCCCCCCAGCAGCCTCCAGGTAGATAATTTTGGGGATGATTTGGGGTTTAGATTGACTGATTTTTGATTTTAGTTTGCTTTCCTCTCTGTGCTTTAACCGACTTGTAAGTGATAGAGTGAACCTTGACAACAAACCTTATCACACTTTCACGTTTATATTAAACCTGCTTTTTCTGATACCTTTGCTGGTAATTCAACCCAAAAATGAGCTAAGCAAAGCAACAATCAGTGCTCCAAAGGCTTCCCTGTTTGAGAGAAATGACTTGTAAGAAACATATGACTTTTAAAAAGAAAAGCCAAAAGATAAGGCTTTAGAATCTTCTTTTTTAATCTCCCAAAGTAACAAGGTAGGTGCTTCAGACAAACAGTTAAGGAGTGGTCTGTACTTGTTGCCAGAATTTTAACACCCCCCAAAAAAGTTTGTATTAATACAAAAAAGAAGTTATATCAGTGAAAGATGTGAAGGTGTCCTGAGGCTGGAAATTGAGGGAAAATATTTTCAGATCAAATCTTTTGTTTTGTAGGAAGTATTTCTTTCTTTCTTCATCTCAAGTTCAAGCAAATAAAAACGTAAGCATTTTGACTTCACCAAAAATACATTCGGTATTTATTTCCCAGATAAAGGAATTCAACAGGTCAGAGGCACGTGACTTCAGGCAAGTTTTTTTGCCCCAGGCAAAATTTGCGTTGCTGCGGTAGGAAAAAGGTGTTGTCCAAAGGATTATTAATTTTTCTCATTACACTGATTCAACTCCTGCAGCTTTGAAAACAGGCATCTGGAATTAAGTGAAAGTATGAGTTAATTTTAGTCAGTATTAATGCCTCAACATGTTTGTGATTTCAAACTCACAGAATATCGCCCCTGGCTGATTTTAAAGCGTAAGATATTTTATAATGTTATTCACATTAATGTTTCCATATTAAGAAATGGAATTTAAATATTTATCCAAAATTTCTTTTCAATTATACACCCATTGAGAAATGTGGCCATCCCATCTACCAAATAATTCCCAAGAAAAACTTGCATCCACACAGTAGCTGTTTAACACTTCTTAGTAGCAATTCTTTTGTGCTTTAAGGAAGAAGTTCAAAGCTGTCCGCCCCACAGCAGAACAATTAACAAGTCACAGGTGTATCTGCTTTCATCACTGAACTGCACTAATTTGCTTGGAATATAGCTTCCTGCCTTTTTTGCTTTTCCAGACCCAATGCTGAACACAGAGGAGTTCCTGTGAGCTGTCAAAGATTTTCTCTCAGCTTGCCAGGATTCTCCTTGATCCTGGGTTATTAATTTAGCGGTATCTCAGGATTATTATTATTATTATTTCTTCAACCCTCTGTAGGCAATTTTAATTTGAAAAAAAACCCAAAATGGCTGCTTTTCTCCAGGGAGCAGCTGCAGCAGTTTTAAGATCCCTCTTACCTTCCTGTAACCTTTCTTGAAGAGCGCAGAATCAGCTATTCAACATAAATTCACTGCTGGAAAGTAGTTTAAATAGGTAGATATACCTGTTCATATTTATACCTGTTTAAGCAGATTCCATGGACCCTACGTTATATGTATTAATTATATTATTTGAACCCCTCTGTGCCTTTTTGGGGCAATAAACTGTATAGCGTGGTGAACTTGCCAGCCCTTTTTTAAAGGCCAGTAACACCAAATTACAACACCAATAATCGTAATGTTGTTAACTTTCAAACATTTACTTCATTCATTAATCCAGGAAAAGTAGTAAATTTAGGCCTCATAACTGTCTTTTTCCTGTCAGGGCTTGCACTGGATGACTCTGTGAGTAGAAGCATTTCGGTGTCATCATTTTGGCTTCTGTCACTTTGAACCTTTTTAAAAAATACGTATTTTATACAGAAAATATACTCTCTTTGCTTTGAGAAGAAGAGCTGTTTACATGCAATTACGTATAGATATTCCAGGTTAATATTTGACAAGGACGTATATAAATGTACTCGAGTCAGCCAGTCAAAACTTTGGCTATTTGTGCATTTTAGAACTGTAAACAAATCATATAAATAACTCACAGTTTGTGGCAAATTTGAAAAGGTAAATAGGTAAAAAGGATAAATCTATCAATGAAGAGATGTAGAATTACACATTCTAAAAAAACCAGCTACCAAAAGCATTAAGGAAAAAAACAGTGTATTGATTTTGGAGATGACTTTATTGCACAAGATCAAATCCAAACTCGAATTATTCCATGTGTTATTGGGGAAGATGTTAATTGAGGTTTGTATCTATTAACATAAACAATTAGCTCAGTTCAGCTTCCCTGACAGAGGCACCAGGTTTCATTTGAGATGTCCAGAGTATCTGAGATGTGAGCAAGAGGGTGGCAGATGTGAGACAAGACCTCCAGGAGACCCTTTTGACCTGGCAGCTGGAGCCAGGTGGGTCCCCCGGGCCTCTCAAGTGGCATCAGACATTTGGGAACTGGATTGTACCAAGGAACTCTGAAATTTCACTTTGCTGAAGATTACAGGAAAGTTAAAGTTCCCTCTTTGGGTTTTGCTACAATAGAAAAAAAAAGCCAACAAACCCCATGAGAACGTCAATTGAAACAGTTCAGGATTTTGTTTGAAGTCTGCTCCTTTGAAGTCTTTGGGGTTGGGATTGGCATAGATCCACTTTTAACCTTACAGGGCAATGTTGCTCTCCCTTAAGGCAGTGGAAGAGCTTCCCTTTGCTCCTTTCCAGAGCTCCTTTGAGACACAAAACCCATTACAGGGATTAACAGCAGGGTATGTGGGGACTAAACTCGGCTAAAAGCTCTTCGGAGGTTCACTCGTAACTACAGGACAATTCAAACAATGTAGCTGAACTCCCCTTTCCCTGAGCTCTTTCCTGCAAGAGGCCATTTTCTACTGCTTGCTGTTACAATCTGATTATCAGAGAGAGGTGCTTTGGCCCAAATTAAGGTGCAAATGATACCATATGCCAAATTCTAGAGTACAGATTTTCTTTAACAGTAAATGTGAGGGAGAGAGAGAAATAGGAGGAAATAGAAAAGAGGGAAGAGAGAGAAAGAGAGTGAGAGAGTGGCTGATTCAGTGGAAAGATAATCACCACCCCTG